>NW_026526688.1:131364843-133764843 GCF_024362965.1 Panthera pardus
CACCAGAGCAGCTCTGGAGCAAATCACAAAGGGCTGAGGTTCCCTGCTGCTTGTCTTATTAAGCGTGGGTGTCTGTTATGAAAATAGGCAGCGTGGCATAGTAGTGGAACCCACTATTTTCAGGATGAATGGTGGCAGTGTCAGCCTTCGGCAAGGCAGGCTTTTCATAAAGTGACCAGGTATGAATGTCATGGTAGTCTGTGTTAATGCCATGCAGGCTGCCCCTGGGTTGCAGATCACTTGCAAAAAGAAGTCTCTCTCTCTCTCCTCTAGATAGATAGGTAGGTAGGTAGGTAGGTAGGTAGGTAGATAGATAGATAGATAGATAGAGATAGAGATCTATATTTCTCTTGCTTTACATTTTCTTTCCAGAGTTACAGATAATAAGGAAGCTCACAGAAAGAGCCCAGGCATTTGCACCCATAAAAATTCAATTCAATAGGAATTATAGGTATTCAGCCGTGAGTAGGTTACTTAACCTCTGGACCTCAGTTTCCTTCCCTGTAAAAGGTGGATAATATTTACCTTGCAGGCTTGCTGCATTGCTGCAATAAGGCCTTAAATCCTTGCTCATGTTTTTAAGGGCAGAAGGACCAAAGACACCTGCTATTAAGAATCTAGTTCCTATCAAACTGAAAGACAAAATCAGAGATACCATTAGCTCCTTTGCAATTTATGGCCAATTCAGAAAGAATTCATATTGCTGCAGAGAGTATTATAAGAAAATCCATATTCACCAGTGCATATGACAAAGACTCTCTCTTTGACCAACCTTAGTCAGACTCCTCTGAGCCCTCTTATTGACTAGGCCTCGGTCTTGGGCTTCCATGCCTGTTCTTGTAGTCTCCAGTTTTAGCAAGAATCCTGCTAAGCCAGTTTAGAGAGAATCCTCCCACCCTTAATATCTGATATCCTCAATAACAGATTAAATTTCCCACTCTCCCACCATCCCCTAGTTGGTGTCTGATCACTTGGCCTGCATTCAACAAGAGTCCCTGTACCTTTGATTTCTCCTCTTAGTAATGTTTGATCCACTGACACCCCCCCTTAACTGCTCTTTAGTTAAAAATCCCCACTTATTACTGCAATTGTATTTGGAGTTGAACTTGATCGTTCTCTCTCTATGCAGTAGTCTTGACACGTATCCCAATAGTCCTAAGTAAAGTCTTCCTTACCATTTTCACAAGTGTCAGAATAGTTTTTTTCTTTAACACAGATCAAAGCCTAAATATCAAGGTTTTCAAAAGAAGCTAGTACTCATAAGATGTTTAATATATGCCAAGATGTTGTTTGTTCTAAATGTTAAATCTATTCCTCACAATATCCCACTGAGGCAGTACCATGATTATTATCCTCAATTTATAGATGAAATGGGTTCCTTGAGCGGTTAAGTTAACTTGCCCAAGCACACAGAGTTAGAGTTAGCTAGTGGAACTGATACTATAATCCAGGAATTCTGCCCCAGGGTCCATGTTCTTAAAGACAATGCTGAACTGCTCTCAGAGGACTAAAAATTAGGTTGGGAAGTCTACTCTGTCAGTATTCTTAGACCAAAGTTCTCAAATTTGACTGCCCACACAAGCCCAGGTAAGTAATAACAAACCAGGAAAGCAAGGTAGTGGGGAATGGGCCATGTGGAAAGTCCATGCTCAACAACGTAGCCAGCCCTCATCATCACTACCTGGTGGTTGCTGCCTAGAAACGCATACCTTCTGAGTTTTTAAAAATTAACAAAAAGAGGGAAATCTGGCTTTTTATGAAAGATCTCTTCAATTCATAAAACAAAAAAAGAAAGGAAAAGGAAGGGGGAAGGAGGAAAGAGAGGAGGGGGAAGAAAGGGAGAGAAGAGAAGGGGAAACCGTGCAGTTCTCTCTCTCTCTCTCTCACACACACGCACACACACACACACACACACACACACACACACACACACACCTGCAGGGATTCATTCAGTCTGTGGATTACCTGTTAGCAATTTCATTTGTAGAGGTTATTAAATCTTATCATAATGGACTCAGCTTGATTTTAAAGATACACACTCCCCACTCTAAACCACCAAGTAATTACACTTTTAAAATACCCTATCTGTCTAACCTATTGGAGACTATAGATTTCTGCTTCTAGTTGGAGAGGGGAGGGGAAAATATTCCTGGACACATGGAGATGTTGTAACAATTACTTTAGCAGATATGATTGAGAAAAGTCTTGATTTCCTATCTATCCATGAATCAAGAGTTTCAGATCACAAGTATGAGCCAAGAATCTGTTTTTTCTTCTTGATTCTTTTTTTTTTAAGTGTATTTATTTTGAGAGAGAGGGGAAAAAAACACAAATAAGAGGGAGAGAGTCCCAAGCAGACTCCACACTGTCAGCACAGAGTCCTACTCCGGGCTCAGTCTGAGGAACCTGGAGACCATGACCTGAGGCAAAATCAAGAATCGGACTCAACCTGCTGAGCCTCCCAGGGGCCCCTTTCTTCTTGATTCTTGAATTGATGGATTTTGCCTCTATTGACAAAGTAAACAAAAGGAAACACCTTTTAAAGTTAAACTAGTATAATCAACTAGGTATCTGTGGAAAATGGAAGTAAACACAGCGAATTCTGAGAGCTTTATGAAATGTCGTCTTTTTCTAAGTCTTTCAGCTTCAGTTGCTGAACTTTGAGCTGCTTATATTTCACAGTCCTCTTTGCAAACCAGGTTTCTTGGCTCCAGCTATATAACACAGGAGATGTTCTATACTCCTGGCTTTATGAAACCTTCCCGCTTTTGTAGCAGGTGTCCAATGTACTTGTTTTTAATTGCCTAACACTGAATTCAGATAAAGTTTCATAAATAAGATACAACCTTTTTTTTTTTACTTTTAAAAATAGCACTCTTTTAAATTGTGTGTTTTGATTAATATTCCATGTCATGGGTTAACATTTCCTATTATTTTGAAGTTTGGCAAGGCTTTAATAATAGCCATTTGGGAGGGAAGTTGGGATCAATTAACACCTTTTTATGCACAAGACTTTGCACTGTCTCCTGTGGAGTGAACAGAAAAGAATCAATAAGCTTGTCCCCTTCCCTCCTGGAACTTGAAGTACTTTTGGAGAAATAAGACATTTACACGAGTAACAAAGGTACAAAAACAGCACATTAGAAGGACCCAGATGACCACAGCTGTACGATTTTTAAAAGAGAGAAAGACTTTATGACTTGAAAGCTTTAGAGGCCTTCAGAAAGGAAATGAGATTTAAGTGGAGCCTTGAAGAATGGGTAGGCTTTTTGAGGATGAGGAGGGCAGAGAGTGGGAGGAAAGGCATAATATAGGCGGATGAGGAAGGGGCAGAGGGGAAGACAGGCTTGGTGCCCAGTAAGTGAGTGCGACAGAAAACTCCAATAAGGAAGAAATGGAATATACACCTGGACAAAGGGTTTTAGCAGAAAACAGTCAAGACCAAGGATGGGAAGGGGCGCCTGGGTGGCTCAGTCTGTTGAACATCCATCTCTTGATTTCGGCTCAGGTCATGATCCTAGGGGTCATGGGGTAGAGCCCTGTGTCGGACTCCACACTGAGCATGGAGCCTGCTTAAGATTCTCTTGCTCTCCCTTTGCCCCTCCCTCCCATGCTTGCTCGCTCGCTCTCTCTCTCAAATAAAAATATAAGTAAATAAAATTCAGATTTAAAAAATTAAGTTTTTTCCCACCTTTCAGTACCTCCATCTCTCTTTTACTGTCTTCTACTCCTCACATTCCCTCCATTTAAGACCTAATATGTCTCAGTCTAAATATTTTTAGAATTTATATAATCGTATACAAACATGTCTGTACACATACACAGTCTGTTTTAGGTCATTGTGTGTTTAGGTCACTGTGTGTTTTAAGTCACTGTGTCACAAAAAGGAAAATGTATATATTCTTTTCTCTACCTTGCTTTTCTCACTCAGCCATACCTTGGAGAAATCCCTCCCAATTGAAAAGTTACAGCCCAATTAACTGTTTATTTTGATGGTTGCATTATGCTCTACAGTAGAGATATGTCTTGATCTATTCTACTACTCCCCCTTTTCATGGAAATCAGTTTGCATCCAGTTTTTCTGCCCCTACAAATAGTACTTCAGTAAACATACTTGTATCCCTATCTATATATGCTGGTATTTTACATCTGTTGATAGAGTTAGGATCACAGAGTCGAGGACATGTGTATTTTTAGCTTTAAAAACTAAACTGCTTCCCTAAGAAAGCTGTAACAATACACAATATGCACCTACAATTAATAAAAATACTTCCTTTTGCTAGGTCTCGCCAGGCCATAATGTTACAGCTCTTTTTAAAAAAAGGTTTTGCAGGTGGAAGTATTGTAAACTAAAATCTCGTTGTTACTTTATTTGCATTTTCTTTGACTACAGATGAATTTGATCATTTTTCCAAAAGCTTGTTGACTGTCATGTTTCCTATGTTGCAGGCTGCATTTTCATGTTCTGTGTCCATTTTTCCAAAGACCTATTTTCTTTCCCTGAAAATTTTTAAGAGCTTCTGCTATATGATAGATATTTTTGCCTGTCCTCTAGGATTTTAAACATCTGTTTTTCAAATCTATTGTATTTGTTTATGGTATCTTTTGCCATACAAAACTTTTGGATTTTATTCAATCCCTTATGTTTTTCTTAGTTTGTGTGTTTTCTCCCTTGCCAAGAGAAGCCTACCCTCTCTGCCCCTAGATTATATTTATGGTTCCTAGATTTTCTTATAGGATTTTATTTATTTAATTACTTATTTTACATTTTTAACCTTTAATCTATCTAAATCCATCTAGGATTTATTTTTGGAGTTGGTATAAGATAAAGATCTAGCTTTATTTTCTTCCAGATGCATAAACAGTTTGCCAGCTCCTTATATTAAATAATCCATCATTTTGCCACTAAATTGAAATGCCTCTCTTGTCATATATTAAATCTTCATTTATATGTGGATTTATTTCTAGATATTCTATTTCACGTATCTGTTTAGGCCTATTTCAATACTTACTGATTTGATTACAGTAGCTTTATAGGATTTTCGGATATCTGGTAAATCAGACTACACAAATGACTTTTGGGTAGTTATCAAATGCTTAGGTAAATACATTAAAAACCTATTTGCAGACAGAAATGGGATGCAAGCAGAAACTAATGTACCAAATAATACTTGTATAATTAAAATATTTTTTTCAAAGTCTTTCTTCCCAAGATCTATGTTTTATAGCAACGAATACACGAGGAAAAGGTTTAGTGTGCTTATAAGATCTTGTACAAATTACAGTTTGCTGTATTTTCAACCCCTAAATGCTGTACCGTGTTAATCATACTATTTCCTTGATTCACAGATTGATCCTTCAGAGGAATCGTCCCTGACTCCGTCCCTACACTGAGCTAAAACTGCTTCCCAGGTGGAACACTGTTCCGGGGAGAGCTCTGAGGATTTCCTGAAGAAGAATTCCATGGGGACTGTACCTGACCCTTTGAGATCGGCTAAAACTTCCTTGATCACAGCTTCTGGAAAAGAAGAGGATCTAGGAGAAGTGCAGCCTGCCTCCCCTCGGTCTCCACCAGCCGTCTTGTGTGAGAACACCAATGGCCTTTCCAGCATTCCTGCAGAGCCAGACCTCAGCCCCAGTGCAGCTGCTGAGGTCCTGATGCAGGCCTTTGAGCATGAGACCACCCAGCCAGACATGTCTTCTCCTGGTGTCTTCAATGAGGTGGAAAAAGTGTCTCCTACATGCAGTTCTGACAAAACCCAGCTGCCAGGAAGCAGTGAGCCCACAGCACCAGCCCCATGTTCTGCAGCAGGAAAGGATCTCATAGATGAAGCATTTACAATGCCAGCCAACCAACACACCCACCAGGTGACCCCAGGTGACCAGCTCAATGCCAGCCCCTTATCAGGACCTGAAGATACTCTGCTGAAAACACAGAGAACCTCGGATGGGGAGATTCTTGAAAAACCTGAAAAGTCAAATTGCCCTGTGGGAAGCACCCAGAGCAACAGCAAAGACCAAGTGCCCTGTGATTTTTCTTCTCAAAAAACAATCCAGGGAATGCTGCAGACTGCAAATACAGCAGCCAAGGTGTTCAGTCACCCCTCGTCTCCTGTAGGCCAACCCAAAGGGGCAAGGCCGGGAGCCATATGCGACTCCCAGACAAGGTCCTGTGACTCTCCCGGGAGAGAAGAAGGATGTTCAGGGAACAAACAGCCCTCAGCCACCACCTCAGACAGCCAGTCCGTGACTTCTGTGACACCTCAACCACCCCACCTCACTAGCAAAGTCTCCACACGTCCTCAAAATCAGGTGTCAAGGTTCAAAGAAGCAAGTACAATGACCAACGAAGCTGCAAGTGAGGTCACGGAAGCTCCCGACAGGGCTCGGCAAGATGCTGGGGTGCAGGCAGTGGCAAGTGTGGAGAACAGATCAGTCTCCACCAGCCCCAGCATCCTCGCTGCATTCTTAAAGGAAACCCCAATTCCTGAGTGTTTGGAACAAGAGCAGCTGCGTGTCATTTGCAATGGCAGCGGCAGTGGGAGCCACACGCTGGAGCTATCTGACAACATCCACTCCCCACAAGGGTCAGGTCCATGCCCCAGCATCATGCCAGAAGTGCACATCCAGGCAGCTGCCGCTGTTTCCACAGCTCTCCAAGGGGAATGCAAATTGATGAGGTTACCGAGTGAGGTCCTTAAGATCTCATCCATCACCGTGGCATCCGGTAATACTCAGGATCTGTGTAAGGAAGATACAGGGTCTGCAGGAATGACCCCAGCAAGGGAAGAGCCCACCTCTAAACAGCTTTCAGGTGTGAATTCCAGGTCCCTGAAAGCCAGCCCCACTGACCAGATTTCTTTCAGTGCGGGAAGTCAAACCGAAACAAATCATGAATTGAGGAAAGTTGAAACCAAGCCATCTGAGTTTGCAGTGAAAACCACAGATGGTCACGAAACAAACCCAGACTGCCAACTCTCTGACTCTTGTGGTCCTGCCAACAAAGCCAACCAGCCCGGGAGCCTGGATCCCACTGACAAAGGAGATGCAAGAGAGAAGCAGCCAGCATCTCCTCAGATAGTAAAACAAGAATGTAGAGGCACCGATATCCTTGATGTCAGGGCCAGGGCAGAGGCCAAAACCCTGCTGCTCAATCCTAAATCTCAAGAAAGTGGAGGCACTGGGTCAGCTGCTAGTCCTACACCCTCCCCAGTGAGGAAGAACCAGGAGGGTACCCTGGAGGAAAATAGACAGACCAAGACAGCCACCAGCCTGAGCCTCCCATCCGATTCCATGGGTGACTCCAGTCCAGGTTCTGGCAAGAGGACCCCTTCTCGCCTGGTCAAAGCCAGCCCACGGCGGGCCAGCCGAGTCAGCGAGTTCCTCAAGGAGCAAAAGTTAAATGTGACCGCGGCTGCCGCCCAGGTGGGACTCACCCCAGGAGAGAAGAAAAAGCAGCTGGCCACCGACTCCAAGCTGCAGTTGAAACAGTCCAAGCGTGTCAGGGACGTCGTGTGGGATGAGCAGGGCATGACCTGGGAAGTGTATGGTGCCTCCCTGGACCCAGAGTCCCTGGGTATTGCAATCCAGAACCATCTACAAAGACAAATCAGGGAACATGAGAAATTAATCAAAGCTCAAAACAGCCAGACCCGGAGATCCATTTCCTCAGATACTTCTTCAAATAAAAAGCTCAAAGGAAGGCAGCACAGTGTTTTACAGTCCATGCTGCAGAACTTTCGACGCCCCAACTGCTGTGTTCGTCCTGCCCCTTCTTCTGTGCTAGACTGAAAGGGAATGTGTATGGGAACCCTTGTGTATATTTATGGTATTCCTAAGTGTCTCTATTTGTCAAAGCTTACTTAGTTTTTGTTTTTTGTTTTTTGTTTTTTTGGAGAGACCAGGAAGACAAGCAAGCAAGAATCAACTATTGGAAGTTGCTATTAAGAATTGTTGGGTCCTTTGATTGGGGCTCCATAAATAAAAATATCATTTCAATTTGAAAGAAAGAACAAAAGAAAAGAAGAAAGCTCCACTGAAGGTTAATGACCCTAATTAAGAGGAAATAACATTCACTGGATTTTTTAATATGATGTTACTTATAGAACTAGCACTATCATTAAATACGTGTCACTTTGTATTACTGCCTCAACATATCACACTGTGGTGTTTCCATTAAAATCCCTGCTTAATATTAAAACTAGCAAAAATACTGTTATACTTTCTAGTCATATTGCAATAAGAATGCTATTACCACACAGAATTTAAGTAGATGATAAGAACTATAATGTAAAACTGTGAAATAAATTCTACTTGCTCTTCAGCCAGATGACATTAAGGAAAAGCATTTAAATGCATACAATACCAAATGAATTAATATTTGTCAACATCTGCAGATAACTGTTTTGGTAAACCTTGTTATATCGTCAACAAATGTAAGAAAGTTATGTTAGGAAAATTAGCTGAGCTTTTGAATATGAATACTGCCCACGTAAAACTTGAATTTATATCTACAGATTTTCCTGCACTGAAGGCAAGGGGCATCTCTATGATTCTGACGAGATGAAATTTCTATTTCTTTAGAGGAAGTACATGCAACTGAATTCTTGGAAAGAGTCATCAAATTATTAAGTATACTAAAGTTTGTGTAGTACAGGTGTTCTCCAAAAACATTCTGCTGAGAGTGTTAAGGTTTCTGTGTTGAAACCTTTTCTGTGTCAAAAAAAGGAAGTAACAAAAGCAATGGGTCTAATTTCAACTCCTATAAACGGGATGCAGTTTGTGTTTTCCTTTTGACTTGCTTATGCAGTAGCTTCTAATAGAAAATGTAGTGAACACCAAATAGAACACAAACTTCTCATGTTTTTGTAGGTAGACTAATATCATCTAATTGCTTAAATTTCTCATCTGTAGTAAAAAGGTAGCCTCTGTCAACTTACTGATTTTAACAGAAATACCATTGTGTCTCATCCTTCAAACCCAGTAAAAAAAAAAAAAAAAAAAAAAAAGGCCCTTACTAAAACCTGGTTTGAGCTTCTAGTGGGCTATAGATTTTGAAACCATAGGCACCTGTTTGAGCTCAGCGCTCACCTGACTCCAGAAGAGGAGCTTTTCATTTGTACCCATGAGTGTCTTGCAGGGTACTGGGCTGGGATGACCAGTAGTGGCTTGAGAGTTGGAGGGGTGTGGAAAAGGGAGATGAGGCAGGGCTCTGGAAAAGTTTCCCCTCCTAGATTCATGTAGGGAGATTGTTCGTCTCCACCTTACATTTACAAAGCCAGATTGTTAAATGTGGAAGGGGTGCTCCCTGGTTGCCTTCTCTGAGCTCATTCCCCTCGATGAGCCAGAAAAGAGCATCTATCCATGTATTCTCTCTCTCTGGTGACGCATAAATGGCGTTTGTGCAGTAAACTCAAAACCTCTGTTTTGGCTTCTATTTTTGTTAATTCTCTTTTGCAGATTCTGAGCATATAGGGAAAAATCTTTTGTGCCTGAGCTTTAACACCACATGCTAAACGGAGCACAACCCAAATTAGTAAATAGCCCCTGGTTTCTTTGAAAGCAATAGGACCGTAGATGACAACTGCATAAATGGACTGCAGCCCCAGTACTCTTAGAGCCTAAGAATGGTAAAATCACAGTGGTTACATTTGGAGCCACCCTTTGAATTTTTTAATTAGGCACATTTTCCCATTTCTTACCAACTGGCCCTTATTAAGAATACTACCTACAGTAGAAATTGCCATCAGATTATCAATCAAATTACTGTTAAGGATCAGAGATGTAGTCTAAAATTCTCTCTTTGGCCTCGAATACCCGTTTGTAGTAGTGTTCGTGTGGCTTCTGTTGGAGATGCTTTTGCCAGGGTGTCGTGTCCCTCCTACCCCTTCCTCACTGCCTGTCTCCCTCACACGTTGGCATACGTGCTGTGTACACACAGAGAACACCCTGTGTACACAGTAGCAGCTGTCAGCAGCGCCCGCTCCAGATGGGTGGGCCCCAGGTAATCCTCGGCTGTGTAGGGAAGGGCCAGAACAGGCTGTTCCTGCATTAAAATAGGGGGAAAGGAAGAATTTAGCATCTGGTAGTAATATTTATTCTTATGAGGTTAGAGTAACCACGTGAATTAGAAATACTGAAATTAGAAATGTATAATTATACATTTATAAATTATAAATGTAAGCTTATAAATTGTAAATAGCTCAAGTTAAAAATGAGGCAGAGGCCTAAGAGAGTTGTAGACCTTTGTCGCACATTAAATTAAAAGAAAATCACATTAAGTTACTTAAAAGTAAATGTAACGTTGCAGCGTGCCTCTCATAGTAAAACCTAAGATCTGATTTAGTAACTTTGGTTTTCTTTGGTACTGGAACTAGCCTTTCCTTCTTAATCTTTATTTTTGTTTTTTTACTTTTCACCTTTACTTCTGCCACACTCTAGAGCTTGTCATAAAATAGTATAAAACTTTTCTCGTTTAGTTGTGTATTGAATCTTAAAGAAGGAACAGCTTTTCAAAACAGTAAGGAAAAGACCACCGAGTGGGTAAATAATGAAGCCTCCTGAAGACAAGCCATGCTTTTGCTTTATGACACTCCAAGTACTCATACCATAAAACCTTAACCTGAAAATTTTCCCTCACTTCGATCTGTGACACAACATTGACATGCAGCACATCATTCGTGACTCCTTAGGTTGGTTCAACAAAATGGAAGTGGAAAACAGCTTTCATAGCAGATTCTTTGAATTTGTTGGGCTATTTCTTAGCCTGGCTGCATGACATAGCAGGTTGAAAATTGTTTTTGGCCTTAATTTCTTTTAGATGTTCTGTTCCTTTTAAATGTTTTTTAATCAGGGGTGCCTGGGTGGCTCAGTCGGTTAAGCGGCCGACTTCGGCTCAGGTCATGATCTCACGGTCCATGAGTTCGAGCCCCGCGTCGGGCTCTGTGCTGACAGCTCAGAGCCTGAGCCTGTTTCAGATTCTGTGTCTCCCTCTCTCTGACCCTCCCCCGTTCATGCTCTGTCTCTCTCTGTCTCAAAAATAAATAACACGTTAAAGAGAAAATTAAAAACATGCTTTTTAATCATTGAGATATATGGAGGAAATATAAAATATTTCTTAAGCAAGTAGTATAAGAGAGATGAATTAGAACACAGTGTCTGGAAGATAATGAAATATTTACAGTGTTAAGAGGCTTTATGGCTTACCCAGTGAATACTAGAATTTTAATTTAAATGTCGATTTTTCTATTTTAATGACCACAAGAAAAATGGCACCGCTTGAGCTGTCATATGTTTATCATCAGTGCTTTTCTAATTATGTCCTTCTGGATTACTGGCTTTGGTGCCACAGACCAACTGCTCTATGTTTATGTTTTGGACCAATGGCATAAGTTTAACATTTTGTTAGGTCGGAGAATCCTTTTTGTTTGCGTCCAAAATGAAATATTTATAAAATATATTAGTGTGTTTTCCTACCTTGACAAGTTCAGCTATGTCGATATAATTTGATTTTTGATGACTTCTTAATCTTCAGAATTGTCTGATAATTGGTACTTTGGACACCAGTATTCTTCACGTTATAGCTTACATCTCAAAATTTAAACAAACTGTAGTGAATATGCATGTGTAACATATACCCTAGAGGCTGAATTTGGAGACCAAATCTCTAATAGGAGCTTGTCATTTTCAACTAGAAAACAGAAAAAGGAAATGACTTTTGGTTGCATCCTGAGAGTATTGAGGTTTTATTGTTCCTAGCTTATTCTAATGTTATTTCTCTCATTTCTAGGAGTTCCCATCATTCTGAGAATACCTGTATATACCACATGAAGAATATAATATCCTGTGACTTTACACTTTGTTTACAGAGGATATATATGAGTATGCTGTTAATGTAAATTGTTTGGCCTTTGCTGTATCCACTGTTACTGTTTTGCTGCCAAAATGTGAGAAATTATCTTCTATTCCTCCTACATATTGTGCAAGTGTTAAAAAAGTGGTCCATTTCTAGTACCAGATAATTCACCACATCTCTTGTCTACTTTTTAAGAATCAGTATAAAGAAAAACAATACATTAGGATAAGGTTTGCATATATGTATATGTGTTTTTACTGACACTTGGGCACTTGTAGCCTTGTGTGGGCCTCTTCCTGTCTGATTTACTAATCGGCTACGATGCTGCCATGGAGATGATACTGTTTACTCTCTCCTGCTTTGTCCTAAACGGTATTTGAGAATTGAAGCCTGTGAATTTCCCTTTGTGATGATAATACAGTGAACTCAGCAGTATCTTGGATAATTGAGCTGACCATCTTGTCCCCACCCCTGTTTTGTCTACACAGTGAATCAGAAGTCTTGTCCAGGTCTGCTTCAGTGTTTGCTATTTTATATTGATATTCGAGCATTTTGTTTTCTGTGAGCAACGTTCTTTGATGCTGTGTGTGGCCCTTTTGGTTGAATCTCTCCAAATGTGGGTCAGCTGCTGCCACCTGGCAGATAACAGGTGATACGCTAAATCTCCTGTCCATTCTTGTAACTATAGCCTTCTTAATGGAATTCTGCAACTGGATGAGTAATTATAAATGTCATCTTTGCAGACACACAGGCTTAAGGATGTCTACAAAATTTTAGACATTTTTGCAAAGGGGGAAAAAATAGTCTTGTAAATACTGAAACATTTCCATGAAATTTATCCTGCTCTTGGGAAAAAAAAATTCTCCTTGGCTGCAGAAATAAGATAAACTTTATTTGCGATGACCAAGGACATAAATGAAGATGGATTGAGGTGGAAAAATTCTGTCTCACAAGTAATCAGTGACATCTGCCAGAGGTCATTACAGCTACTCTTAACTGTGAACACTCACCAGCTAAACTACTCACTTGCCACAACCAAATAACCTCTCAAAGTAAATCCGATACATCTGTATATATGTGTAGATAGAAACAACAAAAAATCCTGAAAAATTACTGTTGACTATTAGTTAAGTCAAGGTGAAGATAATTATAAAGAACATTTAAATAACCATGGGCCTTGGTGAAATGACTATGGAGGCCAGAATGGTGCAACAAGATGTTATTCACAAGTTTGTTATTTTTTTAAGACCCAGAAATCTCAGATACTCATCATGAGAATAAAGACTGTTGAAAATGAAATTAAAGCCAAGCAATAATGTGCCAAAAAGAGGCAGTTATACCAGCAAGTGCATCTATACGAGCACACCGTTATGTAATATGGTTTGCTCCGTGAAGACTGACTATAACCCACAAGATAAAACAAGCGAAGGCATAATTTCTGCTTTCTTGCTCGAAAAACGTGTTTAGGAGCTCTATAAAGAGATACAGCGCCGGTGGACATTAGTAGAGATAAGGTAACATCTCTGTCTTAATGCTAGCCAAGACGAAAAAGGAGTCAAAAAGTCTTGCTAGCTTAAAATTCAAGATAGATCCAACCAGAAACTTTGTTGAAACAGAGGGGTTAAATATATAGTAATTACTCTTCCTGGACACTTGCACGTAGCAAAGCAATTCAGTTAATTCTGCCTAGAGGATTACCAGCCTTAGCTATGAAAAAAATGTGTTCCCAAATGTAAAATAACTAAAACATGAGTACTCATATCAAAAAGGGCCTCAAATAATGCCTTACAGAAAATGATATTCCAGATGGGCGTTTCTAAATACTAGCCCTTTTTTCAGTTCAAGCTCAAAATCAATTGGCTGCAAAAAAATAAGTCACTATTTTACATTTCATAAAATGATACAAATCATCAACCAGCATGGTGAGAATTATGATGAGAAATAACCTAGTGATTTACATGTGTTAAGGAGAAATAAGTGGGAGAGAAATGCTAACTTCTTTCTTGATCTCTTATGATGCGGGGATGTCATCCACTGATTTGCAGGGTGAAAATTATGGCTTGCTTTTTAACATTACTACTAGCATTACTCTTTGTTACTTTAAAAAATTAGATTGCCTATTTTTTAGCAAAGCTTCTAAGTGGATAAATGATTTTTCTGTTTTATATCATTGCTTTAATATCACGTGAAGACTGTACAAAGCAAACTATGTTGAATGGGTGGGTAGAAGGAGCTTACTCATGTTTATCAGGATCTCTTAATGATTTTAGCTGAGATTCCTAAATGCTTCTTTTAGGCCACATCTTTGAGTAAATTATTTTTCATAATGTTTTCCATCACATCTTAAACTGATGTTGGTAAATCAGAAGATTGCAGTATTACAGTCATGCTCCTCAATCCCTAGAGGAGAGGAGAGACTAATTTTTATTTTAAGGACATCTGGACATAGCTTTCCTGAGGCTGAGAAAGGTCAACAGGGCCTGACCTGAAAACTCAAGAAAGAAATATACTAATAATTCCTAAATTCCTCAATGTATTTATCTCTGCTGTACTAACATGTGAACAATATGTTGTGCATAATACTGTAGCCGGTTGTGGTATGTCAATACATTTTGTAAGTGTGTATAGTCTGTGAGTGGTTGGTTTTCTCTTTCTATGTGTAGGAAAAAAAAACATGCCGTGTCCCATTTCAAAACCAAGTTCTGTCATCGGGTAGGCACATGTATGAAAATGAATAAAGCCAACAGAAGTGTACATGTGTATTCAGTAACAGAATTTGTCCTTTCATTTCTGAAGGTCAGAAAGGGCTGTTGTGTGTGTGTGTGTGTGTGTGTGTGTGTGTGTGTGTGTTTTATCATTTCTGAGAGTAGGTAACATAATTATCACAAAGGCTGAATACATTGGCAATACACTGGCATGTTACTAAATCTGCCAGGTTAATTAACCATGCCATTAGTCACAGGTAAGGTCAGTTCTTTGACCACTGGCATGATTTACATTCCTCACACATCCTCTCCGTGGTAAGTGTGTGACTAGGATGTACATGCTATGGGTGTGATTGTGTACATACCTTGTATGAATTAACCTAAATCCTCAAAGAGTTGTACGAAAGCAGGAAAACGAAACAGTTGTTCAAAAGCCTCAAAAGGGCTAATCAATGAGTATTTTCATTTTCTACACATAAAAATGTATACATGGCATAACTGTAAATAGCTTACCCACATATATATACACACATAAATGCATTTCATTCATACTGTTAATATTTAAATAAATTACAAATTAAAACAATTGAAAACTGCATCTTTCCATGACTGTTCTGTTTTCTATACATTAACATGGGATCAAATGCTCCCCGTTAAATGGTGTTATACTCCCAGGTAGCAGATTTGGTGCTTAGGAAAGCCCTGCCTCACTATGAAAATCTAGTTATTGTCATAGACTGGTACCTGAGCACCTTCAAAGGTTTAATGCTGTTCTTTAAGCACCTAATTTTACATCTGGAAATGACAAACACTGGGGAAAATCAATTATGTTTTTTTTGTAGGCTCCATTTGTACATTTATTCGTGTGTTTATTTGCACAGGCTGATAAAAGCCCTACCTTTTTTTTAGAGATCTATCCATAGGTTTCAAAACAGTATATGATCCCTTGAAGAGGAAAATGATTGTACGCATTCTCTTGAGATAAGCAAAATGATGTTTAGCAACACCAAAGAGAAGTCAAAGAGTAAAAGTTGTTTTTTGTTTTTTTTTTTTTAAATTACAGATGATGTTGGCAGGATAATAGAATATGAGCATTTGGGAGTTCCGTCAAGTGGACTCAAGTAAATTCCTATTATTGATAACAGGTAATACTGTGTGGACTAGATAACAAGATGAGAGACATTAGCCAGCAAATGTCAACACTGGACAACACTTGTCAACTTATCACAATTCTAATCAGTGAAATGATGTTTGAGTTTCTCTCATTTTTCCTAAAAGGAAATACTCTATTAGAGATCAAAAAGTCTGATCTGGTTCCTAAAATCTAATGTAATTTGACCCTGATTCCTTGACACTAAAAATTATGTTGCCTGGGTATTAGGTTGAAGATATAAATGGTATATGAGTTTCCATTAATAGAGAACTCCATGTGGCAAAGTGCAAATATAACCATTTCTCAGTAGAAAGTTAATAATATTTAATATGTATTTATGTTTTGGAGAATTAATGTGCCATCTTTGTATCTTAGATAAAAATAAAAGGCTAACCAATCATAAGAACACTGTAACTATAGCTGGCTGTGTTTTTAAACTACTAAAACCATACTTGTTTATAAGAGCAGAATATGTGAAATCTTGATGTTTGTCAATATTTACTGTTGCTTAAAAGATAAATTTGTGTAATTATTTTGGACGATGTATATTAATTTAAATGCCACCCAGAAAAATTATAGCTGTCAATGTGAAAATCATTTGTGTGTGTCAATACTCAGCTGAGAAAGACCAAAAGTGTAGTATAATGTTAAATCTCTGAAAAAAACAGTAGTACTCAAAGTGAAATTCCATTTATGAATGTATCAATATTAGAATCTAAATTTATATCTTTTCATGATGTCTATATATGAAAGTCATAAAATGGTTTATTCAAGAAAGTCCCCATCCTCCAGAAATTGACCTACCAATAAAATTTTATTTCCTAGAAAAAAATATGGAATATTAGGATTTAAATAAGGATAGATCAGGATTTTGGAATTTATACACTTCTGCTCTCATTTTGAATTTGATTTTTGAATGAAGGAAGGAAGGAAATTCAACGGATGACTTTGTTTTACCCTCAAAAAATTTTAAGTATGATTTTTTGCATTTCATTTTCCATAATAAACATAATAGAGATTCAAATTTACTTTGTTCTTTTTGTTGTTGTTGCTTTTGCACTGCTGTCAAAAGTGTTATTTTAGCCCTAGACGTTTAGAATCAATTGATTTTTAACGTGACACACTTCTGCTAGAAATCTACAGTGGAGCTGAAAGTATTTACAATGAAAGGGTTTTTTTTTCCTTTGATTAAAATAGAATTCCCATAGAATCAACAACACCTGCAGATGAGAAGCAGTGATTTTTTTTCCTGCTCTTGATGATATAGCGTGTGTGTGTGTGCGTGTGTGCATACTTTTGCTCTTGGCTTGGTGAAAGTGATAAGAGCTTGACATTCATGGAAATACAGGAGGGCATGGAGGTACAGGGTGCATCAGCTCTTGTGGTGGCACAGAGCACCTGTATTCAAGCTTATATTATGTCACATCTAGGCTTAGCGGCCTCCTGCCCAGGGTCATCCAGGTGTATGCTGTGTAGTTTCAGCCTCTCTGCCTACTCCTGGGTAAATAAGTTGGGATCCTGTGGTCTAAGTTCCTAGAAGAAGATGGAAAGTCTAGCCATGTCCTCCAATCTAGCTTAATCATTATAAAACTAACACTATCATTGGATTTCTTTGTGCCTCCTTGAATCTATCTTCATCAAGAAACTGTAGAGTGGGAGAGGTGTAAGATTTATGAACCCCAACTCTCAAAAATAACTTAGTAAAATTTCTATATACTTTAAACAGTGATTCTTTCAAAACTTCCAACTACTCTGGGGTGCCTGGGTGGCTCAGTTGGTTAAGCATCTGACTCTTGATTTCGGCTCGGGGTGTGAACTCAACAGTTCATGAGTTCAAGCCCCATACCATGCTCTACCCTGACACTGCAGAACCTGCTTGGGACTCTCTCTCTCTCTCCCTCTCTCTCTGCCCCTCCCCTGCTCTCTCTCTCTCTCTCTCTCTCTCTCTCAAAAAATAAATAAACTAAAAATTTTTTAAATAAAAAAAACTTCCAACTACTGTGTATATAAGTACACACTATTTTGGCCTAAAATAGAGCTGCCATTAAAAGTTAAACTTCATGTGTTTCCAAAGATATAAATACTATTTGTGGAAAGTTAGATCACACAAAGGTCCTCAGGGGGCTGAGATAGTTTGTCTTATGCCTGTAGCTGTTTCTGTTCCACTAACCAGACGCTTGTCTCCTTAGATGACATTTCCAGCCACTGTTCTCACCCATCCACATCTGTAATGCTGAGTAGTAAATACAAGAGCAACCTTCATAGCTTAATCTGGCTTCACTGGACTGATTGTGGACTCAAAATATTTCTTGTTTCCTGTGAAGTCTTTCTTTGTAAACCACATAGGATCACGTTCAGTCTACCACCCATACTTAATGAACTCATGAATACCAACATTGTTTAATTTTCCTCAACACCACCCTAGACTATCAGTCAGCTAATTTACAGAGTTCTAAACTCTTTAGACCCTTAGAACTATGTTAATGTTCTGCAGCCGGTTTTTCTAAATATAGCATAGAGGACTAAGATAGTTGAAATTCAAATTGTCAGGATAGAAGCTGAAAGTGCTTGAAAGATTTCTGGTGGGAGTACTGGCATCTCAAGGATGATTATTTCTCTACATCTTTTTTTTTTTTTAATTCCCACTTGACACCTCTTAATCAAACAGCACAGGAACCTTGGCCTGCCATTAAAAAAAAAAAAAAACAAACAAAAAAAAAAAAACTAAGCAGGGGTGCCTGGGTGGATCTGTCGGTTGAGCTTCTGACTTCAGTTCAGGTCATGATCTCACGGTCTGTGAGTTCAAGCCCACATCGGGCTCTGTGCTGACAGCTCAGAGCCTGGAGCCTGCTTCAGATTTTGTGTCTCCCTCTCTCTCTGACCTTCCCCAGTTCACACTCTGTCTCTCTCTGTCTCAAAAATAAATACGCATTAAAAAAATTTTTTAAATAAAATTAAAAAAAAACTAAGCAGAATGTCATTGTCAAAGATATTACAGGTGTTTAGAAGCAAGGTAAGATTTCTTAAAGGCCTGGAAAGTATTTTCCTGTTACCTATGTTCTTTTTGCCCAAAGTCAATACAAAGGATAATAGCTATGTGCCAAACATTCCGCTGGGCACTTGCACGTATGTCTTCACTCTTGGGAGGTTTTGCATATAAATGCACACTGTTTTCAGCCAATTTTTTTCAATGGCAGATACTTGAGACATATAAATTGGATGTTCAAAGGGATATAGTAGTAAATACCCAGTCTTAGAACCAAGGAAAACTGGGTTCAAATTTCAGCTTTAAAGCCAAATTCCTTGTCCAAGTCATCTAGTCTTTTTGAGACTCAGCACATTCATCTGTGAGTTGAGGATAACAGTACCTACTTTGCAAAATTGTGTGGATCAAATAACATAGGCAAAACAAAATGTCATTTATCTCCCCTACTCCTTTGAGATTTGCTTTCTTCTTTGCTTGAACTTTATCACTCAATTACAAAAAGGCTGGCATTTTGCCATTTTCTTCTACTTCGCAAACTTTATATGTGTGTGTGTGTGTGTGTGTGTGTGTGTGTGTGTATATTTCCCTACATCTTTTATGTGTATAGATATGTATTTATGTATATATATATGTATTTATGTGTGTGTGTGTATATATGTGTGTGTGTGTGTGTGTGTGTGTGTGTGTGTGTGTGTGTATATATATATACACAAAGCCAGATAAATAGTGGGGAGCCTGGGTGGCTCTGTCAGTTGAGTATCTAGCTCTTGATTTCAGCTCAGGTCATGATTTCACAAATCGTGGGTTCAAGCCCTGTGTAGAGCTCTGTACTGACAGCATGGAGTCTGCTTGAGATTCTCTCTTTCTCTCTCTCTCTGCCCCTCACCCCCCCAAATTAATAAACATTTTTTTTTAAAACTAGGTAAGTACTAAAAATAATTTTAAATATTACTATGAAATACGTATGTGACTTTAAACGTATTTCCCTTTTTGTTTAAAGTATGAGGATAATACGTTCAAACATTTAGAGTTACCAGACCTTTAAGAATTAGGAAAATATTTTTGATTCAGTTTAACTTTGTCATATCAAATATGATTTTTATTTTTTTAATTTTTTTAATGTTTGTTTATTTCTGAGACAGAGAGAGACAGAGCATGAGTGGGGAGGGGCAGAGAGAGAGGGAGACACAGAATACGAAGCAGACTCCAGGCTCCAAGCTGTCAGCGGGGCTCAAACTCACAGACCGCGAGATCATGTGCTGAGCTGAAGTCGGGCGCTCAACCGACTGAGCCACCCAGGCGCCCCAAATATGATTTTTAAAATATAAAGTTAAATGCTAATAAAAATATTACCAATTCAAAAAAGGAGGAAAAAGGAAAACAATCGGTAACTTTACACTAAAATTTAAAACTTAAGTAACTAAGATTTAAAGAGAAGTCATGTGGGGCACCTGGGTGGCTCAGTTGGTTGAGCGTCTGACTTTGGCTCAAGTCATGATCTGATTGGCTGTGGGTTTGAGCTCTGCATCAGGCTCTATGCTGACAATTCATACCCTGGAGCTGCTTCAGATTCTGTGACTGACTCTCTCTCTCTCTCTCTCTCTCTCTCTGCCCCTCCCCTGCTTGTGCTCTGTGTCTCTCTCTTAAAAATAAATATTAAAAATTTTTTTAATTAAAAAAAGTCATGTAACTGACAAAATATTAGAATTTGGAAAAATCGAAAGAACATCTACAAATCAATTACAAAGGATGAGCAATACAACAGAGAAATTTGTCAAACTCTATCAGCAAGCATCATAAATGTATAAAATTATGCTCAACTTCACTAATCTCTTTCCACCGCAGCTGAATGCTGTTGGCGGAAACCTTCAAAATTCACAGGGACTGAATTAGGAGCTTTATGCCCAAGAGCTGGAGGACAATGCTAAGAGATCTGTAGGTTGGAGATCCCTGGTGATGTGTGTAAGGGAGGGAGGAGGGGAGGGAGTATACACCTGAACACCTGCACACAAATCTGTGAGCAGCATCCATGCACATTTAAAGAAGGAGGGGAGACTGGCGGGGGAAGGTTCTGTAAAGAATCTAAACAGGACCACCTGGGTGGATCAGTGGGTTAAGCAACCAACTCCTGGTTTTAGCTCAGGTCATGATCTCACAGCTCCCGAGTTCAAGCCCAGCCCCTCGTTCCAGCCCCTCGTTGGGCTCAGCTCTGACAGCACAGAGACTGCTTGGGATTCTCTCTCTCTCTCTCTCTCTCTCTCTCTCTCTCTCTCTCAAAAATAAATAAATAAACTTTAAAAGAATCTACAGAAAGCCAATGAGAGCAGTTTAGATGTAAACACCTGCCCAGAGCACCAGAGCATGCAACACTTAGAAGATTATAACCTTTCCAGATGTCCTGTTTCCCTCTCTTTCCCTGGCCTTCAACCAGACTATTTGGCAGAATTAGAATCCCAAAGGGGTGGAGGGGCACCTGAGTGTCTCAGTTGGTTAAGTGCCTGACCCTTGATTTCAGCTCAGGTGGTGATCTTGCGGTTCATGGGTTCGAGCCCCACCCACACTGGGCTCCATGCTGACAGTGCAGAGCCTGCTTGTGATTCTCTCTCTCTCACTCCCTCCCTCCCTCTCTGCCCTGCCCCCACTCATGCTCTCTGTCTCTCAAAATAAATAAATAAACTTGGGGGACAAAAAGGAATCTCTAAGGAGTGGAAAGAAACAAGAATCCAAATCACAACCCCCTTCTTCATGTGAGTCTGTGGAGCTGATAAGAGAAGACTTTCAATTATAAACAAAATAAGGATTATTGCATGAGACTGGACATTTTAAATCTGAATTGGGATTGCATCTACAATTTTGAGTGGCCTGTTTCTGCTGAATCGAGGGGGTGTCCCCCAGACTGAAATAAACGATGTCATTGATGATGACCGTGCCACCTGACATGAAGATTCGTGTGAATAGAAAATACTGGAAATTCATGTGACTGAGCCATGCTGTTTGGATCCTGAATGCATCCGCATTTGCAGCTCTTGCTAGTCTATAGACCCCAGATTACCATGCATTTTAGACCTTGCAGAGGTTGTGGGAAGAGAGTCCCAGGTGACTCCACTTTGGTTTATTCAGGCCCACTGTGGTAGACAATATTTGAGGATGGTCCTCAAGATTCTCTGCCTCTGATGTACACACACCTTCCTCCAGTCATTCAATCAATCACTTCCATGAAGTGATTTTGTAAATGTAATTCAGGTCCCAAATCAGGTGACCTTAAAATAGAGAGATTGGGGCACCTGGGTGGCTCAGTCGGCTAAGGGTCAGACTCTTTCGGCTCAGGTCATGATCTCACTGTTTGTGAGTTTGAGCCACTGACAGCACAGAGCAGAGCCTGCTTGGGATTCTCTCACTCCCTCTCTCTCTGCCCCTTCCCTGCTCACTAGTGCACCCTCTCTCTCCCTCAAAATGAATGAATAAACTTTAAAAAAAAAATTGTCTGCATGTACCAGACCAAATCCCGTGAGCCCATTAAAAGGAGAGTTTTCTCCAGCTAGTCCCAGAAGTCAGAGAGATACACTCCAGCAGGCCTGTAAGAAAACAATCTATGTTGTCAACTGCAAATGGAGAAGGCACGTGGCAAGGAGGTGTGGACACTCTCTAGGAGCTGAGAGAAGTCTCCAGCTGACAGCCTGAAGAGAAACAGCAGCTTGGCTCTACAAACACAAGGAAATAAATGCTGCCAACTACCAGTGTGCTCGGATAGAGGAGCCCCAAACTCAGGTGAGAACCATAGCCCTTAACCAACACCTTGATTTCTGTCAGGCAAGACCCAACGCCTGGATTTTGGAGAATCCAGAAATGCTGCACCCATAATTCTGACCACAGAAATTGTGAGATAGCAAATATGTGCTGCTTAAATTTGCTGAGTTTCTGGTCATTAGTTACACAGCAAAAGAAAACTAATACAGCACTGAGTTGGGGGTTTGAAATTGCCAAAGATCAACTTTTCAGTCAGGAACTTATTTCTGTGCTCCCACTCCCCAAACCAGGACCCGAAACGTTTCATCCTGAAGAATCACTTTTCCTGAAACATGAGATGGCAGTTTTAATGGGTAAGTACTTAAGTCACTTTAATATTGAAGCAAATATCAAATATAAATGTATATAGATGTGCTGGAATCTTCCATGTGCTCTTGTCTATCCATCCTGTACCATTGCACATCTTGCTCTGTGCTCTTGCAGGCTGACTTGTACAGACAGGTCCCACAGGCCCCCTGGCCATGCCGCTACCCTCTGCTTTCAGCCCTAGGAGAGGGCTGGAGATGGGTGGCAGAGAGGGGGAAGGGTAAGACGTTTATTTCCCGGATACCCGCCTTAGGGTGCTTTGTGTTGTCTGTGTCATGTTCAACAAAGCCAGAGCCCCTACCAGGCAGACGTTTCCATTAGGCTGGGTTCTGGTTGCTCCTCCTTTCCTGGACTCCTCAGGTCTAGGAGTGATACGCTTGACCCCAACCTGTCACTAGATCCTGTGGTACTGCACTCCTAATTTGTGGTCACCCTACCTGCACCTTTATACACAATCTCTTTATAAAATTCTTCTCAATTACCCAGGTTGAAGGTGCCAGCTGTTTCCTACCAAAATCCAACTGAAAGAAAAATCAAAAGACACATTCACCATTTTTAAATGATAAAACACGCGATTTCAGATAAATTTCTCTCTTTTGGCTGGCTTCTTCTAGCTATGCCCCTTTGGCTGCCAGTATTATTAGTTTATTGTTCTCACCTACCGTTAGGGACAGTGCTCTATAATTTGAAAAACATTTCCTGGAGTAAATAATGTAGATGATATGCATATAAGATTTTCTTTACTACATGATACAGGTGCCATCTTCGGTAAAGGAGAAGCCTTCTCGTATGAAATAGGTACTAGGTTGTTATGTCTCCAGGCATAAGCTCTTATCTCAAGGCTCTTAGGATAAACATTTAATGAAATTATATACCTCAGTCTCCCCATTCATAAAATGGGATCATTAAAATTATTTGCCCCTTGTTCACAATCAAACTTATATATAAATGATTATACCTTAGTATTCGAGACTGTTACTATTAACAATAATAGCTAAGGTATATTGAATGTTTACTACATACCAGTCATTATTCTAAGTTTCTTACGTACATTATCTATTGCTGTTTACAATAACCCTATGATGTAAGCATTATTGTTATTAACCTTCCCATTTTACAAATGAAAGTTGAAACGCAGAAGGCTAATTACATATAGCTTGTTGAGGTGGCACCATGGCCAAAGCCCACTCAAGCCTGTCATCGTCTACTTACCTAACTAGTTCACTCCGGCTGCTTTACTGCACATGAAATGCTAATGACAGGATGTCAGATACTGCTTCAATAAAACATAATGGTTTTCTCATTATGACCTGACTCATTCTTCCATTAGCCCTTACTAAGTTTTATTAACTCCAGCTACTAGAGTATTTTTTGCTGCATCACAAATAAAGTAACAAATCTTCCCAAATCGAGGGTGGGGTTAAAAAAAAAAAGGAAACAATTACTTCTAGAAGAAAATGAAGTTTTCTCAAATATATTTCCTCTAAATACTATGTATAATGGGAGGAAGGAAGAAAAAAACAAGTTATGCTATCAAAATATTCATTTTCTATGCAAATCTCATGTTCATGATAACCACAATTAGTTGTATGCCAAGGATGCAAAAAAATAAGACTACTTATGGAAACTATAAAATTACTTGCCCTTTTCAGGGGAAAAGAAAAAAAAAAGATCTTGATGTATTAAGACATTGTTTTATGCGTCACCTGAAATACTGTTGCACAAATTGAGTAAAAGCTATTTCTTGTTTGGAGGGAGTTTGTTTGTTTGTTTGTTTGTTTGTTTGTTTATTTTGCTGGCCAATATTCTTTATTCTGCAAAATGCTTGGCAATGCTTCATTCTTCTCCAGTATTTTATTAATAATATACTTATTAACTTAATTTATTGTTTGTTATAAAGATACTACCTTGCAAATTAGCCATTACATCTGTCAATATCTGTAACCAGTTATTAAACCACTTCACAGTGGAAAAATATGAGATTCATATGGAGGAAATGTTTACACATAAACAGAATTATATGTCATAGGCAATGAATATTGCTTGCTTTGTTTTGAGCCTGTGATTTGCTTGAAGTTGATATTCTCAAGTTCAAAACTTCTGTACTCCTATCTGGAAGTGAGAATTACTACTTTATTTCAGAGTCCTATGTTTCCTTATTGATCTTTGCTCTAGTTTTTCTATTCATTATTGAAAGTGGGATATTGAAGTTTCTAAATATTATTATGGAACTGTCTATCAATTGTATATTTTTTCTTCATATATTTTGGACTGCTTTATTACACACATATAAATTTATAATTGTGGGGTGCCTGGGTGGCTCAGTTGGTTAAGCGTTCACCTTCAGCTCAGGTCATGATCTCACAGTTCGTGGGTTCAAGTCCCGCATTGGGCTCTGTGCTGACAGCTCAGAGCCTGGAGCCTGCTTCAGATTCTGTGTCTCCTTCTCTGCCCCCCGTCCCCGGCCCCTACTTGTGCTCTGCCTCACTCTCTCTTTATCTCTCAAAAATAAATGTTTTTTAAAAAAAAATTTTAATTAAAATTTACAATTGCTATATCTTTGTGAGTTTTTTTTTTAATATTTTTTATTTATTTTTGAGAGAGAGACTGACAGAGTGAGAGCAGGGGAGGGGCAGAGAGAGGGAGACACAGAATCTGAAGCAGGCTCCAGGCTCTGAGCTGTCAGCACAGAGCCCGACGCGGGGCTCAAACTCACAAACTGTGAGATCATGACCTGAGCCGAAGTTAGGCGCTCAACCAAATGAGCCACCCAGGCACCCCAAATTGCTATATCTTCTTGATGAATTTTCCAGTTTCTCAGAATACAATGTCCTTTTTTATCACTTTAATTTCTTTTTGAAGTATAGTTGACACACAACGACACACAATTTGTTTCAGGTGTACAACATAGTGAATGTTATGCTATGCTCACAAGTGTAGCTACCATCTGCTCATAACACTATTACAATACCATTGACCATATCCCCTATGCTGTACCTTTTATCCCATAACTTATATATTCCATAACTGGAAGCCTGTACCCCCCACTACTCTTTACCCATTTTGCCCATCCCCCACCCTCTGGCCTCTGGCAAATACCAGTTTCTTCTTTTTGTTTATGAGTCTGTTTCTACTTTTTTTGTTTGTTTTGTTTTTTTAGATTCCACATATAAGTGAAATCATACGGCATTTGCCTCCGTCTGACTTATTTCACTTAGCATAATACCCTGTAGGCTCAGTCACGTTGTCACAAGTGACAAGATTTCACTCTTTTTTATGGCTGAGTAATAGTCTATTGTATATGTACACCACATCTTCTTTATCCTTTTATCTCATTGGACCCTTAGTTGGCTTCCACATGTTGGCTACTGTAAATAATGCTGCAATGAACATAACGGTGCAAATATCTCTTTGAACTAGTGTTTTCATTTTCTTCAGATAAATACCCAGAAGTGGAATTGCTAGATCATGTGGCATTTCTATTTTTAATTTGAGGGGGAACCTCCATCGTGGTTGCACCAATTTACATTTCCACCAACAGTGTACAGAATGTTTCTTAACATTCTAGCAAACACCTGTTATTTTTTGTCTTTTGGGTAAAAGTCAATCTGATCAATGTGGGGTGATATCTCATTGTGGCTTCGATTTGTATTTTCAAGATGATTAGTGAAATTTAGCACCTTTTCATATACGTGTTGGCCATCTGTATGTGTCCTTTGGGAAAATGTCTATTCAAGCCTTTGTTTATTATTTTGTTTTTTTATTGTTTTTTTCTAAATTTTTATAGGGTTGTTTGGATTTTTTATGTTAATTTGCATGTGTTCTTTATATATTTTGGATATTAACCCCTTACTGGACATATGATTTACAAATATATTCTCCCATTCAATAGATTGCCTTTTAATTTTATCGATGGTTTCTATCACTAGGCAAAAGCTTTTCACTTTTAAATTCCATTTGTTTATCTTTGTTTTTGCTGTCCTTGCCTGAGGAGATTGATCCAGAAAAATATTGTTGAAGCTATATTGTCAGAGTTTACTGCCTATTTTCCCAGAAGTTTTATGGTTTCATGTCTTACATTCAAGTCCTTAACCATTTTGAATTTATTTTTGTGTATGGTGTAAGTGTCCAGTTTTATTCTTCTGCATGTAGCATCCAGTTTTCCCATTACAATTTGTTGAAGAGACTGTCTTCTCCCGACTGTATATTGTTGCCTCCTTTGTCATAGATTAATTGACCATTATATGCATGGGTTTATTTCTAGGCTCTCTATTCTATTCCACATCCAAGTGTCTGCTTTGCTACCAGTACCATACTAGTTTGATTACTATAGCTTTGTAGTATAATTTGAAATCAAGGAACATGATACCTCTAGCTTTATTTTTTTCTCAAGATTGCTTTGGCTATTCAGGGTCTTTTGTGGTCCCATAGAAATTTTAGGATTCTTTTCTCTAGAGTTGGTATTATGATGGGGATTTCATTGAACCTGTAGGTTGCTTTGGGTAGTATGGACATGTTAACAATATTAATTCTTCCAACCTATGGGCATGATATATCTTTCCATTTATTTGTGTCATTTCAGTTTCTTTCACCAATAACGTAGTTTTCAGAGTACAAGTCTTTTACCTCCTTAGTTAAGTTTTTTCCTAGGTATTTTATGCTTTTTGATGCAGTTGTAAATGGGATTTTTTTCTTGATTTCTCTTCTCTTAATGCTCCTTATTAGTGTATAGAAATGCAACAGATTTCTGTTTGTTAATTTTGTATCCTGTAACTTTACTGAATTCATTTATTAGTCTTAACACTTTTCTTTTCAGTTTGGATGCACTTTATTTTTCTTGCCTAATTTCTGTGGCCAGGACTTCCAATACTATGTTGCATAAAAGTGGCAAGAGTGGGATCCATGTCTTTATCCTTTGGTTAATGTGATGTACCACACTGATTGATTTGCAGGTGTTGAACTGGAATAAATCCTATTTGGTTATGGTGAATGATCCTTTTAATTTGTTTTTCAATAGAATTTGATAATGTTTTATTGAGAATTTCTGTATGTATGTTCATTAGGAATTTTGGCCTGTAATTTTCTTTTTTGGTGGTACCTTCATCTGGTTTTGGTATCAAGGTAGTGCTGGTGTCCTAAAATGACCTTGGAAGCATTCCTTTCTCATCATTTTTTTTTTGGGGGGGGGGGAATAATTTGAGAAGGATATGCACTAACTCTTAATGTTTGATATAATTCAACTGTGAAACTGTCTGCTCTTAGACTTTTTGGAGGATGAGTTTTTAAATTACTGATTTAATTTCACTACTTATAATCAATATTCATATTTTCTACTTCTTCATGATTCAGTCTTAGAAGATTATATATTCCTAGGAATTTTTCCATTTCTCCTAGGTTTTCTGATTTGTCGACACATAATTGTTTGTAGTAGACTCTTATCATCCTTTGTATTTTTGTGATGTCAGTTATAACTTCTCTTTCACTCTAATCTTATTTATTTGGGCCCTCTCTCTCTTTTTCTTGATGTGTCTAGCTGAAGGTTTACCAATTTCTTATCTAATTCATCAATTATCTTTTCAAGGAGCTAGGTTTTAATTCAGTAATCTTTTGTTTTGAGGGTTATTTGTTTTTGTTTTTGTTTTTTGTTTTTAGGGTTTTTTTTAGTTCTTATTTCCTTTAGTCTCTATATCATTTCATTTTGACCCTGATCTTTATTATTTCCTTCCTTCTACTAACTTTGGGCTTTGTGCTTCTTCTTCTAGTTCCTTTAGGTGTAAAGTTGGATTATTTTTTTTAGATTTTTGTTATTTTTGAGGTAGGTCTGTATCACTATTAACTTCCTTCTTAGAACTGATTTTCTTATATCCCAAAGATTTTGAAAAGTTGTGTTTTTGTTTTTGTCTCATGGTATTTTTCTTATTTCCTCTTTGATTTCTTTGACTTTTGAACTATTGGTTGTTTAGTGGCATGTTGTTTAGTCTCCACATTTGTGAGGGGTTTTTTTTCCAGTTTTCTTTTGGTAATTGATTTCTGGTTTCATATCATTATGGTCAGAAAAGATGCCTTATATAATCTCCATCTTCTTAAATTTATTGGTACTTGTTTTGCGGCCTAATGTGTGATCTGTCCTGGAGAATGTTTTATGTGCATTTGAAAAGAATTTGTATTCTGCAGTTTTGGATAGCATGTCCTGTATGTATCTCTTAAGTTCATCTGGTCTAATATGTCATTTAAGGCCAATATTTTCTTGTTGATTATCTGTCTGGATGACCAATCCATTGATATAAGTAGGGTTGTAAAGTCCCCTACTATTATTGTGTTACTGTCAATTTCTCATTTTATATCTGTTAACTTTTTAGTATATATTTAGGTGGGTTCATGTTGGGTGCATAAATATTTATAAATGTTATAGCTTTTTATTGTATTGACTCCTTTATCATTATGTAATGCCCATTCTCTTTTGTTACAGTCTCTGTTCTAAAGTCTGTTTTGTCAGATAAGAATATTGCTATTCCAGCTTTCTTTTCATTTCCATTTTCGTGGAATATCTTTTCCCATCCCTTCACTTTCAGTCTATGTGTGTTTAGATCTGAAATGAGTCTCTTGGTCTTGTTTTGTGGTGTGCTTGGGTTGTTGCTTTTTGTTTTTGTTTTTGTTTTTTATCCATTTAGTCATCCTATGTCTTTTGATTGGAGCATTTAGTTCATTTACACTTAAAGTAGTTATTTATAGGTCATTTAGTTCATTTACACTTAAAGTAGTCATTTATAGGTATGTACTTATTGCCATTTTGTTCATTGTTTCCGGTTGCTTTTATAGTTCTCTGTTCATTTCTTCTCTGTCACTTCCCTTGTGGTTTGATGATTGTCTTTAGTGTTATGTTTGGATTCCTTTTGCTTTATTTTATGTGTGTCTGTTGTAGGTTTGGGGCTGTGGCTATCATGAGGGTCATATATGTATCCATATATATTGAAATTAAACATATATAATATATAATAATGTATAATAAAGTAAAATAATATATAACAATATAATATGTAATAAGGTATTATATGTTATAATAATATATGTAGTATTATATTTTAAATATGATAATATATGTAGCACTATATAAATATATATAATATATAAATATATAATATATTTAATATATTTACTTGTATATGATATAAATATGATATATGATATATATGATATATGATATAAATACATATAAAATATTTAATATATATAAATAAATATAATAATATATGTAACACTATATTTATCATTACTTAAGGTCAAATGAATTCCAAAAGCAGTACCTTTTTACTCCCCCACCAATGTTTTATGTTATGGACATCATATTTTACATCTTTTTTACTTTGTGTATCCCTTAAGTACTTATGTTAATTATAGCTGATTTTATTATTGTTTGACTTTTAACCTACATACTAGCTTCTTAAGTGGCCGACCCATTGCCTTTACTATGTATTTGCCTTTACCAGTGAGATTTTTTTCTTCCATATATTTTCTTATTTCTAGTTAAGGCCTTTTCTTTTTCTGCTTAAAGAAGTCCCTTTAATATTTCCTATAGAGCTGATTTAGTGGTGATAAACTCCTTTAGCTTTTGCTTGTCTGGGAAATCCTTTACCTCTCCAATTCTGAATGATAATTTTGTTGGGTACAGTATTCTTTGTTGTACGTTTCTCCCTTTCATTACTTTAAATATATCATGTCCCTCTCTTCTGGCCTGCAAATTTCTGTTGAAAAAAATAGCTGATAGTTTTATAGAGTTTCCCTTATATATGATTATTTATTTTTCCCTTGCTGCCTTTAAGATTCTCTCTTTCACTTTGTTATTTTAATTGTGACATGTCTCCATGTAGATCTCTTTAGATTCATCTTGTTTGGGACTCTCAGTGCTTCCTGGACCTGGATGTCTGTTTCCTTCTCCAACTTAGGGAAGTTTTCAGCCTATTACTTGTTCAAATAAGTTTTTTTCTTCTTTCTCTCTCTAGTCTCCTTTGGGGACCTCTAAATGAGAATTTTAGTGCACTTAATGTTGTTCTAGAGGTCCTTTAAACTATCTTCACTTTATTAATTATTTTTCTCATTGCTGTTCTAATTGGGTGATTTTTACCGTTCTGTCTCCAGATCATGGATTTATTCTTTTATTCCTCTAATGTGCTGTTGATTCCCTCTAGTGTATTTTTCTTTTCATTTATTGTATTCTTCAGCTCTGAGTGGTTCTTTTTAATATTTTATATCCCTTTGTTGAAGTTCTCACTATATTCCTCCCCTATTCTCCCAAGTTCAGTGAGCATCCTTATGACTATTACTCTGATAAGTAAATCACTTATCTCCATTTCATTATGGTGTTTTTTCTGGGATTTTATCTTATTCTTTCACATGGCACATATTCTTTGTCTCCTCATTGTGTTGACTTCCTGTGTTTGTTTCCATGAATTAGGCAGAACAGCTACTTCTCCCAGTCTTGAAGGAGCAGCCTTGTGTAGCCTGCATGTGTCTGGCAGCTTTGGCAAGCCAACTGGAGCTGGAATGGGCACAGGTCAGGGGGCCCCCAGGTATGCTGTACTGGGGCTGCCCTGACAAAGAGGCTGGAGTCAAAGAAGATGTGGTCTGGAGGGGTCCTAGAACCTATCACCACTGCCTTAGTAAGACAACTGGGTCCAGAGCAGGTGTGGACTGGAAGTGTCCCAAGGCAAGTCCAGGGGTGACCTGGCAAGAGGACTGGAGCTGAAGGGGACTTGGGCAGGGTAGACCAGGACATGTGTGCTATCATGGTGGAGGGAGAATATAAAAATGATACTGAACAAAACCCAGAGAGAATTCCAACAGTTCTCCATCCATTTGGCAGACACTGTAGGGTTAATAAATGGATTTCCTTCACTTATAATCTAGTTGCCCTTTAGGCTGCTGTGTTTTCAGTGTTCCTTAGGGAAAACAAGTATGTGTGTAGACCCCCAGTGATATTCCTCCCTGCCACAGGTCATAGGATTAGGGTTGGGGTTCCAGCCATTACTCCATTTCGCCTCCTTTCTATGTGGGCCCTCTGTTGTTTGTTGTGCAGAAGTTGTTGAATCAGCCTTCGGTTCTTTTTTAGGAAAATTTGCTCTATATGCAGGTGTAGATTCAGTGTCTGTGGGAGGAGGTGAGTTCCGTCTTTCTATACCACCATATTGGACCCCCCTTCCTAAAAGTTATTTGTAGAAATGAGATTGTTTTCTACCCTCAAAAGTATTTTAATAAATAATTATTACATTTTTTGAACTTTCTAAATGTAACTATGAAATATATGAATAAGCCTTGAGCATGTTTTAAGATAATTAATAAAATTATTGGAAGGTATACATTTTTAATTATAGCTTCCTTTATGAAAGAACCAAAGCTTGGTATAACATTTTTCCCCCTTAAGGTGAAATGCTCATTTAAAGACACTAATCCTCATACTAATGGCCAAATGTATGGACTGAGATATTTAAAGTAATTATGAATTTACACATGATATAATCATTTAATTTCAATAAGGTTTTAGATTTATCTTCCAAGGAGTTACATTGTAATAAAACAGGAACTGTCAACATGTTTGTGGATAAATAAGGAAAGGAAGCCACCGACAATGTATTAATACTTCCTCTCTGAGAAAAATAATAGAAATACTGAAGAAATAAGCATAAACACAGTTGACCTGGCAGATAAATTCTCAATTTTGTAAAAGTAGAAACAGTGTATATCTATTTCTGAGAACTTTACAGGGCATACCAACTCTGCCTGTAATTGGGAGAAGTTTTCTACACTAGGTTAAATCTCAACCAGAATCTTAATCCAAGAACCCAAAATAGATTTAAACATAATGACATCTAAAGAACCATGCTTTCATTTGGTAGACCTAAATTAAGCATCTGTACCAAGCACATATGTGACATGTAGGTGTTAGAAACATGAATGATCCATAGACCTTACCTTTCAGAGGTTCCCAGATATGTAAACCATAAAACACAGCAGTATCAAAACACACACACACACACACACACACACACACACACACACAAAAGCAATTATCAGTTACTATAGGAGCTCAGAAGATGAACTGCTGACCCTTGCTTATAGAGTTCAGTCAAGAAGATAAAAAATGGAATTAGGAAACCACAGTGTATAGAATGTGAAAGTGTATATTTGCACTACTGTGTACTTAGAGTATCTTGTTTTAACATGTCACAAATTATTTGTCACTAGATATACAATATCACCATATTAGTAAATTTTAATGTACATTAATTGGTGAGCCATAATAGTTTCAAGCGATAGTACCACAAAAAATCATTTTGTGAACGCTGAGAAGAAAAATAGTATAATATATATACTGTGTAAAATATGTGGGGCCTATTGTTTTCTTTCACTCGTACCTATTATGTTTGTAATCACTGGAACATAAGCATAACAAAGAATGCCAGATGTCAGTGCAGGATTACAAAACTACAAAATTACCAGTGTTCAGTGTTATTAATACAAAAACAATGAATCACATGATGTTCTTGAGCAGAGAAGCCATGTGGGTCAGCACAAAATTAGTGGGAAACAGAAATGTTTACTTGTCATTGTGCTCAGCTTTAGGGTTCTCTAATATAATATACGCCAAGGTGTTCAGTATTCCCCCTAGGAATTACAATATATTGTGGACCTCCTCAGTATACCTCCTATCCACATATAGCCATCAGGAATTTGGTACGTGACGACTTAAGGCATAAGCAATTTAATGACTGTATTCATGTAATAAAAGACACCAGTGCATGTTAGCAGCCTGTTCAGATGACAGGACTCCTCATTTTCTGTGTCTTGTCTGTCGATAACCCTCAAAATGAATTTCCAAGAAGCAACAGGAATAAATAAAAAAGTATGCCGTTAATCAAAACCTCTCTAGCATGTCCTTTCAAATTCTTAGGAGACATCACAGTTGTTTTCTGACCTTGAACTAAATGGTCAATGGTTGGGCAATTCTCTCTCATGAAGCTTATCTCCTGTGTATCAAATGTTTTAGTCCCTGAGAAAGATAAGGTTATTGTGGCCTGGGTTTTCTTTCTCAGTCTCTACTTCCACTCTTGGGATATTGGAAAGTCTTCTAAGTGAAAACTCTCTCAGTTTAACTTAAAAGGGACAGGGAGAAGCAAACCTCCTCCTTTCACTATTTGACTAACCTGTAGATTTCAGAGAGTTTTTGCCCTCATAATATGAATAGGATTAATATCAAATTTCTTTGAGCCCATATGATACCTACAGTATAAATTGGTACCTCAAAGTGTTGGAATTTTTAGCTATCAATACCACTCCTCTCTCAACCACCTATACCTGAGCATACAACTCCTATATTCCTCCAGGAGAGAGAGAGAAAGAAACTACATCCTTTTTATAACTTAGCATTAGAAATCGCATAGCATCCCTTCTGAGATATTCCATTAGTCAAGGTAATCATAGCCCTGCCTGGATTCAAGGGGAGGGAGCATAAACCCCATTGAGATGAGTGTTAATCACCTTGTAAGAAAAGCCTCAGATTGAATATAATCTGTAATCTGCCACACCCTACCTCCAAGGTAAGGAGGACCCAGTCCCTAGAAGTATAATGGCCTTTCTCCCCTACTCAAGGGTAGGAAATTTAATCATATTCATCCTCTTACAAGAATGAACAAAATGTTTCCTCTAAAAAAAAAATAAAAATAGAAACTGTATATTTATATCCAGCTGGATGTATATGAACTTGTTTCTGACAAATAAATCCATCAATGGGAATCTTTAAACCAAAGTGAATGTTAGGAATTGCCAGAGTTAGGACATAGATTGTGGACTCAAATTTCTAATTGGGTTATTGTGGTATTATGATTTATAATAAGGAATATATACAGTTGAGCCTTAAACAACATGGGTTTGAGCTGCTTGGATCCACTTATACATGGATTTTTTTTTCAATAAATACAGTACTGTAAATGTATTTTCTTTTATGAATTTTAATAACATTTTCTTTTCTCCAGCCTACTTTATTGTAAGAATACAGTATATGATACATATAACATGCAAAATATATGTCAATTGACTGTTTATATTATCAGTAAACCTTCTAGCCAATAGTAGGTCATTGGTAGTTAATTTTCTGGGCAGTCAAAAGTTGTATGCAGATTTTTAACTGTGCAGGGGATGGACACCCCTAACCCCCAGTGTTATACAAGGGTCAACTGTATTTTTCCCTCATCCTATTTCTGACACAGAACTCCTAAAACCTTCAAATATTTCCTAAGTGATGAGAGCTGTAGGGTGTCTTTTATTATGTTAATGAGGACTTTTGGACTCAACAGTTTAGGGTAGGGACTGGTTACCAGGGGAACCAATCATGTAATTAGGGGGTTGAAATTTTCAGACCAACTCCCTGACCACTCAAGAAGGAAGGGGGTCTGGAATTTGGATCAATCAATGGCCAATGATTTAATCAATCATCCCTAAGTAATGAAGCCTTCATAAAAACCCAAAAGGACCCTTCAGAGAGCTTTCTGGTTGGTGAACACATGAAGTTCTAAGGAGAGATGTACACTTGGAAAAGGAATGAAATCTCTCCACCCTTTCCCCTTTCTTTTCCCCATGTATCTCTAACATCTGGTTGTTCCTGAATTGTATCTTTTTATAATAAACTGGCATAGTAAGTAAAATGTTTCTGTGAGCCACTCTACTAAATTAATCAAACCCAAGGAGAGGGTATTTGGAACCTCTGATGTCATTTGGTCAGAAGCACAGGTGGCAACCTGGACTTGCAATTGGTGCCTGAAAGGTGGGGGAGCAGTCTTGTAGGGCTAGAGCCCCTAAACCTGTGGGATCTGATGCTATCTGCAGGTGGATAGTGTCAGAATTGTGTTGAGTTACAGAACATCCAGCTGGAATCCCTGTTGCTTGGTGGTTTGTAGAACACACATTGTAACTGGATGTAGAACCCTTGAGATATATTACAACTTGGAACCAAAGAGTTATTCTACTCTGTTGCAAAATCAGTAACTAGTAACTTTATATACATCATGTAAGTATGGCAAGAATAAGATGCAATAGTTAAGACTTTATGATAAGCTGATTGGCAGTTTATTGGGAGATGAGTCTCTTGAATTAATTTCCCTTTAGAATCAGAAAAAGGAGATTGAATAATTTGGCTAAAATACACACTGAATCCTAAATTCAAATTTTAAAAAAAAGGAAGTAATTGAAACATTTTATGCTTCATAATGACCTAAAACCCAGTAGCGCTAAGAATAGTGTAACATTTCATTTTCTTATGTTTAAATACAAAGTTAATTAACAAAGTTGTAGAGTGTAGACTTAAATTATTGTAGGGAAGGAAACATAATATTCCCTCTATGTTTCTGAATTCTTAGCTGAGACTCCTTTAGCAGTAGATCAACAAGAAAAAACAGAAAGTTATTAACACATCTACCTCATGTGTACATGAGAGAAACCCAGGAAAAAATGAGTAACTCTCTGAAGTGACCTAAAATTCAGGCTTATATCATCTTAATAAGAAAAGAAAAAGGGAGAAGTAGACTTTGTAGGGGAGAGTATATAAATAACTTACAGGAAATATGAATGATCCCTTAGAAGAACAGATGGGAGATCTGATAGTTTGTGAGAAAGTTGGTTTGGGAATGGTATGGACTTCTAGCCTCCTCTCATGTGATGAGACTCCTGGGGAGGTGATGTATGATAATTGAGTTCCTTTTAGAGGATCTGTCTTCAGGCAAATAAGGGGAGTGCAGAGACTGCCTTTCCCTGCATTTGTTATTTTTCAAGTGTCTACAGCTCAAAATAACCAATATACTAAAAGTGACATGTTTTGAAATAGCATTTTCTGCTACCCTTCATTATCAAGAATAATAAGCAAACTGGTTATTTAAATAAATGCCTTCTGGGTGTTTTTGTAAATAGGTAGGTTCCCCCCCACCCCATACATTTCTTAAATCTGTTAAATACCTTAAAATTTCCACCTTCAAACATCTCTGTATTTTTCTCCATTGCAAGAAACTTTTAGTTAAGCAATCATACCTTTGGTCAGGCCTTTGTCTAAAACATACTGTATTCTGAATGGACATATTCCCAATAGAGAGCTGATCAAACTCGAAGCAGACAAGCAAAAAGAAAATCTATATGGATTGACTCTCAGTTCTATGCCCTGCACAAGACAGTGTAGCTGCATTTCCACCCAGGTCCTCTCTGGAATTTGAGACCTCAATAAAAATCTTTTTTCCCTCTCTATAGACAAGGGAAGCTATCCTCCATCATGAGCTAGGACCCCAGAGTTCGCTCAGAGTTGGCAGTAAAAGCCAAGGAATGAAACCAGGAACTGCTTGAAAAAAACCAAGCTGTGACTGCCCTCTGCTGGAATGGCCTGGATGACCAGCCTCTGAGACTGGTAGACCCAGATGCCAGTTCCCCTCCACTCTCCCTCAACCAACTGAACCTGTAAACATTCTCTCTAGCCTAGTTACTATAGGTTCTACTCTCTCTGCTCCAACACCGTGCTGGTTCTTTGTTCTCCCAAGATCTGTACTTGGCTTCTTAAGTAGTACTAAGTAAGTAAATCTTGGATTTTTGCTTTACCCAATTACTAATCTTGGTGACATTCTGCCATAAGCCGACACATCTCTCCCTCCCCTAGATCCATCCACAGCAACAAAATACTCATCTGAGATGAGTGAAATGGGCTACCTGCATATCTGACTGTTGTACAATTCACTAATTGCTCTATACATTTGCTGAGTTACTTACTTGAAACATATGGCTATGGGTTATGGGTATTAAAATATTAGAAGAGGGGGTACCTGGGTGGCTCAGTCAGTTGAGTGTTGGACTCTTTGTTTTGGCTCAGGTCATGGTCTCACAGTTTATGAGATAGAGGCCTAAGTCAGGATCTGTGCTGACAGTGCAGAGCTTGCTTGGGATTCCTCTCTCTCCCTGTCTCTCTCTCTCTCTCTCTCTCTCTCTCTCTCTCTCTCTCATTGCCCCTCCCTCATGTATGCTCTCTTTTTTTCCCAAAATAAATAAACTTCTAAAAAAAGGATTAGAAAAAACAAAGTGCAAGACTAAAAAAAAAAACAAAACAAAAAAAAACACTAACTTAGAAAAAGAAACCTTAGTTCTAATATGAGCTTTATCACTTCCTCATTTATCCATCTGAATAGAAAGAGATGACCTATGTCACCATTCCCAATTTAAAGTCCTTAGACCCCTAGAGATTCTAGAATGTGATTAAAAGATCTATGAAATACAGGGGCCTATGCCTGAATGACAATGCATATGCTAACTAATACATTATAATTCTAAAGACTTTAATTATAATTATATAATTTTTAGTAAAAAATATATAATTAAAATAATTTTGTCCTAGATTAATACATTTGGTTATTTTTGTTTTAATTTGTGAATTATTATTTAAATGACTCAAAAATCTTGGAACTTCATCTCCCTGGGGATTTAAATGATTTTACATTATCATTTAAGCCAAAAATTATCTGATTCATCACCCTCATCTGTATAGCTATCAGCTACCTCCTTAACCATCTCTCCCATAGTTACTTCTGAGAATACCCGGGGAGTTACCCTAATGCCCACAAGCGAGTGAAATTCTTGTCTTCCTGTCAACTGTATGGTGTCTGTGGTCTGCAAATCCATCTGCAATTGCAAAAACCACCACCCTGGTTGCAGACACCTTCTAGGGATGCCTGCCAAGCCCATGAGGTTATCTCCTTGACATTCCAGTGCTACAGATCCTTGAATTGCTGACAAGCTCATATGCCCTGTAGATTTTACTGTACCTAGGCTAAGCCAGATTCAGTACAAAAGGAGGAAGAATGGCTTCTCTGAATAAATCTCAGGTGGAGCCATGGACCCTAGCCAAGATGAGACCTAGAGAAGAGTCCACATGCTTTCCGTAGTCTCTGAGTAGTCTCTGAGTCCCCACCCCACCCCTTCTTCATTCTCTGGAGAGGAGAAAGGGGGAAAAAATCCTTCTTCTCTCTAGACTCTGTTCACCCACACAAATTAGTTAATTCACTAGCACATCAGATCTCTTGGTGAACAGATTTACTCAGTGGAGTCTGGGGGCGAGGGGCAGAAAGTAATAAAAGATAATCTTGGTAAGGTGATAAAATTTGATATTTCTGAGCTAGATAATGCTTAAGCCCCCTTCCAGGACCTTCTTGATGGTACAGTCCTTCTGATCAACTTGTCCTCACCAGGAAGTGGGAGTTTTCCTGATCTGGTTTTCCTGAAATACTTCTTCCCTATCACCATTCCTACCACCACCACCTCCCACCATCTAATAGTTGTTCTCAATTCTTCCCTCTCTTGTCCTAACAAGCATTACATATCTTATCTATGAAGTACAGTCTTTCTTGTCTACACTGTATTTATTTTTCCTACTCTCCAATGTCACCAAAGAACAATTTGAGGGCTTGATATTGTTGATAAGCTTCTTTAATATTATAAAATGATACTATCCACAAATTTACTGATGCTTATACTAGGTGTTGAGAAATATCTTTTTATGTCATACAGTGATACCCTCTTATTTTGTGTCATGCTATGATAAACACATTCCTATCCCCATTTAGAGGATAAAGAAAATAGAGTTATTTGTTCATGGCCAATAAAATGGCAGTGCAATAATTCAAAACCAAATTCAACTTCAAACCTATACTCTGAAATCTGTCAGAAAAAAAGCTAAGAACAAAGAAGGAAACAAAAAGAGACCTCAGCAATGAAAATATTTCACATAATCCATGCACTAAAGCTTCTTAACTCATCTTCAAAGGAATCCCCCAGGCTCTTAATCAGAGCCTAAATATTGAATCTAAATCTAGATTATCTGTTTTTTAAATCTGTTAGATAAGAAACAGCATGTTGAAAGCAGTGAGAGAAATGAAAGATAATGATCAGATTCCGAGAAAAAAAAAAGAGACAAGAAAACTAGAAAAAATTAGTCTCACAAGCTCAAAAGTTCCCAGGAGGAGAGGACAATTTAGAAGCAACTAGCTCTACATTCCAATAACAATTAGAATTAGTGCAATAGTTGATGTTCATAAATTCTGGGGGCATCTTTTTGTCACTTTTATACCTCACTTATAATAACTCAGTTAAATCTTCTAGAAACAAGAATCAGCTGCTGCATGTTCTCATTCACACTACTTTTTCACTTAATAATTTTCTGTGTTAACTATTCTAGTACCACTGTTGGGAAAACAATTGGTTTTACCCAACATGAAAATCGAATTATGAGAATATTCAAGTTTCTATTCATGAAGACTATACACAATATAAATCCATTTTTTAAGACTTAAGAAGAAGCCAAACAATGTTTTGTTTAGGATTACCTAATAAAACAATTTTTTAAGTACAATACATTATGAAAACAATTTTTTAGATGCAAAGAAATAATGGCCCTAAAATTTGAAATAGGGCTTTCCTCCAGAAGGAGACAGGAAGGTGGAATAAGCAAATAACCCAACTGTAAAATAAAAAAAGGGTTTGAACAGACACAGAGCCAAAGAAGCTATACCTGATAAACCAATAGGAACACGAGAAGATGCTCAGCATGATTACTCATTAGGGAAGTGAATATCAAAACTATAATGAGATACCATTTCTCACCCAATAGGATGAGTATACAAAAAACCCAAACAGGGGCACCTGGGTAGCTCAGCTGGTTGAACGTCTGACTTCAGCTCAGGTCATGATCTCACAGTCCATGAGTTCGAGCCCTGCGTCGGGCTCTGTGCTGACAGCTCAGAGCCTGGAGCCTGCTTTGGATTCTGTGTCACCCTCTCTCTCTGCTCCTTCCCTGCTCATGCTCTGTCTCTCTCTGTCTCAAAAATAAATAAAAACATTAAAAAATTAAAAACAAAAACAAAAAACAAAAAACCCAAACAACAAGAAGTGTTGCCAGAGATGTACAGAAACTAAAATCCTCACACATTGCTACTAAGAATGTAAAACGAGGTAGCCACTTTGGAAAACAGCTTGATAGTTTCCTCAAAAAGTTAGACTTGCCATTTAACTAACCTAGCAAATCCACTCTTAGATGCCTACCCAAAAGAAATAAAAACATGTCCACACAAAAAAACGTGTACATAAATATTCATAACAGCATGATGTACAATAGAGAAAAAGTGGAAAGAGCTCAGATATCCATCAAATTGGTGAATAAACAAAATCCTGTAAATCATAGAATGGAAAACTATTCAGAAATAAAAAGAAACAAAGTTTTGATGCGTGCTACAACAGGCATGAAACTCAAAAAACACTCAGCAATAGAAGCCAGACACACAAGAATATCAATATGTATGATTCTATATATATAAAATGTCCTAGAAAGGCAAATATATAGAGAAAGTAAACTGGTAGTTTGCTAAGGGCTGAAGGTGGCAAAATGGAGTCACTAAATGAGCACAAAGTGTTTTTTTAGAGTTATGGAAATGTTCCAAATTTAGGTTCTGGAATATGATTGTATAATACCATAAACATACTAATATTCATTGGATTATGTACTTAAAAAGGGTGAATTCTATGATATGTAAATTATATCTCAATAAAACTCTTTTTGAGAGCATAACAGATTTCAACTCTTTCCTCTTTAACATTCTAATGGACTACCCACATTATTCAGTCTTCATGAAATTTTTAATTGAAGCAATACATGACTATGCTGTTCATGTCCTTGTAGTTTGCATAACTGACAGGTGGAAAAGAGAGGCTTAATTACCCACAAATTACTCTCATTATCATTCCTTCCAATTTAAACAACCATAGTGTGGTTATGAGTAATGTCACTAAAAATGTCCCAGTTTGCAATTTCACCAAGAACGGAAAGTAGGGATGTCTGGTGACCTTGAATCATTATCCATGATAACGTGGACACATCTAGCTTACAGCCCTGCCTCTGCATTGGATCATGTCAGGTATATCACACATTTTAAAATCAAAGAAGGGAAGTTGACAGTACCCTTTTATTTAAAAAATAAAATTTTATTGATTCATTATATAAATCAATGATCCATCTACAGGGCGAGATGGAAAAATAGGTAAACATGGCTGAAATACATCAAATCCATTAAGAAAAAAGGAAGTCAATGTGGAGACATATTTGCTATTTCTCTGAAAAAGTACTCTTTTGGTTCTTCACCTAGAACTTGGCAAAGTTAAAATGTCCTATCATGCATATATTCCCAGAAACTTAGGTGACTGTTTCTGTCATAGTTGTTTTCAATGGAGACATACTCTTTAAATTTATGTCCAGGATATTACTGTTCTATGGAGCTTGTAGTTGTTGTTTTTTTAATATGCCTGTTTTTGGAAGCCTTTTAGAAGACCTACGATGAACTTAATAGCTTTGTTTATCCTTTTTTGTAGAGTAGGTTCTTTCTACTCTGCAAAATGAAAAAGTTATTTGGGGAAACACAGCATAGACTGGCATATTTTTCTCAGATCTGTGGTATGTTGTGATGAAGCCAGAACTGTCAGACCGAGACAGAAAAGCCATTGAGAGTGCATTAGCACTGAAATGTGCACAGCCTAATTTTCTATTACTGGTGATGCAAAAGGAAAATACAACAGAGCAGCAAGGGAATAACACAAATTATTTTCCTCTTTATTTATCACTTTAGGTTCAGCCAGGCAGAGCTGATGGACAGGAAGAAAAACAGCAATGGGGAATTCTCCACTTCCTAGTATAGTCATTTAGATTTAATAAATGTTACTGATCATCTTAGAAGAAGTACCCTTAGTTTTCATTATTCCTGGGACTTCTCTTTTCCTGGAATATTTTCCTCTTCCATCTTCTCCGGATACAATTCTATTCCTTAGAGCCTGGAACAGAAAGAGGACATTAGTGGGAAAAATCTGAATAAAGAATGTAGTTTAGTAATTAGTATTGTATCAGTGTTAACTGTGGGGAATAAGCTTAGGAATTCCCTGAGCTTGCACCCATGGGTTAACAAGGCATAAAGAATTAGAAAGCCACAGGATGAACACACACAAGTTTGGGTAAACAAGATTAGGTAAACAGCAAAGACCCCCTGTATAGGACAAATGTACAGAAATAGAAAAGCTTCAGGATAAAAACATCAAGATGAGGTAAACAAGATTAGATATTCAGTGCGGAAACACCCCAGCTTAGTACAATAGCAGAAAGTTGCTTTCACAAGAAGGAAGGACAAAAACAGGAAAACAGGACTTTAGACAGCAGCAGGGCAAAGTTGCCCAGAGTGGAGCTAATTAGTAAAAGAAAGGTGCCTTGTTGACCCTGAGGAAGCATGCTCTGTCTTTCTTGTCCCCAGGGCCAGTTTAGGTAAACAGATGTGGAGCCTCATGCCTGTTGTAAACAACCTTCCTTCCAGTCAGGATTTTGTTTTGTATTAACCCAAACCTCTAACACAGCATATCTTCAAAACTCCTTTTCCCCACACCCATGAGTTAATGTTCATGGTTTCATTGTCTCTTTGTGCATGCCCATCACGTTTGTAAGACTTCTGATTTTAATAAAACCAGAACAGGGACACTTATTTGTGGCTCTTGTCTCTTCCTGGACATTAGCCTCTCTCCCATTTTAATCCTATGTCCTGCTCTCTTGCTGGACAAGAGAGAACTCCAGACCCAGAGTCTATGACAATTAACTTACTACTTTTGATCATTGTTTCAAGGATTTGTAAGATGTTAACATGGCAGAAAATTGAGTAAAGTGTACCGGGGAACTTTCTGTACTATCTTTATAACTCTTTTGTAAATTCAAATATATTTCATAATAAAACCACAAAAGAAAAAAAAACTTGAGTACAGTTACTAAACAACAACAAAATTCTACTCCTCTTGTAGGAGGTGAAGCAGATATCTTCCCCTCGTGTCTACTTTTATCCCCTCCTTGGCCCCCAACCCCTGCCCCACAGTGAGAGGTAAAACTTGACACTATATATTCTTGTACCCTTTGTTTCCTTAAAGCACATATCACTTTCTAATTTTTATCACTGATGTACATTTTAATATACCCTATTAGGAAGGCAGAATGGGTTAGAACAACAATAATAACAAAAATAGAAATTTAGTTCTACCAAACTTGGGCAAATGACTTAATCTCCCTGAGCCTTAGTTTCTTCATCTAAAAGAGTGAAAATAATTAGTTAACCATAGATTAGATGCCATATATGAATAAAGATCTTTGGACAAAACCTATCACATAGTAGATGCTCAAAATAGCTATATATGCTATTGTTCCCATTACCATTATTATGAGGCTAAGTTTCTTGGTATCAGGGACTTTCTTGTTCAAGTTCACAGAAACTTGAAATGCAGATGCTCAGATATGGGTTAGTAAATTGTAATGGCCTCAGAATGTGTTTTTTCAGATTGATATATTTGTCATTCTGGTTTTAATTAATTTTATTTTCTAAATTGTTATTGTCTTCTTTACATTGTTTTCAATTCTCAAAAGTACACGTTTATGGTCTATTATATCTAGCTAACTCACTGAAGTTTCTCATCAAACTACAGTAAGTAGGAGAAAAGGGATTTTTTTCTTACAAAGTTCTTGAGTAAACCTTAAACGTTTCCCTTTTCTATTTCTGTCTTTGAAGAAACTTTACCTCACTGCCACCTAACTAGCTTGTGTATTCTTGGGCTTGTCAGCGACCTCTTTGAAAGGACCCAAAATCTGCTGTGTTTGCATTGGTTTCTGAATACCTTCATTCCAAATTATAAAGCAAATTTTATGAACTCTAACCCTAGTCATGCCTATGTGCTTTGAGATTTAACAGAAAAAAAAAAAATGGAGAGTACTGGAATAAAATAGGATGAGATTTTCCCTTTAATGTGAATATTATTCTGAAAAATGTTTGTTAACATTAGTTGCTTTCTCATTCATTCGTTCATAAAGAGTGATTGATTGTTTAGTACTTACCAGCCATTAAGCTAAATACTGAAAATATAAATCTGAAAAAAAATACAGTCCCTACCCTAAAGGAGCTCATATTCTTTACGGAGACAAACTTGTAAACAGCTCATTATAATGCATTGTGAAATGTGCAATAATAGAGATGTTACAGAACATTATGAGATCGTAAAAGAGCATTTCAATCTGGGGAAAACAGAAGCATCCTGACTCTAAAGCATTTTTCTCAGCCTTAGCTGCCACAGAAATTACCTGGGGAACTTTTAAAAATATACATTCCTGGGAGCCATCACATAAATTCTATTGTAATTGGTCTGGGGTATTGCCTAGGCATTAGGACTTTTTCAGGTGCTACTGTTCTAAAGAATAAGGAGAAATTAACCAGGATGAAAACAAAGATGGTGGAGAAAGCCATGGAGACAAGGTATGTGGAGCAGAGAACAGCACAAGCAAAGGCACTGAGGCAAGAAAGAGTTTGGTATGTGATGTGTAAGTAAGATACATGTTGCTGTTTTGTGAGAGGGCAGTGTCGAAAGAATGATTTTAGTGTTCTGAGTGCAGTGGTGGGAAATGAAGCAACAGCGGAGAGTAAGGAGGCCATGCTGCTATCAGGATAACAGATTTGACAAAGAAATGACACGGTCAGATTTACATCATGGATAGCTTTCTCTGCTAGCTGAGTAGAGGGAGTGTTTGAAATAGACAATAGTGGAGGCAGGGAGATAAATCAGATCTAAATGAGACATGATTAAGACCACAACCTTAAAACATTATGAAGAGATTCCTAAAAACTTAAGAAAGTTATATTAGCCATTCTCAGATACTGTTTGGATGTCACAAGAGTGGTAGAAGGAGAAATCTGGTGAACAGGTGGATGGAGATTAATATCTACTGAGACAGAGAAGATAGTAATGGCAGTAGGTTTAGGAGGAAATGTGATATGCTCAGTTTGGAATACAATGTGTTTGAGATGCCTGTGGTGTGTTCAGGTGGAGATATTACACTAGGCCACCTAGTCAAAGTTTAAGGATGAATGAGAATATTGACTTGGACACATTCAAGACTGCTTTGGCTTTGGCTTGCTCTTGAAGGAGCCAATAAGCAATGCAAAAGTAAAGATTGAAATGGCTGATACAATTCCTCAATGTCTCCTTTTTAACTCAAGGAGATGCAATGTAAATGCAGTGTCTTAGTCTATATGGACACTTTGTGCATAAGAACAGAAGAATTCTAGATCTCTGGGCTTACTGACGTTACTCCCAGCCATGTCAGCACCCCATAACTCAAGATAACATTTGAAGCTATAATTCTGCTATTCCACAAATTATATTGCACAGGCCTAATTAGGTTCTGAGACTTGAAATTCTTGCTCTGTTAGCACTGATGAAAATGCCTTATCTCCCCAAGTCTATTTGGTCACATGTAACACTTAGGTTCTTTTTGTTATATCTCAATAGCCAACAATATTTGGAGGTAGGTGGATAAGGGTTAAGTTTCCCCACTACTTCAACACAAGTTTATGAAGGAAACAAGTCTCAGACCAAATTCTGATGTAAACATAGACGTTAATCTTAGTCTCTCAATTCTCATAATTTCTCTAAAACTTAGTGGGCTGAAAAACAATTTTACTATTAATCTCTCACTGTTCTGAGGTATGAATGATCTCAATTGGGTGTTTTTTTTTCTTCCACTCTCTGAGGAGTCATGTCTTCTGGGTTTCTGGAGACAGATAGATTGAACATCCAAGATGGCTCTTCACAGGGCTGGTTTTAATGCTGGCTTTGGGTAGGAGCTCAGCCAGGACCAGAACATCTGTGCATATCCTCTTTATGTGGTGTGGGCTTCCCACACCATGGAGTCTAAATGAAGAGCAACTAAGGGCTGTACTCATAACTGACAGTCATTTCTGCCATAGTCTGCCACCAGTGCTGCCACTGGACCTATCCATATTGAAGGGGGTGAAGAAACAAACTCCTATAACCAGACGGGAGAGTGACAAGGTCACATTAGAGATCATTTAGTCTTCCATGGAAAACACAATCTACCACTAATGAGCAAACCAGCACAACACAGTCATGCAACCTGTTCTTTAAGAATAATGAAGTGTCAGCTCTATGTCTTTTTTGTTGCTCCAAAAATACTTTTCATAAATAGCTTCCCCTGAGGCAAGAGAAGTACCATTCCAGAGAAAGGTTTTGGCTAATTATTATTTTTTTTAATATGTGGTGTCAAAGAATCTGGACTATCTGAGATACTTTAGAGATTAAACTTAGAACACCATCCCAAAGTTTACAGTTTATAGGGCTCATTAAACTCATATGCTCTGTTTATGAAAATCTGATGATCTCTAAAATATTCGGTATGTTTAGGCTTTTAGAGTATCTATGACATAGTATTTTAAAGTAATATACAAATATCATCATAAGGCACTAGGATTGTGCCACATAGAGGTTTAGATATTTTAATTTAAAAGACCTTAGATATAAATTTTAAACCATCTTTTACCTATTTCAAAAAATATACATGAGGATGGATGAAATCACCCAGGAAGAGTGAGTACAATGAGAAAAGCCGTGATTCTTGGCCAATTCCTGGGACTCACCACCATGTTAGGGTCCCCAGAGGAAGACAAGCTGGCAAAGGGGTCAAAGAAAGATTATGGGTATAAGTAGAAACAGTACAGGCAATTTCCAGAAAAAGTGCTAATCCACAATTTCCATTGCAGTGAAGTAGTATAATCAAATAGGGATTAAAATATTTTCACTGGCATTGGAAACTGGAAGTCACAAGTGACCTTAGCAACTGCACCATCAGTGAATTGTGGTCAGAAGACACCTGGTATTAAGGAGTGAATGCAAATGCAAGGAAGTGAAGACCGACTCTTTGAGGATGTTTTGATATGAGAAGTGGACAATGCTCAAAAGGGACATGCAGCTGAAGGGCAATTTTTAGATAGGCTGAGATTTAGGCATGTTTCTAGGATGAGCAAAGAAGAATCATTCCTGATCAAGCTTTTCTGAGAGAGAAAAAGAAACAAGATAAAAGTCAGGGTTAATAAATTACCTAAACCCTGAAGAAAGGAAAGCAGGATGGACGTAGATGCAATTAAGAGTGGCAAAACAAACAACTAAGTTATAAATTTGTGCCTTGTTCTTACTAGATTTTTCTTCTTTCCAAAGAGGTGGCCTCATTTTTATATATTTTTCCTTTTTAAATATAATATATAATCTTCCTGAAATAAAAGAATCATAATGGAATACAAATATATAGCCTCAAAATGAATTTGCAACAAAGAGTAGAGAACAATGTATTTTTCTAATACTTATAAGTAAAACTTTTACAATAATTTGAAAAATAATTCATACAAATGAATGGCATGAATTAGAGTATGGGCTAAATTGTGATAATAAAGAAGCCCTAATGTGAAGCAGCTCAAACCAGACAGCACGTTAATTCTCTCTGGGTTTTGTTTTTTTTTTTTTTAAGATAAAACTAACCTATAACATTACAGTAGTTTCAGATACACAACAAAATGATTCAATATTTGTATTTGCCCTTGTTAAGTGATCACCACAATAAGTCTGGTTTATATCCATCACCACACAGTTACAAATTTTTTCTCGTGAAGGAACTTTTAAGATCTACTCTTGTAGCAACTTTCAAATACAGTCAACAGTATTATTAACTACACCATGTTGTATGTTACATCCCCGTGATTTTATAACTAAAAATTTGTACCTTTTGATTCTCTTGGCCATTCTGCCTTACACTACTCCTGTCTCCAGCAACACCAGTCTGTTCTATCTATGAGTTCTATGTATGTATGTATGTATGTATGTATGGGAGTGGGTGGCAGTTTGATTCCACATACAAGTGAGAACATACGGTATTTTTTTTCTCTGATTTATTTCACTTAACATAATGCCCTCAAGGTCTATCCATATTGTGCAAATGGAAAGATTCTTTCTTTTTTATGGCTTTATATTATATATATGTAGCACTTTCTCTTTACCCATTTATTCACCAGTGGATATTTTGGTTGCTTCTATATCTGGGCTACTGTAAATAATGTGGCAGTGAACATGGGAGTTCCTGTATCTTTTTGAAGTGGTGATTTTTTTTTCTTCAAATAAATATCCAGAAGTGGAATTGCTGATCATATGGTGGCTCTATTTTTAATTTTTTGTGGAACTCTATATTGTTTTCAATAGTGGCTTCACCAATTAACACTTCCTCAATGGTGCACAATGGTTCCCTATGCAACATCCCTGTCAAGACCTACTATTTCTTATAACAATAGCCATTCTAACAGGTGTGGAGTTATGTCATTGTGGTTTTGATTTACATTGTCCTGATGATTAGTATCATTGAGCACATTTTCATGTGCCTATTAGCCATCTGTATATCTTCTTTGGAAAAATGTTTATTCGTATACTCTGCCCATTTGTTACTTGGATTATTTGATTCCTTTGCTATTGAATTGTATGAGTTTTGGGGTTTTTTTGTTTTTTGTTTTTTGTTTTGAGAGAGAGAGAGAGAGTGCACAAGAGGGGAGAGGGACAAAGGAAAGAGGGAAAGAGAGAAATAATCTTGAGCAGGTTCTATAGTCAATGTGAAGCCTGATGCAGGGCTCAACCCCATGACCCTGGCATCATCATGATCTGAGCCAAAGTCAGGAGTTGTATGCTCCATTGACTGAGCTACCCAGGTGCCCCCAGTTGTATGAATTCTTTACATATTTTGCATATTAACCCCTTCTCAGATACATGATTTACAAATATTTTCTTTCATTCAGTAGGTTGCCTTTTTTTTTTTCAATTTCTATATTTATTACTTGAGCTGACGATTGAATTCTAAGCAAGGCAGGAGGGAAAAAACTCAAATGCCAAGTCATTCTTTTTTATTATTTTTAAATTCCAGTATATTTAATATACAGTATTATCTTAGTTTCATGTGTATAATATTACAATGCAACAATTCTTTACATTACTCAGTGCTCATCAAAATTAGTGTACTTTTAATTCCCTTCACCTATTTCACCCATCCTCTACCCACCTCCTCTAGTAACAATCAGACATTTGGACAGCTTCTATGTTATGGGTATTATAAATAATTCTATAAAAAAAACAGGAGTACCTGTATCTTTTTGAAGTAGTTAGTGGTTTTGTTTTCTTCAGATACATACCCAGAAGTGGAACTGCTGGATCATATTGTTTTATTTTCAAATTTTTTAGGGACTTTCATACTATTTTCCAAAGTGGCTGTACCAGTATGCATTCATATCAACAGTACACAATCTCCACATCCTCGCCAATACCTGTTGTTTCTTGTGTTATTGATATTAGCCATTCTGACAGGTGTGAGGTGATATCTCATTGTGGCTTTGATTTGAATTTCCCTGATGATGAGTGATATTGAACATCTTTTCATGTGTCTGTTGACCATTTGGATGTCTTCTTTGGAGAAATGTCTATTCATGTCTTCTGCCCATTTTTTAATTGGATTATTTGTTTTTTGTGTGTTCAGTTGTATAAGTTCTTTATATATTTTGGATACTAATCCTTTATCATATATGTCATTTATAAATATCTTCTCCCACTCAGTAGGTTGTCTATTAGAATAATTTTTTGTTTCCTTTGCTGTACAGAAGCTTTGTGTTTTGATGTAGTCCCAATAGTTTATTTTTGCTTTTGTTTACCTTGCCTTGAGAGACATATCTAGAAAAATGTTGCTATGACCAATATCAGAAAAATTATTGCCTGTGCTCTCTTTTAGGATTTTATGGTTTCAGGTCTCACATTTAGGTCTTTAATCCATTTGAGTTTATTTTTGTGTATGGTGTAAGAAAGTGATTCAGTTTCACTATTTGGTATGTTGCTGTCCAGTTTTCCCAACACCAGGGAAACAGCCTCCATTTGTTTGTTGAAGAGATTGTCTTTTTCCCTTTGCATGTTCTTTTCTCTTTGTCATGAATTAATTGATCATATAAATGTGGGTTTATTTCTGGGCTCTCTATTCTGTTGATCTAAGTGTCTTTTTTGTGCCAACACCATACTGTTTTGATTACTACAGCTTTATAGCATATCTTGAAATCTGAAATTATGATACCTCCAGTTTTGTTCTTTTTCAAGATTGCTTTGGCTATTCAGGGTTTTTTATGGTTACATACAAATTTTAGTACTATTCTAGTTCTGTAAAAAAATGCTGTTGGTATTTCTATTTCATTGTTGCAGTTATGTTTGGGTTATCTGTCCATTGATTTAAGTGGGTATCAAAGTCCCCTAATATTATTGTATTATTATCAATTATTTCCTTTATGTGTGTTAAATAGATGCTTTTTGTGTTTGGGTACTTCCATTTTGGGTACATAAATGTTTACAATTGTTATATCTTATTTCTGGATTGTTCCCCTCTGGTTATGTAGTGTTCTTGTCTCTTGTGTCAGTCTTTGTTTTAATGTCCATTTTGTCAGATGTAAGTATTGCTACTTCAGCTTTCTTTTCACTTCCGTTTGCATGATACTTTTTTTTAATTTTCTTTTTTCTTTTTTAAAATTTACATCCAAATTAATTAGCATATAGTGAAACAAAGATTTTAGGAGATTCATTAATGCCCTTTACCCATTTAGCCCATCCCCCCCTCCCACAACCCCTCCAGTAACCCTCAGTTTGTTCTCCATATTTAGGAGTCTCCTCTGTTTTGTCCTCCTCCCTGTTTTTATATTATTTTTGTTTCCCTTCCCTTATGTTCATCTGTTTTGTCTCTTAAAGTCTTCATATGAGTGAAGTCATATGATTTTTGTCTTTCTCTCACTGACTAATTTCACTTAGCATAATACCCTCTAGTTCCATCCATGTAGTTGCAAATGGCAGGATTTCATTCTTTTTGATTGCTGAGTAATACTCCATTGTGTATGTGTGTGTGTGTGTGTGTGTGTGTGTGTGTGTGTATACACACACACACACATATATATATGTATATATATATATATATATATATATATATATATATATATATACACCACATCTTCTTTATCCATTCATCCATCGATGGACATTTGGGCTCTTGCCATACTTTGGCTATTGTTGATAGTGCTGCTATAAACATGGGGATGCATGTGTCCCTTCGAAACAGCATACCTGTATCCTGTGGATAAATGCCTAGTAGTGCAATTGCTGGGTTGTAGGGTAGGTCTATTTTTAGCTTTTTGAGGAACCTCCATACTGTTTTCCAGAGTGGCTGCACCAGCTTGCATTGCCACCAACAACGCAAAAGAGATCCTCTTTCTCCACATCCTTGCCAACATCTGTTGTTGCCTGGGTTATTAATGTTAGCCATTCTGACAGGTATAAGGTGGTATCTCATTGTGGTTTTGATTTGTATTTCCCTGATGAGGAGTGATGTTGAGCATTTTTTCATATGTCAGTTGGCCATCTGGATGTCTTCCTTGGAGAAGTGTCTATTCATGTCTTTTCCCCATTTCTTCCCTGGATTATTTGTTTTTTGGGTGTTGAGTTTGATAAGTTCTTTATTGATTTTGGATACTAACCCTTTATCTGATATGTCATTTGCAAATATCTTCTCCCATTCTGTCGGTTGCCTTTTAGTTTTGCTGATTGTTCCTTTGCTGTGCAGAAGTTTTTTATTTTGTTAAGTTCCCAGTAGTTCATTTTTGGTTTTCTTTCCCTCACCTCTGGAGACGTGTTGAGTATGAAGTTGCTGCAAGCAAGATCAAAGAGGTTTTTGCCTGCTTTTTCCTTGAGGATTTTAATGGCTTCCTGTCTTACATTTAGGTCTTTCATCCATTTTGAGTTTATTTTTGTGTATGGTGTAAGAAAGTGGTCCAGGTTCATTCTTCTGCATGTTGCTGTCCAGTTTTCCCAGCACCACTTGCTGAAGAGACTGTCTTTATGTCATTGGATATTCTTTCTTGCTTTGTCAAGACTAGTTGTCCATACGTTTGTAGGTTCATTTGTGGGTTCTCTATTCTGTTCCATGGATCTGAGTGTCTGTTCTTGTGCCAGTACCATACTGTCTTGATGATTACAGCTTTATAGTATAGCTTGAAGTCTGGGATTGTGATGCCTCCTACTTCGGTTTTCTTTTTCAAGATTGCTTTGGCTATTCGGGGTCATTTCTGATGCCATACAAATTTTAGGATTATTTGTTCTAGCTCTGTGAAGAATGCTGGTGTTACTTTGATAGGGATTGCATTGAGTATGTAGATTGCTTTGGGTAGTATCAACATTTTAACAATATTTGTTCTTCCTATCCAGAAGCATGGAATCTTTCTCCATTTCTTTGTGTCTTCTTCAATTTCTTTCATAAGGTTTCTATAGTTTTCAGTGTATAGATTTTTCACCTCTTTGGTTAGATTTATTCCTAGGTATTTCATGGTTTTTGGTGCAACTGTAAATGGGATCGATTCCTTGATTTCTCTTTCTGTCGCTTCATTGTTGGTATATAGGAATGCAACCGATTTGTGTGCATTGATTTTATATCCTGCAACTTTGCTGAATTCATGGATCAGTTCTAGCAGTTTTTTGATGGAATCTTTTTGGTTTTCCATATAGAGTATCATGTCATCTGCGAAGAGTAAAAGTTTGACCTATTCCTGGCCAATTTGGATGCCTTTTATTTCTTTGTGTTGTCTGATTGCAGAGGCTAAGACTTCCAATACTGTGTTGAATAACAGTGGCGAGAGTGGACATCCCTGTCTTGTTCCTGACCTTAGGGGGAAAGCTCTCAGTTGTTCCCCATTGAGGATGATATTAGTGTCGGGTAGTTCATATATGCCTTTTATGATCTCGAGTTATGCTCCTTCTATCCCTACTTTCTTGATGTTTTTATCAAGAAACGTTGCTGTATTTTGTCAAATGCTTTCTCTCCATCTATTGAGAGGATCATATGGTTCTTATCCTTTCTTTTATTGATGTGATGAATCACTTTAAATGTTTTGCAGATATTGAACCAGCCCTGCATCCCAGGTATAAATCCCACTTGGTCGTGGTGAATAATTTTTTTAACGTATTGTTAGATCCGGTTGGCTAATATCTTGTTGAAGATTTTTGCATCCATGTTCATCAGGGAAATTGGTCTATAGTTCTCCTTTTTACTGGGGTCTCTATCTGGTTTTGGAATCAAGGTAATTTTGGCTTCATAGAAAAAATTTGGAAGTTTTCCTTCCATTTCTATTTTTTGGTACAGTTTCAAGAGAATAGGTGTTAACTCTTCCTTAAATGTTTGGTAGAATTCCCCTGGAAAGCCATGTGACCCTGGACTCTTGTTTTTTGGCAGATTTTTGATTACCAATTCTATTTCCTTACTGGTTATGGGTCTGTTCAAATTTTCTAAACTTCCTGTTTTGGTTTTGGTAGTGTATATGTTTCTAGAAATTTGTCCATTTCTTCCAGATTGCCCATTTTATTGGCATATAATTGCTCATAATATTCTCTTATTATTGTTTTTATTTCTGTTGTGTTGGTTGTGATCTCTCCTCTTTTATTCTTGATTTTATTTATTTGTGTCCTTTCCTTTTTCTTCTTGATCAAACTGGCTAGTGGTTTATCAATTTTGTTCATTCTTTCAAAGAATCGGCTTCTGGTTTCATTGATCTGTTCTAGTGTTTTTTGTTTTTTGTTGTTGTTTTTTTTTTTGGTTTCGATAGCATTAATTTCTGTTCTAATCTTTATTATTTCCTGTCTTCTGCTGGTTTTGGGTTTTATTTGCTGTTCTTTTTCCAGCTCCTTAAGGTGTAAGGTTAGGTCGTGTATCTAAGATCTTTTTTCCTTCTTTAGGAAGGCCTGGATTGCTATATACTTTCCTCTTATGGCCGCCTTTGCTGCATCCCAGAGGTTTTGGGTTGTGGTCCTATCATTTTGATTGACTTCCATATACTTTTTGATTTCGTCTTTAACTACTTGGTTAGCCCATTCATTCCTTAGTAGGATGTTATTGAGTCCCCAAGTATTTGTTACATTTCCAAATTTTTTTCTTGTGGTTGATGTAGAGTTTCACAGTGTTTTGGTCTCAAAATATGCATGGTATGATCTCGATCTTTTTGTACTTACCTAGGGCTGATTTGTGTCCCAGTATATGGTCTATTCTGGAGAACATTCCATGTGCACTGGAGAAGAATGTATATTCTGCTTTAGGATGAGATGTTCTGAATGTATCTGTTAAGTCCATCTGGTCCAATGTGTCATTCAAAGCCATTGTTTCCTTGTTGATTTTTTGATTAGATGATCTGTCCATTGTTGTGAGTGGGGTGTTGAGGTCTCCTACTATTAAGGTATTACTATCAATGAGTTTCTTTATGTTTGTGATTAATTGATTTATATATTTGGGTGCCCCACATTTGGCACATAAATGTTTACAATTGTTAGGTCTTCTTGGTCCATAGACCCCTTGATTATGATATAATGCCTTTCTGCATCCCTTGATACAGTCTTTATTTTAAAGTCTAAATTGTCTGATATAAGTATGGATACTCTGGCTTTCTTTTGTTGACCATTAGCATGATAGATGGTTCTCCATCCCCTTACTTTCAATCTGAAGGTGTCTTTAGGTCTAAAGTGGGTCTCTTGTAAGCAGTATATAGATGGACTTGTTATTTTATCCATTCTGTTACCCTATGTCTTTTGATTGGAGCATTGAGTCCATTGACGTTTAGAGTGAGTACTGAAAGATATGAATTTTTGCCATTATGATGCTTGTAGAGTTGGAGTTTCTGGTGATGTTCTCTGGTCGTTTCTAATCTTTTGTTGCTTTTGGTGTATATATATAAATCATTTCTGCCCTCAGAAAGTTCCCCTTAATATTTCTTGCAGGACTGGTGTAGTGGTCACAAACTCCTTTAATTTTTGTTTCTCTGGGAAACTTTTTATCTGTCCTTCTATTTTGAATGACAGCCTTGCTGGATAAAGAATTCTTGGTTGCATATTTTTCTGATTCAGCACACTGAATATTTCCTGCCACTCCCTTCTGGCCTGCCAAGTATCTGTGGATAGGTCTGCTGCAAACCTGATCTGTCTTCCCTTGTAAGTTAGGGACTTTTTTTCCCTTGCTACTTTCATGATTCTCTCCTTGCCTGATTATTTTGTGAATTTGACTATGATATGCCTTGTTGATGGTAGGTTTTTGTTGAATCTAATGGGGGTCCTCTGTGCTTCCTGGATTTTGATGTCTGTGTCTTTCCCCAGGTTAGGAAAATTTTCTGCTATGATTTGCTCACATAACCCTTCTACCTGTTTTTCTCTCTCTTCCTCTTCTGGGACCCCTCTGATTCTGATGTTGTTCCTTTTTAATGAGTCACTGATTTCTCTAATTCTTAAATCGTGCTCTTTTGCTTTGTTATTCTCTATAAGTTTGTCCTCTATATCGCTGATTCTCTGTTCTGCCTCGTCCATCCTTGTTGCCGCTGCATCCATCCATGATTGCAGCTCAGTTATAGCATTTTTAATTTCATTCTGGTTATTTTTTACTTCTTTTATTTCTGCAGAAAGGGATTCTAATCTGTTTTCGACTCCAGCTAGTATTCCTATTATCATGATTCTAAATTCTGGTTCAGACATCTTGCTTGTATCTGTGCTGGTTAAGTCTCTGGCTGTCGTTTCTTCATGCTCTTCCTTTTGGGGTGAATTCCTTTGTTTTGTCATTTTGAAGGGAGAAAAAGAATTAATGAGGTAGAAAAATTGAAATTTAAAAAAAATTAAAATTAAGAAACATATTATTATTAAAAATTAAACACACACACACATAAAAAATCAAATAGATGATGCTAGATCCTAGGTGTGTTTTGGTCTGGGTGTTGAAAGTTGTTTGACAGATTCGAGAAAAAAAAGGCAGGGGGAGAGAAAAAAAAAGGAAATAATTTGAAAAAACGAATACACTGAAGTAGACTAAAATAAGATGACGGGGTAAAATAGAATTTGAAAAAATATACATAAAAGTAAAGAATATAGTAGAAAAAATTAAAGAAAAATATTTTAATAGAAATTAAAAATAAATGAATTTTTTCATTTTCTGTATTTAAGAATAAAGGGAAAAAAACTAAAAAGAGAAAAAAGAAAAAAGAAAAAAATCATTTGAAAATTTGAAAAAGTGAATACACTGTAGTAGACTAAAATAAAATGATGGAAGTAGAACAGAATTTGAAAAAAATTACATAACAGCAAAAAATATAGTAATAAAAATTAAATAAAAATATTTTTAATAGAAATTGAAAGTAGAAATGACATTTTTCTCCTTCTGCATTCAAGAAAAAGAAAAGAAACGAAAAAGAGGAAAAAAGAAAAATAAAGGAAAAGAAATTGTTTGAAAATTTGAAAAGGTGAGTACACTGAAGTAGACTAAAATAAAATGATGGAAGTAAAGTAGAATTTGAAAAAATTTACAGAAAAGTAAAAAATATAGTAATAAAAATTAAAGAAAGGTATTTTTAATAAAAATTGAAAATAAAAATGAGTTCTTTCTGTATTCAAGAAGAAGAAAATAATTGTAAAAGAGAAAAAAAGGAAAAAGAAAAAAAAAGAAAGAAAATTGAACAGATGAACCTACCAACAGATTGAAGTAGGACTGAAATTGCTTCGTTTTCCCCTAGAAGTCAGTCTATGTAGCTCTCTATAGTCTATAAACCAAGCCAGCAGTGAGACTTGTGTTCCTGAAGAGCAATGTTGGCCCAGTTGGGGCCAGTGTAACAGCTCTGCTCTCCACTAGATGACGCTGCTAGCCTACTGGGGTGGATTGTTGCAGGGTTTATAGGTGCCTATGCGCATGCGCGGGAGCGGTGAAAATGGCACCACCCAGCCACCCAGTCTGTTCTCGCGGATCAGCAATCATGCACCTATTCTCCGTCTTCAGCTCTCATCCACTCCCACTTCTTCATTCTCCGTGACCAGGCCCCAGGCAGTACCTCTCTCCCAAGTTTTGTCTCAGATGCGGCTGTTTTCCCTATCCCCTTACTTCAAAGGTCTGTGGCTTTGACCTGATCTGCCCCTCTGCGGGAGGGTCTCACTGAGCAATGGCTGAATGAGCAATGGCCAAATTTCGGCTGTATCCAGGTATCCCACTGGACCCTATTGTTGCCGGTACCCCGAGACTGCAGCCAAGTGCCAGCCTGTCCCAAAAAAGTTCGTGAGACAGTGTAGCAGCAGTGTCTTGGGGATTATGGAAAATCACAACACACATCTGGCACCAGGCTTCACCCTTAACGACCTTGCCCCAGCACCAGAGAATGTGGCTGCCTTCTGGGGTCCGCTGGGACCAGGTGGCTTCAACAATCTCTACCAAATGTCCTTCCAGCAGTGGAACCACTTTTCCCCTTGTGGCCCGAGAACCTCCCAGACCCCACTCTGTTCCTGGGGATTCGCCCTTCCCACCAGAGCACCACCAGGTATCAAGCTGCGGAGTTGCAGCCTTTGCACTCCCCTTGTTTGCAGTCTTAATGGAATTTAAACCCTCTCCTTTCTCCTTTCTCCCCTTTTAGTTTAGTCCCTGCAGCTGTTTCCAATTTTCCACTTTCTCTCCAGCTGCTTTTGGGGAGGGGTGATTTCCCCATATTCTCCCCACCTCCCCAGTCTCTGTCCTCTCTCCTCCCTCAAAAGCGGTTCCCTACCTTTCGTGGCTTCTTGCTCCCCAAGTTCAGCTCTCCGTGCCGCATACCTGTTGAATTCTGTGGTTCAGATTGTGCAGATTGTTGTGTTAATCCTCCAATCAGTTTTCTAGGTGTGTAGGATGGTTTAGTGTTGGTCTGGCTGTATTTCATGGACATGAGACACACAAAAAGCTTCCATGCTGTTCTGCCATCTTGGTTCCTCCTCTGATAAATGCTTTTCTAATCCCTTCACTCTCAATCTGCATGTGTCTTTAGGTCTGATATGGTGTCTTGTAGGCAACATATAGATGAGTCTTGCTTTTTTATCCATTCTGTCACCCTAGGTCTTCTAATTGAGGCATTTAGTCCACTACATTCAAAGTAATTATTGATAGGTATTATACTTATTGGTTTGATTTGTGGTTACCATTCAGTTTATATATAACATTTTATGTATACATCAGTCTATATTAAGTTGATGGTCACTTAAGTTTGAACCCATTCTTTACTTTTCTCTCCTCCATGTTTTAGATATATGATGTCATACTTTACATCCTTTTGTTTTGTGATCCCTTGACTGATTTTTTTAAAGTGTATTTATTTGAGGGAGAGAAAGAGGAAGAATAAGTGGGGGAGGGACAGAGAAGGAGGGAGAGAGAATCTCAAGCAGGCTCCACGTTGTCACGCAGAGCACAACATGGGGCTTGATCCCAAAACCATGAGATCATGATCTGTGCTGAAATCAAGAGTTGGACGCTTAACTGACCGAGCCACCCAGGCACCCCTCCTTGACTGAGTTTCATAGATATACTTAGTTTTGCTGCTTTTGTGCTTCCTACTTTCCTTACTCCTACTTATGGTCTTTCTTTTCCACTCAGAGTCCCCTTTAACATTTCCTGTAGGACTGGTTTAGTGGTGATGAATTCTTTTAATCTGTGTTTCTCTAATAAACTGTATCTCTCCTTATGCTCTGAATAATAGCCTTGCTGGATAGAATAGTCTTGGTTGCAATTTTTTTTCTTTCAGCATGCTGCCTATGTCATGCCATTCCTTTCTGGCCTGCAAAGTCTGCTGAAAAATCAGTTGATAGCCAGATAGGGTTTTCCTTGTATGTGACTGTTTTCTTTCTCTTTCTGCTTTTAAAATTCTCTCTTTATGATTACTTTTTGCCATTTTAATTATTATGTGTCTTGGTGTGGACCTCTTTGGGTTGATTCTGTTGGGGACACTGTTCTTCCTGGATCTGGATTTCTATTTCCTTCCCCAGGTTCAAGAAGTTTTCAGCTATTATTTTTTCAAATAAACTTTCTTTTCCATTTTTTCTCTCTTCTCCTTCTGGGGTCTCTATAATGTGACTGTTATTATACTTGATGGTGTCGCTGAGTTCTCAAAGTCTATTTTTATTTTGTATTGGTTTTTCCTCTCTCTCTTTTCAACTTGATTACTTTCCGTTATTCTATCTTCCAGATGACTGATTCATTCTTCTGCTTCCTCTAGTCTACTATTTTTTCAACCTAATGTATTTTTAATTTCATTTATTGTGTCCATGTCTGATTACTTCTTTTTTATGTTTTGTATCTCTTTATTGAGGGTCTCACTGATGTCCTCCACTCTTTTCTCAATTCCAATGAATATCTTTATAACCATTGCTTTCAATTTTCTATTAGGCATATTTCTTATCTCTATTTTGTTTAGCTCTCTTGCTATGATTTTTGTCATGTCCTTTCATTCAAGACATATTCCTATGTCTCCTCATTTTAACTCTCTGTGTCTGTTTCTATGTGTTAGGAAAGTCAGCTACATCTCCTGCTCTTAAAAGTCGTGGCCTTATGAAGAAGAGTTCCTGTAGTGTCCTACAGTGCAATGTCCCCTTTGATTACAGCCTAGTGCTTTAATGGTGTCTCCTGTGTGTGTTGCATACACCCTACTGTTGTGGCTAGGCTGCTTTCTCCTTCAGTCACCTGCAAAGGCTTTGCTTTATGTGGGTAAGATTAGGTCCCTGTGTTATTAGTGGGCTGGTCGGTGGCCATCTTGGGCTTGAGATGAGTCAAACTAAACATTTGTCAGAGGTGCAGAAGCATGGAACTCCAGGGCACTCTCCCTATGTCATCCCCTGAGAGACTTTCATTGGTGGGTGGGGACTGCAGTCAGACCAGATTCTTCCCTCAGCCTATTGCTGAGACTTCATTCAGACTGAGGTGTATGATATCTTCTCTCTCTCCAGGGAAGGAGTTACTTTAGAGTCCTCCTGGCCTGTTAGGGTTGCTTGCACACTCCTAGGCTTTTGGCAGCTCTTTGTATGGGGTCTGGTTGAGGGCATATTGGAATTGGAAGAAGAAAGTCTACAGGAGAACACAGGGCTGGGAATGTGGTGTTAGCAAGGTGTGCATAGGTCTGCTGTGTGAGGGTAACTGGACCCACTTTAGAAGACATCCACCACAGGGCTGGAGGGGGTGAGTCAACAAGAGAGTGTGGGGATGGGGCCTGCAGTGCCATAATGAGAGAGGAACTGCAGTTATGTGGGAAAACTTCTCCCCAGGCCACCGGGTCGGAGGGGGCAGATCTGCAGAAGCATGTGGGAGTGGGACAGGCTGTGAGCAAGCTAGGTGGAGAGTGTTGGTGCTGTGCTAAGATTGTTCCCACAGGTGTCCCTGTATCTAGGCTGGTGGTTAGGGAGAGAAACAGTGCCTGCCAGCTCTTTTATTCTTAGGGAATTCTCCCAAAGATTCCTGCCCATCCAGCACATGCTCTGATATTAGTAAATAAATCCCCTTCCTCATATACCCCAGGCATTTTTCAAACTGCTGCTTTTATGTTGTATCTCTGCACAGCTGCCTGTTGTGCTATCTCTTTAAGCATAGGGACTCAGTTTCCTCTCACCCTCTGTATATCCCAGAGTCAAGCCCATTAATTTTTAAAGCTTCAGGTGTTAAGCCCTGATGATTGTAAGAACTCATGAAATTCATCTCCTCTGGCTTTCAAAGGCAAATGTTATAAGGATTTGTCTTCCCAGTGCTGGTCCACCTGCCTGGGGTGCCTGGGGTGAATGCCTATTTCTCTTTTCTCTCCATGCCTACAGCATCCCTCCCTCCTTCAGACAGTCTCAAGGGTGTGTTTACCTCCTGAGCATGTCTCTGTCCTTTCAAACTTCCTTGGTGTGGGCTCTTCTCTATATTTAGCTGTGGAGAATCTATGCTGCCAATCTTTGGGCACTTTTCTGTTTTATTTACACTAATGTCTGTGTTATTTAATTGTATCCATGGGACAAGGTGAGCTTAGGATCCTGCTGCTCTGCCATATTCCCTGGATGTCCATTACCTTTCCTTTTTGTTGATGGTTCTTTTTGCTGTGCAGAGGATTTTTGTTTAATGTAGTCCCACTTGTTTATTGTTACTTCTGTTGCCTTTCTTTCAGAGTCAAGTTCAAAATGTCATCATCAATACCAATATCAAGGAGATTACCACCTATGTTTTCTTCTAGAAGTTTTATGGCTTCAGGCCTTACATTTCAGTGTTTAGTCTATTTTGAGTTTATTTCTGTGTATGGTGTGATAAAGTAGTCCAGTTTCATTCTTTTGCATGTGGCTGTCCAGTTTTTCCCACCACCATATTAAGCAGACTCTTTTCCCCAGTGTATATTCTTGTCTCTTTTATCATATGTCAATTGACCATATAAATTTGAATTTATTTCTGTGTTCTCTATTCTGTTCTATTTATCTATGTGTCTGTCTTTGTGCCAATACCATGCTGTTTTGATTACTAGAGCTTTGTAATATAGTTTGAAATTAAGGAGCATGATAGCAATGCTTTGTCCTTTCTCAAAGTAGCTTTCGCTATCTGGAATATTTTGTGGTTCCATAGAAATTTTAGGGCTCTTTGCTCTTGTTCTGTGAAAAATACTACTGGTATTTTGGTAGGAGTTGCATTGAGTCCATAGATTGCTTTGAGCAGTATGGACATTTTAACAATGTTAATTATGCCAATCCATGAGTATGGTACACCTTTTCCTTTATTTGTGTCATCTCAGTTCTTTTCATCAGTGTCATAGTTTTCAGGGTATAGGTGTTTCACCTTCCTTGATTTAAGTTATCCCTTGGTATTTTATTTTTGATGCAGTCCTAAATGGGATTGTTTTCTTATTTTTTCTTTCTGATAGTTCATTATTAGTGTATAAAAACACAACAGATTTTTGTATATTGATTTTGTATCCTGCATACTTACTGAATTCATTTATTCTAACACTTTTTTGGTGGAGTTGTTAGGATTTTCTATATGTAATGTCATCTGCAAATAATGAAAGTTTTATTTCTTCCTTTATGATTTAGATATCTTTTATTTCTTTTTTTTTTCCCTAATTGTTCAGGCTAAGACTTCCAATACTTTGTTAAACAAAAGTGGCAAGAGTAGACATCCTTGTTTTGTTCTTGATATTAAAGAAAAAGCTTTCAGCTCTTCATCATTAAGTATACAGTTAGCTGTGGGTCACATATAATCTTTATTATGTTGAGGTACATTCCCCTCTATACCTGTTTTGTTGAGAATTTTTATCACAGGTGTTTGTTGAATTTTGTCAAGTGCTTCTTCTGCATCTATTGAGATGATCATGTGATTTTTGTTCTTCATTTTGTTAATGTGGTGTATTACAGAGTTTAATTTGTAATGTTGAACAATTCTTGCATCCCTGGAATAAATCCCACTTGATTATGGTGTATGGTCCTTTTAATCCATTGTTGAATTAGCTTTGCTAAAATTGTGGAGGATCTTACATGTATGTTCATCAGGGATATTGGCCTATATTTTTTTTTTCTTGTGGTGTCCATGTCTGGTTTTCATATCAGGATAAAATGCTGCTTCATAAAATAAATTTGGAAGTGTTCTTCCTTCTTCTATTTTTTAGAAAAGTTTGAGAAAGATTAGTATTAATTTTTCTTTAAATGTGTGATAACATTCACCAGTGAAGGCATCTGGTCCTAAACTTTTGTTTGTTAAGAGGTGTTTGATTACTGATTGAATCTTCTCACCAGTAATTAATCTGTTCACATTTTCTCTTTCTTCATCATTCAGTCTTGGCAGAATGTATGTTTCTAAAAATTTATCCATTTCTTCTAGGTTGTCAAGCACAAATTTCTTGAAGACAGAATGCCCCCAGGTTTTTTTGTTTGAAAACTGAAAGACATTGAAGTGATTATGCTAGATCATCCTATTGGGGAATGGAGTGAGAGCTGAGTAACTTTAAGAAGAGATATTGAAGTAGTCAGAGAATCAAAGACATAGAATTCTCTTCAATTAAAAATGAATGAAGGTCTTGATATGTTTTGAGAGACACTGTGACAAGGGTCCCCAGTCTCTGAAAGCATCTCAGGGGATGGCCAAAACTCAGAGGGAAATTATATATGGTCATATACAAATGCTGGACACCAGGCACAGAAATGCCTCACCTCTGAGAGAACAAGTGGAAAATAGGCACTCATTCTTTAGGTGGGCCCACAGGTTTGGACTCTGAAATATCACCATGATTCCCATAAGAGATGGGGCCCAGAGGCCTTTTCCCCATGTACCAGACCCCACACAAGCCCTCAGGATCCTTGTAGACTTCAGGATAAGCTGGAAATTGAATGTCTCACAACCTGCTAAGTGGGGACTCAAAGGCAGGCTTAATTTGCAATTTAGCTTAGAAAAACAAAGGGGAAAAATGGGGGGGGGGGGAAATCATCCCTTCTATCTCATGTCTCTCTTGAGTACTATCCAAAATTTTATAGTTAAAGGAAGTTAAAGGGAGATCTGTCTAGAGATTTATTTCATTTAAAGAAATAAGGTGTCTGCTATTTGACATAAGGACTGAGTAGAGGGTATATGGAAACTGGTGAATTTGGGAAAGGTTTTTGAAGCGACCAAGTAGAGTTGGATCCAGGACTTCTAGGAGATGCTAAAGGCCTAGTTGAGAATGGAAATTATGACTCTTTGGTGGTATTACTCAGACAAACGGTGTGTTGTCCAGCAGTGCCTAGCCATTCTGCTATGAGAGTAGAAAAAATGGATTGCTGAATTTCTCCAAAGTTGAGGTTTTGCTGAGAAGGCACAGCAGAAGAGTACACAAAGCAAATAAAGGTGTAGAAAAGAGCGTGTTTCTAATGACTCAGCTGTAAGTTGCAAACTGGCTTGGGAATGAAAATGGCTAAGAGGGGCTCATAGCCTGGTGGGGATAAAAGCAGAAATTAAAAGCCTGGACTTTTGTTGATGTTTTTTGTTTGTTTTGTTTTGTTTAAGTGGAAGAGCAGTGTTTCAGTCACTGTTATCACAGTCCAGTGTGATAGAAACAACAGTCCTTTAAAAGCTTCTTCCAAAAGTGACTTAGGGGCTGGAAATGCTTCTATCTTGTATCTTTGCCATCCTGTGGATCTTTATATCCAACCAACAGAAGAAAAGAGAGAGAGTGTGTGTGCAGAACCCACCCGACCTTTAACTGTCTCAGATAGAGGTGGCATATTATGTCCATTCATATTTCCGTTGACAAGGACTCAATTTCAACCTAAATACAAGGGAAAGGTAACTTTGTCCCAAGAAAGAGAAAATTGTGTTACAAACATATATTAACTCAGCCACAGCAGTGAGAGTGAGGACAGAAAGATTTCTAAAATGAAGCAAGTCCGCTCAGTAAAAAAGTACCCCAGAATGTTTTGAAGCTATTAAAAGAATAATGTTTGAGGAACTAAGGGCTAAATGGTTGGATAGGTAGTTGTAAGAGATGCTATAGTGTGCCACCTAGATTCCCCTAGCTGCTGATAGATAGCTCTCAGCTGTAGACTGTCTTTGGAATTTCCTTGGCTGGAGAGAGTCAGCCTCCCAAGGCTGTGCTGCCCTCTTGGGGAATCTCACATCTGGTGACAGTTAACAGTTAAATAGAAGCCTGGCTCCCTTGCCTCAAGTTAGGACGACCCTAAAAGCCACTCTAGTATCAGAGTTGCCTGTGGGGTTGAAGAGGTCTTCATCGAGACTGCATCAGAACCAAGCTTCTTCCCCTGCCCAGTGGTGACACCAACAGCAATCCCCATAAACCTCTCTGCTAATCTGCATCTCCGAATCTGCTTCCTGGGAAACCTAGGTTGTAACAGAAGTCAGTCCTGCCTATAAAGTTTGCAAGGTCCAGGACAAAATGAAACTTGTTCAAAACTTAAGAGCTTTAATGTAGCAGTAGCAGATCATTTAACCAAGTGTTGGGCCCTTCTAAGTGTGGAGCTCTATATAACAACACAGGCTGAACATCCATGAAGCTGGTCGTACAATGGTCTAAATACTGTTTGAGTATTAGGGATCCCAAGGTCCCTAGGTAGGTCCCAAGATGTTGAATAAATAAGAGGAAGAGGTAAGGAGGTCAGATCATTGACAGAAAGGGGACTATGAAGGCTTTTTAGATGCCTAAGCTTCACAAATGTAGAATTGCCAAAGACTGGAAGCAGTGGACAGCCAGAAGAGTGTCAGCCTTACTCATGACCCTTTGGAACATGAGATCTGGAAAAATAAATTGTTGCATAGAAAGCAGTTTCCTCCATCAAGAATCAAATTCTAGTTAAGGCAATGAATAGTTGAGTGAGTTAGGTGCCTTTTTATTTTTTTTATTTTATTTTATTTTTTTTTTAATTTTTTTTTCAACGTTTTTTTATTTATTTTTGGGACAGAGAGAGACAGAGCATGAACGGGGGAGGGGCAGAGAGAGAGGGAGACACAGAATCGGAAACAGGCTCCAGGCTCCGAGCCATCAGCCCAGAGCCTGACGCGGGGCTCGAACTCACGGACCGCGAGATCGTGACCTGGCTGAAGTCGGACGCTTAACCGACTGCGCCACCCAGGCGCCCCGTTAGGTGCCTTTTTTAAAAAATGTATAGACCTTACCTCAGAAGATAACTGGCTAAAACATGGTTAATTTTGTTCAACTACATGGTGTCTGTTTTCTACAGATTCCTCTGTAATAATTGCAATGTACCTCCTCAACCCCCCGACAAAGCTTTGACACTTGGGACTATGAGATTCTCTCCTCTGATAGACCTTGGCCCATTCATCTTATAAACTACTCTTGTACTAAAGACCCATTAATTTTTCTTAATAAAAAAAAGGGGGCTTCATCTTAATTACAGGATTATATTTAAGATGGTAAATTTTTAATTGTAGGAGAGATTTTGGAGATAAGTGTTTTATTTGCTCTTGAGGATATGCTTGCTCCAGTCTCATCTGTTGCTTACTTTTTTAGTAAATGTACAATATATTGAAATTGCAGTTTCCAAGGAATACTAATTATGGAAACAGTCTGTATAATACTAGAGTGTTGCTTCTCTGTATGTCTTTCATTTCAATTACAAAATTGGTACCCCCTTTAATACCTTTTCTTGGCCCAGACCCCCAGAACCTTTGTGAGAGGGATTAGGTAAACAGCAAGCATGATTTTCCCTCCTTTTGAAAATCAGAAAGGTGACCAATAACTAAATAAGTTGTCCAAGAACAATAATGACAGGAACTGTTGCAGTGCTCAGAATCTCAGATTTATAATTCTCTTAGCTAACATTTGCAGTGTCTGCCTGGTAAATTTTTCCATTTTCTGCCACCAGAGGAGACAGGAAACAATTGACCTTACTTCTTCCAAAAGAAAAGATCTACTTGTTAATATGCTACCTAAAATGCATGCAAGTTTTTTTAAGAACTGACATCATCAGTGAGATTAATGCACAGCAGTATATGAATCCCTATTAACTGCACTCTTGCTAAGCCTGGAGTTAGTTGCTATTTACTTTGGGACAGACTGACATTATGTACCCTTCATAGCATGCACTCAGGATGCAATACCAAATAGATAATATTTCTGCAAAAAGCATTGCAATTGACTGAATGTGACCCCTAGAATTCATATGTTGAAATCCTAAACACAATGTGATGATCCTTGGAGGTAGGGCCTTTGGGACATGAGTAGGTCATGAGGACAGAGCCCTGATAAATGAGATTAGGCCCCTTCTAAAAGAGGCCCCAGAGAGCTACTTTGTTCCTTCTGCCATGTGAGGACACAATGAGAGGACAGCTCTATATGAACCAGGAAGCAGGTCCTCACTAGATTTGAATCTGCCAGCACCTTAATCTTGGACTTAGAGCCTCCAGATCTATGAGAAACTAGAAGAAAAATGTTGCCGTTCATAAGCTACCCAGTCTATGGCACTTTTGTTATAGTAGCCTGAACAGACTAAGACAATGATCAACCTGAATATAACAATAAAGAAGCATTCAGACAAATCCTAATAGAGAGACATCATACAAAGCAACTCACCTGGACTTTCAAAAATGTCAGTGTCATGAAAGAGATAAAAAAGGGGTGGGAGACTGCTTTAGATAAAAGGAGACTGGAGAGGCATGACAAGTATAAGCAATCCATAATCCTTGGTTACATCTTCAGTTAAGAGAGATACTGATAAAGCGCGTGGTTGGGATGGGGGTGCCTGGGTGGCTCAGTCAGTTAAACATCCAGCTCTTGACTTTGTCTCAGGTCATGATCTCACGGTTCATGGGTTTGAGCCCGACATTGAGCTCTGCATTGATGGTGTAGTGCCTGCTTGGGATTCTCTCTCTCTCTCCCTCCCTCTCTCTGCCCCTCCCATGCTGGCTCTCTCTCTCTCTCTCTCTCTCTCTCTCTCTCTCAAAATAAGTAAATAAACAAAAAAAAAAAAAGAACATAGTTGGTACAACTAGTGAAGTTTGAATATGGGCCATATGTTACATAACAGCATCATATTAATGATAAATTATCTGAGTGTGGGTTTGAATAAGGATTATATAGAATTTCCTTCTTATAAGATATGGACCAAAGTGTTTAAGGGTAAAGTATCATGATGTCTGCAACAAAGTCAAGTGGTATGGTAAAATTGTTTGTTTGTTTGTTTGTTTGTGTTTATTTACAACACACACATAGAAAGAGAAAGAAAAAAGGCAAATTTGTCATACTTCTAACACAGGCAAATCCAGCTGAAAGGTATGAGTGCTCACTGTACTGTTCTTGAAACTTTTAAGTTTGAAGTTTAAAATACATGCTTGAAAAAGTGCTAATTTGATAGATCAACATGATGCTGTTGAAATTTGTATTTTGATTACTAGTGAGGATGACTATTTTTTGATATTTTTCTTGGCAATTGGTATTTATTCCTCAAGCATCTTTCCATTTAAAGACCTTCATTAATTCATTTAAAAAATATTTGTTGAGAACCTACCACAAGCCAAGAGCTGTTCTAAGCACTGGGGTCACACTGTGGTGAAAAAAAAAAAAACAAAACAAAACAGTGATCCTCTTCTTAGAGAACTTGCATTCTAGTAGAGGCAGGCAGCACATAAATTAAAATAATAATATTAATTTGATTTTCAACAGGTATGTGTTCAGTGCCTATCTGTGCCGGGTACTGGGGATATAATGGTTAATAAAAGAGTATTCCTACCTTGTTGGGGCTCACATTCTATTAGGAGAAACATAATAGATATTTTAAAAGTCCAATCCCAGTTCTGGGTACATATCTAAAAGAATTCAAAGACGGATCCTAAAGAGATATTTACACATTCATGTACATTGGGGCATTATTCACATCAGCCAAGAAGTAGAAATAATCCAAATGCCAATTGACAGATGAATGAATAAAACGTGTGTGTGTGTGTGTGTGTGTGTGTGTGTGTGTGTACATAGAACAGGAGATTATGTAGCCTTAAAAGAAAAAGAAGGAAGTCCTATCATATGTAACAATACACATGCACCTCAAAGATATTATGCCAAGCATAATAATCCAATAACAAAGGACAATGCTGTATAATTTCATTCATACAAAGTATCTAAAGTAGTCAAAATCATAAAAAAAAAAAAAAAGGCAAGTAGAAATGTGGTTGCCAAGGGCTGGGGGGGAGGGGAAGTTAATGTTTAATGAGGATATTTTTAGTTTTGCAAGATGAAAGAGTTCTAAAGAAACTTTCTGTTTATCTGTGTCTGTTGTGCAACAATGTGAATATATTTAGCACTACTGAACTGTATGCTTGAAAATGGTTAAGATGGTAAAAAAAAAAATACAAACGTAAGAATATCAGATGGGAATAAGTGTTACAGAGGAAAATAAAACAAGTAGAGAGAGCTAGGAAGCACCCACTGGCACAGTGGATGGAAGTAAGGGCTCCAGAGGATAGGGTGCTGAGGAAAGGATTTGCTAGATTTCAGGTGGTCAGGGAAGCCTCACCAATAAAGTGACTTTTGAGTGACATTTAATCCACATGGAGAATGACAGAAGAGTGTTCTAAATAGAGGGAACAGCAAATACAAGGCCCTGAGGTATATAGGTCATGTCTGGTATATTCTAGAAAGATCAAGGAAGTCAGCATGGCTGGAACAAAGTGAGTGCCAGGGCAAGGGATCGGTGATGAGGTAGAAAAGGCTTAGGGGGAGAGAAGGGCACAGACGAGGTAAAACCTGGAAGCCATTGTTAAAAATGCATTGTTAATGCATTGGCTTTATCTAAGTGACATGGAAAAAACCATGAGCAAGGTAGAAACAGGCAGAACAGTCTGGAAGCTATTGAGATAATCCAGGAAAGAAATAGTGGTAGGGATAGTTGAGAAAGGGTTGGATTTAGGATATATTTTAAAAGAAGGACCACAAAATATCCTGACAGACTAGATGGGAAGGGACAAAGAAAGAGTCAAGAGTGATGCTGAGTTGGATGGAGTGGCCTTTACCAGTATGGGGGATGGGGAACCAAATTTCATGTTTGAACATGTCAGTGTTGAGATGACTCTTAGGCATCCATGAGTAGGTGCTGAGGAGGCAGCTGGATATGTAAGTCATGGCTTCACTGTGTGGAGGATACTATTATCTTCCCACACACAGTCAGTCCTTTCTGGTCTCAGGTGACCTATGCTGCACTCAGTATCAAACTTCGGTGTGATTTGCTTAGATCTGTCCTTAAAACTTCACTATATCTCAAATCTTGTCACCTCACTTGAAAAGTAAAAGCCCACCCATATAAATATAACTTAAATCCCAACTCTTAGTCAAAACTATAATCCAAGATTAAATACTGGTAAAATCTAAGAAGTCAGATCAGTGAGAATGTATTTGGCTGAGCTACCAGGGCCACAAGGAGCTGGCTCAGACCCTTGCATGTTGCAGGAAATCATTTGCACAGAACACATCAAGGAAACTGGAAGTTTATACTAATATCAAACGTTGATGTGTGTACAGCAGAATTCAAAAATCAAGTTTCCTCCAAAATAGTTCAGATTGGCTCCTTTGTCCAGTCCTCTTCCAGAGGTACTCTCTAGAAACCGAACGAAGAAGGAGAGGTCACAAGTGAAAGATTGAATCCCCTCTAGTGCCGGAAAATTTAGCCAAAAGAAATGCAACAGCTTCGTACAGGTTCTCTTTTCTTATAAATACAATTTCCTGTGTATTCTAAAGAATGTATACTAACATTTACATGCATCATGTTATACTCTTGCTTGTTTTTGCTGCTTACTTCTATATAAATAGAAAATATATATTTGAAAAAAAAAGTCTAGTTTCCTCTCCAGCTTTTATATCACTTCCTCATAAAGCATGTCCAATTCCCACATTGTCTCTCCTCTAGAGAGACCATGCCAAGAGGAAAACAGATTGAGTCATTACAAAATCCTTTATTTCAATGTCTAGCTAATAGTAAAATAATTCCAAGTTAGCTGATAGCTGTCCTGGCACATTTGTTGTTTTGGTTTTTTTTAAGTTTATTTATTTATTTTGAAAGATACAGGGAGCAAGAACAAGCAAGGAAGGGGCAGAGAGTGAGAGAATCCCAGGCAGGCTCCACACTGTCAGCACAGAGCCAGAAACGGGGCTCCATCTCACAGATCATGACCTGTGCCAAAATCCAGATCAGATGCTTAACTGACTGAGCCACCCAGCTGCCCCATGTCCTGGCACATTTGAAGAGCTTCCTTCAATGATATAAATTAGACATTTAAGAAACTATATCTTACTGTAAGAAATTGATTGGGTAAGTCAAAATAGGCTAATTTCTGCGACAGCCCCCAGTATCTCAGCAGCTTAACACAATAAAGATGCACTTCCTCATACACACCCAGTACCAGTGCAGATGTCCCCAGGTATCTTGCTTTCCTGGGTGGTTCTACTCCAAGCGGTGACTGAACGATCCAGATTTATTTCATGTGTTTGTTCCACCGTCTCACAGTCCTTAATTTTCAGACGTATGAACAGGGAGAAATAGGGTAGAAGATGGGCGGGTCTAGAAGTGGCAGAAATCATCTGCACCTACTTTGTTTTAACCAGAACTCAGACACGTGCCCACAAGTAATTAGCAGGAAGGGAGTAAATATAGTCTCCTATGTACACAAAAGGAAAAGAAAATGATTTGGTGAAAAAATAGTGTTGACTATGCAATAAACTTCTATGAGGTCTTTAATATATTTTCATTTAACATCTCACTTAAGCCCAAAGCAGATACTTGATAAGTCTGCCCTTTTTCTTCAGAATCATGAAGACATGCAAGCCACCATAAAATGCCTAACTTTCTCTTTTGAATTTCACAGAAAACAAGAAAACATTTTGTCTCCTACTGGGAACTTCCTTCCATTTGTAGCGCCTTCAACTTTAGCCTTAGAACCCAGCTCATTACAAAATGCCTGGAACCCAAAATACTAGTGCCTTAAAGGAATTCCAGTGAGAGCATTTTGTGAGAGTATATCCTGCCTGAGATCTAGAATATCAGGTTTCTCACATGACCCTGATACAAGGCCAAAAGAAACAAGTGGTTAACACAGAGCCAGATGGAGACCCATGGGCACTGTGGGAACCCCTTCAGATCAATTTATTTTTTCAAATCCATTTACACTGAAATGTTTCACAACCCCCAAATTTTAGAGAATAACATAATGAACTTCTGTGTATCCTAATATTGCCAGCTTTAACTTTGGTCATATAATGAATACAAAACAACATCTCTGTGGTTTTAGTTAACATTTATTTAATGACCAGTGAAGTTGAGCATCTTTTCATGTGTTTACTTTGCTATTTGGGTTCCCTGTGTTTGGATGTAACAATTCAATATCCTTTCTCCATACTTCGATCAGGCCTACATATTTTTTCATATTCATTGATCGTCATACTGAAGTGACACTAAAAGCTTCATGGAGAGCAGGTGGCCTTTCTCTTATTATCTCTAACAATTTCACTCTGGCCCCAAACTAATACCTCAGTCAGCAAAATAAAATCCTGCATCCAACCAGGGCCACCCTTCGGAAAGGCAGCCTGGCAATTCCAAGTGTGCATTTCTACCGGAGAATGCAGCATCAACATATTTTTTCCAACCGCATACAGAACCCTCCCTAGGAAGAATTCTGATGATATCATTTTCTCCATCTCATTATATCTTACAGGAAATTTTAATGCACCAGTAGTATTTCGATATTTATTATAAGCTGGCCGGCCTTATAATAAATTAGTCAAAACTAATCCCAGCTTGGGTTACTGTAATCCAAGTTTGTGTCAGGAAGCACAAAAAATAGTGCAAGAAACCAGACAATATGTGGACAAAGAAGTGGTGCCACAGGCTGCCAGTTACTGTTGTGCTGCCTGGTAAGTTTGTTTAAAAGGGGGCTACTGTTGGGGCACCTGGGTGGCTCAGTCAGTTGAGCGTCACTCTTGGTTTCAGCTCAGGTCATGATCTCCCTGTTTGCGGGTTCGAGCCCCACATGGGGCTCCGTGCTGACAGCACAGATTGGGATTCTCTCTCTCTCTCTCTCTCTCTCTGTCCCTCCCCTGCTTGCTCTCTCTGTCTCTCTGTCTCAAAATAAGTAAATAAACTTTAAAAGTAAAAAAAATAAAAGGGGACTACTGTTTGCGAAAGTGTTAGTAAAACCTAAATAGAAGGATCCCTTTCTCCAACGTGCTTTAAGAAAATATGCATAAACACTTACATTTTATTCTAAGCAAACATGCATCGACAACTTATATTTTATTAACACTATCAGAAGCCCTGGAAACCCAGATTTCTGCACCTAAAAATGCAGAAAAGGTAGGTAGCGCAGAATGCTTAATAAAGTAGTTGCCTTGTCAAAGCCTCCTTTTATTCTTTTTTCATATGCACAGACACCCATTTTATATTTGCTTTTCAACACGAGCAGATAATACTGTAACATATTTGCCTTCAGGCCCACTAACCTGCCTAATGAGACAGACGTCTACTTGGCAGATCATTGAAGGTCACACCAGCTTAGCCATATTCCAAGAATCCTGTTTTTACAAGGACAAGCTTCACTCTTGACAGGAAAAGATTTAAGAAGATGCATAGCAGGGTCAGAAGAAAAACTTTTTTTCTACAGATACCACTCCAATTTAGTTCCTTAAATCAGTACAACAAAACACACCCTCTTACCCCAATCCAGTTACCTTCAATGGTGTCTTTGGAAAGAGCGGAGGAACACGGAGGAAGTCAGTGCTCTTATTGCTCATTTGTGTGCAGCACTGTTTCTTGATAAGGAGAGATGAGAAAGCAGTTTCTCTTAGAGGAGGTTTAAGATCAAAAAGCTCTACTTAGATGTGAAGGATATCAAGGTGTAGAAGAGAGGAGAAGTTTTCCTCAATGCTTTTAGGGTCTCCGGCTGGGTCTAAAAATTAAACTGTCAAGGACAGGTTACCAGGACAAAAGCATACACACTTATTTAATATAAGTTTCACATGATGCAGAAGGCTTCATGAGGAAATGAAGACACAAAGAAACAGACCTGTTTTATGTTAGGTTTGATGAAATAGGAAGAATATGATAGGTTAAGGAGTATGAGCTAAGAGTAGTAAGAGGGGGAAACTTAGCAGTGCCTGTTCATTCAGATTCTTCTTGGCATCCCTTCATCTTCAGAGGTGAAAAGCTCCTTTCCTCTGGGTGTAGGGAGGGCACTTCTCACATGAGGATTTTATGATCTGATTCAGGTCAGAGTGACCTTCCTGTTTCTGCCATTTTCTCAAATTCCTTCAGCTTAAAATGTTTCATATTCCAAGGTGCCATATTTTGACGTAGTGTGTCCCAAGCTCCATCAGATGAAACCATATAATTTGAACTAACATGCAAGCCACCAAGCTGCTGATGCACCTCTGAGACTTCTCAAGATCTTCCTAAGATTGGGTTTCTTTCTTCAAAGTACTATGTCCACAGCATCATCCTCTGTCCACTGAGCAATGACTATTTGGACTCAATCAGGGGGAGCCCTGGAAATTCTGACCTAGGGCCGCAGTCATCCTGGGCTTGTGAGGAGTCTATCATAATGGTGTAATTGTCCCCTGCTTGCCCATGACATTCAGTGCTTGACCAACTCAGACTTGTCAACAACGACCAACCAAAAGTGAACTTTCATTGGAAGAAAAAAGTAGAATTTGATTGAAATCAGAATAGAGACAAGGCTGCTTATTTATGGTGGACTTGGAAATGCTAATCAATAAAATTATTTTTTGAAAAAGCCCACAAACCCATATAAGCAGCAAAGCAACATTATTGCAGGTAATATAGTTATTACCTGAAAACACAAGAAACACAAGAAAAGCTACTGAAAGATTATTGGGAATAAAAAAAGAGGGTTCAGTAATACAGATAAAATATAAATATACAAAAAAATAAAAATCTTGACTTTGGACAAACAACGATGAATTAGAAAATGCAAAGAAACTATTCACAACAACTACACAAGATAAAATCTATGAATAAATTGAGTGAGAAGTTGTAACACATGGTTTAAAACTATCAAAAGAGTTGAGTGGATGGAGACACCCACAAAACTGAATAATTGGAAAATTTCAGTTTCACCAAGTTAATTTACAAAATGGATACAATCTCTATAAAAATTCCAGCGGAATTTTGGGAGTTGGAAGAGATTGTTAATAAAGCTATTCTTGAATTCCCTTGAAATAATAAACTTGCAGAAAAGGCAGCTATTTCTGAAAAAGGATAATAAAGTCAGGACTTTTCATACTGGATATTACAGTGTATAAAAATAAAATATAAAATAGCACAGTATTGGTACAGGTTTAGTTGGAGAGACAGTATTAAAACAGACCCAATTATATATGAAGATTAAATCTACAATACGAGTTGTAGCTTAAATCAGTGTTAAAAGATTTATTAACAATACTTATTTTTGGATAACTGCATAGCCATTTGGGGGAAAAAAATCAGTTGGAGTTTTGCTTTTTATCAGAATGAATTCCAGAGAGATTAGAGAATTAAAGTAGAAAGCAAGAAAGAAGTGTACAAAAGCAAAAAGCAAATAATAGTTTTTAAATCCTAAGAATAATTAAAATGCTTTCTAAATGTGTCAAAAGGCTGATGTTGACTTTAAAAAATTTTTAAATTGCAGAGTATTTTTAAAACTCTCAAAACACAAACACTTTCATAAAAGATAAAGAACAATCTGGAGTAAATGTTTGCAACAAGTATTTGGCAAAAGTTTAACATAGCAAGAACTTCACATATATCTGGGGATATGAGGATGTGAGAACAATAAGCAAAGGACACAAACAAGCAACTCAGGGAAGTGAAATACGAGTCACAAACAGATGTATAGCACAGTGATTGTGCGCAGAGCTCTGAAGACATACTGTCCCAACGTGCTTTGCCAATGTTTAACCATGTGACCTTGGGCAAGTTACTTGCCTCTTTGTGCCTCCATTTTCTCACATCTTTGTTCAGGTCAGATTTGCCCATGCTGGACTTTCTTAAATTAAGGTTCAGTTCTACAGAAGAAATAAAAGATTTTTGGTTAACATAATGCTTTTCAAACGTTCATTTCAGAGCATTTACTAACTTTGAAATACTTGACACAATCACATTTCTTACTTTAATCAGGTCCAATAGAGATGAAAGTGTTCAAACGTAATCAGTTGAGCAGTAACGGAAATAGAGTTCTTAAATTTCTTTTTGAGAATTTTGACGTGTGAACTGTTGGTGATTCTATGTTAGTAGTGCCAGAGCCATTTGATTTCACTTCTGCGTTTCTCTGTTCCTTGGGTACCAGTCAGAGTGTCATTCCCTGGTTGAGGGTGAGGGATGAATGCTAACAATACACTCCTCAGGAAGGAAGTAGCTTGTCAGAAGCCAATGAGAAGATCTTCAAGTTAAGCGAGCTTTCCTGCTGCTGGCTCAGACTTGGAGTTGGTAAGAACCCTTGGGGATTTATTCCATTCTCCCCAGATAATAGCGTCTGTTCCAGCATGGGCTTCAAAGTTCAAGAATATGGCCAGGAAGACCAGAAAAGATCTCTTCATTACCTTCCCTGCAACCTTCAGAAGAACTCTGACTCATTAACATCAACACATGAATTGGACTCTTAGCTGACAGTGGAGTGAGTGATAACTTCAGATATTTGACAATTCCCATCCCATACCTTCATGTACGTAAAATACCCTATTTAAACTCAACATGATACTTTTTGCATTCGTGCTATTCTATGACCCGGATGTTATGTCCATTCCGCAATATGTTGAAGCACGTGAAGAAAGATTTTTCCACACAAATTAAAGATGCCATAATAGTAGATGTCATTGATTAAGTGCTTTACCATTTGCCAGGCACTGTGTTGAATGTTCTATATACATGAGCCTGGTATTTAAAGAAAAGTTATATGTCTATAGTCTTCATATCAAATTACATGCCAAACCCAATCCTGCCAAACTGATAAGGAAATTCAATTTCAGTCATTAGTGAGGTACACTTCTTCTTCCCTGTGTGTGTGTGTGGGGGGGGGGGGGTCACCCAACAATGAGTACAGTTTATGTGACTTCCAGAAAATGGGGAACAGCTTCTCTGTTCTTTGGCCCATTTTTATTGCTGCTATTACAAACTCTAATAAAATTGCTCTAATAAAGGTCTAATAAAAAGACCCTTTGGTCTTTTGTAAACAGGCAGCCCTCACATGTCTGTGCCAAGCCCGCTTGTGGGGACGGTTCACAGCTAGGAGTCTGAGTGTATGGGTCCAGCCTATGAGGAGGAGTGCCCTGGAAGGGCCTACCAAGTTCATGCCGCCTCCAGCCACAGCCACCACCGTGGACCTGGGCTCAGTTTCCTGCTCCTCTTGGGTCCCAAAGATCTAGAGGCCCTTCCCACCATGGGGAAAAAAATCTCTCTCCTTGCTACTTCTGCTTTCCCTTCCTAGTGTATTTCCCACAATGAGTTCAAGTTTACACACATAAAAAAGGCCAACAAAGTTTTCCTCAAATCTGTTAGGTTCCCTGCCTGGGCCTAAAAATAAACTGCTAAAGACAGATTAACCAGAGAAAAGCATATGCATACACTAAGTTTTACCTGACAGGGAACTTTTGTGGGGAAGTGACGTCCCAAAGAAACAGACCTGATTGTTTTATGCTAGGTTTGATGAAGAATGCATGGTTCTGAAGAAATATAAGAGATAAAGTGTAGTAACTGGTGGGAAACTTAGCAAGTCCTGTTTGTTCAGATTTTTCATGGCATCCCTTTGTCCTTGGAGATAAGGATCTCCTTCTTTCTGGGAATAGGGAGGGTACTTCCCACAAGGGGGTTTTATGACCTGTTTAAGGGGGACAGGGTCAAGAGAGAACAGAGTGACCTTCTACCATTATTCCCAACTCCTTCAGCCTAAAATATTCAGTATGCAAAGGTGCCATATTTGGGGGCGGCATGTCCTGAGCCCCATCACCATAAAAAGAAATTGTCTTCATACCTATCCCACCCTCTCCACAGAAATAGAGGAATTTGATTGAAGCCACCTAGGAGAGGAAGAAGGATGGAGGGGGGAGGAGGAAGAAGGGAAGTAAATAAAACTGTAACAGTCCCATTCTTGCTGATTTCTATACAATAAGGAAAATGAAATATAAAATTAGTGTCACATATATTATCTCATTTAAATCTCATAATAACCCTGTGAGGTGGTACAATTTTTATTTTCACTTTACAAATGAGCAAACTGAGGTTTAAACAATTTAAGTATCCTGCTCAAGGACAGATAGCTAGTAAATGATGAACCCTAAATTAAAACAGATCCACTTGATTCTAGACCCCATATTATTAACTACCACAAATACAGCCTCTTTAACAGATATATTATATAATTCTTGGAATAAAACTTTGCTCCTAAAAACATGCTTGGCTCATAAAAGATGCTCAAAAAACACCAATTCGGCAATAAGTAAACAATGCCTTCTTAACACAATTTTATTTTTCCTAAAATGTCCTCAAAGATTCCCAAAAAGAGTGTACCCAAAAAATATTTTGTCAGAGAACAACCTGACAATATAAAGTTTATATAACACAACATTTCGTGGAATTTGAGCACCTTTGCAATCATCAACCAAGTGTGAAAAGATTGTCTGTAAATTCATTTTAGCTGCTAAGAGGAGTACAAAAAGGAATCATTTTCCAAAGGTCACTGCAAAGACCAGTCAGAATGGAAACAGAACTGAGTGCAAAGCTATATTTACCTGCACACTATACAATAAAGTGAGGATTTTGTTTATTCACAGAGAGAAAAAAGACATGAAGTGACTCCCTGCTAGTGGTAGCTCTTTCTTTTATTCCCCTTTTTGATTATTAAGGACTCATCTCTTGACAAGACTAAAACAAAACTTGATAATTTTATATATTAAAAAAAGGTAAAGGGGCCTCTGTCTGGGTCAATCAGTAGAGCATGCAACTCTTGGTCTTGGGGTTGTGAGTTCGAGCCACACATTAGAGGTAGAGTTTACATTAAAAAAAAAAATAAGTAATTATTTTTTAAAGTTAGAGACTAAAAAGAAAAGCAGACACTTGCTCTTTTAATTTTCTACTCATTTGTACTCTCTTGGGAGAAGGCCTGTAAATTATACAAGTTAATGCTGTTCATTAACTTTTCATAAATTGGGTTCCAGTCTGGGTGGGAAAATCCTTCTTCCTTGGCTCCGTGGAGACCTCTAGAGTTCCAGGTAGCACTGACAGCGTTCTCCATTTCAGTGCTTGCATCTGATTGGTCAGCAAAGACTGAAATTGTTAATGTAGATAATTTGCAAGGCATTTCCTACAAAGTTCTCAAAAAGATTCTCTGTACATATTCCAAGATTTGCTGTGTCAAACACATCAAATGTGTCAAACACATCCAGAAGATCAAATTGGTTCCTGCTGGTACCATGCAGCACTTATACCAAAGTGCCTGGAAACTTCTGTAGCACCTTTTTTATTTTAAACTTGCTTTCAGCATTCTCACAGATAGAGACCAAGTACAAAATGTTAGTCAACGTTCACTAGCTTTCAAGACTTCTCATGGGCCGTCTAAATTTATGTTAAGAAAGGAATTAGTAATAATCTACTCTTTGAGAAAGGATTTTTGGAGTTTTGTGCTGTTGCTGTTTGTTGTGTTGGAAACCGAGATTAGGAGAATTCACTCTAAATCTTTTCTTTTTTTATTCTGCTTTACTTTTTCTTTTATCCACTTGTTATCTTCTAACGTACTGTGTAATTTAGTTCTTTATTATACTTACTGTATATTGTCTCCCCTGCTAGAATGCAAGCTGCAATAGGGCAGTGATTTTTTTTTTCTTTCACCAATGCATCACTGGAGTCTGGGACTCTGCTTGCGGATTGTAGGTGGTCAATAAAGAGTCATTGATTGGATAAGTGAATGCTTTGTGATTTGAATTAGATGATATATATAATGTATGTATGATACATTAACTGCCCAACATGTATCATAAGCCTTATATGATTCCATATCATAAAACCAGCTTATAGCCTGTTGAGATCATCTCAGAAATTAGAAGACTGGGGAAAGCAGTATCAGAAGTATAAAAATGAAATGTATATATTTGAAGACAAAGTCCCCATTGTTCACATATTAAGTGGAATCTTAATATCGAATTTAAGTAACAGCAAATTTGACTTAGGTAACTAAATTAATTTTAATGTGAATAAAACTAGGCATCCGTTGCTTTTGATAGTAAAAATCATCCTATGAAATAATTAATCAGTTGGTACTTTAAAGAAGATTTTAAGTTGTTCATTAAAATATTGTACTGGGACGCCTGGTTGGCTCGGTCAGTTGAGTGTCCGACTTCAGCTCAGGTCATGATTTCATAGTTCGTGAGCTTGAGCTCCCCATCAGGCTCCACACTGACAGCTCAGAGCCTAGGGCCTGCTTCCAGTTCTGTGCCTCTCTCTCTCTCTCTCTCTCTGTCTCTGCCCCTCTCCTGCTTGTGCTCTGTCTCTGTCTCTTTCTCTCTCAAAAATAAATAAATAAACATTAAATAAATAAATAAATAAATAAATAAATAAATAAATAAATAAAATCTTGTACCTTGGAGTTTCTCTTTTAACGACATTTTTGGATTATCAAATTTTAGAGTTACTACTTAGCCTGAGATGTTTGTAACTTGACCAAATTTCTCAGAAGTCATACGTCTAAATCATATATCACATATTACTCTTTAAAGATACTACCAACCTGAATAGGCTTAATCAGCTTTGAATTAAGATTCTATATATAAGGTAGTAGATTGGTTTTGTGCAGTTTTTGTTTTGTTGTTCCTTTTGGTCATTTTTGTTATCTATCATCTATCTAGCTATCTATCTACCTGTTTATCTTATCATTTTGATCCCTTTAGTCCTTTTCTTCCACAGACACCTACCCCTCCCCCCCCATCCCACCTCTGTGACCATCAGTCTCTTCCCTGTATCTATGAGCTGGCTTTATGGTTTGAGTTGGTTTTTTGTTTTTGCTTTCATTTTAATTTCACACTATAAGAGAGATCACATGGTGTTTGTCCTACTCTGTCTCGTTTTTTTTTCACTTATCAACCGGCTCTTGAAGTTCTATCCATGGTGTCATAAATGGCAAGATTTCATTCTTTTTGAAGACTGAACTTGGTTCATCATCCATTCGTGTACCAACAAACACTAGGTTGTTTCCCCATCTTGGCTATTGTAAATCATGCTGCAGTGAAGTGGAGGCAGCGTGAAGATATCTTTTTGAGTTAGTGTTTTCATTTTCTTTGTATAAATACCCAGAAGCAGAATTGCTAAATCGTATGATAGTTCCATTTTTTTTTTTTTTTTTTGAGGGACCTCCACATTTTCCTTAGTTCCCTTTTCTCCACATCCTTGCTATTTCTGGTCTTTTTTGATTGTTTTGATTTTTTTCCCTTTTGTAAGGAAAATTATTTTAAAAATAACTCTTGGTAGAAGAAGTAGTGTGACCAAATAGAATCATTTTGGGAATTGTCAACTTTCATGTGCTGAAGAATCCATGGCAGAGATTATTTCAAATGCAGCTTGCCAGGCACCATTCCCATGTCATAACCCTGGGTCTGAGTTTTTTCTTGTCTAGCAAGAAAGTGGGACACAGGATTAAAATGCAAGAGATGGCTAATGTCCGGTAGGAGACAAGAGCCCCGATTAAGGGTCCTTGCTCCATATTTATTAGGATCAGAAGGCTTACAAACATGGTGATAGATGTGCACAAAGAGACCATAAAGCTGTGAATATCAACTCATGGGCATGAGGGAAAGGGGGTTTTGAAGATATATGGTGTTAGGGGGTTGGCGTCAATATAAAACAAAATCCTGGCACAGGGCAGATGGTTGTTAACAGCAGACATCAGGTGCCAAGTCTGTTTATTTTAGGTAGCCTAGGGGATAGGACAGATAAAGCATGCTACCTCAGGGTCAACAAGGCACCTTTCTTTTGATAATTAGCTCCACTCTGGGCAACTTCACCCTGCATAGGCCTATAGCCCTATTTACCTGTTTACCTAATTTGGTCCTTCCTTCCTGTGAAAGCAGCTTTCTACTATAGTACTAAATTGGGGGTGGGGGGGGTGGCGTATCCATCCTGAATACCTAATCTTATTTACCTCATATACCCTTGTATTGGGACCTTTGCCCCACCCTCTCTATACTGGGACTTTTGCCCCGCCCTCTCTATATCTATTTAGTTAATCTTGTTTACCCAAATTTGGGTGTGAGCATCCTATGGCTTTGTAATTCTTTATGCCTTGTTAACGCATCAGTGCAGGCTCAGAGAATTCCTAAGCTTATTCCCCATACTCCCAGAGAATCTTATTCAGTGAGCCCCTGAAATCTAAATTTATAACAAGCCTTCCAGATGATTCAGAGAACATATTGAGAAATACTGGCTTAGCAAAAAACACGAATCTGAGACCAAATATAAATTTACATCAGTTTTGTCTAGAGTTTAGATTAAGTGAATTATAATTTTTTAGGTGATAAACCCCAAATTCTCAGTATGTATGTATGTATGTATGTATGTATGTATATACATATGTATATGTATGTATATATATATAATGTTGATTGGCACATTTCATTTGTTTAGTGGTTACCTAATTATGTTTATATCATGATCTAGTGGAAATGGTATGGGGATCGGGCAGTGCTTGGTTCAAACCTCAGTTTTCTTGCTTAATTAAGTAATTTTGGGAAAATTATTTAATCTCTCTGAGCCTTACTATTTCTGTTTTATATGAATAATAGTGCCTAAATCCTTGCTGAAGATTAAAGGATTTAGCAGATGCAAAGTAATTAATTCAATATGTAATGCAGTAAAATCCTGAAAAATACTCAATTGGGCTATGAGAATTGTATTTTTTGAAGTATTCTGTTGAATACTCCTACTTTGGCTTAATAAGCACTTTTTGTTTTCATTTATAACAACTATTTTGGGGTTTTTTTTCAGCCTCATGGAGATATAACTGAGTAAAATTATAAGATATTTAAAGTGCACATTGTGGTAATTTGATATGCATACATATTGTGAAAGGATCCCCTCCAGCTAGTTAATTAGCACATCCATCACCTCACATATTTATCTTTTTTTTGCAGGGCAGAAAGGGTGAAAACATTTAAGTTCTACTTTCTTAGCAAATTTCAATTATATAATACAGTGTCATCAACTGTAGTCATCATGTATTACATTAGCTCCTCAGACCTTAATCATCTTAGAGCTGAAAGTTGGTACCCTTTTACGAACCTGTTCCTATTTCCTTCCTGTTACTCCAGCAGTCTCACTTCCTGGTAGACATTCAGAGGAAATGCTAACTGGGTATTGAAGAGATACCTGCACCTCCATGTTCATTGCAGAATTATCCACAATAGCCAAGATATGATAACAACCTAAGTGTCATCAATGGATAACAAAGTACACACACACACACACACACACACGCACACACACACACACAGAATGGGATATTATTCCACAACAAAAAAGAAGAAAATTCTGCCATTTGTGATTTGTGACACAGGTGGACCTTGAGGGCATTCTGCTAAGTAAAATAGGGCAGACAAACAAAGACAACACTGTGTGGTACCAGTTACATGTGAAATCTTTAAAGAAAAAAAATCAGGGGTGCCTGGGGGGCTCAGTCAGTTAAGCGTCCGACTTTAGCTCAGGTCATGATCTCACAGTTCATCAGTTCAAGCCCCACATCGGACTCTGTGCTGACAGCTCAGAGCCTGGAGCCTGCTTCAGATTCTCTGTCTCCCTCTTTCTCTTCCCCTCCCCTGCTCATGCTCTCTCTCTCCTTCAAAAGAAATAAACATTAAAAAATAAATAAATAAATAAATAAATAAATAAATAAATAAATAAAATAAATCAAACTGATGGAAACAGACTATTTTGTACTTTATGTGTTTCAGTTGGGGAACTGGTTTGTTATATGACTATGCCGGTCATCCACTTATTTGTTCTCAGATAATTACCTTTTCCCCCCTGGCTCTGCTTCATATCACAGAGAACTAATCCATACAAACTGTTTCCCAGACTCCCATGCCAACTGGCTTCTGGGTATTTCCAGACTCTGAGAGGCGCAGAGAGACGATTAAAAGGTGACAGGAGGAGAAAAGGGAGGTTGCCATTCCAGTAAGATCTTCTCTGGGTCCCAGTTGCTGAGGCTGCTGCCCTGGGCTCTGGTAAATTTTTAAAAAATAATAATAGTAAAAATAAATAAATAAATATCTTTTCCCAGTGTCTTCCAGTCCTCCTACATTTGTAATTCTCAAGGTTATCTCACTTTCCCCCATGAGCTTTTTCCATTTTAATGGAATATAGTGTTTTTAATACAAATAGTTTTGGTTTTGAGATTCAGAAGTGCTTTTTAAAAATTATATAATATTTTTAATAATAATTAAGGTTTAACCTTCTAATATTTTGTCCTGTGAAGGGGCTTTCAAACCCAAATTACTCTCTTAAGGCAGAGACAGTCCATATAAAGTGAGAATTTAGGAAATATTAATTTCTTCCCTTTCTCCAAAAGAAAAGAACAGTGGCATAAAATTTTATCACCTCCTAAAATCAAACTTTATTTTTCCATCACATGATATGCTGTATTTTTTGTTTTAATGTAGAGATGGGAAACTAAAGATTTTTCTAACTTTGTATTATATAATATTTTATGAATATGTGGGGTGTAAAGAAGACATGAAATTGAGTAGATACCATCATCATGTTAACTTAGTTAGATGATGTGGATTTTTCCAAATTTCACTATCTGTGCAAACTTATAAAAATTTTAAAGTCATTTGCTGACTGCTGGACTTAGCATATGAACTGTGTTTTCAACCACGGCCAAGGCTGTTATCTTCTGGGGCACTTTACATTGTGGCGTCCAACCATTCACAGTTTCAACCTCACAGTAGCCCAGCTTAACTGAAATTGCTACTATATAAGTTTGAGGGTAGAACATTTTGAAAAGTAACCCAACACATTCAGGACGTACTGAATTTCCCTTGGAATTCTCTTGCAAAAAAGCAATATACATTCCATATCAAGATTTCTGATAAATTTTTCCATAATTTTTAACTAATAATAATAAAAATATCAAAGTTGATGGCCACTTAAGTTTGAACACATTCTTCGCTCCTCTTCCCACCATGTTTTAAGTATACGGTGTCATACTTTATATCCTTTATTTCATGAGTCCATTCACTGATTTATGTATTTATTACATGTATATAAATATACATATGTATATACACACACATACAATACATATGTATAAATACATACATATACTTAATTTTACTACTTTTGTGCTTCCTACCTTTGTTACTACTACTTATGGTCTCTCCTTTCCACTCAGAGTCCCCTTTAACATTTCTTATAGGGCTGGTTTACTGGTGATAAATGCCTTAAATCTGTGTTTGTCTGGGAAACTCTTTATCTCTCCTTCTGTTCTGAATGATAGACTTGCTAGGTAGAGTATTCTTGGTTACAGATTTTTTTTTTTCCTCAACATTTTGACTATATCATGCCACTTCCTTCTGGCCTGCAATATTTCTGCTGATAAATCAGCTGATAGCCATTCGGGGTTTTCCTTGTATGTAACTGTTTTGTTTTGTTTTTTTCTCTTGCTACTTTTAAAATTCTCACTTTATGACTAATTTTTGCCATTTTAATTACTGTGTGTCTTGGTGCAGACCTCCTTGGGTTGATTCAGCTGGAGGCACTCTGCTTCCAGGATCTGGATGCTGTTTCTTTACCCAGATTTAGGAAGTTTTCAGCTATTGTTTCTTCAAATAAACTTTCTGTCCCATTTTCTCTCCCTTCTTCTGGAATCTGTATAATGTGAATGTTACTCTTTTTGATGGTGTCGCTGAGTTCCCAAAGTCTATTTTCATTTTGTATTTTTTTTCTCTCACCTGTTCAGCATGATTGCTTTCCATTACTCTGTCCTCGAGGTGGCCAATTTGTTTTTCTGCTTCTGCTAGTCTACTATTTATTCCATCCAGTGTATTTTTTAAATGTTTTATTTATTTTGAGAGAGACAGAGAGAGAGAGAGTGCAGGGGAGGGGCAGAGAAAGAGGGAAAGAGAGAATCTCAAGTAGGCTACCCACTGTCAGCTCAGAGCCCAACACAGGGCTTGATCTCATGAACTGTGAGATCATGACCTTAGCTGAAATCAAGAGTCAGATGCTTAACTGATTGAGCCACCCAGGCTCCCCCATCTAGTGTTTTTTAATTTCATTATTGAGTTCTTCTCTGATTCATCCTTTTTTATGTTTTCTATCTCTTTGTTGAGAATCTCACTGATGTCCTCCACTCTTTTCTCAAGTCCAGGGAGTATCTTTATGACCATTACTTTAAATTCTCTATCAGCCATATTACTTATCTCCATTTTGTTTAGGTCTCTTGTGATTTTTGTCCTTTTCTTTCATTTAGGACATATTCATCTGTCTCCTCACTTTATCCAACTCTCTGTATCTGTTTCTATGTCTCAGGAAAGGCAGGTATGTCTTCTGCTCTTGAAAGTAGTGGCCTTATGAAGAAGAGCTCCTGTAGTGCCCTGTGGTGAATTGTTCCCTGTTCACCAGACCCTGGCACTTCAGCGGTGTCTCCGATGTGTGTTGTTTGCACCCTGCTGTTGAGACTGAGCCACTGTTGCCTTTAGTTCAGTAATCTGCAATGGCTCTCTTTGCCTTATGTGGGCCTTATGTGGGCTCTCTTTGCCTCTTATGTGGGCAGGGTTTGTTCCCCTGTGTTGTTTGTGGGCCAGTCTGGGGCCATCTTGGACTTGAGTTGAGTCAGACCAGGCATTTGCCAGAGAGGCAGTAGCACTGAACTGCTGGTAGTAGCTTTCCCTGTTTTGTACCCTGAACTTTCACTGGTGGGTGGAGCCTGCAGTCAGACCAGCTGTCTGAGCCCAGCCCACTGCTGGGGCTGCGGTCTAACTGGTATGTGGTTATCTTTCCCTCTCCTTGGAGTAGGTGTCACTTTGGAGTGGTGCTGGCTCCTATGGGGGCTACTTGCACACTGCCAGGCTTCTGGTACTTCTTTGATGGGCTCCATCCAAGAGTATATTGAAGAGGGTGAGTCTGCAGAAGCATGTGGGAGCAGACCTGCAGTGTTAGCAAGGTTCGTGCTGGTCCATGTCTCTTTCCAACCACATGCTATGAAACTAGAAATCAGCCATTAAAAATCTGGAAAGAGCACAAACACATGAAGGTTAAATAACATGCTCCTAAACAATGAATGAGTCAACCAAGAAATCGAACAGGAAACTTAAAAAATACATAGAGACAAATGAAAATTAAAACACAATGGTCTAAGATCTTTGGAACGCAGCAAAACTGTTCTTTCTCCTTAATGATTTTCCAAGTGAGTCTGGGAACTCATCGGCTGCCTCCTGGTGGGCAGAAGCTCCTTCTCTTGTTATTATCTGTAAGCCAAACTTCTTTCTAAAACTATCAAACCATCTTTGCTGGCATTAAATTCTCCAGCTTTAGATCCTTCACCTTCCTTTTCTTTTACATTGTCATATAATGATTTTGCTTTTTCTTGAATCATATTTGAGTCTGTAAGTATGCCTTTCTTATGTACCCACACTAGGCTGAAGTTTTGGTGGAAGGAGACTCCACCAAAATGATGTTCACCGTGGATCTAGTTTTCTTGGCCAGCAGAAGCTGGTATTCAAGTGACTCTGCTGGGTAACATATTTTTTTTTTCCTTTCAGAGAAAGACAGAGCATGAGCAGGGGAGGGGCAGTTAGAGGGGGAGATACTGAATCTGAAGCAGGCTCTGGGCTCTGAGCTGTCAGCACAGAGATCGATGTAGGGCTTGAATTCGAAATCATGAACCCCGAGATCATGACCTGAGCTGAAGTCGGATGCTTAACCAACAACTCTATACAAGTCACCCAGGCACCCCATTGAGTAATATAAATTGAAACTTCAATCCCCTCTTCATTTATCAATTTGATACATAGACTTATACAAGTGTCTCCTAGAGAAAAAGACTTTAACTCTAACCTCCCAAACAGTTCAAGCACCTAAACAATATATGTTTAGAACAACAGTGAGACACCACTATATACCTATGAGAGTGTTGACAATCCAAAACTCTGGCAACACCAAATGCTGGTAAAGATGGGGAGCAACAAGAATTCTCCTCCATTGCTAGTAGAAATGCAAAATGGGACAGACACTTCGGAAGACATTTTGGCAGATTCTTACAAAACTAAGCATTCTCTTACCATATGATCCAGCAATCACTCTTATTGGTATTTACTCAAATGAGTTGAAAACGTTTAACTCTAAAAAGCTTGCATTTGGACGTCTTTAGCAGCTTTATTCATATTTGCCACAAATTGGAAGCAACCAAGATGGCCTTTGGTAGGTGAATGGATAAATAAACTACTGTATATTCATACAATGGAATATTTTTCAGGGCTAAAGAGAAATGAAAACCCATGAAAATAAATGGAAGAAACGTAAATGCATCTTAATAAGTGAAAAAAAGTCAATCTGAAAAGACTGCATACTGTGTGATCATAGTTGTGTGGCATCCTGAAGAGGCAAAACTATGGAGACAGGAAAAGGATCAATGGTTGCCAGGGAGTAGGGAGGGGGTAGGATAGATAGGTGGAGCACAGAGGATTTTTATGCTACTATAGTGGTGGGTACATATGAAAACCCACAGAATGTACAACACCAAGAGTTAACCCTGATATAAACTTTGGACTTTGGGTGATAGTGATGTGTCAGTATAGACTGATCAATTGTAACAAATGTACCACTCTGATGGGGGATGTTAATAATCGAGGAGGCTATGCACGTGTGGGAATAGGGAGTATAATGGGAATGCCCTGTACTTTCCACTCAATTTTGCTATCAACCTAAAACTGCTCTAAAAAATAAAGTCTACTGAAAAAAAAATATGTAAATATTTGATTACCAGCGAGGTCAAATCAAAGGGAAGGAAAGATTTGAAGCTCTTCCTTTGTTTTTGAAATAGAAACATGTAGACCGAATTTACATTGCACAGGAAGAGAAGGAAATAGTAACATTCATTAAAAACCTACTTATATAACAACACTTCGTACTACTTTTGCAGCTTTTCTAGAAGTATAAATTATTTCAAAATAAAAAGTTTAAAAAATCTATATATCTTAGGAAATACACTCAATGGTATTACAATAACATTGTATGATGACAGATGGTAGCCACACTTGTAATGAGCACAGCATAGTATAGACTTCTCAAATCACTGTGCTCTGCACTTGGCAGTAATGTAACATTGTGTATAAACTATACTTCAATAAAAAAAAATACATGCTAGGCAATGTGTGTGCCAAATGGTATAAATATTATTTCCATTTCACAAAAACAGAAATGCAGGCCCGAGATGGTTAAGTAACATGTCTGAGGTCTGCTAGAAAATGGCTTGGCCAGAATTCCAGGTATTTTGTCAGCTGCCAAAGCTCCTATTCTTTCCCCTAGGCCACACTGTCCTCAGAGCAGCATTAGAGACACAGCACTGGTGCAAGAGCCTAGGAAAGCAACACTGGGATTTCTATTTTCATGTTTACCTTTTTCATTCAGATAGCTAATCAATAGAAATGAAAAGGTTCGTGACGTATTCCTAGAATGTTATCCTCCGTTGAGCAGATATCATTCAAATATGGCCAATGCACCTTGAATCCCAGAAAGCACAATATCATGGACAAAAAAAAAAAAAAAATTAAGATGTTCTCTAAAGATAAAACATATTTATGTTTCTTGCCAAAAACATTGAATCTAGGGCGCCTGAGCAGCTCAGTCGGTTGAACCACTGACTCTTGATTTTGACCCAGGTCATGATCTCAAGGTCATGAAGCCCCACATTGAGCTCTGCACTGATAGTGTGGAGCCTGCTTGGGATTCTCTCTCTCTCTTTGCCCCTCCCCCACTAGTGCTCATTCTCTCTGTGTCTCTCTCCCTCTCTCCCTCCCTTCCTCTCAAAATAAATGGATAAACTTTAAAAAATTGAATCCAAAGATTTATATGTGAAAGATAGAAAATTAATAAGAAAATCTCCCATTTACTTTATCTGTAAAGCAAAAGCAGATACTTTCACTTTTGACACTTTCTATCTACTTATGCCAAATTAGGTTATACATTAATTATAGCCTTTTCATTAAAATGCACTCAGTTTGAAGAGTTTCTTTCCTGGCAACGATTAACTATGAATGCTCCTCCTTTAGTATCTCAAATGGTACTTGTGACTTATTCCAGTAATGTTTTCTTTTATTACATTTAATATATTCTCTAGATCTACAAAACTTTAATTTACCCATTAATTATTCAAATCCTATTGACTGAGCATTTACTGAGTACCAAGCACAAGGCTTTTCATATTTCTGAAAATAACCATCAAGCTACTTCATGTATATGGTAGTTTGCATGATGTCAAGACCCTCTTAAGTTTTACATGGTTTATAATAAAGTGGATACAAGATATAGCAAAAGAGACTTTTCCAAGACTTGTGAATGTTAAAAGGATTGGCAGTGAGTGTTTCAATAAATTTTTATTTCAGTAGCAACTTCATAATGAAAAGTCATTTGTCTTTGAAGATACATGGTTACTTGGGGAACACTGCAGTGATTGGAGAGAACGTGCATTCTTGTGTGGAGGAAGATCTCTGGGGAGATTCTGGAGCCTGTTTCAACATTTGGAATAAAAGCCAACATTGGATAAAGTGCTCACATAGTGTGGGTGTTCAATAAGTCAGAGTCAAAATCTTACAGATGAAAGGGACCTTTGAGATCAAAGTAACTGATGATGATTGACATTATTCCCTTCTGAAAACACATGGAGAGCATACATTAGCAAAGAGAATTTTCATACATTTATTACCATCAGAGGAAAATCTGCCTTCTGGGGCACAAAGCAGGAGTTTTTAGGATACTTCTATAATTTGCGAAATAATGCCTCATCATTTCACTATCCATTAACTGGAAACTATTTTGCACAAGCCTGACATCACCTTCTACAACTTTAGATAAGTGCATTCAATAAGTTTATCACAAAAGACTTTTGACTTTTTAATCCATATTATGAATCTCCATCTCCTGAAATCACAGCTGTTGAAATTATTTCACTAATCAGTGGTACTTGAATTTAATGTTCTTCCCCAAAAGCCTTACCGTATACCAGATACAGCTGACCTACTGTTCTATCTCAACCATAAAACAGGATCAGATAATGAGGTTTAGAGCTCTGCTGGCTAGTGTGAGTCATGTGTGTTTTCAGGTAAAGGGAAAATCAAGAGCATCTCCAAAGAGACGCAAGAGGGAAAAGACAGAGTTTCATTTGAAAAAAGCCCTGACCCGAAGACTGTATGTGAAATGACACAAAATTTATTTGGTTTATTTAATTTATTATTTTAGTAACACAAAGGCAGCTAATTTCATCTCATAGTTTCTACTGTCATGCTGGAAAAATGCATACTTAGGAGATAAAATTTGCCAGCCAGGGGTTAGAGCCAGTTACCTCGGACTCGATTAGAGGAAGAACTTTCTACAGATACACCTTGTTCCCACCTACAACCCTGATGGTATTCAATTGCCCTCTAAAAGACAATACTTATTTGAAAGGTTTTAAGCAGGAGGTGGCCAAAGTGAATACAAGTAATTACACTTTAAGCTGCTAATTAAAAAAAAAAAAAATGTTTGCTTAAATATGTTCTGGGCATCAGCCTTTAATTAAAAGGTGATCTGAGTATTTTAATTAATAGTGTCTCCCCTGAGCTAGACACTATTCTAAGAGTTTTCATACTGATTCATTTACACCTCACAACAACCCAACTTGGTAAATACTATCACGATCCCTAATGTACAAATGAGGAAATGGAGAATTTAAGTAATCTGCCCAAGCCCACGTGGCTAAGAAATGACAGAAGAGAATTCAAACCTAAGAAATCCGGCTCCAGAGCCCAGAGCACATGTACTTACCGGTTATGTTATGCTGACTCTATCATACGCTTTGCATATTATAGATGCACCATACAGTTTATAATACATCACTTGTCGTGTGGTCACTGGGTGGCAGGTGCTGTGCTGAGCTCTTTATGTGACTTATGTCATTTTATTTCTAACAAACCTATAAGTACTACATTTAACTGAGGAGGAAACAGGTCCAGAGAGGCACAGTCCTTTGTTCATTGTCACATTGCCAATAAGACCCATCCCAGGTCTGGCGGTGCCCAAAGGCCACAGTGTAACAACTTCACTAAAGAGTTTTGCAACTAATTGTTAAGAAAGGGGTCAGTGAACCCCATAGTGAAATATGAAGGGACAGGGGAAAAAATGCCCAGACGACAGGCTGATTGTGTTTCTTAGGACATTCTCTCTATAAATCTTGATAGTGAAGTTAATTCCAAAGCAGGAAGGACCTTGATGCAACCTAAGTCCCAGCCCTCTCTCCTTTTATTGATGAGGATCCGAGGCCCAGAGTAGCTCCAGAACTCTCTCAAAGTCATGGAAATACAAAGTCAGAACCATCCAAGCTCAAGCTTTGTTCCAAAATCCCAGGGCACTTTTTGGGCATGGTGCATCTCAATTCATACAGCAATTTGTATTTTAAGTGGATACAATTGTATCTATTTCTAAGATACTTTTGTTATCTGTGTGGAACTCAGTCTCCCTCCTTTGCTGAATGATCTATTTTGGCTGTATTATGGTAGCTTAAAGGTCACTTTATTCATGCTTGCTGAAACATTTTCAGTGACTAGATAAAAATACTTATGTTTACACTGTTTCCTGCTTTTTAATGTCTCATCCTGGATTTAAAAAAGAAAATTCATTTGCAGTCCTATTCATCTCTCAAGATATTGTTTTACTGAAGGAAAAAAAGATATGCACCTTAGACAAAGCCTATAAATCCTCTAAGCTTTTAGTTGTGATTTTTAATTCAACAAAAGGAAGAAAAGAGATTTAACTTAAAACAATCACCCTTTTCTTCCGTTCATTGTGTGACCCAAGTTCACTTCTATGCCAGTTCTCTGCATACCTCTCAACTCCAACTCCTCCCTTTAGCCTTTGTGATTCTGAGGTTGTTGCTTCCCTGTTTCCAATCATTTCTGGGCCAACTGCCATGTTCTTCTGTACCTTGACCCAGTGTTCTTGTCTGGGTGGAGAGACTAGATGCGGGAAGCAGCCTGTTCCTTTGCTGGGCCTGGAGATTTCTCTAATCCTTGTCAGTAAACAAAGATGCGAAACAACAATGGCAGATACGTGGCGGCTGTGACAAGGAAAGACTGATTTCTCCCAGGGCAACTGCCTGATTGATCACTTACCTGATTTTCTTTCTTAAGATTTAAGAATATAGACTGGTGCTCCTTTCGTGGCATTTTGGTTTATTATAACTGGAACAATGGAGCTTATAGCTTGGGAGAATCATCGTTTGAACTTAGGTGGCATTTCACCATTTGAATCCCCAGAGTTTAGACTGACAGAGAGACAAATTATTTATGGTTCAGGGTCTAGATGGAAGGAGAGAGGCTGGGAGAAAGGGTGAGTGGATAACCAGGAAGAATTTCTTAGGCAAGGGACTCAGTTATTAAGGCCTCCAGAAGTCTTGTGGGTAGACAGTGAGAGATGGAAAAGAAAGTGAAGGAGTGGTTGATCAAGGAGTTAGGGTAGAGACAGAGGACATCTTGTGTCTACTTGAGGCTGATGAAGATCCTATATGCTTCTGTGTCTGGGTTGAACCTGGGATGTTTGCTGGTCCCCTTAGTCTTTCATCACGGGGCTAGTCTCCATGAGTCTCCAGCCTCTGAGAGCACCAGGGTGGGAGGGAATCTGGAGGGCATGAGAGGTTCTGTTCCCTTTGGTATTTTATAAATGAACTTGGATTTAGATGACTCTCTGTCTTCAGTATGTGTCTGACTGCCTTAAGTGGGATGGGTGGGGCCATCAATCAGATGGCATTTGTCAGAGGCACAAATTATCAGCACAGTGCCTCACAAGTGGGGCCTCGTGTTCCCTCCACACAGGTGTCCCCGTTTAGGAAATGTGAACTGAAGTAACCTTGCAAGAGAAAGTTCTCACATCTAATAGATATTTGATCCTTTTGTTTTCTTTTTATAACTTCAGGGATTTTTTTTTTTTCCTCCTTCTTCACATGTTCTTGCCTATTACTAAGGAATCGAGACTTTTGAAATGTCACTGTCAGCATTTTCAGGCTATGATTTTCCTGTCTGATTAACAAAGGCCTCTTGTGCTTTCTCTGTTTTCAGAAAGGTGAGTGCACTTGATTTATTCTTGATGCTCACATGTAGCTTCCAACCTCAACCTCCCACTGCTGACTTTCTGAACTTGACCTTGGGATGGTCTGGAAATTTAATTTGTCTATTTAGATAAGCGAGGGATAAGTGCCTTTTTGTTGTGTCAGTCCTATCAAGAGAAATCATATGCAAGCTGGATCATTTCTCCTGCACCTCTCATTTTTATTTTAAAAGTACCTCTCCTTGGGGCACCTGGGTGGCTCGGTCGGTTGAGCATCCGACTTCAGCTCAGGTCATGATCTCACGGTGCGTGAGTTCGAGCCCCGCGTCGGGCTCTGTGCTGACAGCTCGGAGCCCGGAGCCTGCTTCCAATTCTGTGTCTCCCCCTCTCTCTGACCCTCCCCTGCTCATGTTCTGTCTCTCTCTGTCTCAAAAATAAACATTAAAAAAATTAAAAAAAAAAAAAAAAAAAAGTACCTCTCCTTTACCTTTCAGACTTGGCACATAGTATTCACCAAACGGTCTTCTTGTTCTAGTATGGACCTGAAAAACTGGCAAAGAAAAGCCAACAGCTGGAAATTTTGACTAAAACTAATGTCTGGAATACTTCAGAATAGTAACATCTTGCTGCCTTAAGTACTTACCATGCCAGAGTCAATGGATGGCAATTTTACACGTATCATCTCATTTCATCCTCACAACACCGTGAGGTGGGCAGCCCATTTTCTAGATGAAAACCTATGGCTCACAAACTGATGATTGCTCACAAGGGTCACATAGATAATATGCGGGCAAATAAGATTCAAATATCAAACTTTGATTCCAATGCTTTTCACTGCAGAACACATGAGTCTGCCCTAAGCCAAATGTAGTCCTTTCCTCCACAGCAATGCTCTCTTTCAAAGGAGAGAAATTAAAATTTGGTGAAATTTCACAATTTGCTGAATAAGATGATCAAATTAAAGAACTACATAAAATACATACTCATTCTCTTCTTGGTATTACATAGATATCCCAGAGTGGCTTTAGTGCCATGGGCACTAAAGGCATTTCTGTTGAGTTAAATACTTACTCTTTCTAGACTTTCAGATGTAGCTAATAGCAAATTTGCTATAGAGATTGCAGAAGCTGAAGGAAAGTTACTTGTTCCATTTAGGAACTCTGTTTTCTTTGCCAAGTCTCTTGGCTTCTTTTTTTTTAATCATTATTTATTTTGTTATTATTTTTTTTTATATTCAAGTTAGTTAACATAAGTGTAGTCTTGGCTTCCGGAGTAGAACCCAGTGATTCATCACTTACATATAACACCCAGTGCTCATCCCAACAAGTGCGCTCCTTAATGCCCATCATCCATTTAGCCCATCCCTCCAACCACACACACCCCCCCCCCACCCCCCCCCACCCCCCCCGACAACCAATCTCACAACCCTCAGTTTGTTCTTTAGAATATCTGGGTTGGTGTGTCTGCCGAGGGAGAGTGTGCCATTGCCAGAAGAGAAAGGGCAAGTAGGATTCACCATCTCCTACCATGGATTGGGCCCTAAGGGTTATATGCTGTTGACTGAATACATAAGTAAGTCAATAGCGTGTATAACATGATTTATATGTTATATAATCATACAACATGATTTTAAGTTAGTATTTTCACAAGATTTTCAGAAGGCAAGACTGATACCAGGCAACACTTTGTATATTTTTATTTATTTGACATAAGGAGGCCATACTCAATTAATTTTTTAGAAGTGCATTACCTTGCTTTCAAATGTAATGCTTTGCTATTAAAGCTCTAGAGACCCTTGTTGAAGCTTTAATTAAACAGTTTGCTTAAAACAGGAGCAGAATACTTGATGCTGGGCACCGAATGTTACAAAGTGAATACATAATCAAATATGTTGTTAGAAACCAGGCTGTTTGGGGGGGGGGGGGGGGGGAGGCTGTCGACATTTATAAACCACTTGCTGATAAAAAGAAACACTGCTTTATATGACAACATTGAAATATGTGCAATAGAGGTTTCCACTGTTGCTATCTATTTCCTGTAAATGAAGGCCTCTGTTCATTCATGTTGTGCTTGATAGTTGTGAAAAAAAAAATCACTCCCATCCAAACCTCAAGCACTCAGGGACAAAATAATTGCCAGTTTCAAGAACGAAAGAGCAGTTCGAAGCCATCTGTTTGAGAGTGGACTTGTTATGCCAGAGTTCTTACTGGACAAATTTCTAGATGAGACAAAGGCCCCACAAGGAGATAGAAAGTCTGTATTTGGTATCACCACGTCATTCCAAAATGTGTTATTAGGCTTCTGAAGGTAACAAAAACTGATTTTCTGCTCCATTTCTTGTTATATATGTTCTGTTATAAAAAGGAAGCAATTTTGCTGTTTCTAGGGTTATTTCTTTTGAATTCCTTTCAGCTGAATTGTACCTGTATTTAATAGTAAATGTGGCAAGAAAAAAAACTCAGGTCTTAAGACTTGAGGACAGAATTCTAATCTTAATTTCCTGTGAAATGCCAGTCAGATAGAACTGTGACTCTCAGATGTCATGTGCATGACCATAATATACAGTCCCTCGGCAGCTTCTAGCTTCTTTCTCTATTAACGTGAGTGAGCCACTATGAATTCAGTTCAATTTTTTAAGCCTATATATTTTTAAATCAGAGGTTCTGTCTGATAAACTCAGGAAATGAGCCTGAGAAGTAGAGTTGATAAACAGTGATATTTTCCACGGACATTTCTATTGTTCTCTTGGAATTTGCTCACTGGATGTCTACACTACAAGTCCCGTCCCATTTAATTCTACAGATTCTAGGAGATTCATGTAGATTACATCTTGCAGTAAAATTAATTTAGAAAACAAGAAAACCTTGGATTAGCACTTGGATTATATACATATATATTATTTAAATTATAAATAATAGTGAAAAATCTTCCTCTCTTCCTTGTCCCCAGGCACCCAATTAACCACCTGTGCAAATAATTTCTTGTTTATGCTTTCAGAACTTCTTTATTCGTAAATAAGAAAATACAAACATATATTCATATGTCTATCTTTTTATACAAAAGGAAACATTGGGGCACCTGGGTAGCCCAGTTGGTTAAGTGTCTGACTTCAGCTTAGGTCATGATCTTCTGGTCTGTGACTTCGAGCTCTGCATCAGGCTCTATGCTGCAGCTTGGAGTCTGGAGCCCACTTTGGATTCTGCGTCTCCCTCTCTCACCGCCCCTCCCCACTCATGCTCTGTCTTTGTCTCTCAAAAGTGAATAAACGTTGAAAAATTACAAAAAAAAAAAAAAAGACAACATACAATACACAGTGCTCTAACCCTATCTTAGAAAGACCTTGTCCTTTCAACATTCAAGAGGCTGGGGCATTCATTTTTGAAGCTTCATAACATTGTATTATATGAGTTACCATAATTTATTTAACCAGTGTTTTAGTGATGGACATTTAAGTTATTCCCAATCTTTTTCTTTTACAAAATTCTGCAATGAATAATCTTGTACTTCTTTTTTAATGTGTGCAAATATATGTGAAATTTATAGTGCTACATATAGAATCCATGGGTCAAAGGATTACATTTCCAATTTAGAGACAATCTCCAAGTTGCCCTCCATCAACGCACACACTGTGTTATGGAACTTTCAGATATGTAACAATATAGTAAATGGGAAATGGTGTTCATTCTGGTTAATTTGTATTTCTCTATTATGAATGAACAAAGCTGAGCATATTTTCATATGCTTAAAAGCTGCTTACATTTATTTTCCTGTAAATACTATCTTGAAATCTTTTGTCCATTTTTCTACTGGATTGTTTTTGTCTTATCTATTTCTATGAGTTCTGTATATATTAAGGAAATTAATACTCTGTAATATGAATTACAAATGTTTTTCTTTCTTTTATTCCAACATTTAGCTTTTGTTTCTGCCAATGCTGTTTTGCCATACATATTTATTTTTATGCAGTTAATTTTCTGAATCTTTTATTTTATGGGTCTAAATTATGAATCACAGTTAGAAAGACCCTCCCTCCTCCAAGGCAACAAAATAACTTTTCCATGATCAGGCATGTTTAGTTATAGGTTTTTAGTGAAATTACATACCAGATGGCATAAAAGACCCATTTAGAAGTATAACAATATGAATTAGACTTTGCACAATAAAAAACATTAGTGTAGTATATAGTATATACTATGTGAAGTACTGTCTGCAATTTCCTTTGTTTTCAAAATTCAGTTTTATTCATAATTGAGTGCTGTGTGAGTGATAAGGCATATATAAACACAAAAGAGAAAAAGAAAATCTTACACATAATAATATTCAGTAGAGATTTGGTAGTTTAATAATTTATTGAATAACAATGATGTCCCCAAGATAAATGTCCTAAAGTTCAATTATCAAATTTCATAACAGAATTCAAAAGAGAAACAAATAATGAAATTGTTGGCATATTATCCTTTTTTTCAGATGGATTGGAATTTACTAGCTTCTTTTAATGTTTAGTTTCCAGTCATTATCCATTTTCACAGATTATTTCTTAAAGTTTTGTTTCATTTGGCATGAGCTAGAAATATTCAAGACAATAGGATGCATACTTCTCTAGCAGCTACTTACTGGAGTCAGAACTTGCTAATGTTGGTTTTCTTTGGCAATCTTATATTCTCTGAAAAAAGATCACCCGGTTTAAAAAGGTCAGATGTAAACTTAATATTAAAAAAACATTTTTAAGGGGGTGGGGACGCCTAGGTGGCTCAGTCAGTTTAGCCTCCGACTTCAGCTCAGGTTCATGAGTTCGAGCCCTATGTGGGGCTATGGGCTGACAGCTCAGAGCCTGGAGCCTGCTTCAGATTCTGGGTCTCCTTCTCTCTCTGTCCCTCCCTACCACTCACACTCTGTGTTTTCTCTCTCTCTCTCTCAAAATAAATAAACTTAATAATAATTTTATTTAAATAAAAGCATTAGATGTAAATTCCCTGATGCTTGATTCCTAGATGATGACTCCTTGATGTTAATGCTCATGAACCATTGAGATCTTCACAGGCCAGACTATCTTGGTCTTTCACTCCCAGGGACTCTGAATCAGTCCGTGATTTCATTCCTAGTGGTCAGTACACATGCCATGCTGGATAATGTGAATATCACTTCTGCTCACAGGGGAAAGAAAGTACTTTAATAACCATGGGTCTAGATGTGGCCTTTGGCTTTACAGGACCAAAAAATTCAATTTTGAGAACTGATAGTAGATTGATTCTATGCTATATACACTTGCTGAGTACTTATTGTTAATCTAGAAATCTGAAGCGTTGATATTTAGTACAAGAATTAGTCTTATAAAGGAGCCCAAGGCATATGTCCACTGGTCAAGAATACTGCCTCTTGAATAACACTGGTAAGCTACTAGCATATTTCTAAGTTGTAACTCATTTCTTCCTGAACATGAACAAAATGTTAACACAATTCTGTGGATGGCTTAGTTATAAATTGCTCTATTAGGTTTGAGGTTTGGTTTGTCCCTTTTTATAATGTTCGTTTTTATGTATATATGTCTGTGTCCTGGTGCAGTCTTAAGGTTTCCTTAAACAGGACTATTTATCTCCAAATGTTTCAATAATGTAGAGATCATCTCTTAGGATAGGGCCTCTCTATGCATAGCTAAACAAAACAAAAAATTAATTTTTAAAAACCAATTTCAATCTTAATTTTGAGCCCCACAAAAATCACTTTTGGTAGCCCCACAGAGAATATATAAAGACTTATTCTCAAATCTGTTTTATCAGTATAAATTTTTTGTATCATAACACAATCTATAATAATCATATGTAATTATAAATCTTTTAATATAGTATAGGAGCTCAATTGGTTAAGCTACCAACTCTCGATCTCAGCTCAGGCCTTGATCTCAGGGTCATGAGTTCAAGCAAGCCCTGCACTGGACTACATGCTGGGCATGGAGCTAAATAAATAGATAAATAGATAAATGTCGTAATCATTCCAGAACTTTACTCATTATAATACATACTTAGCAATAGATATTTAGTAAGTTAAATTAAGTGCATCTTAAATTTGTGATTCATGTAGTGTGAATTAGGGGCACCCGGGTGGCTCAGTTGGTTAAGCTCCAACTTCAGCTCAGGTCATGATCTCACTGCTCTTGAGTTTGAGCACACCCTTCCCACCCCTCCACCCCAATCAGGCTCGGTGCTGACAGCTCAGAGCCTGGAGCCTGCTTCAGATTCTCTCTCTCTGTCCCTCCCCCCTTCACATTCTGTCTCTCTCTGTTTCTCTCTCTCTCTCTCTCTCAAAAATAAATAAATATATAAAAAAATTAGTGTGAATTAATGTTGTTATTGGGTTATTGGAACCAGTGGAGAGATAGATACAAGAATCATGCAGATAGAGGTGAATAATCTGCTCTGATGTGCAACTTAAATGGCTTGAGTAACACTCTCTGCCTGGATCTACCCTTGTCTAGATCTCAGTAAAGATCCCCTAAGGAAAAAGTTTCAGCATCCTGAAGAGACTTTTAGTAGATTATTGCCCCCTCAAAGTCTAAGATGTAGAGGGAGAAGGGGACAGGTGTTTTTCTGTAATGTTATTGATCATAAATATGTGCAATTAACACATGAGTAACTTTACAGATCACAATTCACCATTATATACATTAGCCCATTGCCTTCTCAAAACAGTCTCCCTTTGAGGTAATTTTTTTCATCCCCGGTTGAAACAATGTAGAAACAAAATCACTGGGCCAAAGTCATATTACAGAGTACATAGTGATGTTAAAGAACATCAAACACAAATCTTCAGGTTCCAAACTCGGTAGCCTTTTCAAGGTCATTTTACAAATTCATTTTCTAATAATTAGTTGACCTTCCTACGTGGAGGCTGGGAGAGTGTCAAAATAAAAAATACAAAAGAAAATATGGTTTACAATATTATCTTAAAACCCAGAAATTCAATTAATCAATTCATAAATAATGTCTTTCATTAGACTAAGATGAGATTTTAAAAATTTTGGCTGTATCAACCAAACTTACTACTCTTTTTCCTTAGCTTTCTTCCTCACAAGGAACCAGAAAAGTTAACTAGAATAAAGGTCAGTAGCTATTTAAAGAAAAATAGGGAAGAACCTCTAACCTGAAATGAATTAAGTACATACTTTACTTATTTATTAGGACATACGAAGTGCCTAGTGGAATTGGATCATCAGTATTCCATCTGGCCTTTAATTTTGCCTGTAACAGTAGTTCCAAAAGATATTTATGATAAACTACAGTGCCTCTGTTTTATGACACTCTCCTCAGAGACTGGAGGTTTTACAACCTATTAAAACTCTTATCATCATTGAGTCTGTATAAATCTTTCCAAAAATCTTTTTTATAATACATCTTATTTCTACTATTTATAAGATTTGGTGGTAATAAGTTCTATTATATATATATTATATATATATACATATATAATATATAATATATATATATAATTTATTTTATCTGTATTTAAGCTATCTTCTTCACCATTAAGGAACTCCAAATTTCTACATTCTAGAATTTTTCAAAAAAGTAAAGATTTTCCACTATCTCCTTTTTCATGGTTTCATATGTGTGATTATATTTTCCTTTGCCTTTGTCTTTCTTACTGAAACATCCTGGTCTTTTAAGGGGCCAAAATATTAATTTGGACCATGAAATGGACACCAGCAGCAACCGTCCCTGAATGTAAAATTTAGTGGGATATAGTCCTGGTTCTTCGAAAACTAATAGCTGTTGTTTTAACTTTTTATTTGAGCTTCTTTCCCTGGATACATTTTATAAGTACTGACTTTGGTGTGGTGATTTGCTACCTACTTCTACATCTTCCATTCTTTTATATTTCACTGTTTATAAATTTTAATATCATTTGAAATTTGGCATTTTTCCTTTATTCTCTCTCCCAAAGTATTTGTTTAAATATTAAATAAAAAGGACATAATCAAGAAAGTGAAAAGATAATCCAAAGAATGGGAGAAAATATGTCTAAAACATATGTCAAATAAGGTACTTGAATCTGGAACACATAAAGAACACTTACAACTCGATATTGAAAAGACAAATAATCAAATCAGAAAATGGGCTAAGAAAAAAAAAAAAAAAGGAATAGACATCTCCAGAGAAGATATAAAATGGCCAATGAGCACATCAAAAGAGGATTAACAGCATTAGCCTTTGGGGAAATGCAAATCAAAACCACAATGAGATACCATTTCCCATTCACTAGGGTGGCTAAAATAAAGATAAACAATAGTGAGTCTTGGTAAGGATAAAAAGAAATTGGAACTCACACTTGGTGAAATTATAAAATGGTACAGCCATTTTGGAAGAGTTTAACAGTGTTAAACATAGGATTACTGTATGACCCAGCAGTTCTACTGTTAGGTATATATGCAAGATAATTTAAATGTACGTCCATACAAAATACAAAATCTGTACACAATTATTCAGAGTAGCATTTTTTAATGATATCCAGAAAATAAAAGCTACCCAAATGTCCATCAAGAGATGAATGGATAAATACAATGGAATACCATTCAACCATAAAAAAACAATGTAGTTAAATAAATAAATAAATAAATAAATAAATAAATAAAACAATTTGTAGAGAAAGAAAGAAAGAAAGAAAGAAAGAAAGAAAGAAAGAAAGAAAGAAAGACACTGATCCACAATATCAGTGGACCTTGAAAACATTATGCTAAGTGAACATTATGCCAGTTTAAAACCACATAATGTATTATTTCATTTATAGGAAAGATCTATAATAGGCAAATCCATAGAGACAGAGAATAGTTAGTGGTTTCCAGGGGCTAGCAGGGCAAAGGAAAGAGTGATTGCTAAATAGTGTGTGGTTTTGGGGGTGATAATGTAAATGTTCTAAAATTAAGTAGTGGTGATGGTTGCACAAATCTATGAATATACTAAAAACACTGAGTGGTGCATTTTTAAAGAGTTATTTTAAGGTATGTGAACAATATCTTAATAAAATTTTTATACATTATATATTAAATAAATTACATATTAATTAAATATATATACTATATATACATATGATACACACACACACACACACACACAAGCTATTCTCGGTACCAGTTTCTGAAATACTGTTAATGGTTCTCTGTGTGTTTCCTATTGTCAATCCAATAATGTATCTGATAAAAAAAAGTTTCCTAAGCTAACACTAATTTGGAATTTTCCATGAGGCATAGTTTCCCCTAAGTTTAGCATCAACAACAAGAACATCATGTTACAGGAATATCTGAAGCTAAAGATGAGGCACATACCTGCCTATAAAAGTTTGCACTCTGGTCCAAAGTTAATGAAACTCTTTCTGACTCAAACACCCTAGATTTCTTACCTCTAGTTAAAAACTTGGCTTAGATAAATTTAGTAGCAATAATAATAGTAAAATAAAATAGGGGGAAAAAAGTGAATTAAATGTAAAGGGAAAAAGCCAAAGCAAGTGGCAAATACAGGTGTTGAGTTCACAATTCAAGAGTAGAAAGGGACATACGTTGCTTTTAGGGTTGTGTCTGGTCTCTTTTTCGCTACAAGAGAAAATTAGTCACAGAGAATGTAAAGTTCTTCCCAAGTTCCACAGTTAATTAGTAACAAAGGGATCTAGAACCCAAGTTTTCTGATCCCTAGTCCAATACTTTTTCTGTTCCATCTTCATTTTGGATCTTCTGCTTTTTCATATAACATGAGGATAAAAATCATTTCCCGTGGCCTTCCTAAAAGAATCAAATGAAATAACATGTGAAAGTGGATAACACAGTGGCTGGCACATTATTAGAGCTCTATAAATGTCTGTCAAATGAGTAAGTAAATTAATCAATGTTTGGATTTTCTTTCCTGTCCCTTAGGTGTCAACTCTAACTTCCTCCTTCCCCAGTTTCAAATAAAGAAGAAATAAGAAAATGTATTTATAGGTGGGAAGAAAAGCCAGGTACTATATATTCTTCTTTTCCAACATATGAAATGATTTATTTAAAGTCTTTTAGTTGTCAAGTGGTTAAGGAAGATTTTACCTGATTTCATTATCACTAGATTTCCCCTTCATTAAACTACCCTGCCTTTTAAGATTTTAGCATATGGGAAGTATAAATTGTGCCACTTTTTAGTCAAAGACTGGATTTATTGTAAATCAAATATTTTAGAGCTGCAATAATTCGTATTGTAAATCTGAGCTGGTAAGAGGCCAGTAGAATCTGGGATCGACCTTGGATACCCATTTCTTTGTCGAAGACATAGCTGGAAAAGCATTGACACTGAGACTTTGCTTCTCCAATACTTAAGCAAATGTAGTTGTGCTTTAGCCACACTTTGTTTTTCCAAACTATTTGGATTTCTCCCATTTTAAAACCAAAAAGTTTATCTGACTGATGTGACCACTCAATGCAACACAAAGAAGAGAGACTTTGGGAGTTACATGAGCCTGGGTCTGAAATCTGACCCCCATCTCTTGTCCAATGTGCAGCATCAGTAAGCTATCTAAACTGTTAAGGGATATTAACACCAACCTCACACAGTCGTTGCAAGGATGAAGTGACATACTATATGTAAATAATCTAGTAGAGTGCTGGGGTATTCTAGGCAGACTTCAGTTATTAATTTCCTTTCTTACCTCTCAAGTATGAGATGAATATAGCATTTTACCCATTTATATTTGTTTGTCTCTCTCTCAGTGTTCTTAAGCCTTCCTTTACATGTGAGCATCCAGTATTTCATCTTACTGAGAACCCCCACCCTTCAAGGGTAGGAACCATTACTGTCCCATTGAGTCACAAGGTCTTGGAAGATGAGGGCTGTGTCAAAGACAGGGTGGTACTTGTAGCACTATCAGATGATAAATATCTGAATGTTTCAATCTTATCCCTTGCAAAACTCTTTTTTGGGAGTAGTTGCTGTGAGTGGTATATTAAAAAGGATTCTGAAGTCATTGGAAGGAGCCCGAAGGTCCAGTGTTGCTGTGAGCATGAAGGGTTAAGGCAAAGGTGGCACTCTTGCCACAAATGGGCCATCCTTGTTATGAACCTGTGAGGGAAGAGAATTATGCTAAATTAATCTTTGAAGCCCTGACCCTGTGCCAGTAGCTAATGTCATTCTGCATAGGTATTAGGTCATCATTCTGAATAGGTATTAGGTCTTCATTCTGTGTTTCGTGAGTGGATGAATGAATAATGTACAAAGGAAATAATCTGTGCCTGAAAATGATGAATCAACAAGAAAAAAATACTGTATAAAAGTGAAATATAGACTTTTTAAAACTATGATCTGTTAAGTGGATCAGCAAAATTCAAGGCAGTAGAGAGGAGGGACTACCTATGAAGTTTTCTTTAAAATGTGCCAGAAACATGGGGCACCTGGGTGACTCAGTTGGTTAAGCATCTGACTTTGACTCAGGTCATGATCTCGTGGTTTGTGAGTTCAAGCCCGTGTTGGGCTCTGTGCTGACAGCTCAGAGCCTGGAGCCTGCTTCAGTTTCTGTGTCTCTGTCTCTCTCTGCCCCTTTCCCACTCAGCATGTGTGTATGTGTGTGTGTCTCTCTCAAAAATAAATATTTAAAAAAAAATTTTTTATGGGCGCCTGGGTGGCTCAGTTGATTAAACATCCGACTTCAGCTCAGGTCATGATCTCCGGTCTGTGAGTTCAAGCCCCGTGTCAGCCTCTGTGCTGACAGCTCAGAGCCTGGAGCCTGCTTCAAATTCTGTGTCTCCCTCTATCTCTGCCCCTCTCTCACTCACACACTCTGTCTTTCTCTCTCAAAAATAAATAAACATTAGAAAAAATATATATTTTTTAAATTTTTTTAAATGTTCCAGAAACATGTAGGGCTATAGGAAGATGGTGGGGTAGGAAGATCCTAGGCTCACCTCCTCCCACAGATACAACTAGATAACACCCACATCAGTGTAAATAAACCAGAAAATGACCCAAAGACAGGCAGAACAGACTCTCCACAGCTAAATGCAGAGAAGAGGCCACTTTGAAGAGGGTTGGAAGGGCAGAGACATAGTCAAGCCAAACTGCCCCAAGAGACTGTCTGTGGGACACCACGAATGCAGAGAGGGGACAGGAGCAAACCCCACACCAGGCACCCAAGGCATGGGCGGCCCACACTAGGAAGACAGATCCACATAACATTCGGCTTTGAAACATTCAGCCTAACTTTGGAGTTCTTACAATCAATTGGGCTTAACACCTAAAACTCTAAAATATGCCGGATAAGGTACCCCACCCCTCCTAGTAACACAGAAGCCCAGGGTTAAATGATACATTATTTAATAATGTCCTTTATATGCAGCATTGCATCCATGATGCACATCACGTTTACTTGTTGTGTTCAAGTTGAAGTAGTTAACTCTGGGCACACTTTCCTTGATAACAATCCTTCCAGGATACCTCCAACTACATACCCTGAGTCATATGATACTACTTTAGAGATGGGATAATGTATGAGGATATAATAGGGTCACTGAAAATTAAAACAACTCTCCAGACATGATCTACTAATGAACTATTCAAAACAATCAACTAAGGAGAAGATATGAGTATTTGTTTTGGAAAAGACTCTAGACATAAATAGGAAGAAAGGAAAGGGGGTGGGAGGGGGGAAGGATAGTAGAAATGATTCTATCTCTTTCCCTTAGATAGAAATTTGGTATTTCACAAAATGGACTTTTCTAAATATTTGGTAAATTGAGGATATGCCTAAGTGTAAAGGATCTTTTTTATGTTGTCTCAGTGGGTGGATTATATGACTAGATAAGAGTTCACTTAGAAAATCCTTAACATGAGGCTACTTCCTTCCTTTTACTTTGCTATAGTCATGACAATGGTGTGCTATTTAAATGTGTGAGGACTGGGGTGTCTGGGTGGCTCAGCCAGTTGAGCATCCGACTTCAGCTCAGGTCATGATCTTGCAGTTTGTGGGTTCTGGCCTGCATGGGGCTCTATGCTGACAGCTCAGAGCCTGCAGCCTGCTTCGAATTCTGTGTCTCCCTCTCTCTCTCTGCCCTTCCCCTGCTCATACTCTGCCTCTCTCTGTCTCTCAAAAATAAATAAATGTTAAAAAAAATTAAAAATAAATAAATAAATAAATAAATAAATAAATAAATAAATAAATAAATGTGTGAGGACTTAATTTTCTGATATGCTTGTCTCTTGCATAAGTTTGGAAATTGAGCTTCTATATGCATGTTGAACTTCTGCTTATACAAAAGTGCCATCTGTAGGTTGATAATAAATTGCATGAATAGGTGTGATTCTTGACTCTTTCAGGGCTACTCAGTTAAGGATTCTGTAGTCCAAGTAATGACAATAAGAAAAGCTTGGTCATGAGCATCCTTATATAGGATCATGGGCAGTTAGCAGCAAAGAGGGACTGGCACCCACATATCCTAATATTTACTAAACTAGACTCAAAACCACTTAGTTCTGAGTGATTTGTTACATAGCAATAGATGACTGTATGAATAGATTAAACATAATGTAAGTATACTGATATCTTTTCAAATGCTGACTTTGACATGACTATTTTCATACTCCTTTTCCTCTTACCGGAATCTATGTCAGTATTGTGTAATGTGAACAGCAGAGGGAATTTATAACAACAGAGAAATGTTGCAGCACTTATACATGATGCTAATGTGTAGCACACCGAATTCTTGGTAGGCAAGCAACTTGTGTTTTGGACACATAGCAGCTTTACTGTTTATAGTCACAAGTCGCTAGGGAAGAAATTTCTTTGATCTGTAATGAAGTTCAGTTTGTCCACGTGTTCCTTATTTCACTCGAATGGGCATGAGGAGGGGATGTGGGAAATGAGAACATCGACACTTAGCCAAATAAAAGCAATGTAATCACCTCTTGGCTACCTCCTAGTTCTTGAGAATGCAGTCCGTCCATTCAAGCTCCAAACGTCATTTCTGGACAGCAGCCCCTCTACATGTCCTCCCCTCCCTCATTTTTCCCAGAATGGCGTCTAGATCCAGAAAGAAGTTTACATGATGACTTCAAATGGTGGTAGGGCACACATCTGATCTGCGCATTGGCCTCTCATCTTTATTAACTTTCTTCGGGCTGCACTTGTCTGACCTCATCTTGGGATGCTGTCTGCACTGCATTAGCTACTGAGGCATCTGAGGTTGGTGTGACCCAAGGAAACCATTCTCTTATAAGTCAGTTCATGGTCTTCTCACTTTCCACACTGTGCCCAGTTTGCTCTTCCTTTTGACTCAGGCTGGTGATCCACTGAAACCCTGCCATACTGTCAGGTGACCCTGCAGTCTTACAACAGCATCCCTTCTCTCCCTAAAAATAGGGACCTTCTGGACAATTATTAGTTCTCATTATTTTCCCTCTTTGTTGTCTTTTCATTCTGTAAGTAGTGGCTCTCAATTCTCAGACCTTCCTCACACATCTCACTGAGTATGAAAATTATCTTGCTTCTCTTCCACGTGCTCTGGGGCTGAAGGGCCCTTGGGGAGGTGGAGGCTAATTTGCTCAGTGAGTCGTCTCTTCTCCAGCCAGCCTGACAGAGTGCTAAAGAATTTTCAATACCTTCTTGCTTATATGAAGACAGCAGCAGCTGCTCTGGCCAGGAGGAGTCCTAGTCATATTCCAGATGTTTCTCTTAGCAAATTAAGTATTGGAAACCTAATCATCATCAAGTTTATCTTCCACCTTATAGGTAGAATTAATAACATGAGCAATTTGCAGATTCATCCTCTATGTATTCAATACGGAGCAATGCTAGATAAATGCTTTTAAATACCATTTTATTCATGCCTATAAGTGTACATAGAATTTTGCTTTGTTATATTAAACATGCCTATCCATACTTTCAACAAATAGAATGCCATATGTGGCAGTGTATCATGTACCGGAACACACAGAATTTATCATCAAGTCTGGTGGTGCTGACTTGATGGTCTTTCTACCCAAAACCAGCTTCAGGGTTGGGGGTCTATGGGGTCCTGAAAAGCTTTTGCAATTTTGTCTGTGAGAATGGTGGAAGAAAAAATTGAGAACATGTTTTAAAGTCCTGTGCAGATCTCCATAGCCAAGCTTTCTAACTGAGCTGGGGCCCTAGAGACCCCCCTGCTTCGAGATATATCTCTCAAGAGTAAACCCTCAGAGTCAGGAAAAGCTTCCCTGAGAAAAAACAACAGGTTGTGACGACCAGCCCTGGGCTCACCTTGTACATCATTTTCGCCTCCCTCTTTCTCTTCCTGCCTTCATTTGCCACGCTCATTTCTTCCTAGCAGTATAAAGTAGCCGTTTAGAGCACAGCTTCTAGAGACGTCTTTGATTCAGATTCTACCTCTGCCACTTATTAGAATGTGAGTGGGGGAGGGGCAGAGAGACAGGGAGACACAGATCAGAGGCAGACTCCAAGGCTCTGAGCTGTCAGCACAGAGCCCCACTCAGGGCTCAAACCCACGAACCGCGAGATCATGACTTGAGCCGAAGTCGTACACTTAATCAACTGAGCCACCCAGGCGCCCCTCAAAAGCTATTTTTAAAAAATGTATTACATTCTAATTATCTTAGAGCTGCCACTTAACACTCAGATATGGCCAAGAATGAGGCAAGTCGATTTGGGAAAAATAAGCTATGATGTGCTGCCACCTTGTGTACTATGCCTGTAAGCACCATTAGTTTCCATCAGCTTCTCTAGAATACTAATTAGAAAAAAGTACCGCAATGAAGGGAGACATTTTGTCCTTGCAAAATGTAGGTTTCTTAATGCTTTTTGTGTCCATGAGATTCTGGAAAACTATGGACATATTTTAATATAATATTTTAAAGTGAAATTAAAGTGAAAGAAATGGTAAATTACAGCTAGAAATTAGTGGAAAATTGTTAAATTTTTTCATCTCTAGGTTCATGGACCACCTGATTCTAGCCATGGGCTCTTTGGGATCCAGAGACTCAAAACTGACCATTCCTGTCCCCTAATGTTTATATTAGGGGTTTATATTATATTATATTAGTTTATATTTGAGCACTAAACAAAGAAGTAGTACACATCAAAATTTTCAAAAATAAATCTTCACTAAGACCCTACAGATCCATGGACATGTTCTTTGAATAAGGTATTTTTGAAGAACAAAACACTAATTTTAGCAACACAAACATTACTTTTCTACACTATGTTGTAATGAACATTTACATGATAAAGGATATTGCTAATATTTTTATAATCATAAATTTCCAAGTTTAAGCCTGCAAAATACATGTATAGTTTTATTTATTTATCTGGATTCTAGTCTAAGTTTTTGTCCTTTTTTTTTAAATGTTTATTAATTTATTTTTGAGAGAGAGAGAGATGGAAAGCAAGTGGGGGAAGGACAGAGAGGGAGACAGAGAATTCCAAGCAGGATGCAGGGCTTGAAACCACAAACCATGAGATCATGACCTGAGCTGAAATCAATAGTCGGATGCTTAACAGACTGAACCACCCAGGTGCCCCTAAGATTTGTCTTTGATTAACTCAGTTACCCAGTACATTTCTCTCTTTCACTTTCCTCACTTTCTCCTCCTACTTTCCTTCCTTTCTTTCTTTTCTTTGGTCTCTTCCTTCCTTCTTTCTTCCCACCTGCCATTCCCCTTCTCTCTCTCCCATCCCCCTTCCCCTCTCTCTCCTTCATTTTATTCTCTCCTCAACATACATTTAATAAGACATGAAAATGTGCTCACAACTGAGCTAAGCAGTGCGGGCAGTGATCTCAGGGACCTCACAGCCAATCGTAATTAAGCACGGCCCACAGGCAGATTTACCACACACACCTAAAGAAGCTTAAGTTTCTGTATACTTCACTTTCGTGATTCTAAAAAGGCTTGGCAATGGTTTCACACGTTTATATGATTCTGCAGAGTTTGCAAAATAAATTTAAATCACAACCATTTCAGACCACTGTCTCTTTCAATTCCTACTTCCTATCATGTATTGCTTTTAGGGTACCTAGGCGTTTCCAAATCCTGCTAAGCAGAAATGAGTAGAGGATATGTGTAGTTTGGGTTTAGTGAGATGTATTTATGTGGTTCTTACTCATTTTCACTCATAGAGGAGTTTCTCAGCCTCATGGTTACACAGCCAAAAAACTTAAGAATTTTATCTAATCATTTTTACCTCCCTAGTTAATTTTTGCACACTTCTGAAAAAAATCTACATTTAATTCTTGGGTTTAACTCCCAGGAAGGTAGTAACCAAGTGTATGTGGCTGTGAAAGTTGACATTACATAGGCATATCTTCACCAAGATAAAATTCTCTAAGAAGTGATACTTGTTTGGTTTTGCCCACTTGGCTAAAACTCTAAAGCGGAATAGCCAGAATCCACTCCATTTGGGTATCTCTCTACATAAATACCTAAAGCAATCATTGTTTGTTTTAACACATGGTTCTAGGAAGCTAAAAAAAAGATCATTGGGTATGACAGAACCTGTATTCTGCAATGAAGCTGTGGTAGCTTTGCAATGTGGCGGCGTGGCCAGGCTGAACTACATTTCCCAGAACTCTCCTGGTATGTTTCTGGTTGGGATGAGACCCAAGAGAGACTCTGTGAGATTTGGATGGTGAAAGTGAAGTGGCAGTCTTTTCTGTAGCTCACATACGTTCTCATTTATCCTCACCCCACTGGTGTGAAGCAGCGGCCAGGCCTGCAAACCCTCCTCTGCACCCTCCTTCAGCTCCTCCAGTTCCTGACCCTGGTGTGTATTTAGCCACATGACAAAGGGTCCCAACTTCTGTAGGAGATCCGTACCCTCAAGGTCACAGAACTGACAGAGGTTTGACTCTCCTTGTGGGATCCAGTTCATGCTTCTGGGTCTAGCTTGTTTTGGGGCTCCCCTGCTTACCATCCATCTTCTCTCCCCAACTGCCTGCCCTGTGGACTTTAAATTCCAGCATCAGGGGGGCGCCTGGGTGACTCAGTACCTTGAGTGTCCGACTTCAGCTCAGGTCATGATCTCACAGTTTGTGGGTTTGAGCCCCACATCAGGCTCTGTGCTGACAGCTCAGAGCCTGGAGCCTGCTTTGTATTCTGTGTCTCCCTCTTGCTCTCTGGCCCCATCCCTGCTCAGGCTCTGTCTCTGTCTCAAAAATAAATAAACATTAAAAAAAAAAATTAAATTCCAGCATCAGATGCCAAGACATCTTTAGAGAGGCTATTTTACCAGTTCCCAGAATTGCATAGAATCAAATTCCAGTAACAAATATCTGATTGTTACAGATGTATCCTAATGGTGCCCTGATTGACCCCTGACTTATATGAAGACTTATACAGATTTATTAATATACTGCAATGTCTCTATAATTAACTTCCTATCTTTTTCACTTAAGGAAGTCATGATTGTGCTTACAGCATAGTTACAGGCTAGTCTCCGCTCTGATCCTATATGGACCGCTCAACCCCACTCCAGGATTCCCCATGTGCTCTATTGCTCCTGTCCTACCATGTCCACACCAGAATGTCTTCAGAGACAGTAATCTTCAGTGTTCTCAACCTGGGCTTTCCATTCTTTTATTGTCCTAGTCCAGTTTTCTCTTGGGCGTTAATTACCAGTTTTCTCCAGCTGTGGTGTTGGGAGGCATTTAAAAACCCAAAAGAGGGGCGCCTGAGTGGCTCAGTCAGTTAAGTGCCTGACTTTGGCTCACGGTTCGTGAGTTTGAGCCCCGTGTCAGCTCTGTGCTGACAGCTCGGAGCCTGGAGCCTGCTTCAGATTCTGTGTCTCCTCTCTCTCTGCCTACTTCCTCTCTCTCTCCCTCTCTCCCTCTCTCTCTCTCCAAAATAAATAAACATTAAAAAATATTTGAAAAAAATTAAAAAATGAAAACCCAAAAGAGTCACTGAGGGTGGAGCCACGCACTCTGCAGCCCTTCGTGACATTCTTGTGTTACGTGTTACACCATTAATCATGGCCTGGTGGCAGAAGCAAGGGAATGCTTGAGCTCTTCACTATTTAATCCCTTCCTACCTATCATCCTGTTGGTTATAGCAGCTCTTGTTGTTAGTCCTGCATTTCCAAAAAGTATACACAGTAGGACAAGTTATAGACATAAAATACAGTATATGCCTTTAGAATAGTATGCAGTGGACAGATATTCCAAAGGGAACGCTAGAGAACGTTGTTGAAGTATACTGCCTCAGAGTTAGGGCCATGCCCAAACTTACTTATACAGGCAACAAGAAAGAGTGAGCTTTTTATTTCATATTCCTATTGTATGTCCTTACCAAACAGATTCGTTAATGTAATAATTCAACAATCACTTCCTGTTTAAGGTCCTCCTCAATTCCTCTAGACAGGGCTAATGTCTTCTTTGTTTAGCACCTAATATCATTATGGCAAAACCCACATTTTCAAAGTTTCTAGTGATTGGATGTTCGTCCAGCCATCCACAGACTATAATTATCTCAAGGTCAGAAATAATACTTTATTCAGCTTTGCCTGCATACTAACTACCTCACATATTGATGAGTTTTATTCAACTTTTGTTGCATAAATTTTTAACTTATTTTTATCTTTTCTAAATGTGCCATGCTTAGGAGAAATAAGTCTCTATTACTTTTGTGTGTTACCGACTATCTGGATCAATATTGCGAATCTATCTGACCCTCAATATGTTTACTACAATTTCTGACTCTGAATCAGTGCTGTCCAGTAGAACTTTCTGTAGTTGTGGCTATTATGAACTTGAAATGTGGTCAGCATAGTTCTGGATGTTTGCCAATATGCAGACACTTCCACAGGGTTAAACTATATTATGACTTTGGGTCTTTTAAAAATGTCATGGATAAAGCTCTATCAGCTTCTTCCCTCTGAAAGGCATCTTTCTGAACCTGAACTGACTCTAGAAATAGAGGAAAAATAATTTCACCAAGAATAGATATTGATAAGATAATCTTTTCCCCCCCAAAAATGGCCTTGGAGTTCAGTAGTATCATTGATTCTTGGCTGTTACTAATAACCTTTAAAATGTTTCCCATCCCTTATTGTATGGTCTGTTCCATTTTTAAGGTGTCTTAAGAAATTCATGGGGCACCTGGGTGGTTCTGTCAGTTAACCATCCAACTTTGGCTCTGGTCACGATTTCGTGGTTCATGAGTTGGAGCCCCTTGTTGGACTCTGGTGCTAACAGCTCAGAGCCTGGATCCTGCTTCAGATTCTGTATCTCCCTCTCTCTGCCTCTCCCCTGCACATGCTCTGTCTCTCTCTCTCTCTCTCTCTCTCTCTCTGTCTCTCTCTCAAAAATAAACATTAAAAAAAAATTAACAAAAAAATTCCTTAAAGGATTAATAAAGTGAGGTAAAATATAAGCTTACCTGCATCGTAAGCTCATAGGAGTTCTGTGAGGAAAGTTTATGACTACAAATGGGGAGACATTTTAGGAGTATAATGTGCATTTAGTATAAAGTGACCATACTATTGTTAGATAAATAATCTTTGTTTTAATCTTTTCTTTAAAAAAAATTTTTTTCTGAGATTACAGAACCATTCTGTTAAAATAACTATGCATGATTTACTAAACACATTTATATTAAACTGTCTATTAAACACAAATAATTGGGTTTTGAAGTCAATGCCAGCTTTTTTTTGGGGGGGGGGCGGTTTACTAGGGAAGAGTATTTTTATTTTTGCTCTTTCCCTCAAAAAGAGACAACAGAAAAAAACAAATCCCATAGAAACTATTAATTCACTCAGAATGTTTGATGTCTTTTAAGAGTTTAATACATAAAAAACAAAAACAAAACCACTTAATTGTAGAAAGAAGGTTTCAGCTGGTAAAGCTTACAAGAACGGGACTGTGAAATTGATGGTGTAACTAAGGCTTTATTATATGTGAATTACATACTTATATATATCAAAGAACTCAGAGGACAAATGGCAAATGTAAGTTTTTAAGAGTTTAAATTTAGAGAAACTAATTTAAACCAAGGACCTCAAAAGAATTACCAACGAGCCTCACAAAGACTAAATTATAAAATTCACACTTAACAAAACATTTCATCTATTACTTAATCTTAAACTTTTCAGAATAAAAAGAGATGAATTTTTCAAAAGCATCAAGCAATACTACAAATATGAAAACAAATGAAGATTCAAGGGAACTATAGGATAAAAAATGTAGAAAATGAAATGTGTTCTTTACTCATGATTTGTGTTCCTACACTACATTTGTGAGAAGCCACTTAATGTATCTCTTTATACAGACCTAGGTTTCAAGCTTAGGTTCATCACTTATTAGTATTCTTGGCTAGATTCTGTGCTTCAATTTCTTCATCAGTAAAATGTGGATAATCATCATCATAGAATTTGTATATGGAAAGCATTTAGAACATTAAATAATATCAGTCTCAATAAAGGCAAGATTGGCTAATGTGAGAGCTTTTTCTGAAATGCCTAATATTCAGCTCTCTCCTCTCAGCTTCTTTCTTAAAATGCAAATCTTGAGACATGTGATGTTCAATATCTTTTATTATCTTTCAAGTATAAGCCCTAGCAAGATAAATCAGGGCAGCTGCAAGTCTGCAGAAAGGGCAAGGGTTAAGAAATTATAAATATGAGTCAAATTGAAACTCTACTCATTGCCATAGAAGTGTCTAAAAACATATACAAAAATAATTACGAACAGTAAATTTAACAGCAATAGCAAAAGTAAGCTTATATTAGTGAAACACAGCAGCAATTACTAATATTAGTACATTACAACTTGAAGTTGCTAGTGAGATTCCCATTAGGAGGGTTGTTTTTTTAATCAGGAATAACAGGAAGAGGAAAAGAGGGGATCTGTATTCTACTCCAGAATTCTAGTAGAAGATGAATCACAGGAGGGAGAATCAGTAGTGACAGCTGGAAAAAAGAAAAGTAAGCAGACCAAATCTCTGGGGCCTGCAGGAAGAAAGGATTATACTGAAAGCTAACCCCAGATGAAGAGAATGACCCAAGTGCTTAACCAGCAGGAGGGCCCATATGTCACCTAACAGAAGGGAGATGGGAAATACGCCCAGTCAGGGATTCTATCAACCCTGTGATTAGATAATGAATGGAAATGCCCATTGGAGTTACAGCTAAGTCTAAATCTTGGCCACGGTTTGCTAGCAATGCAACATTAAGCAAGTTGTTTAAACTCTCTGAACTTCATTTTCATTACTGTAAAATGAAGATATTAATGGTAGTTTCATGTTGTTTTGTTGCATTAAAAAAGGCAACATCTGTAAAGTGATTAGCACAATTTCTTGCAGAAAGTAAATTTGATATTACTTGAAGTGAATACTATTTGAAGATGAAGAGAGATCTCTAAGTAACTGTAGATAAGTAAATATTAATGAAACTATTAACTATAGGGAGAATCTGTAAACTATTAACTGACTGATAGCTCTAGACAAAGTCATTTATTAAAGATGTTATGCCTTTTCTCTTTTTTAAATCTTGGCAATTGACCCTAGATTCTTTTTTGTTTTGGTTTGTTGATCTTTCTCATTACCTCCTCACTCTGTACCTCCAAAGTCAGCTATGGTGGGATATGAGGACATACAAAAAATGCCCATGTGCTTCCAAGCCTCAGGAACAGTTTCGACTTGGTGCCTCATTTAGAAATATCTCTTCTCCCTCACCCACCCTAAGGAAGGCTTCTGCCTTTAGAAAACAATATAGAGTTCACAAGCACTGGCTGTAAGACATTATGCCTATAACAAGGACAGGTCAACCATGGACAACCACATTCTATATAACCATTAGTAGCAAGTTTTCTTTATAGCTTCAAGATAAGTGATAAATAAGCATTGTCCCCACTAAACAGTTATCTCTTTAGTAGCCCACTATGCTTGAAGCCACGAAGAGAATACAGAAAGTTCCAGAAAATCTGACCTTTTAAATGTGATCTAAATTATGTTTAAATCCTCAGTGATATGATGCAGAAAAGAAAGCTAGAAGTCGAAATTATTTAACCTCCCTTGACCTCAGTTTCTTCTTCTGAGAAATAAATTAGTTGAACTACCCGATCTGTTAATTTCTTGCTAATTCAACCACTGTGTGGGTCTACAACTGTGGTGGGCACTTAAAAAGCTAAGGAAAACTTAATTTACAGGTTCATTTGTCTCTCAGAATATAAAAACAGATCATTTTTTTATAGCAATGTGAGTTTAAAAAAAAACACATCAACAAATATAGTCCTTGAAAAGTTTATTAATAAGAAGATACAAAATGCCCAAGCACCTTGTGGCATTGCTTGTGACTCATCACTGAATGTTTTATTTTTAAATAATTTACTTTCACCAAGAGGACTAGACAGAAATTTTTGGTCAAATGAATTATGTTCTGTAGACTAATACAGTGAATTAATGAAAGGAATGAAATGAATGTTTTTCATTCACTGATCAAAAATAATTTTATTAATTCATTTACATCTAGAAATTAGGTATTCATTTCTTCAAATCCAGAGTGTATGATCCTCAAGAAAAAAAAAGGTGGGGGACAATGATTAATTGTAGCCACCTCAGTTTTTCATTAGATGTGTAGATAAATCTCTGTCACTTGTATTCAGTTCCTTGGGCTGCTATAACAAAGTACCAAAAGCTGGGTGGCTTAAAACAACAGTTGATTGTCTCACAGTTCTGGAGACTACAAGTCCAAAATCAAGCTAACCTAGGGCCATGTTCTCTAATGGCTTCAGAAGAGAAACCTTCCTTGCCACTTCCTAGCTTCTAGTCCTTGCCAACAATCCTTGGCATTCCTAGATGCATGACTCCAGTCACACAGCCATCTTCACACTTCTTCCTTCTATGTCTGTGTCCAAATTTCCCCTTTTTATAAGGACATCAGTCATACTGGGGTATGGGCCTCCATAATGACCTCATCTTAACCCAGTTAAATCTCCAAAGACCCTATTTCCAAATAAGATAATGTTCTGACTTACTGGGGTTAGAACTTCAATGGATCTTTTTAGGGGGACAGAATTTAACTAATAACATTATGTCTCCCCTTGCAAAAAAAAAAAAAAATCAGTGAGTACACAAGATGCAGAGTTTTTTTCACTTGTATGAAAAAGATATAGCTTACTGGAACCATCAGAAAATTTAGAGATATTGATTAAGATTCATTTTTGCCTAGCTGGCAGAGTCAGTATCTTGGGAAATAAAATATTGTAGAAATAAATATTCATGTTCATAATGGCTCAGAGTTTTTTTCAACCTCACTTGTTTCCAGATGCTGTTCTAAATGTTTGACCCGTATTAATACATTTAATACCTTCAATAATCCTTCAAGATAAGAATTATTATTATTCCAGGGTACCTGAGTGGCTCAGTCAGTTAAGCGTCCAACTTCAGCTCAGGTCATGATCTTGCAGTTAGTGAGTTTGAGCCCCGTGCCAGCTCTGTGCTGACGGCTCAGAGCCTGGAGCCTGCTTTGGATTCTGTGTCTTCCTCTCTGTCTGCCCCTCCCCCATTCGTTCTCTGTCTCTCTCTGTCTCTCAAAAATAAATAAAAACATTAAAAAATTTTATATAAAAAAAGAGTTATTATTATTCCCATGTCATAGTTGGGGAATCTGGGACACAAAGAGATGAAGTCACTTGATCAAAGCCTCACAACCAGTATTAAGTGGCAAAACTGGTATTTGAAGCCAAGGAGTCTGAGTCTCAAAGCTATGCTCCTATTCATTATGAATAGTCCCCGCGTTTACACTTCAGTGATGGAGCAAGACACATCGCTATGAAATCACTTACAAGCAAATAGTCTTTGTGAAGATCAGAGATCAATTGTTAGATAGAAAAAAACGAAGGACTCTACAAGTTATTTTGTAAAAGTCTGGATTGTTACATTTAGTAATAGATTTTATTCCTTATGGGTCTTTAAGCAAATTTTATCAAGAAAGTAAGTCTGACAAGCTTTTTTTTTTATATCAAAGACATTAAAAGACCATTATGTTTTGAAAAAACGCTAATGAGAAATAAGGATGTTAAGCACCCGAGAAGCAAAGCAATAAGCTATTGGCATATTAATATAAGGTTACCTAATTTTAATTGCCATAGAATCTTTGTTTAACTATAAGTATAAACTATACTTTTTGATTAGAAAAACTCAACATGCATTTCCTAAAAATGTTAAATAATTTTTTTTTCTTTAGTGGATTCGTATTATCCTAGAAAATATAATTCATTTGGCCCAAAATTTCTGTCTAGTCCTTCTGGTGAAAGTAAATTATTTAAAAATATATACTTTTGACATATAGATACAATAAAACATAAGCATTAATATTTATTGATTTAAATGGTCCTGATAAATGAATGTATCATTGTAACCTTAATGCTTTAAAAATATCATCAAATCTTCAAATTGCAATCACAACTCTGTTGAGCTTTTCGCTTGTATAGAATTTCTGATTGGGCCTTTATTTTTGAGAGAGAGAGAGAGAGAAAGAGAAAGAGAGCATGTGCATGAGCAGGGAAAGGGCAAAAGGAGAGGGAGAGAGAATCTTAAGCTCAGCATGGAGCCCAGCGTGGGACTCAATCCCATGACCCTGGGATCATGACCCAACCCAAAATCAAGAGTCTAACACTGAACCGACTGAGCCACACAGGCACCTCTGATTGGGCCATTATTTTTAAATGAAACAAAAATATGTTGAGACATAAAAAGCCTTAGCATTGATAATGTTGGAGTCAACCTTAAGCCAATATGCTTATCATATTGGTCATATCCATCACTTGAAGTTGAGAGCCCCAAATGCACTGAGTTGCATATATTCTCCTTGTAATCACCAGTTTATGCCTGGTTTCTTGATTCTGTTTTGTAAGGTACATTGCCGAACTGCTGTGTCTTAATTTAAGATCCTCCTAGATTAAATTTAATTGTACTAATCTTTAACTTCATTGCTTATTTTATGGTAAGTAGGATATTGCTTTTCATTGTAATGCTATTTTTTTTCAGAAATGTTTTATAAGCAATTATAATTCATGTCCAAAAAGTAATGTTCCTAAATGGAAGGCAGTGAAATTTTGCATGCACTGGTAATGTTATAGGCAAAGACAGAAATCTTTCAGTGACCATTGTTTTTGAAGGAACTAAAATATTACTGGAAGATATTATTTTTAGGAACCGGAACTTGTCAAAGTCACCAAACTATTCATAACATTTTTCTAACAGAATGCACATAATAAGAAATATTTTTAGAGGAGCCATATTTTAAGCCCACAAGTGATTTCTAAATCCAATTTTAAAGGAAATACTACTGTACTTTGCAGATTTCTTTCAATAAGCTCCACCAATTGTTACATTGGCAACTTTTTAAAACATGTCTACATGTCAAGAAAGTATTATAATTTTTTTAATGTTTATTTTATTTTTGAGAGAGAGGGACAGAGCATGTGTGGGGGAGGGGCAGAGAGAGAGGGAGACACAGAATCCGAAGCAGGCTCCAGGCTCTGAGATGTCAGCACAGAGCCTGATGCAAAGCTCGAACCCATGAACCGTGTGAGATCATGACCTGAGCTGAAGTATGTCACTTAACCAACTGAGCCACCAGGAGCCCCTGTCAAGAAAGTATTATAAAAAGAAACTGATCATTATAACTTTACTGCATACCTAGTTAAGGCAGTTAGTGATCTCCTGAGTAAAAGAGCTTCATTACTTGATCCCAAATAAATGCCATTTTCTTTTATTTCAGGAAAAAACTTTGTTTTATTAACATTAAAGGCATTAAGTAATCACATTAAAGGCTTATTATGAAAGTCTTTGTGTAGATATATATTTTCAATAAATGATGCCCTTGTTCATAAAACAATTTTATTCAACTATAAATATAAAAAGGTCAGCTTATAAAATGTGTTCGTTAGATATAATAGCTGGTCCAGATATCATTTGAGGTTTGGGGTCTGTCATTTTTCTATGGCTGATAGCAGATATAGTCTGAAAATACGAACTAAAATAAATCTTAAAAGTAATGCTGTATCATAAGGGGAAAACAGGGAGGGAGGCTATTTTTTTTAAGTTACAAAATTGATTACAGACAATATTGTCATCATTGGCAGACGCAACATTTTCAGATAAGCAGTTTTAGAATAGATTGCCAGTGTGCAGAAAGGTTTTCATTAGCACGAGTAAATTAGCACAGATTTACTTTAAAGTTAAAATAAAACTTTTACAGTTGCATTATAAAGTTGAAATAAAACTGGACACTTTTTAAAAGATAATTCTAATAATTACTTCTCCAAGTTTCAGTGTAGAAAACAGTAATATTAGATCAACCTGATTCTTGAATCCAGATATGTTTTGAAACAAACTCTTACCTAGATGTCCAGAAAACTTTGAGTTCACGGTTATCATAATCAATCACCTTTTTATGATGAGTGAGTGGCAAGTACAAAATATTTTTCTCTCCAGTTCCTCTCCTTGTTACTTCTAAAATTTTGTTTATTCTAAGAGCTAGGAACTGACTTTTAGAGGCAATACAGAGATTTTTTAAGTGTTGGTCCTTGTGATCATGTTCCCTTAAGTGTCTGAATTAAATAGAGACTCCCTCCCCACCCCCCCACCCCCCTCCTCCCACCACCACCACTCAGGATACCATGATAAAAAAAATAAATAAATAAATAAAATCACAGAATCTTGGCCTGCCACCGTAGGAACTGAAGGAGTTACTCAACTCCCTTAAGCCCTAGTTTACTAATCAGTAAAATTAGGGTAATAACAGTATCTATTTTACTGAATTGCTGTGAAGATTAACTGAGGTAAAGAAACTGAATTAATCAAAGCGTAAAGTGCTTACACAATACATTATCTCATTTTAAATGTGTTTTTATTTCAAATTATATGAATAAAAGTGAAAAGTACAATTCATTAGTAGATGTGCAGCGGAAAGCCAAACCAACCCTCGCTCCAAGCCTTTCCACAATTTTAATTTGATTCCAAGTGTGCTGAAGTGGGGTCTGCAGCCCGGGACGAACAAAGAGTAAGAGTGCAAAGAGCAAGGGCGCCTGGGTGGCTCAGTCGGTTGAGTGTCCGACTTCGGCCCAGGTCATGACCTCGCGGTTCGTGAGTTCGAGCCGCGCATCAGGCTGCGGCTCCGGGCTGACAGCTCCGAGCCTGGAGCCCGCTTCGGATTCTGTGTCTCCCTCTGTCTGCCCCTCTGCTGCTTGCACTCTGTCTCTCACATTGTCTCAAAAATAAATAAACCTTAAGGAGAAAAAAAAAAAAAGTACAAAGAGCAAAGTAGGAAGAGAGTGTTTCTGGTTTAGGTGCTGTCAGCTTAGCCATTGTCCCGGCCTTAGTCAGTACCTACCAACTCCTCCTCCCTCTGTCACGACTTCCTAACCTTGCCTACGTGTTCAGCTTAGATTCCTTTATACCAAACTCTCTACTGAAGGATTTCAGAAACTACCAGAGCTACACGTAGCATCTTGTACACATTTTATTTATGCGAAGACTTAGAAGTAAAAACAAAACAAAGCAAAAAATAATTGCTTTTTATTATTTTTATATCTGTATATTATATATTTCCACAAAAATTATGTATTTTATATTTATATACATTTATATTTTATATTTCTGTAATTTTCATAATAGCATAGGACTAAATAACAAACTCCACTTGCGGTGTCAGCAGAGGAGGTCATGTTCAGAGGAGAGCATTAGGTGGGCAATGGGAGTCGTCCTCCCACGCCAAAGGTCCCATGTGCCTCTCACAGAGTATCTCACCAAGCTGACTGGAACTCTAATGTTTAAAGATAATTTTCTTTCCATATTACATGGGTTCAAGGTAAATTTTGTCCAAATGCAATTTTCGTCATATGGGCTGGTGTTAGAATCTGACATCCGCTTCAGGTTTAAAAGCAGTAATTGACCACATGTGTTTGTCTTCTTTCCCAATCCTCCAAATCTTTCTGAAATGATATGAAAGGGATTTTTAAAAGTATTAACTCACAAGGACAAAAGGATTGTAGGGGGATGTTAGAAGGTGGGGAAGGGATCCCCAAAACTGAGAAGGCACTTTGTGACTGAAAAACAGAGCCGGCTGCTCCATACAGTATACACAGAGTTTTACTCAGGGTAACCTAATGATGGGGGATCAGATGGGCTACACCCCAGCTGCGCAGTTATTCTCCACAAAGCCTGGATGTTAATCTACAGATTTTATAGGACGAGGGGACCTGCAGAGCTCACTGTAGTCAGATCAAAGTGTTCACACACACCTAATTGACATCTAACATTTAGGTCTCGTGGCACCACCTGTGTGTTAAGAAGGGGAGAGACTGTGTTATCCTTAAATTTACAGAAGGCCAAAGTCAAGCCTCCCCCATCCCAGCCTTGGTGGGTATCTTAACCTCCAAGGGGCCTAGAACACATAGCCCCAGGGCGTCAGTGAGTGGATGGAGGTAAACAAAGCCCTAGAAAGAGGGCTAAAGATGGTCAGTATTGTGGGCTGTCCTACAAGGAGAACCACAGGAAACATATTTCAACAAATTCTCAGAAGACAGAAAGTAGATGGAGGAGTGGTAGCAAATTTACCAGAGTGACAACCTCAAGAGGTGACAACCTGGAAACTGCAGACAAGTCACCCCACATGGGAGGTGAGGGCATCTGCCTTGTGCAAGCAGAGGCACCAACAAATTCAGGATCTTGTGAGGCCAGGGTCTAAAAATGGAGGACTTGCTGGAACATTCCATACAAAATACCTGCATGGCCAGGGCCCCTCTGTTACCCCGGGTTGGTCCCACAACGTCCTATCCCTTCCTCTCCCCTCAAGCATTTATTCTCTGGAAAGGATGAATAGAGAGGCTCCAGACTTAAAGACACCATGGAGAGCGGGAGTGAGATGAGGGCCTTCAAGTAGGGACATACAAGGGGAGTGTACATGCTGGACTTTGGGAGCCTCAGTATCCTTGAGGTTTTTAAAATTTGTTCCTATGTTTTGTGATAATAAAAATTAACATATGAAAAGAATGTGATCGCAGTCTGAGGTGCAAAATGACTACATAGTGTAGTACTCAGATAAAAAATTATATTAAATCTTCCTTGCTAATGATAAGAGCTACCCTTTATCGGGGCTCCTGGGTGGCTCAGTCAGTTAAACATCCAACTCTTGCTTTCAGCTCAGGTCATGATCTCATGGTTCATGGGTTCGAACCCCACATTGGGCTCTGTGCTGAAGGTGCCCAGCCTGGTTGGGATTCTCTCTCCCTCTCTCTATCTCTCTGTCCCTTCCTGCTCATTCTCTATCCCTCTCTCTCAAAATAAATAAGTAAACAGTAAAAAAAAAAAGAGCTATCCTTTAACAAAGATTACACTGTGCTAGCACTTTACATATACTTTTGCATTTAATTCTTCTAAGTATGCATTGTAATTCCTATTTCTGTAGATAAGAAAACTAGAGAACTAATGTAACTTAACAAATGTGATACAGTTAGTGAAGGAGACAGGTTTCAAGAAGATTGATTCCAATACAGAATGTTCTTATACTAGACTTTACCCCTTTCCTGATTGTGATTGTGACAGCCTGTTGTAGCAATTGGGATTTTTGCCGTGTTTAATACCAAAATGCTGATTTTTCTCCCCTAAATCTGTGAACAGTTAGCCTCATATTATCACTGTACACAAATTATGTCTTAAAAATCTTGCAAAAATTTGCAATCCCTCCAGGACTAGCATCTGGCCTTTTAACTGCAGTCCAGTTAGACTCTATTAAAGAAACCACAACTCACAAAAGGAAGAAGTAAAAGGAAACAGGCAGGAAATGGCTTTTAGGGTGGGCTTCTGTGTTGACAGGAATTGGACTCAGCTACTTTGAGCTGCAGAGTGGGAGCAGAATATTTCAGCTTCAACACAAAATATAACACCCAGAGGATCATGGAATGAGATGAGATTGAGTTGAAGCAGGTCATGAACAGTCTTGAATATTGGTTTTCAATCTTTTAACTGTGGAGGGATTCTTGAAATAATTGTCAAGTCTCAGGGTACTCCTATATAAATATTCTTATGTCTACAAGTCATAGGACTTTAATGTGCTTGGTAAATTATAAATATAATAATCCAATAACAATTGTCAATGGTTGTGGATAACTTATTATTAGTCTAATCTTTTTGTGATTCTTTCTCCCCACAAAAGACAACAACTCTAACATACACTGGCAAAGAAAATTTAGGTTTCCTTTTCATTTTTATTTCCTACTTGATTTTTTAACCAGATCCAGGATGTTAGCCCTAGTCCTAAAACAGGATTACATATGGAAAGATTTTACTAGGGATTACATACGCAAAGATAGGATTACATATGCGAAGACAGGATTACATATGCAAAGATTCTACTAGGGAAGCACCTTTGAGAGAAAGAGACAGGGAAGACTGGTAAAACCATCAGACAGCCAAGCACGAATGACCTGTGTGAAGGAGAGAGAAGGACGGTTGGGTGACAGTGTCCTAGATTGCCATGAAGCCCCAGGAAGGGTCAGCCAGGGTGTCATGGAGTCTCTGAGCCCAAATCAGCCATCAGAAGAGACTAAGGACATCCAGGAATGGGTCTGCCTCAGTATTCCTGCCACACTCAGTCCCCAGCTGAGAGCAGTTCATGGGAGTTGTGGCCTCAGCACCAGCACAGGGATGGAGTTCAGTGCCTAGCACCGTTGGTCAGTCACATCCCCTGTAGCTGGGGGTCTGCAAGGCATATTCTTGTGGTTGCCACACCTAAGAAGGCCTAAATGTGTATCATAAACTTCTACTCTACAAGTGGCTAACAAGGTAAGCTGTGATATTTTCCCTATTGAAAACTAAAATGATTTTTTACCCAAATTTTCTTGAAAAAAGAAATTAGACTTACTTGTCTTGAAATTAATGTCTTGCTTTCCTCTTCATAAATATCAAAACAACCTAAGGCAACCTAACAAATTTCCGTTAAATAGTGGCTGAAGCCAAAAAAGAAAAAAAATAATTTACTTTTTCTGAAAATAAACTTGGCTGATTTAATTTAAATAAGTTTCAAATTGATTTAATTAAAAGTTACAACATAAAAAATTATTGACATTGCAGTTAGTGCAGCTACTAAACCATAAGCCATTAGAATATGAATAAAAATAGATCTTAAGATGTAGTTTTATACAAAGCTTCGAAAAAATCATTTTCTTCCTGAGTAACATGATTAGGCTCAACTATAGGCCTAGCAGTTGTGAAATTATTATAGGTTAGCTTTTTAAAATCTCTTTTATATCCCTACTCATGCATAAAAACTGTTATTTTTGAAACTAGAAATAAAGAACAAAATAACATAAAACTTGTGCTTGTTTTGCTATTCCACAATTATCCACTTCTAGATCAAACTTGAGATAAGCATGCAAGAACTTCATTTTCAATGAAAATGAGATGATTTTCATTCCTGCTCATGATTCTTAAGCAAGTCACAGCTTGCTCACATATGTAATGAGTAGAAGAAAGTGTCAGTGAAATGTTTGCTGCTTTCCTATGATTAGCAAGGTACTCTTCTTTCACAGAAATCACAACTTGTCCAGAGACAGATCAGTAAACCTCCTCTTGACTGCATGATCAGACTGCAGCTCTCAGTCTTGGCTCTTCTGCTTCAGGCTGAGCAGAAGATTCAGAGAAAGGGTCTCTCGACCTTGTATTGAAAGAAAGAGGCAATACTCTTCCATTTTATGTGGTGGTTTCTTCCAGGTGGTTTTCAATAAGCTTAACTCGTGCTACCTTCCTCACTCCCAAGCGGGGAAAATACCAAGATTTCTGACTGCAATATAATTTCTCCTAAAGGGCCAGATTGTTATAAATTGAAGACTCTTGTAACTTGAAGTCAAACTACTTTCTCTAGGGTCTTGTGAATACTCGGTAAACTGGTTCATGTGATGAAAAATAAGCCTTAGTAGCTAGTAGTTGCAGCCCTCCTCTTCAAAACACTCAACAGAATGTGGCCTATACTACTTTCTTGCAAATCCTCCTGTTATTCACCTTCTAGCCTAAAACATACTATTGCAACTCTGTCTGCTAAGCCAAGCCACAAGATTTCTATGTGTAACGGAAGATTTACATGATCCTTATCCAAATGACAACACAATTTTAAACATTCTAAAAATGAACTGGTCTTTATTTAATAAAGTTAACAATTTTGTAGTGTCATTCAGAGCTTTTTTCATTTCATCTATATGGATTTTTGACATTAGTACCTCTTCTGAATAAAGCACTATGTTGTAATAGCTTTAGATCAAAGAAGCTGAACAAACTCGAGCACAAGAAACATGAAGAAGATTATATCAAAGCACATTACAATCAAACTTCTCCAAACCAGTGAGAAACAGATCCTAGCAACGAGAGAAAAAGCCTCATTACATACAAAAGAACAAAGGAAAGGATGACATCAGATTTCTCATCAGAAACAATTCAAGTGAGAAGAGTAGAGCAAAATCTTTAAAGTAGTGAAAAGAAAAACTGTCAACCCAGAACACTATAGCTCCCAAAGTATCTTTCAAAAATGAAGACAAAACACTTTTCAGACATGTAAAAGCCAACCAATTTCATCAGCAGCAAGCCCACATTACAAGAAATGGTACAGGAAATTTTTCAGTCAGAAGGAAAATGATGCTAGATGGGAATATGATCTACAGAAAGAAGTAAGAGTATTAGAAATGGTAACTCGATGGTTATCATAAACATATATAATTTTTTCTTTTTATTTAAGTTTCTTAGTATTAATACCTGTAATTAAACAAAACTAATGACAGTGTAGCCTGTGGTTTATAACATATGAGAAAGTAAAATGTATTATAAAAATACCTGCAAAAGTAAGGAGGGGAAAAATGGAAGTAAACTATTGAAATATATGTATATGAAGTGGTATGATAATTTGAAGATAGGCTATAATAAATTAAAATATATATATACTATACACCCTAAAGTGACAACTAAACTAAAAAGCAAGGAATTATAGCTAATAAGCAAACAATGAGATAAAATAGAATCAGAACATATCTAACTAATCAAAACAAGTTAGGAAAAGCAAAAAGGTAAACAAAACACAGTAGACAAGTAGTAAACAAATAGTACAATCATATATTCAAATCCAACTATATTGGAAAATTATATACATACTCCAATTAAAAGAGATGGTAAGATTGGATTAAAAATAAGATCCAATTATAGGCTGTACATAAGAAGCCCACTTCAGATATAAAGATGAAAACAAGTTAAAAGTATGGAAAAAATATACTATGCTAACACTAATGACAAGGATGTTGGTGTGGCTATATTAATAACAAAGAAAACAAACTTAACAAGAAAACCTATTACCAGGGATAAAATAAGGTGTTTTCCTATGGATAATGGGACCAATTCATCAAAATAAGATAACAATTCTAAACATTTATGTACCTACTACAGAATTTCAATATACATGAGGCAAAAATGGGTAGAAGTGAAAAAATAAATTGACAAATCCAGAAGTATTGTTGCAGATTTCAATGTCTATCTCAATTGTTGATAGAATAAGTGGACAGAAAATGAGTAAAGATACAGAAAATGCAAATAATACTTTCAAACAACTTAACTGACATTCATAAAACATTCCACCCAACAGCAGAATATACATTATTTTCAGGTACACACAGAATATTTGCCAAGATAGACCATATTCTGGGCCAGAAAACAAGTTTCAATAAGGTTAAGATGATTTGATTCATACAAAGTAAGTTCTTTGAAAAAAATAGAATCAGATTAGAAATCAGAAGGATCTCTGCAAAATTCCCAAATATTTGAAAACTAGAACACTTCTAAATAACTCATAAAGCAAAGAAAAACAAGTCAAAATGAAATAAGAAAGTATTTTAAATGGAATGAAAATTGAAAACATACCAAAATTTCTGGGATGCCACTAAAGCAGTGGCTAGGGGGAAATTTACAGCCTATATTAGAAAAAAAAGTTCCCAAATCAGTAACTTCAGCCTCCACATTAAGGAAATAGAAAAAGAAGAGCAAATTAAACCCCAAGTAAGCAGGAGAAAAAAATAATAAAATGGAAATCAATGAAGTAGAAAATAGAAAAAAATCAATAAAACTAAAAGCCAGTTCTTTGAGATCGATAAAATTGACAAACCTCTAGCCAGACTAATAAGGACAAAAAAGAAAGAAAGCACAAATTATCAATATTAGAAATGGAAGGGTTACATCTTTAGAGATTTTACAGATATTAAAAGGGAAAGAAGAGATATTATTAACTTTATGCCAATAAATTCAACAAATAGATAAAATTTCTTGCAGGACACAAATTGCCAAAGCTCACTCAAAAAGAAATAGATAAGGCAAATAGTCATATATCTATTTTAAAATTAAATTTCCACAAAGAAAACTCCAGCCCAAAATGGTTTCACCAGTGAATTCTACCAAATGTTTAAGGAAGAAATAACACCAAGTCTACAGAAAATTGAAAAATAGGGACAATTTCCCAATTCATTCTATGAGATCAGCATTAAAGACATTTAAAACAAGAGAAAAATACAGACTAACATCCCTCTTTGACATAGATGCAAAAATTCCAAACAAAATGTTAGCAAATCAAACACAACTATATATAAAAAAGGGTAATATTTCATGACTAAATGGAATTTATCTCAGGAATGCAATGTTGTTTTAATATTTGCAATCCTTCAATATAAAGCACCATATAAACAGACTAGAAAAGAAAAACTATACAATAATCTCAACAGACTCAGTAAAACCATTTGACAAAACCTAACATTCATTCCTGATTTAAAAAAAAAACAAAAAACAAAAAAAAACTAGAAAAGAAGGGAAATTTCTCAGCCTGATAAAGGGCATAGGTATAAAACCCTACATCTGGGGCATCTGGGTGGCTCAGTTAAATGTCCAACTTAGGCTCAGGTCTTGATCTCATAGTTTGTGGGTTTGAGCCTTGTGTGGGGCTCTGCTGACAGCTCAAAGCCCGGAGCCTACTTCAGATTCTCTTTCTCTCTCTGCCCCTCCCCTGCTCGCTCTCTCTCTCTCTCTCTCAAAAATAAATATTTAAAAAAATTAAAACTTCACAGCTAATACTTTAATGGTAACAGACAGAATTCTTTCCATCTAAACTCACAGATAATAAGACAAGAATGTTTGCTCTTACCCTTTCTATTCAACAGTGTACTGGAGGTTTTAGCCAGTATGATCAGTTAAGGGAAAGAAATAAGTGGCATCCAGATTAGAAGCAAAGAAGTAAAACTGTCTTTATTCACAAATGACATGATTGTCTATGTGGGAAATCCAATGGAACTTACAATAAGCTGCTACAACTAATACAGGAGTTTAGCAAGGTTGTAGGATACAGATCAATATACAAAAGTCAATTGTATTTTCCATATACTAGTAATGAACAATTGGAAATTGAAATTAAAGATCAATACTATTTACAATAGCATAAAAATATGAAAAACTTAAGGATAAATCTGGTAGAAGATGTGAAAGACCTAGACCTGAAAAAGAACAAAACATTGCAGACTGAAATTAAAGAGGACCTAAATTAGTGGAAAGATATACCATGATCAAGGGCGAGAGGACTCAATATTGTTAAGATGTTAATCCTCCCCAAGCTGGTCTATAGATTTAATGCAATCAGAATCAAAATCTCAGAAGCATCCCTCTTTTTTTAGAAGTTGGCAAACTGATTCTAAAATTCATATGAAAGTACGAAGGACCTAAAATAGCCAAATCAAACTTTGAAAAATAAGAACGAATTTGGAGAAATAACACCACCTGATTTCAAGATTTACTACAAAACTATAGTGTTGGTGTCAAGATAGACAAATAGATTGATGGAACAGAATAAATAATTAATCTCCAAAATCTGCACACTTCTCCAATTGAATGGTGGGATCTATATCCAGTTCCCCTAAATCTGGGTGAGCATATGACTGCTTCAACCTATAGAATGAAGAGGAATAACACTGTGTGACTTCTATAGGTTGGTCAGAAAAGATCAAGAAGCATCTACCTTGTTGTCTTGGGCTGCTTGCTCTGGGATTGACAGGAGTTTGACTACCTGGAACTGCTATATTCTAAAGGCCACATGTAGGCGATACAGTTTATTATCCATCCAAGCAGGCAGTCAATAGCCAGCATCAACTGCCAGCCGGGTGAGTGAGCTATCTTTGACTCCAGCTCTGATGAGTCTGTCAGCCTCGGTTGACATCTGACTGCAAATACATGAGACACCCCATCTGAGAACTGCCCAGCTGAACCTCTTGAATTCTTGACCCACCAAAGGATCAAGCAAAATGAAATAATTATGTTAGGCCACAAAACTTTAGGGTAACTTATTATGAAGCACAGGAACAGAAACAGGGAGATTTCAGTTAAATAGCCATATGCCCATCAATTACCCTCTACATCCTAGGGATAAATCTATCCACTTAGACAATTCTTCCTCACAGCTTTTCATGGTTTCACTGTTAAAATATAAATAGGTATCCAAAATAATAAAACAATAGAATGAGAAAAACCAGAAAAGAGGATCTCCAAAAATCAATGTACAAGAATAAAAGGAAACCTAATTTATTTTTAAAAAAAATCATAGTTTCAGAGAAATGAAAAAGTAATCTGCACGTTGGAAAAAAGTAAGAACAGGACTCTATAAAAATGTAACAGGATGTTATAAAAATTATCATAAATTTAGTGGCTTAAAACAACACAAAATGTATTTTCTTATAGCTATTGTAGAGAAGTCTGAGATCAATTAGAATGGGTGAAAGTCAAGGTCAGCAGGGCTAGTTTCTTCTGGAGGCTGTGCAAGGAGAATCCATTTCCTTGTCTTTGTCACCTTCCAGAGGCCACCTGCATTATTTGGCTTGCAGGGCTAAAGTCTAAGACAGCTCACTCACTTGGCTGGCAGAGGATGTTGCCTGTTTGCTAGGTGTTCAGATGGACTGTTAACTGGACTTCCTTGCATCACTCCAACCTCCTGCTTCTATCATTATACTTCCTACTATTGATTCCAATCCTCCTGACTCTTTCTTATAAGGACCCTTGGGATCACATCAGTCCTACCCAGATAACCCAGGACAATTTTCCCATCTCAAGAGGGCTTAACTTCATCACATCAGCAAAATCCCTTTTACCAAGTAAGGTAACATATTCCCAGGTTCTGGAGATCAGGATGTAGATATCTTTGGATGTGGAGACAATATTGGAATCCACACAAACTATTGAAAATAATTGTTGAATTGGGGGATAAAGGCTCAGGGGTAGGAAAGGGAGGGGATTACTATTATAAATCTTACAGTACTCTGATTTTAAACTATGCCTATGTTTTACTTTGCATAAATATGTTAGTTCATTTAATCATCACAAATTATAATTTAATTTAAAAACATTAATGTATTTAATTAACATGTAATGTATCTAATGTAACATTAGATGTATATATACCAAAATGCTAACTATAATTTTCTTTGACTGTGATATATATTTTTCTTAATTTTTACCTTCATTACTATTATCCATAATTCATAATAAGCACACAATCATTTTATAATGGAAAAAATTAACTATCATCAAAATATAGAATTTTTAACTTTTCAGGGCACCTGGGTGGCTCCTTCAGTTAAGTGTCCAACTTCAACTCAGGTCATGACCTTGCAGTTTGTGGGTTCGAGCTCCATGTCAGGCTCTGTGCTGACAGCTCAGAGCCTGGACCCTGCTTCAGATTCAGTGTCTCCCTCTCTCTCTGCCCCTCCCCCACTCGTGCTCTGTCTCTCTCAAAAATGCATAAACATTAAAAAAATTGTTTTAAAGAATTTTTTACTTTTCAAAATGAATTCTGTTCACAACATGAATGAATGGCCATGTGTTCATATCTTCCATATAAAAAGTACTTTAAAAGCTAAGGTAGCTTCATACTACTAGAATAGTAACCCTACTATTCTACTAGAATATACTACTAGAATATATTTTTATGCTTCCCAAGAAAATATTTTAAAAATATCATTTAGCCTTTCCAGCCAAGGATATGACTGATATTATCAGTTGTTAGCAATAACTATTGATATAAGACATAAGCAATTATTTAGAAATTGGAGTTTTAAAGATTTGTAAAGAAGAGACATTTTATTTCAAATAAAAAGTAATTTATTTTCCTACAAATTAAACAAAACAAACAGAAAAATCCTCCCACATGTCTTTTTATCTCCTACAATAAGGGTATATTTAAAACAATTACATGGATAAAAAAGGCTCTTGGAAGGTGAAGAAGTGATTTTACTTATTTTAGCTCATGTGTCACAAAAACTCACTTTGTTGTTGTTGTTGTTGTTGTTCTTGTGTTCCCATCAGGAGCTCAGAGATTTAGGGAGTTTTTGTTTTTAGAAATCTATTTTGGGTCTGGAGTTTGCCAATGCTATCCAGTAATGGCTTTTATGTATTTTATCCCAGGTCTCAAAATGAAGCTGCACAGCTTAGAGCAGATCCATGAATCAGTCAGAATGGACTGAATGCCCACGTACAGAACACAATTAAATAGCACCTCTCCTGACTCAAAATGGCTAAAATATTTTCACAAGGAAGGTGGTCTCCGCTACTCTCAGTGGCACGCATCAACTTCATTTTCACACAGGGGCTTGCGTGATATTGACAACAAACTGCTTTCCTTAGGAGGAAAAATGTTATGTGAGAAACTTTCCATCCTTGGGTTTTAGCAAAGCAAAGGCAGAGTATATTGGATTGGATTTCTTTGTCAATCCTTTAACATCAATATTTAATAGTGTTCACTTTATATAGAATAAGAGTCTAGTCATATGATAAAATTAAGTAATTATATAATAAAAATGAAAGAACTAAACTTTAGGTGCTCACCATGTAAATGTAAAAAATATGCTCTGCATCAGTTAACCCTATATTATAAGTTGCAAATTTAATATAACAATTTTGGGTGAGTTACAGTTATTATTAGGTTCAAGAGACAAACACTGAAATTGGCCAACTCTAAATATGGTCAGAATTTGCTGATAAACTGTCTCTGTAAGGGAGATCATTAGCTCTGTTGGTCAGATAGGCCTTTTCTCATTATGTGTATTATTTGATATTTATTTCTGAGAAGGAGAACTATGGTGATATTATTCATAAGTGAATTTTTATGTACTTTCATTTTTTAGATGCAGCTTTCTAGAATGGACTAGGAATAAATTGAATAGGAATAAATTGAAATATAGTACAGATATATTAAATTAGAAAATAATAATAATTTCACATTAAAATTGAATTCAAGTTTGTTCAATTTTTTTTACTCCAGTTAAAACTAAATATTTTTGTTAAAGACTTATTAGAATATTTTTAGGACAATATTTGTGCAAGGTTGTGGCTTCAAATAGATTATCACGTCACTTGGAGAGGATATTGATGAAAAGTTATTGTTAAAAAAGCAAAGTAACCATCTTTAGACTTTTAACTCAACAAGTAGTGATGAAAGGGACTTTTTCCATTATGTTTATAAGTGAGGAAACTGAAATCCAGAGCGATTCCAGGACTCCCTCAAGGTCAGAGAGCTAGTTGGGGAGTCAAGCAGGTCCACAGCACAGGTCTCCCATGTTCCAGGCCAGTTGTTTGTCTTACAGCATTCTTTGTGATCATCAGTGCAGGAAGACCAGGTGCCATTGGCATTTTGAGCATCTCAGTTTTTCATTTTGCAGGACTCTCCCCCTCTTTACAAGACATTTAGCATTCCTATTCCAAGCCCATTAAATGCTGGTAGCACCTGCACATTCCTTCCCGCCCCCCCCCCCCCACAGATTTATTGAGAGATGACAAACAATATTATGTAAGTATAAGGTATCTGCACATTCTCGAACGCCTTTTAGAAGCACAGTACTTCCCTGGTTAAGAAATACCACATATTTCACAAATGATGAAGAACAAGTGTCCCAGATGCCTCATTACAGTTTTCCTACATTCATTCTTGAATTCCTTAAGTATGCTGTGGCTTTTCTTTGACACTAACTGGAAAAGCTTCCTTTTGGTCTTTATATTCCCATTGCCAATATATGTTCAGAAATGCAAAATTGGGACGCCTGGGTGTCTCAGTCGGTTAAGCAACCAACTCTTGATTTCAACTCAGGTCATGATCTCACAATCATGATCTCAAGGTCATGAGATTGAGCCCTGTATTGGACTCCATGCTGGGTGTGGAGCCTGCTTAAGATTCTCTTCTTCTCTCGGCTCCTCCCCCCTCTTTCTCTTGAAAGAAAGGAAGAAAGAAAGAAAGAAAGAAAGAAAGAAAGAAAGAAAGAAAGAAATGAAAAATGAACACCACCGAGAAGCTATAACTAGAAATGAGACCTTTTTCCCCCTTTATTTTCATGATACTTGTGAATTTTTATACCCGTTGCGGACTTGTTGTGGAACACATACAACTATGACACTATAAAACACGTATTAAATACAAGTACTTGTGATAGCCATCTTCAATGCAAGAGTTAGAAAGTTCATGTGTATGCAAGATATCCAATCTAATCCTTTAAGTTTTAATAGTCTTCAGTGAATAAGCCAAGTTGAATAATAAAATACTCCTTTATAGTTATATAAGGGAATTATAAAATCATAATTCCAGTTTGACTATCCAACATGTGTGAAATTACTCTGTGTGTGTGTGGTGTGTGTGCACATGGGGTGTGTGTGTTTAGTGTGTATTTAACCAAACACATACCCTTTACTATGTTCCAAGCATGCTAAGCACTTTACATATATTAATCCATGTAATCCTCATACCCATCCTCTGAGGTAGGTCCTGTTATTATCTTCATCTTATAGATGAGGAAAGAGAAACAGAGAGAAAAAATCACACAGTTAGGATAAGGCAGAGCAAGAATTCCAACCCAGGCAGTCAGAATCCAGTCAGCCCACCTCACAGTTCCACCTCTCTACAGCATAAGGATTACACGGGGACAGAACATGGTGAAAATTAATTTTAGGATTCTGGCTAAGTGGGAGAAAACTCAAAGTGGCCACTTGCCAATCAGATATTGTTTTGCTACATCTGAAGCAACAAGCCTTCTAGACATCTTTTTGTAGGAATTTCATTAAAATCTGGTTCTCCCAGGCCCTGGTTTTGTGACCTCAAATATCCCAGGGTGGGGAAATAGATTAACCAAAAGAACTATATATTTGCCTTCTCATTTGTATTAATATAGGATGGTTTCACATATGTTAATTTTTATTTTAATGGTTAAGCTTGAATAATAAATAATAGAAGGGATAGAATTCTTTTTTCTTTAAATTACAAACTTGTTCCACATTTTAGGAAAACCCTGTTTAGATGCTGCATATCCTCTTTCTATCAACCAACAGTTTGAGCAATTTCCATTAGGGGTAAAGGACGGCGATGGGGAAAACCTTGAACACAATTCTAGTTCCAGAGAAACTTTTCTTTCAGAAAAGTTCTTCCTCCTGGAAGCCAGAGTATTATCCTTGCCACACCAGAAATAATCATAATTTTATATTGATTTACATATATATGTTCCACTCTATAATTTATCAAAACAATATTGTATTGCAAGTGTATGATTGGGTTTCCATTTTGGGTGATATAATAAAGCATTAATCTTATATTTCCAACTCCTAAAACAGTGCCTGAGATATAGAAGATACTCAGTAATTGTTAAATAAATACGTAACAAGAGAGTGGCAAAGGGAAGGGAGACATTGGCCATAGTGTCTTGATCAAAATGCACAAATAAGTAAAATATGCTTGTATACTTTTATTCCAGTTTTATTTGGACACCACCCCTCTCTCATTCTCAGCAATGCTGCTTAGAAGGGACAATTCCCTGCTCTAACCCTAACAGCTTTGGGCCCTGATTCAGTTAAGCCAGGCAGTCAGACCCATCCCACTGTCTATAGCTCCAGCCTAATGGCATACATTAGTTATCAGAGCCACGAAGGAATGAGGAGACATTTGCTGGAGGTGGATTTGATGGTATGAGTAGAAAATGGGGCTTAGAGCTCAACAATACCCTTATGTGATGGGAGGAGCCAGCCTGGCTGACACCAGAGATGGATCCTAAAAACATAGCTAGGTCCTCAATCAAGCCACACCTAACGCCAGGTTTCCCTCTGAACTGTGGAGTCCAGTGCTCAATGAACTTTGACATTCCTCCTTTAAACCAGTATAGGTTGGATTATAACATTTGCATTATAATGAGTCATAATGAATACAACATCCCAATGTCAGGTTACTTTTCAAATAGAAGCATAATGTGGAGAAAATGTAATGGTCATTCTAAAGTACTTTGTAAAATAAGATGAGAGAACAATGACTAGAATTGAGAAATGTTTCTAATTATATAATTATGCTATTATTTTGTATTTGAAATAAAATATGCTTTGACTTGCCATTTTGAAAAGAACTAAAATGGACATACTGTTCTATTTGTCTGAAAATCATATTGTGCTTTTTTAATATTACCTGACTTTTAACTTCATTCAAAGGAGTTGGATAGATGTTTAATCCTTAGTACTACAAAATCAAGAAGATGAATTACATTTCTGTAGATCTATGAAATCCAGAGTGGGTGGGCTTCATGCCCTTCCCCTTGCCCTAGGCCTGGTTCTCTGAGAGGATTTAACCATGTTTATAAAAAAAGGGAAATTCAAGCTGACAACTGAATGTCCTACTTTACACTTTTTGTTTTTAAGAAGCAGTGATGTTTCAAGGTTTGCAGAATGGAGTTTGTAGGTTTTGGTTAGGTTCAAATCCAGTTCTGGTTGAAAATGAAATTAGAGAGGATTAGGTTAGCATTAAGTTTTTAATTGTAATTAATGACTGACAGTCAAAAAGCTAAGTCTTAATACAATGTTCATTTTCAAGCTGATCGACCTAGAATGTGCTTCACATGGCCCCCATTTCTCTCCCACCTTCGTATTTTTCTCCATTGCCACAAAGTCCAGCAGAGGAACCAGGGGATCCCTCGATGTAGTTACATGGGTTTTCCCCTCCCTCCTTTCCCCTTTTACTTTGCCTTTTCTTCTTATTCCTAATCTTCTTTCCCCCTCTCCCTCATCTTCCCACCCTCCCTCTTTATGCCATCTCCCATTTTCCTTTAGTTAAAGAGAAGGAAGTAGGATTGTTATCTGGAAGTAGGATTGTTATCCACTGAAGGAGGAAGGGATTCCCTGTCTTTCCTCATCACCATCAGTTTTGTCACCACTGAAAGGTACTAGAAATAGTCTGTGCTTACCTTTCTTGTTTTTTCATCACTTATTAACTTCTATTTAATATTGTAAAATTGTAAAATATCACACACATACAGGAAAAGCACAAAAAATATAAGTATAGTTTATTTACTGTTATTAACGCTTCAACTGACTATTAACTTCATTCTGCTCCCATCCCTCAAATCACTGTGCTCTGACAGAGGTCACAGTGACCCATTTGTAATTACTATATTCATAACTATATTTTATTGTCAAACTTCTATTTACTTTTCAAATCTTCTTGATCTTTTTTTTTTAAGTCTCCTATTCCTTGCTCATATTTTGATGTCTCTGTATACAAACTAAACTGCTATGTTTGCATTCTATACCTAATAATTCCAATAGGTAGAGTCTAAGTGGAGTCTGGTACTGTTCTCAGTTGTTTCTGCTGGCTCTTACCAGGGTGCCTTGTGAGCTCTTGTTCTCTGTGAGCTGTTGATCTTTGGAACTTTATCCATGGAAGTTTTTTTCTGAGGCCTGCACTGAAGTTGTATTCTTTCAGAGAGGATTTGTGTTATTCCTACCAAGGTCCTACAAGCTTAGCCACCTTAAATTAAACCCTCAGTTTGATGGTCTGGGGACCCCACAGATAGAGTAAATTCATATTGCAAACCTATGAAGTCAAGCTTGTGTTTATAAATTCTCTGGGGCGCCTGGGTAGCTCAGTCAGTTAAGCGTCTGACTTCAGCTCAGGTCACGATCTCACGGTCTGTGAGCTCGAGCCCCACTCTGGGCTGACAGCTCAGAGCCTGGAGCCTGCTTCCGATTCTGTGTCTCCCTCTCTCTCTGCCCCTCCCCCATTCATACTCTGTCTCTCTCTGTCTCAAAAATAAATAAACATTAAAAAATATAATAATAAATAAATAAATTCTCAAGAAAAATGTTTCTATTCCTCCCACTCACAGCCAAGTTCTGGACAATAAAGTTTTCTTACTGCCCCTCCTGTAAGGTTATTTCCAATTCCCTTTCACTGAAGACGTAGTCTTTTGTGGTCCAAAACATATGGGAGATTTTCTCCTTTCTGACTTTCATTAAACAATTGTTTACTGTAATCATTTGAAGAAATTATGTTCTCCCACTCTTTTGTAATTTTTAAATGTTTATTTATTTATTTCTGAGAGAGAGTGAGAGAGCATGAGAAGGAGAGGGGCCAGAGAGAGAGGGAGACAGAGAATCCCAAGCAGGCTCTGCATTGTGAGTACAGAGCCCAATATGGGGCTCAAACTCACGAACCATGAGATCATGACCTAAGCCAAAACCAAGAATCAGATGCTTAACTGACTGAGCCACATAGATGCCCCCATTTTTCCCCCACTCTTTTATTATAAAATCCTTGAGAACAGAATTTTTATCTTAACTATGTATATAGTGCTCAATATAATACTGATTCATTCTGTCAACTAATATTTATTGACATTTGTACCAGAACTATTCAGGGACTGGATTGTCCTGGATTGCCCAGGCATTTAATGTCCCTGCTCTCCTGAAGCTTAAATTTATGAAAGTACATTGTAGGTGTTTAAAAAAGTATTAGTGAAATAGATGAATGATCTAGTGCTAAGTAGCAAGAGGAAAGAAGACAATTGTCAGCCACAAAAGAGAGTAAGATTATATTTATAGAAATAGCAAAAAGGACCAAAAGAGTTAAAATTAGCTGCTTAAGGGGGGCATTTTAGAACCAAATCTAGGTTCAGAGTATCAGATGGAGCCCAAAATGAGAATAAATTGGCTTAACTGGGGTAGAGAAGTCTAGAAATAGGAAGTTAAACAATCCTCCACCAAGACTTGCAGTGTTCTGGAATATCTTGCTTTTTATGACAGCTGTGTATACATATGTCATTTAAGAACATTGGCAGAGAAGATGATGACAGTGACTCTGAGGAGCACATTCTCCTTCTCCAACTTCTCCCTCAAAGGATTGGGACCTGCTCATCTCTTTCTGCACCTCAATCTCCCTCTATATTCTTTCTCCTTCAAACATTTACACTTTTGTTCCTCCACTTATGTGTGTCTTCTCATTCTCCACTTTTTCCTCTAGGTTAACTTGGAATTGATGGTTGTTCTAATGACATGACTCTTGATGGGCCATTAGATAGCTTCAGGATAGAGGCTGGTTGCTTTGATTAGAAGCTTGAAAGCTTTGGCCCCACCCCAACCTCTGGAGAGGGGAGAGGGCTGGAAATTGAATGAATCATCAATGGCCAATGAGTTAGTCAATCATACTTACATGCTTAAACCTTCATAAAAAATTTTAAAGAAGAGAAATTAGAAAGCTCCCAAAAATGTGTATCTATGTGCTAGGAGGTTGGCACACCAAACTCCACAGGGAAAGAGGCCCCTGTGGATCTCACCTTATGTATCCTTACATCTGGGAGTTTGTCACATCCTTTATAATAAACTATAATTGTAATGGTGTGGGTGTGAAAAACCCCAGCTTTGTAACCGTCAGACAGAAGTGTGGGTAAACTTAGTGGGGACCTGGTACCAGCAACTAGCATCTAAAGTGAAATGGAGTGTGGAATGGAGCCCTTAAACTTGTAGAATCTAACTCTGGGTAGTTAGTGTCAGAATTACAAAACAGCCATTTGGTGTCAGGGGGGAAGAAACCTTCAGCCAGCTACCAAACTTTACACTGTTACTTCTAATTACACCTTTAATAAACATGTTGAAATCATATCAGTTTGTCACTACAATATGACTTGCATCGTTCATATTCATTCCCCCTATCCCACCACAACACAACTAATTTCTTCAAGAGCAAGCTTGTGCTTTACTTGTGATGAGAAGCCTTCCCTGATCCTCATCAAAATTTATTTCTCTCTCTCTCTCTCTCATACTTTTATAATGTATTTCTAATCATAGCACTTTCACAATCTCCTTTATGTTAGGGTAGGCAAGAAATGCACAAAAGAAAACAACAAAAATTATGATATAGGGACATCCTACAAAATATCTGATCAGTACTCCTTGAAACTGTCAAGGTCATCAAAAACAGGTAAATTCTAAGTAACTGTTACAGCCCAGATGAGTCTAAGGAGATATGAAAACTAAACGTAATGTGTCTTCCTGAATAGGATCCTGGAACAGAAAAAGGATGTTGGGCTAAAACTAAGGAAATGTTGGGGTGTCTGGCTGGCTCAGTCAGTAGAGCATGTGTCTCTTGATCTCAGGTTTATGAGTTCAAGCTCACATTGGGTATAGAGCTTACTTTAAAAAAACAAAAAAACGAACAAACAAAACTCTAAGGAAACCTAAATAAATGTATTTAAAAAACTATTATGTATGTTATATGGATAGAACATATAAACAAGAAAACATGCTATTCTTGAACAAGCTAGAAACTTCTTACCAAGTTTAATTCACATATGAATCATTAAAATGTATCATTAGAATGGATCAAATAATGTATCATTATTTGGCCATAAAACCACTACTTAGCTACACTTTTTTAGTTCTACAATTTATCTTATATATATAAATAAAATAAAGCTACACATCTTTTAAAAACATTCTGTAATTAAAAGGAATACCCTACCTTTTCTCCCAAATTAGAAGTGTGTGTGTAAAACAGAAGTGTGTGTGTGAGCAATTGATGGTATTACGAAATAGGACTTCTGAAGCTGGATTATCTTAACATCTAATTTTTGCATATTCATATATAGCATATAATTATGCCTTTTATAAATATAAATCTAAATGAAAAATTTTTATGTACACCATTATTCTATTTTAAAAAGGAAGGCAAGATTAACACACACACAAAAAGTTTTTATCATATTTCATGAAATATAAACAATATTAGGTATCATTTAAAAACACAAAAATGCTATCAACTATAATTATAAAATGCTATTGATTGTAAGAATTACCCCAATTTCATAAACAGTAAAATGTGTATCTTAGGATCAATGAAAATACAGTCTTTTTTCTCATGGTAGAAATGAATTTATTATATATGTGCCCATTTAGCTGACATGAGCCTAATCTATAGTACTGAATATTTGTACAGTGCAGGATAAAACCCTGCATTCTCTATTAGTTTTTACAGAAAAGTAATTAGGTATTTTATGTGCTATAAGTGAAATATTTTATTAATACACAGAGGAGACACAAGCTCTAGTTTGTGTCTGCATTCTCTAGTTTTTACAGAAAAGTAATTAAGTATTTTATGTGCTATCAGTGAAATATCTTATTATTAATACACAGGGGAGACACAAACTCCCTAAATGTTAAAGTCAATCAGTAAATGGCCCCAAAAGCTGATTAACAGAAAATGGAAATGCTATCTCTTATTGTCCCAAAATTACAATTATTTTAAAAATACGACTATGCTTTGTGAGACAGCTTTGTGTTGTGATTATTCTGAAAGAGCTTAAAGTATATTAGTTTGTATTAGATCACACAGATTAAAGTTCCTACTGAATTGAACTTTGAAGCTAATTTTTTAAAACCAAAAAGGGAATTAAACAAAACATCTATGCTCTCTATCATCTCAAATTAACACACTAAGTTTACAGGCATAACCTCAGACATTTCTCATTAAGAAAAAGGTATCTTTAAAACTTTATGACAAGAAAAAGTTGCTTCAGTAAATGAGAAAAACTATTTGCCTTAAGTTTACTTTGTCTTTTTTTAGGCTCAAAGGTAGTTGTGTTTTCTTTGTAAATAAACTCCAGAAGATCAACATATTCTGAAATGGAGCAAAGGATTAGGTACCATTTTTAATTAGAAGAAATTAGATGTGATTTGGTTAAGATTCCCCATGAGAACAAAAGCACTTTGATAGAGGTTACCTCATAGGTTAATGAGACTACTTTACAGTCAGTTTTTCTCTATCAAAAAAAAAGTTAAGAGTTCCAAAATCTCACGGATTTTCTTTGATATCTGTACAGTAACTCTACTGTATCCCTCAGTGATTTAATCAGTTATTACTGGTAATAGCTGATAATCTCATTATAGGGTCACTATGAAAATAAAAATCCCCATGAAATTTTTATTCTGGTCTATGTTCAAAATTGTAGGGATATTCATAAATCACATGTAAAGCTCCATAAAGGAACTACACTAAGTATGTTCATATTCATCTTTAGGTTGGCTACAAATGTAAATGACAGTTATTTCTTACATACTTTATTATGCATTTATAATACTTCTTGTTTCTGGCTTTCCAAATTATACTAAACAAGTACATTCTTGACATGAGTGTGAGAGGTAGGTAGCCTTGGGGCTTGGGGTCATGTGAACAAGAAGAAAGAGAAGCTGCAAACAGCAATGGGCTCCAGCACCCCCCAAGTGATTTCCATCCATCCAAGTGATGTTGGCCACCCTGGTGACATGTAGAGATATGGCTAGACCCACCCTCCAGCCCCAGGCCTGATCTTTTGATCAGAAGGGGATTGAAAAGAGGCCCTCATGACGATTGCACCTGTCAGTTGCATGGAGCTTCATTCAAGGATTTTCTGAGCCCGATGGATTTACAATGATACTCAACCACCTGGGGAATAACACTGGTGGAAGCTTTCTCTGGAATTATACACAGCCAGCACACTTCTGGGTGCTAAATGTGGTTTTACAAAAGGCTTTGGCTGATGCCTCATGGATTCCTGTAGCATGGATGCCCAAGAGGGAACCAAGGACCACAGCTTCCCTCAAGGGCTGAGATCTCTGGCCCTCTCTCAGACAGGAATGTTTGGTTGGGTCTCTGCCAGCTCCCTTTGGGGGCTCCCTCTGAAACAGGTGTATTAATACACTTCACAGGATTTGTATTGAGGATCACAAAGCATATGTTGACTTGTGGAACACTCAGCATTGTGCCTGGCACATAGCAGACATTCAGCACGTGACCTGGGAGCACTTTTTGTCCTCCAGGAGAGACAGAATTTCAATAAGAGACTTCCTGCCTGTGTCAAGAAGGCAGGTGCAGTGCTGGGATCCAGGATGAAGTGTGAAAGAGATTACAATCCAGCTCTTGGAGGCTTGTTGTCTAGACAGAGCCTATATCCTTGGCTACTAGGCCACATTGTCTGGAGTTGAGAGACGCAACTTCTACTTCCTTCTTGGTCCCTGTGTGACTTTGGGCGGATCAACTCCTTTCTCTGGGTCATCGGTAGGGAAATCGTCTGATTTCTCACCTAAACTGGGACACTTGAGATTAAAAGGAGCACTACAACACTTACTCTGAGAGAACTAGTATAAACCAGGATGGTGCAGGGCAAACCGGGCCCAGTGACCCCTGGACTCGTCATTTTGAGGGAGACAGTGCTATTGGTGCTGTTACTAGTAATGCTAGTGCTGCTTTGTGACTGGGTCCAAATCTACCCTTGCTTCCCCACTGAATCTGCACAGGCAGTTTGCATTTCTGCTTTTAGCATACAAGCTTATCATTTCACGAGTATGCCTTCAGCTGCTTGGAAGAACACATTTCTCTTTGAGCCCTGATATCTGAGACTGCAGCTAGAGCAAGCCCCACCTGTGTTTTTTTGGTTTTTGCTAATGGGCCCCCATGGTGATTGACAGCACACTCTGTGGTCCCCGGTGCCTGGCGACTCCACAATGCCCTCTGACTCATGCAGACACCCCAGCCAGCATTCCCAGTGGTGAGGCAGTGCCTTAGACCTCAACAGGGGTGCCCAGGCCCCCTGCAAGTCTGCAGGGTCACTGTGAGAGAACAGCTGTGACTCATTCCCTGGGCCGAGCCTGGAGACCAGGTGTTAGTGCAACCTTGGAGTGTACCTGTATAACCCACCAACCTTTTACGTATGAAGAAACAGGTTCAGAGAGGTCCAGAAAGCTGCCAAGGTTATCTAAGGAGAAAGCAGAGAAGCTGGTGTTTGCATTCCAGTCTGTTCACCTTTAGCAACCCTGTTTGGCCAGTGTTTCTCAGTGTGCAAATGAGGTATGCAAGATGATTTTAGGTTACAGATGGTCAAATTATTTAAAAAAAATTGTTTTGTATTTACTTTAAACTAGAAAAAGACCACAACTGGCACACAAGACCTGTGATTTTACAGGTGTCATTGCTTAGGATGTAGATAAAGTATATATTTAAATCAGGAAAGGTCAACTTTGCAAAAATATCCAGGTAATAAGTAGACATAGCCTTCCTGAAGAGTTCCAAACTAGGAGTACAGGTTCTAAATTTGATTTAGGTGGCTGTTAGTCATATCACTGGAGGGTTAGTGTCTCTGAGCCTGTGACTTAAGTAGCTGTGTCCTGCTTCAAGTCAGCTGTGCCATTTAGTCCACTGTGATCCTCCCTAAATCCAGAAAATTCATGATGAAGTGACTATACAGCTCAGCCGGAAGCTAGAGTGAAAACAAAATGAATACCAGAAGAAGACTGCCATTATAATCCTATAATTCTGCTTAAATTGACTGTGGCTATTGATCTGGGCCCTACCAATTCTTCTATATTATTGAGCACTCAAAGTTTTCCAATCAACCTCTGTATTATTCTCTGAGATTGAATTATGAAATAATAAATATCCCAACTATACTTTTTCTTTTTAAAAAGTATACTCTTGGGGGGCCTGGGTGGCTCAGTCGGTTAAGCGTCTGACTTCAGCTCAGGTCATGATCTCACAGTTCATGAGTTCAAGCCCCGCAGCGGACTTTGTGCTGACAGCTCAGAGCCTGGAACTGCTTTGGATTCTGTCTCTCTCTCTCTCTCTCTCTCTCTCTCTCTCTCTCTCTCTGTGCTTCCCTGTTCATGCTCTGCCTCTCTCTCAAAAATAAATAAGAAAACATTAAAAAAATTTTTAAATGAATAAATAAAAAAATAGTACACTCTTAATTGCCAAACACTTTCCATTTGGTGTGAATTTTGTTAGTCTTTCAAATCCTCTAAAAAAATATGTACTTGTGTAAATGGTGACCAAGTTAGAATTTGCGACTATTTTCTATAAAGTGCACAAAGTCAGAGGTGCCTGGGTGGCTCAGTCAGTTGAGCGGCTGACTCTTGATTTTGGATCAAGTCATGATCACACAGTTGGGGAGTTCGAGTCCCGCACTGGGCTCTGTGCTGGCAGTGCAGAGCCTGCTTGGGACTCTCTCTCTCCCCTCTCTCTCTGCCCCAACCCTGCTCACGTGCTCTCTGTCTCAAAATAAATAAATAAACTTAAAATTTTTAAACAAAGTGCACAAAGCCAAATGAGAGCACATTAGTTCTGTGCTTCTCAAACTAGAAAATATAATTACCATATAACTTGGAAAAGGGAAAAGATTTTTGTATTACAATTAAATATGGAATTAGAATGCACAGTTTATATTAGCATGTATGATAAAACACAAGATTAAACCATTTCAATATCGTAATTGAAAGGAGTTTGAAGAGTTGTTAGCAAAAGACTGTGAAAAATGCAAAGCAACATTCAAGTATGTCTTTACCATTATCAGGTTTGAATCTCTTAGTCTCCAAGAAGACAAATAGCCTCAGGACTTATTCCATGTACAGTCTTCATTTCCTCAGGCCCATCCAGTAATTGAAACTGTGTAAACTGAGGAAGGTGTGTTAATAGGTGAATTCTCCCAAAGAAAGTGGATTCTTAGTGGTTTTCTGAAATAGGCTTTCCTGAACCAAAACCTCAGCTCAAAAGGCAGAGCCCTGCACTCTAATGATAGCCTCATGAAGAATTGTCAGGGTCTCTAAAATCTCAAATCAATCACAACACAGCTCCCTATATATGGCTGGGCTTAACTGCTATAACCAGAGTTTTTTGTCATGTTTCTTTTGCTCTGAATTTTTCTACTGATTCTGTTACTGTAATTTAATAAAATATTTCAAATGTCCTGCTTATTATCTTATCTACTTTTAAGGTATCTTATTATTTCAGTAAATTATGCCAATACTAGTAATATAGATTCTCTTCTATGAGTAATGGTAACATCTATTTATTTTATTAGCAGGCCAGGGAGCAAAGAAATTACAATTCCATTCCCATTTATTTTATAATTCAATCTAAGATGTCTTAAATGTGCCCACAGACCTCACTGTGCCTAGCAATAGATGGTCAGGAAATGATTTCTAAATTGGGTTAACCTTTCAGTTTTCACTGAAATAAATTATTATTCTATTTCAACTGAAGCTAGTTACTTGTCTTTTATCTCACTTCCCTTTAAAGGGTTTTCCTAACACAGCAACCTCACAGTTGAGTCACACACCGGGTCTGTTCAGCATAACTTTTGAAACTCATAGTTTCAGGAACTCAGTAACAGTAGCTAACATTCAAGAGGACTTAAGCTGAGTCAGGTCCTCTTCTAAGCCCATAATACTTAAAATCCATACATTAAATCATATGCTGCTCACAAAAACTCTCTAAGGCAGGTATTACTCCTAATTCACATATGGGTTAAATAATTTGCCCATGGTCACACAGCAGCCCATACTCTTCTATAATAATCTTTCTTATGTTCTACTTAATGTTAGTCCACTGTTCATGTGGTGGATGGTTTCACAAATTTTATGCATGCTTTTGTTCTCAATTATCCTCAGAAAAAAATATGCTATAAGAAAGTAAACAACATAATTTGTAAGCTTTAAAGTGTTATATAAATATCAAACAGCTTATTAAAAACAAGAACTATTGGGGCGCCTGGGTGGCTTGGTCGGTTAAGCGTCTGACTTCGGCTCGGGTCATGATCTCACGGTCCGTGAGTTCGAGCCCCGCGTCGGGCTCTGTGCTGACAGCTCAGAGCCTGGAGCCTGTTTCAGATTCTGTGTCTCCCTCTCTCTCTGCTCCTCCCCTGTTCATGCTCTGTCTCTCTCTGTCTCAAAAATAAATAAACGTTAAAAAAAAAATTTTTTTTTAAATAATAAATAAAAACAAGAACTATTGATATATCTATTCTAATGACGAATTGAAATGAAAGACAACAAAGTATAACTCTTACCTCTTCTGATTACGATGGTTTGGGAACTGAAAACTATTTTTTCTGAAATGGGGATGGCATTCTTTTTACAACTCTGAAGGAACTCTCCCTGCTGTCAGTTGGAATAAAAGTGAAGTGCAAGCCCTCTCCCTGGAGACATTTTATGTTTCTTCTTCCTTCATTATACTCAGAGATGGCCAATCTGAATTGCTGACTACCCAAATACTGTTGATATAGAATCCCATATTTCAGGTTTGAGACTATTTTCCTTCAGTGCTCTCGTTGCACAAATTTTTGCTAAGTTCCAAAAATTTCAGCAGATGGAAACATCATAGAAATGGAAACTTACCCCCAACATATTTCATTTGGAAACTGGAGTTCAGAGCAAGTCATAAAAATTTAATTTAAGTAAGATTTATTGATTGCCTATAGTGTGCACGGTCCTCTATTAGACACATTGAAATTCAGGCACAAAACAGACACAAGATATCTGGCCTCAGGTACCTTATGATCTAACTAGTATAATACAGATTAGAAAGAGTAAACAAACAAGTTACATGGATGGAAATGGTCACGTACTAGAATCAACATTAAAGAGCAGTAATTTAAGTAATCCAAAATGGCATCTAATCCTAAAATCATTTATAAAATGTATTTAGCTTTAAAATCCACAGCACTTCAAAGAAGATAATGAAGTTCCACTGCAGATAAAGTCACAAAGATACAAATACACTTAAGAGTATTATTAGTGACTTTTGTTATTTTGGATCTTCTGTTTTCTTCTTATTATTGTTCGAAGCCTCCGTAATACCAGTTTATCAGACAGAAGCATGTCCTCTTGTTGTTCTAGATAATCCAGTAAATTTTCGGTCCATTCAAGTGCAGCTTTATGGCTAATATGCTTCTCTGGATTCAGTTCTGCTTTTCTAGTCTTATTGGAATGTTTTTGTTCAGCAGGCTTGGCCTGGTCCTCAGCACTTTCACTGTCTGTTAGCACCTGACAGCTTGAGTCATTGCTCCGAGAGTCAAACCACTGATCAATATTCTCAATGTCAACGTGTTCACAGTCTTCTGTATTCTGTAAAACTGTTGCTAAGTTAGCTGCTAAAATGGCTCCTTCATCAATGTTCATGCCTGAATTCTCTTCATTGCTAGGGAAAAGTTTTTTCCATGCTTTGGTTATGGTACTAGATTTTACCATGTTCCAAGCTCTTGATACTTCATAAATTGCATCCAACACTGTCAAATTTTTCCAAAACATTTTTGGGTCAATTCCTTCACCCATGTATTTCTGAAGAAGTCCCGCTCGGTAGTATCTTTTTACTGTGGCTAGAACCCCCTGACTCATAGGTTGAATTAGACTTGTGACATTTGGTGGCAAATATTTCACAATTATTCTGCCATCATCTGAACTCAATAATTCTTCATTTGGATGTGCTGGGGGAAAGTCCAAAAGAAGCACTGCTTTTTCTAGAAGCCCCTGGGATTTCAAATGCTTCTGTACCTGTGGCACAAAGTACTTTTCAAACCACTGTCTGAAAACAGAATGTTCTATCCATGCACTTTTTTGACTGAAGTAAGTGACAGGAAGATTTGAAAGGTCAGCTCCTTTGAACGCACGGGGTTTTTTTGCTTTTCCCACAACACAAAGATTAAGCTTGTGTAAACCAGTGGCATTTGCACAACACATAATAATGATTCTCTCTCTGCTTGACCTATAACCAGAAGTAGTTTGTTCAGTTTCAAGAGCTAATGTCCTTGATGGTAGACATTTCCAGAACAATCCAGTTTGATCAGCACCATAAATTTGCTCCGGTTGTAGATTCTCTCTCTCGACAAATTCCTGAAAGTTACCGCAAAATTCAGTGGCAGCAGTTTCATCTCCTTTTAATTTTGTTCCTTTACCAGCAGCCTTTGGAATACCATGGCGCTGCTTAAATCGAGTTAGCCAGCCAGATGATGCATTAAAATCACCTTCCATTCCCAGAGCATCAAAAAAGAATTTGGCTTGTTTTGCACAAATTGTTCCGGACACTGGAATCCCATCTGTTTTCTGTTGGTTAAACCACTCTATCATAACCCTATCAAGTTCCTCATATGTCGATGACTTCATTGATTTACGTTTGGATACCCCACTTGTAGGATCTGAACTGTTTGCATAGTTTATTATCCTTTCTTTGTTCTTTTTAATATCACGAACCGTGGATTCACCAATTCCATACACTACAGAAAGCTTTTTGAAAGATATGCCTTCCTCAAGTTTCTTAATAATGTCAAGCTTGTCCTTAATTGTCAACACCACACGCTTACGTTTCCCCAACATTTTAAATGTCCAATATTTTAAGCAATTACTAGAACAAGATATTTAACAACTTAGATTTGAATACAATGAGACTAGAAAATGGGATTTTAAGATCCCTTCCCTTCTCCGCAGGACCTAGATGGATGGTATGCTGGCCAATTTCCAGGCCAGGCCTATGTGACTCTCTTCACTTTGTTGTTTAAAGCCTACAAAGTTCTTTCAACAAGGACTAGTTTTAACTAAACCTATCTTCTTTCTTCCTCCTTACTTAGTTTAAGGTCTTTTCATGAACTGCAATCTCAAAGGAGACTGCAACCAATCTGTACCAGTAAGGTCTCTAAAACAGTCCTATTGTGTATTTAATTCTTCTTTTCATTACAGGTAGAGACTCTTTGCTAAAGGAACTAAGACTCAGGTGGGAGTACTTTGGGAAATGTGCCAGGGATAAATAGTTTAAGAGAGGACTTGTAGACATGACATATGGGAAAATATAATGGAAAAACTCATCCGCTGACGCTGTCTTTGTCAGGCAATGTACTGTATGGAATACAGCCTCTTCTAGGCAAGGACTGCTAGAGATTAATTATTCAAGTGAGTGGTTATGGAAATCATAGGCAGGCGAGGTAAGGCAAGCTGGACAGAAGTGAGCAGTGCAAATAAGGTGAAAATGGACAGGCAGAAAACTTTGTACTTTAACATGACACAAACTTATACCTAATGTATTTGGCAACTGGAAAGGCAAAAGGCGGACAAGAGGTGGTGTCACATGATTAAAGCAAGCATCAAAAACTTCATTGGTAGAAATCAGAACTCATGGTAGAAGGTATGGAGTGGAAGGCTCAGTGAAGATGTTAAAATAATCCTGGTGAAAGATGATCCTCGATGGGCCAACAGAAGTAGTTCCTGTGGGGAGCTGTATAAGCACTCGGTGCCTCCGAAACCTAAAGGAAAATACCAAAAACATTTTTTTTTTCAATATCAGGGTCTGTGGCATTACTCGTATCTATCCTGTAACTATATTGAGAAAATTAACGCCTCCTATCAGTGTGATGGCAAAATCCGACAAATAATGCTTTTAGGCATTATCTGGAGTGACAGCGGGACCTGAATTGCCTACCTCCTGAAATTAAGAGGTCAGAGACAAGCCGCGTTAGCGAGGGCCTCTCCCCGCAGGGCGAGCTCCGGAGCGCGGGACGTCTTTGCTCACGCGGAGGGAGCCCGGATTCCTCCGTGGACGCCGGCGACCAGGGTGTCACCGCCGCAGCGAGCGAGCGCTTGGCCCAGGGGACGCCAGTCAGCGGGCCGGGGGCATCGCTCTCCGCCAGCCCGCGCGGGGGCCAGACCGCCCTGAAAGCAAATGGAGTCTCTAGAGGGAGGCTGACACTGGTGGCGCGGCGGCAGCGGCAAGCGGCGAGCGTCGCCGCCGGAGCCGGAAGGCGGGGGATTAGGGTGCACGCGCGCGCCCCCGCAAGAACGCTGTGTCGGCAAGGGGGTGGGGCCTGCGCGGGCGAGTGCGCGCGGCCCGGGGGCGGGGTCTTCGGCGAGAGGGCGGGGGCGGGGCCGGCCGCTGCAGCTTCTTTAGGCGCGGCGTGGGTTTGGCTAAAGCCCTGCCTGCTCTAGCCTGCAGACTATTTAGTCGGCCAGCAGGGGGCGGTCCAAGTCCACCCTGTCTTGGTCCTTCTTTCAGTGGCTCGCCTCTGGGGGCGAGGCTTCCTCCTCTCTCAGGTGGAATAAAAATCGCACCCTCTGAGGGCTCTGGAGAAAGCTACTCATCCTCAGGTGCCACGAGCGGCTTGCGAATGGGGCTGGGCGAGCGCACGTGGAGCGTGTTTACAAATAGCGGCCGCTGCACCCGTGCGTTCCAGCGCCCGTCACCTGGGACTGGAGGAGTCGGAGCGAGGATCATGAGCAAAGGTAGAAGCGAGCAGACGCGGTTGCTGGCCGAGGGCAGGAAGGCTAGCTCCCTTTGGGGACCGGGTTCAGGAGAGGAGCTGGGCTTACATTCTGCATAATCTACCTGAGCAAGCCCGGGGTTCCTGAGGTGCAGCAGGGGTTGGTCAAACTGGGTATCGAGTATTCCCTCCCTGGTTGCGATGCTCCAGGGTTGAAGTCACAGTCACCATAGAAGCGGACCCTGTGCAAGACGGACTGCACCTGGGAGACGCGTGAGCCTGTGGGAGACTCCCTCGTGAGTTTCTTGCCGCCCCTTTTCTCCTTCTGCTTCTCGGTAGTAATGAGGAAATTTGCAGTTTGACAAATAGTCCCTTGGTTTATTTTAAGCGGAGGTAGCATTAGTTTCTATTTTGGAATTCTAAATGGACCGAATGCCAGCACTTGTGTACTAATAACCTCTGCGTTGAACCATGCCAACTCCCCCTTCCCGGACTCCGTTCCTTATAGCGGGGGGGGGGGGGGGGGGGGGGGAGGGGGGGGGAGGTTTGCTCACAGCCTTCCCAGGGGAAGGGAGTGGCTGCACCTCCATCCTGCAGCACCTGTTTACCAAGGAAACGCGTTTAGCCTTCCGTCTCTCTCTCTCTCTCTCTCTCTCTCTCTCTCTCTCTCTCTCTCTCTCTCTGTGCGTGTATAATACTTTGAAAAATGGAAAAGGCTAAAGTTTCTCCAATACCCTAACATAAATGTCTAGCCATTTTCGTTAACATAAAGTAGCATGGTAATTCGTCATTTATTTGTAAAGGCCATATTGTTGCTAAAACGTTTCATAAGGGAACTGACCTGAGCATTCATACTGCAGCAAAGAGATGATTGTAAGGCTTCTAACTATCTGACTCCCGCGCCCAAACTGCTCAATTGCCTACCTGAAAATCGCAGCTTTCCTCTACCTGGCATGATGGAAAATCTGTGATCTCCTAGTTATGCTGTGAAGTAGTTTTAGACAAATACCTGCTTCCCCCTCCTCCCCCCACCCTTCCTCCCAACTATCAACCAAGCAGTTTCTGCAAGTTTGGTTGACTATTTGAGGTAAAGTACAACTTCATGCAAGTTTTATATCACTTTTAAAAGTTTGCCCCCCCTCCCCCATAGTTGTAAGAAGCGTGAAAACAGTTGTATCTGATATGGTATCCATTCCTTAAGAAAAAAGAGCCGATATGTACCGACTACCAACCATTGGCGGTGGCATGTAACCAGATGTTAGCCCCCCGGCCTTCTCCCTCACCCGCCAGCCTACTGGGGTCACTGGGTCCTATTATATATTTAAATAAAGTGACCCCTGTCTCTTCTCTCCCTTGCCCGATATCTCTGAGGTTTAATTTCTTTCCAGATACCCCTTGGATCATTTCTCTGTTCCTACTGATTCTCCAGCTTGATCATGTCTTATCTCTTAGAACTGTTCCCTTTTCACCACCTTGTGTGAGTTTAAATCTGGAACACAGCCCATATGCCTTGGTTGCCTCAAAACACCACCTCCCACAAGGCGGTTGTATTTAGTAGACTTATTAATAAGACTTGACTTTACCCAAGACAGCTGTGTCTTTACACAAGCTAGTTTTCTATAACAGACTTTTTCCTTTTTTTTTTTTTTTTTTTAATTTTTTAACGTTTATTTATTTTTGAGACAGAGAGAGACACAGCATGAACGGGGGAGGGACAGAGAGAGAGGGAGACAAAGAATCTGAAGCAGGCTCCAGGCTCCGAGCCATCAGCCCAGAGCCTGACGCGGGGCTCGAACTCACGGACCGTGAGATCGTGACCTGGCTGAAGCCGGACGCTTAACCGACTGCGCCACCCAGGCGCCCCCAGACTTTTTCCTTTTTGTTGAGGGGAGGGGTTACTAGTTGAAGATTTGTATTCAAGTACAAGAAGGGGGGGGGGGGGCTTAGGGCTTAAAATAGAGCGTGTGTCCTCCTGGTTTTATTAGGAGCCAGGCTGAGCACAGGCATTTCTTACTGTCCATTCTTTGGGTCACCACCTCATTCCGTCTTGACATGCCATCCTCTCCTCTCCCCAACATTCTTCTGTCTCAGCATCCCCCCAACCTTCCCTCTGAGCTGTTTGTGATATCTTAGATTCTTTTTCCTTTATGACACAGGGAAGTTTTCTATTCTGTGTCTTTTTTCTACCTGTCCCTTACCATTCACTGTGGTTTATTCTCTAATTAGAAGACAGTTCACTCCTGAGGGAATGCTGCTACTAGGATTTCTTTCCTTCTGTATGTGGTATCCCTTAATCCTTGTATTATGAGGTCAACGGTACCTCTATTTTTTGTACAGTGAATCAAAAGCCAAAAGGTGTGTGAATCTATTAAACGTAGGTGGCAGAATAAAGAGTTGAGCCAGAACTATTTGGTTTTAAAGGCAATGTGCTCTGCCCACCATCACAATGGAAATATTTAACTCAAAGATGTAAAAAGAGGAAAAAGTACATTGTGGGTATTTATTTTTGCATAATTAAAGTGGCCATTTGTTAAAATGGAATTTTCGACATTAACCTACCAAAATGGCATTCTGGTTGTGAGGGTACCTTAAGTCTGTAGCAGTGTTCATCAGACATGGCATTTGGTTCGTTGGAATGTGGGTTTGCTGAAGGCTACTCCAAATCACCTGAAATGGCTTATGTTTCTCATCATTCAAAGTTCTAAATTCCCTTTTCTACTAAGATAATCTCAGTGCAAATACATTTTGCAGCCTCATTTTCCGTAGTATGTTTCATGCATGATAGTTTTGTAATAGAATAGTACATCTCTAGATAGAGTAAATTCTTGTAAAGCAACTGCTTTCTTGCTTTCTTGTGTTTTTTTTTTTTTTATTTCATTTACTTTATCACTGATCCTCATTTACTTGGAAATTTTTGGTTAAGTTACCCAAATTAGCTACTCCAGTAAGCTTAAGATGAAGACCTGATACTATTATTCCATTTGTATTAAGCTGATTTAATATCAAATAGTATTTCTTAATGATTGAAAAAATATTGCCAATTGATTTGCAGCAAATGGTTTCACAAAGAACATTTGTCACCTACTTTGAGTGACATAAAATATGGAGGGGATTTTTGTAGCTAAAATATAACATATTTTGGAGTGTATTAGGGCAAACAAGATATAAAACAGTTGTTATCTTTAAAATGAAAACCTATTCTTTGAAGTCTCTTTTAGCTGTAAAGTTATTTCACCTTGTATTTTAGACAAAAGCCCAAATCATTCATTTTTAGTGTTAAAAAATCCCTTTTATATAGTTAAAGGTAGAAATGCTTTTCCACTTGAAAATTTCTGGACACAAATGACAGAACAGATTACTCTTTGGAAAATCCCTTATCTTTTTTAAGAAGGTTTTTAACCTGATATTGAAAGATAGTGATTTTTTTCATATTCTTGAGTCTTCTATAGATGCCCAGTAGGAGGCTTTTAAACTTAATTTTGTTTTTTGTGTTTCCTTGTTGGCTGGCAGTAGGTTTTCAATTGACTGGCAGCATAGGCAAAGCTAAGACAATGAGTTCCTAGGAAGATAAAAAAGATTTGATAGGGTTGAAAAAATGAAAATTGCTGGTGGAAATGTTTAAGGAAAAATTAGACTTGCTTCCTAAAAAAAAAAAAAAAAAATGTGGATATAAATTGAAGAAACCAGTGAATTGCTAATTGGTGGCCACAGTGTGGGTTGGAAACTTGAGTAAAATCTAGACCCACTTTACCTTTCCAAATTGTTCTCTAAAGGAGTCCTCAGTTTCCCATAGATTGATGAAATCCACCTTCCTGAAAGCCACTGTACACCAGACCACCCATGCTCCCTGTGCCCAACACATGCAGCTTCATGCTTTAAGGCTCTGCTTGCTGCTGTTTTAGCCTAAACAAGTCCAATCCTTCCTCTGTTAATCTGTACATTATTCTGTTCTAGTTTGTCTAAAAACTGCTTCTCCCAAGGTTGCTCCTCAGACTTGATGGGTCAGAATCACCTGGGGTCCAAACTGTAGCTTCTGGGGCTCACTCCAGGGATGAAACCCAGGAACCTTTCATTTTTGGCAAGCACCCCAAGAAATTCTAATATGCTAAAGTTTGAAAACCTTACATACTGACCACCATTTTGAATATGAAGTTCTTTGTTCATATTCTTTTGGAAGGGAGTTTTTCTTCTTCCCCCTCCCCCTCTCTTCTTAAATTATAAGCCATCTTTGAAGGAAAATAAGAAATACAGAAAAGCAAAACGGAAAATAAACTAGCATTCAGACACAATAACACTAAACATTTTAGGGTGTATCCATTGTCTTTTATCAATGTAATTATCTCCTATATAGTATAGTTTATATCACATTTTTAAATGAGAACATAAAGTCCTAATAAACATAAAAATTTATATACATACTCTTAATAGCATATTATATTTTATGATACTGCTTCTTATCAGCCAAATATTACTAGGAACACAACCTGTTGCCAAAATTGGGCTTACTGCTGCAGTAAGGGAGATCCATACCTTGAAAAACCATGGAATATCTCAAAAAGAGGGAGTCAGGTGAGCTTGGCACAAGGACTTGGGTAAGGTGATTTTAGGGAGGTTTAAAGAAAGTGAAGAGTCTATTCTGGATTAAGTGCTGCCAGAAAGCAGGAGCAATTGACTATTGGGTCTTTTAATTTTTATCCAGGAAGCTACAGGGACATGCTAGAGTTTCACTGGAGAGGCAGTGGTAGTCAGTCCTGCAAGCCAGGAGAGGGGGATGTTTGATCATTTTTGTGGTTACCCAGCTTTCCACCCCCCCCCCCCAACACTCACTTATTACATTTCCATTTAAGCAGCATTATGCAATGTTCTTGTTTTTGTCTTATTTTACTACAATCATGGAGAGTCCTCCTCTAATGTCTGTGAAGTTATTTAGACTCCTTGGGGTAACACCATGCCTACCTTCTTCAAAGCTTTCAACACATCCTTAAAGGATCCAGGATCCAAAAAAGCTTAAATGATAATCATTGATAGATAAGCTCATTCAGCCTTGAAACTATCCCTAATTTAGCTGTGTAGATAATATCATAATGCAATTCTACCTTAGTGAGACTCTCTTATGTTTGAGGAAGATTGTTATTAATACTTGGCTTCCATGCTTCTAGATTAAAAAGTTCCCATGATAGTGCTTCTCAAGTAGCTTTGATCAATTTTAGAAGTTTTCATCACCCAGAAAGAAATCCCATACTGTTAGCAGTCACTTTCCATCCCCCTCAACCCTCTCCTGTTCCCCAGCTCCTGGCAAGCACTTATCTCTATGGATCTGCAGATTCTAGACATTCCATATAAATGGAATCATACAATATGTGTACTTTGTGACTGGCTTCTTTCACTGAACATAAAGTTTGCAAGGTTCATCATGTTAGATAGCATGCATTAGTACATCACATTCTTTTATTGCTGAATACTGTTCTGTAATATGGATGTACCACATTTATTCATCAGTTGATGGACATTCAAGTTTCCATTGTTAGGCTCTTATGAATAATGTTGGTATGAACATCTATGCACAAGTTTTTGTACATACAGACATTTGAACATATGGTTTCATTTCTCTCAGGTACATAACTGAGATTCGGATTACTGGGTCATATGGTAGGTCTGTGTTTAAACTTTTGAGGGGCTATTTTTTTAAAAAAAAAATTAGTGTTTATTGAGGGAGAGAGAGAGAATAAGAATGAGCAGGAGAGGGGCAGAGAGAGAAGGAGACACAGAATCTGAAACAGGCTCCAGGCTCCAAGCTGTCAGCACAGAGCCTGATGTGGGGCTCAAACCCAGGAACTGCGAGATCATGACCTGAGCCAGTCAGATGCTTAACCGACTGAGCCACCCAGGTGCTCCTTGAGGAGCTATTTCTAAAGCAAGTTACTTTTTTACAGTGTATAAGGACTCCTAGTCCTTTTGTCTTAGTCCATTTGTACCGCTACAACAAAACACCACAGACTGGGTAGCTTATAAACAACAGGAATTTATTTCTCACATTTTTTAAGGCTGGAAAGTAAAAGATCAAGCTGCAACAGATTCAGTGTGATGACTGGTTAGGATTCACTTCCTGGTTCATAGCTGGTACCTTCTTGCTGTGTCTCCACATAGTGGAAGGAGAAGGAATCTCTGGGTTTCCTTTGTAAGAACACTAATTCCCTAAATGAGGGTTCCATCCTCATGACCTAAGCATCACCCCTTAATACCATCACATTGGGCATTAAGATTTCAACATGTAAATTATGGAGGGACATAAACATTCAGGCTGTAGCATGCTCCAATTTCTCCACATCCTCACCAACACTTGTTCTTATCTTTTTTCTCCTTATCCTAGTGTGTGTGAAATGGTATTGCATTGTGGTTTGGGTTTGCATTTCCCTGATGGCTATCTCCAGCATCACTTTGTGCTTATTTATCACTTATGTATCTTTTTGGGGGGAAATGGCGATTCAGATCCTTAGCCCAGTTTTTAACTGGGTTATAACAAAGTTACAGTGTTAAGTGATCCAATTTACTCTTCCTCCACCGGCTTTCTTAGAGGAGAGACGTAAGAAATAACCTCCTGAGGAATATCTCCGTTCTTAGCCCCACTGATGTTGAAAGTACTGCTTGTGATACACTGTCCCTTTCTTTACTTAAGGATTCCCGTGAAAAATTTGGACTATCTTTAATGTCAGGAAAAAAGGCAACTTCCAGATGAAACTTGTCTTTCTTTTATCTGACACAAGAAAGAACTAGATAGGTCCGTTTTAGCACTGACTTGCAACAAATCTCTGAGTTTAAATTTGTGCTTCATTGCCATAGCTAATTCATTTTGAATTCCCGTACTTGTCTTTTCCTTATCCGTTGATTGTGTTTTTAAAATTTTAATGTTTTAATGCAATTCTGTTTTTATGTTACAGTAACCTCAACGATTGTTCTGGAAATTTACTAAACAATAAATTTAGACCAGACAGGCAGTACATCTTAGTGATAAACTTTATGGGTTCTGGAAACAGCCTCTGTTTGGTACTTCTCCCATCTACCAGCCATGGAATCTCTGACTGGTTCTATAAAATCTTTCACATTTGGACAACTGGAATAAAAATCATACTGTTTTAGTTTTGTTATAAGGATGAACTAAAAGTGTATATATAGATTGCTGTGCAGAGTACCCAACACTCTGCACTGAGCCCTAAGTAAATACTTGCTATGATGTTATTTCCTGCATCTTTTGACTGGAAGGAAATACCCACATTCTCTTAACCTCCTAAGAAAGGAGGCTTTGAAAGGAGCTCTAGGTAGCTAAAAGACAACTATAGTGGGAAAGGCCGGATTAATTCATACACATATAATGATATTGTAGAATTTTTGTGAAGGTGGATTATATGTCTATGGAAATTCAAAAAACTACCTCAGGATTATCTATTGAAAATTCTCATTTCATTAATCCAAAACAGATGCACATTTTCTTTCTTTGCTTGAATCCTAAATCATAGCATATTACGTATATTGTGGTGTGGGCAGATTTTTAGCCTGATTTTAGGCATCTGAAGGGAATGGTAAAGATACAAAATGTGGGTAAGGTGCAACTGACAGTCTTAAAATAGTCATCCGTTTAGAAAATGTTTGAGATATATGCTATTATCTTCTCCTTATATAGTTTAAAAACTACAGAAATTGGAGAAAGGGGTCTAATCCTGCCCTTATTAGTTTAGTGTATCTGTCAACCTAAACCCTGACATGGCCAATTTCAAAAGGTAGTGGTAGGTGATAGTTATCTTCTTGGTGTTTCATATTTCCCCCTCTTTTATTATATATATGTGTATGTATATAATATGATTGTGTGTGTATATATATATATACACATATATGTATATACGTATATACCTATAAATACACCTATATACCCACACCCACCAACACCCACATATGTATTTTTTCCCAACTTCTTTCTCTCTACATTTAAGCTTGTAGTGTTCAAAAATTTCTGTTATTCCCTTTCCCTTATCTTCTACATCGTGTTCTTTTCCTACGGGGATGTAATAGTTAAACTCGCTAACAATTTGAAAAGTCCCTATCAATGTACTGAAATTGATGTACAATTACGTGATTGCTTGTTGAGGAGAAACTTCTAGGACTATTAAATCCATAGTTCGAAGCTGACTGGAATTTTAAAATTTCTCAATTCAATTTTCTTTCCAGTACTGTTAAAAAGAAACAGACTATTTAACAATGATATCTGTTACTACAATACAGGAGTTAACTTTGTGCTGACCTTCCTTGTTCCTCAGTTGTTGGTCTTTTTTTTTTTTTTTTTTTTTTTTTTTAATCAGTAGGTGGTTTTAGTTTATCATTGTTACAGTCATAGAGACTTTCAAGAGAAAGTTTTTAGATGAGTTTTTTTTTTATTATGTTTTTAGTATGGATAACACAGTTTTACATTACTTTCAGATGCACAGCATAGTGATTCAGCATCTCTATATGTATACTATGCTCACTACAAGTGTAGCTACCATCTGTCACCAAACGACAGTATTATAATAACATTGATTATATTCCCTATGCTGTGCCTTTTATACCCATGACTTAATCATTCCATAACTGGAAGCCTGTATCTTCCTCTCCCTTTCATCCACTTTGCCCATTCCTCCACCCCCAGTCCTCCACCCCCAGTCCATCTGGCATTCATCAGTTTTCTGTAATTATAGGTCTGATTCTGCTTTTTGTTAGTTTATTAATTTGATTCATTTTTTAGATTCCACACATGAGTTAAATCCTAGGGCATTTGTCTTTTTCAATCTGACTTATTTGTTGTCATAAGTGGCAAGGTTTCATCCATTTTATGGCTGCATAATATTCCCGTGTGTATGTGTGTATCGTCTATGTTTTTCAGGGATACTGGCCTGTAGTTTTCTTTTTCTGTGGTTTCTTTGACTGGTTTTGGTATCAGGGTATTGCTAACCTTGTGCAATGTATATGGAAGCTTTCCTTTCTCTTCTGTTTTCTCATTATACTCCCTAGCTCCATCCATATTGTTGCAAATGGAAAGATTTCATTCTTTTTTATGGTTGTATATCATGTGTGTGTATATATATTATATATATGGCTGTATATTTGTGTATGTGTATACACATACCACATTTTCTTTATCCATTCATCTATCAGTGGACACTTGGGATGCTTCTGTGGTTGGGCTGTTGTAAAAACTGCTGCAATAAACCTAGGAGTCCATATATGCCTTCAAATTACTGCTTTTGTATTCTTTGGGTAAATACCCAGTAGTGTGATTACTGGATTGTAGGGTAGTACTATTTTTAATTTTTTGAGGAACTGCAATACTGTCTTCCACAGTGGCTGCACCAGTTTGCATTCCCACCAACAGTACAAGAGGGTTCCTTTTTTCTACATCCACACCAACACTTATTGCTTCTTGAGTTTTTTATTTTAGCCATTCTGACAGGTGTGAGGTGGTATCTCATTGTGGTTTTGATTTGTATTTCCCTGATGATGAGTGATGTCGAGCATCTTTTCATGTGTCTGTTAGCTATCTGTGTGTGTCGTCTTTGGAGAAATGACTGTTCATGTTTTCTGCCCATTTTTCCATTGGATTATTTGGTTTTTAGTGTGTTAAGCTGTATAAGTTACTCATATATTTTGGATATTAACCCTTTATCAGATGTGTCATTTGCAAATATCTTCCCCCATTCAGTAGGTTGTCTGTTAGAATTGTTGGTGGATTCCTTTGCTGTGCAGACACTTTTTATTTTGATGTAGTCCCAATAGTTTTTTACTTTTGTTTCCCTTGCCCCAGGAGACATATCTAGAAAAATGTTGCTAATGGCCAATGTCAGAGAAATTACTGCTTGTAATCTCTTCTAGGATTTTTGTGGTTTCAGATGTCACATTTAGGTCCCTAATTCATTCTGAATTTTTGTGTATAGTGTAAGAAAGTGGTCCATTTCATTTGCATTTAGCTGTCCAGTTTTCCCAACACCATTTGTTGATGAGATTGTCTTTTCCCCATTGCGTAATCTTGCCTCCTTTGTAGAAGATTAACTGACCATGAAACTGTGGGTTTATTTCTGGGCTTTCTATTCTGTTCCATTGATTTATGTGTTTGTTATTGTGCCAGTACCATACTGTATTGATTACTACAGCTTTGTAATATAACTTGATGTCTGGAATTGTGATACACAAAAAACCCAAAACCTGGAGGTATCTGTTGTTTTGCAGGGTTTTTTTTTTGTTTTGTTGTAGTTTAGGGTTTTGTTTTGTTTTGTTTTTTTGAGATTGCTTTGACTATTTGAGGTCTTTTGTGATTTCATACAAATTTTAGGATTGTTCTAGGTATGTGGAAAAATACTGTTGGTATTTTGATAGCCATTACATTGAATTTGTAGACTACTTTGAATAGTATAGACATTTTAACAATATTTATTTTTCCAACCCATGAGCATGGAACTCCTTTCCACTTCTGTTCATCATCCCAAATTTCTTTCATCAATGTTTTATAGTTTTCAGAGTGAGGTTTTTCACCTCTTTGGTTAAGTTTATTCCTATTTTATTTTTTTGTGCAATTGTAAATGGAATTATTTTCTTAATTTCACTTAATGTTGCTTCATTATTAGTGTATGGGAATACAACAGATTTCTGTACATTGATTTTTTGTATCCCGCAACTTTTCTGAATTCATTTATCAGTTCTAGTTTTCTGGTGGAATTGTTAGGGTTTTATATATATATAGTATCATGTCATCTGCAAAAAGTGAAAATTTTATTTCCTCCTTACCAACTTGGCTTCTGTTCTTTTTGTTGTCTGATTGCTGTGGCTAGGGCTTCCAGTACTATATTGGATAAAAGTGGTGACAGTGGACATCCTTGTCTTGTTCCTGACTTTAGGAGACAAGCTCTCAGTTTTTCCCCATTGAGTATGGTGTTAGCTGTGGGTTTTCATATAAGGCCTTTATTATGTTGAGGTATGTTCCCTGGAAACCTAATTAGTTGAGGGTTTTTATCATGAGTGGATGCTATACCTTGTCATATGCTTTTTCTGCATCTCTGGAAATGATCATATGGTTTTCATCCTTTCTCTTATGGATGTGATGTATCACATTGATTTGTGAATGTTGAGTCACCCTTGCATCTCAGCAACAAATCCCACTTGATTGTGGTGAATGATTTTTTTTTTAATGTATTGTTGGATTTGGTTTGCTAATATTTTGTGGAGGATTTTTGCATTTGTGTTCATCAGAGTTTGGCCTGTAGTTCTCTTTTTTTGTGGTGTCTTTATTTGGTTTTGGTATCAGGGTAAGGCTGGTCATAGAATGAATTTGGAAGTTTTTTTTCCTCTTCCATTGTTTGGAATAGTTTGAGAAGAATAGGTATTAACTCTTTAAATGTTCAGTAGAATTTGTCTGTGAAGCTGTGTGGTCCTGGACTTTTGTTTGTTGGGAGTTTTTGTAGTTACTGACTCAATTTCTTCACTAATAATCAGTCTGTTCAAATTTGTATTTCTTCCTTCTTCAGTTTTGGTAAGTTGTATGTTTTAGGAATTTATCCATTTTTTTCTAGGTTGTCTAATTTGTTTATAATTTTTCATAATCTCTAACAATCACTTATATTTCTGTGGTATCAGTTTTTTCTCCTCTTCCATTTGATGACTTTGTGTGCATGTGCGTTCCTGCGCATGCACTCTCTCTCTAATTAATTAATGAATTAAAGATGGGTCTGGCTAGAGTTTTATCAGTTTTGTTGATCTTTTCAAAGAACCAGATCCTGGTTTCATTGATCTTCTCTATAGAGATTTTTAAGTTTCTAAATCATTTACTTCTACTCTAATCTTTGTTATTTCCTTTCCTTTGCTGTTTTGGGGTTTTGTTGTTCTTTTTCTAGCTCCTTTGCATGCAAGGTTAGGTTGTTTAAGGTTTTTCTTTCTTCTTGGGGTAGGCCTGTATTGCTATAAACTTCCGTCTTTGAACAACTTTTGTTGCAACCCAAAACATTTGGATGGTTGTGTTTTCATTTTCATGTAAGTGTTTATTTTTTCTTTGATTTCTTGGTTGACCATTCATGTCAACCATGTTTATTTAGCATGTTATTTAACCTCTCTGTATTTTTGTTCTTCCCAGATTTTTCCTTGTGGTTGATTTCTAGTTTTATAGTGTTGTGGTCAGAAAAGATGCGTGATATGACTTTGATCTTTTTAAATTTGTTGAGACTTGTTTTTGGCCTACTGTGTGATCTGTTCTGGAGAATGTTCCATGTGCACCTAAAAAGAATGTGTATTCTGCTGTTTTAGGATGGAATGTCCTAAATATATCTGTTAAACCCATCTGGTCCGGGGTGTCATTCAAAACCACTGTTTCCTTATTGATTTTCTGTTTTGATGATCTGTACATTGACGTAAATGGGGTGTTAAAGTCCCCTACTATAATTGTGTTACTATTGAATGGTTCCTTTATGTTTTTATTAACTACTTTACTTATTTGGGTGTATAAATATTTACAATTGTTATACCTTATTGTTGGGTTGTCCCCATTATGGTTATATAGTGTCTTTGTCCCTCACGCCAATCTTTGTTTTAAAGCCTATTTTGTCTGATCTAAGTATTGCTACTCTGGCTTTCCTTTACCTCATTGTGCTTAATAAATGTTTCTTTCATCCCCTCACTTTCAGTCTGCAGGGGTTTTTAGGTCTGAAATGAGTTTCTTGTAGGCAGCATAAAGCTAGGTCTTGTTTTGTTTTTGTTTGTTTGTTTTTAATCCATTTCATCATCCTATGTCTTTTGAGTGGAGCATTTAGTCTGCTTACATTCAAGGTAATTATTGACAGAGATGTATTTGTTGCCATTTTGTTACTTATTTTGGGGGTTTTTTTTGTTTTTTTTTTTTTGTTTTTTTTTTTTTAGTTTGTGCCTGCCCTTCTCTTGCTCTCTTTCCTAGTTTATTGTCTTTCTTTAGTGATATACTGGATTCCTTTCTCTTTGTTCTTTGCCTATCTATTACTGGTTTTTGACTTGTTGTTACCATTAAGTTTGTACATAATATCTTCTGCATAGCAGCTTATATTAACTTAAATTTGAACCCCTTTACTGCTTTCCACCCTACATTTTATGTACATGGTGTCATATTTTACATCTTTTAATTTTGTGAATCTTTTGACTGATTTTTACAGATATTCTTATTTTTACTCTAAGTTTTTGTGTTTCCTACTTTTCATACATATGGTCTTTCCCTTCCATTAAGAATCCCCTTTAACATTTCTTGGAGGGCTGGTTTAGTGGTCATGAACTCCTTTTGTTTTTGTTTGTCTGAGAAACTCTTTCTCTCCTTCTATTCCTAATATTGGCATTGCTGGATAGAATATTCTTGGCTGCAGATTTTTCCCTTTCAGCACTTTGAATATATCATGCCTCTCCCTTGTGGCTTGCAAATTTTCTGCTGAAAAATCAGCTGATAGCCTTATGGGGTTTCGAAGTATGTGACTGCCTTCTTTTGCTGCTTTAAAAATTCTGTCTTTATCACTACTTTTTACCATTTTAAATGTATGTGTCTTGGTGTGAACGTCCTAGGGTTGATTTTGTTGGGGACTCTCTGTGCTTCCTGGATCTGGGTATCTGTTTCCTTCCCCAGATTAGGAAAGTTTTCAGCTATTATTTCTTCAAATAAATGTTATGTTCCCTTCTCTCTCTTCTTCTTCTGGAATCCTGTAATGCGAATGTTTTTACACTTAATGGAGTCACTGAGTCCCCTAAACCTATTCTTATTTTGCATAATGATTTTTCTCTCACCTGCTCAGCTTGATTACTTTTCATTACTCTGTCCTCTAGGTCACTCACTGATTCATTTTTCTGCTTCCACTAGCCCACTATTTATTCCGTTTTGTATATTTTTTATTTCATTTATTGTGTTTTTCACCTCTGATTGATTCTTTTTATCTCTTTGTTAGAGGTATTACTGACGTCCTCCACTCTTTTCTCAAGTACCGTGAGTGTCTTTAGGATCATTACTTTAAATTCTCTGACTGGCATATTACTCACCCACATTTCACTTAGGTCTCGTGCTGTGATTTTGTCCTGTCCTTTCATTTGGAATGTATTCCTTGTCTCCTCATTTTGTCTAAATCTCTGTTTCTCTGTGTTAGGGAAGTCAGCTCTGCTTCCTGCTCCTGAAAGCAGTGACTGTATGAAGAAAAGTTCCTGTAGTGCCCTGCGGTACAGTGTTGCCTCTTCCCCAGAACCTGGTGTCTCAGGGGGTCTCTCCTATGTGTGTTACATGTGCCCTGCTGTTGTGTCCTGGCTGCATTTGCCTTCAATCCAGTCATCTGCAGAGTCTGTCTTTGTCTGTTGCAGCAGTGTTTGGTCTCCAGCGTGGGTGAGCAGCTTTAACAACATGTGTGCCAGTCTGCTTGTGAATTGACACATACCACCGACCAGGGCTGTGTGGTAGGAGCAGGTGCGATTTTAACAAGGTGTGCCTCAGGCTTGTGCATGACCGATGCTGCTGCCATCCCACTACCCCCAATCAGACCAAAGCCTCCAAAAGCATGCTCATCAGGAGATGTGGTATTGGCAGAGGCTTGTACCAGTCTTCTGGGTGACGAGACCCACAGCAATGGGACTGAAGCACGTGTGACTGGAAATGGCTGATCTGCTGAAGAACGTGGGGGTGGACTTGATGTAAACAAGTTAGGTGGTGAATGTCAGCATTCTGGTTCCTGCAGCTGGCTCTGTGCTTATTCTAAGAGACAATGGGTGGGTAGGGGGTAGGGAATTGGTACCTGCCAGCCTCTTTGTTCTTGGAGGAGTCTTCCTAGGATCTCTGCCCTTTTGGGATATGCTCTGAGACGAGTAAATAGCTCTTTCTCCCATATGCTCCAGGTGTTTTTCTGCTGTAACTCCAAAGGGCTTTTTGTGGTGCAGTCTCTTTAAGGGCAGGGACTAGGCTTCCTATTGCTCTCTGGGCCTTTCCAGGACCAAGTTGCTGATTTTTAAAATTCCAGGATTTAAGTCCTTCTTGCTGTAAGAACTCTTGAAATTCAGTCTTTCTCGCTTTCAAAGCCAAATGCCATGGGGATTCATCTTACCTGTGCAGGCTTCCAGGTATGATAGCCTGTTTTGTGCCCTGGTCCATTTTGCTTCCCCCTGTGTCTCCACCCTTCCAACCCTCTTTAATGCCCTCTTCTCCACCTTTTGTTGTGGATTTTGTTCTGTCAGTCCTCAGGTCAGTTTCTGGGTTATTTATACTGATGGAAGTGTTATCTAGTTGTATCTGTGGGATGAGGTGAGCGTGGCGTCCCCTTACTCTGCCATCTTCCCAGCCTCCCTAGTGTAAGGCTCTTTGATATAAATGATTAGGAAATTGATTTGTCTCAGGTTATGGTAGTTAAGTCCTTGACCACTAAGAGTTTTGCTATAGTTCTAATGAAGAGAAACAAACATTGTTATATATAAAATAGATATTTAGGGGCGCCTGGGTGGCTCAGTTGGTTAAGCAGCCGACTTCAGCTCAGGTCATGATCTCGCGGTCCGTGAGCTCGAGCCCCGCGTCGGGCTCTGTGCTGACCGCTCAGAGCCTGGAGCCTGTTTCAGATTCTGTGTCTCCCTCTCTCTCTGATCCTCCCCCGCTCGTGCTCTGTCTGTCTAAAAATAAATAAACGTTAAAAATAATAATAATAAAAAAAAGATAAAATAGATATTTAGTATCAATATGTGTCTGTACAAAATAAACTGTTACAGCTATAGCCATGTGAGATGTTGTTATTAAACAGTTAACTGCCACATGAATGTACAAGAATGTATAGCAGCACCCCTCCATCTTTCCTAAAGTCCATGGCAGCCTAGCACATTATAACTCATATATGAATTTTAAGGTTTCCAGGAGTATAAGTTCTATCCATTAAAAGTAATCCACTGGAGAGGAACATAGTCTGCAATAGTGCATGGCACATGGTATTATCTTACTAAATATTTGATTGTTAAGGGAATAAATAAGCAAAGTATTAAATTTATATTCTCTGTGTATACATCTTACCAGCTGTGTGATTGGGCAAGTAGTTTGATTTATGAATTTCAGGTGTTTTTTTTGTTGCAAAATGGGAATTTTGCCATTTATATCCTAGCTTGTTTTCATGTTGATTGAATGAGATAATATAGGTAAATGTGCTTATAATTAATATTTAAAAAAACTCTCAAGGTACCCCTTGTTCTAGTATTTTTCTCAGTTGAAATATTGGTTTACTGTTTATATTTTGTAATTGACAGTGATATTCATAACATGAGTACCCTTAGCCTAGTCACAATTAGCAACCAGGTGCATTCCAAATGGGGATTTAACCTATCTTAATTTAATGCATTTGTGAAAACCTAGGTCTCAGTGTAGGTTTGGCTGCTCAACCTCCCTTGAGCTGCGGTCTCATTTGACAAACATGAATGATATGTATGCTGTGGAATTGTAATAAGTAAATGAGAACACAAGTGAAAGCCTTGGATGATAAACAATTGTTACTGACTCGTCCCTATACCCCCTCACAAAGTGAAACATCTTGTAATTCTAGTTCTGGGAATTGTTATTCAGTTAATAGGAATATTTTCTTATTTTTCATACATATATACATGATTATGATACATATATATATAGCAAAGTATTTTTTTACTTGCTGGATTTTTAAAAACTATGCTGTATTATTTATTACAGTCTTGCAATAGGTGAGGGACTATGCCAGCCACAAGTCATATACAATCCATATATACAAGTGGATTTTTATTTAAAAAAATCAAAAGTAATTGCCTCAAGAATTTCAACTTAACCTTTATTTAGAGACGAGATTTGAAAAAAACTTAAAGGAATCTTCCTGGCAAAAAGATGTTGCAAATGAAGAACTCAAATATTAAGGACTATGAACATATCTTTCCATGAGCACTATATTCCTAAATAGTCCTTCTGTCTTACAGATTTTATATTCTTAATATAATTGTAGGTTAAAATTTTATATTCAGATTTCTTACAGAAATACAAATCTTTAGATCATTATTTTTTCTTCCAGTTTTATTAAGGTAAAATAGACATAATATAATTTTAGGTATACAACATTTGATTATATATATATGTATAATTTTGATAAATGATCACTATAGTAAGTTTAATTAGCATCCATCACATCACTTTACATACAAATTTTTCTTATTTGTGATGAGAACTTTTAAGATCTCCACAGATTACAAATATACAGTGAATATATAAATATTAATACATATATGCAAATATACATAGTTAGTAGTGACTATTAACTGTAATCACTGGGCTGAACATTACATTCACTGGACTAATTGATCCTATAACTGGAAGTTTGTACCTTTTGACTACCTTCACCTGTTTTTCCACACTATATTTTTATTTTCTCTCTCTCTCTCTCTCTCTCTTTTTTTTTTTTTTTTTTAGAACTCTGGACTTTTTTCTCCAAAATTCCTTACAAATCATGTCTATGCTCACACATTTCAATTCTTTTTCTGATGACACTCATGTGATCCCTGTTTCTTGTCCTGAATTTTTTAATTTTTAATGTTTATTTTCGAGAGAGACAGAATGTGAGTGGGGAGGGGCAGAGAGAGAGGGAGACACAGAATCTGAAGCAGGCTCCAGGCTGCCAGCATAGAGCCTGATGTGGGGCTCGAACCCACGAACTATGAAATCATGACCTGAGCCTAAGTCGGACACTTAACCGACTGAGCCACCCAGGCACCCCTTGTCCTGACTTTTAAGTGAGTCCCAAAGCGTTGCCAGGAACAACCAAAGATTTATCACCACACATTTAATGCAGTAACTATATGAATATTTGTTGTGAGGCCTGAAAGGAAATGTTATGTTACTCTGTCCTCAAAGGATTTCAATCTAGAAAGATAAATTTGCAAACAATAACAATGCTGTGTGTAAATATTTTACAAGTGGTTTAAAGCAGGCATATGTGCGCACACAGAGGAGCAGTGTTAGGAATGTTAGAGACCTTCGTGCTAGGCATTGAAGTATGTGTATGAGTTCCCTAAATAAGAAAAGGGAGACACATGTCTGGCAAATATGAGATCATAAAGATTCTGAAGTCAGACAATGTACCACTTAAGTAGTTTAAAGAACAACAGGGATGCCTGGGTGGCTCAGTCGGTTAAGCCGCCAACTTCAGCTCAGGTCATGATTTCGCGGTCTGTGAGTTCGAGCCCCGAGTCGGGCTCTGTGCTGACCGCTCAGAGCCTGGAGCCTGTTTCAGATTCTGTGTCTCCCTCTCTCTGACCCTCCCCTGTTCATGCTCTGTCTCTCTCTGTCTCAAAAATAAATAAACGTTAAAAAAAAAAAAACAACAATGTATTTGTTTCCTATTAGTACTCTGATAAATTACCAGAAACTTAGTGACTTACAACAGCACAACTTTATGATCTTACTGTTCTAGATATCAGAAATCTGAAATCAGTTTTACTGGCTAAAATCAAGCTTCTTCTTGGTACCCTCAATGAGTTCTTGCATTTTCCAGCTTCTAGAGGCCATCTTCATTCCTTGGCTTGTGACCTTCCTACATCTTCAAGCCAGCAGCTTGGGATCTCTTTGACTACAATGGGTGCTTCTATCATGACTGCTCCTCCTCCTTATAAGGACCCATATGATTAGATTGAGCCCTGATAATCCAAGATAACCTTCCCAAGATCTGTAACATAAATACATCTGAAAATCTCATTTGCCATGCAAGGAGACATATTCACAAGTCCTGGGAGCTAGGATGTGGACATCTTTGGGGGACCATTATTCAGCCTACTACCAGCAAGAAAGCTAAAATTTAAGATACATAATGGGGGTGAGGCTAGTATGAAATTAGATTTTGAAAACCTTTGAAAGCTATGCTAAGGAGTTTGGAACTTAATCTATAGGCCAGCAGTTTTTATTCCTTAAAAAAGTTAAAAGTATGACGATAGATGCGTGATTCATGTGCATACACTCAAAATTCAAATATAATTACTTGCATGATCACAGATCCCTTGAAGCCAACATATGAAGCCTTTAGGCCTGAAGAGGAAGAAAATAAGCAGGAAAGTAACATAATCAAATCTGTTTCAGAAGGGTAGTTACTGGTGTTCTTGCACCAAAGGAATGCTGATGAGGCACACATTTAACAATTTTTTAATTTTAAAGAATAGCTGCAATAGCGGAGAGAAGATTGAGTTGAAAAATTTTCAGAGGTAGAATAAATAGGCTATGATGATTAAAGAAGCCAGGGAAGACTGAAGCAGGCTTTGAGATGTTTATGAAAAGGCTCCTAATGTATACTTCCTACTGAAATTTCCTCCCACTGTGTGACTGATTTCTGGAATCTGCCTGAAATCAAATGCAACTTTCTATCCAAACATGTTCTGTTCCCCAACTAATTAATTCCTTCTATTAGTAGGGTAGCCATATAATACATAGTCTAAACTGAGACAGTGATTTATTTATAACTATTTTTAAAGATATTCAAATAAATCTTACTTACAAAACTTATTTATAAAACCTGAAATTTAGATTTCTGTAAAACTTCCTTATAGGCTGTGGTGGCTCTAGAATATCCCTTGGTGGGATATTTTGACCTGGTCAACATATGCCTTCTCAGGTCCTGATGTCATAAACTGGCCCACAGGACCTTGCACCGGCATTAGAGGTAGAGGAATGAAGCCTGGTTGCCAAGGTGAAAATGTATGTGGAGGGCAGTGAAAAGATCTTTCCAATGAAGACAGACTTTTTAGTGAAGGACCATATCCAAATGCCGTCTGCTGTGAGCTCTGGTTGGAAAAGTCCCTAGTGATATCATAGACTTTGATTTGTATTCTAGTTGGATTGCCCTCTTTGTAAAGTTAGAGACCAATTCATCTAGGTCTGAATATTTAGATTTTTCTTCTGTTCTTTTTCTTTAAAATGTGTTTCACCCTCAAGTACAGAATTGGACCCGTTTAGCTTTTCATCTGTTGCCTCCCTTCTTGCCATTCTTGATAACTCCTTACAAAGGCCATTATCTCTTAAGGATGATTCTAGGTCCTCCAACTTTCTCTTAAGATAGTTAAACTTTAAGAATTTTATGTTCCAAATTGTTGGTAAGTTGTACACTTAGGTTTTTCTCCTTTCTGTATAGAGTTGATATTAAGTGAAAACTTCACTCTCAGATGAGAGAACAAATCCAAGGATCATTGACCATGCCATCACCCCCCAAGGAAATCGGAAGTGAAGAGGACTGGAATTCATGTTTTCAGCTCCCATAATCTTGTGTAACTTTTTTTTTAGGAGATGCTGAAGCCAAATGATGAGGCTGCCTAAAGTCCCTTCAGGACACCAAAGTCCATCAGAATCACAGCAAATCACACAAGACACCCACAGCTTCTGCTGGGAATCAAACCTGCTTCCACATATTTGCCACTTACAACATTCCTCATTCCTTTTAGTAGATCCAGTTTTTCCATCTGGTATCACTTCCCTTCACCCAAAGAACTCCTTTTAGCATTTCTTATAGTGTGAACTCACTAACGTCAAATTTACTCAGCTTTCCTCTCTCTGAAAATGTTTTTATTTCACCTTCATCTTATGAAGAACATTTTCTCTGGATATGTAATTTTAATTTTGTAAGAGTTTCTTTGCCTCACCCCACCCCCTCAAAACCCTGTGTACATATCAGTCCATTATTTTCTGGTCTCCATTATTTCTTCTGAGAACTAAGTTGTAACTCCTATTGTTCCATGGGCGACTGGGTAGCTCAGTTAAGTGTCTGACTTTTGATTTCGGCTCAGATCATGATCTCATAGTTCATGGGTTCAAGCTCCACATTGGGCTCTATGCTGACAGTGTAGAGCCTGTTTGGGATTCTCTCTCTTTCCTTCTCTCTGTCTCTCCCCTGCTTGCTCTCTCTCTCTCTCTCTCTCTCTCTCTCTCTCTCTCTGTGTCTCTCTCAAAATAAATAAACTTTAAAAAAGTAAGCATCTTTTTCTGGTTTACTTTAAAGGCTTTTTTGGTCTTTAACTCTCATTGTTAGCACTGTTAAAAATATGAGTGGTTTTCTTTATCCTTCTAGAGGTCTGTAGAGCTAAGGGTTAATGTTTGTTATCAATTTTGAAATTTTTCAGCTTTTATTTTGAAAAATGTTTTTCTAGTCCAATCTTTGATTTCCTCCTAGGATTCTAATTAGACTATATGATATTATCCTCCATATTAGTGGCATTCTTTTTTTCTTTTCCTTTCTTTTCCTCTTTCTTTCTTTGTTTCTTCCTTTCTTTCTTTCTTTCTTTAAGATTCCACATATAAAGATGGAAGTCTTGAACTCTCCCTTCTTAGGATCCTGGTAGAGCAAGTCCTGATACTCTGGCAGCACCCTTCGCTGTCACCTCCCTCAGCCTCACCTTTCCAGAACACTTTTAAGAGTGAAAAGCGATGCTATTAATAACTGCATTGAATCAACAAGCATAAATTGGAACTTTGCCAGGCAGACTGGCGTTTAAGATACACTACTTGGCACAATTTCATTGTCCTGGCAAACAAATTTTAGAGTCTTCCTTCATGATGTTCTTGACTACGTGACACCTCTTTTGCCTCTTATATAAAGTCAGTTATCAGTCTTACAAGTTCTGTCTACAAAGTTTGTGATTTATCTTTCAGTATCTAAATTCAAGAAATTATCCTCTCAGCTGGGCAATTGTTAACAGGGTCCATTTATTTATAAGAAGTTTCCTTTTTATTTTAGCACATTTTAGTCAGACCTCAGATTAATCTGGCAGCACTTTTGTCAAGCTATTTATTTAAGAACATACAGTGGTTCGTTCATGACTGAGATCCTGCCTAGATTTCTTATTCTTCTATTTAAAGTCCCTTACTTTTCATGCTAATGTCTGTCTCTTTGCCCATCACAAAGACCCACATAAGAATGCCTTCTCCCTCCCCTGCCTTCATAATCAGTGACTTCTGTAGAAGTCCGCTCAACACCTGCCTTCTTGCGGCTCTAGCTCCAGTGACCTTCATCCATCATGGGTTGTTGTTGTTGTTGTTGTTTTTTGCTTTCTTCAAATTCTTTTCTTTTTAACATTTATTTTTGTGAAAGAGAGCAAGTGTGCAAGCATGGAGGAGGGGCAGAGAAAGAGAATCCCAAGCAAGCTCTGCAGGGCTCTGTCCCACGAACCATGAGATCACGACCTGAGCTGAAATCAAGAGCTGGATGCTTAACTGACTGAGCGACCCAGGCGCCCCCTGGCTTCAAATTCTTAAGTACTAAGGGCACACATTTTAAATTTGATTATACAATTTAGTGTATTGTATTTGTTAATTGAAGGATTAAGACTCAAGTGCCTTCAGGGTCTGTGAAGTAATCATAAACTGTGAAGCAGGCAGAGTAAGGAACAATGGGTATTAAAGTGTTTATGTTGATTGCTAGTAATTCCCACCTAGGTATGTGGCCTTTCAAATCACTATGCTGGTGAGACAGAATGGCCAAACGGAATACCTTCTCAAGATTTGCAAATAGTGTCCTCAAAAAAATTCTTACATATACTTCATAGTTCAAGTACTATACCATTATTCATACCTCCTCTTAGCCATAATTCCTCGAATACTAATAGGTACACATTGTCTATTATATAAGTGCTTATGAAATATAGAAGTTAAATTATGGTTTTAGCAACCTTAGTGGGAAAATAAACTGTTTTCAAAAGAAAATGCAGCTCTTGTCTAGTTTTCCCGGACTGAGGAATGGAACCTCTCAATTCCCATCAGTACTCTTGTCCACTTCTTACAGGACTGGGTCCTGATTCTCTCCTTCTGTGGACGCTGGCAAAGTGGATCTGCTTTGGCTTCCAGGGAAGGGATAGGGAATAGTATCCAGTCTAGCCTTAGTCAAGTGACATGCCAAGCGTTAAGTGGGGCCATAAACAGAACTGGAAAAAGGGACGTTAGGCAAGCAAGTGAGGAAATAATAGAAATGCAGGTCAAACAATAAGGCTTAAATAATGACCCACAGAATTGGGATGTCTAAACTAAGGATGTGTCAAAGAATGACGAGATCAACACTATGTACCTGACAAAAAGACAAAGCTGAACTTACTGTCACAGTAGGGGAAAACTCTGATGGTCAGGCATGGTCTTTCTGAGCAGAGCAGACTGATGATAATTATACAGGTGGGTTTGCAGGAGTGTGACATCATTGGAAGGAGAGTGGTTACTCAAATGAGACAGTTATTGATTGGTTGACACTCAAAGACTTACTTATTAGACTGAGCCCCTTCTTAATTGGGCTGTTACTGATAGGTTGGCTTGCAAAATTACTTGGTTTACTGAGGGAAGGTGCTGATCAATTGAACAGGTTTAAAATGAGTTATATTGGCTATTTGTTTCCATGGCTACAGAACATTCGATCTTTTCCTAGGAGTATTGTAATTTTTTTTTTCCTCAAATGGGATGAGAATTCACCTAGACTTCAGAACAGAAATATGATCAGATTATGAACTGGACCTCTTTCTGGAAAATCCTTCAGAAAATAATTAGAAGAAGGTAAGAATAGTCCCAAGGCCAGGTAATGGAGCAGTGGTAACAAATAGACTAATAAACCCAAGAAAGACCTACTTCCCATTATTTTCCAAGGAGCCAAGGCCCATAGAAGAGTCTTTCTTTGGATATATAAGGATTTTCATGCCCAGTAATGTTACTGAATAGCCAACCAGCAAGGGTCAGCAAACTTTTTCTGTAAAGGGTCAGATGGTAAATGTTTTAGGCCTTGTGGGGCATAGGTTCAGTCTCTGTTGCAGATGCTAACCTTGGCCACTGTAGTACCAAAGCAGCCAGGCATGTTATATAAACAGATGGGTGAAACCGGAGTTGATCTAGAGTAGCTGGAAGGGGCCTGTGGTGGCCAGATGTGGCTCACAGACTGTAGTTTGCTGACTGCTGACCTAGAGCAAATAATCTTTCAGGTGCACATGCTGCTAGAGATTCAAAACCCCAAATATCTGAACCTCTCTGGTCAAGAGATAGTATATAAACAATAAATAGTTGCTGACTGACTACTGATACCCAGTCTGATTGGATGCCATTGATTCTGGTCCAGGCTAGTGTACTCCTGGAGAAGTAGCTGGGATAGAGGTAGAGCTGGAGTATAGGCAGACTGAGTTTGGAAGGAAAAGCCTCCAATGTCCCATTTCCAATGGGCATCAGGTGATTGATGCTGTCAGTGCCGCCACCACCACACCCCATGATACTCGCCGGTCTCTGCTACGTGGCCAGCAGTACTGTAACTGCTGACCGCTGCTGTTCTGACAACTGTTATTGCTACTCCAGCTGAAGAGATTTTGTCTTTTGAAAACTGGTAGCTCTGCCAGTTAACATCAGAGAGATCGACTTTGAAGGATTTTTAGCTTCTTTGGTGGCTAGAGGACAACTTGGCCTTTTTAGATCCCTTCATCAAACTTCCCCAGTTTACAGGGTCATTTGAATGAAGCATCCTAGGGGTCTGACCATCCTTTATGAAGTCAGCTTGACTCCTTCCTCCAGGGAGCCCACAGATCTTGAAAATAGGGATCCTTTTCTGACCTGGTATTTCAGCATTTCTGGGAGTAGTCATGGAGTTAGCCTACCAGAGTGAACTATTCTAAAAAATACTTGTTACAATTTCTTTATTCTTTCTGGGAAAAAAAAGTGATAGCTCATATTTTATATAAACAACTCTCTTGGCTGGGCCTTGTATATCTTTAAGATTCTTTATAAATCAATACTTAGGAATATATATGTTTGTCAGCTCAGAGAACTTTCTGGAATTAGACTCTACTATCACTTGCATCTCTTTAGGGGTGAGGAAAATTATTTCAGACTCCAATTTTAGATCTATTCCATGGAAAGACATTGATGTGAAGAATGTTTTTAGTTCTGTTTGTTAAATGGCCTATTCAGGGTATCTTTTTGCCGTGAAATATAGTCATTACCAAAAATAAGGATAAGTTTAGCACAGTACTAATTTCACTTTATAATAGTGTACAAGTACTTGTGAAAATAAGGACTAGATTTTTGTCATCCTTATGTAGTATTATATATATGTATTAGGAACAATAATGCAAGGTATAATATTTTGATGTTCTAACTTGTTCTAACATTACTTAATGTTTTTGAAATCCATCATGAAAAATTGGGAAGGAGCAATAAAGTTTTGAAAAAATAATTAGAGAAGGCTATCTTTATCAGCTATTTAAGTCAATTATAAAGATACAGTTATTCAAATATGGATATGGAATAAAACTAGGCAAACTATGGAAGAAAGAAAAACCTAGATAGAATATATTAGTCTGAAAAAGACCCTGGTTGTGTATGTGTACGTATATGAATTTAATATATAGTAAGGATAGTATCATACATGGGAAATGAAAAACTTGCTCAATAAATGGGAGTCATTTGGTTAGTATATTAGGTTAAAGACAAACTTGTTTTACACACACACAGGACTTTCAAATATAGTAACATATTTGAGAGTTTGATTTCTTTTTCCAATGGGAGTCTAATTGATACAAGCATGTTAATGCAGCCATACTCCACAAGGTCATTCAGAGGTCTAGGTTCCTTCCATCTGCTCAGTCTTTCATCCTCTGGGACTCTTTCTCCTGTATGATCCAAGTGAGGTGTATTCACATTCCAACATGTGATGAAGAGGAAGGATCCTATGAATCATGCGACACAGAAGTTGTACATACCCAATCGATTCACACTCTGTTAATGAGTCATGGCCCTATCTACTGGTATGAAAGGTTGGGAAATGTAATCTGTAGATGAACAACTATGGGCTCAGCCCCAACCAAGAGGGAAAAGAAGCTCTAATAGTATCAGAAAGAGAGATTGCATACTGGAAAGAATTAACCATGTGGGCCACAGTAGTTAAATGAAAAATAAAAATCAAATCAATTTAGATCCTCATTTTTTGCTATATTTCAAAAAATATTCCAAATAGATAAATAATCCAACCATATGATAAGCATCCAAAATTGCTTTTTTATTACTATTTGGCAGGTAATATACTAAGAGCTTTTTATAGATTATATATCATTTAATCCTTAAAATGAGCTTATAAAAGAGACTTGTTAAGTAACGATTTGATAAATGGACAATGCCACACATGGATTAGAAAATACAAATGACTAATGAATTTTCTTATCTTTAATGATAAACCTGAATTTTAAGTGAGAAGTCCTTTTCATTTATTAAGTTATGAAATATTTTACAAAATATTCAAACTTGGGTAGCGTGAATTGAGGATTATAAACTGCCAGAGTCAATGTGTGTCAACAACGTTAGCACATGTTAATATTCAACGTGATCCAACAATTTCACTTTCTGGAGTCTTGACTAGAAAATAATCAGAATGAGGATAAAGCATTACTTACAGTCACATACACACATAAAATCAGAAACCATGTAAATGTCTAAAAATAGGAGAATGACTAAAAAAACTGTTATATATACAGAACGTAATATTGTATGTGATTAAAATTGTTTATAGTGTTAACAGTATGGGAGCATGTCAGTGATATAATGTTAAGTGAAAAAATTAGGATGGAAAACTCACAAATTAGATTTAAATTATGTTTTTCAAAAACAAAAAATAGAATCGAAATATGTTAAATGTTTTTGGGTGTCTTTGTTATTTTTTCACTATCTCATCTCTGCTTCTTTGTTACTGCCTCTGTGATGACTAATTAAAAAGCCTTATTGATTTTCATTCCTCTCTCCTCCCATTGAATGATCCATAAGAGAAGGTATCATGTCTTTCTGATCATTGTATATTGTTGCATAGTGCCTCAACCAGTATAGGTGATAAAAATTGACCTAATCTTTAGGCTTTTATTTTTCACCAAAGACTGGCAGTACTTGTATCCTCAGAAAAAGAAGACAAAATTTTAATGTATTGGAAAAAGTCTGTTTTATAATAATTTTCTTTAATAGCCTAGTTTTCTAATGGGTAAATGGAAAGCAGAAGTGATAAAATCTACATTAGGTGGAAGCAGAAAAAAGTTTTATTTTTCAGTGGAGGGGTTTATGTCCATTCGCCCACTCCCATTCCATTGTTTGGCCTTGGGATTGTGTTAGTGCAACTTGTGGAAGTGTCTTTGCAATGTTCTAAATGCATGCACTGAAATAAAATGGACTTTGTCATGTCCTCTGGCTTTGCTGTGGGCACTGTTGATTGGCTGGAAATATACATTTGAAGGGAAGTACTGAAATGGGAACTGATTTCAGCTTTCCCTGGTCTTCCCACCCTGTGCCTTTAAGATACAATTTTATTATGTTTTGTTGTTGAGGCAATTTAAGTCTTCTAAAATTGGGTAAAGTGAAACTTCTCACGCAGTATTAGTCAGCATTCTCTTAAATGTGCCACTAAAAAGGATTTGACCAAAAAGTGATAATAAAAAAATAGGACAGTGTCCTTCTGGCTTATGTGAAATGGATATTTTAGCTATCAGTTCAAATATTTGGAAATTGTAAAGTCTGTCACATTTTCTAATGACACAGCATGTGAAGTAGGACATTGTTGAAAGGTCAACCAGAGGCTGATTTTCCACACTATAAATCACATATGTTGAATTGTGGAAGTCTAGAAACATGTTGTTTTACGTTGATCACCAGTGTCTGTGAATAAGATAATTCAAAAGTAATGAGAAGTGGTAAGAGTTGCATAAAATAAAGTATTTTTACTTAAAACAATTCTGATAGACTAAAGGTGGAGGGAAGAATGTTTTGATAGACTTTAACTAGTTTCTAAGGGGCAGTGGGAGTGAAAAGTGTCTCAGAAAAGTGAGGCATGTGCCTGCAGATTGAAACCTGAGTGTGAATATGTGAATTTTTCTTAGGACTAGCAACTAGGAATCAGGTTTGCATATTCACTGTTTTGCACTTAGTCCTCCTATTAATGAATACCACCAGGTGATGGGTGTTTTCTGACCGGAGAAAGCCTGTGTGTGGCATCTGGCAAGTCAGGTTTAAGAAAAAGATGTCAGCAGCTTAAGGCCCCTGTCACATGACCTCCTCTACTTGCCAATACTAGACGCTCTGGATCAGATTTCAACTCCAGGCAGTCCTGCCAGCCATGTGGGTTCAGCCGAGTGAGAAGCAAAACCACGCTTCCGAAAATGTTAGGAGCTGCTCTTCGCTCCCTCTGAGGCCTCTGGATTAGGAACTGTGTTTCAAATGAAATCATATCTACTGAATGGAATTCTCGTACTTTGCTGTCATTTTGATGTTTTCATCTGGTCTTCATCACTTCTACCAGGCACTTCCTGCGAGAATGGGGGCAGGCGCTCTCGCTATCTGTGTGAGTACAGGCCGCCCCCGTCTTCTGTGGACACGGCGGGGCTGAGGAGAGGCCTATGCCCTCCTGGTTTTGCTGAGATGTTTGTGCGATTTTGTTTTTCCTTTCTAGGAGGTGGGGGAAGGTTTGTTACTTAAATGCCTATCTATTCAAATGGACGTTAAACAGTGTTTGGGGCAGCATTCATCATTTTTGTCTGTTTGCCTTTCCAAAAAAGATGAAGGAAGAAGTGTGCCGGAGTTTATGCGGTTAGGACAACTTGATTTAAAGTAAAGCATTCTCGAGCATTTCAGACTTCCTTATTATAGATGAGTTAAATATGAATGCTTAATTGTAGTTACTGGAAAAGTCTAGTGGCTAGACTGAGAACGAATTAAAATAACCACGAATTTGTTCCTTCTGGGTATGTGTATGACCTTTTTCTGTTCACATTTTTGTTTTCTCTTAGTAATGCTATAATTTCTGTTGAAGCATGGTTGCTGAAAGTGACAGAGAAAGAGCTTGTTTGATAAATGTTTGTGAAACCTTAATGGACTGTAGAAACTCCTGGTTACAATACAGTAGCATCAATAAATACCACTGATGTAAAATCCATGAGAAAATGCATGTATTTCTAGGGCTGAATTAATAAATTTCAAAACCAGTTCTGTCGATGCTACTTTTGCAATAACCACGTATTGTCAATTATACAATTTACAGAATGCTATGATTTAAGTTTTTATTTCAATATATAGAAAATGCATATATATCAAGCATACTTGTATTTATAAACTGGTATTGTCTTCCAAGGGGGCATTTTGTTTGTCCCTAGAAGAGCTAAATGAGAAATATATATTATTCTTTATTATCAACTTTATCTGCTGACTTCTGTATCATCACAGGTCACATCTTTTTTCTTTTTTTTTTTTCAAGTTTCAGAAACAGCTGCGATTTGTGGTAGTTGTGATGGCATCCTAAAACATCTAGAGATATGTGGGCAATTTTTTACACATATGCCCCAAATGGTTACCACATGGTAAATCAGCCCCACAGATTGAATTTTCATAGTAAAACTCCCTCATTTTTGTGCTTGGAACTTTTTGGTATCCTGTGTGCCTGTCTGTCTCTTTTCTTCTTAGCCCTGAGCCTTGTAGCATCCAGGTATCCAGGTGATTATCTTTTTATCATTCCCAAGAGTTTTCTTCAAAATCTGATTTTTTTTTTTCTATTGTAAAATACTGACCTTCTATTTCACTTCATCTTTCCAAGTTTGGAAAACAAATACTTTAGGACAGGAAATGTGTAGAGTATGAAGCAGCAGATCAACCTATTTGGCCTGAGACAGTCATCTCTGATTAGACCCTTACTTCTTGCCTGTGGCCTGCATGCATTGATCTCTACCTTGATTGAAGTGCACACTGACCCATGTATGAAACTGAATATTTTTCCTTAGTTTAATCCAAAGTATATGCAAAATTTCATGTAAAGTTGACATGAAAATCATACTATATAAGAGATTATTCACTCTAGTAGAGGAGTGATTCTCAGTCATTCCTATTCTTTAACTTCAGGTTAGCCTTTTTTTTTTTTTTCTATCCCAGTTCTACTTATAGGAAATGCTTATGTTTTTAGGATTTTTAGCATAGTATTTCTGGAAAAACATAGCTGAAGGAGAAAAAAATATTTTTTTTCATGTTTGTGGCAGAAAGGTGAGAGCTATGTAAATGTAAGCATAGGGGCTGGCATACTTGTTTTTAGTTTGGGACCTCTTTACCTAGACATATCTTATACGTAGCAATGGCTCAGATATCCTGATACTGAAGATAGTTGTTTAGAATAATAGAATACTAGATATTTGTAGTGTGTGTGTGTGTGTGTGTGTGTGTGTGTGTGTGTGCGCGCGCGCGCGCGCGCAGCGCGCATACGTGTGCATGTTGAAGTGGAACACTCCATTCATTGGAGTTCAAAGAGCCTCCGTTTCTATGTCCATTGACTAACCACCTTTCTCTTCCTCATTCTTTTCATCTCTTCCCATATTACTAGCACTGTTAGTAAAGCCAAAGTGGGCTCAAAATTTCACTTACTACTCATATTTACAAAGAAGTTGCAGCTTCCTCACTATAACATCTGTTTTTCCTCAATAAACTACATCCAGGCGGAATGGGAACCATACCTGCCAGTTAATATTGCCTTAGTCTCTTCTAGCTTTAAATGTCACTTTGAGAGGACTCCAGCTCTGTCAGGTGAAATCTTGAGTCTTTTGGACCTCTTGCACCTCCTGCTGTTCTGTCCAAGGTGGCATCTGGGTATTTAGAGGAAGGTGGGCTTGCAAGTAGGAGTTGCCATATCCCAATGGCTGAAGAAAGAGGGGCCCAGAATACATGCGTGTCGATTTTTATATTGTGGATGTTCTGGTCTCTGGTGTGTTTAGCAAACCTTCGGTGAATTTGTAGGTAAGTTCTGTTGGTATTATCCAGGCCTTGCAGTCCACTCCTCCTGAGTTAACTCCAACTTTTGTTGGTGCTGGGAACAATTCTAATGATGTCCTGGGCCTTGTAGCCTTTGTCCCTAATTTGACCCCTCCACTCCTGTAGCCTCATCACTGTGTATCCTCAGCTACCTTTATGTCTATCCCATAGTGCAAGCAGGAGCTGTGGTCCTAGTACAGAAAGGTTCACAAACCATATTATGATATTCTAGTCACAGATTTACTGATCAGCTTAAAACACAGCACAAAGCAAGGAGGGAAAGATCTGCTAGGCTTACCTACATAGAAAGGGTTTCAGTGGGATGAAAGGCCCACATTCTGAGTCCTGTGTTACATGATATTTGTCTGTTCTGTTTCTCGTCTTCTCTACCACATCAACCTTTCCTGGTCACAGTGGGTTTTTTGAGGACCAGTGTTGAGTGTGTGCAGGGGGCTCAGCAGATGGAACATGACTGAGCCAACACAGCTTGCTCTATCATCAGAGGCAAGTGTGCCTAGGTATAATTCTAACTTGCTAAAATAGACTCCTGAACGGCTATGGATTTTTATCTGCATATCTCAGGCAGATAACACATGGGGCCAGCAAGGGTATAATCAATGGGTGACTCATTTAAGAGATGAATATTTGATGTCTCATAACTGTTGGGTGCTTAGCTTGTTTCTTCTATCTCTACTTAATTATCTATGTCAACTGTGTCCACCACACTATCTCCTTACATATTGTTGAAACTTAGTTGTACTTCTCCTCATTGTTTTTCCCTTCTCTATTTGGCTGAACTGAATTGTCTTAAGTAATACAACAAACAAATATTTTGCAAATTCAAGTTTCAAAACCCATCGTGGTTATTTATCTTTGTTGTTTCTAGTTTGATGTTTGGCACCAAATTCATCACAAACAGACTACATTTACATTTCTTAAATGCCATGATGGATTTCTTCATTTTTTTTTCCATCTTCTGTGTTTTCTGTCTTTCTTTTGTTTTGTTTGTTTGGAGTTTAGAATGTAGGCTCATTTTGGAAACTGGCAAACATGAGCTTAAATCTTGGTTATGTTATTTACTCTGACCTTAGACATTATTAAACAGTATGCTTTCTTGATAAAGAACATTTGACCATCTGCTCAGCTTCCTTGACATTACATATTTGTCTCACTAGCAGACAGTAAAGTTTGGACACAGGTGTCCTTTCTTATTTGTATCTCTTACATATTGTTCAGGGCTTGGCAGTAGTTGTTCAATAAATATTAGCACAGAAACGGTAGGTGAAACTATAAAACCTAATGTCTGACTTCAGTGTATTTTATGTTTAAATGGGTCTTTTGAAGACCCTCATAAAGCTAAAGGCATGCCTGCAAAAGCATTCAATCTTTGATGGTACTTTTTGTGAAAATGGCACAATTTGCCATTTATGAGAATGAGCAGTATAATTGTAAATATTTTGTACTTTAAAAAATCATTTGAGTCTCCAGCTGAATAACACATGAATTCTCTTACTATAAAACTGCATCGAGTCAATGCAAGTAATTCTGCACATCCATTCCATCTCAGATGATATATGGGCTGGTCAGGGCATAGCTTTCCCTCAGGTGGGCATGTAATCTGCTTTAATCAGGGTAATTAATACCAAGGGTCCCAACAGGAAATCCCTGGAATCTCAGTAGCTTGGGGAAACAGATAAATTTGTGGATTACTCACAGTCTGATGCAGGTTGAATCTCTCCTCCATCTGGTGACTCTAGTGTCCAGACTGCCTCCATTCTGTGAGATATTTGCTGTTTCAGCATTTGACCGTGTATCCCCTAGTTTATATCAGGGATAAAAGGAAATAGGGAAGGTACACATGTTTTTATCTGCCTCATTCTGGAAGTGATTCATTTCTCTTAAAGTTCATTTCTTTGAACTAGTCGTATGTTCCCATATGATGCAAAGGTGGTTTGGAAATGTAGAGAAGTACCTCATGGAATATTTATAAACACTATTTCTGGCGCATAACCTAAAATGCTCAAATCAAAGAGAAAGATGTATGCTCCATAATTGGGATAAAGCAGTTCTGTCTCTAATTCTCCTACTGAATGTAAACAAGGAATTACACTCCCCAGGTGCTGCTGACAGATATCTAATCTATGGATCAAGAGGGAAGACAGCCTAAGGATATCTTAATACATCAGCAAATGGCAGAACAGTGGTGACATTCATGAGCCACTGAATCTACCAGCTTAGAATCTTTCCTTCCCCTGAACTCCTTTGTATTAGTATAATGGGATAATAAATGGCCTTATTATTTTAGCCAGTTTGAACTAGAATTTCAATTACATGCAGCCAAAACATCTTAATTGATAAACTTCATCATGCAGTGGCTTGCTTTGCGTTGGTTTTGGGAAGCTTGTCATGAACTGGAATGAGGCAGGATTTGAGGCAGGACACATGGGTTTGAATCTTGGCTCAACCACTTATTGGCTATTGGCTGTGTGATCCTGGGCAATAAACTTAACCTCTCTCTTTCCGCACCTATCAAGTAGGGATAACAACAGCCTAAACAGGATTGTTGTCAGAATCAAATAAAACAGTAATGTAAAAATACATTGAAAACTTCATAAAAAAATTACTTTTGTTATGTGGCAGTCTACTTTATGTCTTTTTTTAAAGGTGATTTCCTTAATACTGTCCTTACAGATGGATTATACTTCTGAAGGGACTGTTGATATTATTGGATTTAGACCAAATTTTAAACAGGATTAAGCCTTTACTCTTTTGTTTTTCCACAATAAACTGATGAGGTATTAGAGGAAGACAAGATTAGTAACAGGCAAACAAAAGCATGTAAATTTTCCTATGGAAATCTGAATTGTATTGCAAGAAGAATTTTCATCTCTGCCATACAGAAATAAAAAATCAAACAAAAATATGGTCAAAATTAGTGTCTAGAATCTGATCATGGGTAAAGTCCCTAGTATCTAGGTTACTAATTTCAGTTTCATTTGAAGCACAGTTAGTCGTGTATATTGGTTTAATGTCTCTGTGCAGAAGATTGTAAGTAAGCATTAGTGACTGGTGAAAACGAGCATGAAGAAGCATATAAAGTGGAAGAATGGGGTAACTGGGTAAAGAAGACTAGGCTAAGGTAATAAATTAGATTAATCCAATCTAAATCTTAAAGTGATTTACACAACTGAAATTCCAAAGATAAAGAAGCTTGTGTCTAGTAGTTTCTGAAATAGAAACTGTAAGAAACCTTACTTGAGCTATTATCTGTAATTGTGGATTTCCAATGGTTTATAAAGAGGTAGCAAATCATAGCATAATTAAGTTTATATAAGTTATATAACTAAATATAAGTTTTGTAACTAGCAGGCAGATTCGAGATTTTTTAAAAATTTGTCATTCTGAACTTGGTTTATGGGAAAAGATGCTGCAACAACTTTGAATTATTACAGCTACTTCTTTAAGATTGTTAAATTTGGAGCGTCTACCACATCAGATATTAACAGAAATTAAAACATTTGAAATTATAATGGCTAGCCAGTTGAATAAAAATAATTGCTGGATTTCTTCTTTACTCTTTAAACTAGAGATGGATCAAGGATATAAGTACCAAAGTAAAACCATAAAACAATAATTTTGGATCAAGGAGTGTCTTTCTGAAGAAGAACCAAACTAGAAACCCTAAAGACAAATATTGGTGAATTTTTCTGACAAATAACTAAAATGTCTGCACAATCCCAAATAACATTTAAAAATGCCAAAACTAGGACAGATACTTATAATACACAGGCTTAAAAAAATTTACTTTTTTTTTTTTTTAATGTAGAAAAAGTTCCTACAAGTCAGTAAGAAAAAGAAAACTGGCCTTTAAAAAATGGACCAAAGTTGGGGCGCCTGGGTGGCTCAGTTGAGCATCCAACTTCGGCTCAGGTCATATAATCTCTTGAGTTCAAGCCCTGCATCCGGCTCACTGCCTCACTGCGTCAGCGTGCTGTGTTAGCACAGGGTCCGCTTCAGAGCCTCTATCCCTGTCTCTCTTTGCCCCTCCCCCACTCGCACGCTCTGTCTCAAAAATAAACATTAAAAAAAATAAAAATTAAAAATGGACCAAAGCTTATGAATGGTACGTTCACAAGTAACAGCAGCATTACATGCTCTTGATCAAGATGTAGACCAGTGGAGCATCTTTGCGGGACACTGTGGCAGTATGTGTCAAAATGTATAATTTGTATACCTATTGATCTAGCAATCTCACTTCTAGCAATTTATCCTACAGATAACTTGTACAATTATGTAAAAATGTTGGCAAGAATGTTCATTGCTGAAATACTTGTAATAGTAAGAACTGTAAATAACCTAAACATTATAGTAAATAAGATGGGTTAAATCAAGTATAGTATCTCTAGATAATATAATATTAAACAGCTGTATGTGCCAATATGGAAAGACCTCCAAATTGATCAAGTAACAAAAACTAGGTGCATAAAGACACAATAGTGTATAGTTATATTTTCCTTTTTAAAAATAATATGCATGGGGCGCCTGGGTGGCTCAGTCGGTTAAGCGTCCGACTTCGGCTCAGGTCATGATCTCGCGGTCCGTGAGTTCGAGCCCCGCGTCGGGCTCTGTGCTGACAGCTCAGAGCCCAGAGCCCGCTTCAGATTCTGTGTCTCCCTCTCTCTCTGACCCTCCCCTGTTCATGCTCTGTCTCTCTCTGTCTCAAAAATAAATAAACGTTTAAAAAAAATTTTTTTTTAAACTAAATAAATAAATAAATAAAAATAATATGCATATCCTTAATTAGGCATAGAAAACTTTTGCAAGGAAACATAGTAACTGGGATAGGGAGACTTTTTAGTTTAAACTCTCATGTTTGAGTTTTGATTGAGTGCATATATTTAAATTATTATGAATGAAGACTACTCAGGGCACCTGATGGCTCAGTCAGTTAAGCATCCCAACTTCAGCTCAGGTTGTGCTCTCATGGTCAGTGGGGTTCGAGCCCTGCATCAGGCTCTGTGCTGACAGCTCGAAGCCTGCTTTAGGTTCGTGTTCTCTCTCTCTCTCTCTCTCTCTCTCTCTCTCTCTCTCTCTCTGCCGCTCCCCTGCCCATGCTCTGTGTCTGTCTGTCTCTCTGAAAAATAAATAAACATTAAAAAAAAATAATAAAGAATAAAGACTACTCAAAAAATGGAATGGTAGCTGTCTAGACTAAATAATGATTAGTTTATAATCATGAAGGCACTGAATATTTGAATATCTATAGTTTTTTTACAGATACATTTTGAAATATATAAATTACTTGAAATTGTCTAATATATAGAAGGATATAGACTTTCCCTGCACATCATAGGGCAGACTAGAGCTGGGTAGAATGTAATGAAACAGTTTGACCAAGTAGAAGGAAGTGTCTAAAGATTGCAGTATCTAAAAATTGAGCTGGTTGTCTCATGAGGTGGTCAGTGCTCCATCACCACAAGTAAGAAAGAAGAGGATGAGTAGTCATGGGTTGACTTGTCATAGGAAAGTCATGGAATTAGAGTTATAGGTGAGGTATCCTTGCAATGTTCTAGGATTCTCTGAATCAATGTGTACTTCCCAGAATTGGTAGCTCTCAGCCAGTTTGTAAGACTTTTGGAAATTTAGCACACATAGGTCTTTTAACCCTTATCCTTCTTTCAGTTAGGGCTTCCTCTATGTGGAGGACTGGATGATTGTCCAAAGCTGAAGGCAGAATTCCATGATCTTGATAATAAAGCTAGGTCCCAGATTTTAACTGGTAAATGAAGTCTTAAAAAGATGCTAAGTGTGTGTGTGTGTGTGTGTGTGTGTGTGTGTGTGTGTGTGTATAAATGAAACAGAGGATATTATTACAAGATTGCTAAATTTTTACTATGAAAAAAGATATAAATTGAAATTCTACAATAGAACTCAGTTGAATGGCTCATTCTAGAAAAAATGTAGAATAGCAGTGGAAAACCTAAAGAAAAACAGTTCAAGGAGAATTGTGATGTAAAATTGTCTTATCAATGATAGTAATTTACTTTTGGCCTTAATTTCAAGAGATTCCTTTAATATTTAAGAAACTAGTTTTAGTTAAAATGTAAATAAATGATCTTATACACAAATCTTTATTTCTGTGCTTTACACTGTAAATAATTCAGGTAGGCCTGCAAGTACTAATATGCAGCATTGGTTTTAAGCCCATTTGGATTTTCTGAAGCTATATGTTTTGGTCTTAATTTTTCCAAAAATGAAATGTTTTTAACACTGTAGTTCTTATCATATTACTTCTTTAACTTTAGTTGAGTCTTTGTAACTTCTTAAAAAGCATCCTTCTGTTTCTGGCTTTACATTTCACTAAACTTGTTGAGAAACAATGGCAGGAATAGCCTTTGCAAGAGCATTTTTCAAATTCGACTCACAGCAATCTCCTGCAAGACCCTTCTCTTCTGTTTAAATCCTCCTTGGCTATGCTAAGACTGACTGTAACAATGATGAACAAAAGGTTTAACATTAGTGACGTTAAGAACTGTCCCCTCTTTCTCCAAATAACCAAGGAATTCTTTTCTATTTTTAATATATTTATTTTTTTTAAGTAAGCTCCACGCATGCAGGGCTTGAACTCACCACCCTGTGATCAAGAGTTGCATGCTTCACAGACTGAGCCAGAAAAGTGTCCCCAGATAACCAAGGGATTCTAAGCACCACAATGATTCTGTGCTTTCAGATTTTTTTTTATATATTGGTATAGAAGCAGTAATTACTTAAAAGTGACCCATTGCAGAATTTACCTATTTTGTCTAGAATTACTGAAGAGCGATAATGTGTGCTATTAAAATGAAGAATGTCAAGGAGTGTGGCCCTCTTCTCTCTCTGCAATGGCGTGTGCTCATCCATTGATATCCGTGTACTCCAAAAAGGGGGAGTCATCTGGCAAAAATGTTACTCTGCCTGCTGTATTCAAGGCTCCCATTCAGCCAGATATCATGAACTTTGTTCACACCAGCTTATGCAAAAACAACAGCCATATGCTGTCAGTGAATTAGCAGGTCATCAAACCAGTGCTGAGTCTTGGGGTACTGGCAGAGCCATGGCTCGAATTCCTAGAGTTCGAGGTGGTGGGACTCACCATTCTGGCCAGGGTGCTTTTGGAAATATGTGTCAAGGGGGCCGCATGTTCACACCAACCAAAACCTGGAGCCATTGGCACCGCAGAGTGAACACAACACAGAAGCAATATGCCATCTGCTCTGCCCTGGCTGCCTCAGCCTTACCAGCACTGGTCATGTCTAAAGGTCATCGTATTGAGAAGGTTCCAGAACTTCCTTTGGTGGTTGAAGATAAAGTTGAAGGCTACAAGAAGACCAAGGAGCCATTTTGCTTCTTAAGAAACTTAAAGCCTGGAATGATATCAAAAAGGTCTATGCCTCTCAGTGAATGAAAGCTGGCAAGGGCAAAATGAGAAACCGTTGTTGTATCCAGCGTAGGGGACCCTGCCTCATCTATAATGAGGACAATGGTATCATCAAGGCCTTCAGAAACATCCCCAGAATTACTTTGCTTAATGTAAGCAAACTGAACATTTGAAACTTACTCCTGGGGGGCATGTGGGACGTTTCTGCATCTGGACTGAAAGTTCTTTCTGCAAGTTGGATGGTTTCTATGGCACATGGCATAAGGCTGCCTTCCTCAAGAGTAACTACAACCTTCCCATGCGTAAGATGCTTAATACAGACCTTAGCAGAATCTTGAAGAGCCCTGAGATCCAGAGAGCCCTCCAAGCACCATGCAAGAAGATTCATCGCAGAATCTTCAAGAAGAATCCACTGAAAAACCTGAGAATCATGTTGAAGGTGAACCCATATGCAAAGACCATGCACTGGAACACCATTCTTCATCAAGCCAAGAATTACAAACTCCAGATGGATAAGGCTGCAGCAGCCTTAGAAGCCAAATCTGAGGAGAAGGGTGTTCCAGGCAAAATTTGTATGGAACCACAAAAGACCCCGAATAGCCAAAGTAATATTGAAGAAGACCAAAGCGGGAGGCATCACAATCCCAGACTTTAGCCTCTACTACAAAGCTGTAATCATTAAGACAGCATGGTATTGACACAAAAGCAGACACATAGACCAATGGAATAGAATAGACTCCAGATTGGACCCACAAAAGTATGGCCAACTAATCTTTGACAAAGCAGGAAAGAATATCCAATGGAAAAAAGACAGTCTCTTTAACAAATGGTGCAGGGAGAACTGGACAGCAACATGCAGAAGAATGAAACTAGACCACTTTCTTACACCATTCACAAAAATAAACTCAAAATGGATGAAGGACCTGAATGTGAGACAGGAAACCATAAAAACCCTAGAGGAGAAATCAGGAAAAAACCTCTCTGACCTTAGCCACAGCAATTTTTTACTTGACACATCTCTAAAGGCAAGGGAATTAAAAGCAAAAATGAACTATTGGGACCTCACGAAGACAAAAAGCTTCTGCACTGCAAAGGAAACAATCAACAAAACTAAAAGGCAACCAACGGAATGGGAAAAGATATTCGCAAATGGCATATTGGACACACAAAGGGCTAGTATCCAAAATCTATAAAGAGCTCACCAAACTCCACACCCGAAAAACAAATAATCCAGTGAAGAAATGGGCAGAAGACATGAATAGACACTTCTCTAAAGACATCCAGATGGCCAACAGGCACATGAAAAGATGCTCAACATCACTCTTCATCAGGGAAATACAAATCAAAACCACGCTGAGCTATCACCTCACGCCAGTCAGAGTGGCTGAAATGAACAAATCAGGAGACCATAGATGCTGGCGAGGATGTGGAGAAACGGGAACACTCTTGCACTGTTGGTGGGAATGCAAAATGGTGCAGCCACTCTGGAAAACAGTTTGGAGGTTCCTCAAAAAATTAAAAATAGATCTACCCTATGACCCAGCAATAGCACTGTTAGGAATTTATCCAGGGGATACAGGAGTGCTGATGCATAGGGACACTTGAACCCCAATGTTTATAGCAGCACTTTCAACAATAGCCAAATTATGGAAAGAGCCTAAATGTCCATCAACTGACAAATGGATAAAGAAATTTATCCTACTTGGCAATGAGAAAGAATGAAATATGGCCTTTCGTAGCAACGTGGATGGAACTGGAGAGTGTTATGCTAAGTGAAATAAGTCATACAGAGAAAGACAGATACCATATGTTTTCACTCTTATGTGGATCCTGAGAAACTTTACAGAAGACCATGGGGGAGGGTAAGGGGGGGAAAAAAAAGGGAGGGAGACAAATCATAAGAGACTCTTAAAAACTGAGAATAAACTGAGGGTTGATGGGGGGTGGGAGGGAGGGGAAAGTGGGTGATGGGCATTGAAGAGGGCACTTGTTGGGATGAGCACTGGGTGTTGTATGGAAACCAATTTGACAATAAATTTCATATTAAAAAATAAACTTTTAAAAATAAAAATAAAATTATTAAAAAAATAAAATGAAGAATGTGGAAAAGCATTTTGACGTCAGTATATTCTTTCTACTGATACACAGACTTATTTTGGCAAAAAGTTATTAAGCACTTTCTTTTCTATGTTTTTAACAGCATTTTTGAAGTGTGATTTACATACCATAAAGTATACTTATTGAAAATATACAGGGATGCCTGGGTGGCTCAGTTGGTTAAGGATCTGACTTCGGCTCAGGTCATGATCTTGCAGTTTGAGTTCAAGCCCTGCGTCAGGCTCTGGGCTGGCGGCTGGGAATCTGGAGCCTGCTTCTGATTCTGTGTCTCCCTATCTCTCTGCTCCTCCCCTTTTCACGCTCTCTCTCTCAAAAATAAACATTAAAAAAAAATTTTTAATAAAAAAAGACAATATACACTATAATAATTTTCAGCAAATTTACCAATTGTGTGAGTAGCACCACAACCTAGTTCTGAAACATTCTGTCACCTCAGTAAGATCCCTTGTGCCCATTTACAATTAGTTCCATTCCCACGATCTGTCCTCCCTTCCTCTGCCCCTCTGCCCCCACCCAAACCTCAGACAACTACTAATTTACTATTTTCTAAATGTTAACTAAATATTTCTGTACATTTACCTTTCCTGGACATTTCATATCAATGGAATGGACATTTCATATCAATGGAATCATAAAATATATGTTCTGTGACTGGCTTATTTCACTTAACATAATATTCTTTTTTTTCTAACGTTATTTTTGAGAGAGCGCAAGCTGGGGAGTGATAGAGGAGGACAGAGGATCTGAAGTAGGCTCTGTACTGACAGCAGCAAGCCCAGTGCAGGGCTGGAATTCATGAACCACAAGATCATGACCTGAGCCAAAGTTGGACGCTCAACTGACTGAGCCACCCAGACACTCCGCTTAGCATAATATTCTTGAGGCTCATCCATGTTGTAGCATGCATCAGTATTTTATTCCTTTTTAAGTGCCAAATAATACTCTATTGCATATCACATTTTGTTCACTTATTCATTGGTTCATAGACATTTGGGTTATTTCCAATTGTTATGAATAATGCTGCTGTGAACATTTGTACACAAGTCTTTGTGTGACAATGTATTTTATTTCTCTCAGATAGGGACCTAGGAGTGGAATTGCTGGATCATATTCTAAATTTATGTTTAATGTTTTAAGAAATTGCCAAAATTTTTCCAAAATGATTGCACCATTTTACATTCTCATTGTCTATATGAGAATCCTAGTTTCTCCACATCCTTGCCAGCATATGGTATTGTTATCTTTTTATTTTCCTAGTCATTCTAGTGAATTTGTGATGCTGTTTCTTAATGACTAATAATGCTAGACATTTTTCATATACATATTACCCATTTGTATGTCTTCTTTGGTTAAATATCCGTGTCTTTTGCCCATTCTTTATTGGGTTGTTCTTCTTGAGTTGTAAGAGTTCTTTTTATATATTATCAGTACAAGTCCTTTATCAGATATATTACTGGGAGTGAAGGGTTTTGTCCTGTCCTTCAGATCAATTCAGCCAGCACCAAAGCTGATGGTTTCATTACTGTTGTGGCAACCCCACCAGAGGGGTAGGAGGAGTAGGGTGTAGGCCCAGGCAAGAGCGCCATAAACTCCCATTATTCTTTACTAAATTTCATCAGTTTTTCACAAATAAGTGTCTCTCAATTTGTTTGTTTGCCTTTGGTCAGTTTCTAGATCCCTAAAATGACTGTTCTGGCAATTTTGTTTACCTTCGTATTGTTTTGTTTGGGAGATAATTTGCAGATAGATACCTGTGTTTTATCACTGGAAGTCAGCAGTGGGTCTTGACTTCGTTTTATATAGAGAATTTAACTTTTTATGATAACCTTCATTTTTCCTGGTATAACAGTGATACATGTCTAGTGTATAAAATTTAGGAAATAGAAGTAAGTAAAAAAAAATAATAAGATTCTGTAACAGAAATAAACACGTACTATGTGTGCTTATGTCCTATAGGTTCATTTTTTATGAACCTATAGTTATAAAAACAGATTAGACTTGACATTAGTTTCATAGAATTCTTTTTTCTCCCAAGTAACAATATACTGTGAATATCTAGAGGTCCCATTTGTCTAAGATAGGAGTCTTGCTCACTGTTACTTGCCACTCCCCTGTGTTTGGAGACCAGGCTAGAGGGAGGACAGGCCGGAAGGAGGTCCCAGTTTTTCTTCAACATTGCCAAATTGCCCTCCAGATATTTTAACCAGTTTCTTATCCACTGCTTCTTACCAATATTTTCTCTTTTCAAAGAAAGTTGCATTAGTAGAATGGATGACAAATAGCATCACATTGTTTTTGCCTATCTTTGATTGTTAGGATCTTCACCACCTCCTGAGAAAATCTGTTCTGTCTTTAGAAGGGACTGTCATTTCTTCTTTGTGTCTTAAAACCTGTCTCCAGATAACTGGTTTAAGTTATCACTTTCTAGTTTTGTTCTCTGAACTACATGGCAGCTCTTTTAAAACCTAGAAATGTTTTGACCTCAGATTTTCCCGTTTGAGGGTAATTATACCAGGTTCTTCATTCCTTCCTCGTATAACATGGTTATATTTTTTAAATTATTGATTTTTAAATTTAAAATTTTTTTTCTTTTTAAAAATTTATTTACTTGTCACTTCATCAAAGTCTTCCCAGCCCTTTATTAATTGGTTAAAATTTGTCCTTGGATAGTTTTCTCAAGTAAGGTTCAAGTGTATAATATTTCCTTAGCCTTTGTATATTCAAACTATAGCTTTTGTAGTTGAAGGACACCTGGTTATTAAATTTGGTGCATGCGGTCTTTCCTTAAATATTTTTTAGGTCTTATTCCACTGTCTTCTGATGTTAAATACAGCAGTCTGTTAGTTTGAGGCCACTCTTATTTTCTTTCCTTATTATGACATTTTTACTTGGCTGCCCAAAGGACTCTTTATTGTTAGTCTAGTAATTTCCCTAGAATACATCTTCATGTGGACTGTTCTGGGTCTAAGGTGTGCCTTTTCAATTTGTGGATTCAAGGCTTCAATTGAAACAAAGTTTTTATCAATTACTACTTTTTTAATGTTTATTTAATTTTGAGAGAGAAAGAGCACTAGCAGGCAAGGGGCAGAGAGAGAGACAGAGAGGGGGAGAGGGAGGGAGACAGAATCCAAAGCAGGCTCTGCCCTATGTGGGGCTCAAACTCCTGAACTGTGAGAGCATGACCTGAACCAAAGTTGGGCACTTAACCAACTGAGCCACCCAGGCACCCCTCCAAATTATTTCTTTAAATATTCTCCATTATTTGGTTTTCTTCTTTGAAGACTCTAATAACACATATATTGGAGCTCATTAAACTGATTTTCTGTAGTTACCTTTTAAATCCTTGTCATTCATTTCTTAATGTTTCATTATATCTACTTTTCTCATTTATGTCCTCTATATCCCTTACTGGGCCATTAATGGTTTCTGTTCCCCTTTGTTGTGCTGTTTATAATTTAGTCTTCATTTCTGAAATATTTTTTTTCTTCCCTTTATGATTCTGCCAGTTTCCATATCACATTTCTCCTTGGACTGATTATCTCTTCCCTACATTTTTGCATTTCTGCTTTGTGGTATCTTTTCATTATTGTAATAAATTCATTAACTTTTATTTTAATTGTGGTAAAATGTCCATAACATAAAATTTACCATTTTAACCATTTTTTGATGTCAATTCAGTGGCAGTAGTACATTCATAATGTTGTGTAACAATCCTTAACTCTCCTTAACAACATATCCACTTTCAGAACTTTGCATAATCTCCAACATAAACTTGCTACCCATTAAATAATCGCCCATTCCCTCCCCCCTCAGCCCCTGGTAACCATTGTTCTACTTCCTATTTCTGTGAATCTGCCTATTCTAGGTATCTCATAAGTAAAAACATACTTTTTGTCCTTTTGTGTCTGTTTTATTTAACTTTGATAATGTCTTCAGACTTCATCAGTGTTATAGCATGTGTCAGAATTTCATTCCTTTATAAAGCTGAGTAATATTCCATTGTGTGTATACATCCCACATTTTGTTTATTCATCTGTTGATGGACATTTGTATTATTTTTACTTTTTGGCTATTATGAGTAATGCTGCTGTGAACATAGGGGTACATGTATCTGAGTCGTTGCCTTTAAGAAATAGTCCCAGAAGTGAAATTGCTGAATCACATAGAAGTTTTATATTTAACTTTTTTGAGGAACCCACTGTTTTTCATAGTCCTATACAATTTTTACATTGCCACCAGTGATGAAAAAAAGGTTCCAATTTTTCTACATCCTAGTCAGCACTTGTTCTGAGTTTTTTTTGTTTTTTTGTTTTGTTTGATTTTTATTTAAGAGCGAGATCCCACAATCCTAGGATCATAACCTGAGCCTAAATCAAGAATACAACACTCAACCGTTTGAGCCACTCAGGCGCCCCTTTGGTTTGTTTTTGTTTTTGTTTTTTGTTTTTTAATAATAGCCATCTTAATGGATGTGAAGCAACATCTCACTGTGGGTTTGTTTTATTTTTGTTAAATTGCTGAATGATCCTGATATATTTTTTGAAGGATGTTTTTATTTTTTTTTAACATTGCATCTTTTTTTTTTAAGTTTTTATTTAAATTCCAGTTAACATACGGTGTAATATTAGTTTCAGGTGTACAATATAGTAATTCATCACTTCCATATACTACTTGGTGCTCCTCACAAGTGCACTCCTTAATCCCCATCACCTAGTTAACACCCCTCCACACCTCCCCTCTGGTAACCATCAGTTTGTTCTCTATAGTTAAGAGTTTGTTTCTTGGTTTTTCTCCCTCTCTTTTTCCCTTTGCTCATTTATTTTGTTTCTTAAATTTGACATACAAGTGTAACCATATGGTATTTGTCTTTCTGACTTATTGACTTAACATTACACTCTCTAGCTCTATCCATGTTGTTGAAAATGGCAAGGTTTCATTTTTTGATCACTGAGCAATATTCCATTGTTTATACATACCACATCGTTATCCATTCATCTGTAGATGGACATTGGGCTCTTTCCATACTTTGGCTGTTGCCAAGAGTGCTGCTATAAACACAGAGGTGCATGTGCCCCTTTAAATCAGCATTTCTGCATCCTTTAGATAAATACCTAGTGGTGCAATTGCTGGGACATAGGGTAGATCTATTTTTTAATTTTTTGAGGAACCTCCATACTGATCTCCAGAGTGGCTGCACCAGATTGCATTCCCACCAGCAGAACATAAGGGTTGCCCTTTCTCCACATCCTTGCCAACATCTGTTGTCTCCTGAGTTGTTAATTTTACTGTTTACATTCTGAATAGTGTGAGGTGTTACATCATTGTGGTTTTGATATGTATTTCCCTGGTAATGAGTGATGTTGAGCATCTTTTCATGTGTTTATTAGCCATCTGAATGTCTTGTTTGGAAAAGTGTTCATGTCTTTTCCCATTTCTTCACTGGATTATATATTTTTTGGGTGTTGAGTTTGATAAGTTCTTTGTAGATTTTGGATGCTAACCCTTTATCCAATATGTTATTTGCAAATATATTCCCGTCAGTTGCCTTTTACTTTTGCTCATTGTTTCCTTCACTTTGCAGAAGGTTTTTATCTTGATGAGGTCCCATGTCAGGTAATAAGTTGCTACAGCCAAGGTCAAAGTGGTTGTTGCCTGTTTTCTCCTCTAGGATTTTGATGGTTTCCTGTCTTATATTTAGGTCTGTCATCCATTTTGACTTTATTTTTGTGTGTGGTGTAAGAAAGTGGACCAGGTTCGTTCTTCTGCATGTTGTTTTCCAGTTCTCTCAGCACCATTTGCTGAGAAGACTTTTTTCCATTGGCTATTCTCTCCTGCTTTGTCGAAGATTAGTTGGCCATACATTTGTGGTTCTGTATCTGGTTCCTCTATTCTGTTCCAATGATCTACATGTCTGTTTCTGTGCCAGTACCATATTGTCTTGATAATTACAGCTTTGTACTATAGCTTGACGTCCAGAATTGTGATGCCTCCAGCTTTGGTTTTCTTTTTCAACATTCCTTTGGCTGTTCAGGGTCTTTTCTGGTTCCATACAACTTTTAGAATTATTTGTTCTGGCTCTGTGAAGAATGCTGGTGTTACTTGAAGGGATTGTATTGAATCTGTAGAGTGCTTTGGGTTAATACCGACATTTTAACAATACTTGTTCTTCCAATCCATGAGCATGGAATGTTTTTCCATTTCTTTGTGTCTTCTTCAATTTCTTTTCTAAACTTTCTATGACTTATTCCTAGGTATTTAGGGTTTTTGGTGCAATTGTAAATGGGATTGATTACTTAATTTCTCTTTCTGTTGCTTCATTATTGTATAGAAATGCCACAGATTTCTGTAAGTTGATTTTGTGTCCTGCAACTTTGCTGAATTCATGTATCAGTTCTAGCTGGTGAGTTTTCCACGTGAAGTATCATGTTGTCTGTGAAGAATGAAAGTTTGACTTCTTCCTTGTTGATGCCTTTTATTTCTTCTTGTTTGATTGCTGAGGTTAAGGCTTCCAATACTATGTTGAACAGTGGTGAGAGTGGACATCCCTGTCGTGTTCCTGACTTTTGGGGGAAAGTGCTCAGTTTTTCCCCATTGAGGATAATATTAGCTGTGGGTCTTTGATATATGGCCTTTATGATATTGAGGTTTGTCCCTTCTATCCCTACTTTCTTAAGGGTTTTTATCAAGACAAGATGTTGTATTTTGTCAAATGCTTTTTCTGCACTTATTGAGAGGATCATGTTTTTATTTTTTCTTTTAATAATGTGATGTATCACATTGATTTGTGGATATTGAACCAGCCCTGCAGCCCAGGGATAAATCCCATTTGATCGTGATGAATAATTTTTTTAATGTATGTTGGATTCGATTTGCTAATATCTTACTGAGAATTTTTTTATCCATGTTCATTAGGGAAATTGATCTGTAATTCTCCTTTTTAGTGGGGTTTTGGTTTTGGAATCAAGGTAATGCTGGCCTCATAGAATGAGTTCGTAAGTTTTCCTTCCATTTCAAAAGAACAGCTTCAAAAGAATAGGTATTAATTCTTTAAATGTTTGGTGCAGTTCCCCTGGGAAGCCTTCCAGGCCTGGACTCTTGTTTGTTGGGAGCAGAAGCTTTTTATTTTGATGAAGTCCTAATAGTTTATTTTTGCTTTTGTTTCCCTCGTCTCAGTAGTCCTATTTGAAAGAAGTTGCTATGGCCAGAGGTCACTGCTTGTGATCAGTGTGGTTTTGATTGACATTTCCCTAATTATATTGAATATCTTTTCATGTGCTTATTGACTGTCTGTATATTGTCTTTAAGAAATATCTATTCAGCTTTTTTCCCAATTTATGAAATGGATTATTTGGTTTTTTGACTGCTGAATGCTAGAAATAATTCACATAGTCTGGATATTAATTCCTTATCACATAAAAGATTTGCAAGTATTTCTTCCTATTCTGTGGGTTGTCTTTTTAAGTTGTTAATTTTGATAAAATCAAATTTATATGTTATTATTGCTTGTCTTTTAGTGTCATTTCCTTATTCTATTTTGTTCTGTTTGTTAGGTTACAATTTCCATCTGCTTCTTGGCAAGGTTTTTCTGATGAGTTATTTTAGGAAAGTCATGCTTTTTTATACTTTTTTTCAAGTACTGTCTCTGTATAGTTGCTGGTAATGTTCCTTTTTTCTTACTCATATTTCAATGAGATGGATTTTTGTGATATCAGTAGCAAGAGGCTCCTGGGGGTGTAGTGATCAGGGGCTAAGGCAGCTTTTCAAGTTACACAGCCCTGGGACTCTTTCTATTGCTACCAAAAGGACTGTTTTCTTAAACATGGCTTCTGTTTGCCCATCTCTCCTTTGCCTCTCATAAGCCAACCTGCATTAGGAGGGCTCTGCTGTCTTTTCTTCATAAACTTGCTCTCCAAGGGAATGCATTCACTATAGATAGTGTATTTTTCTGTGCTTCTTGATATCTGCCCCTTTGATGTCCTTGTAGCTACTGTAGCACTTTCTGCACCTTCTTTCCTCTTTCTTTAAGCAATTGAGCTCCATTCATCTCCCTCTTAAAGTGTACTATATGTTTAAAACAAAAATGGTAAGAGATTTTAAAGACCTTTCACTGCTACATCCCCACTGGACCTCTCCAGCCTCCTCACAGTACTGGTGTGATGTCTGCAGTAAACTTCCTGCCCCACCTTCCCCTTCAGCAGCGCTTACATACAAATTGAAGTTTACAGGTTTTCTGTCTTGTTACTTTTCTTCATCCTTTTCTTAGTCTGTGTGGTTTCAGAAGTGATAAAATTCACAAGATTTTTATTGGGTTTTTTTAAATCCTTTTTTGAACATTTCGGTAATGTAATATAGTATAATATAATCCTTAGATAATATAAGGACTTATCTTTTTAATCTTTTTTGCCTAAGTTGTAGGCTTTAGTTGAACTTATTTGTGAGACACAAGATGATACAAGATACTTTTAAGTATGTTTATTTGCATAATCAGTTAAAAAAAAACTTTTCTGGATTAAGCCTTACCTTTCTATAAATGTTAAATATTTTTGAGTCTTAATTTCTCCCATGAGAGACCTCCTTTGACATGAAGATTTTCTTTTTTAAGTGAGGTATAGTTGATATAGGACACTTTAGTTTCAGGTATACAATGGAATGATTCAATATTTGCGTAACTTTCCACGTGACTGCTACACTAAGTCTAGTTTGCATCTGTCATCATACATAGTAATAAAATTTTTCTTTTGTGGAGAGAACTTCTAAGATAAACTCTCAGCAACTTTCAAATGTGCAGTACAGCATTATTAATTGCAGCCACCGTGCTGTACTTCACATCCCCATGACTTAATTATTTTTATAGCTGGATTTGTACCGTTTGATCTCCCTTCACATCTAGCAACCGCCAATCTGTTCTCTGTATTTATGAGCTCATGAGTTGTTGGTGTAGGTTCCATATAAAAGTGAGATCATGCGGTATTTGTCTTTCTCTGGCTTATTTTATTTACTGTAATGTCCTCAAGGTCCATAAGTATTGTCAAAGATGGAAAGATCTCGTTCATCCCTAAGGCTAAATAATATTCCATGTGTGTGTGTACCACCTTTTTTATCTGTTCATTCTTTGATGGACACTTAGATTGTTTCCATGACTTGGCTATTGAAAATAATGCTTCAGTGAACATGGAGGTGGACATATCTTATTGAATTAGTGTTTTTTTCTTCTTCAGATAAATACCCAGAAGTAGAATTGCAGGTTCACATGGTAGTTCTTTTTTAAATTTTTTGAGGAACTTCCATACTGTTTTCCATAGTGGCTGCACCTATTTAAATTCCTACTAGGAGCAAACAAGGGTTACTTCTTCACCACACTTTTGCTAGCACTTGTTATCTCATTTTATAGCCATTCTAACATATCTCTTAAAATAGCCATTCTAACAGATGTGATGTGATATCTCAATGTGGTTTTAATTTGTATTTCTCTGATTAGTGAGGTTGAGCATCTTTTCATGTACCTGTTGGCCATCCATTTGTCATCTTTGGAAAAATGTCGATTCAGATCTTCTGCCCATTTTTTTAATCAGATTTTTTTTTGTTTTGCTCTTCAGTTGTGTGAATTCTTTATACATATTAACCTATTTTCAGATATGATTTGCAAATATTTTCTCTCATTAGGTTGTCTTTTTATTTTGTTAATGGTTTTCTTTGCTGTGTAGAAACTTTTCAATTTGATGTAGTCCCACTTATTTTTGCTTTTCAGATCCAAAGAAATTAAAGCTAAGAGTGATTTCAAGGAACTTACTGCCTGTGCTTTCTTCTAGGAGTTTTATGGTTTCAGGTGTTATGTTCAAGTCTTTGCTCCATTTTGAGTTAATTTTTGTGTATTATATAAAATAGTAGTATAGTTTTATTCTTTTGCATGTGGCTGTCCAGTTTTTCCAATATCACTTAATGAAGAGACTGTCCTTTTTCCATTGTACATTTTTGGCTCCTTTGTTGTAAATTAATTCACCAAATATGTGTGGATTTATTTCTGGAGTCTGTATTCTGTTAGATCTATATGTTTTTACTGCCCATACCACATTATTTTGATTACTATAACTTTATAATGCAGTTTGAAATTAAGAAGTGTGCTGCCCCCAGTTCTGTTCTTCCTCAAGATTGCTTTGGCTATTTGGGTCTTCTGTGGTTGCATACAAATTTTAGAATTATTCTATTTCTGTGGAAAATGCTATTGGAATTTTGATAGAGACTGTGTTGAATCTGGAGATTGCTTTAGGTAGTATGGACATTTTAACAATATTCTTCCGATCCATAAGCATGGATTATCTTTCTATTCATTTGTGCTATCTTTATGGTTTCTAAAAATAGAATGTTTCATGTACTTTGTTGGATTCATTATCCATGGATTCTAGCTTAAGAATCCTTGTTTAGATCTACAGAGAATGTAGATACTGCTAGATGCTACAACATGTTGTGTAATAAGATACCCCAAAAGTGCTTTGACTTTTAAAATTCATGACCTAGATTTGGAAAAATTGATTTACAGAATGTTGCTTATTTCCTTGACTTAACAATACATTGAATAAATGTTGAAATTCTGATAGCATTATTTGAGATGGGATTCCCCCCCTCCCCGTATCATGAAAATAAATAAATTCATAGATAGGTATTCTGAGTGGACTCCATAATGTCATCAGAATGCAAGTCTCTCTTTTTTCTATTTTACCATCCTTAGAGTTTAGCTTCTAGTTTCTGGGTAGCTACATAGTCACAAGATGGATACTAGGCACTATATCTGTCATCTAAGCAGAGAACAAGGGATATGGGGATCAGCATGAGCTGTCCTTCCTTTTAAGGAGTTTTTTCTGGTGGTCCTAACAACTTCCATTTATATCTCATTGGTTAAACTTACATATATGACTATCCATATCTATAAGAATAATGCTGCAAGGTGGTATATTTTAACTGGGTGCGTTGTTCCCCACCCTATCAAACAAAATTAGAGTTCTATGAATGGGGAAGAAGAGAAAAATTACCTATTAGTAAGCAACTACAAACTCTGCCGTAATGTCTTCTCAAAGAATTGGTTACCCAAAGAAATTTTTTTTAATGTTTTTATTTATTTTTGAGACAGACAGAGCACGAGCCAGGGGAGGGGCAGAGAGAGAGGGAGACATAGAATCTGAAGTAGGCTCCAGGCTCTGAGTTGTCAGCACAGAGCCCGACGCAGGGCTCGAACTCACAGAGTATGAGATCATGACCTGAGCTAAAGTCAGATGCTTAACCAACTGAGCCACCCAGGCGCCCCTAACCAAAGAAATTCTTAACATTTTTCATCATTGACTCTTTTCTGGTTGTGTGATAGGTACTTTAACATTTGTTACCTTATTAAACTCTCCTAACACTTTAGGAGGTGTTACTGCATTTAATAGATGAGGACCCAATCTTGGTTTAGGTGGAAAATTTTTAAAATATGAAGACCCAGTCTTGGTGTAGATGAAAAATTTTATATAGTCAGTAGGCTGAATGTGATGATTTGGCTGCAGTACTGTCCTCCCAGTGACCCCTAAGTTGACTCTGCTGTTATAGCTGGACAGAGACCATGGGTCATCCTTCTTATTGTTGCCTTTGCCCCTCTCCAAAGCTGCACATTTGACCAGAGGCTGGCATTCCTGTTGAGAAACATAAGTCAGTGGCAAAACAAGTTTTCAAACCTAGGTACCCTAATTTCAGATGGAGTGCTTTCTCAATGATCCAACCCTATCCAAATTTATATGATTGTCTATGTCTCTGTATAAGTATAATCTCACAATGTTGTTAATTTTTTAATTGGAATTTGAAGAGAATATGTTCCTTTCTCTCCTAATTGTGCTGTCAAAATGGTGTTTCTCCTTGTTAGTAGGCAGTCTCTTTGAGATGTCCCTATTTTTCCCACTTTTTATTTTAAAAAAAGTATTCATAAAAGTTGAAAGGATAGTAAATGAACATTTCATATATTGTATACTTAAATTGAAAAATTAACATTCTACTCTATTTGTGCCCATTCTATGTCTTTGTGTGTATATGCATAGCATAATACATATATACATAGATACACATGTATGCATGCACTTCGTATTCAATTTTAAAGTATTTGAAGACCTGATACTATACCCCAACTTCAGCATGCACCTCATAAGAATAAGGAACACACTACAGGTGAAATAAATTAGATCTTACACAATGTTATGCTACTTAAAAACACTTCTAAAAATTCCATCTAGTATACAACACATGGTTAGATTTCCCCAATTGTCTCAAAGAAATGAGGGTTTTGTTTGTTTTTTTTAAACCAAGACCAATTAAGATTCATATATTACATTTGAAGTTTGTGTATTTTAGTTCCTTTTAACTCTAGAATCTGTCTTTCCCCCATGTCATTGATATTTTGAAGAGTCCAGTTGTCTGTTAGAATGTTCCTCATTCTGGATTTGTGTGCATTGTTTTCTCATGGTCTCTTTCACTTATTCTTTTGGCTCTTGTATTTCCTGTAAACTGTAAGTTAGATTTAGAAGCTAGATTTTCATCAGTTTAAACATATGTGGCAAGATTACTTTATAAATGATATATTTTGCATTGCATTAAATCAAGAGCATGTAATGTCATGTCTTAGGATAAATGATGATAAATTTGATTTTTTGAGTTAAGGTGAATATACTCAGGTATCAAGTGTAAGGGACTTTTTTTCTCTAGCAAATACTATGTCATCTTTGATGCTGTGAAGATCCTGTTATCCAACAGCTTTTCACTTGACATTTTAGTGTCCATTGATAATCCTCAATAGGGTCATTTGTTAAATGAGTTAGGGAAGTTGGTGATTTTATGATTCTGTTACTGTTACTCTTCCAATCATTTGGATGCAGCATTTTCTGCATGGAGCACCTATACTTAAAAAAAAAAAAAAAAAAACCAACTCTTTCCTCCTAAATCATTTTTTATTTCCACAGTATATTATTAGCACTTATAGTTGTTAGTCCTGGGGTTCCACTTGTTTCAGATTTGGCACATAGAAGCCTGTTTAATCTAGCCCACAGGTCTTTTTGATACATCCCATTCATCCTTGACCATTTTTTTGCTTTCTGGAACAAGAGATTTCAGGTTTATCTTGTGCTTTCCTTGCACTCCTTTTATTTGGTGGCGGAGTGGCTTTCTACTGTCCACATACATGGTTAGATTTATTAGTCCTAGCCCCAGAGAGTTTTAAGCCCACAGTTCTGAATTTAACCAGCGATGTAATCTGACTGTTCTTCAAAGTACCTTAAAATCCTGGTACTTAAATTCTTGGAGGATTGCCTTAAAGAATTACAAGCCATTGATTTCAGTAGTCTCAAATTGATTTTTATATTAAGCTCTGCCAACAAAGAGCTTCATGTAGTGTTGTCCCTTTGGGGCTCATATAGAACCACCGATGTTAAAGGTTCTGGAAATAAACTACCGTGTCATAGTTAAGAGCTCAAACGCTAGAGCCAGAGGACCTGGGGTTTACATTCTCTAACACTTACTAGTTCTGTAAACTTAGACAAGTTCCTTTTTCTTTGTGTCTTAATTGACTTGTCCCAATGGGGATAGTAAACATGCCTACTGATACAGTCAAGATTTAGAGATGTTAATTTTAAAGTACGACAGAGCTGCCATAAAATCACCCAATAAATGTTAGCTATTATAAAACTCAAGGCTTCTGAAACTCAGTGCATTTATGGGATTGATGAAAGTATTCTTTTTTCAGGTCTAATAGAAATATTGATGTTGTTTTTGAGTATCTCTGACTTTATTTTAGGGTGACCAAGAAACTTGTAAATAATCCTATGTTCCTATTTCACAGGAAGAAGAATTTTCTCATTTCTAACAAGGGCAGTGGACTGTCCAGCATGTGCTTTTTGTTCTCACTACTTCCTGTGTGGAGGCAGAATTAAGCATCTGTCCTCAGGACTCGGATTGCCTTAGTGTGACTCTTGGCTACACCACATCCTTGATGTGACCTAGAGCACACTACTTAGATCTTCTGTGCCTCTGAAATGGGGATCACAGAAGGCTCTTGTTTTCTGGTGTTTCTTTATTAGGGTTTAATGAATGAAGCTCTCTGAAGTATCTTAAGCCATAACTGATACAGTCCAAAAACTCACTCCATATAAATTAGCCATCATTCTCCTTCTGATTTTCTCTTTTCTAAAATCCTGGTTTTCTATATGCTCCAATTATTCTTTTTTTTTTTTTCCAAAATACTTTTATCAGTTGGAGGGGTGTGTGTGTGCGCGCGTGCACATGCACATGTGTGAACAGAAATGGATTCTGGCTACCTTAAGCACAAAGAAACTTTACTAGAAAGTCACCACATGGAGGGAACAGCTGAAGCACCAGTGTCAGAGCAGTTCAAGGACCACGGCAGCTCCAACAATGCAGGTGGCAAGAGTTAATCTCATGGTTAATTAACATCTTGTGAGAGCACTGCAGCTGGAACCAATTAGCTCCAGCCTTTTTCTGTGTTTGTGACAGTCCACTCAGGCCTCAGTGGCCTGCAAGAGAAAAAGGTCTAATTGACCTGGTAGGGAGCCTGAGTCCAGTTCTTGCTAAAGAACAGGGTAAGGTGTTCCTTTTCGGTGGCAGTCCCTACAGAGTTACTCATAAGGCTGTAGTCATTCCCCAAAAGACAGGATATGTTACTACAAAAAAAGGGGGAAGTGGAGACTAGGTGACCCCAAACTAACAAATATTGCTATAGTCATGGCATGTTCATTTTGTTGGCTATCTAAATTACTTTTTAGTAAAAAGAAAAAAAGGGGGGGGAATAAAAACTAGATCACCCACTCTTAATTATAAAAAATGCATATTGGTATAAAATTGAAGAGAAATGGGCTCTAGTTTCAGCCCTTTTCCATGGAGTGCACCATGGGTTTTTGGGTGCTGGTTTCTTTATTCCTAAGGTGATGGTATATGTACTAAATGACCCATAAGGAGTATTCCAGCAGTAAAATCTCAAAGTTCCCTGTCTTTTTAAATGTAGGAATGTATTTACTTTTACATATGTACATAAACACACCCCATGTGGTCCGGTTTCCAGACTCAAGTGATGAATAGGAATATACACAAACCAAAGTTTAAACAGTTAAGTTTGACTCAATTAGTAATTACAGTTTTTAGCTTGTATTAAATCAAGAAAGATGTGCATTTCAAAAGCTGAAATTCCATAGATATTGACATTTATAAAGAGATAATGATATATTATTGTCTAAGAGTAAAAAATAATTTCAGTTTAAATAGAATTAATCATAAATGACTTTATTTCTACAGTTATTTTATTTTTCCATGACTAAGGGACTACTGAATATTTCTTACTTGCCAGAAGAGATAATTATATTTGTTATAAGCTGTTGTATATTTTTTAACACTTTAGGTATAAACTACTGAAGTAGTATAGTAGTTTCAGCCTAAACTATTTATTGCTTCCTACTAGCTGTTTGCTTCACCAACTAGGATGAGCAAGACTTTATAGTATGTATTTTTGATCGCTGAGGAATTGATTCTGATGACTTAGGAAAGGCAGCTGCTTTGTTTCATTGTGGGGTTTTTTTTAAACTATTTTCTAAACGTTTACCTAAATTATATTATCAAATAAAAACAAGAATCAGAGGTTCCTTTATTATGATTACATATAACTTTCTATGTGGTATGGCTCTATATTGAGTTAACAGGTAGCTTCGTTTGTAGTCACTTCACAGTCTGTGAGGTCAGTTGCCTGTCTCTTACTTGAAAATTCTCTCATCTATAATGCCAGGTTTGCTTATCTACACTGTCTATTAACAGGAAACCCAACATACGGTCTGTAGTTCCAAGTAAAGGACAGAATGAAGAGCAGGGATTGTTAGCAGAAAGAGCACTAGTCCAAGGTGTTAAACATAGACAGGATTTCTAAGGAAGTCTTGACTGTCTAATAAAAACTTAAGGAATTCTTATACATAAATATATATATACAAAATTATTTTAAGTTTATTTATTTTGAGGGTGTGTGTGAGCTGCGGAGGAGTGGAGGGAAAGGGAGAGAGGGAATCCCAAGCAGGCTCCATGCTGTCAGTGCAGAGCCCAACATGAGGCTCGAACTCATGAACCGTGACATCATGACCTGAGCTGAAATCAAGAGTTGGATGCTTAATCGACTGAGCCACCCAGGTGCCTCTATACAAAATTATTTTATCTTTATCATTCAAAAGTCATTCTTACATATTTTAGGACATGAGAAATATAGAGAGAATGATTAGATCATCAGACTACCAACCAAACATGAGCTGACCATGATGCCTTCTTAAACAGCAAACTTTAGACACACATTGAGTATAGAAATAATCGAGTGTATCTCCATTTTTTTAAAGAAGAAATCAGAATAATGTCCTGGAAGAAGAATGATGATGATGATGGTGGTTGTGATGATTTATAATAATCCCTAGTTAATGAGTGTTCCACATACTCTTCTCATTCCTTTATGTATATGAATTCCTTTAAGTGTTCTATATTCCTATGAGATAGGAACTCTTAGTGTCACCATTTCATAGATCAGGAGATAGGCACACATAAGTTGAGTGGCTTGTCTAAGGTTCACAGCTAATTAGAGCAGAATGGGACTTGAAATAAGAAGCCTGGTTCACAGTTCATGCTTTAAAACACTAAGCTGTGTTATGCTAAGTGAAATAAGTCATACAGAGAAAGACAGACACCATGTTTTCACTCTTAGGTGGATCCTGAGAAACTTAACAGAAGACCATGGGGGAGGGGAAGGAAAAAAAAAAAAAGGGGGGGGGGAGAGAGCCAAACCATAAGAGACTCTTAAAAAACTGAGAATAAACGGAGGGTTGACTGGGGGGGGGGGGGGGCGGGTGGGAGAGAGGGGAAAGTGGGTGATGGGCATTGAAGAGGGCACCTGTTGGGATGAGCACTGGGTGTTGTTGGAAACCAATTTGAAAGTAAATTTCATATTAAAAAAAATAAACACTAAGCTGTATTGTCTCTGTAAGAAGACAAAACAAAAGTAAGATAAAATGTGTACGATTTAACCTTATATTGTCAGCTATTTTTAATGCTACATGTTGAGAGTATTTTCAAAGTTTTCATTAAATACTGGTAACTTTTTTGGCTTCTTGCTCACCAGCTATACCTGGATGACTGAAATTTCTCCTATGTTCAGTTGAAGGAGATTGATAGGTTTTTAAACCCACACACACAAAAAATTACTAGCTGTTACAAATTTGGCTTAATTAATACATTCATAATTTCCTTGGTAACAGAGATTATAATAATTGCCCATACTACTACTCTATAGTTGCTAGCTATCTGTATTAATAGATACTAAGTCTCTATTGTAACTTTACATTTGCAGAATTTTCGCTAGAAAAAATCTGGCTTTCAAATATGAACGTTTATAGCAGCACTGTCAGCAATAGCCAAATTACAGAAAGATCCCAGATATCCATCGACTGACGAATGGATACAAAAGATGTGGTATAAATATACAGTGGAATACTACTTGGCAATCGAATAGAATGAAATCTTGCCATTTGCAACAATGTGGATGGAACTGGAGTGTGTTATGCTAAGGGAAATAAGTCAGAGAAAGACAAACATCCTATGATTTCATTCATATATAGAATTTAAGAAATAGACGAACATAGGGGAAAGGAAGGAAAAATAAGATGAAAACAGAGAGAGAGGCAATCCATAAGAGACTTTTTAATAATTTTTTTAATGTTTATTTTTGAGTGAGAGAATCCAAAGCAGGCTACAGGCTCTGAGCTGTCAGCACAGACCTGATGTGGTTCTTGAACTCATGAACCCGAGATCATGACCTGAGCCAAAGTCAGACACTTAACCAACAGAGCCACCCAGCTGCCCCCATAAGAGACTCCTAAATACAGAGAACAAACTGAGGATGGCTGAAGGAGTGTTGGGTGGGGGATGGACATTAAGGAGGGGCACTTGTTGGTATGAGCACTGGGTATCATATGTAGGTGATGAATCATTGGGTTCTACTCCTGAAACCAATACTACCCTGTAAAATAACTAACTTGGATTTAAATACTTTTTTTAAAAAGATGCATATATCTCTGTGGAAGTTGGTTTGATTCTGTAGGTTATAGATTCAAACTGAGGATACAGGGACCCTACTCAAAATCAAGATTGTAGAATTAACTTTGTGTCATTATTTGGGTCATACAGTATATAGGATTTATCATAGTACGTTACTGTAATTACATACGAACTACACTAGGACATTAATATAAATCTGTAAGGAGAGGAACATGATCTTAGAGGAGGATGACACTCTCTTACCACCTCTGTGACTTGTGCCAGATTACTTAACTCTGATCTTTGTTTCCTCAATTCTAAACTGGAGGTAAGGTTTCTTCTTTGAGATACTAATGAGCTTGCACTTACAATATTTACACTTTGGTTGGTTGCCACATTCATTCTCAAAGAGTGAAAGTTTCCCCCAATCTGAAAATGGTTTGCATTTTTCCAGATTTTCAGTGTTTAGACTCATAGATACTTAACATTTATATAGTACATATGCTTTAAAAAGAAAATCCCTCGGTTATAAAAGACAAATTTTAATATGGTTTAATATAATATTCCCTTGTAGTACAAATTTCTATTAAAAGGAAGAAACAAATTTATATGGATTTTTCATTGTGGTGATAACTTGAATTAAACATAAGCTGCATTTTTTTACTTACGTATAGTCTTGTTGAAAATGTTTGTGATTCCCTGAAATGTTGCTGTTTCATAGAATATTTTGAACTTCAATGAGAATTGGACTGATTTTATGTGTCAAAAAATACTGATTAGATATATTCACAGAATGATTAAATCAGAGGAATGTTCACTCTACATAAACGTTTTTTCCTAAGGCTCCAAATTAAAGTTACCTTAAAATGGTATCTAGATACGTTTTAATCTTTAGAAATCTTATTCTGGGATCTGCATGGAGTTTCGGTAATCTCATAAATGTTTTATTTTCCTGTTGGCCAGGTACTTCTGAGTCCCACCCCTTGGTTACTGTAATAATCTGTCTTAGATACTGCAGTGTATTGCTCCCTACCTTAGCTACAGTTAAGTTGTGGCTTTAGAGTTCTCGTTACTTTTCATTCCTTTTAACCTTTCTATCAGTATGTGCCATTCATAACACAGGGCAACATGTGAGAGATGTTAGTAGTTCTGATTGGAGTCGAAGTAACAATAAGGAAAGACCCCTACTATAGGTCCCCAGACACTTCTGTTTCAATTCAGGTGTTTCCCCTGTCACCATGCAACCTCCTGTGGTAAATATGACTGACTGCTCTTTTTTCTTACGGTCTTTTAAGCAAAGTAAAGCAGCGGTTCGGCTGAAAGAAGACATGAAAAAGATAGTGGCGGTGCCACTAAATGAGCAGAGAAGTTCCACGTATAAAAAGCTATTTGGAGTCAGTCTCCAAGACCTTCAGCAGCAGGGACTCACTGAGAACGGCATTCCAGCAATAGTGGAGAATATAGTGGAGTATTTGACGAAACATGGTAAGTTATGTTTTAATTCTGGTGTTTTTACAGTTCTCGCATACAAGAAGAATGCTTTTGTGTGAACGACTTCACAGTGTATTAGAATAGTCCCTAAAACACCTTAATTAGGATACAAATTATGTAATACATCTTTTCCCTTAAAAAAGGACATTAAGAGCATTATTACTGCTTAATATAATTTTGAAAGTACTATTCAGTTTACCATGGACCAATTTAATCGTTGAGATTTCTAGTTTGGAATGATCCCAGTTTTGAGTTCTAAAATACACTGTTCTAATATTACTAGTGACTTCTCTTGATTTCATTAAATTCCAACTGATACTAATTTTTAGTGTAATAACACTTTTGGAGTATCTTTTTCAGCTGAGGCCAGTCATGAGCTTACTGGATGCTTTGATTGCTTTCATAGCTCAGTAGGGATAGTTTAAAAAGATATGATATATAGCCTCTTATGGGGGGTCATTTACTTTTGAAGTGATATAATTAAGCATGTAAAACAATTGGAGAATACCATAGTTCATTGAATGATAAAAAGATAAATCTGTTATTGAGAGCTATCTTACGGCTTTTTTTAAATGATTTTATTTAAACTAGGACTTAAAAACCTGGATAAGTAGAAATTCTTTCATATCCTCGATATTCATGCTTTTCAAATGAGGGTGCAGTATTATGGGAACACCCCAAACTGCATAATAAATATCAGTAAGCTTTAGAAGTTTTGAGAAGGAAGTATTCTGAGGGAAAAGCTTGGAATTTTCATTATTTTCTATACTGAAGCAACATTTCTACATGAAAGACTCACTGCAGAGTAGAGCTGAAACTTAGTTGGAATTTTTAAAGTTAAAACTTGAGACTTCAGAGGTATTCTGTACTTTGTGCAGTTTGCTCCCTTATCTTCTGATGATTATGAGTCCATCCCCCAGCCCCCACCTGCCGCTAAGATCCTTCACTGGGAATACGTGAGAAGCACAGTGTATCTGTTCCTCTGTAGGAACGTGAATCAACTTGTGACAGGAATGGTATGGCACGTAGTTCAGACCTCAGAAGCTCAGGTGTTTGTGTTAACTGAAAAACAGCTATTTGCCCAGGTTACTAGTTATGTAGATGCCAAAATGATATTTTGTTCTGAAGACTGAAGAGCCAGGCTTGCATGTTTACTTCATAGAAGCTATCTCTGTATTTTTAGAGGATGATAAGCTACAGACAGGTAGGATTCTTAGAGAACAGCTCTGGGTTTATAACAATACTTTAAATAGGTTAAACAAAAAAGGTGCCATATACATCATGGCATGACGATGGGACCTCAGCCTGAGGATCTTGAAGCCAGGTTATATTAATTTAGGATTTTGAAGGACTCAAACACTCAGTATTGATTAAAACTGTGTCCTACTGGGGCGCCTGGGTGGCTCAGTCGGTTAAGCGGCCGACTTCGGCTCAGGTCATGATCTCGCGGTCCGTGAGTTCGAGCCCCGCGTCGGGCTCTGTGCTGACAGTTCAGAGCCTGGAGCCTGTTTCAGATTCTGTGTCTCCCTCTCTCTGACCCTCCCCCGTTCATGCTCTGTCTCTCTCTGTCTCAAAAATAAATAAACGTTAAAAAAAATTTAAAAAAAAATAAAATAAAAAATAAAATAAAACTGTGTCCTACAAAGGATCTCTAGGTAATTAATCTCTTAAGTAAGGTTGAGTATTATTCATTTGGATACCAAAGTGTGACTACTTAAAATATTTTGGTTTTAGCATAGTCAGTGTTCTGATCTTTCATCCAACAATGACTAATAACCTCTTGGGATTACTCTTATGTAATAATCACTTTTGTTTTTAAGTTTTAAAAAAATATTGAATAGTTAATATACTTATGTAGTACAAAATACAGGAGGACATACAATTTAAAATCTCTCCCTCTAAAACCTGTCCCCTGATCATTCATTATCAGTATTACTTCCCAGTAACAGTATTGCTTCACTAGTGTCTGATATATTCCTATGAAGATATTTTATGAATATATAATCATATATGCATATCTTCTTTTTTCCCTTTGAACATAAATATAGCATATCATCCATACTGTTATGAATCTTTATAGAAAGTCATTTAGCAGTATATTGTGGAGATCTTTCCATATCACATAAAGAGCTTTATTCATGTAATTATTTTTTCCCCTTGTACAATGTTTGACTATATGTATGTACTATTTCTTTAAGCAGTCACATGGTGATGAATATCGAATTTTACCCAGTCTTTTGCTATCTATAAACAATGATTCAGTGACTAAACTTTAACATGTGTCATTTCAAGCACTATGAGTGTATCTGTAGACTCTTGGGTCAGAGGATATGTGCATTTATAATCAACTCTAAGAGTTGAACCAGTTAAATTCACAGCATCACTGTATGAAATTTTGACAAAATATGAATTAGATATTCTATTTCATCTTACCCATAGTTCTACCTTAACAGGGTGTATTCAGGTAATGCAAACTAAATATTTTAATGGGCTAAATCATTCATTCTTAATTAGGAATGTAAAATAGAAAATCTATTCTTAACTAGAAATGGGAAATAGAATTTCTAGTGGAATATTTTCAGAATAGCCATCCCTTGATGATAGTTTAGATCCATGGAATCTGAATCTTGGCTTGGCAAGCTAAGGTAGGTAGGGCACCTACCCTATATTTTGAAAGGCCACATAGTTAATTACTGTGTAGACAACTAAAAGGTCCTTATTGTGTCTAAAACTACCATGTTAATAAACCAAAACCCTTGTATAAGTTTGAAGGGTAGTATAAAGTTTGTGAGCAAGATACTTCAATTAGTTTCATTAATTTTTTTTACATCAATAGATATTTATTGTGCATCTGTGTATTACTGTGTATTACACAATATAATAGGCACTCTGTCAGGAATGATTGGTTGTATCATTTAAGCCTAGGTAGATACTGGGGTCATACTTTGATGTTTAATATAAATGTAGACCTTTAATAACTTGAGGGAAAACTCTTTGTTATAAAAGAATTTTAGGACATAAAGGGTTTGTTAAGGTTTATAGGAAGGCTTTTAAAAAGACTCTGAACTTTTTTTCTTTACATATTTTGCCTTTTTAAAAATTTTTTTTCCCATTGGAAGGAAAATATTACAAGTTATAAGGCATCTCATTTTCACACTATTTTAAAAAAACTAATCTTGTTGACAATGTTACTGGATTCCTTTAGCATGAAGATACTCTGGAATGTACCATTTTAAATAGTGTAGGACTCTCCATCTACCACCAGGTGGCAGAATATGCTCATGTACTGTCCTAGTACTTTCTGGGCCAAAGTGTTCCAGTTTAAAAAAAAAAAACTTTGTTTATTTTATTTTTGAGAGAGCACGAGTGGGGGAGGGGCATAGAGAGAGGGTGACACAGGATCCAAAGCAGGTTCCAGGCTCTGAGCTGTGAGCACAGAGCTCGATGCGGGGTTCAAACTCACAAACCATGAGAACATGACCTGAACCAAAGTTGATGCTTAACCAAATGAACCACCCAGGCGCCCCCCCCCTTTTTTTTTTTTATGTTTATTTTACAAAGCATGCCAGTTAAGCAAATTCTGACTTATGGCACACTTAGTTTCTAACGACGTATGCATACTATTTTGAAATAAATACCTCAGTTGTATGGAGAAGTGACAATCAATGGTGTAGATACATTTTAGTTTATATAATTATTTCATTTTTAAACCAATAATTAAGTTGTTGCTTCATGATGTTTATCCCATAACTCCTGAAATCGAATATAAAGGAATCCCAGAAATATAGGAGAGTAACTCCACAAAGCCTTCTAACATCTCCTTCCTCTGGACATTTCTTTTAAAATCATCATTTCCTAAGAATTTAGAGTAGGAAAATTGAGAGATTGCATAATCTGATAAGCCTCATGGGTACTGGATATATTATAAATCCGTAAGGGGCTTTTTTAAAAAACTGTATAGATCTTTTCCCCAGAGTATAATGGAGCCTTGTCCAAGGGTAAATTGTCCCTAGTTGAAAATCACTGGGTATAAGAATTGTTTGGGTCAGAGATGTTTTTGAGGTGAGAGGGTCATACAAACAAATGAAATAGGGTCAGAAAAAAATAACTGAGAAGCATTAAGTGACTTCCATTTATACCTTATCTCTCCACCAGTAAAGGCCAGTGGGATCAGGGACCTTGAAAACCAAAGCTAGTTCTTGGAGCTGGGTAGTTATTTTTGAATAACTGGAAATATTTATTTGAGGGAAGGGTCAAAAAGCCTTGTTGGAAAAGAAAACCTTAAGGTCAAAGCTAGAAAAACACTGTGAAATCAGGTCCAAGAGGCATTTGCTGGCCAAGAAAAAGCTGCAGAGCTGGGTAGATACAGGACTGGGACGCAAAACTCTAAATTTTCATGATTTGGGCCTTGGGATGGGATTCTCTTTTGGGGGTGCTATCTGCTTGATGGCAGTACACAATTGTGAAGTTATAGATAAAGCTGGTAGAATGGAAGAAATAAACCTTGAAAGCTTTAAAAATGAGTTAAACAGGAAGTCTCTCAATAACTGATATTCTTCAATATTCAAGAGAATGTCATATCATAATAGTTAACTGTTGCTGTGTAACAGATTACCCCAAAGCACAGTAGCTTTAAAACAGCAGTATTTATTATCTCAGTTTCTGTGGGTCAGGAATCTGGGCACGGTTTAGTTGTGCTTTCTGTCTTAGGGTCTCTTATAAAGCTGCAGTCATAATAGTACTTGACTAGGAGAGGGTTCACTTCCAAGTTCAGTCACATGGTTGTTAGCAGGATTCAGTTCCTTGTGGACTGTTGACCTGAGGGTCTCAGTTACTCACTGGCTGCTGTCCAGAAACCGCCCTCAGTTCCTTGCCACATGGGCCTCTTCATAAAATAGCTAACAAAATAAAAAGCAGCTGATTCATCAGAGTGAGCAAGCCAGCAAAGCCAGAGAGAGAGAGAGAAGTAAGATGAACATCAGTCTTTTATAACCTAATTTCAAACACAAGATTAGAACCTTAACATAATCTTGTTTGTTATATTCTGTTAGAAGCAAGTCGTTAGATCCAGATCACAGGTGAGGGGAAGGGATTACACATGGGTGTGGAAACCAGGAGATGGGCATCACTAGGGTGATTTGAGAAGCTGCCTACCACACATACTGGCTGGTATTTCCTCTCATTACATGGTGCCCTGGTCATATTGGTTGTTAAAATACTTCAAATATCCTCTCTGGTTTCCCAAACTTTTGTCAAAATTGGAGCTAAAATTCATGTCAACTTTTGATATCCAAATTATAAACACACACACACACACGTGTATAAATATGTGCATATATGTATATGCACATATAGGTATAAATATACATACATATACATTATGCAGATATACTGGGGCTCCTGGGTGGCTCAGCCGGTTAAGCCTCCCACTGTGGCTCAGGTCATGATCTCATGGTTCATGAGTTTGAGACCCACATCAGGCTCTGTGCTGACCTCTCAGAGCCTGCAGCCTGCTTCAGATTCTGTGTCTCCCCTTCTCCCTGCCCTTCCCCTGCTTGTACTTCGTCTCCTTCTGTATCTTAAAAATAAATAAACATTGAAAAAAATTGATAAAAAAATAATAAAATAAATGCAAACATCTTACCAGCCTATGAACTCTGTAAGGATAATGGTAGTGTTTGAATTTATTTTTTCAAAGATTTTTTTTTTAAGTTTCTTAACACAATGCTAAGTACTCATTAAATATTTTTTAAGTTGAAGGGTTCATAAAATTTTTTATCAAATTACAAATTAAAATGAAATTAGCTTTCTTCTTTTTCTTTAGAAAGAACAATACAACTAGCATGTAAGAGAAAGAAGCGAAAGCTGATATAAACAAACAGGTCACATCTGAATAATTCTAATGGGCTTCAGTGCCCTAAGTCATTGCTAAATTTCACCATTAGACTCTCAAAAGAAGAGTGGTGCAGTTGAGTCCTTGGGTTGCTCTTTACTAGAAAGATTGTTTCTTATACCTTCAGCATGCCTCCGCAGGCTGGCTTACTTTCTTACATGGTGTTCTGTCTCCTTAAACCCCGGTATACTGAGCTGGAAATCATTACCTTTCCCCTGAACCTGGTACTGTCTCTCACCCCCACTTCACCTTATCCTTTACAGTGCTTTTTCCTGGATTCCTGGTTTGTAAACCTTAAAATTACCTTTCAACTCTTCCTTATTTCCTTTTTGTACTAAGTTACCAAATCATCTTTTTTCTCTACTTTTCACTTCCTTCCCACCAGAATCTGTCTTACTGCCTTAGAGTAAAATGTGGTTCCCTAAGGCAAGCTTTCTGCCCTCTCCATTCTCTACTTAGCTAGCAAGATCCTCCTTACCCCTTGATTTTATCATGTTCCCCCTACTCCTTAATGTTCTCATGATAAAGTCTTCGCTTGTTTTTCAAGTAGGCTCTATGCCCATTGTGGGGCTCAGTCTCATGACCCTGAGGTCAAGGGTCACATGCACTACCAGCTGAGGTAGCCAAGAGCCCCATGTCTTCACTCTTGAACTTGATATTTGTGGCTCTATCCCATTTCTTCCATTTTATTACCCTATCACTCTTTGACAAAAACTCTCCACATTTTCATCTGTTTATCTTCCTTTATGCTGTCCTGTCTCTGCAATTCATATATTCATTCTTTTTCAGGGATGAATCATGGTTTTCTGTGTCCTGCTCTTTAACCCTTTGAGGGCCCTTTTTAGGAAAAAGAATACAAAGTTAAGAATACAGAATTAGGGACAGAACATTGGAAAGAGCCTAAATCAATGAGGGGCCCTGAAGCTTAAACTGAATTAGCTTCACAGTTCATCAGCCCCAGTCTTCCTGATGTTTTCGCCAAAGATGGTGCACAGCAGCCAAAGGCTCTTGTATGGAGGCTTCTCTGCTGCTCCAGCCGACAATAAGATCCCCCGTCAATTGGGGGACAGCAAGGATCTTGTCTTATACTACTTTATAGTCTCATAGAGTGTTATCCTCTGAATTTAGTGATTACAAAGGAAATATTTCTTATTTATTACAAAGGTAATCACAGTTAAGTTTCTCACATACGTGTTAGTTTTTTTGTTTGTTTGTTTTTGTTTTTTCACATAGTTGTTTTCAAAATGCTACGGTGCTGTTGGAGCCCAGGGTCAGTTTCTGTTATGTACTACAGAAGGTTATAAATGCAGTTTCTTTGTAGAAGAGCATTTATTCTAGGTTTCTGTGTGTCCTAACCTTATTTTTAGAGGACAGCTTTTATCACAATCCTATATTATCTTTTTAGTTGATACATAGTAGATTTGAAAATTTATTATTCTAGCAAAGCATCTTTATAAAATATGAACATCTCCCAGTAGGTGATAATTATTTGGAAAATCCTGCACTGAAATTTATTTTCTGTTGTTGTTATGGTTCTTTAGAGTTTTAGTGTCTGTTTGCGAGAGACCTCTATTTCTTTTCTTGCATGTCTGCTCACCTGCCCCAGGACTCACCCAGGAAGGCCTTTTTAGGGTGAATGGCAACGTAAAGGTGGTGGAACAGCTCCGATGGAAGTTTGAGAGCGGAGTGCCGGTGGAGCTCGGGAAAGACGGGGACGTCTGCTCAGCAGCCAGTCTGTTAAAGCTCTTCCTGAGGGAGCTGCCAGAGCGCGTGATCACCTCAGCCCTACAGCCTCGATTCATTCAACTCTTCCAGGGTTAGTGCACTTAAATACGTCCAGCACTTCAGGCGGCTTTATGTTTCGGTTAAAACTAAGCCTTTAAATATTAAACACCTAAATTTCAAATATTAAGAGAAACTTTTAAATATTAGTGGTTTCTCCACAACATCCATTTTTCTATTTTACTCTAGGCCCTCATTTTCTACCCTAAAATAATACTAAACGGATTATGAAATGCCACCATTAAGTGTACTAATACTGAAAAACTCTAATGTTTGTGGGCCAGAGAAATTCTTTTCTGGCGAGTAGCTATCATAGAAGGAGTGGAAATAAGGCATTAAATTCTGTAGGAGATGTTAATTAAGTTGTATTTGGTTAGTGACCTTTGAGACTGGAGGGTCAACAGTGGGCTGTGTTTCTCGCCTAAGCAAGATTGAGTCCTAAAACAATTGTGTTCCTTTTACACAACTGGAGGAAAATTTATTTTTGATTGCATGATGAAGTGATCTTAAGTGAAGAAACTTCATTTTTTTTTGTTTTTGTATTTTTATTTATTTTTTTAATTTACATCCAAGTTGGTTAGCATATAGCACAACAATGATTTCAGGAGTAGATTCCTTAATGCCCCTTACCCATTTAGCCATCCCCCCTCCCTCAACCCCTCCAGTAACCCTCTATTCTCTATATTTAAGTCTTTTATGTTTTGTCTCCCTCCCTGTTCTTATATTATTTTTGCTTCCCTTCCCCTATGTTCATCTGTTTTGTATCTTAAAGTCCTCATATGAGTGAAGTCAAGGTAGTAACTATAGGCATAATCATTATTTAGTTCTCCTTCCTAAATATAGTAAGAACAATGATTTAGTCTTGAAAAGCCATTTTATTCTTATTTTTGCCAAGTTAGAGTGAAAAAGAGAAAATATATTTGTAAGAGTGTTAATTGCCAGATTAAAAAGGATGTTACTTAAAGCCACATTCCTCTAAAGTAGCAGAGTAATTATTCTCATGTAGTATATGTACTAAAGAATGGTTATGCTAGAAGGCCATGTTGTACGTTGTATTCTATTTGAAAAATCATGATTATATATGAAAGTACAAAATACAGAACCATTTGTTCTGGTTATTTCAGTATTTTAAGCTTTCTATATCAATAAGTGCAAGTGACATATTGGAGGCTTGTTCATTAGAAACTGAACTTTCTGAGGCACTGGGTGGCTCAGTCGGTTAAGCTTCCTACTTCGGCTTAGGTTGTGATCTCACAGTTCGTGAGTTCGAGCCCCTCATCAGGCTCTGTGCTGACAGCTCAGAGCCTGGAGCCTGCTTCAGCTTCTGTCTCCCTCTCTCTCTCTGGCCTTCCCCAGCTTGCACTCTGTCTTTCTCTCTCAAAAACAAACATTAAAAAAAAAAACTAAAAACAAACAAACAACTTTTTCACGTTTACATGTGTGAGGATTTCAAGGGGGTAAACATTACTCCCTAAATGATTCTGGTAAGGAATATAATATCCTTGTCATGGAGATATTAAATTTCTGAAAATCATTTAAATATAATTAAATGATTAAATATAAATGATATAAATATAATATAAATGATAAATATAAAAATAAATGATGAAATAATTAAATAAATTTCTGAAAATCATTTAAAAATAATTGCTACAAAAGCTAGTTGAAGATTTAAATATGTGCTTTATACAAAATAATTAAGAATCAAATATATAGCATTAAGAATCTTTATTAATATTATGTCTTAATATTAGATACTAATATTAATACTTGTGAATACTTGTGAATTTTAAAAGGTTTTATCACGTTTCTTAGAACAGCTTGCATTTGATTAGGAGAATGCACTGTTTTATTTTTATTAATTACATTGTAGTGATATTTTGTAATAATTTTGGTCTTTGTACAATATCTTTTCATTCATGACCTCTTTCCCTGATGGCCAAAAAGCAAATGCTGTCATTTTAAACGTAAGACTGGCTATATACTCAAGCGGTTGTGTGATTATGCACAAATAACAAATTCTAAATGGGGCAGAGACCCTAACATTTGCCTTAGTGGTGGTAGTCTCTCATTTCCTGAAAACCTCTGGGGCTACATCTGATAGGTTCAATAAAGGAAGTATTAATGAAGGTACCTACTAGTGATAAGCTGCTAAGTGAGGGGAGGGAATAAAGTATGCTTTAGGTATCAGACAGTATAGCCTCTTGAAAATAAATTTTTCTTTCCTAATTCAGGTGGTGGAAAAAGAAAGAAAAGCAGTGGTGCTTCTGTTGGTTTCTGCTGTATATGGTATTTTTACAGAAGAGGGTACACATGACAACAGGTCACTCGAAAGCTGGAAGCGGCAAGGCTCTTCACAGACTCACTAAAGGCAGATGTTACCACTTGGCCAGTTATATTCTCCTCTCCCCTTTTTCACTAGACATTATTTTGATAAAACTTCCTTAGTAAAAACTACCCTGCTTTTATATTTCAGTCCTCATGACAACAGATTAAGCAGCTTTTAGATTCTGTCACAACCCTCTGCCAGATTTCTTTTCTAAAAAGTGTTAAGGGCCTTTGAGTTCTATCCTGTGTAAAGAGCAAGCTATTTGATCATTGAATATACTTAGTTTTCCAGATCAAGATCCTCTCTTTCATGCTTTACAGAATTCTGGAGCCTCAACTAGGTATTTTTTCAAGACATTGAAGCTAAACCAACAGTTGCATAGAGGATAGTCTGAATGCTGCATGGAAGCATCCCTGCTGCTCTAGGTCATCTTTTCATCATGTAAACCAACAATGACCTCTGGGTGGAAGGACACCATTGAGATTCTTTCACTAATAACAGATTTTCAACTTTAGACTTGACTGAGGTCTGAAGTTCTGAGATTCTATTTTAGGTTAGCATACCAAGATTTCTGCATACCAGATGTTTATCAAAAACTTCCGACTAAAGTTGATGTCTGCCAGAACCTTTTGCTTGAGTCAAAGCCCTGGTTTAGACAATTCACACTGAAGAGAGACCATAAAGGACTTGAGTGATCATCCTTTCTTGTTGCCATGTTCAACTTCCCTCCCACTGCGACTACTCACTTTTCTTGATTGAGGTTTTAGCTTAATTGCCTCAGCTTGGCAATGTTCCATTTTTTTTTTTTTCTTATCCTTATCTTGGTGGGCCAGTAACGTGTCTAGTTTTTATTTTAACAATCGCACATATGTTTTGGGAATAGATGTGGATTGCAAGCAATAAAAAGGTTTTAGGATAGCATTCATTTCATTTAGGATTAACTAGAAACCCCTTTATCTGAAAGTTCCCTGTTAGAAATCTTCTGTAATATAAATACAAGTATCTCTATCTCACAACAAATTTTTTTTTTCTTACTTGGTGAGTTGGAATTGGATCAGTCCATCAATATTTATTTAGTACCTTCAACTTGGATACAGAATGATACCAAGAAATAAAAGATGAAACATCCTGACTTCAAGGAGTGTGATTGGAGGAGGTAGAATGTGTGTGGTAAACATTCTACAGTTCTTCAAATGAGTATTAAGAATATCCTGTCAGTGGTAACAAGAAGAGAGGGGAAATCAGTCTAGATTATGGTGGTCAGAGAACACTTTGTGGAAAAAGTAAACTGGGGCGCATAAGATGACTTTGGATGGAGAGGAAAATCATCTAGGTGAGGAAAAGGGCACGAAAACAAAAACATTGTCTGTGGAAAAGAGAAATGTCTGGCAGAGCTGTCAGTAGGTAGCTACAGGAGATTAGCACACGATATTGCCTAAAAAGTAGAATGAGACTAGATGGTAGAGCGTATCGAATGTTAGGTTAAGGAATTAATATTAACCTACAAACAGTAAATTTTTGAAGAAAGAAGTCGTAGGATGGAAGCAGTATTTTAAGTGATGCTATGTAAGATGGATGGATGGGAAGAGGCTGCGTGCAGGGAGAATATCTAGAAGACTGGCGGAAACGGAGGTCTCCATGCTAAGGACCTGTATCTGACAAATAATTGGCAGTGGAATTTTTTTTTAATTGAGGTAAATACATGTAATATAAAATTGACTATTTAACCACTTTTACCTGCACACCTCTGTGGCATTAAGTGCATTCCTATCCATCTCCATAACTTTCTCAGCATCTCAACAGAAACTGGTAATGGAATTTTAAAGAAAACATAAACAGAACAGGGTGGCCAATAGTTAGATAATGAGATTAAGAAAGGGGTCAAAGATAACCAGAAGGTTTTGAGTTTATGTGACTTGAAGAACGGGAGGGGTAGTGTGGTGGCTGGATCCTGATGCCCATACCTCTGAGGAGGGCCACAGGGCCAGAAGGCCAGTTTGTCACACTGTTGTGAATAGAAACTAATAAATCAGGAAGGAAGTTTTAGGACTAGGTTGAAGTAGCACCAGGGAGAGCTCCCTGCTAACTCAGTGCTTTGAGGAGACCCGAGACAGCTGTTTTTTGTTTTGTTTTGTTTTGTTTTTGTCTTCAGTAATTCAGTCTTTTCTGTCTGTACCGAGGGTGGGTCCTTTACTTATTAAAATGCTTCCGCCTGTCAGACCTGATCGTTTGTCCCGAAAGGAAGCATAGACAGAACTTTCTAGGAACGTTTTGTGGCTGACTAATGCTCCTTCCCTATCTCCAGGTAGGATCTGGGACTTATGCCAAAGGCTCAAATGCTATTAGCTTGGTAGGTTCTGGTGATCTCTTTATTAATCGTCTATCTCAGATCCAGCTGTTGCTATTGAAGAAGGAAGAGAGATCCTGGTGTGGCATCTTGACAATTGGTCCATTAATAACAGATAATGAAAGTCACGAGGGGAAGGTACTTATTGGGCCGTGAAGAGGAGCTTATTTTAAATAGATGAATAAAATGAATGTCAGTGCTTAGGAGAAAGGGATGAAGGCTAAAGATGTGAATTTTATAGTCCTCTATGTAGACTCATCCAGACAATAGAAATTTATTTTATCACCACAGTTCTGGAGGCTGGAAGTCCAAGATCAAAGTGCCTACAGGGGTGGTGTCTGATAAGGCCTCCCTCCTTGGCTTGCAGATGATACCTTCTCACTGTGTCCTTATATGGCCTTTTCTCTGTGTGTGAGCTCTCCTGGTGTCTTTTCCCTTTCTTACAAGGACACCAGCACGTTGGATTACGGTCCTGCCTTTGTGGCCTCATCTGACCTTAATTACCTTAAGGCCCTATCTCCAAATACAGTCAGTTTGGGGGTTAAAGCTTCAACCTGTGTGTTTTGTATGAACAAAGTTTAGTCCATAACACTGTTTTTAAAAATGTATGGCAATTGATAGGTATATGAGTAAAAAGTAGCAAAATCCTGTAGTGGATGCTAATTAGGTGAGACATTACTACAGAATTGATGTTTTTGTTCTAGAAGTTTTAAAGGACTAGCATACCTAGAAGTAACAAATGAATTTAAAATAAATGATCTGCCATGGGAAAACTTTTTATGGGGGTATGTTTCCTTTATATAGATAATTTCTTTTGTGTTTTCTGTCCCTGTTTTAATATTCTTTTTAAGAATTTATGTCTTTTAGTGGTAATAATAGATGCTGAGTACCTACTCACTATTCAGTTTAATAGCTGCAGATGTTTTATTTATATAGTATCTTTTGATTCCAGCACCAGCTCTAATAAGGTATAGGCAGGATAATCTTCATTTTGAAGAAAGAAATTCGAGCACATGGCTTAGAGCAGAAGATCTGGATCCTTTCTGACTAGTTTCAAATCTCCATTTGCCTTTTGTTAGCTGCATGAATATGATCAAATGAACCTTGTACCTTAGTGATTAGCTATCTATTGCTATATAACAATTGTTCTAAAACTTAGTGGTTTAAAACTACAGTAAACACTTATTTTCCTTCACTGTTTCTGTGGGTTGGGAGTTTAGGTGTGATTTAGCTGGACAGTGCTGGTTCAGAGTCTGCCAGGAAGTTGTGATCCAGAACCGTCAAGGGCTGCAATTATCGGAAAGCTTAACTGGGGCTGGAAGATGTGCTTCCAAGGTGATTCCCTTACGTGGCTGGCAGTTTAGTTCTGGCTCTTGGTGAGAGGCCACAGCTCTGTTTTCTATCAATCTCTCCCGTTGGCTGCTGGCTGGCTTCCCCTGGTATGACCAACTCGAAAGAGATGAAAGCCGTCCTTTCAGTGACTGAGCCTCAGAAGACAAGCAGCACCATTCGTACCATGTTCTATTCATGAAGATCAAGTCATGAATTTGGCCTGTATTCAAGGGGAGGGGGATTTGGTGCCCTCTTTTAAAGGAGTGAGTGTCAGGCTTTGTGGACATTTTAAAACCACCACTCCTAGTTTCCCTAGCCTTTCCTTAACCTTTAAAGTAGTATTTACTTCCTGAGCTTATTGGGGAAACTGAGATTATCCATGCAAAATTGAGAACAAAAATAAATAAATATTTAATAAATGTTAAGCCATTTAATAAATGTTAAGCTGTGGCAGCCCATAAGAGTTACCTGGGAAGCTTTGAAAATTCCCAGAGATCAAGTCCTGTCATATGCCAATTAAATCATCCTCTATAGAGATGGGATGTAGGAATCCACATTTTCATAGTAGTCTTCCTTCCCCCATGCTTATGTCCCAGTTCATCCTCAGCCTGTGCCTCTGCCTTTTGTTTTCTTGATTATAAGAAGGCAAGCCATTTAGTGCAGTTCCCCCCACTTCTTTACTTTCAAGCTTAACCCTGATCTCTTTACCTTTTCTGTATCCTACCTTTTCCATCTCTTAAAAAAAAAAAAAATCACAAAAGTGTTATAGAAGAATAAGTATACTTCCTGCCTAATAATTAAGAAAGAGTAGAAAAGAGTAACAAAAGGCCACAGTTTGGGGTTCAAATAAGGATTTCAAAATTCTTACCCAAATTTATTGAAACTACTTGTATTTTTGATTATTGGTTGAGTTGGCAAATCACACAAGATGGACTTGGGAATGTTTTTGTATTGACTGCCAGTTAATTTTTATTTTGTTTGTTATATGATTTTAATGGAAATTGAAGCCTGCAAATAAACATTGCCTGTTATGTATATGAAATTGGCAATTAAAAAATTCCTTCTAGGACTGCCTGGGTGGCTCAGTTGGTTAAGTATCTGACTTCTGATGTCAGCCCAGGTCATGATCTCACAGTTCATTGAGTTCAAGCCCCACTTCAGGCTCTGCACTCACAGTGCAGATCTTGCTTAGGATTCTCTCTCCCTCTCTCTCTCTGCTTCCTCCCCTTCTCATGATCTCTCTCTCTCTCACTCACTCACTCACTCAAAAATAAAAATTTCTTCTCAATTTTTGAGGTGAAGGCATTTGCTTTACTATTGCTCCCATAAAAAAGTAGGGTAGTGTCCTGCCAGCAATGAGCTTCCAGTTTTGTTTGGGAATAGAAGTAATAGTGAGCTAGGATACACGGAATAGAAGTAGGGTTCAGAAGGGGAGGGATCCCTTCTAAAACAGATGATCAGAGGAAGGTAGTACTTCACCTAGGCTTTGGATGACTGGTAGAATTCCCATAGGTAGTGTCTAATCTAGGAAGAGAGGATTACATGAACAGAGGTGTTTGGAAAACAGGCACATGATTCCAACAGTAAGCATAGTGAATGTGTTGGGTGGGATGTAAATCTAGTTGGATTTGGTAATCTTTCAATAAAATTAATCAAATACTGAAATGCCAATTCCTAAGTAACTTTATTACTTTCATTAAAATACATCTTCACTCTCTTGGACATATTTTTCCTTTATTAAAAGAAATTATTTTATGTAATAGATGCATATAGTTCTTTAACAAAAATCAAATGAAATTAAGAGACTAGTAAGGAAAACCAGCCAACCCCTACACACCCTTTGGAAGTCCTCAATTCTTTCCTAGAGGAAATCAGATTTCATTTATTTAGCTGTTCCTTGGTATTTGCTTCCATTTGATAATATTCTTACAATGTTATATCTTAATTTCTTGCAGACATTATCTCATCACTTCTGCTTATGAAATATGTAGAATTAGCTGTTACATTGTCTCTTCCAACGAGCAATTTCTCCCAGTAGTGTTGTATCACAAGTTTAGTTGATGTCCTAATTAATATTTGACTTGTTATGACTGCATAAGGGTATGTGTGTGTGTATGTGTGAGATGTTATGTGTCTTACATTTTCACTCACATAATTTTCTATAAACCTATCTGCAGATTTTTTCAAACTGCAAAAATTTTCCAATAAATCCACTAACCTTTCAAAACTTTTCAAATAATTTATCAATTCTTTATTTCTGGGGAGATTCCTCTTTGGCCCCTTTTCTTCTGTTCCCATCTAATTTGGTTGCAGGGCTGATTCTGAGAATCTCTTACCTGTCTTCCTTCTTGGACCTGCTATTTCCCAGAGTCTTTTTTTCAGTGTATTGTTCTCGGCACTCTAAGTCTATCCTATGTGGAAAATACCCTCTTTGGGTCTTTGAAATTATCCTATGTTATCTTTCTTTTTCTTTTTTGAGGCAAAATTAGTAGATAACATTATATTAGCTTTTCCCCAAGTCCCTCCCCCCTGAAAACCACCAGTCTGTTCTCTGTATCTATGAGTTTGGTTCGTCTTATTTTTTATATTCCACATATAAGTGATATCATATATATTTGTCTTTGTGTTTCATATTTCACTTAGCATAATACCTTCGAGGTACATCCACATTGTTGTAGATCACAAGATTTCCTTTTTTTCATGGATGAGTAATATTCCTTTGTATAGTGTCAGTGTGTGTATGTGTGTGTGTGTGTGTGTGTGTGTGTCTTTATCCATGCATCTGTTAACCTTTAGATTGTTTCCATGCTTTTCAACCATTATTTCTTCAAATAATTTTTTCTGCCCCCTTTCTTTTTCTTCTCCTTCTGGGTCCTCTGTAAGGGAGATGTTAGTCTCCTTATGTACCGTAGGACCCTTAAGCTATCTTCCTTTTTTTTTTTTTTTTAATTCTTTTTGCTTTTTGCTGCTCTGTTTGGGTGATTTTTGGTGCCTTGTCATCTAGGTCAGTGATCCACTCTTGTATTTAGTCTAGTCTGCTTTTGAACAGTTCTAGTGTATTCTTCAGCTCAGCTGTCATATTCTGCTCTGTGACTTCAGTTTGGTATTTTGCTATGTTTTCTGTCTTTGTTGAAGTTCTGTGTTCTTCCATGCTTCAAGTTTTGTAAGTATCTTTATGACTATTGCTCTGATTTATCAAGTAGGTTTTTTTTTATCTCCATTTCATTGAGGTCTTTTTCTGAGGGTTTGCCTTGTTCTTTTAGAACATATTCCTCTGCTTCCTCATGTTGTTTGACTTTTCTCTGTTAATTTCTACATATTAGGCAAAATAGCTACCTCTCCTAGTCTTGAAGGACTGGCCATGTGTGGAAGTTGGCCCAGAGGGCCCAGATGTGTGATTCCCCCCTGGCTTCTAGAGCCAGGTGCTCAAGGGGCATCCCATGTGTGGGCTGCATGCACCTGCAGCTGTGGCACAAGGGGCAGGGAATTCACCTACTTGGCCTGATGGTTCTGTGGCAGCAGTATACCTACCAGTGCTAGCAGGTTAGAGAGTACCAACATAGCACCAACCACCACTTGTACTACCAAGGTAGAATAACACAAAAATTGCACCTGCCAATGGCTCCATCCCCAGAGAGTCTCAATAGGTTCCTGTCTCTCCAGCAGAGGCTTTAAGACTAGCAAGTGGATCTTCTTCACATAAGGTCTAGGTACTATTCATACTACTTGTGCACTGGATTTTGGGGCAAATGAATCTGCATACATACCCTTTGAGAGTGGGTTCTCCATTCTCTACAGCTCTATGGTTCTTCTGAATGTAAGCCCTCTTGGTTTTCAAGACCAGATGCTTTGGCAGCCTATCTCCCCATTGTAGGCCCCAAGGGTTGGGGTGCCTGATGTGGGACACAAATTCCTTGCTTCTCAGGAAAAAGTCACATATTTTTGAAATCCCTCTGTATTGTGGGTTCCTGTACCTGAAGTGGGTTTTTCGGGGGGGGGGGGGGGGGGGAAGGATGTCTCTGTCTCTCCTACCCATCTCAGTGTGCTTCTTTCATACTTGTGCAGTTGCTGTTACACTGTTTCTCAGGTCTTTTTCAGAGGAAATTATTCCATATGTAGCTTTAGATTGGTTTTGTCTGTGGGAGGAGATAGTTTCAGGATCTTTTTATATCACCGTCTTGAATGCTTATTGTCTTATCACTGTCTTTTAATTCTATTTCCTATGCAATTTTCTCAACTGTATTTTCCAAGCTTGTTTTTTAAATTTTAGTTTTTATGTTGTTAATATCCAAAATATTAGTGCTATTTCTTTTTCAAAGCACTCTATTCTTTTTATAGAATCCTATTCTTAATCTTATCTTTCTGAGGATAACAGCAAGTTTGTTGTTGTTGTTTATAGTTTTCTTTTCCGTATATTTGTGTTGTGGGATTTCTTGCATTTCTTCATGTAAACATGGGTGATCTTGGATGATAGGATTTAAGAGAAACATTTGTATATGGGGACAGTGGGCTTGTCTACTGATATACTTTGCTTTAAGAGGATTAGATAGTGGGTATAGATGGAGGGAAATGTAGCCTATTTGATTTGGGGACACACAAATGTCTGTACGTGGACATAGTTTTCTCTTCATCCATCTCGTTCCTCAAGAGCACAGAAGTAGGAAGTGTGCTAATGCACCCATTCTTTCTAAGCAGGTTTTCACTGGTCCTCAGATTTTCAATTATGCTCCTTGCTCTAGCCCTTCACTATCTCCAGAGTGTAAGAATCCATTGACATTATCCATGGACTAAGCCTCAGCCCTCCTGCCTAACCGCATGCTTGCCTGGATGTACAGGGTGGTGGAGGCTCCTGTGAGCCTTGACAGGCCTTAGAACAGACTGGGGTTTTCAGTCCCTTGCATTCACTTCCAAATGTCTTTGAAATCTCATCTCCCTCTCTCTCCTCTGCTGTTCTTTTTTTGCCCTTTTTTTGTGCGTATACTTTTTAAACATCTTTTACTGTCATTTTAGTGGGTTCTTGGGAAGCAGATTTAATTAGATAAATACAAGTGATCAATCCTTTTCTTAAAATGGACATTCCCCCTTTCCTTTTTCTCCCCCTGTACTTGATTTTAAATGGAACAGAATTTTATAGTAGCAGCTGTGCAAACAATATGTGAGAATTACAAGCCTGTGAATTTTAGTTTATGAGAATTTGATAATTTAGTCAGCAACTGTTTTTTAAAGAAAAGCACCCTAATAACAGGACCATTTCAATCAGTACAATGCCTAATTGTAAAGAAACCTAATTTAATAAGCTGAGTTGTGCCTAAGATTGAGTTATGTTTTTCTTCATTACGTGAAGAATTCACCAGGGTGAGTTTGAGTTAAGCCTGTCTTTTATACATACTATGTATCATAATGCCATTTTTATTGTTGGAGGTTAGCTGAGTGGTTTTGCCTTGCAAATTTTTTTAAGTTTGTTTTGAGGGAGACCGTGCAAGTGGGAGAGGAGCAGAGAGAAAGGGGGGACAGAGGATCCAAAGCAGGCTATGTGATGACAGCAGAGAGCCTGATGGCAGAGCTCAAGTTCATGAACCGTGAGATCGTGACCTGAACCGAAGTCAGATGCTTAACATACTGAGCCACTCAGGTGCCCTGCCTTGAAAATATTACAGTACCATGCAAATGTTGGTTAGTTACAATTCTACTTATTAAGTAATCTCTTCTTGGATAGTATGAGCTCCATAGCAAGCATATGACATATTTCCTTCCCTGGGTTTAATTCCTTCTTACTGAGAAGTTCCCCTTCTTTTGAAATTATTCAACCTTCAAATTTGTTTCTATGAAAAACAGAATCGTTATACTACAACTCCATATTTAAGCCCTTTCCATTTTCATTATGTGCTTTTTAGGTTTCCTAGAAACAATGCCAAATATATAAACTATTCCGTGTTTCTGGGCAGACCTAAACCCAAAGAGTTAAAGGTTGCCACTTGCGGGGCACCTGGGTGGCTCAGTCGGTTGAGTGTCCGACTTCGGCTCAGGTCATGATCTCACAGCTCGTGAGTTCGAGCCCCGCGTCGGGCTCTGTGCTGACAGCTCAGAGCCTGGAGCCTGTTTCAGATTCTGTGTCTCCCTCTCTCTCTGCCCCTAACCCACTTGCATTCTGTCTCTGTCAAAAATAAATAAACATTAAAAAAATTAAAAAAAAAAAAAAAAGTTGCCACTTGCATATTTGCCCAAGGAACCAGTCAATCAGGTTTCTGCAAGACCTCCACTGGAATAAATTGGAGGTTTCCAAACCTGACTACACATTTCGATGACATTCCAGTTGGTTCTACTTCCCTCCTAGATCCATGTGACAGGAAAACCTTATTTGTGTTTATAACCCCCCATGATGTCTAAGACTGTAGATCTTGACAACTAGATTATATTTTGTTTGCTAAGTATGCATACAAATCTTTATTTTCCTTTTTAACTGTACCAGATAACATTAAGTAGTGAGTGGGATTATGCAAATTTGGATAGAGAGCCCATGGCTGAACAGTTAATCTGCATTAGAACAACTGGTCTTGAATGTGTATGTGCGTGTGTATATGTATACTCATGTGTATGTAACTTTGTAAAGATCTTTAATCCACTATTGTCAGCTGTTCTTTTTATCTTGACAGCTTATATTTCTTAATTCTTTCATTGTCATTTTAGTAAGGTATTAGGAAAAGTAGATAAGCTTATCTTTAAAAGGTCTCCACTGACTTATACTTGATTTTATTTAGTTTTTTTAAATGTTTATTTTTGGGAGAGAGAGAGGAGCAGACTGTGAGCAGGGGAGGAGCAGAGAGAGACGGAGACTCAAAATCTCAAGCAGGCTCCAGGCTCTGAGCTGTCAGCACAGAGCCCGATGAGGGGCTCCAACTCACCAATTGGGGGATCATGACCTGAGCCGAAGTCAGACACTTCACTGACTGAGCCACCCAGGAGACCTTTTTTATATTTTTTAAATGTTTGTTTATTTTTGAGAAAGAGAGAGACAGAACATGAGAGGAGAGGGGCAGTGAGAGGGGGAACACAGAATCTGAAGCAGGCTCCAGGCTCTGAGCTCTCAGCACAGAGCCTAACACGGGGCTCAAACTCATGAACTGCAAGATCATGACCTGAGCCAAAGTTGGACGCTTAACTGAATGTGTCACCCAGGAGCCCCATCTTATACTTGATTTTAAAGCCAACATAGTTTCCTTAGAACAAATTTATTGAGATGCAATTTACACACCATAAAATTGCCCCTGTTAAAGTGTACAGTGAATACATAGAACAAACTGAGGGTTGATGGGCAGTGGTTGGGGAGGGGCAGGGAAAATGGGTGATGGGCATTGAGGAGGGCACTTGTTGGGATGAGCATTGTGTGTTGTATATAAGTAATGAATCATGCAAATCTCCTGAAGCCAAGGCTACACTGTATACACTGTATGTTAGCTAACTTGACAATAAATTATAATAAATAATAAATGAAGTATACAGTGGCTTTTAGTATATTCAGAATACAACAACACTACTATCTAGTTTTGAAACATTTTTATCACTCCAAAAAAGAAAGAAAGAAAGAAAGAAAGAAACAAACAAACAAACAAACAAACTCTATACCCATTAGTGGGCACTCTCCTCCCTTCCTCTCCACCTCTCCCACTTCTCCCAGCCCTAGGCATGTGCTAATCTTTCTAGCTACATAAATTTGCCTAGATTTATGGGCATTTCATGTAAATGGAGTCAGTATGTGGTCTTTTGTGACAGGTTTTTTTCACTTAGTGTATGTTTCAGGTTTCATCCATGTTGGAACATCAGTACTTTATTCCTTTTTATGGCTGGTTAGTATTCTGTTGTGTGAACATATCACATTTATCCATTGATGGACATTTGGGTTATTTACACCTTTTGGCTGAATGATACTGTTACGAACAATTATGTACAAGTTTTTGTAGGGACATGTGTTTTCATTTCTCTTGGTATCTACCAAGGAGTGAAAGTTCTGGGTCACAGGGTGACATTGTTTAACATTTTAAGGAATGGTTTTCCAAAATACTTGTACTATTTTACATTCTCATCAGCAATAAATGAAGGTTTGATTTTTCATCATCTTTGCCAACACCTATTATTATCTGTTTTTAATTTTAGTTATCCTTGTAGTCGAGGCAGTAGAATTTTAATAGCAGATGAATTATAAACTTGAAGAGGACAAACAGAGAGGAGACCAGTTGCTTAAGGGCCAAGAAGATAATGTCTGTTGGAGATTTTTAGAATGAATTGTGAGTTGATGAAATCTCCAGTAAATTCTGCATTTGTCACTAATGTTTTTATGTGAAGAGCATCTTATTTGAGCTGGAAGAGAAAAAGAACAGCCAGTAAATTAATATATATATAAATGTATATTATATACATTATGTGATATATATAATATATATATTATTTGTATTAGGAAATCAACTCATGTAAAAAATGTAATGAAAGTTAAAAGAATATCAATTTGAAGGGATGACAAATGATTGGCCTGCTAGTCGCCTCTAGCTCAGCCCTAACTCTGTCAAGCTGTATTCTGTGAATACCAGTATTTTGCTAAACCCGTGGAAATTATCAACCTTTACACTGATTCCATAAATAATTTGAGGACTTAAGGGAGAAGGAAGCAACATCCAAAATAGACTTAAAAACTGGGTTTGTTGGTGTACCTCCTATGACACCAAATAAGTCCAGTTATAGCTGAGCGTTGGATCACTAGGGTTTTAGAGGGTGGGAACTGGTGGTAAAATGATTTCCACTGAAATTACACACTTACTGTACTTTGCCTCTTTAATATAGAACTAGATTTATGGAAAGAGCCAAGCTTTGTTAGCTGGGATATTGCCAGTATTGTTAAAAATTCACATATTATATTGTAGGAGGCTCCCTTTCCTAAGTGCTGCGATTGCTTTTTTTCACTCTCCTGTGTACTGACATTCCCACATAAACAGGTTCTTTAGCTGTTAAATGCTTGTGTCTAACATCTAGCCTAGATGTGAACTTGCAGTTTTGACTTTAGATGGACTGTTTCATGTGTTTCTTATCTTTTTATCTATGCCAGCTTGTCCCCATTAACAAGCACTCAGCACTCAGTAAGTGCCCACGGAATAGACTTGCTGATATACTATTTAGGCATCATTAGGAGTATTTTGTCATGGGACTGAAAAGTAAAGTATCATCAAATTCTTTTTTTATCCTACAGGCCTTTGCCTTTCCATGCAGGTTCATTCTGGGAGCCAGGAGTATCAGTGTAGATATTGGCTGATTTGTAGTAAACACACCTGTGAGTCTTGTAGAATCTAATCAGAATAAGATTTGTAGTTTCATTAATATCTAAGAATAGACTGCACTTGATTAAATTTTATTAGTCACTTTATCATCACACCCTTTGAGAAATTTGTGTGAGGTTTGAGAACGTTGTCATTGGCAAGGATTCTAAGAGAGCTGTAAAAATAGAACCTTTACTTTTACATAGAAATCTACCAATTCCAGTAACCAGAAAATATAATTATGTTGTTTAGATAAGCTTCTCGCCACACTAACGAAGTGATTCCATTCCTGGGGTATGAAATGCAAGGGTAAAACCCAGTGTATTCCAATGTAGCTGGTGTTTTATGATTCTTTTTCCTATTGTTTACAAATGCATATTTAGAAAGAAATATAACTTATGTTTTGTTCTCACGTATTCTACAAAGCATTTTGTGCCTAGACATTCGTGTAGGCTTGTATTAAAATGCTTCTCCCCTACGCCTCAGGACCTAAGAAGCTATAATGTATCATAAATGAATTAAGACTACCCCGCCCCCAATACTCAGCAATTTTGCTTGTTCATTTGCTGATTCAGGAAACTTTTGTTAAACATTTACATGTATGAGACAGTGTGGTAGTTGCTCTGTAACAATAACAACTATATCTGAGTTTGTTAGTGCACACTGATCAGATCATATGCTCTGAGGTCCTACTGCCATACCTGATTTATAGCTTGGCTACTTGGTGCTGTGTGAACATGGGCAAGTTAATCTCTGTTTCAGTCTCGTTCTAACTGGAGATATATTAGACTCCTATTCTTGCTGTGACAGATTTCTGCAAATTTAGTGGCTTAAAACCACACAAATTACCTCACTGTTGTGTGGGTAAGAAGTCTGTGGGCCCAGCTGGTGTCTGCTCCAGGTTCACAAGGCCAAACCCAGATGTCAATCAGCCTGGGTTCTTATCTGAAGGTTCCAGGGGAGAAGCTGCTTCCAGGCTCATTTGGAACCTTGGCACTTTTCCATTTCATGCAGTCGTAAGGCCAAGATCCCTGTTTTCTTGCTGGTTTCTTCTTGGCTTCCACATGCTCAGGCTTGTGACCTTTCCTCATCTTCAAAATCAGCAACAGCTTATTATTGTTCTAACAGATTAGCAAGTTTTCATGAATCCTTTGTGAGGCTTAATGAGGAAATAAAAAGCTACTTCGATAAATCTGGCGCCATGAGGCTAAATATTTTGGTTCTTTTAATGGCTGACCTTCTCGTGGCTCTGAGATATATCGTGGTAGAGATTAGCAGTTTGCTCTTTTTATTGTTGTTGTTGTTTTTTCTCCTTGAGCCTAAGGCTGTAAGTAGAGTATAACTTCGTGGTCATTGAAAAGTCAAAGCACGTGACAAACACCAGGATGAATGTCCAGATTAGAGTTAAGTGCCATCCCGTGGTATAGGTTCAGCATTACTGATTATGATCATAATCTTTTTTTAATGAGAACAAATACTGGCCACGTGGTTCAATGTTTGCTACTTAATCTGGGACAAAAGTTTTTATGGTACAGTCTTTAAGTGCTGAGTAGTTTCCTCTGTATACTATATATACTGTGCTCATTGTGCAGTTGTTTTTTAGCTTGAGAAATAGTTCAAATTTAGCCAACAGCAAATGCAAACTTTCAGGAAAACTTGTATAATTTGAAGTGACTCTTTAATACAGAAAGTTCTTGTCCTATGAAAAGATTAATGTCAAGGAAAATGATGACTATTTCAATTATTAACCACTATTCCATCTGCAAAGTTTTCTTAAACCTTTTGCCTCGTGAATTATAACATACTCTAATTCTTATTCCAGTTTAATTCTAGAGATAACTACAAGTTTAAACAGTTAAAATATTTCAGTACAACTGCAGAGGTGCATTTCACTTCTTCTTGTGTGGAATTTCATTGCTGAGTGTCCTTACCCTTTGACCATCAAATGACACTTTTGTTATCATTTGGATCCTCTGTGATCCCCTTCCTACTCAACACTTCAATCCAGCTGGTTGTATAAATGGACTAAATTATTCCACATTTCTTCAAAATTTGGAATATATGTCTTTTTATTTCTATACTAGTTTGTCTTACTCTCTATGTATCTTAAAAGCATCATTCTATTAAAACTATTTCTTTATCACTTTTTATATGCAAGGCATTGAGGGAATTTAAAAGATGTTTACACCTCAGCCTCCAACTCTGAATGAGCTTACATTTGCTGGTTTGCAAATTTTTTACATTAACCGACAATAAACATCAAATACTTTCTCAATGAGGCCTTGCTGACAAAGCCCTTATATAATTGTAATTACCACAATCACCCCGGGGCCAGGACTCTGAATTCCCTCTATCCCTATTACTGTAGTTACTGTTCAGTGTCACACCTACTAGAACATAAGTTCCCTGAGGGCAGGGGTTTCTGCTGTGTTTGCTGATGTATCCTAAACGCTTAGAATTGTGCCAGACACAGAATAGCCATCCAGTAAATATTTGTTGAATGATTGAATGTGTATTCCATTCATGTATTTTTCACATAGAAAACAAAGAACTTGCATATATAAAACAAACAAGATACAAACTATATCCAGAATTGGCCATGTCTTGCCATCCCACTGCTATCAACCTGCTCCAGGCCAACCAGCCTCTCTCTCAGGGACTGTGGAGTCTCCCAGCTCAGCTGCCCGCTTTCCATTGCCTCTACTGACCCCCATCCCCCCACAGTCCAGACTCAGCACAGCAACCAGGGTGGTCCTCTTAAATGCAGCCTCCTCACAGCTCAAAACTCTCACTCAGGGTTGCGGGGGAGCATGGTTTATAATAAGACTGTAATGATCTTCCCTGGCTCTTTCTCCCTCCCCGCCGACCCCCACCGCACTGTCTCCTGATTTCATTTCCTGCCACCCTCCCAAACTTGGCCTTTGCCGTTGCCATTACTACTGCTTAACATACAATTCTCTGTTTCCTTCAGCTCTCTGCTCAGTCACCATATCAGAGTGGCCTTCCCTGATCATGCTGAATGAAATAACATTCCCTCCCTGTGTCACTCCACTTTATTCTCCCTTATTCTGCTTTATATTTCTTCAGAGCACTGATGTTACCACTCACATATATACAGTTAGACTGCCTGTCTCTCCCATTAGAATATAACTTTCAGGGGCGCCTGGGTGGCTCAGTCGGTTAAGCGGCTGACTTCGGCTCAGGTCATGATCTCGTGGTCCGTGGGTTCAAGCCCCGCGTCGGGCTATGTGCTGACAGCTCAGGGCCTGGAGCCTGTTTCAGATTCTGTGTCTCCCTCGCTCTGCCCCTCCCCCGTTCATGCTCTGTCTCTCTCTGTCTCAAAAATAAATGTTAAAAAAAAATTTTTAAAAATTAGAATATAACTTTCATAAAAGCATGAAGTTTGTTTTCTGTACTGTATGCCTAGCATTAGAGAATGCCAGATGCACAAAGCATGTGCTAAGTATCACAAATAATATATGAATAAATGTGCATGAAAATAGAAACATTGCTCACTTTTTTTTATGTGAGACCTTGAGGAAGCCATTGTAATTACCAATATCAACGCAAGAGTATGAATGACAAGGCAATGTTTATTATATTTACGTATCAGCACATCAAAGAATAATGCAAGCAATAGTAATTACTATGAACTTTTTCTCTCAGGCGTCAAAAGGCACATTTGCACAAATACTGCCAACTGCCCAGTGATGCTATGCTGGGCATACTTCTACAAGGCTCCCCTAAAGGTGTTGAACAATTATTCTCACGTATAGGAAATCTTGTCTGTAAGATTACTTCAGGCTGGCTATAGCAGTGATACCACGTTTCTAGAAACAGTGCTAATTACAGAGTCCTAGTATGTTAGCACGTGCTTAGTAGGAAAAGAGGTGACAAATGTTACGCTAATAAATTAAGATCTTTACGGCAGTGTCAGTATGTCTGAACAGAGGAAGTAAATTGTGAGTATTCATAGTTCAAATTCAGTGTGTTGCCATTCAAGCCTGTAAAGGAGAGGACAGTCACTCGCCCAGTGAGTGAATCACTGAGTCATAGGAAACAAATGCTTTGGGGTAGGAAACACGTACAAGATACTTTCTCCTCAACTGCGTTTTCTCTTTGAGAACACATTTAGTGATCCTTCCATTCATGCCATAAAGGAATTAGGTTGTGTGTGTTTGTCTCCCTTCCCGTTACTTGTCAGTTTTACTTCTGGGAAAATTATCTATTGTATTTCAAAACTTGGAAGTAAATGATGGAAGTGCTCCTTCTTTTTGAAAGATGTTATTGTCATAAACTCATAACTGTTTTCAATATTTGTTTTATTTAATCTGGTGTCTTCACACATCGTCTAACTTAGGATCTGAAGTTTCATCTCAGAGCCAGAAGGCTAATGGCCCATTATCAAGGCTGTTAGAATGTTGTTGCTTGTATTCCTAAATACTGGAATTAAACCACAATTTTAGGCAGACAGTACACACCCATGCAAACACCCAGATTCACTCTGGATTAGTCACTGTAAGAAAATAAAAAGGGCAAAATCGAATTCATTTTCTTGTAGTTCATATTTATTTTTATAACACAAAGGGATGAGAAATGGGTAGTTTTCAGTTAGTTTTTAATCACTCCAAACTTAATTATTTCCATTTCTTACCTAGTCAAGATCATAATACAGTGGAAAACAATGCCATCATAAGCAACATACCACATGGTTTTATGGATTATCAAAGTATTTAAATATGATTTTTCTTTTTTTAAAGTAAATAAAATTTTCTAATACCAAGAAAACTATTTATACATTGTATACATTATTGGATCACATCATTTGTGGTCAGTGAGAAATCATTATTCCAGTCATAAAGGGAATGTTCTCCAAAGCGATTTTAACAAAGATTGAAGTCTGTACATTTTTGGCATTGCTATTTTTTGGCAGCATCCCGTATTCTAACATTCATAAAGGTGAAATGGGCTCATTATATTAAAAGACATGTCATTAAAACCTCAGTTCTCATAAAATCAAATTAGTGATGGTGAAGTAAAAGAAGTTGCTCTGTTTAACAAGTAGTTACATAGCACTTACTGTGTGTAAGCCTCTCTGTTTTAAGTACTTTGCAACTGTTAACTAGAATTTAAATAAAAACTTGAAAAATATTAAGTACGTTGCAACTTTAAACTCATCCAGTCCTCATCACAACCCAATGAGGTAGTTAATATTCCCATTTATAAATGAGTTTAGTATATTTATAAATGAGTCTAGTATCGAGTCTAAGTTCACACAGGTAGCAAGTGCCAGAAGGAGGATTCTAATCCAGGAAGTGACTCCTGACCTTCCTAATCCTAGCACTGCAGCCACTCAGCAGCACTTTCTGTGACTTTCTGCATGTTCTCTAGGTTTTCACTTCCTTCAGTGGCATCATGTTATGCATGCATTTTGTAACACTGACTAATCCTCTTCCACTGCAACACATTTGCCTCACTTTGCTGTTTCTTAACACTTGACTGGCTAAAAGTAGCTGACCTATCTAAGTTAAGGAATCCAGTGTATGTTAGTTATAACTGGATTAAGTTTTCATTGTCTTAGACATGTGTCTAAAAGGACGGATTATGATTATTCCCCTAAAGTATTTGCTATAAAAGATTTATATTTGCCTCTGAAAGAAAATAGTACACAAAATTTTTTAAGATAACTTTTCTGTATTTAATATTGACAAATTACATAAATCTTTGAGAATTGAGGGAAACTTTTCATATATGTGTCTGAATTTTGGCTCACTGTAAGATATTTTTGGCTTTATATAGGTTAGTAGGCTTTGTATAAAAAGCACATACCAAATTCTAAACTCTGTGACATGGGAAAGAGAAAAAGCTATGTGGAAATTAATAGTTTCCTTCAGTTTTCTCTGGGGCGCCTGATGGCCCAGTCAGTTGAGCTTCTGTCTCTTGATTTTGGCTCAGGTCATAAATTCCAGGATCGTGGGATAGAGCCCTGTGTCAGGTTCCATGCTGAGTGTGGAGCCTGTTTGAGATTCTCTCTCTCTCCCTCTTCCTCTGCCCCTTCCCCATGCTTGCTTTCTCACTCTCTCAAAAATTAATTAAGTACGTACGTACATCCATACATACAGTACATGCCTAAATAGGATTATAGATCATTAAAAAAAAATAGCTTCCTTCAGTTTTCTCTATCTAGATTCCTGATCACTAGTTTAGTTTTGTTCATTGTGACCTAGAAATGTCTCCTGTATTAAATCTTATTCAACCAAGAGATTCTTGTTTTTAACAAACTTGAAGACCTTAATCAAATGGATAAAAAGCCAGTCTTAATTTTGGGTAAGGAACACACAGAAGTGAAATATGAACCCATTTAATGCACTAAGTAAAGCTCATGATTTTCAGAGTGTCTTGAATAAGTTAGTAAATCTTTAACATCAAGGAAAGTTAAATACTCAACAATCAAAGAAAAAGCAAAACTGCTCCCCCCCCCCCACGTTTTGATGGCCTTAATATTTAAGTCTTCAGGAATTTTTTCCTGAATAAAATGTTAGACTTTATTATGCCTCTGTGCTTTTGTTGTCGTTACTATGAAATATGCCTGAGAGCATTTTTTTCTTATTCTTTTTCTTTCCAGATGACAGAAATGATGCTCAGGACAGTAGCTTAAGAGCATTAATAAAAGAGCTGCCAGACGTCCACTACTGCCTCCTCAAGTACCTATGCCAGTTCTTGACAGAAGTGGCCAAGCACCATGTGCAGAATCGCATGAATGTTCACAATCTCGCCACTGTATTTGGGCCAAATTGCTTTCAGTAAGTTAATGGAGCTTTGCTGTTAATATTATCACATACTACTTTTTCCCTTTGATACTGCCTGAAATTATTTGGGATGTAGAGTCATATTTCAGGCTGAAAAGTCAACCAGTTTATGTTGGGGAAGTTCTATCTTGCTATTGGGCATTTAGCCTTGTTTTTCATCCCAATTTTGAAGAAGGCAAATATGCCTTTCGTGAAACCATAATTTGTAATATTTCAAACAACTGCCTTTAAAATTCTGGAAATACATTTTACTTTTGCTAAAAAAGGGCATTTAAAAATTCTAATCTGAAACATTGATTAGCAGAAAGGGAAGGAGTATAATATAGTGCATAATTGTTTAATGTGATAGTTAAAATCATTGCTAATAAATGAAAAAATTCAAGCTCAATATGTCAGTGACAGAAAAATGTAACCTCAACTACATTTGTTTTCTAAGAATAAACTAGACTAGAAATAAAGTAGTCTCCTTGGTGGCTGCTATAGCACTGGCCATAAAAATGTTTGTAAAACTTCATGTTTTCTTTTCCCTGTTATTCCTTAAAGGTATTTCATTGTTGATATGTAAAATATGATGTTGCAATCCAGGGACTTTGCTTTTAACTCTCCTATTAATTAATCTATTAATCCCCACTGATATCAAACACATTTCTTCTAGTAATAAGAACAAAGAACGCTCCCGCTTTTAAAGCCGTCAGAAATTCTCAGCAATTTTTTTAATAGTGTATTTGTTTATATACTCAGCTAAGCTCATTCAGCAGCCCAGAACTAGGAATAGTACAAACCTCAGAATGACTGTCCAAATATAAACTCTGGCTTAGATCATAGTGACTCCAGGGTTCCAGGACATTCACAGCCTACTCTGGTGAGATGTTCTACCTTAATAACTATCCCCATTGTAACCTTAGAGATTTAAGTTTTAAATAATAGCATTTCATAGGATATGTTAGGGTTTTATGAATAAATATCTCACACATAGCCTCTACTAATTTCTTACTCAAAAGCTTTGTATTAGGCTGTATTTATTTTTACTCCTATCTTCAAAATAAACCTTTGTTTAGTGACCTACATGTAAGAAATAGAGATAACTAGAAAAGTGTTCAATAATTTTGAAACCCTAAATTCTAGAAGAGGTGAAAATGATTTTGTAAGTAGAGTGATCATTTTATAACTCACAGATCCATACCTCATTGCTGACTTACTGGATTGGGCTTGATCTGGAATTTCTGGTAACTTGCTTCAATTAGTCAATCAAAAATATCAAGTAATGAGTTTTTATAGGCTCTACTGCTTAGTATAGCTTTTATCCTTTTTGATGGTAAAATACACTAACAAAATTTACCATTTTACTATTTTTAAGTGTATAGTTCAACAGCATTAAGTATATGTACTTTGTTGTGATCTACTTGGTATGTGTGTCTAAACTTACAGTTCTGGAAGTCACTACTAGGTCCTTTTCACACTGAAATAGAGTATAATTCTTACAACAGATAACTGTTTATTGAACTTCTTACCAAGTACTGTATTGTCTCCTATATCTGATTGATTCTAAAGAGGCAGAAGTGGCTTATGTTGTCTTTGAAGTTCCTCTGTCCAAGTTAAGGAAAAGTAGACATTTCAACTTTTGACCACACATAGTCCATTCATGTTACAAAGATGATCAGTGGAATGCTGAGATTCAAGGATAATTCTTACCAAGACCCACTAAAAGGCAAACAAAGGAAGTGCTTTTCTTAATACCTAAGGTGAATACCTTGTCTAGTCGATAGGTGAGGAAGATTTTTTTAAATAAAGAAACATCTTCATGAAATAATGTTAACTTTTGAAAGAACATAAAATTTTAGATATAAAAAGATAACTGGCTATGAAATATATAATTATAAAATGGAAGAAAATGCACTAACAGCAAAAGAATGTTTGGTGCTCTGTATTCTGGATTTCTGGGTGACTCTTAAATTATAGGTTTTCAATATGTAATCCTAGTTACAGGTTTATTAAATTTAGATGATCATGTAATATTATCATTATAAATACTCAAACAATATAGAAAGTATATAGGATACAAATAAAGTCTCTACCATGAGTCTCCGCCATTAGTACCTCCCATGCCAACCTCTCCTTCCTAGAGATAAAAATCCATAGCCAGTAGGTATATATCCTTCCATCCTTATGTCTGAACACAGCCATAAAACTTTAATTTTTAAATATAAGTCTTATAATGATACATATATTATGAAGCTTGATTGCTCTTACTAGTATCACTGGAACTTTTAATATCACTCTACTTACATACGTTATTCTTTAACTATTGAATACTAGGAATTTCCCCTAGCCTGATTAATTTTCCCTCTACTGATAAGCACTTAAGTGTCAATTCTTTTACATGAAAATAGTGTTGCAGTGAATATATTGTTTTAATTCCTTATGTACATCTGCAACTATTTCTATAGAAAAGGTAACCTAGAAGTGAAACTGCTTGGCTGAGTATACACATTTTAAAGTTAATGTGTGGTGCCCTTAATGAAGCTGTAACAATTTATGATTCTACCATTGGTGTTTAAGAATACTTGTTTCCCTGTAACCTTGCTATGCTGAATGTTAACACATAATTCAGTACTTGTTGATCTAATGGGAAAAAAGGATATCCTAATTATTTGTGAAGTTGGGTATATTTTAGATTTAGGTGGTAGGTGGCATTAGTATTTGTGTTTCACTGTAGTTTGTGTCTGTCTTGTGCTTTGAATTTTTTTAGTTGTGGCTCTTGTTGCTTTGTAGGAGTCCCTTAGGTTTTCTAAAAACTAATCCTTATTTAGAAAAAAAAATTACAAAAATTCTTTTTGATTGTTTGCCTTTTAGCTTTATGGCAATTTATATATTAAATTTAAAAAAATTTTAATTAACTTTTCAACTCTTCCTCTTTTTGTTGACATTTGTATCTTGCTTAATAAATCTGAATACTGTTTCTTGCTTAATATTACATTAATAGCAAAGGTATTACATTACGTATTTTTCTTCTGTTATATTTATAGCTTTTTTATGATTACCTTTTCACTTTTATCTAGAATTTCTTTTTTATATGGCATGTATCATGTATAGATCCAGTTTGATTTTTCTTCAAATAGATAGTTGTTGCCAAATTATACACTGAGTAGCATATCTCTTTCCTAACTTACAGTGCCAACTCTATCACATATTAACTTCCCACATGAGTGGGAATACATGAGTACTGTATACATGTTTGTTTCTCGTTTTTGTATGGCTCTTTCTTGTCCTCTATTTTTCTATTATATTTGCTCTTTCAGAGGAATTTTGGAATCTCCCTGGTAAGTGGTATCTCATTGTTTTGATTTGCATTTCCCTGATGTTGAATATCTTTTAATGTGCTTATTGGCTATTTTTATTTATTTGGAGGAATGTTCAGATGCTCTACACATATTTTAATCAGATTGTCTCTATTATTAAGAGTCTTATATGTATTAAGAGTCTTATATGTATTTTGGATATAAACCCCTTAGTAAATACAGGATATGCAAATATTTTCTCTCTTTCTGTGAGTTACTTTTCATTTCCTTTAAAAAAAATTTTAATTCCAGTATAGTTAACATACAGTGTTATATTAGTTTCAGGTGTACAATATAGTGACTTAGTAATTCTGTATGTTACTCAGTGCTCATCAAGAAAAGTGTATTTTTAATCCTCCTCACTTATTTCACCCATTCCCCCACCTACTTCCCCACTGGTAACCATCTGTCCTCTACAATTAAGAGTCTGTTTGTTTGTCTGTCTTTTTTTCCTTTGTTCTTTTACTTTCTCAAATTCCACATATGAGTGAAATAATATGTTATTTGTATATATATGTATATATATTTTTATGGCTGAATAATATTCCTTCATTCATCTGTCAGTGGACGCAGGCTTCTTCCTTATTTTGGCTATTGTAAATAATGCTGCAATAAACGTAGGGGTGCATATATCCCTTTGAATTAGTATTTCATATTCTTCAGGTAAATACCCAGTAGTGCAATTACTGGATCATAGGGTAATTCTATTTTTAATTTTTTGAGGAACTTCCATACTGTCTTTTAATTTTTTGAGGAACTTCCATATGTATGTATATATATTTTTATGGCTGAATAATATTCCTTCATTCATCTATCAATGGACGCAGGCTTCTTCCTTATTTTGGCTATTATAAATAACGCTGCAATAAACGTAGAGGTGCATATATCCCTTTGAATTAATGTTTCATATTCTTCAGGTAAATACCCAGTAGTGCAATTACTGGATCATAGGGTAGTTTTATTTTTAATTTTTTGAGGAACTTCCATACTGTACCAGTTTGCATTCCCACCAACGGTGCACAAGTGTTCCTTTTTCTTCACATCCTCAGGAAAAACCTGAGGTTTTTCCCTGATGATGAGTGATGTTGAACATCATGTCTTCTTTGGAGAAATGTCTGTTCATGTCTTCTCCCCATTTTTTAATTGGGTTATTTGGTTTTGGGGTGTTGAGTTGTTTGTATCAGTTCTCTCTATATTTTGGATACTAACCCTTTATCAGATAAGTCATGTGTAAACATCTCCTATGCCGTAGGTTTCCTTTTAGTTTCATTCGTTGTCTTCTTTGCTATGCAGAAGATTTTTATTTTGATGTAGTCCCAATGGCTTATTTTTGCTTTTGTTTCCCTTGCTTCAGGAGACCTGTCTAGAAAGATGTTCCGAGGATCAATGTCAGAGAAATTGTTTCCTGTGCTTTTTTCGAGAATTTTTATGTTTTCAGGTCTCATATTTTGGTCCTTAATGCATTTTAAGTTTATTTGTGTATATCTTTAAGAAAGGGGTCTAGTTTCATTCCTTTGCATGTAGCTGTCCAGTTTTCCTAACACCATTTGTTGAAGAAACTGTCTTCTTGCCGTTGGATATTCTTTACAGCTTTGTCGAAGATTAATTGACCATAGAAATGTGGGTTTACTTCTGGGCTTTCTATTTTGGTTCCACTGATCTGTATATCTATTTTTGTGCCAGTATCATACTGTTTTGATTACTACGGCTTCGTGGTATAACTCAAACTCTCGAATTGTGACTTTGTTATTCTTTTTCAAGATTTCTTTGGCTATCTGGTGTCTTTTGTGGTTCCATACAAATTTTAGGATTGTTGGTTTTACTTCTGTGAAAAATGCTGTTGGTATTTCAATTGGGATTGCATTGAATCTGTTGATTGCTTTGGGTAGTATGGACAGTTAACAATATTTGTTCTTCCAATCCATGAGCGTGGAATGTCTTTCCATTTGTGTCATCTTCACTTTCTTTTCATCAGTGTTTTACAGTTTTCAGAGCATACAGTTTTACAGGTTTTTCACTTCATTAAGTTTATTCCTAGATATTTTATTATTTTTGGTTCAATTATAAATAGGATTTTTTCTCAGTTTCTCTTTCTGCTATTTCATTATTAGTGTATAGAAATGGAACATATTTTTGTACATTGATTCTTGTATCCTATGACCTTACTGAATTCATTTATCAGTTCTAGCAGTTTTTTGGCAGAGTCTTTAGAGTTTCCTCTATATAGTGTCATGTCATCTGCAAATAGTGAAAGTTTAACTTCTTGCTTACCAACTTGGATGCCTTTTATTCCTTTTTCTTGTTTGATTGTTCTGGCTGGGAATTCCAGTATTTGAATAGAAATGATGAGAGTGGACATCCTTGTCTTATTCCTGACCTTAGGAGAAAGGCTCTCAGTTTTTCCCCATTGACTATGTTGTTAGCTGTGGGTTTTTCATATACAACCTTTATTATGTGGAGGTATGTTCCCTCCAAACATACTTTGTTGAGGTTTTTTTCCTGAGTGGTTGTTGTACTTTATCCAGTGCTTTTTCTGTATCTATTGAAATGATCCTATGGTTTTTATCCTTTCTCTTATTGCTGTGATGTGTCTCATTGGTTGATTTGTGAATACTGAACCACCTTTGCATCCTGGAAATAAATCCCACTTGATCATGGTGAATGATTTTTTTTCAATGTATTGTTGGATTTGGTTTGCTAAAGTGTGGAGGATTTTTGCATCTATGTTCATGAGAGATACTGGCCTCCAGTTTTCTTTTTTTTTTTTGCACTGTCTTTATTTGGTTTTGACATCAGTCTAATGCTGGCCTCATAGAATGAATTTGGATGTTTTCCTTCCTTTTCCATTTCTCGGAATAGTTTGGGAAAAATAAGTATTAACTCTTTTTTAAATATTTGGTAGAATTTGCCTGTGAAGCCATGTGGTCCTGGACTTTTCTTTGTTGGGAGTTTTTTGATTACTGATTCAATTTCATTGCTAGTAATCCATTTATTCACATTTTCTATGTTTCCTGATACAGTTTTGGGAGGTTATTCTAGGAATTTATCCATTTCTTCTAGTTGTCCAATTTGTTGGCATATAATTCTTCGTAGTATTCTCTTAAAATCCTTTGCAATTCTGTGGTATCTGTTGTTTCTACTCTTTCATTTGTGATTTTATTTTTGAGTCCTTTTTTTTTTTTTTTTTTTTTTGTCTTTTGATGAGTCTGGCTAACGGTTTATCAATTTTGTTTTTTTCAAAGAATCAGCTCCTGTTTCATTGATCCCTTCTATTGTTTTTTGTTTGTTTTTTTTTTTCAATGTTTATTTGTTTTCAGAGAGAGAGAGAGAGGAGACAGAGCATGAGTGGGGGAGGGACAGAAAGAGAGGGGAGACACAAATTCTGAAGCAGGCTCCAGGGTCTGAGCTGTTAGCACAGAGCCTGACACAGGGCTCGAACTCATGGACCGCTAGATCATGACCAGAGCCAAAGTTGGACATTGAACCAACTGGAGCCACCCAAACGCCCCTGGTTGGTTGGTCTTTAGTTTCTATTTCATGTATTTCTGCTATAATCTTTATTATTCCCTTCCCTCTCCTGATTTGGGGTTTTGTTTATTGTTTTTATTCTGGCTTCTTTAGGTGTAAGGTTAGGTTGTTTGAGATTTTTCTTGCTTCTGGAGGTAGACCTGTATTGCTATAAACTTCCTTCTTAGAACAACTTTTGCTATATCCCAGCGATTTTGGACTGTTTTCATTTTCATTTATCTCCATATGTTTTTTATTTCTTTTTTGATTTCTTGGTTTCATTGCTTAATAGTGTGTTATACCTCCATGTATTGGTGCTCTTTCCAGATTTTTTCTTGTGGTGATTTCTAATTTCATAGCATTGTGGTCCGAAAAGGCGCACAGTATGTCTTCGATCTTTTTGAATTTGTTCAGACTCGTTTTGTGGCCTAATATGTGATCTATTCTGGAGAATGTTCCATGTGCACTTGAAAAGAATGTGTATTCTGGTGTTTTAGAAGGGATTTTTTTTTTTTTTTTTTTAAGGAGGGAATGTTTTGAATATATGTTACGTTCATCTGGTCCAGTGTGTCATTCAAAGCCAGTGCTTCCTGTTGATTTTCTATTTGGACATTCTGTCCATTGACATTAGTGGGGTGTTAAAGTCCCCTGTTCTTATTGTATCACTATCAATTAATCCCTTTATGTTTGTTATTAAGTGCTTTATATGTTATTAAGTGCTCCCATGTTCAGTGCATAAATATTTGCAGTAGTTATGTCTTCTACTTGGATTGTTCCCTTTATGGTTATGAAGTGTTCTTCCTCATTTCTTGTTACAGTCCTTGTTTTAAAGTCCATTTTGTCTGATGTAAGTATTGCTACTCTGGCTTTATTTTGACATCCTTTGGCATGATATATGTTTCTCCATCCCCTTACTTTCAATGTGAATTTTTTTTTTTTTAGGTCTGAAATTAGTTCCTTGAAGGCATGTAGCATGTATACATGTTGTTTTTTTGTTTTTGTTTTTTTTTTTTTTTTATTCATTTCATCACCCTATGTCTTTTGATTGGAGCATTTAGTCCACTTACATTCAAAGTAATTACTGGTAATATGTTTTTATTGACATTTTGTTAGGTGTTTTATGGTTGATTGTGTGGTTTTTCTCTGTTCCTGTCTTTGCTCTTTTGACTCAAGATTATTTACCTTTTAATGATATACTTTGATTCCTTTCTCTTTATTCCTTGCCTGTCCATTACTGGTTTTTGATTAGCAGTTACCATTGGTTTGTCTATAACATCTTCTGCATATGGCAGAAGTTGATGGTCATTTAAGTTTGAACCTGTTCTTTGCTCCTGTCCCCCTCCCACCATGTTTTAGATATACAGTGCTACATTACCTCCTTTTATTTTGTGAGTCCCTTGACTGATTTTTATATATATATAATTATTTTTACTGCTTTCGTGCTTTGTACTTTTTTTTTTTTTTTTTTTTTTTTTTTTTTTTTTTTTTTTTACTGTTACTTATGTTCTTTCTTATCCACCCAAAGCCTCCCCTTTAACGTTTTTACAGGGCTGGTTTAGTGGTGATGAATGTCTTAAAGTTATGTCTGAGAAACTCTTTGTCTTTCCTTTTATTCTGAATGATAACCTTGCTGGATAGAGTATTTTTGCCTGCAGGTTTTTTCCTTTCAGCACTTTGAATATATCATGCCATCCCTTCTGACCTGCAAAATTTCTGTTCAAAAGTCAACTGATAGCCTTATGGAGTTTCCCTGGTATGTAGCTGCTTTTTCTCTTGCTACTTTTAAAATTCTCTCTTTATCATTACTTTTTTCCATTTTAATTACTATGTTTTTTGGTATGGACCTCCTTGGGTTGTTTTTGTTGAGGGATGTCTGTGACTCCTGGATCTGGATGTGTTTCCTTCCTCAGATTCAAGAAGTTTTTAACTATTATTTCTTCAAATAAATTTTTTGCCTCCTGTTCTTTCTCTTCTTCTTCTGGAACCTCTGTAATGCAAATGTTATTTCACTTTATGATCCTTAGTTCCTAAGTCTATTCTCATTTTAAATGATTTTTTTTCCTCTCACCTGTGCAGCTTACTTACTTTCCATTCCTCTGTCCTCCAGGTCATTGATTCATTCTTCTGCTTCCTCTAACCTACTATTTATTCTATCTGGTATATTTTTCATTTCAGTTATTGTGTTCTTCATCTCTGATTGACTCTTTTTTATCTCTTTGTTAAGGGTCTCACTGATGTCCTCCAGTCTTTTCTCAAGTCCAGTGAGTATCTTTATGAGCATTACTTTGAATTCTCTATCAGGCATGTTACTCCATTTTATATCCAATTTGTTTGGCTGTCTTGCTGTGATTTTGTCCTGTTCTTTCATTTGGAACATATTTCTCTGTCTCCTCATTTTGTCTCACTCTCTGGGTCTGTTTCTGTGTGTTAGGAAAGTCAGCTACATCTCCTGATCTTGAAAGTAGTAGACTTAAGAAGATGAGGTCCTGTAGTACCCTGCAGTACAGTATCCCCCCCATTCATCAGAATCTGGCACTTGAGGGCAGTCCCCTGTGTGTGTTGATCGTGCCCTGCTGTTGTGGCTCAGCTCCTTTTTCTGTCAGTCCAGTCACCTGCAGTGGCTCTCTTTGCCTGTTGTGGGCAGTGTTTGGTTCCTGTGTTACTGGTGGGCCAGTCTATGGCCGCAATGGGCTTGAGTTGAATCAGACCAGTCATTTGTCAGAGATGCAGTAACACCAAACTGGAGGGCACTTTCCCTGTGTTTTCCCCTGGGAAGCATTCATTGGTGGGCAGGGCTGCAGTCAGACCAGATGTCTGCCTTCAGCCCATTGCCGGGGCAGTAGTCACTTGGTGTGGTGCTGGCCCCTGTCAGGGCTGCTTGCACACTGCCTGGCCTGTGGCACCACTTGGGATGCACCCAGGCCAAAAGCATATTGGAGGGGGCAGATCCACAACTTAAGTGGGGGCAAGTCTCGCAGTGTTAGCAAAATTTGCAGCTGGTCCTCTTCAAGAGGAGACCTGCAACTGCTGAAACCAAGGCCAGCCAGGTTAGCCCAGGCAGATCCACAGAGTAAGGGTGGTGGGAGGCGGCATGGTGTTAGCAAGGTTTGTACTGGTGTTCTGGAGGAGGGACCTGCTGTGCAAGGACTGAGAGAAGCCTGGCTGGAGGGGGCAGGAGGTATGGTGTTAGCAAGACAAGTAGCTAGTATAGGCATCATGCTGATTTCTGCAGGTGGCTATGTGTTTGTGCTGGGGATAGGGGAGGGAAATGGCACCTACCAACTCCTTTGTTCCAGGAGGAGTCTCCCAATGAGACTGTCTCTTCAGGACTTGCTCTGTAAACAACTCTCCTTCCCATATGCCCCAGGCGGTTTTCAAACTACTGCTTCTATGCTGTGTCTCTGCAGGGTATTTTTTGTGCTATCTCCTCAAGTTTTCTCTTGCCTTCCTGGCTCTCCCAGAGTGGAGCCTGATGATTTTTAAAATTCCAGGTTTTAAGTCCCACTGGCTGTAAGAATTCATGACATTTAGCCCCATGTGTGCTCCCTGATGTGAGGATCTGTTTCTCTCCCCTCTTCATGTTTGTGGCGTCCCTCCCTCTAATGGACAGTCCCATGAGTCCATTTAGATGTGGACCCTGTCTCTGCCTTTCCTACCCTCTTTAATATGGCCTCTTCTCTACATTTAGTTGTGGAGTTTGTTCTGCCAGTCTTCAGGTCATTTTCTAGGTTATTTACACTGATGTGAGTATTACCTAGTTGTGACTGTGGTATGAGATGAGGTGATGGTCCTCCTTCTCCGTCATCCTCCCAGCAGTCCCTCCCATTTCATTTTCTTGATTGTGTGCTTTCAAGCACAGTTTTTAAAATGTTGATTAAGTTTAGTATACCAATTTTTTTTCTTTTGTTGCTTATGCTTTTGTTTGCATCTAAGAAGGTTTTGCCTAACTTACGAAGATATTTTCTCAAGAGATTCATAGTTTTAACTCTTATGTTAAGAAGTTCATTTTAAGTTTATGTTTGTGCCTTGTAAAGAAGGAGTCCGGTTTCATTCCTTTCATGTGGATGTGCAGTTATCCTGGTACCAGTTGTTGGAAAGACTGTTTTTCCCCTTTGAATTACCTTGGCACTCTTGTTGAAAATTAATTGACCATAATTGCTAGAGTTTATTTCTAGACTCAGTTGTATTCCATCGATCCCTATACATCTATCCTTAGGCCAGTACTACTTGATTCCTGGTCTTGATTACTTGATTACTGTAGCTTTTTAGTAAGTTTTAAAATTGGGAAATGTCAATCTTCCAGCTGTGTTGTTCTCTTCAAGGTTGTCTTAGCTATTCTTGGTCCCTTGCTTTTCCATATGAGTATGGGGTCATCTCATAAATTTCTGCAAAAAAGCCAGGGGGTATTTTGATAAGAATTTTTTTGAATCTGTGGATCAAATTAGGGAGTACTGCCATCTTAACAATATTAAATTCTCCAATCCATGAATATGGGATATCTTTCCATTTACTTGTGTTGTCTTTATTTCAACAATGTCTTATCATTTTCAGAGTACAAATTTTACACTTCCTTTGTTGAATCTTAAGTATTTTTTAAGTTATTCTAAATATAATTAATATTATTTTTAGTTTGTTCATTGGTAGTGCTAACATAGCTTTAATTTGCATTTATTTTATTATGAATGAAGTTAGACATCTTTATGGGATATCTGTTTAAGGGTCGTTTGCCTTTCTCATGATGTGTTTGTGCCTATCTTTTGCCCATTTTCCTATTAGGTCTTCAGGGTTTTTTTTTTGCTTGTTTGTTTAATATTTATTTATTTTTAGACTTTGTTTCCTCTAATAAACACATTTAAAACTAATGCTCCCTCAGTATCATTTTGGAACATTACATTGAATATTACTGTATCACTTTTTGTTATGAGTTGAATTGTCCAAGATACAAACCCTGAGACAGAGGATTCAAATAGTAGTTGTATAGGGTAACGCTCTTTGGAGCTGCACCTGTAAACCATAGACAGATGTAGGATTAGGCAGAAGAAGTTGAATATTTCATGCAATTATAACAAAGTCCTCCAGCAGTCTCAAATGTACTTAGGAGCTTGGATGGCCTTTCAGAGATCTCTCAAATTGAGTCAAGGGCATTGGTACATTTAACCTTTTCCATCAGTCACTGGAGATGAGATGTGCCTAGGGAGGTGGTATAATCTTGGGAGAGGGCTCAGCTATGAACCATAAGTAGACATTACTCTCAGCAGCTAGGGTAATGAATGAAACATGAAGAAGGAATCTGAATATCACTCCACAGAATCCACTATATATTTATAATGTTATAATAATTTTTCATAGTATACTATGGCACAGCATATTTTTCTATGAAAAATTTAGCAAACATTGGACTGTAAACTTTGTATGTTATGTATGACTTTTCTAAGGAAATTTCTAATATCCTATTTTCTAGAACCAGTAAAAATCCTCCAAAGAATATTATTCTTAGAGATTAGCAGGAATTGCTTTCCCTAAGTTTTGATAGTTATTAAAATGGATACTAGATTTTCCATGGTTTGGATAGTATGACCTAATAAAAGAAAGTTATCCTAGTCTTCTGGCATTTGGTAGGTTTGATATTCTGAATTATTTATTTTTCTGTTACATTTTCTGTACAATGGGACTTACAGGATTTATTTTGAGACTTAAGACCATAAGAGGAAATCTTTGTACGTGGTACACAATTAGTAGAGTAGTGTTGGAAAACATGTGCATTTAACTGAACACATTTAAAATTATTTTAAGGGAAAGATCAGGTTTTATAGATTCTGTACATCATACTAGTTAGTGACTGGGCTCCTTAGAAACAAGAGATCGGAGACATGACTTTTTTCTTACCTCAGCTATCTTAGTTTTCACTTTATTTTTACATTTGGTACAAGCTTCTTAGAATATTGAGATACTTTTTAATATTTAAAGAAAATTTTTCTTGTCCAATAAAACTTGTAAATATACAGACCAATTTCTTCAACTTTTGTGTTCATATCAGACACAAATCTTCTGATGTGCTCAGACTGCCTTGGCATTACCCACCTCCCAGACCAGTCTGCCACCAGTGTTTCATTTTTCACCTGCCTTGGGAATGCTGGATCCTTCTCCTTGGCCACAGTCGTATGGCTGGGTCAACCAGCTTCCCCCACCGCTTTTGGACCCTGAATTCCTGATGGGCTGCCAGAGGGGCTGGATAAGACAACATGAAAGTCTAGAACAGTTAAATCCTTCTGAGTGAACCTTGGCAATGGAAAATAGAAGTCAGGAGGGAACTAGGTAGATCCCCTTTTTCTTCCTCCCATGGAATACTTTATCCCAGGCTTCTTCTTGCAGCCAATCTGTTTCAATTCCAGACTGCCAAACAAAGCATCTGCCAAGCCAACTGATGTGTGGTTTGGGATTTCTTTGTGAAATAGCTATTTACACTTGACTTTGTTGCACTACTTACCTTCTTTCCTTACCCATGCTGCCCTGTACCCATCCCAAAATAATGCACCAGCATCCTCATCCTTGGCTTAGTCTCAGTTTTTTTGAGAATCTGCTCTAAGGCACTGTGTACCTACAGAGAGCAGACTGTTCCAATACAGAAGGAAAGCTGGTTTTCTCAAGATAGGATGAGAGATGTTGTACTTTAAGTATATTAAAGGATAATGTTAGCCATGCAGGATCTTTTCACATGCCGACTTTGGAAACTAAATTCCTCATAAACACCAACTCCGCTGTAAATGTTCTACTTCCCCAATATTATTATATGACTCCTTGGAATTTAAAGTTTCCTTTGACCAAAAAAAGTGTTCAAAGCTGAGAATAATGTTGGAAAAAACTAAATATTTGTGTTTACTGTTATTTCAACAATTTAAAAATGTATTTGTTAAATGACATTAACAAGACACCGAATTGCCTTAATGACCTTTAGCTGAGATTTATTTTTGTTACTATTCTTGATCCTTTGCATTAAATCTACTGTGCATAGTTAGTTTCAATCATTTAATAACGTCAATTACATCAAAATTTAATCTCTAGTAAGTAAATAAGCTAACACCTACTGATGATTCAGCCATTTTGATCAAATTCTTCTTCATTTTCTTTGCTTTCTATGTCTTTTGTCTATAGATCTGTAAATTAATCCTACCCCTTGAAACAAGTGTATCGATATAATCAGTAAGGCACTTGGTAATATTATAGCTATTTCTTTTTCCTTTTTTAAGTTTATTCATTTTGAGAGAGAGAGAGAGAGAGAGAGAGAGTGTGTGTGAGTGGGGGAGGGGCAGTGAGAGAGAGGGAGAATGAGAATCCCAAGCAGGCTCCATGCTGCCAGTGGAGAGCCCAACATTGGGCTTGGACTCATGAGACCATGAGATCATGGCCATAACTGAAACCAAGAGTCTGATACTTAACTGACTGAGCCATCCAGGTGCTCCCATTCTAGCTATTTCTGATGTTTAAAGAGATGGGCGACTGGGTGACTCAGTCAGTCAAGCATCGGACTCTTGATTTTGGCTCAGATCATGATCTCACAGTTCATGGGTTGGAGCCCCTCATCCGGCTTTGCTGTGACAGTGTGGAGCCTGCTTGGGATTCTCTCTCTTGCTCTCTCTCTGCCCCTCCTTTGCTCCCTTACTCTGTCTCTCTCAAAAATAAAACATAAAAAAGAGAAAGGAATTTTAGATTTTGAATAAACCCTTCCATGTGTGCATTAATCCAAGATAGTACATTTTTGCTTAGTGGCAGTATAAAAACCATTTTAAAGTTGTTTGGGGCTCCTTCAAATCTTGCAGAAAAAAGACACAATAAGTTAATGGTACCAAATCACTAACTTGTAACTCGTGGTTCATGATATTTATGTTTATGTGTGTGTAATAAAGTATTTGAGCAACATCAGTAAATATTAGATGAGATCAGCTAAATTTGTAGACAAACAGGATGTGTAACCAGATAAGCCTACAATGTTGCCATCATGTTATCTGCTAATAGCTAGTAAGCAGCTTTGTTTGGTTTTCAACCCAAATGTTACTTTTGGAAAATTGGTAATTTGGATTGAAAAATGTAGATAGTTGAGATTTTTAAAAATTAAACCCAAGCCCTGGTCTCACATTGTCCTATATTTATAACCTCTGGTCTCACATTGTCCTATATTTATAACCTCATTAGTATAAATACATAAAATGCACATTGCTCATTTAATTTTTAGCACAATTATACTTATTACTGTTATCCTTCATAAACATGTTTTTGGCATATTAAGGAGTGGGTGATTGGAAAGTTCCTCCCGTCTCTGCTGAAACCTATACCTGTGCTTTGCGGCAGTTACCTCATTGCCTATAATTCTGTCTTATCCCACTGTCCCTTGTAAGGGTGATAATTGACTTTGCAGTTGCCTTTTTTTCCAAAATGGGTATAAGTTTATTTTTTTGTTACAAAAGTAACATATGTTCATTAAAAAAAAATTTTTTTTTTTAACCAAGAAAGCCCAGGTGTAAATATGAAAATTAAAATCCTCCGTAATTCGACTACCTGGACCCAGTCACTGTTCACACTTAGGTTTCTGTGCTTTCATATTCATTGCATGCTTACATATGCATTTATATTTACGTCTGATTAAAGGTGGGGGTGATAATGTAATACTGATTTATAACCTTTATTTTAAAACTTCATGCCCTCTAATCATGGCATTTTTCCATACTTAAAATTTTACATCATCATTAATAATGACAGCATTGCGTTCTCATCCTTTGATCAATATCCTTTATTTAAGCTGTCCCTATAAAGGGCATTTCACATTTTTTTTCTCAGCAATAATAGGTGGTATTTATTGAGTGCTTACTAACCTCCTGGCAATGTTCTAGGTGCTTTTCATTTATTTGCATACTTATTCTCAGAGCCTTATGAGGCAGGTACTATTCTTATCTTTCCTTTTCACATGAAGAAGCTGAAATTGTAATTTGCTCAAGGTCACATGGCTAAGAAGTGTGCGTCAGGGTTTTAAATCCAGACAGCCTGGCTCCTGAGCTCCAAGCCCTAATCACTGCTCTGTAAGTGTTTCCCCTATAAACAGCATCGCAGCGACTACTCTTGAACATACATCTTTTCACACTTCATTAATTATTTTCTTTGGATGTACTTTTGAAAGTAGACTTGCCTAGTCAAAGAATATTCATATTATCAAATTTTTTCTTCATTGAAAGGTTGTACCAGTTCACGCTGTGAGCAGCAGTCTGTGGCTGTGGCTCCTTTCCCACACTTTCTCCAACACTGGTGTTATCATTTCTTAACACGTTTGCCAGTATAATAAATGAACGTTATTTCTTATACAAGTTTTGATTTTTGTATTTTGATTATTGTAAGGTTTAATGTATTTGTGAGCCTATTTTCCCAGTTTTACTTTTGTCAATTGCCTTTATGCTCTTTGTCAGTTTTTTTTACCCTGTTTTTGTTGTTGATTTGTGGGAGTTCCTTTTGATTATCACTATTAATCTATTGTTATACATAGAAAATATTTCTCATAGCTTGTAATTCACATAATTGTAATTCCTATTACATGAATTCTTATAATTCACATTGTGTGAATTCCTATAATTCATGTTAGAACCTCATAATTCTTTTGCCACAGAGAAGTTTAGAGATATTTCAATTTGTGTTGTTTGGGCTTGATGTGACCCTTAAAAGGCCTTCAACCTCAAGGTTATGAGAATATTTACTAATACCCTCTCAATGTTTTTGAGGTTTTAAATTTTAATATTTAAACCTCGAATATATGTGGACATTGTTTTACAACAGATATGGTAAGGGAATCTAAAAGTCATTTAATATTCTCTTACATTTTTTCTTAGGATATATGCCATTTTTTAATATTTAGGTACTGAATTCTACTGAAATTTATTTTTGAGTAAGGTATGATTCAAGGGTCTAGTTTTTCACTGAATAGTTAGCCTGTTAACCAAACAATATCTAGAGAATAATTCATATTTTGCCAAGTAATTCAAATGTCATTTTTATCATTATATCAAGTTCTTAAATATATTTTGGTTTTCTCTGGGTTATGTTTTGCTACCCTGATCAGTCTGCTTCTCTGGTGCTAGTATCATATACTATATTTTAATGACATGTGTGGTATTCCACTTAATTCTTCTTTTTCAGGATTGTCCTGGATAATTATGTGCATATTCCCTAAAGAACTTCAGCACATTTTTCTAGATTTAAAAATTCCCAGTGAGCTTTTAGATTTTACCAGGTATAGTTGAATATATTTAATGTTGAGTCATTCGTTTATTAAAAGGATGTATCCCCTCGTGTGGTCCAGTTTCTACTTATTTATTTTTTGTTTTATAAAACTGTAGAAGCTTGAAAAAAAATATGTGCAGTTATAAGGAATACAGTGAAAAATCATCCACTAATCACAGTACTTAAATGTAATAACTTTAAATTTTTTATCTATTTTCTTCCAGCTTTTTTCCCATGTATATATACTTTATTTTTAAAAGGATTTTTTAAATGTTTTATTTACTTTTGAGAGAGAGAGAGACAGCGCACAAGCAGGGGAGGGGCAGAGAGAGAAGGAGACACAGAATCCAAAGCAGGCTCCAGGCTTTGAGCTGTCAGCACAGAGCCCAACATAGGGCTCGAACTCATGGACCATGAGATCATGACCTGAGCTGAAGTTAGACACTTAACTGACTGAGCCACCTAGGTGCCCCAAGTTTATGTGATTTTTTAATTACTCATAGCTAGGACTTTTTATATAGAAGATGACAGACTTACATTTATTAAATTCTGTGTGTAGAAAAAATATATCCTTCAGTCATCTATTTCTCATGGTGAATCCAAAAGCGTAGTTGGTAGTCTCATGTTTTTATGGTTAAAGAACTGAATTGTATGAAATATCAGTTTTTAGGATTATTCAGCTAAAATGAAAATGGGTATTGATTTTGATCCATTACAAATGAAACCTGGAAGTAAGCAAGAGAATAATCAATTGTTTTTTAAGGACAGTAAAAAACAGACTGGGCAGAAAGATTTCTACATAATCATTGTTCTTTGGATTTGTCATCAGATGGATAGAAGTATTGACCATATAAAACTGCTATTTTTCTACTTCAAAATGACCAAAAACAGAAACTCATATAATTCAGTCTAATAGTAAGCTCAAATCTATTACTAAACTATTACTATCAGCTAAGAACATGAATTTGAATCATAAGAAATTGAATATGCATACCGAAAACAATACTACAAATTTTCCATCAGATGGCCATTTTTTTCAGAAATCATGATGTTTTATAACTTTATATAAGCCATACATACTGTTCCTCCTGGTATTATGTGTGAAGAGTAAACTTTATTATTTTAATGATAACGATACTTCAAACCTTGGTTTTCTCAAACAAAAATAATCAAAGGATGCTTCTTGATCTTGGTCTCACTTAAGAGATGACAGTAGGTCTGTAAGTGTAGTCTGTAAGTTGTCCAGCATACTGATTGCTTGTTTGTTATATATGAAACAAGCAACCAATAATATTAAAAATTATGCAGTGTAATTTGTATGGTTTCTTATATGAAATAATTTCTTATATTACAAGGAGCACTGATGTTTTTTCATAGTAATCTTAGATTAGTGCATTATAGATTAGTGCTGATATGAGAAAATATGAAATAGATGGTTTGCCGGTCTTTTACAACACCACTGTGATGCAATGTTTTTAAAATGTGTGAACTCTTCTCTGGAATATACCTCTCTAGAGAAATAACCAGGCTTAGTGGTTGAACATTGCTGATTTGGTCCAGAGTCAAAGATTTCTTATCCTTTTTAAAAATAATCTCCGGACCTCTTCAATGTCTGTGGGAATGCAGTGATTAAGCAATAACATCTGTCTGGCAGTTAATGATCATCTGGAGAACTATATGGCCCTGCGTAAATTCAAGGTCCTTTAAGTCAATTGGTTATTTATTAAAGAGAAATGTCCAGCCTGAAGACATCAACACTACTCTGCTAAATACTACTTTAAAAAATAAAATTGCATGTTTCTTTTCAAACAGACTTTCAAAGGACTTCTACATTCATGATCTTGTTTATTTCTTACGTCAATCTTAAGAGAGCAAGCCAGATGATTTCATTTTATAAAGGCTGACATGGGACTCCATGGGGTGGCTGGTACGTGGGTGGGTATCAATGATTGGCCACAAGTTATATCACTAGTAAGCAGGAAGACTAAGAATAGGGTGCCTTCTGACTCCTGATCTGCTATGTTTTCTACTAGATCATGTATTTTCTCAAGATAATACTATAGATGCTGCTTATTGCACCATACTTTGTCTCACTAGTCATGGGTTATTTGTGAGATTAATAACGTTTATTGTAGCACTTGACTTGATATGGCCCATGTATGTATAGTCAGTTGTTAAATACAAGCTTGAAAAAGTGAAAGAATTTAAAACAAATTCTCTTTTCTTTGGGAGAAAAAAGCAAATGCAGGTTCTGATCATTCTGCTTTTCTCATTTTATTTTTTTTAAGTTTATTTATTTATTTTGAGAGAGTGAGTGTAATCAGGGAAGAAGCAGAGAGAAAGGAGACAGAGAATCCCAAGCACGCTCTGTGCTGTCAGTGCAGAGCCCAACATGGGGCTCCATCTCACAAACTGAGATCATTACCTGAGCCAAAATCAAGAGTTGGATATTTGACCAATGGAGCCACCCAAGACCCCAGATTTTCTCATTTTAAATGTCTCTAAAAGAAAAAGTGAACACAAAATCATTTTAATAATGGAGTGTGGTTGCTGTCTGTAAGCCTTCAAAATTAAAACTAGTGCCATATGTCTTGTTAAAGCGTAATCTTGAAAATAGCAGTGACCTTTTAAACTCCTTGAATCATCATCCAGTGATGACAAGTGGCAAATTTAGGCATACACACAAAAATATGTAAATACATAAAAATATAAGTGTGTGTGTGTGTGTATATATATATATATATATATATATAGAGAGAGAGAGAGAGAGAGAGAGAGAGAGAAGGAGAGAAAGGGAGGGGGAGGGAGGGAGGAGGAGGGAGAGGAAGAGACATTCTTCTTAGCTGTTGACAAAATCCAGTGGCAAATTTATATTCTCTACGTTGTATTTGGGAGTGTGTATGCACACTTGTATCATAGTCTCCAGAAATTATTGCCTAATACCTCACATCTGCCTGCTACATATATATACAGTTGTCTTTTATTTTCTCCTATGAGGTTTACTATAGAGCCTCAGTCTTGGAGGAACAGATTCTACTCCCTTCTATGTTATTAACTAGCTTTATGACTTTAAGCAAGTCAATTTTTCTAGCTCTGTTTGCTACCAGATACGTGACTTTCTTTTTCAGCAGTAAGATTTTGTTACGTGATTTTAGTTGTCTATAATTGTTATTTACTAATTTGCCAAATATTTCTTAAGGCATATACTATGTGTCAGAAGGCAGTGTATCAAATGTTGGCCGAACATCATGGTTCATGCCCTCAGGGACCTCATATGATATGGGGGGAAAGAGGAGATTCCTTAAATAATTACTGAATTACAGTTGCGATCTGTGTTGCAATGGAAAGATGGAGATTCTGATCATGTGAGTACATGAGTGTGTATGCCAGAGAAGTGGCTTGTGCTTCATTCAAGCTTGGCTGACTTAGATGTCTCCTTTTTAATGCACTTGACACCCCCTGCCAGATCTCTTCAACCTCCTCTTAGGCTGGTTTTGGTAACTTCTGGTTTTCCTTTTTACTTTCACCCACTTCAGTCCCAATCCATGCTGTTACTAGAAAAATCAGATCATACCCTTCTCTTGTTTCCAAGACCTCCATTCAAGAGTATTTCTTTTCTCTACTGTGGCATTCAAAGCCTTTAATGATTTGGTTCATAATTTCTTATGTAGCCTCACCTCGTCTCTATTACTTCCCAAGAGTTCTCCATCAGGGATTTGGAGATAAGCAACTGTGATTATGTTAGAGGAGAATCTGGAGTCTGAGCTAGAGTTTGGAAGTCATTCTAATTTGTTTCTTGAAAACAAAATGGACAAACCCTTCAAGAACGGGGACATCCTGGAGAATGTGCATAGTTAGGGGATTGCAAAAGACAGTTGGAGAGATCATAGGAATGATCTCTAGTGTAGCAGCACCAAAGCCAAAGAAAATAGAATTTCAAAGAAAGGGTGAACTATACAGAGAGAGAGATCAAGGAGAAATAGAACTGAGGAACATATCCTGGATTTGTAGATGTAGAGGTCATTCAAACTAATAATTGCAGACACATAATGACACTTTATACGGCTTCCAAAAGAACAATCTTCTGAAGAACACTCACTGAGAAAATATTATAAGAAGCATAATGTTACATGGGGAAAAAAAAGGACTCTTCCTCTGGAATCAGAATAGAAGCCTGTTTCTGGAATTAGTACTCTTTTAAGATATATTAATATAAATTGTGGCTGACTTGATTTTTAAACTTAAAGTTCTCAACTTTTTACCATTTCAGTCTTTGTTAAATATGTCATGCTGCCTCTGAGTTTTCCATGAGAGAGCAAAAGGGGGAAATATGAAGATAGGTTTGTTTTCTGGTCTAGATTACTAAAGCAGAATGTGAATGAATGATGACCTAATTTTTCATGGGTTCTATGGAACTGGATTGAATAACATGTTACCTATGTGTATACATAGTTGATTGGAATATTTTTGTGTTAGATTGGGCTCAGGTAGAAGGTTAAATCACTTTGGATTTTAAAGATTTAACTGTTAGCAGTTAGAAATAACAGAGACCCAGTCATGATTAAAGATTAATAGAGTATTTAAAGACAAACTGGTCACATGGTATCTTGTTCTCCTTAATGTTACTAATAAGCAAAGTTTATTTCTCCTAGTGAGCCTAGAGAATTACTTTGTTGGATTGTGGGAACAATTTTGTGATGAATGAAGATGTAATAAAACTTACAGTTCAGGTTTTATATAATTTTATAAAGCAAGACAATATGGCCAGACTGTGTTGGTTTAAACTTTGCTCCATTGCTTTCTTTTTTTATGTTTTTTAATTTTTTTTAATGTTTATTTATTTTTGAGACAGAGACAGAGCATGAGTGGGGGAGGGTCAGAGAGAGAGGGAGACACAGAATCCGAAACAGGCTCCAGGCTCTGAGCTGTCAGCACAGAGCCTGACGCAGGGCTCGAACTCACGGACCGCGAGATCATGACCTGAGCTGAAGTCAAACGCTTAACCAACTGAGCCACCCAGGTGCCCCATGCTCCACTGCTTTCTAAGAATGCGACTTGGGGCAAGTTATTTAAACCTTTCGTTTCTTTATCTATAAAATAGGGGTAAAAATACTAGCTACCTTACATAGCGGTTGTTGACAAATTTGAACATAGCTGTGTGTAAGTGTATATATGACTATATATATTTACATAACATATAAGAAACTTGGAATACTTCCTGGAACCTACTAATATTATTGTCCAATGTTTTTCTTAGAAAGCAAATTCTCTTTAGTTTGTAAATCTACGCATCATGGGGCCTCAGATCAGTGATAGTATTACAACGGCAAATTTGTCTTTAAAATAGGTTTTCCTAGTTTTTTAGAAGAGAGAGAGAGAAGCCCAGGGACGTATATAAATTTAGGCACTATTGTTTCCTAAATGTAATTACAGTATTTGTTTCTAATATAAAGTGTAATTTCTATGAGCATGGATTAATCTTTCTCGTGGAAATGTTTTTAAACATGTATGGGAAATATTCCTTTCATTTATTTCAGCGTATTGCTTTTCTAGACGTCTTGTGTTTCCATCTTGTCTTCCATCAAGACTCTCTCAGGTCTTGAATTCTTGCTTTTGGCAGCTCCACACCACATCATATCAAACATGTTCAAATGCACCCACGACCCATATTAATCATAATGTACTTTTAAATTGATTTCTATTGAGCTGTTACTAAAAACCTAATACAGTATTTTAAATATTTAAGTATTTAGCAATTTTAATTTTGTAGTGTTTGGGGATTTTTTTGGTTTCTTGTTTGACCTTTTGTTATATTTTGGAATCCTGGGATCTCAAACATTTTCATTGTCTCATAAAAACTCTTAAGCCCTGGGCTCTCTAGCTAATGGATGAAATGGTCCTGTTCCAAATATAATTATCTTAAAGAAACCAAGGTGACTCAGAGAAATAGTTCATCTTCAGGTGTGCCCTGGATTCACCCCTTCCTTATTCTGTGTGCTCAATCAGGTACACATCCTAGTTCTCTCTACGTAGAAACAGGTTTGCCTTATTGAAAGAAAAGTGCTTGCCTTACTGGAGAGTTCATGCTCACCCTGAGAGATGGCAAAGTTGGATTAAGTTAGATCAGTGCGCTAAAAGTCTAGGATGTATGAAGCCTGGCATACAACTTTCAGCTTGGGTTTTGTTTACCTATACCATACTGGATGAAGAGAAAATGGGGTAGTCTGGGAATTTAAAGACTGGCATATTTTAAGCTTAATTAACGTTAAAGTAGAGCAACATGGGGTTACTAGTTTTACAACTTAGCAGCTTTTCTTTTTTGAAAATGACTTCAAAGATGAGCAAAATACTAGTCAATCTCTTAGCCATTCTCCTTGTTAGTCAGTTATGCTATCAGTTCCACTCTTTCAAAAACATAAACTTGTATATAAACTAAAAGATCGTGCTGGAAAACTGGCATTTTTATTCATGGAGAAAAAATGAAATGGGATACCTAACTAGCATCATGTCCAAAGGTGGACTCTGGGTAGATTAAAGGTCTAACTGCAAAAGGAAAAATTATACAATGAATAGAAATAAAGGAGAATATGGTTGTGATAGGGGAGAGGAAAAGCTCTTAAATAAAATCCCAAAGCACAAAACATATGGAGAAAACAAAAAAAGATGAATTTTATTATATCAGAATTAAAGATTTTTGTTAGTGAAAGACGACAAATGACAGGCTCAGAGAAGATATTTGCAATGTTTAAAACTACCAAAGAATTTCTACTGAGAATATACAAAAAAAAAAAAAAAAAAAACTTCTCAATTGTACAGAAAACAAAAGATAATGGATAGATAGCTTATAGAAGAGTAGTAAGTATATGAAGAGATGTTAAAATTCGTAAGTAACCAGAGTATTTTTTTTAAGAGCCATCATTTCTCATCCTTAGGACTAATAAAGTTAGAAAAAAAGTATAATGCTGAGCATTGGTAGTGATATAGGAATATTAAAAACAAAACAGAGCATAAACCTACACATAAAATGAGCTGGCTGGCTGGATGGATAGATAGATATACATGGGCTTTTAGTTTCCTAACGTTCTTTTTCTTAATTAAGCATATTATATGGCTTCAGTCATCAAAAGTTGATTCAAAATATACTATCAAAGGCCCCTCAAAGTTGGAAGCAATGGAGTAAGTTTAACAAATGAAGATGGCTATTAGGAGCGTTGTATTCAAGTACTTGCATTATTGCTGCATGGCTAATTATTTTAGGGAATTCACTATATCTCTTCAACTCTCCTCAGATACAAAAGGGAAGGTTGGAATATATTATTTCAAAAGCTGTCTTACAGCTCTAAAATTCTAGTAATTGTAGCAAACTTTTTTTTTAAGTTTGTGTGTGGTGGTGGGGGGTCTGGTGCTTTACTTTGTTAATCCTCATTCAGTCAGCAAGTATTTGAGGGCCTGCTCTGTGACAAGCACTGTTTTATGACTGAGGATGGGATGATACAATAGCACAGGCTACGGTGACCACTTTTCATTAGGAAGTCAGAGATGGCCTTTCTGTAGAGGTGACACTTATGTTGAGATATGAAGCATAAGATGTCAGCCAAGCAAGGAACAGGAGTATGAGAACTTCAGGTTAGAAAATACTTGAGAATATAGTCTCTGGTGCCACGCTGACTGGATTCACTTCCAACCTCTGCCTTTTACTAACTATATACTCTAGGGGTAGTTTCCTTAATCTTTCAGAGACTCCTTTTCCTCCATAAAGGGACATATTATTAGCATTTACGTTAAAGATAAGAAGGTAAGTGGGTTAAGACATGTACAGTGCTTATATATAGTAAGCACTCAGTGAATGTTACCTTTTGTTATTTTTCCCCCCAGGTAGAGGAAACACTTAGCACAAAGGCTGAAAGATGAGGCTAAGCATGAGGCTTAGATAAGCCTCAGGCCTTATCTGAGGCTAAGATAAGATCTAGGCTCTGTTTCTGGAACATAGTAGGAATTGACAATGTAAAAGAAGGCCGGGGTAGATGTGTACAGCTTCCTCAGCTAGAGTGAAGAGCTTAGACTTAGCTCTCCGTAGAGGGAGAAGCAGTTGGAAGGTTTTAAGCAGGGGAGTGACATTGCCTGACTCACCTTTTTTAAAGATCACAATTGGCTGCAGTGGGAGATGTGTAGAGGGCAGCGGACTGGCTTTTAGGTGGTCCTGGTGAAGGGGGATGACAGTGTGGCAGAATGTGATGAGGTGGAGGTGGAATCCTGAGCAGATTTGGAAGGGTTTTAAGCTCTTGAAATTATGTGGAAGAGCTGCCTGAGGGAGAGTGAAATGAGATAAAGAAGATCCAGGCCCCAAATCTCTATCCAGATTGGCCTGTCTCTCTTGTTCCACTGTGTGCTTGGTGGTCATTTTTACTTGTCCCCTTTACCTTCCCTCACAACTTCTGATAAACTTTCCTACTTCTTCACTTCTGTTCAGGCAGAATTGGCACCCTCCTCTCTCTCTCACTGATCCTCCTGATAAACATCAGTGCCTGGTTCTGCCTACTATTTCCTTATAATGTCTTTCAGATCCTGAATCTTAAGTTTTTCCTACTATCACCCTATTCTATATTCTCATCCTCTTCTCTGAATTATTACAGTAATTTACCAATTGAAGTCTCTGCCTTAAGAATCTCCCTCGGGGGGTGGGGGGGTGGGGGGCAGTTCGCCTGGGTGGCTCAGTCATTTAAGCATCCAACTCATGATTTTGTCTCAGGTCAGGATCTCTTGGTTTGTGTGATTAAGCCCATGGGTCCAGTCTCTGCGCTGACATTGTAGAGCCTGGTTGGGATTCATTCATTCATTCATTCATTCATTCTCTCTCTCTCTCTCTCTCTCTCTCTCAAAAAAGAAAAAAAAAACCTCTCTCTTTGGTTCAAATTAATATGTGCAATTGCATTTGTGTAGCATGTTCTGATTTTAAAAGTGCTTTCATATCTGCTATTTAATTTGATTCTCATTAAAACACGCACACACACATACACACACACAACTCTCTTGAAAAGGAAACCGGCAGTAAAGGACTATGGCATGCCCAGCTCCTATAATCATTGACTGAGCATGGGTCTGGCCCGGGACCTTTGATTTCATATCCTTCCATTGTAATGCAACCATTTCTATCTTTTCCAACACCAGTATTAATCCACCTAAAATGCAGTCTTTGCCCTGTCACTTCTCTACCTAAAGCCTGGTATTACTTAGGAAAAACATTCAACTCTGGCAGGTGAGGCTCTCCCCAGACAGGCTTGGCTTCCACCCAACTCTTTGTCCCTCTGCTCCTACCTTGAATCCTTGGCTCAATGTCCCATTACGTTCCTATTATGCATTCTTCACAACTTTCTTCCAATCCAATGCCTTTATTTTTCCACTCCTAACTTGTTCCAGAACCTTCCTACGAGTCTACCCACTAGGCAGATTGTTTCCCAGCATTCTCCAGGTGGTCTCTCCCAGCCCCTCCTACCCGTGAGCTTCCTATCCTGTTTGCGACTACAATCTAGGGTCTGGAATTAAGGCCTGGGTAGACTCCCATCTTTGCCACTTAAAAACTGTGCCATCTGTATAAGTCATTTAAATTTTCTGATCTATAATTTCCTGTATTTAACATAGAAATTATGAAAATTACTAGAGACTGGTCTTAAGGATAAAATCTAATGAGCTAATGTAGAAATGATGTATGTTTAAGTATTATTTCTGTCATTGTTAATTTCGACATTAAGTTTTATGACCTCCTTGGAACATCTTTTATACTGATGACATTATTATTTAATTTTCTCACAAATGTTTTATAACCCTTAGTTAAAATGTATGTTCCTTTGATGGAAGAGACTGCTTGTACTTTGTGATGTGACCCAGAAGTCTCTAACAGGGTTACAGGGATTGCTCTTGGTTAAATAAGTAATAGTTTGAGAATACAGAGGGAAAATACATGCCGCTTGATTCTTTGGGGGGGAAAAAAAAGGCAATTATTTAGGTCTTCCATCCCAGATTTAAATACTTATTAGGCTGGATAAGGTGAGAAGGGCAGGAATATGAAGTAAGAAATGGGGGAGGGGACAGTGAAGGGAGAGAAAGGGGGTGACAGGGTAAAACCCTCCAAAACACTTTTGAAAATTAAGTTAGCAATTCCCTTGCCATTAAGAAAGAACAGTGTAGAGGCTCATGTGTGACTAAGTTGGTTAAGCGTCCAACTTTGGCACAGGTCATGATCTCACGGTTTGGGGTTTTGATCCCCATACCAGGCTCTGTGCTAACAGCTCAGAGCCTGGAGCATGCTTCAGATTTTATGTCTCCCTCGCTTTCTCTCTGCCCCTCCCCTGCTCATACTCTGTCTCTCTTTTCTCAAAAAAAAGAAAAATAAATAAACATTAAATTTTTTTTTTAAAAATACATAAAAAAAGAACAGTGTATATCTGCTCGTGCATGTGAGGCAGAAAAAAGATTGAGAGCAACTGCCAAGTGTTCTAAACTCTAAACAGAAAGTTTAATTGTGGACTCAGTATTGTATCCCTACTTCATCAAAGCTTGATTCTAGGTCAAGGCCAACAGAAAATTAGAAGGCTTTTAAAAAAAACAATTTACCTTGCCACTGATCCTCATATTATTATACTTGCTATGTTGGGAAACTATGATTGTCTGGCCCACACCCCCCTTAATTGTTCAGAACATAAGTGCAAAGTTGACACTTTAGAAAGGTGTGTTCTATATGTGCATTATATCAGAAATAATGTAAATAGTTCTTATTACCTGTCTGTCTTGGCCATTGGACCCAGACAGCCTCCCACCTTGAGTCAACAAACCTTTAGTCAATGAGCATTGACATTATGGTAGGTCCTTTGTGGAAAGGAGAAAACAGGAAAAGTAAGTAGCAGTGGAAAGTAATTGTAGAGGAAAGTAATTGGAGAGGAAACACACTCAAGCCACTGTGGCTTCTGTCACTCAGCTAGTCCCCTCCATGTGGCAGCTCTAGGCACTATTGAGGGACATAATAGCCAGAAAAACAACATACATAAAACTCCTGCTAAGAGCTGGGTATTAACTGAGTTACAGTCTCCAAAAGAACTTCCTTTGCGTTCTTCTCCCATTACCCACCCCTGCCCACAGTGGGAGCCTCTGTTGATCAAAGTTTGGGTTTTTCCCCCTAAAATTGTGATGATACAATGCTTGTTCCACGGACTTCCTTACCACCGTTCTTTGTTATGTTGTAAGTTGTATGGAAATGTCTTTCATTACTGTGTCTAATGCTCTAGAAAAAAGGATGTAACCCTCAAGAATCTAATGTTTATTTTAGAAAAAGCAATTACCTAGAATTAACCTGTACTATACTAATAATCTATGTAATTAGAATTTAATAGGTAAGAATCCAGTTTGGAAACCACATTAGTAATCAAAAGGCACACAAAAGGTCTTCAAAGTGTTGCTCAAAAATTAAAAGTAGAGGGGCACCTGGTTGGCTCAGTTGGTTAAGCGTCTCACTTCGGCTCAGGTCATGATCTCACAGTTCATGGGTTCGAGCCTCACGTCGGGCTCTGTGCTGACAGCCTGGAGCCTGCTTCAGATTCTGTGTCTCCCTCTGTCTCTCTGCCCCTTCCCTGCTCCAGCTCTGAGTCTGTCTCTCAAAAATAAGCAAATGTTAAAAATAATAATAATAAAAGTAGAATTAATATATGATCCAGCAATCCCAGTTCTGGATATTGATCCAAAAGAATTGAAAGCCAGAGTCTCAAAAAGATATTTCCACACTCATTTTCATAACATTATCCTCAATAGGCAAGAGGTAGCAACAATCCATGTGTCCATCTATGGATGAATGGATAAACCAAATGTAGTATACACATACGAGAGAATGTTATTCAGCCTTAAAAAAGAAAGAAATTCATGGGCGCCTGGGTGGCTCAGTTGGTTAAGCATCCTACTCTTGATTTCGGCTCAGATCATGATCTCATGGTTCCTGAGATCAAGCCCCATGTCTCTCTCTCCCTGCCCCTCCCCCACATGGGAGCGCGTCCTTTCTCTCTCAATTAAAAAAAAAAACTTTATAAACAAAATAGGGAATCCTGTCACAAGATGCAGTATGAATGAACCTGGAGGACATTATGGTAAGTGAAATAAGCTAGTCACAAAAAGACAAATACTTTATGATTCTACTTAAATGATGTATCTATTCAAATGTATAGAAACTAAAGGTAAGGTGGTGATTGCCAGGGATTGGGTAGTGAGGAAAAAGGAGATCTCTTTAATGGCTAAAGAATTCAAGTTTTTTACGATGAAAACGTTCTGGAGAGCTGCTTCACAACAATGTGAATATATCTCACGCCACTGAAGAATGCATGGTGTTTGCGCTCCTGTATACTACTGAACCTAAGATAGTTTTGCCTGTGTTCAGCTTCCTTTTCGGCATTTTAGGTAGCTACAAAATTTGAACACTTTTCCTTCCTTTATAATGTTCTGAAAAGATTACAATTTACTTTATGTTGTGCCTCAATATCTCACCTTTATATTGTAGAAGGGATATTTTGTTTGAAAGAGAAATTTACTGTATATTTTTGATAGAGGAACATTCTTAGGTTAGAAGCTCTCTATGCACAAGGAGCAAACTAAGTCTCCTTTGGATCACCTTGTAATTCGTGAATAATCCATAGATGTCCATGTTTTTTATGTTTCTCCCTGTGTGGAAGGTGCTGTTTCTTCCACTAAAGGTGAGGGTACTCATCACACACAAGAAGAGACATGTCAGAACTGCTCAAATTGTAGCATTTATTATGTATGGCTAAGTCTAAAGTATGCTTAGTATTGCCAGTTCAATTTTATTCATTTTATTCAATTTTAAAGGAAGATTAAAGATGTAAAGTATGATTATGTGACTGTTTTCCCATTATGTCAGAAGAGGCAGTAAGAAAACATATACCAACAAACAAATACATCTTTGTGGATGTTCCATTAAATATTTTGTTGAAAGAACAGAATGTGAGTTTCCTGATTGACCATGCCTTCTAGTTGGTGCTCTCTATAAAAGATGTAACAGAGCAAATGTAGTTGAATTAACTATGTTACCCAGTCTTTAAGTCTTCTATCAAATACTACCCCCTGGAAACCTTCCCTAATAATTATACTTTTAATACCTAAACAGACAACCCCCCACCCCCAAAAAATACACAATTCTTAACTCTTGTGACCTATCTTATACTAGTTTGTACCTTTGTTATGGAAATAGTCTATTATGATATTTTTATAATTTTCTTACCTTCCCCACCACAATGGAAACTTCTTTTTTTTTTTTTTTTAACATTTATTTATTTTTGAGAGAGCAAGAGCAGGAGAGCAGTGGAGAGAGAGAGAAAAACAGAACAGAGCCCAACACGGGGCTCAAACCCACAAACTGTGAGATCATGACCTGAGCTGAAGTCAGACACTTAACTGACTGAGCCACGCAGGCGCCCCTATAGAAGCTTCTTTACAGCAGGGGCTATCCTTTAAAGAAGCTTGGTATTGTCTGAAATACTTCCCACCAGCAAAGCAAGCACTAAGTGTTTAGTAAATATTGGTTGGATCAAAATGAGTCAAGTGTTTACATATTCATTAAATTAACCGTTATGGCTGTTCTCAGGCATATGAATGGTATGCAAATCCACCTTATCACTGTACTCTGTTGCCTAACCTAGGTAGGCAGATTGCAGTTCCTTTAATTTCTTGTTGACTGTTCAGGAAGCTTTTGTTTGTATTGAATAGAAGTCAAATGCATTGAGTTTTTTGGCACATGGGAAGTTGTTTACAGCTTCTCTTTTTCATTCGTGCTATTGTTTAATGAGACCTGCCTGAGGAGTGTACCATACACCACAGTTTACACGAAGTATTCATTTATTCGTGGGCTCGCCCATCAGATGACTCATTTATTGCTGGTGCCTTTTAAAGAAATGTGGATGGGAATGCAAGCTGGTGCAGCCACTCTGGAAAACAGTGTGGAGGTTCCTCACAAAACTAAAAATAGAACTACCCTATGACCCAGCAATTGCACTACTAGGTATTTATCCAAGGGATACAGGTGTGCTGTTTCGAAGGGACACATGCATCCCAATGTTTATAGCAGCACTGTCAACAATAGCCAAAGTATGGAAAGATCCCGAATGTCCATCGATGGATGGATGAAGAAAATGTGTGTGTGTGTATGTGTGTGTGTGTGTGTGTATATGTATATATATATATGTATGTGTGTGTGTGTGTGTGTGTATATATATATATATATATACACACACACACACACACACATACATACATATATATGTATGTGTGTGTGTGTGTGTGTGTGTATATATATGTAAAATGGAGTATTACTCGGCAATCAAAAAGAATGAAATCTTGCCATTTGCAACTACATGGATGGAATTGGAGGGTATTATGCTAAGTGAAATTAGAGAAAGACAAAAATCATATGATTTCACTCATATGAGGACTTTAAGAGACAAAACAGATGAACATAAGGGAAGGGAAACAAAAATAATATAAAAACAGGGAGGGGAACAAAACAGAAGAGACTCATAAATATGTAGAACAAACTGAGGCTTATGGGAGGGGTCGTGGGAGGGGGGATGGGCCAAATGGGTAAGGGACACTAAGGAATCTCCTCCTGAAATCATTGTGGCACTACATGCTAACTAATTTGGATGTAAATTTAAAAAAATAAAAAATAAAACAAGTTAAAAAAATGTAGATATGTGCAAGTTTGAAATACCCTAATGTCAGTCTAATAGATTTCAAATAATACAAGTATTCTACCATATTATTTATAAGTTTTAGCACCAACTAGCAGACTGCCTGATCACTCAAACATATAAACAAGGAACTATGAATCGTAATTAAAAAAAAAAAAAACTTTTGAAAGGAGACTCTGATCTTATTATTCTAGAGAAATTTGCAGCCATTATACAGAGGTACTCACCCATCAGCAATGCTTACTCAGTAGAGACCTGTTTGGTTGTTGTGGTTGTTGTTTTTTTAAGGTTAAACCTATGCAACAAAATTAGGGCATAAAATTAATTTTTAGTACTATCAGGGAACTGATTTTAATTTAGTTGATCTAGAGTATAGTCACATACAGGAATGCCACTTACTACTCACAGTTTGAAGAGGCTTTCTTTTACATGTTTTTATTGACTTTTTCATCAAAACTATGTAAAATATAGTTTGATGTTTAATATTGCCTTTTTACTAATAAAGATAGTTTTGCTAGAGGTCGCACTGAGGTGCAATTATCTCATTCTTACTAAAAAGGTTTCAAATGAAATTGTTAAGAGTATTAGTAATTTCTCTCTGGGTGGCCAACCTTTTGCTGTAGAACAAGGGAGCGTCTTATTAAAAGTAGGTGTTTGGTCTGGTGAGGTAATGATACTGTTACCAGATTGTTTTGCTTCACAGAAGCACATACTCTCATTACTTTAATTTTTTTAAGTAACGTTGTTAGTTTCATTAAAATGGCACTGCGTCTTGTAAGGAATTAAAATCATACCAAAAATCATACCAGAGGAATTAAAATCATACCAAAAAACCAAAATTACCCACTGGCCCATTGCTATTCACGGTTTTCTGAAGATTCTTTTAGAAATATCTATACAGAAATTTAAATGAATTTTACAGAAAAGAAATCATACTTGCTGTTGTTACTGATGAAGTTTTGGGGTGATGGTGGGGGTTCTGGAGCCAATGACCAGGAAGGAATTTTTTTGAAGATGTCTTTGGTGCAAAAAGGTGATTATAATAGAGCACGGGGACAGGACACAGGGCAGGAAGAGCTGCATAGGGTCATGACAGGTAACTTATTATATACCCTCAGGTTGGGAGGGGGTCAGGGATAGAGTAAGTCTCTAAGGAATTTTGGAAGCAAGGTTTCCAGGACCTTGAGGGGCTAGCTGTTGCTGGGGAAACACCATTTATTACCGCTTAATGAAACCTCAGTCATGAGACCCTTCGGATGTATAAGTTGGGGGGGGGGGCAGAGATTGCCAACATATAACTTGGGGCAGTTGAGATAAAGGAAGTAACTTACTTTATTCTCGAGTATTCTCGAGGTTGGGATAATGTTAAGCTAAGAGAATTCTTAGCTCTCTTTTACCCCTAGCAAAGTGTCATTGAGGCATCTGGGCTTCTAGAGGGAGGTCACTTTGCTGATTTCAAGGACCTGTCAGTGGGCTATAGGCAGTAAAGAAACTTATTTTTTTTTCTCAATATATGAAGTTTATTGTCAAATTGGTTTCCATACAACACCCAGTGCTCATCCCAAGGAAACTTACTTTTTAATTTGCCTTAGTTTCCCACATCGCCACGGCAAGCGCTTAAACCCCTTTCCCTTGTTCTTGGGTAGCTGGGAGTGTCCGAGGAATATCACACACAGTCCATATGGGGTGTGGGTGCTGTTAGCCTGTATTTTGTCCTCAGCTTCCCCCATGCTCCTTCATCAGTTACTATGCCATGAATATCTATATCAGCAAACATTAGTCTATATACACTGTTGTAATAATTTTAGCATTCCTTTGTTTTATAATTAGTACCTTCTTGAAGACTTAGCCTGTTTTCAATATTAGAATATTATCTACTCACATTTCAGTGGCCAGAAAGGTTGATTGTTACTCTGAATGAATGATGATGCACATCCCATAAACATTTCACTGACTTCTAGTTATATCATGAAATTAAAATCTACACAGTTTACTAGATGACTGCCTCATAATTGAGAGGGCGCACGCACACACACAAATGGCAGCAACTCCTCGGCGATACACCGAGTGCCCCTTTCCCTGCTCCCACCACCCTGGAGCCTCCCTGCCACAATCCACTTGGAACTCTTCTTCCCAGTGTTGTTCCCACCTCCTTTCTCTCTCCTCTGGAAAAGTATGCAAGTGCTTCATCCTTGCTCTTATCCTTTCATTTTCACAGGCAGTGGATTAGTTTGTTCTCTTGTAGAAAATCCTTTGTCATACAAATGCTTGTTCAGAATCTTCCTTCATCTCGTTCATTCTTTCTTCTTCTCTTCTGACTCTTACCCAGTTACCTCCTTTACCTGCCTCCTCTTTTACTTTCTCTCTCCCCCTTTTCCCCTCTCTTTCCCTAACCTGTTCTTTTCTCCATTCACTTCCCAAGGCTTGATAAAACATCCATGTATAAGAGAAGATTCCGTAAATTCTGAACTGGAATTGCACAGCATGAAGATAAAAAGCTGTGCTTAGAACCCTTCAAATGGAATGAATCCAAAATGTTTCCATTGAATGAGTCTTCAAGTCCCCTTACTTGAGATATAATGCAATATTTGATATATTCTGTATTTATTCCCACATTCCTGTCTGCCTCCTCCCCACACCACTAAGGCAAGTTCTACAAAGGCAGGAATATGTTCCAATGTATCCCTGTTCTTGGCAAATGTAGGTGGTATTTGTTAAGTGAATAAGTGAATTGTAGGTAAAACAAACTTTGCTTCCTTTTATTTTTCAAATGGATATTTTATTTTAAAGATTTCATTGCACCTGTAGTTTCTGGGGTTTTTGTTTAGTTTTTTTTTTTTTTTTTTTTTTTTTTTTTTTCATTTCAATGTAAGGTATTTCAAATTTTTATGGATTTTATTGGCTGCTCTAGGCTAACTTGGAATTAAATCACCATTTGATTATTGTGTTTACAGAGAGTATAGTCTGAAGCTGATTTAACATGAACTTTGAAATACAAGCTGCAAGAGGAAGGCCTTCTTAAAGTGTTGAGGATTAGTGCAGCTGGATGTTTGTGCTTCTTAAGAAGGCAGTTTGTTGATGTCCATAAGGCATAATTTTGTTAGTTTCCTCATGAATTTTTATCTCACTGGCAATTCAGTTTTGTTACAATTTGCACAAAACTTCTTTACAAATGTAAATCATTGCATAAGTATTCAACAATAATCCTGTTAATTTTTTCAAGAAGTGGTTTTGCAAAAGGCAATGCCTACAGTGACAAAGAAATGCTACATTTGGGTTGTAATTTAAACAGGGTATTGGGAAAGTCACATGGGGGGGCAGAAATGCAGAAAATAAACTGACAGTATTAGAGGGAAGTCTGGCAAGGCAACTGATCAAAGGATGTGATAATATATCAAGATGAGGATCCTACTATGTTAAAAAATTAATGTTCTAATTATCATGATAAAGAAATTATTGTTAAAAAGATGTTTTTTAATGAAAAGTGTATTGGGGATACCTCTATGCATTTCTTCCTACCTGCTGTCTCCATTCTTTTCCATCCCTGAGAGTGTCCAAGTACTCATCTTAATATTTAAACTGAGGGTTGTTTGTTTTAAAGTTCATTCATTTTATTTTGAGAGAGACAAGAGAGGGCAAGTGGGAGGGAGAGAGAGAATCCCAAGCAGGCTCCATACTGTCAGCGCAGAGCCCAATGTGGGTCTCAGTCCCATGAACCATGAGAACACGATCTGAGCCAAAATCAAGAAAGGGATACTTAACCAACTGAGCCATCCAGGCACCCCTAAACTGAGGTTTTGATGATTTTGGGAAAAAATGGTTTTTTACTCTTTCATGTATTTTTTCTTTCTTTAACACAGAGGATATTGAGGGAGTAGAACCCAAGAGATTGTTCCTGATTATTTGGGCAGGCTGTTTTTTTTATCCCTGTTTTTCTTTCTATTGCTTTATAGTTGAACTTATAATTTTTTCTTATATCTTCAGTTATACTTCCACTCAGAATTAGGATATCAATGATTTGTTTTAAGTTTATTTATTTGGGGGTTGGGGGGAGGGGCTCAGAGAGAGAGAATCCCAAGCAGGCCCTGCACTGCCAGTGCAGAGCCTGATACGGGGCTCCAACCCACGACCTGCAAGACCATGACCAAAGCCAAAATCAAGTCAGATGCCCAACTGAGCCACCCAGGTGCCCCATAATTAGCATAACAATTATTAGCTTGCCTGGGTGGCTCGGTGGGTTAAGGGGCTGACTTTGGCTTAGGATGATTTCATGGTTTGTGCTTTCAAGACCCACGTCAGGCTTTGTGCTGACACTTCAGAGCCTGGAGCTGCTTCAGATTCTGTGTCTCCCTCTCTCTCTGCCACTCTCCTGCTCACGCACATGCTCTCTCACTCTCTTGCTCTCTCTCACTCTTTCTCGCTGTCTCTCGCTGTCTCTCTCTGTCAAAAATAAACATTAAAAAAAATTTTAAAGGGTAACAATTCTTAAACTGCCTTTCTCAGAAATAAGCCTCAGGATGTTAAAATTGTGCTGTTTATTTTTAAAAGAAGGAAAAGAAAGCAAACAAGAATGAGGCAGAAAGACAATAACTGACAGTTTATTTTCCTAAAGGATTCCCTATAGCATTGTCGTTTATGTCTTGCAGAGAGATGGGAGATTGCTCTTGACTTAGTACAGGTGTTTCCATACATGTGAATTGCCAACCACTTTAGATTTGAGATGGCTGCCCCTAGAACTCTGGAGGATGAGAGTTGCTTTTAAGACCCTAGACTCCTTTCTTTCTGAGTATCCAGTTTATTTTGAGAAGACATTTTCAGAACTATCTCAGTGTCTTCTTGCTGTCAGCCAGGAGCACACAGTAATGCAGTGCTGAAGCAAGAGGGTGCTTGGGCTATGTGGCCCTGGATTTGGTTTTCAACCTGCCTAGAGAAGAGACTGCAGTGGGGACAGAATTAACCCCCAAAAATGGCTGCATCCTAATCCCTGAATCCTGGGAGTATATTCCTTTCTATGGTAGAAAAGACTTTGCAGACATGACTAAGAGAAAGATTTTGAGATGAGACTATCCAGGTAGACCCAGTGTCATCACAAGGGCCCTCAGGGTGGCAGGAGGGTCAGAGAGGGAGATGTGATGATGGGAGGAGAGGTGAAGAATTGTTCTACCCCAGGAAGGAATGCATCCCTGCTCACACCTTGATTTTAGCCGAACAAGACCTGTTTTGGACTTCTAGCCTCCAAAACTATGAGATAATAAATCTGTGTTGCTTTAAACCACTAATTTTGGTAATTTGTTATACAACAATAGGAAAGTAACATAGTGACCGTGGGTATTTTTCTTAAACTCCAGGCCTGTGTTTCTCTATGTTTTTTCTTTGTAATAGCTTTAGTGGGGTATATTTTTACATGTCATAAAATTCTCCCACTTCAAGTGTACAATTTAGTGATTTTTTTAGTAAATTTGCTGAATGATATAACCACTACCAAATCAGTTTGGGTACATTTTTACTCCTCCAATGAGACCCTTCAAGCCCACTTTACCGTTGACTCATTCTCCAGGCAGCCTCTAATCTATCTACTGTCTGTTTCTCTAAATTTTCCTTTTCTTGGCATTTCATGCAAATGGAATCACACAGTATGTGGTCCCTCGTGTTTGTTTTTTTCACTTTGTGTAATGTTGCTTTATCTCTAACAGTGGTAATAGCAGCATCTTCTTCCTAGGATTGTTGCAAGGGTTAAATAAGATCATGAATTCAAAATGTTTAGCATACTGTTCAATACACAGTAAGTACTCAATGCAAATTCCTCTTCTACTTCTTCCACATATGCTCTTTGTTACACTTTTCAGGTTCCTGAATAAATTCACAAAAAATATTTTTTAACACCATATAATATGCTCCTCTCGCTCTCCTAGTTTCATTTATGTTGTGAGGAATACAAATCTTCGAATTTATATGTTAAACTGATTTTTTGGAGTGTGACATAAGAACCTAAACACCATGCTTTTTTTAAATGAGAGAATATGTTCTATATTCTAGATGACCTACAATGTGAATTTTTAAAAATTTCTTCAGTATAGTTAACACACAATATTACATTAGTTTCAGGTGTACAACATACTAATTCAACAGGTTTATAGGTTATGCTGCCATCTGGCCCGTACAATGCTGTTACTAATATCATTGACTGTATTCCCCACAGTGAAACTTTTATTCCCATAACTTATTTATTCTGTAACTGGAATCCTGTATCCCCCACTTCCCTTCGCCCATTTTGTCCATACCCCGTATTTCCTCTTGCAACCATTAGTTCTCTGTGTTTATGTGTCTGATTCTGGTTTTTGTTTATTCATTTGTTTTGTTTTTTAGACTCCACATATAAGTGGGACCATAGGTATTTGTCTTTCTCAGTCTGGTTTATTTCACTTAGCATAATACCCTCTAGGACCATCCATGTTGTCACATATGGCAAGATCTCATCCTTTTGTGGCTGCATAATATTTCATTTGTATATATGTATATATGTGTGTATATATACATACACACGCACACACCACATTTTCTTTATCCATTCATCTGTTGATGGACACTTAGTTTGTTTCCATATCTTGGCTCTTGTAAATAATGCAGTAAACAAAGAGGTGCATGTATCTTTACACATTAGTGTTGTTGTTTTCTTTGCGTAAATACACAGTAGTGGGATTACTGGATCATATGGTATTTCTATTTTTAACTTTTTAAGGAACCTCCATACTGTTCCACAGTGGCTGCACCAGTTCGCATTCCCACCAAAAGTGCACAAGGATTCCTTTTCCTCCGCATCCTTGCCAACACCTGTTGTTTCTTGTGTTGTTTATTTCAGCCATTCTCACCAGTGTGAGGTCATATCTCATTGCAGTTTTGATTTGCATATCCTTGATGAGAAATAATGATAAGCATATTTCATGTGTCTGTTGGCTATCTGTGTGTCGTCTTTGGAAAAATGGCTCTTCATGTCCGCCGTCCATTTTAATCGGATTATTTGTTGCTTTGGCGTAATACAAATTCTTCATATATTTTGGATGTTAGCCCCTCAACAGATACATCATTTGCAAATGTCTTCTCCCATTCAATAGGTTGCCTTTCTGTTTTGTTGGTGGTTTCCTTTGCTGTGCAAATACTTTTTATTTTGATGTTGTCCCAATAGTTTATTTTTTGCTTTTGTTTCTTTGCCTCAGGAGACATATCTAGAAAAATGTTACTGTGGCCATTGTCAGAGAAATTACTACTTGTGTTCCCTTCTGAGATTTTTATGGTTTCAAGTCTCACGTTTAGATCTTTAATCCATTTTGAGCTTGTTTTTGTGTGTGATGGTAGAAAGTAGTTCAGTTTCATTCTTGGGCATATTGCTGTCCAGTTTTGTCAACACCATTTGTTGAAGAGACCATCTTTTCCCCTATTATATATTCTTGCCTCCTTTGTCATAGATTAATTGACCATATAAACATGAGTTTCTTTCTGGGCTCCCTAGTCTGTTCCATTTATCTTTGTGTCTGTTTTTGTGTTACTATTTTGATTACGACTGCTTTATAGTATATCTTGAAATCTGGGATTGTGATACGTCCAGCTTTGTTCTTTCTCAGGATTGCTTTGGCTATTTCAGGTCTTTTGTGGTTTATTATTTATTGTAATTCTGTGAAAAAATGCTGTTGCTATTTTGATAGGGAATGCATTGAATCTGTAGATTGCTTTGGGTAGTAATGGACATTTTAACAATGCTAATTCTTCCAATTTGTGAGCGTAGAATATCTTTCCATTTGCTAGCATCACCTCTGATTTATTTCATCAGTTTTTACAGTTGTCAGAGTTACAATGTAAATTTTTCAGGCACAATTGTTTATCACTTGGGGATTGCCTGTTTTCAGATAGATTATATTAATGTTCTGAATTTACTTTAAGATTAAGAAAGGTCTTTTATCTGGGGCTCTGCTGCAGCTGAAACTAAGAGGAAAGATAAAACTAAGTAGCATCCAATCTTAAAATCTTTATGAAAGTTACAAATTTATGAGTGGTGTTAAAGAAGCACAAGTGTTAAAGTTAACTTGTACTGATTTGACCTGACAGAGTGATATTTCACTGGGATTATAATCAAGAAATTAAGGGCTGGGAAAGAGAAAATGGTGTTGGTAGGAATAACAAGTAATAATTACTTTTCTTGGAGTTATTGTAACATTTTGAACAGCCTTATATTTTGTATCACTGTCATCTTTTGTATAGTTGTTTAAGCCTGTTAACATTTGTCTTCTTTCTGACCACTCCCCCTGATGCCACTTATAAACTTCTTTTGGGAAAGAAGGTGGATTTATCCATGTAGAAGTGTCAGTGTTTGCCTAGCCTCTGATACTTTGATTAATTGGTGGATGGATGGATGGTTGGATTTATGGATAGATAGCTGACAGTTTAGTGCTTATAAAAGTATTCTAACTCTTCTTGGATAGTAGGATTCTCCTGTGTGTACCTGGGCTGCCCTAAAGAAACAGATAAAAGGAATAAGTTCACGGTCATGAATCCATTTTCATTTTTTCTGATAAAATTATTATTTAATACTGATAAAGTATTTACTTTTTTGCAAAGTTGACAAAAATGTCCTTAGACTAAAGAAACAGAAATAGATAATACTCTATAAGGTATTATGTGTTGTCCAAATTATCTTATTTTGGATTTTCTCAAGACCCACTTTGTCTTCACTTTTGGCAGACCAACTAAATTCAGGAAGTGTAACATTTTCTTTTATTTTTCTGGAGTAAACAGAAAGTGTTTGTTATTTCCAAATATTTCGGCTCACTTCTGTTGAGTAAAGGCTGACTTTAGAATTTGTTCACTGTTCTTATTCCATCCTTTCTTGGCCTACTATTTAAACACTTTGTTCCTATTTAACACTTCCATATAAAAAGGGACAATGCACATTAGCCATGGCGGAAGCAACAAAACATCAATTGATTGGATGGATGGATGGATGGATGGATGGATAAGCAAAATGTGGTAGATACATACAGGGGGGAATATTATTCAGCCTTAAAGAGGAAGGAAGGCCTGTCATTTGCATCAACATGGATGGACCTGGAGGACATTATCCTAAGTGGGAAAGTCCACAACAAGACAAATGCTATATGTTGATACTTCTATGAAGTATCAAAAGTAGTCAAATTCATAGAAACCACAGAATGTTGGTTTCCAGGACCTCAGGGAGCAGGAAAAGGGAGGTTATAATTTAAAGGCTATTGAGTTTCAGTTTTGCAAGATGAAAACTTTTGGCGATCTCTTTCACAATGTGAGTATACTTAACACTACTGAACTATACACTTAAAAATGGTTACGATGGTAAATTTTATGTTACATGTTTTTGGTTTTTTATTTTTAACCACAGTTTAAAAAAGAAGAGGAGAAGACAAGGAGCTGAAATTTGAGTTAGTCAAGCTTGTTACTTGAAGAAACCTTTCTGTAGTGTTCACTGAACTAAGGTTTAGAATAAAGCACATGTATCTGTAAAGAGTACAGGGGACAAAACAAGAGTTATATGGTATTTTTTTTTTTTTTTTTTTACATTTTCACCATGTTTTAACTACGATTCATGAGACTCTTGACAGTTTATAGCTAGACTGCTGTCAGATACCATGAAGCTAGGTATCAAAAAATTTCTTCCTATGTATTATAATTTTGAGACTCTGAACTTTTGTTGTTGTTTTACTGGTTTGATAACTGCTGTTATCCATCTCAACTGAGACCTGAAAATGTATTGATACTGTAACAATAAATGATCCAAGTTTTCTTTTATCTTCAGGAATTACAAGATGCACTCTGGGTGAAGAGCGTATGTTTTTGGTATTTTGTCAAAAGTCTTGCCCAATGTTTTTTTGTCTCATGTGGAAACATTCCAGTTGTTTCTTCTCAAAGGTTATTTAGATCCAAGATGGGTGATTTTGCCTTTAACTTGCTAATTTGGGGACTATTTCTTCCCATTGGAGATGTAATGTGTTGTATATATTATTTATTCTGATATAAACAAGAACATTCAGTATATTCTTTACACTGTATTTTATATTGTGCAGTTCAAGCATATGGTCCACTTATGTGCAAAGAGAAAATTAACATTTTTTGGCGACATTAAGAATTTATTTTTTCCCAGCTTCGCTGAGATATAATTAGCATGTAACATTGTAAATTTAAGATGTACAGTGTGTTGATTTGATGTACTTATATATTACAAAGAGGTTACCACCATAACATTAGCTAATACCTCTATCACATCACATAATTACCATTTCTTTTTTGTGTTGAGAACATTTAAGATCTACTCTCTTAGCAACTTTCAAATATATAATGTAGTGTTTTTATCTGTAATCATCATGCTATTCATCATATCCCTAGACCTTACTATCTTATACCTGAAAGTGGCAAGTAACTTTTTAGATAAATTGAAAAGAAACTAGAAAGATAAGTTCTGTTTCTAAGACTATGCATTTTTTTTTTTTTAGTTTTTTGTAAGTTATGTTGGAGATTTAAATGAGTTAGACTCCCTGCCCTTAAGATAACTCACAGTGTAATGGAGAGAAATACCTTCACAGCAAATTATGACACAAAACAGAGTCTAATAAATGCTATACTAGAAGATGAAACAGATTCTGTCAGAATAAGGAAGCAGCAGATAATTCTAATGGAGTGGGGGACATAACTTAGTTGAACCTTGGAAGATAAATAGACTTAACTAAATGAAGAAGAGGAAGGACTTTACAGGAAAAAAAACATCATGAGTAGAAGCTGTGAGATTGAAAATGTATTGTTATATCATCAGATGAGAAAGCCAGGAGAAAATGATAAAAATAATGCTGGAAGTTACTTGAGGCATTCAGACTGCTAACAGTCTAATCTTAATCACTTTTGTTGGGCATAAGATTCATAAGCAAGACCAGGACTAAAACTGATATTCTCTGTTATCAATGACTTTGAAATTGTTCATATAGATATGGCCCTGAAATTCATTCTTTAAATGGAAAGTGAGATTTTTTCACCTCATGCTTTGAAATGAGAGGTTGTCCTAAAGTTGAGTTTCTGCAAACTTAATGGAGGAGATCCAAGATGTCACTCGGAACTAAATGCTGATGTTGAAAATGAGCTGCCCAGGTGGCAAGAGTGATATCCAGCAGAAGCACCACAGCAGCACAGCCACCTGGCCCTTAGCCCATCGCGCTTCCGGGTCCGCAGCAGAGCAACCGGTGAAGGGCTCATACCTCTGTACATGAACCCCATTTCCCTCTATGTGTCATTTCTTGTCATGTTGTAACTTTTCTGTCTGATTCAGGTTATCTTAAAACTCCACAGATATCCTGACTGTTTGTGGATCTTACAATTTAACAAGATCATAATTGAGTTATTAACCCATCGTAGTTAATCTGCCTTAACATCAGCCACATGCTTGTATAAAAGTGGGAGTAATGGAAAATTTGAGGCAAATTTTAAATTGGGGCACTCATCTTCACCAGCATCTGATACGCCCTTTCTGATTGTGATCCTTTCAGATAAACAGTTATGTACCTTTGAGACGCTGACACTGTTATTACTCTTTTAATTCTGGTAGTGGTTCAGAAAAACCCCTTTCACCCCCCCCCTTACCTTTATCTCAGTAGTCTCCTTGCTTCTATACTATTGATAGCTTTTCTATAAGACACTTAAAGAGATGCTTAGTTATAGTATATAACATGGCAAATCTTTTGAGAACTACTGAAAATGACAGTAACAATACCCCAGTCTTCATTGCTTAAGTATATCGACTTCTAATTTTTCTTATTGTAGGTTTAATATCAATATCCTTAAGAATAATAATCAGTTATTATTTTTGCGTGAAACCTTGTATCTATATATCTAAGAGATTGAAACATACCTAGTTATCCAGTATAAAGTTCTCAAAAATTACTTATCCAGCCAAATGATTGGTAACTTGATGTCAGACATCTGGATATTTGAAAATACCTTGAATAATTCATGTGAGATTTTCCATTGTATCCAAAATACTGATTTTTATAAAAACATGGTTGACTAATTGTTGATTTAATAGTCTAGAACTTTCATTTAGGAAATTTTATGTTCTATTAGTGCTTTTGAGTAGAGATGACTAACTCAATGACTGTATTATAAGTGGCACTCAATCTGCAATGAGAAGGGAAAGAAATGGGAGCTGACACACGTAATATAAATTGAATACCTGGAAGCACCAACATCAATAGTTCTTAAGAAGGAAACATTGCCAAGGGCGGGGCCAGGTACAAAAACAATTCTGGAAATTTTTGTTTCCACTGCTTCACCTCAGTTCCAAGAAACATTAGGAGCTTTATTATGGAATGTTATCTTTAAAAAACATCTTCCAGCTTTTCATTTCTATTAAGTTTTCATTCTTATCATATGTATAAGTCAATTGCAATTGATTATAGATAAGACAGTATGTATTGGGAAACTTTCACACCTTTTAAAATAGTTAATAAATTTGGCCTCCAGTGATTGCTTTCAAAAATATTTTTTTTTCTTTTTCCAAGAACCACATTAGGGGGAATGTCCCAGCATGTCAGCATTTTTGAACTGCAAAATAATACGTTAAGGACATAATGTTTGTGTAGAATGTGTATAGACAAGATTGGGCAATGTGATCTAGACATAATGCAATTAGGTACGTTCAGGCTTGGATGAGCAGTCATATTCTAAGGATGTTGATGAATCAAAATGATGACAACCCAAAGAGAGGTTACAAATAAAGCATCTTGGGTCACCTGGGTGGGTCAGTCAGTTCAGCATCCAACTTCGGCTCAGGTTGTGATCTCACGGTTTGTGGGTTCAAGCCCTGCATTGGGCTCAGAGCCTGGAGCCTACTTCAGATTCTGTGTCTCCCCCTCTCCCTGCCCCTCCCCTGCTCACATTCTCTCTGTCTCTCTCTTTCAAAAATAATAAACATTAAAATAAAAGGCATCTGTAAAAAAAAATGAAGCATCTCATGACTCTTTACCTACTTAAGACTTTTATTGACTCAGATTAAGACAGAAGACTTTATGCATACAAAATTAGTCAACAAAAAAAAGCTGAGAAAAATAACTCATGTTGAATAGCAAGGTTAGAAAAAAATGTATTGAAGAAGACCACACAAGTGTTAGTTTTTATTGTATCATAAGTGGAAAAAATAGATGGAGAATTAGCAGATATTTACAGTGAATAAATGTTTAGTCTTGAACTTTGATTCTCAAGAGGGATTGGAACTAGAAAGACCTATTTTAATAGCAATTCCTATGAAAAAGATGAGAATTTTAGCCAATGGCAAGTTCAGTGTAAACCAACAGTGTTACTGTGAAAGGTAGAAATTATTCTGCATAATAGAAAACATTGGTATGATTATTTATGGTTTGCAAGGTACTTTTTTAATTTTTTTTAATGTTTATTTATTTTTGACAGAGAGAGAGAGAGAGAGAGAGAGAGAGAGAGACAGAGCATGAGCGGGGGAGGGGCAGAGAGAGAGGGAGACACAGAATCTGAAGCAGTCTCCAGGCTCCGAGCTGTCAGCACAGAGCCGGATGTGGGACTTGAACTCACAGACTATGAGATCATGCCCTGAGCCAAAGTCGGAGTCTCAACCGACTGAGCCACACAGGTGCCCCTGCAAGGTACTTTTTTTAAATGTTGGATTTCTTGAGGCACAATTACCACAGAGTGCATCCGTTTGAGGGTAGTGTTAGTGGGTTTTGACAAAATTCATCATCATCACCCCCACAGTTAAGATACAGACTATTTCCATCATTCCAAAAGTTACTCATGTCCCTTTTAGTCAACCCGTACCTTCACCCCAATCCTTGGTAACCACTGACTATTTTAAGATCCCATAACTTTGCAAAGTATTTTTCACATAACTTTAAAAAATTTAATTCTCATGAGATCCCTACAACATTAATATTACCAACATGTCTATTTCATAAAGCCAGAAACAAGGGCTCATTTATATAAGTGATAGAACCAGGTACTGAAACTTTTTTTCTTTTTTTTTTTTTTTTTAATGTTTGCTTATTTTGAGAAGGAGTGAGGAAGCATGAGCAGAGGAGGGGCAGAGAGAGAGGGATAAACAGAATCCCAAGCAGGCTCTTATCCTTCCCTATCCTTCCTTCCTTATCCTATCTTATCCTATCCTATCCTATCCTTTCTTATCCTTTTGCTAATAGCACAGAACCCATCACAGGGCTTGATCCAATGAACTGTGAGATCATGACCTGAGCTGAAATTAAGTGTAGGACACTTAACTGACTGAGCCACCCAGGCACCCCTGAACCCTTATTTTCTAGCTCAGGATCCTAAATGCTTTCCTTGACCCTTCCATCTTGCTCTTTTCTCCAAGAGCCCCACTCTCCTCTGCACTGTTCATTCAACTCCAAAGTAAATCCTATATTCAAAGCTAGTATTAATTGTCACAGTAACTTCCTGGAGGAGAGATTAGAGGAGGGTTTCTCCATCGTTGTTTTTTTTTTTTTTTTATTTTTTTATTATCATTCCCCTAAGGAGGCTTTTTAGACTTTTTCATGCCCCCATCCCCTAATTAAATTTTAATATCATGAATATGCTTTCTATCTCTGTGTGTACTTTATATATCAAAAACAGTAAGTTTTTTTCACCTACCCTAAAAATGATTTTGTCCCCACTGGGGGCAGTACACTCCCATTGCTTAGACTGAGCAATAGTCTTCAACCACTGTCCCACCTGGTGTGCATAACACAGAAGTCTGGAGTATGAGACACACATTCACAACGCTGAAAATTTTATAGTAAATACCACAGCAGACTTTTGGCATGATGTTCATGAAAGTGTCTTCAGAACATGTAGGTAAGTAAAATAAGCTATTTAGGGTAAACTTCAAATTTATTTAACAGGAGAATCTAGACTTCATATAAAGTGATCTAGACTTCATATAAAGTGATCAAGGTAATTCTATTGAATAAAACATTAATCTTATTTTTGTTAAATGCTGTGATGCATGTAATGCATATAGCTTTAACATGTTGTTAATGTGAATATGATTATTGCAAATCTGTCCTGCCTCATCACTTTATCTGCCTTTCATCAAGCAGTCATAACTGAGGAGTCATAATAACCAGATGTCAGTGTTCTCAGTTGTCTTATGTGCAACGTAGAGAGAAATGCAATTCCTTTTTTGTTTTAATGTTTTTGTGGTAAAATACTTGTAATATGAAACTTAACCATCATAACCATTTTTAAGTGAACATTTCAGTGATTTTAAACACATTAACACTATTGGACAGCCATCACCAACATCCATCCTCAAAACTTGATCTTGTAAAACTGAAACTATACTCATTAAATAGTAACTCCTCACTCCTGACCCTAGCCCCTGCCAACCACCATTATACTTTTTTTCCACCATTATACTTTTTATCTTTGAGATTTTGACTATTCTAAGTACCTAAAGTAAGTGGAATCATACAGTATTTGTCTTTTTATGGCTGTTTTATATAAAATAATGCTGTCAATGTTTATTCATGTTGTAGCATACTGCAGATTTTTTGTCCATTTTTAAGGCTGAATAATTTTCTATTGTATGTAAAATACAATACATTTTGCTTATCTTTTTATTCACTGATAGATACTTGGGTTCCTTTCACATTTGAGCTATTGTGAATAATGCTGTTATGAACATGAGTGTGCAAATATCCCTTCCAGACCTTGCCTTCAGATATTTTGGGAATATGTCCAGAAGTGGAATTTGGGGATAATATGGTAGTTTTATTTTTAATTTGTTAAGAAACTGCCATACTTTTTCCCATAGTGGCTACACCATTTTATATTCCCACCAGCAGTACCCAAAGGTTCCAATGTATTTACATTTTCACCAACACTTGTTGTTTTCTGGGGGTTTTTTGTAGCAGCCATCTTAATGGGTATGAGGTGATATTGTAATTTTTATTTGCATTTCTCTGATGATTAGTGATGTTGAGCATCTTTTCATGTGCTTATTGGCTATTCATGAATCTTTAGAGAAATTACTGTTCAAGTCTTCTGCCAGTTTTTAAATCAGATTTTTGTTGTTCACATTTAGGTGTTCTTTCTATATTCTAAATATTAGTTCCTTATCAAATATGTGATTTATAGATATTTTCTCCCATTGTGTGGGTTACCTTTTTACTCTGTAGATAGTCTCTTTTGATGCACAAAATTTTTAAATTTTCGTGATCTACTTTGTTTATTTTGTTGTTGTTGCCTGAGCGTTAGGTGTCATATCCAAGAAATCATTGCCAAATTTAATGTCATGAAGTTGGTTTTTTTTTATGTTTTTTTGTAAGTTTTATTGTTTTAGATTCTTGGTCCATTTTGAATTAATTTTTGTATACAGTGTTAGGTTTTGGGCCAACTTCATTCTTTTGGACATAAATATCCAGTTTTTGCAGTGCCATTTATTGAAAGATAGTCCACTTTGAATTCAGTGGTGTTAGCACCCTTGTCAAACTCATTTGGCTATATAAGCAAAGGTTCATTTCTAGGGTCTCTATTCCATTAGTCTATATGTCTACCTTTATGCCAGTACCTCGCTGTTTTGATTATCATAGCTTTGTAGTAAATTTTGAAATCAATAAATGTGAGTCTTCTGCTTTTGTTCTTCTTTATTGCATTTGTTTTGGCTATTAGGATCATTTGAGATCCCATATGAGTTTTAAGATGGGCTTTTCTATTTCTAAAAAAATACTGTTGGAATTTTGAAAGGGATTGCATAGAATCTGTAGGTTGCTTTAGGTAATATTCACATTTAAGTGATATTAAGTCTTCCAATTCATGAAAATGAGAAATATTTATATATATTTATTTTTTATTTCTTTCAACAGCATTTTATAGTTTTCATTGTATAAGCATTTCACCTCCATTGTCAAATATAGTCCTAAGTATCTTATTCCTTTTAATGATACTGCAAATGGAATAGTTTTGTTAATTCCTTTTCAGATTGTTCATTGTTTATTTATAGAAATGCAATTGATTTTTGTCTGCTGACTTTGTATTCTGCTACCTTGCTTAATTTGATTTTTAGTTCTAACAGATTTTTTGTGCAATCTTTAGAGATCTTAAGATCATATTATCAGGAAGCAGAGATGATTTTACTTCTTCCTTTCCTTTTTCTTTTTTTTTTTTTTTTTACATTTTTTTAATGTTTATTTATTTTTGAGAGAGAGACAGAATGTGAGCAGGGGAGGGACAGAGAGAGATGAAGACACAAAATCTGAATCAGGCTCCAGGCTCTGAGCTGTCAGCACAAAGCCCGATGTGGAGCTCGAACTCATGAACCATGAGGTCATGACCTAAGTCGAAGTCAGACGCTTAACTGACTGAGCCACCTAGGAGCCCCTGCTTCTTCCTTTCCAAGTTGGATGCCTTTAATTTCTTCTTGCCCAATTGCTCTGGCTAGAATGTAGAGTACTATGTTTGAAAACGTGGTGAAAGCAGGTGTCCTTGCCTTGTTCCTGCTTTTAAAGGAAAAGCTTTCATTCTTTCACCATTGAATGTGATGTTTGCTGTTAGGGTTTTTCATATGTGGTTTTTGTTGTGTTGAAATAGATTTCCATTTTTCCTAGTTTGTTGAGTGTTTGTTTGTTTTTGATGATGATGATGATGATGAAAGGGTGTTGAATTTGTCAAATGCTTTTTCTGCATCAATCAAGATGACCATGTCGGGTTTTTTCCTTCTTTCTGTTGATGTGGCATATTATATTGATGGATTTTTGTATGTTGAACCATCCTTGCATTCCATGAATAAATACTATGTGGTCATGCTATATAGCCCTTTGAATATGCTTCCAAATTATGTATGATGATATCTTGTTGAGAATTTTTGCATCAGTGTTCATAAGGAGTTTTGCTCTGTAGTTTTCTTGTAGTATCTCTGTCTTGCTTTGACATAAGGTAGTGCTGGTCTCACAGAATGAGATAAGAAATGTTTTCTCCTCAATTTTTTGGAAATGTTTGAGAAAAATTGGTATTAGTTTAAATGTTTGGTAGAATTCACCAATGAAGCTATCAGGTCTAAGGCATTTCTTGTTGGGAAATTTTTGATTACTGATTCAATCTTCTTATTAGCCATAGGTCTATTCAGATTTTCTATATCTTCATGATTGAGTCTTGGTAGGTTTGGTGTTTCTAGGAATTTGTGTTTCATTTGGGTTATACAGTTCATTGGTGTACAAATATCATAGTATAATCTTATAACTCTTTTTATTTCTATAGAATCCATAGTAATGTCCCCACTTTCATTTCAGATTTTAACAATTTGAACCCCCTCCTCTTTTTTTAAAAATTCATCTAGTTAAAGGTTTGCCTATTTTGTTGATATTTTCAAAGAACCAACTTTTGGTTTCATTGATTCTTCTCTATTTCTCTATTTCATTTATCTCTAATGTAATCTATAATTTTTCAATTTCTGCTAGCTTTGTATTTATTTATTTTTATTTTCCTAGTTCTTTAAGCTGTAAAGTTAGGTTTTTATTTGATGCATCCCATAAGTTTTGGTTTGTTGTGTTTTCATTTCCATTCATCTCTAAATATTTTTTATTTTCCTTGAAATTTATTTTTTGTTTCATCGATTGCTTAAACATGTGTTAATTCCACAATTTTGATGATTTTCAAATTTTCTTTATGTTACTAATTTCTAACTTTACCTCATTGTAGTCCAAGAGGTTACTTTGTAAAATGATTATCTTTTTAAATGTATTGAGATTTATCTCTACCCTACGATGGTGGCGTAGGAGGATGCCGGGCTCACCGCACGTCCTGCTGATCACTTCGATTCCACCTACACCTGCCTAAATAACCCAGAAAACCACCAGAAGACTAGCAGAATGGAGTCTCCGGAGCCAGGTGCAGACGAGAGGCCCACTGAAGAGGGTAGGAAGGGCTGAGAGGCAGTGCGCGCTCCACGGACTGGCGGGAGGGAGCCCGGGCAGACGGGCAGCCTGCCAGCCAAGCAGAGTCCCCGAGTCTGGTTTGCAAAAGCGGAGGGGCCGGACAGAGTGTGTTCCGACAGCAAGCGGGACTTGACATCTGGAAGGTTATAAGCTAACATCTCTGCTCGGAGAACTGGAGGGCTGGGGGACAACAGGAGGGAGAGTTGTTGAGCCCCAGACGACAGAGCTCAGCTTGGCAGGGAACAAAGGCACTCGCCAGCGCCCTCGCCCATCCCCCAGCCAAAATCCCAAAGGGAACGAGTTCCTGCCAGGGAACTTGCTTGCACCGCGCAAACACCCAACACTGTGCTTCTGCGGATCCATCCCGCCGAGGGGTCTGACTCCGTCCTGGTGCCGCAGGGCCCCTCCCGAAGCAGATCTCCAAAGGAAAAGCAAGTTGAGCCTGCCCCTCCCGCCCCTGTGCACCTTGCCTATCCACCCGAGCTAATACGCCAGATCCCCAGCACCACAAGCCTGGCAGTGTGCAAGTAGCCCAGATGGGCCACCCCACCCCACCCCACAGTGAATCCCGCCCCTAGGAGAGGGGAAGAGAAGGCACACACCAGTCTGACTGTGGCCCCAGCAGTGGGCTGGGGGCAGACATCGGGTCTGACTGCGGACCCGCCCACCAACGCAAGTTATTCAAGACAGCACAGGGGAAGTGCCCGCAGTCCCGCACCACTCCAGGGACTATCCAAAATGACCAAACGGAAGAATTCCCCTCAGAAAAACGTCCAGGAAATAACAACAGCTAACGAACTGATCAAAAATGATTTAAACAATATAACAGTAAGTGAATTTAGAATAATAGTCATAAAATTAATCACTGGGCTTGAAAACAGTATAAAGGACGGCAGAGAATCTCTTGCTACAGAGATCAAGGGACTAAGGGACAGCCAGGAGGAGCTAAAAAATGCTGTCGAGTTGCAAAATAAAATGGAGACAACTACAGCTCGGACTGAAGAGGCAGAGGAGAGAATAGGTGAACTAGAAGATAAAATTATGGAAAAAGAAGAAGCTGAGAAAAAGAGAGATAAAAAAATCCAGGAGTATGAGGGGAAAATTAGAGAACTAACTGATGCATTAAAGAGAAATAATCTACGCATAATTGGTATTCCAGAGGAGGAAGAGAGAGGGAAAGGTGCTGAAGGTGTACTTGAAGAAATAATAGCTGAGAACTTCTCAGATCTGGGGAAGGAAAAAGGCAGTGAAATCCAAGAGGCACAGAGAACTCCCTTCAGACGTAACTTGAATCGATCTTCTGCATGACATATCATAGTGAAACTGGCAAAATACAAGGATAGAAAATTCTGAAAGCAGCTAGAGATAAACGTGCTCTAACATATAAAGGGAGACCTATAAGACTCATGACCGATCTCTCTACTGAAACTTGGCAGGCCAGAAAGGAATGGCAGGAGATCTTCAATGTGATGAACATAAAAAATATGCAGCCAAGAATCCTTTATCCAGCAAGTCTGTCATTTAGAATAGAAGGAGAGATAAAGGTCTCCCAAACAAACAAAAACTGAAGGAATTTGTCACCACTAAACCAGCCCTACAAGAGATCCTAAGGGGGATCCTGTGAGACAAAGTACCAGAGACATCGCTACAAGCATGAAACCTACAGACATCACAATGACTCAAAACTCTTATCTTTCTATAATAACACTGAATGTAAATGGACTAAATGTGCCAACCAAAAGACATAGGGTATCAGAATGGATAAAAAAACAAGACCCATCTATTTGCTGTCTACAAGAGACTCATTTTACCTAAGGATACCTTCAGATTGAGAGTGAGGGGATGGAGAACTATTTATCATGCCACTGGAAGTCAAAAGAAAGCTGGAGTAGCCATACTTACATCAGACAAACTAGACTTTAAATTAAAGGCTGTAACAAGAGATGAAGAAGGGCATTATATAATAATTACAGGGTCTATCCATCAGGAAGAGCTAACAATTATAAATGTCTATGCGCCGAATACAGGAGCCCCCAAATATATAAAACAATTACTCACAAACATAAGCAACCTTATTGATAAGAATGTGGTAATTGCAGGAGACTTTAACACTCCACTTACAGAAATGGATAGATCATCTAGACACACGGTCAATAAAGAAACAAGGGCCCTGAATGATACATTGGATCAGATGGACTTGACAGATATATGTAGAACTCTGCATCCCAAAGCAATGGAGTATACTTTCTTCTCAAGTGCACATGGAACCTTCTCCAAGATAGATCACATACTGGGTCACAAAACAGCCCTTCATAAGTATACAAGAATTGAAATCATACCATGCATACTTTCAGACCACAATGCTATGAAGCTTGAAATCAACCACAGGAAAAAGTCTGGAAAACCTCCAAAAGCATGGAGGTTAAAGAACACCCTACTAAACAATGAATGGGTCAACCAGGCAATTAGAGAAGAAATTTAAAAATATATGGAAACAAATGAAAATGAAAATACAACAATCCAAATGCTTGGGATGCAGCAAAGGCAGTCCTGAGAGGAAACTACATTGCAATCCAGGCCTATCTCAAGAAACAAGAAAAATCCCAAATACAAAATCTAACAGCACACCTAAAGGAAATAGAAGCAGAACAGCAAAGACACCCCAAACCCAGCAGAAGAAGAGAAATAATAAATATCAGAGCAGAAATAAACAGTATAGAATCTAAAAAAACTGTAGAGCAGATCAATGAAACCAAGAGTTTGTTTTTTGAAAAAATAAACAAGATTGATAAACCTCTAGCCAGGCTTCTCAAAAAGAAAAGGGAGATGACCCAAATAGATAAAATCATGAATGAAAATGGAATGATTACAACCAATCCCTCAGAAATACAAGCAATTATCAGGGAATACTATGAAAAATTATATGCCAACAAAGTGGACAACCTGGAAGAAATGGACAAATTCCTAAACACCCACACTCTTCCAAAACTCAATCAGGAGGAAATAGAAAGCTTGAACAGACCCATAACCAGCGAAGAAATTGAATCAGTCATCAAAAATAAGAGTCCAGGACCAGATGGCTTCCCAGGGGAGTTCTACCAGACGTTTAAAGCAGAGATAATACCTATCCTTCTCAAGCTATTCCAAAAAATAGAAAGGGAAGGAAAACTTCCAGACTCATTCCATGAAGCCAGTATTACTTTGATTCCTAAACCAGACAGAGACCCAGTAAAAAAGAGAACTACAGGCCAATATCCCTGATGAATATGGATGCAAAAATTCTCAATAAGATACTAGCAAATCGAATTCAACAGCATATAAAAAGAAGTATTCACCATGATCAAGTGGGATTCATTCCTGGGATGCAGGGCTGGTTCAACATTCGCAAATCAATCAACATGATACATCACATTAATAAAAGAAAAGTACCATATGATCCTGTCAATCGATGCAGAAAAGGCCTTTGACAAAATTCAGCAACGTTTCTTAATAAAAACCCTCGAGAAAGTCGGGATAGAAGGAACATACTTAAAGATCATAAAAGCCATTTATGAAAAGCCCACAGCTAACATCATCCTCAATGGGAAAAAACTGAGAGGTTTCCCCCTGAGATCAGGAACATGACAGGGATGCCCACTCTCACCGCTGTTGTTTAACATAGTGTTGGAAGTTCTAGCATCAGCAATCAGACAACAAGAGGAAATCAAAGGCATCAAAATTGGCAAAGATGAAGTTAAGCTTTCACTTTTTGCAGATATCATAATATTATACATGGAAACCCCGATAGACTCCACCAAAAGTCTGCTGGAACTGATACATGAATTTAGCAAAGTTGCAGGATACAAAATCAATGTACAGAAATCAGTTGCATTCTTATACACTAATAATGAAGGAATAGAAAGACAAATAAAGACACTGATCCCATTCACAATTGCACCAAGAAGCATAAAATACCTAGGAATAAACCTAACCAAAGATGTGAAAGATCTGTATGCTGAAAACTATAGAAAGCTTATGAAGGAAATTGAAGAAGATATAAAGAAATGGAAAAAACATTCCGTGTTCATGGATTGGAAGAATAAATTGTCACAATGTCAATACTACCCAAAGCTATCTACACATTCAATGCAATCCCAATCAAAATTGCACCAGCATTCTTCTTGAAACTAGAACAAGCAATCCTAAAATTCATATGGAACCACAAAAGGCCCCGAATAGCCAAAGTAATTTTGAAGAAGAAGACCAAAGCAGGAGGCATCACAATCCCAGACTTTAGCCTCTACTACATAGCTGTCATCATCAAGACAGCATGGTATTGGCACAAAAACAGACACATAGACCAATGGAATAGAATAGAAACCCCAGAACTAGACCCACAAACGTATGGCCAACTCATCTTTGACAAAGCAGGAAAGAATATCCAATGGAAAAAAGACAGTCTCTTTAACAAATGGTGCTTGGAGAACGGGACAGCAACATGCAGAAGATTGAAACTAGACCACTTTCTCACACCATTCACAAAAATAAACTCAAAATGGATAAAGGACCTGAATGTGCGACAGGAAACCATCAAAACCCTAGAGGAGAAAGCAGGAAAAGACCTCTCTGACCTCAGCCGTAGCAATCTCTTACTCGGCACATCCCCAAAGGCAAGGCAATTAAAAGCAAAAATGAACTACTGGGACCTTATGAAGATAAAAAAGCTTCTGCACAGCAAAGGAAACAACCAACAAAACTAAAAGGCAACCAACGGAATGGGAAAAGATATTTGCAAATGACATATCGGACAAAGGGCTAGTATCCAAAATCTATAAAGAGCTCACCAAACTCCACATTAAAAAAACAAATAACCCAGTGAAAAAATGGGCAGAAAACATGAATAGACACTTCTCTAAAGAAGACATCTGGATGGCCAACAGGCACATGAAAAGATGCTCAATGTCGCTCCTCATCAGGGAAATACAAATTAAAACCACACTCAGATATCACCTCACGCCAGTCAGAGTGGCCGAAATGAACAAATCAGAAGACTATAGATGCTGGAGAGGATGTGGAGAAACGGGAACCCTCTTGAACTGTTGGTGGGAATGCAAATTGGTGCAGCCACTCTGGAAAACAGTGTGGAGGTTCCTCAAAAAATTAAAAATAGACCTACCCTATGACCCAGCAATAGCACTGCTAGGAATTTACCCAAGGGATACAGGAGTACTGATGCATAGGGGCATTTGTACACCAATGTTTATAGCAGCACTCTCAACAATAGCCAAATTATGGAAAGAGCCTAAATGTCCGTCAACTGATGAATGGATAAAGAAATTGTGGTTTATATACATAATGGAGTACTACGTGGCAATGAGAAAGAATGAAATATGGCCCTTTGTAGCAACATGGATCGAAGTGGAGAGTGTTATGCTCAGTGAAATAAGCCATACAGAGAAAGACAGATACCATATGGTTTCACTCTTATGTGGATCCTGAGAAACTTAACAGAAACCCATGGGGGAGGGGAAGGAAAAAAAAAAAAAGAGGTTAGAGTGGAAGAGAGCCAAAGCATAAGAGACTGTTAAAAACTGAGAAGAAACTGAGGGTTGATGGGGGGTGGGAGGGCGGGGAGGGTGGGTGATGGGTATTGAGGAGGTCACCTTTTGGGATGAGCACTGGGTGTTGAATGGAAACCAATTAGACAATGAACTTCATATATTGAAAAAATAAATAAAAATAAAAAATGGAAAAAGAATAAATGTATTGAGATTTAATTTATGGCCTAATATATGGTATATCCGGGAAAATGTCTTATATACACTTGAGAAAAGTGATTATTCTGGTTGTTGTCAGGTAAAATATTCTGTATACATCTGCTAGATGAGCTGGTTTGTTTTTTAAGTCCTCTGTTTCTTATCTTCTATCTGTCCCTTCTACCCATTGTTGTGACTGGGGTATTGAACTAGTGAACTATTGTAGAACTGTGTATTTCTCCCTTATATTCCGTTCATTTTTTCTTCATATATTTTGATGGTCTGTAATTGCTGGATCGTGGATACTTCTATTTTTCACTTTACATGGAACCTCTGTACTGTTTTCCAGAGTGACTGTACCAGTTTGCATTCCCACTAACAGTGCAAGAGGGTTCCTTTTTCTCCACATCCTCACCAACACTTGTTGTTTCTTGTGTTTTTGATTTTAGCCATTTTCACAGGTGTGAAGTGATATCTCACTGTAGTTCTGATTTGCATTTCCTTGATGAAAAGGGATGATTAGCATCTTTCCATGTGTCTTTGGCCATCTGTATGTCTTTTTTGGAGAAATATCTGTTCATGTCATCTGCCCATTTTTTAACTGGATATTTGGTTTGGGGGTGTTGAGTTATATAAGTTCTTTAAATATTTTGGATACTAATCCCTTATCAAATGATATGTCATTTGCAAGTATCTTATCCCATTCCACAGGTTGCCTTTTAGTTTTCTTAGTTATTTCCTTTGCTGTGCAGAAGCATTTAATTTGATGAGTCCCAATAGTTTATTTTTGCTTTTGTTTCCCTTGTCTTGGGAGACCTATCTAGAAAAAAATTCCTGTAGCCAGTGTCAGAGAAATTACCCTGTGCTCTCTTCTAGGATTTTTATGGTTTCAGGTCTCACATTTAGGTCTTCAATCCACTTTGAGGATTTTTTGGTGCATGATTTAAGACAGTGGTCCAGTTTCATTTCTTTTGCATGTTCTTCTCCAGTTCTCCCAACACCATTTGTTGAAGAGTCCATCTTTTTCCCATTGGATATTCTTTATTGCTTTGTTGAAGGTTAACCATTTAGTCATGGGTTCATTTCTGGGTTTTCTGTTCTGGTCCGTTGATCTATGTGTGTATTTTTTGTGCTAGTACCATACTATTTGAATTACTGTAGCTTTGTAATAGAACTTGCAATGTACCTTGAAGTCTGGAATTGTGATGCCTCCAGCTTTGCTTTTCTTTTTCAAGATTGCTTTGGCTATTTGGGGTCTTTTGTGGTTCCATACAAATTTTTGATCCTTTGTTGTAGTTCTGTGAAAAATGCTATTGATATTTTGATAGAGATTGTATTTAAAATGTAGATTGCTTTGGGTATTATAGGCATTTTAACAATATTTGTTCTTCCAATCCATGAGCATGGAACATCTTTCCATTTCTTGGTGTCATCTTCAATTTCTTTCATCAGTGTTTTATCAGTTTCTGGAGTACAGTTCTTTCACCTTTCTGGTTAGGTTTATTCTGAGGTATCTTATTTTGGGTGCAATTGTAATTGGGATTGTTTTCCTAATTTCTCTTTCTGCTGCTTCATTATAGGTGGTGTATAGAAATGGGGCAGATTTCTGTGCATTGATATTGTATCCTGAGAATGTACAGTTTGTGTTTCAGTTCTAGCAGTTTTTCAGCTGGAGTCTTTCAGGTTTTCTCTATATAGTATCATGTCATCTCCAAATAGTGAAAGTCTTACTTCTTTTTTACCAGTTTGGATGCCTTTTATTTCTTTTTGTTGTCTGATTGCTGTGACTAGGACTTCTAGTATTATGTAAAATAAAAGTAGTGAAATTGGACATCCTGATCTTGTTCCTGACCTTAGGGGAAAGGCTCTCACTTTTTCCACATTGAAGATGATATTTGCTCTGGGTTTTTCAGAAGTCTCTGTCTCTCTCTCTCTCTCTCTCTCTCTCTTTCTCTCTTTCTCTCTTTCTCTCTCAACCCAAGACCCTGAAATCAAGAGTCATACTCTCTCTCTACTGACTGAGCCAGGCTGATACCCCACTCAGAAGTGTCATGGGTTTTTCATATATGGCCTTTATCATTTTGAGGTATGTTTCCTCTAAATCTACTTCGTTGGTTTTTTTTTTTTTATCATGAATGAATACTGTACTTTGTCAAGTGCTTTTACATTGCATCTACTGAAATGATCATATGGTTCTTATCCTCTTATTGATGTGATGTATCACATTGATAGATTTGAGAATATTGAATAACCCTTGCAACCCAGAAATAATCCCACTATATTGTGGTGAATGATTTTTTTAAATTGTTGTTGGGTTCTTTTTGCTAGTATTTTGTTGAGGATTTTTGCTTTTATGTTCATGAGGGATATTGGCCTGTACTCTTTGTGTGTGTGTGTGTGTGTGTGTGTGGTATATTTGTCTGGCCTGAGTATCAGGGTTATACTGGCCTCATAGAATGAATTTGGAAGTTTACCTTCCTTTTCTATTCTTTGTAATAGTTTAAGAAGAATAGGTATTAACTCTACAAATATTTGGTAGATTTTGCCTGTAAGGCCATCTGGTCCTGGACTTTTGTTTGTTGGGAGTTTTTTGATTACTGATTTAATTTCTTTTCTGGTAATAATAGGTCTGTTCAAATTTTCTTTTCTTCTTCATTTTTGGGAGATTATATGTTTCTAGGAATTTACCCATTTCTTTTAGGTTGTCCAATTTGTTGACATATAGGTTTTCATAATATTCTCTTATAATCCTTTGCCTTTCTGGAGTGTTGGTTGTTTAGCCTCTCTCATTTGTGCTTTTATTTATTTGGGTCCTTTCTCTTTTATTCTTGATAAGTCTGGCTAGAGGTTTATCAATTTTAATGTTTTGTTTTTTTTTTTCAAAGAACCAACTCCTGGTTTTATTGATCTATTCTTTTTTTAGTTTCTATATCACTTATTTCTCCTATAATCTTTATTATTTTTTTTCCTTCTGCTGGTTTTACGTTTTGTTTGTTCTTTTTCTAGCATGTATGGGTATGTTAGGCTGTTTGAGATTTTTTTTGCTTGTTGAAGTAGGCCTGTATTTCTATAAACTTCCCTCTTAGAACCACTTTTGCTGTATCCCAAAGCTTTTGAACAATTGTGTTTTTGTTTTCATTTGTTTTTATGTAGTTTAATTTTTTTTTTCTTTTACTTTCTGCTTGACTCAATGGCAGTTCTAATATCAGGATCTAATCTAATGCTGGGAATCTCTTGACTAGGTTTCAAGTCCTGGAAATATTTCTCCATGGTTTTCAACCTCACCCTATTGTTTTTTAGTTTTGTTTTGGTTTTGGTTTTGGTTCTGCTCTCTGAATCATCCATCATTTTTAATGAAAAGCAGCACATGTTTACAGTTTACAAAATATAAATTATAAGAGTTTTATGGTTTCAAGTCTTATGTTCAGATCTTTAATCCATTTTAAGTTGATTTTGTGCATGGTATGAGGTAGTGGTCAAGTTTCGTTGTTTTGCATATGGCTGTTCAGTTTTCCCAATATCATTTATTAAAGGAAACTATCCTTTCCCCATTTATATTCTTGGCTCCTCCATCATAGATTAATTGACCATAAAAGTGTGGGTTTGTTTCTGGACTCAACACACAGAGAAGGCCATATGAAGATGAAACAGAGAGAATTTTAAGATGCTGACCTTGATTGAAGATTGAAATCACAGGCAAGGAATGCTACCAGCTAGTGTGTCACTGCTGGTAGTTTACTTTCTGCCCAATGATACTGATTGCAGTCTGCTGGCCTCCAGAACTATGAAAGAATAAATTTCTGTCGTTTTAAGCAACATTGTATGATAATTTGTAACAGAAGCCACTGAAAACTAATATAAATGGGTATTGATGTCTCAGTGTTGCTTTTTAAATGCATTTCACTGGTTATTAAATGAGATTAAGTATCTTTGCATAAGATTATTGATGTCCGGTTTTCTTCTATGAGTTTTTCAACTCCTGTCCTTTGTCTTTTCTTTTTTCAGTTTACTTTCTTATCGATTCTAACTACTAACCCTGTCATTTGTCCCTGTTACTAAAGAGATATTCATAATCTGTACCTTGTCTTGCTACCTTATTCTGTCTTCTGCATTCAGAAGATCTTTTTCACATTTTTTTAATTATGGAAATTTTTAAACATACCCAAAAGAAGAGGGAATAGTATGTAGTATAACACATTTTCCATATACCCATCACTCAGCTTCAATAGTATCAGTATTTTTTCCAGAAGTATTCGTATTTTTATGTACTTTTGTGCGTTATCTAAGCAATCTTTTTGTGTTGCTATTATTTCTGTAGCAATTTCTGTCATGATAAAATATTTTTTCTGATAACATTTCTTTATCATTTTATAAATGATATATTTATACAAATATTATATCATTATATATAAATGTTATATGTGAATATTATATATTTGTTATATATAAATGTTACCTTATGTGTAGCAATTTCTAATATACACAATTATGGCACCTATGTTAACCTGTACCTTCTTCCTAAACAACATGTACTTTTCTTATTCAGCCAGCACAAGCTACTGATGCAGATCTTGGGAATTTGCCAGTTGTCCCATCAACATCATACATGTCACCATATAGCTTGTTGAAAATCCCATGTGTCCTTCTAAGAAGGCTGATCAATCATACAGGAGATGTTAAAATATATGCCTGAGTCAACTGTGCTGGCATTTTTGTTTTTACAAAGTAAGTCCTCTCATTTTTTCTCCTTATTTCTAGGGTGCCACCTGGGCTTGAAGGCATGAAAGAACAAGACATCTGCAACAAGATAATGGCTAAATTACTAGAAAATTATGATACCTTGTTTGAAGTAGAGTATACAGGAAATGATAACCAGAGATGTGAAAACATGGCTAGGATTATCATAGTAAAAGTAAGTAACTTTGGTATATAATCTTCAGTATTGCTTATATTTTGAATGGAAGACATTTTATATAGATCATTCTTTGTCATAAAAATGTCATGGGTATAACTTAGATTATTATTCCTGTGTTTATTGAATTTTGTTTATGAAAATAATCTCTGTGTCAAGTATTTAACTGATCTATATTCTTCTAAGATTGGAGAATAATTGTGAATTCATGTTTCCCTGCCGCTGTAAAGTCATCTCAAAATCACTTATGTAGGCCCAGTGCTCTGGTTGATTTTTATGGAAGCCTGGTGTTACAGCAGAGATATGTGCTTATAGCTGTGTTAGGAGTGCTAGCTTACTGAGTAGATGGCAAATTCCTGAAGATAATGTTACTGTCTTTTTATTTCCCTTGTGTCTGGCACACTTTCAAGTTCACCTTCAGATTTTAAGTCCCACATATGTATCCCCTGGCAACTATCATCAGTAAAGGAAAGTATTTTTATAAGCTGTAAAGGAATCCTTAACAATACTATCTCCATCTTTTTATACATTGGCCAATAATTTATAACCTATCCTTTACACATTAGGGAAATGTAAGTAGGTCTCTAAAGAAAGTCCGACAATAAACCAAGCCAAATCCTCCAGGGGAGGGATCATATTTCTTTCCCACTTATATTGAGGCAAATCATGATGGAATGGATATGGGAGGTTCCCTTAGGAGATTTCCTGAGACTTATCACCTTTACAGACTGCATTATACTTGTTGATTTACATGGCAATGACTGATAAAACCCAAGACACTTGTTTTGGTCATTGAAGAGGTATTTTCATCCCTTCTTCCAGTTGAGAACATGACTTTGAAGAAGAAATAAAAGGTAATGAGTATCAAGTAGCACTCTACCAAAAAAGCAAAAGAAAACCAAAAACTAGGTTTTCTTATCCAGACTCCTTGTAAGGACTATAGTACATCTGAGAGGAATACCTCTATCTGGAATCTTGCCAAACTGATAAAGAGAACTTTAAACTTTGAAAGAAGGGAACAATAATACATAGATAAAATGATGAGATACAATAATAATGTAAGTTGGAGGCAACACAGTAGCTGAGAAAATATGTCCGTGATTCACCAGAGAAAATACGGAAAGAAGATACACTGTCTTGCTACCAAAAAATTAAAATAAATTCTCTTTTAAATAGAAAAAAAATACATCCTAAATTTCTTCCTCTGTCTCCTAGAGTACTTTGCAAAGGTCTCTTTTTAAAGTATTAAAAAGTTATTGACTTTGCTACAGCTGTATCTCTGATTAACACTTTTTAGCACTTGTACTTTTTAACTAGAGCTTGTAAGATAATCAGATAAGCCTAAAATATAATAGAAAAATATGATCTCCTAGGCAAGACAAACTTGCTGATATATATATATATATATATATATATATATATATATATATATATATATATATATATATGTATGTATATATTCATTCACTGGAATATGCCAAGAAGAGGTTATATGCTGTGTAAGTAAAACAACACCTGTTTAAATATATAGAAGGAGTCCCTTTCTAGAACTCATTGAGCTACTAGATTTAAGTCTAGTGGAGAACTTAGTATGAGAGTACAAGATAATAAGACACACAAACTGGTAGTACTGTGGGAGTCAAATACAGGTATCTTAGGTAGATAAAGAATATGACTGCTACTCCCCTAATGCAAGTTTCAGATCTGGCCTAGAGGCAGATAAAGATCATGTTTGAAAACTGCATTTCTATACTGTGGAAGCATCACTCTGCTAAAGCAAAATAGTTGGTGCATTCTTTACTGATCTTGCTTATAGTCTCATCTCAGATGGTAGCTTATGCTACAAGGGAATATGATGTTCTGAATCTAGTTACAGCCAGTAAGGACGAAATGTAAGTTGCAGAAATTATATTAATGGAATATGCCAGTGCCATTTTAGGGTCCATAAAAATAAAGAACATGCTAGCTATAATCAGTTATCTAAACTTGGACATTGTTTAGGAAGCAGTTTTTTTAATTCCTAAAATCAGGGACATATTAGATACAAACCAAAAGTATACTGGATTAGAAAGGAAATGGGAGGCTGACAATGAAATCATCAACGTACTAAACAATTGGAAAACTGGAAGGTAACTAAAAGAAACAAGTTCTTATTCTGGTCATTCTCATGAGCTCAGCTTTTAGAAGGATAGGTAGAAGAAGAGACCGGCACAAAAGTAGTAATAAGTATGCATGAATGACAGACACATAAAGTGAGCTGAGAATAAGCTTAGGCTCATGGAAACTACTAAGGTATAGAAATGGGCTTTTAAGGGGAAGAAGTACTAAATGTATCCACCGACATACCTCTTTGTACCCCATTGTGGGGAACAGAGTCATAAAAGATTAAATGAAGTTCACAATATCCTTGTGGGCTTTAGGGAGATTTGGGGCCAAGACAAATGTAAGTTTGGTTGCAATGGGACCAGGATGAAGGACTTTGAATTTGGACTGGTGTTAACTTAGGGCAGGTCTCTACATTTGTTTGTGTTATTTTCAGCATTTTAATCATTGACTTAAATGAGTACATACTTAGCACATTTGCAAGTAAAATAAAGCTGGAAAAATAGCTCAGATATTGGATGGCTGGGTATGTAGACTAACAGAATGATGTGTGCGTGTCTGTGTGTGCATGTCTGTGTGTGTGTGTGTGCGTGTGTGTGTGTAGTACCATTTCCCTCTTCTTTCTTGCTTCAAACAAATGAGCATTTTATTTGGGCCTGCAGCAATGTGCTCAGGTCACATGGGCCTCTCCCACAGTTCCAAGGGTTCCGTGAATGAGTCACAATGGTTTTTACTACCATCCTCTTTAGCTTTAAGATTTAAGTTAGTTATGACTTAAAGGAAGATTGAGACAGTTCTGGCCAGGGAGATGTAAGGCAAAGTGTGTTGGGGGCAGAAGGCCTCTGGGAAAGATTGTCATCCTTGATTAAAAAGAATGATTGAAGGAGCACCTGGATGGCTCAGTTGGGTAAGGGTCCGACTTTAGGTCAGGGTTGACTTCAGCTCAGGTCATGATCTCCTGGTTCATGAGTAGAGCCCCTCATCAGGCTCTATGCTGACAGTGTGAAAGCCTGCTTGATATTCTTTCTCTTTCCCTCTCTCTCTGCTTCTTCCTCACTTGTACTTTCTCTCTCCCAAAAATAAATAAACTAAAGAAAAAAAGAATGGAGAGACCAGAGCTGTGGTTTTCCTCTGGGTATAGTAGCCCTGGTGGTTGTGATTGACTAGGAAAATGCCCAAGGGTACTCTCCAGGGGTGATGAAAATTTTCTGTATCTCATTAGGGATGTGGGTTATATGGGTGTAAGCATTTGTCAAAACTCATTCAACTGTACACTTAAGGTTTATCCATTTTAATTAATGTAAATTATTTTTTTAATTTTTAATTACAAAGAACAGAAGGTAGCAGGCCTTTGAGTAAGATGCCCATCTCTTTCATCCTGCTTTCAGATGTTATCATCTGAAGGTATGATGCTTGGAGCTGTTGCCATCATCTTTGCCCTTTGTATCACTGGCACACTGAAGTGAGCAGCCCAAGGAGGAAAGAGGCTAGATTCCTCATCCTTGCTGATGTGCTGAACCAGCCCCAAACATGCCTACCTCTGGACTTTGAGTTACATGAGGGAAATAAAGGTCCTTAAAATATAAACTACTTTTAGCAGAGCATTCTGTTTCTTGCACCAAACGCATCATACCTGATACAATCGCTATAATTGGAAAGTGCTGTACTTAGGTTTGTAAAATGATTTGTACAAATATAGCCCAGAGGAGAACAAAATTAATAATCGTTAAATTTGAAAATCATCCACAGATGTTAGTTAATTTTTCAGCACAGTACAAAATATCAGTGTGATGTAATTGTTCCAAAATACCAAAGATTCATTCACTGAATGGACCAATAGTATGCAGAACAAAGAATGTAGTTCTCACTGCTCTTGGTGTAGGTCTGGCAGTATCTGCAGTATTCTATCTGATTCTGAGTACTACATTCTGACCCTCCTGACAATCACCACTGTGACTCATTTACACTCATTAAGTACATATTCTCCTGAATAACTGTCTTTTACTCTAGGTACCATACTGCTGATGACCTTGAAACCATCACTCAAGCCTGTCCTGTCAGAACAGCAGTAAAGCTGTATTTCCCACTATCTAGAAAATGCCATGCTGGTGCCTCACACCCAAAACTTTGTGTTTTATCCCCTCCAACCCTAGTTTCCCAGCCTCCAGCCTGCCAGACTAGAATCCTTAGTTTATCCTTAACTCCTCTAGTCTTTACCAGTCCCGTAGGGACTCAGATACTATCTTCTGTCTCTTGGAATGGGTGTCTCTTGTCTACCCATTACAATTGCTTTAGATAGGACCTTATCACAGGCACCCAGTTTCAAACTGCTATCCTGCTTCCAGGCTCACTCCCCTCCCAGCTCCTTCCTACCAGTGATAGAGTTGTGTGGCTAAAAAGCAAGCCTGATCAGGGGCGCGTGGGTGGCTCCATTGATTGAGCTTCGGACTCTTGATTTCAGCTCCCATTGTGATCCCAGGGTTGTGCGGTTAGGCTCTGCACTGAGCATGGAGCCTACTTACGATTCTCTTTCTCTCTTCCTCTGCCCCCTCCCCTGCTCATGTGCTCTCTCCCTAAAATAAAAAACTAAAATTTATAAAAGCCTGATCATACTATATTCCTGCCTTAAGTAAATAAACCTTTTGCTGTCATTGATCTGTCTCCCACTCTTTTGCTCACAATATGTCATTAAGATGCCTTTACTTGGAATTTCAAGCTGTCACACTGTCCCCAAATCAAATTTTCTCTTTTAAATATTTGAGTGAATATTAAATGGTTCTTGTCTGCTTCTTTTTTTCCTGACCTTTCTTCAGTCTCCTTTGAGGACTCTTCATTCTCAGTCAGAATTAAACATTATTATTTCCTAAGGTCATCCTTCAGTCTTTAATGCACAGCTGTGCTTGGCAAACCATACATAAATATCTAACTGCCTAGTGGTCACTAGGGCCTAGTGGTCACTTGCATGTCCCATGGATTGTCTGATCATCTTTTCTTGTCCTTGAAGATCTAATGCTCCACTTGTCTTAATGAATGGTTTCGTCCACCCACACAACTGCTCCAGGTCGATGTCCAGCAATCACTAAAACCTGTTAATTCTTCAGTTTCTCCCTGCTCACTACTACTTCCTCATAGCCTCTCATCCAGGCAAGGGTATTCTACACTTGGCTCATTATCACAATCACCTGGCTACCCAAACCTAGAGTCAGAAACTCATACTGGGGCCTCAAAACCTGCATTCTAAAAGGCTTCGTTGGCAATTTTAATAATCAGCCAGATTTGCAGTCTGAGTGATCCTTGGGAGACTGTTACAACAGTCTTCTTGTTTTCCCTGAGTCTAGTCTGTCCTGTGACCCCATCTTCCCTCTTCTGCCTGAGCTACTTTTTTATCATGCAAATACAAACATGGTCAATCCCGTATCAGAATTCTTCAGTGGGTTTTCTTTACCCATCCCTATAGTATAAAATCTAAGTCTTAGCAAAACAAACAGGAGTTTTCATGATTTGAACCCACCCTGCTTATTCACACTTCCTTCCCACCACTCCTTCCCATACATTTGATATACTAAGAAGTCTTTGACGTGATTGTAGAAACAATGTCATTTCAGGTCTCATGTTTTCAAGCTATTGAGCTTAATGCCTGGCATTGAAAATTCCTTGCATTCAGTAGATGGACTCTATTCATTTTACTGAAAATAATGTCTCTGGTCACAATTTGTACATAATATGAAAGTAATATTAAGTTATTTTCAAAATAATTGAATAAAATTGAAAACGTGATAGTTCACTGAGTACTTCATGACTGTCCTATCTTGAGAAAAGGTACTCTAGATACTTTTAAAAGTTTTTAACAGTTCTGGAAAGAGCACTCTGATATTAGAATAAGAGGGTGTGTATTTATAACCTGGCTACTCAGCAATATGACTGGGTAATTTATAGTATCTCTGCCATCTTAAATGGCAAAAAAAAAATCTATAGATTCTATTGTGAGATTCAAACCATTAATGCTTAGGAAAGTATTTTCAAAACCAGTTAAATAGGATAGAAATGCAAAGTATTAAGTTGAAGGGGAGGGGTCAAGTGATACTATAAAGAGTGTAATCCTGAAGACCTTGGCTTACTTTGAAATGATCCAGTCAAGGATACTTCAGTAGATAGATTTATCAATAAGCTTAGGGCACAGAGTTAAAAACTCCAGTCTAGAATAAGATAGAATGGGTTTAAATTTCCAGTTTGTGTGACTTTGGGCAAATTATTCAGTCTTTCCTTCAACCTTAGTTTCCTCATCTATAAAATAGGACAACAGTCACTAATTTTGACTGGTTTTTCTTAGGATTAAATGAAATAAAAATAGCACATTTTCAATAACTTTTAGCTTGAAAATAAATTGTTAGGTTTACATCACCTTTATATTTCCTTACTTCTCTTTACCCTAAAGAGAATCAAGCTTGATAATGGAAGGAAAACAGAGTCAAAAGCAAAAAAAATAAAGTTGACAATCAGATGTGTTACTCATGACAAAAGAATTACTGCCTCTAGACATTTCTTGCTATTCACTATTTTAGGGTTTTTTTGTTTAATTATGGTAATATTAAGTATCCTCTTGTATCTGGAAAAGTAAGAATTGAATATGATTGTCCCTTCAATGGACAGAAAAGTGATTTTGGTATTTAATATGTGTAGTCAGGTATGTTTTTTGAAAATGAATTTTTTTAATGTTTATTTTTGAGAGAGAGAGAGAGAGAGAGAGAGAGAGAGAGAGAGAATCCCAAGCAGGCTCTGCACCATCAGCATAGAACCCAGTGTGGGGCTTGCATTCATAAACCGTGAGATCAAGACTTGAGCCAAAACCCAGAGTCAAATGCTCCACTGTCTGAGCCACCCAGGTGCCCTGAAAATGAATTATTTTTTAAAAGTAGTAGTTTATGGAAGAGTAGAGTTTTGAAGTGGCTCTGTGAAAAATGGGATTTCCATTAGTTGCTAGGAAGAGGACGTGAACAGGGAAGCAAGCAGAGAATCTTCCAGGCAGAAGGATATGCTTTAAGTCATGTATTCTTTGTGTAATGGTGAGCAGACGTTTCTGGCCAGGCCATAGGAAGTAGCACAAGAGCTACATAGTCGAGTGAACTAGTATGCAGTTTAACTGTGGAGTTAACACTCACAGGAATGGGAGAATAATGAGAGGTTTTAAGAACAAGATGGACTTATTTTAAGTTGCACTTTAGATTTTTCCTTTATCTCTTTGGTGCAAGCAGGAAGTTGGTGTCATTCTTCAGAGCAGCCTGTTTGTAATAAGCTCTCAGGGGAGTAGCTTAATATCTATTTCTACTCAACTGACTCTGGTCAGTGCCACAAAATTGATCATGGCTTGTACAACACATCCATCAACCACACTTGTAGACAAGCCTCTCCAGAGCCAAGGCAAAATGAGGAAAAAGGTTTATCTATAGGACAGTTCTTCAACTTCTCTCTCTCTCTCTCTTTCTCTCTCTCTCTCTCTCTCTCATTCTGGGAGTGAACTAAGGTCCCTATAAGGTTTTTCCAGATTCTGCAATGGTATGGGCATGTCCAATCTAGCTACTTCAATCAAAGGAATTTTGGATAGACCTCTTAGGACTGTGACATTTGGAGAAAACTGTTGTCTGTTGGAGGTCTCAGAATATATATGTTGGCTCTTGGCATTTTCATCCACATTTTGCTGAATTTGGCAAGTCATGTTCACAGTTGGTTCTTTATAGTTATGGCCATTTCTTTCTTAAGGTGCAGCTTTCTTTTCTCTTTTTCACTGTTTTTGGCTTTGGTAGGTTTCAAGGAAGGAGCATAATAGAAATGCCTTTATTTTGCCAAACTGGAAGATCAAATCTGCATTTCTAAATAACTAGGTTAGGAGAAACTTATCTTTCAAGTAGACCTCTAACAGCTGTAGTTTAATATCTTTAGCTTCAGAGTAATTCTGTAGTCTGTCTTCATAGGAGGATCTAAATCCAAGACTTAAGAGTTTTTCCCTCATATTCAAGACTTATCTTAATCACCCACATATTTACATACACAAAATTTGGTGGCTTAAATATGGTTTAGGTAATGCACCATGTAATCTAAGCTGAATTTATTAAATCTAAATAATTACTGAGTGCCTGCTATGTGCAAAGCATTATTCTAGGCAATAGTAAGCAATAGACAAGTCTCTGCCTTTATGAAGCTCATATTCTAATGAAAATACAATAAATAAGGAAATAAATAAGAAATTAGTATGTCAGATGGTGATAGATTCTGTGGAACAAAAGGAAGGAGAGGGAGAACTAATACTGGTAAAGTAGAGGAATGGCATTTGCTCATTTAAATAGGGCAGTCAAAATGCTTCATTGACATTGGGACATTTGAACAGAAACTTGCAGGAAGGAGCAAGCCATGAAGACACTTGAGAGAACAGCTTTCCATACAGGAAGAAGAGGAGTACAGAGCCTTGAGGTGGGAGTATACCTATTTTGTCTGTTAAAGCAGAATTGATAAGGCTAGTATGGTTGAATGACACTGAGCTAGGGAGAAAGTTAAAGAAATGAGGTCAAAGAGGCATCAGGAGACCAGATCATGGATGCTCTTAAAGGTCATGGTAAGGACTTTGACTTTTACCCTGACAGTATTTTATTAGACAGTGGTGAACAAAAGAGTGCCCTGACGTGACTTATATATTAAAAGGATTACTGGAACTACTAGGCAGAGAACAGACTATTGAAAGGAATAAACAGAAGAAGAGAGACCCATTGGGAGTTTATCACAATAGCCTGATTAAGAAATGCTGGTGGCTTGGGCCAGGGTAATGATAGTGAAAGTGGTGAGAAGAGCTGACAGGTGAGTTAGGATATGAAAGGATAACACAACAGGAGGTACTTGTGACCTTAGTTAGGCCAGAGAATATTTGAGATGGGAGCAAGCAGGCTAGAAGAGTGGTAAGCTGTGAACAGAGAATAGATGTTTATATCAGTAATTTTAGAGGTGGAGCAGTCTGGAGTGGCGACAAGATTTAGGTTGTATTCATGAGAATGAGTGACTGAAGTGGAGAAGAGAAAGTCATTGGAAAGGGGATGGTTAAAGATGATGAATAAACACACTGATGGTTTGTTCTTATTGGCCCTGAATTTACCCAAGAGGATGGCAGATACTGATGTAGTTGGGAAGGAGGCGAGCCTGGTCTGCCTAGTATATACATATTATTTGCATGCTTTGTGAATAAATTACATTTGTATGTGTTTAATAGGGCTAATGGGCCTCATATATAATACACAAAATAATGTGATTAATATGTTGTTAAATATCCATCTAGAGGTTCTGGATGAGTATCACTGTATTCCACATAAACATCTTCTGAGACTGTCTTTATTAGGCAGTGTCACTATTGCTCATTATACCTTGGGGAATTTCTTTTGAAATTGACTTCAGAACATATGTCATTCATGCGTTGTATTGGGCATTGTCATCATTGGACTGGGAAATCTTTGTACTTTAATGCTTCATTTGATAACGGGAAATAATCAGTAGTCCTTTTGAACCACAGCAGGTCACTAAGTTGGGGAGTTATGATTAAATATTAATTTTTGTGTTTAAAATTGAAATATGGCTATCAAATAATTATGCTGATTTTCCTGTGTGACTCATAAACAAACTCTCAAAACAGCTAAAAACATGTTTTTAAGCAAAAGAAAAATATTAGAATAACCTTTCATAGTGATTAGTTTGAGGGAAGTACTCACTTATCAATAATGTGGTATGACAAGTTTGATTACAAAGTTCAGTCTTGTTCCTGTAGAGTAAAAGTCACATAAATTGATAGATTACATAAACTTCTGAAATTATTTCCCACGTCTTTTTCATGCTCAAAAAATTGCATGTGTCTTTATTTTTCATTTAGGGCTACAGTTTAAGCAAATTAACTTCAAATGTTCACTTATTTTCTTAGTAAATGCCTACCTACCCTGTGCAAAACTCTAAGTGTTAGCCTCCTCAGAAAATAAGCAAGACCCCTGCCCCTGTCCCTAAAGGAACTTCTAGTCTATAACAAACTCATAGAATCAGTGCAGGAACAGAGGGACAAAAGGGAGATATTTATGTCAGATATTATACAAAATTTTCTATACATATTATCTCATGTACTTCTCACGGTAGCCCCATGAAGTAAATGAACTTAATTCTGCTTTGAATGTGAGGAAGTCTAAAGAGTAGATGATTCAGGATCAAGAGTAGTAAACGACAGAGTTGAGTTTTAAACTCAAAGTACTCATTATAGGCCAAATATGGAAATAACCAAAATCTTAATTTAAGTTGGAATATCAATGCCATGAATATTTACACATTTATTCATTCAGTATGTGTTGTAGTAATTTGGTGTCAGGAAAGATTTCTGTTCTGATTCTAGTCCTTTATGCATTTACTACTCCTAACCTCTTCTATAGCCCCTCAAGAATACTCCAAACTGGGAAGCAGTGGAGTCATAATAGGAAATAAAAAATGTTTTGGTGTTTATGCTGTCTAATGCTTTGTAATTTGGCTGTTACCTTTATGTGTGGGTGAACTTACATAGTGAAAGTGACTAGTACTCAGCAAAATGTTATCATTTTGAGCACCTAGGAACTCAGAGGTAGCAATAACTTAAAGTTTATTTGCTGGTTTATTCAGATAAGACCTTTCTTTGGACAGTGAGCTGTACCTTTTATATTGGTTCTGAATTTGAAGGCTAAAAAATATAGTAAATGATGTTTAAGAAACAAAGATAAAATTGCATAATAGAATGTTGTTTGCATGATTCAAATAGTCACTTTCCAGTAGCTGCAACTGATTAGGTTATCAATGAATGTAAAGCATTAAGTAATAAAAGTAGTATTAAAAGTTATTAAGTAATAAAAGTAGAATTACAAGTTACTGTTTAGTTTGGGGTAGTTCTGCGACTCTTTTAGATCATAGTCACGTGTTTATAATTCATATTGCTGTTAATTTCTTTTCCCCAGACATTTTGTAGAGTGTTCACATATAAACACTAGAAAGCTCAGGAATCATTGGAATAGATGAGATATGTCTGCCAGGTGTTAAATTCCTTCTTTCCTATTATGAAAAATATTTAACAGAAGACAGACTAAAGTGCTTTGCTTATGAAAACATTGTGCCCTAGAACCTTTAAATGACTTACAGTGAGATGACAATATTTGGGATCTGACATCTCAGAAGTTGCCTATTTTAAATCATTATATTGTGTGTATTTGGCAAGTAGAGACCCTCAGTAAATGGAAATTCACTTGCATATTTGCAGATTTTCAAAAGATTACTTGAATTTTCTTTAGTGATAAATTTCTGCTCTTTTCTTCAGTTGAAGATAGAAATTATATTTCTGTGACTCACAAGTGCCTAGAAAGGAATATACCTCCAGGAGCAGCCCTTAACTAATGGCTGAGGAACAGGAGGTTTATATTCCCAGCTCCTTTTACTCCTTGGTTGGAATCATTCTGTTGTGTGTGTTTTAAAGTGTTTCCCAGAGCTTTCCAAGTTGGAGTCTCAGAACTACTGCAGAAGCTCTACTAGCTTGGTAATGACACCTTTATTAGCTCTTTTCTTCCATCCGTTGTCACCCATTTCCCTGCTGAACCACTCAAATGAACTACTTGCCCTCAATCCTTGTTGTAGTGCCTCCTCTCAATTGGGTAGATGGGAGTCCAACCTAAGACGTCTCAAATTCTACTCGCTCAATGAAGCCCCCTCTCATCTCCAGGTGCAGTTAATCTCCATCTCCTCTATTGTCTAAGGGCACTTTCTTTCTCCTTCTTTTAGGACAAGTCTTGCATTTTGCATTGGGTGAGTTGCTTTCCTCCTCTTGTATTGCATTATAGGTTTTTCAAGGGTTAGAACAAGATCTCCTATTTACTTATCCTTCATTTTTTTCTCTAAAAATTGTAGAGTAACTCATACATTCTTGTGTCTCCCAAAGCACTTACTCTAGTTTCTTATATTTACTCAAAAACATGTATTGAATTGCACCATGTACACCTAAATAAAAGCTAACTCAAATTTATACTAGGAAAGTCATGTAACTATTCTTGGAATTAGTACTGGTTCACATTTCTAGAGTACACAATAACAGTTTGCTTAACAGAACTCTATCCAACTGATTTGCCAGTTTAATCAATTCTCTGCATTTGCTTTTAAAGCCTGCTGACTGCTGTCCATGGCAACGCTGAAGGCTGGTGGCTAATAAGCTATTCTCTCATATACTTGTTCATTACTGGTTTTACTTTATGCTAATCAAAAGTTTTGTCTTTTCCCAAAACTATTCATGCCAGTTTATTCTTTATAGTACCTGTATAATTTAATTAAACAAATGCAATGTTAACGCCATTATAACTATTTGTAGGAAAATGGTTTCAGAGTAATTAATACAAGCTTCTGTAAGAGATTATGAAATCTTAGTGGATTAATATAATTCAAGGTTATTTCTCAGTCACTTCATAGTGCAGTGAGTTGAGCAGCCCTCCTCCATTTTTTCTAAACCCTCCTCCAAAATTGCTTCAGCAGGAAAAGAAGAGGTTTAGAATATGGGATAGGTTTCTGACTACACCTGGAAGTGGTTTAAAACACTTCTTAAATTCGATTGAGCAGATTCAGTCATATTGCTCCCAACCTGTAAGAGAGACTAGAAATGTAGTCTTCCTGGTGCCTAAGGAGAGGACACAGAGGAAATGAGGAGATGGTATGGTGTACACAAAGAATTATTTCTGTTACAAAAGGAAAGTTGAATACATTGGAAAGACTTGATAAAGATTAAGAGGTTTACATTTTTACTTTGTATAGGTGATACATGATGATTGTGGTTTATACAAGGAAAAAGGTATGGAATTCCAAGCTCTTGGACTATTCCCAAAAATATGCCCACATCAAAAGACTGGAAAATAAATGAACATTTCGGTGTTTTAAAGTAAAAAAAAAAGTATTATTTATATGTATCATTTTTAAAATTTTAATTTTTCTTTTCTTTTTTTTTTTTTTTTTTTTTTTTGAGAGAAAGTGGACATACATCCAGATGGTGGGGAGGGGCAGAGAAAGAAAGAGAATCTTAAGCAGGCTTGACATGGGGCTTGATCCCATGACCCTGGGATCATGACCTGGCTAAAATCAAGAGTCAGATGCTCATGGGGTGCCTGGGTGACTCAGTAGGTTGAGTGGCCGACTTTGGCTCAGGTCATGATCTCACGGTTCATGGGTTTGGGCCCCGCATCAGGCTCTGTGCTGACAGCTCAGAGCCTGGAGCCTGCTTCGGATTCTGTGTCTCCCTCTCTCTCTGCCCCTTTCCTGCTCCCATGCTCTCTTTCTCTCAAAAATAAATAAACATTAAAAAAAAAAAAGTCAGATGCTCAGCCAACTGAGCTACCCAGGGGTCTCTATGTATCATTTTTAAATCGTCCTGTTGTAATTTACTTTCAGGATTACCTAACTTTCAACATTTCCTTATCCGATCAATAGGAAGGATTCTTCCAGAATTCTTTTATACAGTTAATAGCAGTCCTTTGGAGACAGACTGCTTAGTTTCAAATTCCAGCTCTGCCACTTATTAGGTGTGTGACTATGGACAAGCTACTTTTACATTCAATACATCAATTTCTATATTATAAGGAATTTAGATAGGGGCACTGAGGTGGATCAGTTGGTTAGGCATCTGACTCGATTTTGGCCCAGGTCATGATCTCAAGGTTTGTGAGATCAAGCCCCACATCAGACTCTGTGCTGACAGCACGGAGTCTGCTTGGGATTCTCTCTCTGCTCCTCCCCAACTCATGCATGTGCTCTTTCTCTCTGTAAAAATAAATATATATTTTTTAATTTAGATAGCAAAAGTATATATCTCATAGGGTTATGAGAGGTTATTGTGAAGATAACATAAATAAATATATAATCACTTAGAAAAATGCCATGCCTATAGTAAGTACTATGTAAGTGATAACCAGTATTCTATTTTGATTATCATCATCATTATTGCAAGATTTTATTACACATTTTTCTACTGAGTGACGACACTATAAGTGACACCGTAGTAAATATTTGCATAACTTAAAGTACTTTGGTTGCAAACAATAAAAAAGGAAATGTGGCTAAAATAAGACTAAAAAACAAAGGAAAAGTAAAGTACTTGTTTGGAAGTACATGGGGTATTTCACAGAACACAAAGCAAAAGCTGAGCACATAAGCAAGAAGGCAGTATAGGAGGCCCAGCCCTGGTTCACTCACAAAAACAATGACCTGACAACCACTAATGGATGAAAGTAGCTCTGGAAAAGCTTCAGAGTACAATGAAGAAGACCTAGCAACTAAATGGAGCTCAAAAACCAAGAATGGCCACATAGATAAGTGTAGACAAAAGCATTTTACCTGCATCAGATTATTCTACAGGCCAAAGCACATTTTTTACCAACAAGGATCCTCTTGGCTTTGATTTCCCTCTGTGGATGTAAAAAAGAACAAAAGGACCCCAGCAGCCCTCACTGTCACTATGAACAACCACAGTCTTGAGGACCCCTATAGTCTCTGCTGTTGCTTACAACAGCTGAGTGAAGACACCAACATATGAAAATAAATAACATGGAAAATCAAGGAAACATGACAGCAGCAAAGGAACACAGAAAATTCCCAGGAGCTGACCCCCAAAGAAATGGAGATCTGTGAAATGCCTGACAATTCAAAATAATTGTTTTAAAGAAGCTCAGCAAACTACAAGAGAATGCAGATAAATAACTCAATGAAATCGAGAAAACAATACATGAACAAATTAAGTTCAACAAAGAGAAATCATAAAAATTACCACTCAAATTCTGGAGCAAAAGAATACAATGAGTGAAATGAAAAAATGCAGTAGGGAGCTTCAGCAGCAGACTCAGTCCAGCAGAAGAAAGAATCAGCACACTCAAATATAGGTCATCTGAAATTAGCCAGTCACAAGATTAAAAAGAATGAAAAAGAATGAAGAGAGCCTACAGGATTTATGAGACATTAAGTAAATCAATATGTGTATTACAGAAGTCCCAGAGAAGAGTGAAAAAAAAGGGGGTAGAAAGCCTACTTTTAAAAAAAAAAAGGCTGGAAAGTTTCCAAATTTGAGAGAAATGGGCATTCAGATTTACGAAGTTCAAAGGACTTCAAATGGGATCAACCCAAAGAAACCTATACTGAGACACATTGTAATCAAACTGTCAAAAATAAAGGACAAAGAATTTGAAAGTAGAGAAAAACGACTCATCACATATAGCCCTCCACCCCTATATAAGTTTACTAGTGGATTTCTCAGAATAAACCTTACAGGCAAGGAAAGGGTAGACTGACATATTCAAAGCACTAAAAGAAAAAAAAACAAAAAAAAATACTATAGCTGGAAAAATTATCCCTTAAGAATAAATAACAAACCAAGGGAACAAAACAAAAACTGAGCCAGATAAACAAAAACTGAGGAAGTTTGTCACCACCAGACCTACATTGAAAGAAATGCTAAAAAGAGATCTTCAAACTGAAATAAAAGTATGGTGTACAACAGGCAGAAGCATAAATCTCACTGTAAAAGTAAATATATGAAACATTTTTTAATGTTTATTTTTGAGAGAGAGAGAAGGAGAGAGAGCATGAGCAGGGGAGGGGGAGAAAGAGAGAGAGAGAGAAACAGAATCTGAAGCAGGCTCCCAGCTGTCAGCACAGAGCCCGACACAGGGCTCGAACTCACAAACTGTAAGATCATGACTTGAGCTGAAGTCGATGCTTAACTGACTGAGCCACCCAGTTGCCCCTAAAAGTAAAAATATAGACAAATGCAGAATAATGTTACATTATAATAGTGATGTGTAAATTACTTTTAATCCTAAAAAATTAAAAAATAAAAATTTATTAATGGACACACAATTTAAAAAGAAGCAAATTCTGACCACAAGAAAGCGAAGTATGTCAGGATGGTAAAAGTGTGGAATTATGTGACTAAAGTTAAATGGTTATCAATATAAAATAGATTATTATAGCTGCAAAAATATTTTAGGCAACCTCAAGATAACCACAATGAAAAAATATAACCCGATAATAGTTCCACAGAAGATGAGAAAAGAACCAAAGCAAACCATTTCAAAAAAATTAAATAACAAATGAAAGAGTGGAAAAACAGAACAAAACAAATGCAAAACAAAACAATGAGCAAAATCACAATAAGTCCTCACCTATCAATAATTACTTTAAATATAAATGGGTTAAACTCTCCAGAAGGAATAGCGTGGCTGAATGGATTTTTAAAAACCAACATCCATTTATCAGTCAATAAAGAAGATGTGGTGTATATATATGCAATGGAATATTATTCAGCCATAAAAAAGAATGAAATCTTGTCATTTGCAATGACATGGATGGAACTAGAGAGTATTATGCTAGGTGAAATAAGTCAGTAAACGACAAATACCATACAATTTCACTCGTGTGGAATTTATGCAACAAAACATGAACTTAGTGGGAAAAAAGGAGAGGCAAATCATAAACAGACTCTTAACTATAGAGAACAAACAGGGTTGCTGAAGGGGAGGTGGGTGAGGGGATGGGCTAAATGGATGATGGGTGTTAAGGAGGGCACTTGTTGTGATGAGCACTGGATATTGTATGTAAGTGATGAATCACTAAATTCTATACCTGAAACTAATATTACACTATATGTTAACTAACTGGAATTCAAATAAAAACTTGAAAAAAAATAAACCAATATCCAGCAATATGCTCTCCATAAGAGTCTCACTTTATTTTTTTTTAAGTTTATTTATTTTTAGAGAGCGAGCATGCATGTGAACGAGTGAAGGAGGGGGAGAGAAAGGAGAGAGAGAATCCCAAGCAGGCTCTGCACTGTCAGCACAGAGCCCAATGCTGGGATTGAACTCATGAATGGTGAGAGATCATTACCTGAGCTGAAGTCAGGAGTCAGATGCTCAACCAACTGAGCCACCCAGGTGCCCCAAGTCTCACTTTAGATTTAAGGGCACACAGAGGTTGAAAATGTAAGACTGGAAAAAAAGTATTCCCTGAAAATGGTATCCAAAAGAAACCAGGTGGCTATATTTATATCAGGAAAAAAATAAACTTTAAGTCAAAAAATCTCTATGGCAAAGAAGATCATATCATAATGATAAAATGGTCAGTTCTGTGGGAAGATTTAACAATTATAAATATAAGTGTACCCAACATTTGAAGACCTAAATACATCAAGCAAATACTTACAGATCTGGAGAGAAATTGACAGCAATACAATAATACTGGGAAGACTTCAACCCCACGTTCAATAACAGAATACTAGACAAGAATTAATGAACAGTTGATTGAAGAATGCTATAGACCAAATAGACCTTACAGACATGTTCAGGAGTTTCTACCCAACAACAGAAGAATATACATTCTTCTCAAGTGCACACAGAACATTCTCCTGGGTAGATTACATCTTAGATGACAATACAAAAGTTAACAAATTTAACACCAAAACTTATATGATGCTACAAAAAGGAAGGAGGAACATTTAAGATGCTAGGAGGGAAATTTATTGTGATAAATGGTGACATAAAAAACAAATTTCTCAAACATCCTAACTTTATAACTCAAGGAACTGGGAAAAGAACACAGTAAACCCAAAATTAGCAGAAGAAAAGAAATAATAAAGATTAGAGCAGAAATAACAGAAAATGATAGAAAAATCAATAAAACTAAGTTTTGTGGGACATCTGGGTGGCTCAGTCGGTTAAGCGTCCAACTTCGGCTCAGGTCATGATCTTGCAGTCGTGGGTTCAAGCCCCACATCAGGCTCTGTGCTGACAGCTCAGAGCCTGGAGCCTGCTTCGGATTTGTGTCTCCCTTTCTCTCTCTGCCCCTCCCCAACACGTGCTGTATCTCTGTCTCTCAAAAATAAATAAACGTTAAAATATTTTTTTTAAAAAAACTGAGTTTTGTGTGAAGAGATTTAAAAAATTAATAACCCCTTAACTAGACTTACTAACAAAGAAGAAAGAAGACTCAAAATTAGAAGGAAAGAGGAGAGATTACAATAGCTACCTCAAAAATGAAAAGGAGGGGCGCCTGGGTGGCGCAGTCGGTTAAGCGTCAGACTTCAGCCAGGTCACGATCTCGCGGTCCGTGAGTTCGAGCCCCGCGTCAGGCTCTGGGCTGATGGCTCGGAGCCTGGAGCCTGTTTACGATTCTGTGTCTCCCTCTCTCTCTGCCCCTCCCCCGTTCATGCTCTGTCTCTCTCTGTCCCAAAAATAAATAAAAAACGTTGAAAAAAAAATTAAAAAAAAAAAAAATGAAAAGGATCCTGGGGCACTTGGGTGGCGCAGTTGGTTAAGCGTCCGACTTCGGCTCAGGTCACAATCTCGCGGTCCGTGAGTTCAAGCCCCACGTCGGTCTCTGGGCTGATGGCTCAGAGCCTGGAGCCTGCTTCTGATTCTGTGTCTCCTTCTCTCTCTGCCCCTCCCCCCTTCATGCTCTGTCTCTCTCTGTCTCAAAAATAAATGAACGTTAAAAAAAAATTAAAAAAAAAAATGAAAAGGATCCTAAGGGACTACTATGACCAACTATATGTGAACAAATTGGATACCCTAGAAAAAATGAATAAATTCCTAGGAACATGCAGCCTATCAAAACTGAATTAAGAAACAGAAAACCTGAACAAACAAAAATGGAGATTGGCTCAGTAATCAAATAACTTCCAACAACAATGAAAACCTCAATACCAGATTTCTTTCAAAGAAGAATTAATACTAATCTGCCTTCTTTTTTTAAAAATACACAACTTTTATTGCATCTTTAAAACATCACAAATAAGTCAGAGGTATCATCTGACATCTTGCTGTTTCTATAGCTGGACAGCTTAGATCTGGTCAGCTTGCTGAACTGTTCCTTTTTCAGAAACAGATCCCATCCAAAAATTTTATGATATCCTTGTTTTTAGCTGTTGTGGCTTACTGAAAAAATTTGATACAAGTTCAGTGTTGTTTCCTTTAGGAATTAACTCATCATTCTGGGCTTCAGATACTAAACAAGCCATGGCAGGCCTCATCCAAACCCTGTGAATGTATTTTTTTACCATAAAACTTTGGAATTCAGCAAGAGAACCATTGTCCTGAATAATGACATTGATGGGAAAGTGAGCATACACAGACCTCATATTAGAATTGAAGTCCAGTGTACCACCCTGATCATGTTCTGTACATTGCTACAGGTAGTACAAATAGTGGCTAGTTCCTTTCTATTTTCCCACCATTTGTCAAACTGGAACCCCTTCTTTTTCTTTTCAAAAAGACTGAGTCCTACACTGATGTGGTTGAAGTCCACCTGCATGGTTCCTCTGGGGATCTTCACAAAAACAATGCTTCAGGTAACACTTCAGAGTGATGTCAGCATTTTCTGAAATGTTGGTAGTTTGACTGCTGAGAATGGTCTTCATTGTCAAAGTAGATGCAGAAAAAAACAAAACAAAACAAAAAACTAATCCTTCTTAAACTCTTCAATAAGCAGAAGAGGGTATGCTTTCAAACTCATGTGATGAGGCCAGCATTACCCTACTACTACACCAGACAACATCACTGCAAGAAAAGAAAACTACAGCTCAGTATCAATGAGGAACATAGTTGCAAAAGTCCTCAGCAGAATACTAGCAAACCAAATTCAACAGCACATGAAAGGATCATTCAACACGAACAAGTGAGATTTATTCCTGGAATACGGGAATATTTCAATGTAAACAAATCAATGCGATATATCACATTAACAAAATTAAAGGAAAAAAACGTGATTAAACACTTAAAAAACTTAAAACAGAAACAAACGCTTAAAACACTCATAATGAAATCCCTTTTAAAAATAGGTATAGAGGAAACTTATTTCAACATAATGAAGGCCATATCTGACAAACCCATAGGTAGTGTCATAATGAGGAAATACTTAAAGATTTCCCTCCAAAATCAGGTGCAAGAATGGACATTCTTCCCACTTCAATTCAACATAGTACCAGAAGTCCTAGCCAGAACAATTAAACCAGATAGATAGATAGATAGATAGATAAATTGAATCAAATCTGAAAAGAAGTGAAATGGTCTCTGTTTGCATATGGCATGGTCTTACATATAGAAAGTGCGAAAAACCATGCCCCTCAAAACCTGTTAGAACTAATAAATGAATTCAGGAAAGTTGCAAGAAACAAAATCAACATAAAAAAGTCATGTTTCTGTACACAAACAACAAGGTATCTGAAAGGAAATCAGGAAAACATCCCATTCACGTTAGCAACAAAAACAATAAAATACTGAGGAATAAATTTAACCAAAGGGGTGAAAGACTCATACACTAAGAATTGTGAAACAATGATGAATAAATTAAAGACAACATAAATAGGGACGCCTGAGTGGCTCTGTCAATTAAGCAAGCATCCGACTTCGGCTCAGGTCATGATCTCGCAGTTCACGAGTTCAAACCCCGCGTCAGGACCTGTGCGGACAGCTCAGAGCCTGGAACCTGCTTCGGATTCTGTGTCTCCCTCTCTCTCTGCCCCTCCCCTGCTCACGCTCTGTCTCTCTCTCTCTCTCTCTCTCTCTCTCTCTCTCTCTCTCTCTCTCAAAAATAAATAAATAAACATGAAAAAAAATTTTTTTAAATAAAGACAACATAAATGCAAACACATTCCACGTTCGTGGATTAGAAAAATTAATATTGTTAAAATGTCTGTACTGCCCAAAGTGATCCACAGATTCATTACAGTCCCTGTCAAAATCCTAATGATTTATAGAAATAGAAGGAAAAAAAATACAGTCCTAAATTTTATACAGAACCATGAAAATCCCCAAATGACCAAAGCAATCTTGAATGAGAAGAGCAAAGCTAGTAACATCACACTATAGTAATCAAACTGTATGATACTGACATAAGAGTAAACATATAGACCATGGAACAAAATCCAGAGTCTAAATAGAAATCCATGCCTCTACAGTCAACTGATCTTCCCCAACGGTACCAAGAACACCTGATGGAGAAAGGATAGTCTCCTCAATAAATGATGCTAGGAAAACTGGATATCTACATGCCTAAGAATGAAATTGGACCTTTATCTTACATCATACATAAAAAAAAATAACTCAAAATGGATTAAGGGCTTAAACATAAGACCTGAAACTATAAAACTTGTTGAAGAAGACATAAGGGAAAATCTTCTTGACATTGGACTTGGCAATGATTTTTTTTTTAACCTGACACCAAAAGCACAGATAACAAAAGCAAAAATGAGTGAGACTACATCAAACTAAAACACAAACTTTGTAGTATTCTGCACAACAAAGGTAACCATCAACAAAATGAACAGGCAGCCTACAAAGTGGGAGAGAATATTTGCAAACCATATACTCAATAAGAGGTTAATACAAAAACAAAACTCATGTAACTCAATAGGAAAAAAAAAAAAGGCAAAGGACCCAAATAGACATTTTTCCAAAGAAAACCTACAAATAGCTAATAGATACATGAAAAGCTGCTCAACATCGGTAATCATCAAGGAAATGCAAAACCACGGCAAGATATTATTTCACATCTGTTAGAATGGCTATTATCAAAAAGATAAAAAGTATAGGTGAGAATGTGAAAAAAAGGGAACGCTTGTACTACATTGATGGAAATGTAAATTCGTTTAGCCATTTTGGAAAACAATGTGCAGGTTCTTCAAAAAATAAAAATACAACTACCATATGACCCAGCAATCCCACTTCTGGGTACATATCCAGGGAAATGAAATTAGTGTCTCAAAGGGATATCTGCACTCCAATGTTCATTGTAGTGTTATTTACAATAGCCAAGGTGTGGAAATAATTTAAAAGTCCATTGATAGATGAATGGATAAATAAAATATGTTGCATGTATCTACAATGGAATATTCTTCAGTCATTAAAAAAGAACGAAATCCTCACATTTGTGGTAACATGGATGAACCCAGAGCACATTATGCTACATGAAATAAGCTAGTCATAAAAAGGTAGATACTGTATGACCTCATATATATGTGGAAATCTTAAAAAGTTGAACTCCTGGAAGCTGAGAGTAGATTGGTGGTTGACAGGGGCTGGTACAGAGGCTGAAGCATAAGAATGCCGCAGCCATGCTTTTAAAAAATGGTGGAAAGGCATTCCAGAAATAGAAAACATAAAGGGTGAATACTTGAAGGTAGGAAGGGATCTGGAGTATATGAAGAAGAGAAGAGAAGGCCAATGTGGCTGAAGCATAGTCAGGGAGAGGGCAGATGGTAGGAGATGAGGTTAGAGAAGTAGGGAAAAGTTGGATCAAGCAGGCCTGTGTAGGTTATGGCAAAGAAAGTCCAGGAATAATGATGAGACCTTGACAGAGGAGTGACATCATCCCATTTACATATACAAACCTTGTAGAAGGCAGGATGACTGAAATAATTTAGGTGAACAATGATGGTTATGACTTGGGGGTAGCTGTGTACATAGAAGGGAACGAATCCCAGTTTATTTTGGAGGTAGCACTGACTGCACTTGATGGTGAGTTTGATGTGGGAGATATAGGAAAGGGAAGAAATAAAGTAGATTAAGACATTAGTTTGAGCAAGTGGGTGCCATCTGCTAATCTGGGGAAGACTCAAGGACTGACAGATGCTTTTTTGCTGATAAAGTATAAACTCAGGTTTGGATGTACTAAGTTTAGAAGCTTATTAGCAGCCATGTAGAGTTGCCAAGGGAGCAGTTAATTAAAAGTAATGTTAACTTAGGAGAAACATCAAAGACAAATGGAATTTGGGAGTCCTTAGTGTATTGGTTGATTTAAAAGCCATGAAAGGGGAGCCTGCGTGACTCAGTTGGTTAAGTGTCCGACTTCAACTCAGGTCATGATCTCATGGCTGGTGGGTTCCGGCCTGCGTTGAGCTCTGTGCTGACAGCTTGGAGCCTGAAGCCTGCTTAAGATTCTGTGTCTCAGTCTTTCTCTGCCCCTCCCTGACACGCTCCCTCTCTCTCCCTCCCTTCCTCCCTCTCTCTCTCACTCTCAAAAATAAACATTAAAAAATAATAAAAGCCATAAAAGTGGTTGAGATCATTGTATCATTTAGGAATGGAAGATTTTTTTAATCAACTCTTGAGTCACCCCAACTTCATTCATTTATTCAACACGCATTTTTTTAAGTAGGTTTCATGCCCAGCAGAGAGCCCAGTGGAGGCTTGAACTCATGACCCTGAGATCAAGACCTGAGCTGAGATTGAGATTTGAACACTGAGCCACCTAGGTGCCCCATATCCAACATGTATTTGTTGAGCTCCTACTATTCTAGGCACTTTTCTATGGCATTGTAGTTACAGTAGTGAGTAAAGGAAACCAATTATTCGCTTCCATAGGACTTCTATATAGTTAATGATCCAGAAAATAAAGCAATAAGCAATAAATATGTAACTTAATTGTTTAGAGGAGAAGCAGCAGCAAAGGAAGGAGACTATGTGGAGTTGGTCAGTGGGAGGAATTTATTCTTTTTCCTACTGGTGATGTCCTGGCAGCTAATGGAGAAGAGTAGTTCAAGAATAAGGAGTTTCCTGAATCAGATGTTGCTAAAAACCCCAGTAAGATGGAGACTAAGCTGTGACTATTTCACCCCTTGTGATGACAAAAAACAACAAAACAGTTTTGAGGGCTGTGAAAATGAAGAAGTAGAGACAGGAATGAAGACCCGCTGTTTCAAAGGAGTTTGCTATAAAAGAAAGCCAAAAAATGGACCATAACAGTGGGAGAAATGAGATTAAGGAAGTGTTTTAAAAACCAAAAAGATAAAATTCCAGAACGTGCTTGTGATTAATGGGAATGACCTAGTAGAGGGAATGAGGGGATAATTGATGAGTGAAATCCTTGAGAAAATAAGAGGAGACAAGACCCCAGGGTGGGTGGAGGGAATCGCTGATAGGATCAGCAACTTATCTTTCATTGTAACTGGAGGGAAGACAGAAAGGATGGAATGTTTGCAGACAGGTTTGTAAATTTGATGGTGGGGCAGCAAGTAGCATCTGCCCCAATGCTTCTGTTTTTCCAATGAGCTATGAAGCAAGAATGAAATGAAAGGAGTTTGAGAAAAGAGAAGATATGCAGTGTCATGTTGCAGGATGGGAAATCAAGTTGCTAAAGAATTATAGCAGAATTGCTGTGCATTAGAGATCACTCAACATTTATGGCAATAAAATTAACATGAAAGCATCAACCAATTCTATACTTTCCCCAACCACTTTCATTTGCTCAATTTCCAGCACAGAGAAGGCATAGAGCTGGATTCATCCAAGGTTGTGCTTTTTCCAGATGAATGCAGCGATTGAAAACAGGATGGAGAAAACTAAGTGTATTAGCAAAGGAATGAAGAGTCCTGAAATGTAAGCTGATGGAGGGAATTGAAAACAGGAAGAATGCCCAGGGGATTGTGAAAGGTTAGAAAAGGGGTATTACTCATTCATCTGGTTTACCCATTCACTTCAACAATTGAGCTTCTATTCTGGGCCCTGTGGATCTATTCACTAGCAAGACTAACCAGCCCTTTCACAGAATAGAGTGAGATGGACAAAGAATTAGAACTTGTATTTTTTTTTTTTTTAATTTTCTTAGTTGACACACAACATTACGTTAGTTTCAGGTGTATGGCATAGAGATTCAACAAGTTTATGCACTATGCTATGCTTACTACAAGTTTAACTACCATGTGTCCCAGTACAACACTAGGACAGTATCATTGACTATATTCCTTATGCTGAGCCTTTTATTCCCAAGATTTACTCCTTCCATAACTGGAAGCCTGTAGCTGCCATGCCTCTTCCCCTATTTTGCCCAACCACATACCCCCTCTCCTCTGGCAACCACCAGTTTTAAAGTATTAAATTCAGATTTTGCTAATGGCTATGAAGAGAGTAGAGAGGGGCCGCCTGGGTGGCTCAGTCAGTTCAATGTCCAGCTCTTGATTTCAGCTCAGATCCTGATCTTGGAGTCGTGAGATGGGGCGTTCTTTCTCCCTCTGCCCCTCCCTTGTTCACAATTTTGCGTTCTCTCTCTTAAAAATTAATGAATCAATCAATAAAGTAGATGAAAGAGAGTGAGGAGAGAGGGAGCATTAAGTGGGAGGGGAGAGTAGTGTCAATTTAGATAAGGTGTTCCAGCAAGGGAATCCTCTCTACTGAAATTGAACAAAGATCTGAATGAAATGAGGAAACAAACCTGTGAATTACTGTGTGAGTAGTGTGCTAGGCTGAGGGAACAGTGAGTGCTTTTTCTGGTTTTTTTTAATGTCCAATAGTAAGGCCAACAAAACTGTGATGAAGTATTTTTCCATCCCTATTATATTTTTAAATGGTGTTTTCAGGATACCAAAGTGACACAGCTGGTTTAAGCAGTTGGTTATTGCACAAATGTCATTAGAGTGAGCAATCAGTTAAGTCTCATTTCAGCAGATGAAATGTTTAAATATAAATATACCCTGTAATCATGTCTAATTTGTTTATCATTACCTTCTCCTTCTCTGGTGACTAGCATTAGAATGCCACACATGATATGGTTCAGTTAAAATTTTTAGAGTGAATTTTTATGCCCACATATACTTTAATACTTAAAAACACAAATCATTCCCCCTTCAAACCTTTTCAAGAAGTTCTAAGGGAGGAGTTCAAACAAACCCAAGGTCTCTTCCCTTCTCCCTGGGTGTTTGGGGACTTGCTTTAAATGACTTTTCAAAAAATTTAGGTATTACTCACATGCTGTAACTGACCCATTTAAAATATACAATTTGTTACATTAACAACTCAGGTAACAACAGATGTTGGGGAGGGTGCAGAAAAAGAGTATCTCTTTGGCACTGCTGGTGGGAATGCAAACTGGTGCAGCCACTCTGGAAAACAGTGTGGAGGTTCCTCAAAAAATTAAAAGTAGAACTACCCTACCACCAAGCAATTGCACTACTAGGTGTTTATCCAAGGGATACAGGTGTGCTGTTTCGAAGGGGTACATGCACCCCAATGTTTATAGCAGCACTGTTGACAATAGCCCAAGTATGGAAAGAGCCCAAATGTCCATCGATGGATGAATGGGTAAAGAAGATGTGGTGTATATATACAACGGAGTATTTCTTGGCCATCAAAAAGAATGAAATCTTGCCATTTGCAATTACATGGATGGAAGTAGAGGATATTATGCTAAGCAAAATTAGTCAGAGAAAGACAAATATCATAAGACTTTAAGATACAAAACAGATGAACATAGGGGAAGGGAAGCAAAAATAAGAACAGGGAGGGGAGCAAAACATAAGAGACTCTTAAATATGGAGAACAAACAGAGGGTTGCTGGAGGACTTGTGGGAGGGGGGAGATGGGCTAAATGGATAAGGGGCATTAAGGAATCTACTCCTGAAATCATTGTTGCACTATATGCTAACTAACTTGGATGTAAATTTAAAAATTAATTAAAATATACAATTTATTGGTTTTTAGGATGTTCACAGTGTTGGGCAACCATTACCTAATTCTAGAACATTTTTTTAAATATTTATTTATTTTTGAGAGACAGAGAGCATGAGCAGGGGAGGGGCAGGGAGAGAGAGGGAGACACAGAATCCAAAGCAGGCTCCAGGCTCCAAGCTGTCAGCACAGAGCCCGACGTGGGGCTCGAACTCATGAACCGTGAGATCATGACCTGAGCCGAAGTTGGACACTCAACCGACTGAGCCACTCAGGCACCTCTAGAACATTTTGAACACCCTAAAAAGAAACTCATATAGACTGGTCCCATTAGGAATCACTTCCCTCCTTCTAGCCCCCAGCAACCATAATCTACACTCTGTCACTATTTGCCTATTCCAGATGTTTAAAATATATGTAATCACACAATATGTGTCCTTTTATGCTTGGCCTCTTAGCATGATGTTTTCAAGGTTAATCTGTGTCTAGCCGGTATCCATACTTCAGTCCTCTTTATAGCTGAATGATATTCCATTGTGTGGATATACCATATTTTCTTTATCCATTTATCGTGTGATTTGGGTTGTTTCCACTTTTTGGTTTTTATAAGTAATTCTGGCTATGAGTGTTGGTCTACAAGTTTTTGTGTGGACATTTGTTTTTAATTCTCTTAGGTATATGCCTGCCAGTGTAAATGGCTTTTTTAAAGGCATAACTGTAAAAAAGTTTTATCTTAAAAATATTTCTCACTTCACTCCATATCTGTCTTAAAAGAATACACAGGAAAAACAAACAAAAAAAGAATACATGGAGTTCTTTCCAGTTACTTATTTAAGCTACTAGTGGAATTCATTAATTTTTCTCCAGAAATCCAACATTAGCCCTGTGGGAGGTGTTCCCTCTGTGGCTCTGCAGCCCCCCGGCTCACTGCCCCCTGCATGGGGGGGAGGGGGGACCAGCGCTTCAGCAGCAATCTCACGGGACATTGGGAATGCAACTCCAGACAGGTGGTGGGTTACCTTTTTGTCAGTAAATATTGCTTCTTCTTGAAAGAATCATAGAATCTTGATAAACTAGAAAAGTTTCTCAGAATTCACCTAATCCAATTGTTTTATAAATCTTCGAACGAAGGGATGTCCAAAAGGTTAAAATGCTTGCCTGAGTTCCTATAGCCGGTTGGTTAGGAAACCAGGATGAGAAGCCAGATCTCTTGACTTCCAGTTCAGTTCTCTGACTACTAAATTTTACTTTGTCTCTGTTGTTTGAATTTAAAGTTCTAAAACAAAAAAATAAACATAATTCATTAAGCGGCATTTTCAGGTAAAAGTTTACAGAAAATATTTTCAGAGTTTTATAGGGAAAAGCTGACCATCAACCTTGTACTCATTAATTCACAGGGACAGGGTGGGGGGAGATAAGAGGAATAAAGAAACACTATCACTTTTAGCCTGTGCATAAGGAAGAAAGAATTGTAGGCATTTGTAAACATTCAGACAGTCATAAACAAAGGTCAGCTATTCCTATTAGCTTCCCTTAAGAGTCAGCCTTTTTTTCTTGCATGACATTCTAGCATTTATATACAAGTAGTTTTAAAAGGGGTATAAAGATTAAGCATAATTATATTATCCAAGTGTAGTCAAATTACGCAATAGACTATGCAGTTAATCACTTGGATCTCCTAAATGTCATGCTGGATATAGTTGATCCCTCTCACAGTGAGTCAGAAGTGGGAATGGGTTCATTCACTATTTCCAGTAAGCAGCTTACTGCCAGCAGGTGTTGTGACTTGTGGGAAAGGGTAGGACTAGAATGCGTGCTTGTTTGGAGAGTTCAGAAACGTATCCTTGGGCCTTTCCATCGGGCTGTACGTGAGGCCACAGGCAGCTGAGAGTGTTGGCAGGACCACAGCTACCCCCAGCTTAGAGGAGGCTCTTGATCTCCTCTGAGTCTGGTAATATTGCTCCCTAGCACAAAGCTGGAACAGGTGCCACATACAACTCTGTGGTCCAGGCATGGGTCTCAGCTCTCTCACTCTCTGTGTAATCTTGGGCACATCACCTCAGATGTCCTCAAATCCCCCATCTGTAAAATAAGATGAGCAGGCAGAATAGCTAATTTTTAAAAACTCTTTGGCTTTAAAATGTTATGGTTGTACAACCTAGTGGTTTAAGATGTCAAGTATATTGGATATTAGAGGTAATAAAGAGTTCATAAAGTTATAGAGCCATCTTTGAGTCCCATGTGACATTGGGCAAGTACTTCTGTAAGATTTTACGTTACCCTTAAGGGGGAGTAATGATAATAGTACATAATCCTAATAGGGTTACTGGGGGCAAAAATGGCATTAATGCAAAGACATTAGCACAGTGCCTTCCAAATCCTAAGATTCAATAAGTATTCATTAGTAGTAAGTAGTAGTAGTATTTTCATTAGAGACATTTTATCTTAATAATGTACTGTTCCCTTTAGAAATGAATAAAATTCCAGCAAATTTTAGTAATATTATAAAGTATGTAGACTAAAACATTGTTTAAAAGGTTATAATTAACTGATCCTTAAGTAAACTGGAGAGAAAAACCTATAATTTAAATAATGGAGTGGTGGATGGTGAGCATGATGAGGGAAGGAATGGGATACAGAGGTTGATGTTATAGTGCAAGTGAAAGAAATTGAACTTATTTTCTCCTTAGTTTTATTGTTGTCTATGACCTTATATATTTTTTCTACCTTAATTTGGAAATGAAATCATTTATGAAAAATGTATCCAAATTAGTGGCTACTGAGAAGTGAGGCCCTTTTTTATTTTTTAATGAGATTATTACTGTTGTTGTTTGTCACATAGAAATAAATAGTAAATCCAATTCTATGTGAGCTGCCTCCTTGTAATTTCTGCTAGTTTTGCAAGTACTATTTTGGTGTGAACCGAGGACTTAGAAGCTTAGTAATTTTGGAAACAAATACTCAGATATTTTTCCTCAGGATGTTGGTGTGAAACTATCCCTGTTCAATAGTGGTTTGCTAAACTAATTGAAGGAATTCATTTAAGATTCTTATTTACAGAATAAGAACGCATTTGTAAAATGTTGTAGGGAAAGTTGGCAACCCTAAGTTTGGTGGTTGATATCTTGGAGAATTAACCCCCTGTTTCTCCAAAGAAGAGAGGAACTGACTGTGGATGTGTAAATTACATGATAGCATAGATGAGACTTTTTTAATGGTCATCTCTGAATATGTGTTCTGTGTGTCCCATACCTACTCCATCACCATCTTATCTTACTTGCTTCACTGTTGTAGATGAACAATAAGAAAGGAAATGTTTTGGTTCCTCAAGACAGTCTCTGTGGCTTCTGCTATAAGCAGCTCAAGCCAAAAATGCCTTGTCTCCCATCAAAATTGCTTTTTACAACCTTGTAATTTCCAGTTAGGGTAATGTTCTTTGGTTCCTAATACTTCTTTTATACTTTTTTATAGGAGGCCAGTTGTAAGAACCCCTTACCCATCCTTCTGACAAAAGACTTAGACATGCAAAAACCATCTCTAAAAACCAGGGTAAGTTATGTCTGCTCCTTTGGGCTACCGTGTGAAACATTTAGCAGGGTTATTCATGTCCTCATGATTCCATGCTCTGTGTCTTGCATTTCCTTCAGCCTTTTTCTTTATTTGTATTTTTGGTCCTGGTTGCGTAAAAAGCACTTTTCATTTAGTGCTTTAATCCAAGGTGATATTCATCCCCCAATTTTTAAGATACTCCTATTATTTAACAGTGATATATTTTAGTACATGGTTTTACTTATATTAAATCAGGATTGTTTTAAGCCTAAATCATAGGAAATAGTCAAATGTAGTAATCTTTCCTTGGTTGTTTGAGGGGTAAAGTGAAATGTTTAGCTGTAATTTCTCTTTTTTTTTTTAAATACAAATCACTTTATTGACTTTTCGTAATTATAAAAACAACACACGATCAGTTAAGTAAATTTTAACCAGGAAGAAATAAGAACTGTCATACCTATGACAGAATAATCTAATGTGTAAAATTTTGTTTTCCTTATTGTAAGAAAAATCCAAAATTCACATGTTTTGCCAGTGAAAAGAAAAACCCCTTTAACCCAAAATATGTCATGGAAAGTTATTTGATTATTTGTCCAACCAGAAAAGTGATTGCGTTAATTTTAGAGTATCTTTCCTAATCTTTAATCTTTTAAGTAGAACTTCTCCTATTAGGTATATAGAACATTCATAACTGGCCACCAGGAGATTTATAGAGCTACTATTTTTCCTAGTTCTGAGAAAAAAAGTGTTCACCAAACTTTGAGTTCACTGTAAGCAAAATTTAAAAGAATTCTTATCTCTGATTTTTAACTGCAAGTTACCGTAAAAATAATGGTGGCTTTATTTTTAAAGGCAAATTAAGTATTGAGTCATTGCTTAGTGTCTTAATTACAGTAAGTCTGTGGTTTATTTTTAAAAGAAATAAAAACACCTTTTTTTTTTTAATAAAACCTATTCCACCTTGATTTTTTTCTGGAAAATTATCGAAACTATCCAGCATGCTTTCCTTTTCAGCTACCAACTATTTTTGGGGTTTTTTTTTTCACTGAAATATCTGTGTCTACAAACTTATGTATAATTAATTCCAATGTATTATAGAAATTTTATTTATTGTGAATTAATAAAAATTCAGTGTAAAAAATAAACTCATAAACAAATGCCTTGAAAAAATGCATGATTTGAGGAAAATCATTAGGTACCATTTGCTTATTAACTCCTATATTGGTATAACTACCTTTATGTGAAAAGACCCTAAATGAATCACCTCCTAAATGAAGATCATCTCAAAACTTGTCATAAAAGTTGAAGGGATTGTATCATTCTTATGAAAATAATCCTATTTGGAATGTTTCAGCTGTATACAAAATCGGTAATTAATGTACATTTATTATCTACCAGTCTTGCTGTACAGTTCATGAATAAACTAATTCAATAGAGAAATTACTTCATTAGTTAAGCCTTGGTTTTTAACTTAAGCTTCTCTGTGGCCTTTCATGAGCAAGTTTACGTTTACATGAGCAAACTAAGCTCTGCTTAGTTTATGAGTGATTAAAATCCTTGTAATTTCAAATCCCAGAAATGATGCAGAGCATGTGAGCTATAAGAGATTACAAGGAACTAACCCTTTCACCAGGATTTTATCTTAAGATCTTTTTTCCTCCAGTTGATATTTGAAAGCTAAAGCTGAGAACACCTTCAAAATATGGTTGGTGTGTCCTTTCTAGAGTGACATAGTGAGCTAAGAGAATGATGTGTATCCTTGGTATTAATGTTACTCCATTTGGCCTCCATAGCTGTATTTCTCAGATATCTCCAGTTACAGCTGTATTTGCCTTGGACAGCTAAGTATTTCTGCTCCCTATATGGCTAGAGATATAACATGGTAATCCAGAAATGGCATATGTCCATCGACTCTGGAGATCTCTCTAGTCTAAGCCATCTGTCCCCATCTGTGTTCCCTCTGACAGTTGCTGTCTCTGTTCCTAGGCAATAGGAAGGATTATATTTCTCTTCCTTAGGTAGGAAAGCCACTTCTTGATTTGAGTCCAAGCTGAAAAAAAAGTATCTCCATTACACAGTGCCATGACACTTCCTGAATGAGCAACAATCACCAGCCCTGGTAACTCAAGGACATATTCATATAACCATTTCATGCCCAATACTGTGTAGAGTACATATGTAAACAAATAATCAGAATAGATGATAAAGAAGACAATATCAAATAGATCTATAAAGAGGTATTGAACATAGAGACAACTCCTTGTTACCTAATAGGATTAGAGAAGATGGTCTTTTTCTACCAAACACAGGTACTCAGTCTCTAAATAAGCCTCATGCTTATATTCATTGGCCACAGTATAAACCCTGAATAGCATCCAGTGAATTGAGGGTAGAAAATTATTTTTCTTCTCCTTTCCTTTGGGTTATGCTCTGGACTTCCCACTATCATTGCTGTGTTCTTGGCTTCAGCAAAAAATTCAAGGTCAGGTCATGGTATAAGAATGAATACCAGATCCACCCAATGCTAGGATAAAGGTATAAAATAAAAGATAATATATTGCCTTCCTTTTATCACCAGATAAAACTGTGCTGATGAAATTTAAATTATAAGCACATAATAGTTTTAGTTAGTTATTGGATTCTCTTAATGCTTTTATAGAGGTTTCCTTTAGTATACAAAGTCATATTAACTATAAAAGGTGTAATAAAGATAATGCAGTTATCAAATACACTGCTTCTATTTTTGTAATAGAAGCAACTGTTAAATTATTTTTCTTTCAAATGTTAATGGTTTCAAGGACCATGAATTATTTATGAAGGAGATTTTCTTCAATGATGACAATAGTTGTCACAACCCTGTTTTCTTAAATGTTTTTAAAAATTCCTATGCCTATTAGTAAACTAGAAATTTTAAAAATGGAAGGTTTTGATAAATTTAGTGGCAGTATAATTTAATTTTCAGTAAGCAAATTAATAGAGTAATTTAATAAGCATTAAATTTTACCAAGCTTCTAGAGTATCTTAGAAATATTAATGGACATGCATACATTTTATATTGCTTTAATTAATGTGTACATTCTAATTAGCATTCTACTTTTTCCAGTTGACATTATTTATACTATGCATTTCCATGTTTAAGGCTAGTTTGCATGCTGCTGCTTTTAATAAAAGTAGTGGTGGTGGTGGTGGTAATTAGAGCTAACGTTGATCAAGTGCCAGATACTATATTAACTACTTAATATAGTTCTTTTTTTTTTTTTCTGTTCAGTATTCTCTATCAGTACTCACTTTGGGTAAGAATATATGACAGTTTATTTAGGTATCATTCTGGGTTTTTTCCAATATTTAGGTTATCTCCAATATTTAGATTACTTCCACTATTTTGCTATTAAAACATTTTTGAGTAAATTATTTTCACAACACCTTTTATGCACATGTGGGAAGTAGAGTCATAAGTATGTACATCGCTAATTTGTCCCAAATTTACAAATAATTTTCTTAACATGTTGTACCAATTTATATCCTCAACAGCTGCAGATGATTGTTTCCATTTTTTACATCCTCACCAGTCCTTGGTAATATCAGAGTTGTTGTTTCCCCAGTCTAATGAGTGTGAGATGCGTCTTGCTATTGCCTTAATTTGGATTTTTCTAATTTCTAGTTGTTGCAGAGACATTTATTATTCACTGAATACCCATGCATTTCCCCAATGTTTCCCAGCCCGGTTGCAGTTAGCTGGGGCCAGCCAGCTGCTTCTGGCCAGTAGGCTGTGAGCAGAAGTGACAAGTGTGGCTTTGAGGGCAGAGAATTGAAAAATTGTGCATGACTCTCTAGCCCTTTCTTACAGTGTAGCAACTAGACAGTGGAGCATGGGTCCCTTAGTGGCTTTTTTTGGAGCAGAGGCCCCCTGTGAAACCACACTGGATTTGTGTCATTACTGAGAAGTAAACCTGTTTTGTTAAGCCACTGAGACTTCTGGGTTAATTTGTACCTTCACTATAATGTAGTCTATCCTGATTAATTTATATGGGCAGCTTTTCATGTGCTTATTAAGCTTGGACATATCTCTGATAATTAATCTGAGTACTACTTTTTCCTGTCATTGCCAATTTTATTATTGGGTTGTTTGCTTTATTTTTTTTAATGCTTATTTATTTTTGAGAGAGAGAAAAACAGAGTGTGAGTGGGAGAGGTGCAGAGAGAGGGGGAAACAGAATCTGAAGCAGGCTCCAGGCTCTGAGCTGTCAGCACAGAGCACCACGCAGGGCTCAAACCTACAAACCGTGAGATCATTACCTGAGTGAAAGTCAGATACTTAACCAACTGAGCCACCCAGGTGCCCCTGTTTGCTTTTTTCTTAATAATCTCTATGAATTTGTTAGTTCAGTTACATATGTCTCAGATACTTTTTCCCAATTTTTTAGTTTTCTTTTTATATTGAATGTAGTGCCTTTTAATGTATAAGAGGTTTTTATTTTAATGTAGTCAAATTTATTAGTTTTTAGTTTTTGTGTTCTTTATATCTTGTTTGAGAAATCCTCACATACCTTGAGGTCATTAAGAAAACCAACTTTATAGTTTTCAAAAAATTTTAAATTTTGCTTTGCATATATGTTAGTCTTAATCCATCTGAAGTTGAATTCTTTGTAAGCATAAAGTAGGAATCTAATTTTATATATAAAAATCAATCAATGTAGCATGTCTGTTCAATAGTTCATCTTTTCCCCACTGTTTGAAATGTCCTTTCTATTATATGTCACATGTTTTGTATGTTTTGGGCTTTGTTATTGGTTGCTTTATCCATTTGTTTATCTCATGTTATTGGAATGTCCTAATTAGTGATATCTGGTAAAACCAGTTTCTTCAGTTTTTCTTCCCTTCTTGAAAATTATTTTGGCCATTCTTGGTCCATTGCTTTTGCGATTGAATATTGTCAAATTTCATGAGAAACTTTAGTTAGAATTTAAACTGAATTGATAGATTCATTTCATGAAAATTAGTATTCCATTCATGACCATCATAGAACTCTATTTGCTCATGACCTCTTTAATGTCTTTTGATTTAAGAAATATAATTTTCTTCTTAACTGTCCTAGGTATCCCACGTTTTGTAGATACTATAAATGAAATATTCATGATGCATGATGTCTTCCAACTTTGTTGCTGATAATTAGTGTTAAAACTAATTTTTATTGTTGACTTTTACATCTAGAGGCCTTGCCAAATTCTCATTAGTTCTAATATTTTGTTGATCACTTCTGTTTGATTTCCTTTGTAGACAGTCATATCATCTGAAAATGATGAGTTCTGTTGATTTTTTTTCATGCCTTTCATCATTTAATCTTTTTTTTATATACTGTAAAGGCTAAATAGAAATGGTGATAGCGTACCTTTTTGAGTTCCTTCCTGATTTTATGGACAGTTTCTACATTTGACTTTTTGGTATTATCACGGCATGTTTCGTTTTCTTACTTTTTTTGTGTGTGATTTTTTCACAATGCCAGGCACATAGCTTTCCTTCAGTAAAGACTTCAAAATGAACTCATTATTTCATTGCTTTTGTTCCATATGATGGTAGTTAGTGTTAGTATGTTTCCATATATGTTTTTCTTCACACATACACTTATTAGGTTTACAATATTTGCTGTAGGTATAACCTTACAAATAGGTATACCTATTTGCTGTAGGTATAACCCTATAACCTTAAGGAGGTTCCCTTGTATTTATGATTTGTTTCGAATATTTATCTTGTGTGAAAGTTAAATTTTAGCAAATGTTTCCTTTTGTGTCTGTGAAGATAATTACATGGTTTTTCTCACTTATTCTTTTCTTGTGGGAAGTTATACTGATAATTTATCTAAGCTTAAACTAATGTATCACTGGAGCATAGTAGTTCTGAAGCTGATCTTGATACATATTTTTAAATACCTTGCAAGTTTTGAATAGCTGATATTTTGTTTAGTATTTTTGCATCTATGTTTATAAATGTTTTACATGAGGTGCCTGGGTGGTTCAGTCAGTTAAGCATCCAACTTCGGCTCAGGTCATGATCTCATGGTTTATGAGTTCAAGCCCTGGGTCAGGCTCTGTGCTGACAGCTGAGAGCCTGGAGCCTGCTTTGGATTCTGTGTCTCCCTCTTTCTCTGCCCCTTGCCCCGCTTGTGCTCTCTCTTTCTCTCAAGAATAAATAAACACTAAAAAAAGAAATTAAATGTTTCACTTTACCTGCTTTTGGTGTAAAAGTTATACTGTCCTAACAAAATGAGATAAGGAGAGTCTTTTCTAATCTCCGAGATAGTTTAAGATCACCATGATCAAATTCCTTCAATCTTGTACATATAAAACTGTCTGGGCCCGGTGAGGTTTATTTATTGGTTTATTTGTTTTTTATTTTGTTTGTTTTTAAAATTTGTTTTGGTGAGTTGATTTTTAACTACTGATTCAATATCTTTAATGCTTATAGTCCTATTCATGTTTTCTCTTTTCTTATTTTTTATGCTTATTTTTGAGAGAAAGAGGGCATGCACACGCTAGTGGGGGAGGGGCAGAGAGAGAGGGACACAGAGGATGCAAAGCCAGCTCTACACTGACAGCAGAGAGCCCCATATGTGGCTCCAATTCACTAGCCCTGAGACCATGACCTGAGCTAAAATTGGACGATTAACCAACTGAGCCAGGTGCCCCTCTATCTTTTCTGAATTAGTTTTGATGTTACATTTTCTAGAATATAAACTATTTTAACTAAATTTATCAGCATCAAATATTTCAGTGTTTCCTCTTCTTTTTAAATCTTTATTAAATCTTTAAACTTTTTTTTCATTTCTAATATTATCTTTTGGGAACTTTTTTCTTGTTTGCTTTTGATTAGGCTTGCCAGAAACTTTATTAGTCTTTGCAAAGAACCAGATTTTAGTTTTGTTGATTCTCTGTTGTATCTTCATTTTCCATTTCATTGATCTCATTATTCCTCCCTGTCTTCTTTGTATCTATTATTTGTATGGTAGATTTTTTTTCCTAATGTCAGACAGCTTTTCCCCCAATAGGCATGTATTATAAATATGTTTTCTGTATGGTTTGATACTGAAGCTTGATGATCAATTCTTTTGAGTGTATTTGTTCTGTTTACTAAAAGCTTTTTTTGATGTCTTGAGTGTCCATTATTATATTAGAGAACTCTTTCTGGGATCATGTCATTTCATTCCTTCTTTCCTTATTTTTTTTGTGTGTTTTGTTTTCGTTTGATTTTTGGTAATATTTTCCCAATGTCAGACACATAGTGATCCATTGATAAATACTTGAGAATGAACAAATGAATTAATCAATTTTTTTATCTTATTCTGTATGAAAGCAGTGAGTGTGTATGCGTGTGTGTGTGGTTATGGGAAATTTGCTTTTGTGAGAATTTAGTCAAATTTAGTACATTTTTCATTTGGAAGAGGTTCAATAACCATTAAACACATAATTATATCTGGAATTTAAGACTTTTGGCTTTTAACTGTATTTTTTCCTGATTTATCTCTCTTGAACTTTTCTTAAAATAATTTTCCATCTGCTTTTTCTGCCCCCATATGTTTTTATATATGAATATATGTTTATTTTACTAGATAGAAAATGCTTTATATCTTGCCATCTCCTCTATGGGTGCTGGATGATAACATTTTCTGTTTCTTTTTTGCCTCTTTCATTATCTTAGGAAATCACTTTTCAAAGCTATCTCTTCAGTGCTTAGTAGCATGAGATATTTATTTATTTATTTATTTATTTATTTATTTATTTATTTATTTATTTATTTGTAATCTCTACACCCAACATGGGGCTACAGCTCGAAACCGGGTGATCAAGAGTTGTATGCTCTACCAACTGAGCCAGCCAGGCAACCCAGTAGCATAAGATTTTTACAAATCATTTTGTTAATTTATCATTAGAGTTATATCTATGATTAAATCTGTTATTTATTATAAGCATATTCTTTATTTGGTTTCCTAAGTTACCACTGAACCATTTGAAGAATTCTTGGAATCTCTTTAGAATTAATGACCGGTAGATTCAATTATTTGGCTAGTATTTTCTTGTGTTTTATACACAAATTTCTTGTGTTTTATAATATACACAAACTATCAAGTAAAAATATAATACAGGGTTGAGTATTTACCTTAAATAAAAATTCAAATTTTGATGTATCTGGATGTACCTACCTTATCTCTCAATCTAATAATTTGGCTCACTTAACCCCTGTCTTTCTTTCCAGTTGCTGTAAGCAATTGTAACCATAGGCCAAGGAACAGAAGAACCTTATGAGAGTATCTCTAGATTAGGCACTCTCATGGAATCCAGTACATAGCCAGTCTGGTCTCATAGTCCCGAGTACCCAATTTGCTAAGACTGGGTTTCCACACCTGATCCCTGACCTTCCCAAGCCTGAAACATCTCCTCTTACAAACTGCCCTGCTTTGATAAACACCTTGAAGTGTTGGATATTTCATCAATATATCCTGTGCCAGGTGTTAGGGATGTAAATTTGAAAAGCCATTGTCTTCTTCCTCAAGGAACTAGATTGGATACCAGACATGCATACAAAACATTACATGTGCTAGACTGATTTTTGGATCTCAGGTCAACCTTTGGATTCACCATCCTATTTTGCAAACTATCAAATCTTAGCCTGGTTTCTTTGATTTTTCACTAATCCTAAAGATCTCACTGGCCTTTTTGTTCCCATTTTCCCTGGTTTGCCCTGTTCTACAAATATGACCAAAGTCTAATCAAAGTTATTAATGCTAACTGCTATAACAAAAATCCCTATAATACAATTGGATTTGTTTTAAAAAGTTTATTTCCCACTCTAGTCATTTTCTGATGGAAGGAGGGAGAGATTCATAAGCAGTGAGCCTCAAAACAGTGATTCAGATCACAGGCTGCTTCCATCCTTCAACTATGTCATCTAAAAAGTGTTTGCTTCTAATATCAGGACTGAACAAAGGAGTATGTGCAAAGTTCACAGGCACTTAACTGCCTCAGCACAGAAACAACACCTGTCCCTTCTACTCACATTTCAAAACTCAGTAACATCCATGGGAATCTGGGAAATGTAATTTTCTGGTGTGCCTAGGAAAAGGAAAGTGAAGTAGGAGTTGGGGAAAACTTGTTGCCCCAGCCTACCCTTCTGTTTGCCAAATATATTTTTCCATTTCTCTTACTGTGCAGAAAACACACTCAATCCTTCTGTGACGATGAAAATCCAAAAAACCAACCAGTCATTACAATCAGCTCAAGCTCCAGAATTTCTTGGTGATGTGTTAGTACTCTGTCGGGGCCAGACATGCTTCCTCTTGATTGGAGAATCTACGCAGTAATAAGACAGGGTGTCCCTGCCTACACACACACACACACACACACACACACACACACACACACACATATACCCGTATACAAATGGGACTAAACAATCCCATTCACACACGAATGCACACACTTACAGACAGGTGCACAGGAAGAAGTGGAGGTGATTTGATTAGGCCTAGATTCTGTTTTCTGCAAGGATTCCATTGTCTATTTTCTCCCTGGCTGCTGCCTTTACCTTTTAGAATCCCCTCTTGCTCATTATTGCTCTTATAGTGAGTGTGTCTTTATTAAACTACAGCTTGCTGCCTGTTGGAAGAAGTTTGGTGACTCAGGGATTGTTTAACTCTTGAACAGCAGAGGCTTTTTTTTAAGTCTGGGCTAATGGTTTTTCATGACAGTGGTGATGGTTTCTCGGTTTGTTAGATGTGGTTTGAAGGGATCGACAGTAAATTCCCTCAAAAATGTGACAGTGTAAGTGATTCTAATTTACTTGCTTTCAGGCAGTTCTGTGAGCCAGTTATTATACCCAAAGTAGGTCGTCCTTTCCTCTGCCTTCTAGATCTCAGGAGAATTCCCCATTGGAAGAAATTAACCAGAACCCTCCTGACAAGGGATTCTGAGAATATGCCCCTGCAATACAGAGCTATCTTATAAAATCCTATGAAATTATGTTTTAAATAAGTAAAATAGACCATATGTGCTATGAAATTGATTAGAGCTGACTTTGTGGAAGAAAGAGAACTTAAATTTTTAAAAAGAAGAATTGGAAAACTGGACAAAGGAAGGATTTCAGTTGCAGTGGCATAAACAAAGACTCGAAGGAGAAAATGAGTGTTGTATGTTCTGTACGATTTATAGGCCAAACTAGCATGGACAGAAGGTTTATAAAGGGAAGCAATAAAAGATAAATTCTGAAAGATGGGTTGTAGCCAAACCTTAGAGATGTTTGATGATTAAATCTTACGTAACAGTTGCCATGCTATTTGATAAAATTTATTAAATGAAATAAACAGCAAATAACAGAAAACAAACTTAGAGAATAAAAGAAAATCTGTTTTTCTGCAAGAGAGATAAGGTTTTGAAACAACAACAAAAACACGTATATGAACAAAGAGATAGTTACTAAGAGGCCTTTTAGTTTTTTGCTACATCAGATAAAAGAAGAAGGTGACTTTAATGAAAAGATTTCCGGCTTTATAGCTTTACAGAAGCAACTCTGTCATTTAATAGTAGTGTATCCTGAGGTACATTGTAGGATACTTTATGATCTCAGTACTCTAATTTATAAGAATAGTAACATCTAATAATGATGACACTGAGTACTTACTCTATTCTAGACACTGTGGAAATACTTCTAATATTACTTCATTAAATCATCACAGTACTGTAGGATAGAAATGAACTTTATCCATCCATGTAGCCTTGGTTATACTTCAGTGACAAGGGGGCTCTGCTTCAGCTGGTCACCGAGAGACGTGTACTGACAGAGCAGCCCATCTCAAATGTGGCCAGTTACTGTGCTAGAGGAAAAAGAAAGAGTCCTGTAGAATCTTGTGCTGACAATCAAAAGCTCTGGCCCAGAAGTAATTCTGTCACTTTTATTCATAACTCATTGCTCAGAACTAATCACATTACCCAACCCAGTCACAGTGGGGACAGGAAATACAACCCTAGCATGTGTCTGGAGGGAACTTTACTAATACTGGGTAAATAGCAGTAAGTCTACTGCATTTCCCTTCCTCCTAACTTTTTTTTTTTAATTTTATTTACTTATTTTGAGAGAGAGAGAGAGAGAGAGAGAGCGAGCAGGGGAGGAGCAGAGAGAGAGGGAGTGAGAGAATCCCAAGCGGGCTCCACATTGTCAGTGCAGAGCCCATCACGGGGCTTGATCTCACAAACCATGAGATTATCACCTGAACAGAAATCAAGAGTCAGACATTTAACCGACTGTGCCATCCAGGTGCCCCTTCCTTCCTTCTTTATAGATGAGAAGATAGAGGCTTATAGAGGCTAGTTAACTTTCCCTACATAGATAAGTGCCAGGGTGATATTTGCTTCTGAAGCTCAAATTCTTTACCCTTTTATTGCCTCCTGTTGTTTAGTTCTATATGCTACATTATGTTATACTACCTCCTTTGCAGAGTAGTTGTGAGAATTAATGATAATATATGTTAGTAAGTGATATATATAGCCTGGGTCATGGAGTAAGCATGTAGGGCTTAGTGAAAGTTTTCTTTTCTTATTTTACTTTTAACTGATAACTCAGTCTTTCTTAAATGCAAAATCTTTGAATTAATTTTAAAGTGACTGTATTTTTCTCCATGAAGACAGCTGTTATTCCATTACCAACATTAGACATGTTTTGTATGTAAAGGAATCCAATTGCAAACAACTTACTCTCATCAGCCATCCTGAAAATCATGTGTCAACTAAGCATTTGAAATACAGGCTGATAAGGCTAGCCTACCAAACTTTCAACATTATAAGCTAAATAGGCTTTAGTGGAGTATTCTAGGAATCTAATGCCTTACCTACAATGTGGATATTGCTATGGAAAATTACATGTAAGTTTCATAACGTCAGGCCTGGATAGTCAGACTTTTTACTCGTTGTGGTGACATTTATTCATTGCCCCATGCTGTTACTATCACATGCAGCTGTAAAATCTGCTTGTTTGTTAGGGACTCTTGTACCTCGACTTTATAGGCATAAATAGCTCTATATATCTTACAGATGATTCTTAAAGCACTCTCTTCCTACATGTATGTGATATATTTGAGAAAGATATTTTCCCTTAATTTATTGGTGTAAGCATTTTCTATATTAGCAAGGGCTCATAGTAACAGTGATGACCATTGTCGTATTTTGTATTTCAGATGTTTTCAGTGTTATAATATATTCAGTACTGTAAGTACTGTTTGGTTAAATATTTTTAGGCATGAGCTTTATTTCTTAGTTAGAATTTCATCCACAGGATAGATTGCTAAAAGTGGATTCACTAGTTCAAAGGTATAAATATTTTATGGCCCTTGAAATCTATTGCTAAGTTAAATTTTTACTAAAGAGTTATAAAAAATGTACACAGCCGCTGGAAAATATGAGAGTGTCTATTGCACATATCCTTACCACCATTAGGTGTTATCTTTGTCTATGAGCAAGTACAGAAAAATAAGACCCAGTTCTAAATTGCGTGTTATTTATTTCTAATGGAATTCTATATTACTTACGTTTTCTCCTTTATAAATTATCTTTCAGTTTAATGTACTTTTCCATTTGGCTCCCAATTGCAACCTTAGTGTTTTTCATAAGTAGCTGTGTGAATTAATTCTATGTTAAAAATATTGGCAGTGAAGGTTTGTGAGTAAAAGAAGTGACATGACTAAAGGGTTACGGTATATTAAGATTCAATCTGCCTATGATCTATTGAATAGATTTTAGTTATTTAATTTTTTTAATGTTTGTTTATTTTTGAGAGAGAGAAAGAGACAGAATGTGAGCAGGGGAGGGGCAGAGAGAGAGGGAGACACAGAATCTGAAGCAGGCTCCAGGCTCTGAGCTGTCAGCACAGAGCCCGACGCAGGGCTTGAACTCACGGACCGTGAGATCATGACCTGAGGAGAAGTCTGACGCTTAACCGACTGAGCCACCAGGCACCCTTCCATTGAATAGATTTTAGAACAGAATAACTAATGAGAAAAATTCTGTATCAGATTTTTTTTTATTATGATGTTGGTCTGTCATTGGGCAAAGGTATTTTTTTATTCCCCGTTTCAGTCATACTACTAATACTGTATGATACTGAATGATACTGTACTTTTCAAACTGTTTACTCCTTAAGTTTATTTGGTTGTTGTTGCTTTTTGTTTGGTTTTTTTTTTCATTTTAAGTCTTTATTTTTTTGTATATTTTTAAAGTTATTTTTTAAGTTCCAATTAGTTAACATACAATGTTATATTAGTTTCAGGTATGCAATATAGTGATTCAGCACTTCCATAGAGCACCCAGTGCTCATCACAAGTGCACTCCTTAATCCGCATCACCTAGTTCCCCCATCCTGCCACCCATCTCCCCTCTGGTAACCATCAGTTCTCTATAGTTAACAATTTGCTTCTTGATTTGCCTCTCTCTCTTTTTTCCCTTTGCTCATTTGTTTTGTTTCTTAATTTACACATATGAGTAAAATCATATGGTATTTGTCTTTCTCTGAGTAACTTATTTCACTAAGCATTATACTCTAGTTCCATCCATGTTGTTCCAAATGGCAAGATTTCCTTCTTTTTATGGCTGAATAATAATATTTCCTTCTTTTATGGGAAATATTATGTCTATATACACATACATACATACATACATACCACCTCTTCTTTAGCCATGCATCAACTGATGGACACTTGGGCTGTTTCCATACCGTGGCTATTGTAAATAGTGCTGCTATAAATATTGGGGTTCATGTATCCCTTTTAACTAGTGTTCTTGTATCTTTTGGGTAAATACCCAGTAGGGCGATTGCTGGATAGTAAGCTAGTTCTATCTTTAATTTTTTGAGGAGGCTCCATACTGTTTTCCAGAGTGGCTGCACCAGTTTGCATTCCCACCAACAGGGCACAAGGGTTCTTTTTTCTCTGCATGCTTGCCAACACCTGTTGTTTCTTGTGTTGTTGATTTTACCCATTCTCACAGGTTTGAGGTGATATCTCACTGTGGTTTTGATTTGCATTTTCCTGATGGTAAGTGATGATAAATGTCTTTTCATGTGTCTGTTGGTCATCTGTATGTCTTTATATATATATGTATATATGTATATATATATATATATATACATATATACATATATATATATACACACACATATATATATATATACACACACACACATATACACATACACACACACACACACATATATATAACTTATTGTCAAATTGGCTTCCATACAACACTCATTGCTCATCCCAACAAGTGCCCTCCTCAATGCCCATCACCACTTTCCCCTCTCCCCCACCCCACCCCCATCAACTGTCAGTTTGTTGTCTGTATTTAAGTGTCTCTTATGGTTTGCCTCCCTCCCTCTCTGTTTGTAACTTTTTTCCCCCTTCCCTTCCCCCATGGTCTTCTGTTAAGTTTCTCAAGATCCACATATGAGTGAAAACATGATATCTGTCTTTCTCTGACTGACTTATTTCACTTAGCATAATACCTTCCTGTTCCACCCACATTGCTGCAAATGGCAGGATTTCATTCTTTCTCATTGCCAAGTAGTATTTCATTGTATATATAAACCACATCTTCTTTATGCATTCATCAGCTGATGTCTTCTTTGCAAAATGTCTGTTCTTGTCTTCTCATTTTTTAATTTGTTTTTTGGGTATTGAGTTGTATAAGTTCTTTATATATTTTGGATACTAACCCTTTGTTGGATATGCAAATACCTTCTCCCATTCCATAGGTTGCCTTTTAGTTTTATTTTCTTTTATTGATTGTTTCCTTCACTGTGCAGAAAAAGCTTTTTATTTTGATGAGTCCCAACAGTTTATTTTTGCTTTTGTTTCCCATGCCTCAGGAGATATATCTAGTAAGAAGTTGCGATGGCCAATGTCAAAGAGGTTACTGCCTGTTTTCTAGAATTTTTATGGTTTCAGGTCTCATATTTAAGTCTTTAGCCCATTTTTAGTTTCTTTTTGTGATTGGTGTAAGAAAGTGGTCCAGTTTCATTTTCTTGCATGTTGCTGTCCAGTTTTCCCAACATCATTTGTTGAAGAGACTGTCTTTTTCCCATGACACATTACTGCCTCTTTTGTAAAAGATTACTTGACCATGTAATTGTGGGATTATTTCTGAATTTTCTAGTCTGTTCCATTCATCTATGTGTCTATTTTTTGTGCCAGTACCGTACTGTTTTGATTACTACAGCTTTGTAATATAACTGGAAGTCCAGAATTTTGATGCCTCCAGCTCTGCTTTTCTTTTTCAAGATTCCTTTGGCTATCCAATTTACCCCTTAAGTTTACATTTTAATTACTGTTTATTTTCACAGCAGAAATGTTAAGTGTCTTTGAGGAAGAAGAAAGCACAGAGAAATAATTTGTGTTAGATCATAAGCATCAGGATAGAAACATAAATTTAGATTACTAAAGTTTCGGTTTAGAGTTAATCTTGGATTTTGAAAAAATTGGCATAATTGGAGAGAATGTAAATACTTAAATTATACGTATCATTACAATTGGTTCTTTTCTGTCTTGGCCCATAGTGATTTTGCTTACATATTCTAAATTTTGTCTATCTTTTGATGTTAGTCCTTTTGGTCGTTTCATGCTGGATTGTGTCTGTTTTGATTATTTCTTCTCTTTGTCTTACCATCCTGTGTTATTTTAGCTCACATTATTAATTTATGTTTTCAAAATATTTAATTGTCTGTCTTACATCAGGCACTGAACTAGAAGCTGAGCATCTAGATATTGAACTTGATACAAAAAGTTTTCAACCTAGTGAGGAACATAGACTAATACTCAAATATTTGGTTGCAACTTGTGTAAATTGCTAGGAAGGAAAACAGTGCCCTGACAGCATATACCAAGGGCACCTGATTTAAGCTGATGCATCAGGGAACACCTCTTAAGGGAAGTTAGATTTCTTTTGAGACCAAAGACGAGTGAGAGTAGGTGTGGGGGAAGAGAATTTCAAACTTTGTAACAGTGTGAGAAGGTCTTGGCGTTAGATGAAGGGAACCTAGCCACTGGCAGGAGGCTGAAGCCCTGTGAGAGATGCAGAGAGTATTTCCACATAATGCTAAAGAAAGACCTTATAGGCTAATAAGACATTGGAAATTTCACCAAAATGAAATGGCAAACCATTGATAAACTTGAAATAAGGAAAACTATGACCAAATTTATGGTTAGAAAATAAAAATCTGGGGGTGCCTGGGTGGCTCAGTCGGTTAAGCATATGACTTTGGCTCAGGTCATCATCTCAGGGTTTGTGAGTTCAAGCCCTGCATTGGGCTTTGTGCTGACAGCTCAGAGCCTGGAGCCTACTTCAGCTTCTGTGTCTCCCCCTCTCTCTGCCCCTCTCCAGGTTACTCTCTTTCTCTCTCAAAAATAAATAAACGCTAAAAATTTTTTAAAAAAGAAAGAAAGAAAATACAATTCTGGTTCCTATGTGGTGAATACAGTCGGGAGAGAGCAAAAGTAGAAATGGGAAAACCAGTTAGAACAACTGCAGTTGTCCAAGCAATAACTTATGGAAGCCTGGAGTGGGTAGAGATGAAGAGAAGTAGACTTATTGAGATCTTTATTAATGACAGAATTAGAATTTGGTGATGCATTTTGTGTGAGAGATGAAGGGAAAGGAAAGTGTCGAAGATGACTCTCATGTTCCTGGCCTGGGGAATGAGCTGGTTGGAGACCATGTACCTAATCATTTGAGCCCTGGCCCTACTGTGTGCTCCCTAAGCTCTTTGCTTTAGTTTCACTGTCTTCCAAATGGAGATGTCAATTCAAGATCATGGTTGGAAATAGGTTTGGGGTTTAGAAGAGAAGACTGGACAAATATACAAATTTAAAAATCATTAGCATATAGGTCACTTTGGCACATAAATGAGGAGACATAATCTTCTCTGTATTGTAATATGCAAACTAAGAAGAAGGCAGATGACTATTACTTCACCTATGTTGAAGTCGTGGAGAAATTACATTTGTACTGAGTAGCCAAGATAGAACTTAAGGGTTCTAAGAAAGTGTGTTGCAAAGAGAGAAGAGTGTACAAAGGCAAGGAGGTATAAGACAGAATGTGCATTTTTATAGACTTGAAAAATCTTGGTCTTACTGTGTATAGTGTGTCTCAGGAAGCAGCAGGAAATGAACCTGCAGAAATAGTCTGGTGTAATCATGCAGTGCTGTAGAGTTTGGATTGTAGAAAGTCATGGAACAGTTTTAATCAGGGAATAAGCTCAGATCACTCCTGTCAACAGACATAGTGGATTAAAAAGTAGGAAGCTATAGTCCAAATGAGACTTAAGAAGTGCCTAAACTAAAGGGATAAGAAGGGAAAGATGGTAAATAGATAAAAACCTCAGAGGAATGACTTCCAGATCAGAGTGGGTAGATGTTTCTTACCCTCATCAAGGCAAGCCCTAAAGGAAGAAAAGCTTATTTGAGGGCTAGGAAAAGAATGAGTTTAACTTGGGATATTTAGAGAAAAAGCAGGGAACTTCTCTCATAAAGTGCTAAGACTAACATAAAAATATTTTGATTAAACATTCATTATAGACTTTGACAGGGCAGATACAAGCATAGTATCATGTTTGTTGATTAGACCTTAGCAAAAATTAAGGCCACCTGTGAATCATTCTTTTTTCAAGATTTAAAAATGGAGATAAGTTTGGTGTTGGTATTTTAACATCCTTGGCAAAATAGATCTTATATTTTTGGAAACTTTAGAAGTAGTTTTTGGTAAAATAAAATGTAATTATATTCCTTGAAGTTCCAAAAAGTAGTTACAGTTTTCAAGAAAATTTCTGTTATATGTTGCCCTTTGAGCTATTCATTTTGTTTTCAGTGAACTGTTGTGGTTTTTCTCCTACATACCCATTGTATTGAACACAGAATAGTAGATGGCCTATTTTGTTTTTAACATATTGCTATATCTGCTTTATCTTTCCTTTTTGAAAATAATTTTCAGACATGTTTTCAGCATATATCTTGTAAAAACAAGGACATTATCTCAATCCTATTATTACACTGAAGGAATTTAACATTGACACAATAAACAAAAGTAATTTTTAATGTTTATTCTAATGTCTTCATGTGTCCCCAGAATATCTTTAAAGTCCGGTATCAGATCAAGGATCTAACACTGAGTTTTATTGCCCTGCAGCCTTTTTTTTTTTTAAGTTTATTTATTTATTTTGAGGGAGAAAATGAGTGGGATAGGGGCAGAGAGAGAGGGAGAGAGAATCCCAAGCAGGCTCTGCACTGACACACCAAGAGCCCGATGTGGGGCTAGAACCCCCAAACCAGGACACCATTACCTGAGTCAAAATCAAGAGTCAGTTGCCCAATTGACTAAGCCACCCAAGTGCCCCTGCCTTGTAGCTTTAATCTAGAACATTCTGCCTTTTTTCTTCTTTGATGATATTGACTTTTTTTTTAGACACATGGACAAGTATCATGGAACAGAACAGAGATGGGCAAACTAGAGCCCGTTGGTCAAGACCTACCATTTTTTTTTTTTTTTTTTTTTTTTTTTTGTAGATAAAGTTGTATTGGAACATAACCATACCCGTTCACACCACAACACAAAGTTGAATAGTTGCAACAGAGACCTTCTAGCTTACGAAGCCTAAAATGTTTACTTTCTGGGCCTGTACAGAAACAATTTGCCAACTCCTGTTGTGAAATGTGCCACAGTCTAGATTTATCTGTTACTTCATTAGTAGATTGAGGTTAATCTTTTTGTTTTGTGTTTCTAATTGCATTACATTAGGAAGTATATAATGTCTACATACTTCTTTATTTGATGATGTCAAGTTTGATCACCTGGTTGAGGTAGTGTCTGCCAGATCTCTCTTGTAAAATGACTTTTCTCCATGTGTAATTGATAAGTAATCTTTGACACCAACTGAATAGTCTGTTGCCCAGCATTCACACAACAATGTCGTAAGCATATATTGAGGACCTTTGCTTAAATAATTTATTTTGCTGGGGGTGCAAATTTTCTAATTCTAGTATTTCTTCTATATTTATTAATAGGCATTTTTCTGTAAAGAAGAGCACCCCCCCATCTTACCCCTTTTGTCTTTTTACTATTATCATGGACTCATGGATTCTTTTATAATTCAATGAATTGTAAGCCTTTTGTTTATGGTTTGTATAAAATGTGCCACATTAGCCAGTGGGAGACTTTTCAAACTGGCTTCTATGTACTTTTAATAGTACTTTTCCTGTCATGGACCTGGAATTAGCCATTTCTCCAAGGAGTCTTGGTTCCTTAAGCAGTTTTTAGAAAACTAGATTTGATGTATTAGAAAGATTTCAATATGAATGAAACTGCATTGATTTCTTATATATTTCTCCCAATATTTTATTATGAAATTTTTAAGATAGAAAGTAGAATTTTACAATGAACACACATATACTAATTCACATAGATGGTGTGATTAACATTTTACTCCGTGTACTTTATTACATGTGGATCTATCCATTCTTTATCCATCTCCCAACACATCTTATATTTTATGTATTTCATTTTAAGTTACACGTATCCATACACTTTGCCTCTAAATACTTAAGCATGAAGTTCATTAGAGTTCAATATTTGTTTACTTTTTGATGTAAAATTTCATACAGTGAAATATACAATCTTAAATATGTCATTTGACAAATATTACAAATTTATACACCTATATTAATTTAGATAATTAAATATCCAAACAATTATGAAGATGTAGAACATTGACAACACCTCAGAAATTTCCTGGTGCCCCTCCTCAGTTGATCCTTGTCCCTGTTACCTAGAAGGAACAACTGTTTGGATTTTTTTTTGCTTTAATTATGTTTTTCTATTCCAGGATTTCCATCTTTTTAATTTTAGCCATTCCAGAGAAGGTATAGTGGTAGCTTACTTGGTTTTAATGTGTATTTCCCTGATGACTAATGATTTGGGGTACTGTGTCATGTGCTTATTGACCACTCACGTATGTTTCTTTTTGAAGGTCTATTCAAATCATTTGCCTGATGTGAGTTGTAGGAGTGCTTTATATACTAGATACCAATCACTTGTCAGATAAATGTTGTGTGTGAATTTTTCTACCCTGGAACTTTAACAATTCATGTTCTTAATGGCATCTTCTTATAATCAAAAGATTTTAAGGGGAAGATTTTATTTTAATTTTTTAAATTTAGATTCAAGTTAGTTAAAATATGGTATAATATTGGTTTTAGGAGTAGAATTTAGTGACTCTTCACTTACATACAACACCCAGTGCTCATCCCAACAAGTGCTGTCCTTAATGCCCATCACCCATTTAGCCCATCCCCCCACCCATCTCCCCTCCAGCAACCTTCAGTTTGTTCTCTGTATTTAAGAGTCTCTTATGGTTTACCTCCCTCTCTGTACCTTATTTAATTTTTCCTTCCCTTCCCCTACATTCATCTGTCTTGTTTGCTAAATTCTACGTATGAGGGAAATCATGATATTTGTCTTTCTCTGACTCACTTATTTTGCTTAGCATAAATATACTCCAGTTCCATCCACATTGTTGCAGATGGCAAGATTTCATTCTTTTTGATCACAGAGAAATATTCCATTGTGTATATATACCACATTCACTAGTTGATGGACTTTTGAGCTCTTTCCATAATTTGGCTATTGTTGATAGAGCTTCCATAAACATTGAGGTGCATCTGCCCGTTCGAATCAGCATTTTTGTATCCTTTGAATAAATACCTAGTAGTGCAATTGCCAGGTCTTAGAGTAGTTCTATTTTTAATTTTTTGAGGAACCTCCATACTGTTTTCCAGAGTGGCTGCACCAGTTTGCATTCCTACCAACAGTGCAAATGTGTTCCTTTTTCTCTGCATCTGCGCTAACATCTGTTGTTTCCTGAGTTGTTAATTTTAGCCATTCTGACAGGTGTGTGGTGGTATCTCATCATGCTTTTGATTTGTATTTCCCTGATGATGAGTGATGTTGAGCACCTCTACATGTGTGTGTTAGCCATATGGATGTCTTCTTTGGAAAAGTGTCTGTTAGCTATCTGGATGTCTTCTTTGGAAAAGTGTCTGTTCATGTCTCTGCCCATTTCTTCACCGGATTATTTGGTTTTGGGGTGTTGAGTTTGATAAGTTCTTTATAGATTTTGAATACTAACCCTTTATCCAATATGTCATTTGCAAATATCTTCTCCCATTCCATTGGTTGCCTTTTAGTTGTTGATTGTTTCCTTTGCTGTGCAGTAGCATTTTATCTTGATGAAGTCTCAAAAGTTCATTTTTGCTTTTGTTTCCCTTTCCTCCAGAGACATGTCTAGTAAGAAGTTGCTGCAGCCAAGGTCAGAGAGGTTGCTACCTATATTCTCCTCTAGGATTTTAATTTTGATTGTCTAATTTATTGATTATTTTCTTTTATGGTTATTACTTTCTTAGTCCTAAGAAATCTTTGCCTATTTTCAATTCACAAAGATATTCTCCTGTTTTCTTCTAGAAGCTTTGTTCCTTTTATGATAGGTTTACTTAGCTCCTCTTTTTGTAGTTTCTTAAGGTAGAACACAAGGACGGAATTTTTTTCTTGTATACTTCCTTAGCTGCATCACAAAAATTTTAGCATATTTTCATTATTATTCTGTTTTGAATGACATATGGATTATTTAGAAGTGTGATGTTTAATTTTCAAATATGTGAACATTTCCTATATATCTCATTGTTATTAATTTTTAATTCCATTGTGATCAGAGAACATATTCTTTATGGTTTAATCTTTTTACTGATACTTATTTTTATGACTTGACATTAGATCTATCTTGGTGAATATTACATGCAGACTTGAAAAAAGTATGTATCTTACAATTTTTTTATTATAATGTTCTACAAATATCTGTGAAGTCAAGGTGGCTGGTTATGTTTTAAAGGTTATTTTAGCAATTGTGTATATCTTTGGAGATATTTTTCGTCTTGTTTTTATGACATGCTTAGTGGGTATTAAAATCTCTGCCTAGGGGCACCTGAGTGGGTCAGTCAGTTAAGCATCCACTCTTGATTTGGGCTCAGGTCATCATTTCACACTCATGAGATGGAGCCTGCATTGGGCTCCACACTGGGCATGGATCCTGCTTAAGATTCTCTCTCTCTCCTTTTCCCTCTGTCCCTCCCCAGCTGGCACATGGTCTCTCTCAAAAAATAAAAAAATCTCTGACCAAAAACATGAATGAATGAATGAATGAATGAATGAGTGAATGAATGAATGAAATCTCTGACTAGAGAATTATCTATTTCTTCTGTTAATTCTGTCAATTTTTTGCTTTCATTATTCTGAAATTCTGTTTTAAGGCATATACATGTATGCAATTGTTATATGTTCCTGATGAATTAGCTTTTTATCATAAAGATATTTTACCTTTATCTCTGGTAATTCTTTTTGTCTTCAAGTCTACCTCATCTTTTATTAATAAAACAATTCTATCTTTCTCATGCTTACTTTTAAAGGATACATCTTTTTCTATCATGTATTTTCAAACTCTTCATCTTTATATTTCAAAAGCATATCTTATAGACAATATATAAGTATTTTTTATCCATTCTGACTGAGCTCTGCCTTTTATTTATTTATTTATTTATTTATTTATTTATTTATTTATTTAAAAAAAATTTTTTAATCTTATTTTGAGAGAGAGAGAGAGAGAGAGACAGAGTGTGAGTAGGGTAGGGGCAGAGAGTGAGACACAGAATCTGAAGCAGGCTCCAGGCTCCAAGCTGTCAGCACAGAGTCCGACGCGGGGCTTGAACCCATGAACTGTAAGATCATGACCTGAGCCAAAGTCGGACACTCAACCGACTGAGCCACCCAGGCACCCCGAGCTCTGCCTTTTAGTAGTGCAGTTATTAATATGGTTAGATAAAGGTCTATCATTTTACTTTCTGTAGGTTCATTCTGTTTTTATTTCACTGCTTCTTTTATGTCATCTTTGGGGTTACTTCACCTTTTTAAAAAATTCCATTTTAGTTTATTGACTTTTTAGCTATGGGTCTTTATGTTGTTATTTTAAAGACTGCTCTAGGGATTACAATATACATCCTTAACATTTCACCATCTATTCAGAATTAATGTTGTACTACTTCACATAAAATGTAAGAACTTTGTAATCATAGATTAATTTATCTCCTTTCACTTCTTAATGCTATAATTGGCATATGTATGATATCTTTATAACTCCACAGCACAATGTTATAATTCTTGCTTTAAAGAGTTATATGTACTTCAAATAAGTTAAAAGAAACACAGTCTTTCCTATTTACACATACATAGGTAGATGTCGTTTTTGGCACTTTTCATTCCAGAAATCATCTGTTTCTGTTACCTTTTCTGTTCAACAGAATCTCTTTTAGCATTTTTTATAGTATATATCTTCTAGATGATGAAGTCTTAGAGGTGCGTGTGTGTGTGTGTGTGGTTTTGTTGTAATTGTTTTGAGGAATAATTCACACATTAGTTTCACGTGTACTATGAAATCTTAGTTTTATTTATCTACATATGACTTTGAGTCTTGAAGGATATTTTGACCAGTAAAGAGTTCTATATTTATGATTACTTTTTTTTCTTTTGCCTTTAAACTCATTGTCTTCTGGTCTCTTTTGTTTCATTTTTCTGAAGGTAAGTTCTGAATCATTGTATTAGTGTTCCCATATATGTAATATTTATTTGTCTCCAGTGTCTTTCAGTATTGCACCTGTATCATTGGTTTTCGGCAGTTTGACTATAATATGTTTAAATTGGTTTTCTTTTATCCTGTTTGAGGCTTACTGTGGGGGGGGGTTAACTATAAATTTATGTTTTTCATAACTATAAATTATGTTTATGTATTTTAACTAAAATACGTTTTCAACAAATTTAGAGAAGTTTTAAACTATTATTTCTCTTAAAGTATTATTTTCTGCCTCAGCCTATCTTGTCTTTTTAGGGGTTCCAAGTAGCTGTATGTTAGACCTTTTAATATTATCTCACAGGGGTATTTTTCTGTTCTTCTTGTGGGATAATAACTAATGTTTTGTCTTAAATATTAATGACTCTTCTGTCATCTCAAATATGTTGTTAGCCCATGTTGTGAATTTTTCCCTCAAATATTGTGGGGTTTTGTATAGAAATTCATTTTATTTTATTTTATTTTATTTTATTTTATTTTATTTTATTTTATTTTATTTTATAGATTCTGTTTTCCTGCTGATATTTCCTACTTGAGCATATTTATTACCATATTTTCCTTTAAGTTCTTGAGTACAGTAATAATAACTGCTGAAAAATCCTTGTCCACAAAATCCTACATCTGGATCTCAGATTAGACTTTCTCAGTTACCTTTCATTCTTATATGAGGTACATTTTCCTATTTCTTCATATGTCTACAAATTATTATTACATTCTGGATACCATGAATACTATCTTGTAGAGCTTCTTGATTTGTTATATTGGTTGGACAGAAAATCTAAGCTCTATCTCCCTGTGGAAAATAACAGATCAAAATCTATCTTTATTTCTTTGTTCCTTAGCTCTGCTGCTTATAGTCTGACCTGTGTACACGTAGCTTCGAGAACAGCCAAGGGCGGGCAAAATTTATACACACAGTGTAAGACTTTCCTTATCTGGCTGTTTCCTTTCCAGGATTTTCTCCCTCACTCTGAAGTTGCTTTGCTCACCTCAAACTCAGTCCTCTACTTTATGGCAAATAAGACAGTTTTCTGTTTTAGCCATACCATATGGTGCTATTTGTAGCCAACCCTAAAGCTAAAATTTGTGATGAACAATAAATTCACCCAGTAACTCACCCTTTCCTAATGACAGTTCCCTTCCAATTTGTATCATTTATGTAAAAAATTGAGTCAAATAATTTAAAATAATTTAATATAAAATTTTATGCACAAAGTTGTGATGATTGAACACTCACACAAATAGACACAAAAGAAGCTGAAAGAAATGAATGATGTAGAACACAGGTCAGCAAATTATGGCCCACAGACCAAATCCACTCACCACCTGTTTTGTAAATAAAGTTCTGTTAAAAAAAATAATAATGATAAAGCTTTGTTGGAACACAGTCATGTGCATTTCTTTACAGAATGTCTATGATTGCTTTCACACTGTAATGGCAGAGTTGAGTATTTGCAACAAAGCCCATATATTTCATAGAGCCAAAAATACTTACTGTATGGCCTTTGCAAAAACAGTTTTCCAACTCCTAATGTAAAATCACAATTGTGATAGGTCAGTGTAAACACCTGAATTATTGTCGTTACTGATCACTTTCATCAATTGCTATTACCATTACCAGATACTAAAGCTCAGAATTTATGTGTTTGACTTGTTGTTGTTGTTGTTGTTATTCTGTTTGGCCTATTTTACAACTATATTGTCATTTTAAAACACGTAATTATTAAAGGCACCTGAGTAGCTCAATCAGTTAAGTGTCAGACTCTGGATTTCAGCTCAGATTATGATCTCCCAGTCTGTGAGTTCCAGCCCTGCATGGGACTCAGCTCTGACAGTGCAAACCGCCTTGGGATTCTCTCTCTACCCCTGTCCCACTCATTCTCTTTCTCTCTCTCTCTCAAAATAAATAAATAAACTAAAAAAAAAAAAACTTACGTAATGATTATAAGGCACGTATTATTCATTAGCTATAGGCAGGTGAATTTATCATTTTACTTGAAAATTACATTCCCCTTTGTTTAATACTTTTCTTCAAATTATGCCTACTAGAATAGCACTCCTCTTACAGTTCCTATAATTAAGAAATCATACTGCTTTCTCAGCTTTACCTTTTCATCTGATGAGTCGGTTTTCAAGTGAATAATTTCTCTGACCTCTACTTAGATGCAGGCTAACGCAAAAATAATAATAGACAATGTGGATAGGGAAAGTAAACTTATCCCATAATCATTATTTTAGAGAGAGACAGACAGCAAGTATGACAGTGCAGAGCCTGATGTGGGGCTCAACCTAAGGAATTGTGAGATCGTGACCTGAGCCAAAACCAAGAGTCAGATGCTTAACCAACGGAGCCACCCAGGCACCCCTAATTTCCCATCTTAATTTAACTGACTAATTTAACTGTCAGAAGCTCACAGTATTTCTAGGGATTTTAATAGGTGAGCCAATAATTTCCCTATGTTGCTTAAATAAATTAGAATGGTTTTGTTTGCTGTATTTGAATCCAAAGGTATTCTTACATATTCCATATGAACTCTATTTTTAATCTGAAAATATGTCTGATTTAAACATAAACCAAATTAACTCTGAAATCATCAGGTGGCACTTTGTTGCTGAAAGCTACAGTTTATCAATTTAAGGTCATTCATTAATCAGTGTTTGGCAGAACTGGTATTGATTGACAAGAGAGCACCTTTGTCTCAACATTCCCAGGAGAATTCCAGAGCTTCACCTTCCTGATGACATTACCATAGCTAGGAGATAGGAGTGCTAATTGGCTTGGTCTAGATCACATGATTCACTCTTAGAGCCATGAGAGAGGTCACTTTGTTAGGAAATTGGGAATACAATTGGAATACCAGTGGAAATTGGGGACATTGGCATAGGAGAAGAAGGGATATGAGCTCTGAGAAGGCAACCAATAATTTTCCATTTAACATGCTTTATTTCGTGAATATCAAAGTTAAAAGATGAAAAAAGTATGAATATTATCTGGGGTATTATGTTTTATCAATAAAGGTTAGTGCTTGTGGGAGTTTCAGTCAAAAAATACCAGTATCACCCTAGTTTTCCCTTCCTTCCACACCATGGCCAAAATAGCTATTATAAAATGCCTTTTTCCCCACTGAATAATGAGTAAAGATCAAATCCATTAGCACAGTATACATGCCTTCAGCAGTTTTACCACAGCCCCACCCTTCAGCCTCAACTCATGCCCTCTCTTCTCTTCCTCTCCATGCTCAGTCATTTCAGGCTTCTTATATGTATTTTCTCCTGTTCTCATTTCCTGAAAGGCCTTCCTTCCTCACCCACTTCAGGCAGAATTAATTGTGTACCTTGTTCTCCAATAACATTGCATACATTATGCATTCCTTAACACCTATGATTTTTCCTAACACTTATCGTAGCATATATGTATATATTCATGCAGTTATGTGAGTAATATTTGTCTTCTCTGCTAGACTACAAGCTCCAGAGTACAGAATTCGGGTCTGATTTATGCTCTCTTGTATCCTTAATGCCCCCACTGGTGACAAGTGCTCAATAAATATCTGTTGCTATTGAATGTTTTTGAAAATATAAGAGGTAGGGAGACATGATAGTTAAGATTGCTGGCTGTTATGTCAGATTGCCATGAATTCAAGTCTCAGATTCATCACTTACTACCTGGGTGACCTTACACAAGTTTTTAAAATTCTCTGTATCTCTGCTTTCTCAACTATAAAATGGAAATAATAGTACTTGTTTTGTAGGGGTTTTTTTTAAATAAATTTTTTAATGTTTATTTATGTTTGAGAGAGTGCAAGTGTGTGAAGGACAGAGAGAGAGGGAGACAGAGAATCTGAACAGGCTCCAGGCTCTGATCTGTAAACACAGAGCTTGATGCAGGGCTCAAACTCACAAGCCGTGAGTGAGATCATGATCTGAGCTGTAATTGGATGCTTAACCAACTGAGCCATCCAGGTGCCCCTGTACGGTTATTTTTTATTAGAAATCAGAAAATATATATACAGTGCTAAAATATTATCCCTACCTTTTGGTAAACACCCAACAGTTAGCTATTATTTTAATTGTGCTTATTGCTGGAGGTTAGAGTCTATGTGTCTGTTTCCTTGCTAGACTATCCACTTCTTTAAGACTACAGCCAACATCACTAATGATGCCAGGGCCTGGCCTGAGGCCCAGCATGTCATAATTGTTCAATAAATGCTTATTGAATTCCATTGTTGTCAAATTTGAGGAATGCTATTTAAAATTAAACCATTTGGTAATAGTGACATGTCTTCCCAAGTTCTGATGTTTTTTATTATTTTTATAATTATTTACATTGTAATTTATTTTATAATTGTTAAAATTAATAGATCTCAGTTCTATCATTTATTTCATGCTTACTCTATTCCAGGTGCTAATGGAACATGAATTATCTCATTTAATTTCCATAACATCATAAGAGGTGTAGGTTTTTAATTACATAGATGAGCCTCAGAGAAGTTAAAGGATTTGCACCAAATTATGTAGCTGGTAACAGGGAAAAATAGAATTCAAAGCCAGTCTTTCCCCTGTAAACGAATATGTGGTAAAACAAAGTACAGTAAAACCTTGGTTTGCAAGCATAATTTGTTCCAGAAACATGCTTGTAATCCAAAGCAGCTTGTATATCAAAGCAAACTTCATACATATTTCTCCATAAGAAATAATGGAAACTCAGATGATTTGTTCCACAACCCAAAGATATTCATAAAAGAATGATTATAATACTGTGATATAATACAAAATAATAAAGAAAATACAAAATATGAAGAAAAATAAATTAACCTGAACTTACCTTTGAAAACTTTTGTGGCTGGTGTGAGGGAGAAAAGAGAGAGGAGGGTTATTGGGTAGGACAACTTTCACTATCACTAATGGAATCACTGCTATCTATTGGCTCAATGGAATCTTTTTCTTTTCATGCAGCTTTAACAAGGAACCTATCCAATTACACTTGCTTTTGCCTCCTTTTGAAGATTTTGTGGAAATGTGACATTGCATTGCCGTTAAACAGATTCATTGCTCGCACTGCTATGGCCTTATTTGGGTGGTGCTTTTCTACAAAATTGTCCACTGTTTCCCACATTTTACACATCTCCCTAATCTCATTTGAAGTGAGGGATTCCTCCATCTTCTTTTCCTCCTCCTCTGCAGACAAGATGCAGACGTAGACTTCTTATTAAATTTTGCAATTTTAGCCACTCGATACCTCATTCGTACTACTCATTGATTTCCTTCTTAACTTCCACAGTAATCATCTTCTTCTTACCACTTTCCTTTTCAACCTTTTTCTGCATGGGGGCCAGTATATACACTTGCACGGATGTCAGCTACAGTACAATATTAATAAACTCTTGTCATATACTGTATTTAATGTAACTGGCAATAAGGCAGCAAAAGAAAGGGTTTATGTCTGTGTGCAGCCTGACCTAGAATGAAGCAAAGCATTCCTGAGCTTACTCTTGTATGGAAAAGCAAAGGACTGTCCATAGGTGCTTTGAAGTGACAAAAAATACACTAGCGCCAGTTGTGGGCAACTTCCAACGTTCTGAAAAATCACTGATTTCTGCCAAACACCGTGGTCTGAGACCAACCATCCCAGCATGGGAGATGATCACCCACAGTCCTGCAGTGAGAGAGAGAAGAACCATTGGCTCAGTTATGATCATATGACATTCGGTATCACATAATACTCATATTGCAAGACATCGCTCATGTATCAAGTTAAAAGTTATTAGAAGTGTTTACTCATCTTGCAGAACACTTGCAGAACAAGTTACTCACGGTCCAAGGTTTTATTGTATTCACTTACAATAATAGAAAAGTTTTTTAACCTGTTGAGGATATGCATTTTACTAAACCCAAATAGTTAGTTATGAGTCATAGCTTTGTCACATTGAGCAGTGCCCTAACAAAGGACACTTCATGCAAAATGGAAGAGACCTCATTGACTCCAGGGCAAATAGTTTCCAAGTGGCTTAGTGGATGAGGCTTCATTAGTTTCAGAGTTTGGCAAAGAGTGCAAAACATTCCATCAGCTTTCCTTGTTTATAGTAAGGACAACATTTAAAAAAAAAAAGCTAGGATTATAAATAGCATTTTTATCCCTTTAAATCATTTTTTGGCAGTGATGCACACAACACAGAATGATAAATACATGCAAATGCAAATGTACTGTTCTGCTTACTATAACAGCACCTTCAGAAAGACTTTTTTTTTAATTATTATTTATTTATTTTGAGAGAGGAGAGAGAATGCACTCACAAGCACTGGAGGGTCAAAGAGAAAGATGGGGAGAGAATCCCAAGTAGCACAGAGCCCAACTCAGGGCTCTATCTCACAAACTGTGAGATCATGACCTGAACCAATATCAAGAGTCAGATGTTTAACCAACTGAGCCACCCAGGCACCCCTAGAAAGAGCTTTAAATGCAGTATTCCTTCACTGGTGTTGATGTGTGAGTTGATTTTACCCCTTATAGAAAATGTTTCTTCACTTATGGATTTATCACAGCTAAGCACCAGATATCACTAGATAATAATGGTAGTTACTACTTACAATCATAGGAGAAAGAAAGATTTCTAGTTTTCCAAAGGAAGCAACCCAACTCTTGTGGAATAGTATGAGGAGTTCTTAGAGCATAGAATTCTGCACATACTTATCTTTCCCAGGGGGGGTTAATTTTTATTTTTTGGAGAAACATAGACTTCATCCCCTCTCCCGTATTTATGCTTAGAAGAAGATAGTATTTTCAAGAACCCATGAATGACATTACTTTTTTTAACTTGTTTTATTTTATTTTTTTTTTTAATTTACATCCAAATTAGTTAGCATATAGTGCAATAATGATTTCAGGAGTAGATTCCGTAGCACCCCTTACCCTATTAGCCCATCCTTCCTCCCACAACCCCTCCAGTAACCCTCAGTTTGTTCTCTATATTTATGAGTCTCTTCTGTTTTGTCCCCCTCCCTGCTTCTATATTATTTTTGCTCCCCTTCCCTTATGTTAATCTGTTTTGTCTTTTAAAGTCCTCATATGAGTGAAGTCATGTGATTTTTGTCTTTCTCTAATTTCACTTAGCATAATACCCTCCAGTTCCATCCACGTAGTTGCAAATGGCAAGATTTCATGAATGACATTATTAAAAGATGCTTTGATGAACTCATTTGATGAGTGCTCAGTAAACAGAGTGTAATGACTTTTTGAAAATACTATTTTGTTCCATTTAAATGTAAAGAACTTGCATAGAAAACCTGATTATAGTTTTGTAATATATAATTTATAAGTAAATCTGTCTGAGGTATCAGCTATATGTTTGGGGTGAAGGGGAGAAGAAAAACCAATGAAGTAATTTATAAATTTGTTTTCATAAGGAAAATATATTGAACATCCACTAATCAGCTCTTATATGTCAAAGACTTAAGCAGGGGAAACAACGAGAAAGACATAAACTTGGGGATCACTCAATCTAATGAGGCCAATAGCATGTAAACAAGCAATTACAACACAAGAATAAAGAGATCTACTATCCTAAAACCTCAGCCTTCTCCCAGACCAACACTCTGCTTACTCCTTATCTACCCTACCTGCTGAACAGAGCTGGAGAAGCTAGAATATCAAGCTAACATCTTACTATATATATATATATATATATATATATATATACACACACACACATATATATACACACACAAAAATACAAATAATATATATATATACAAATATATATAAATACAAATAATATATATATAATTTATAAAGTATATATATACTTATAAGTATATATATTTTATATATATATATTTTATGTATATATATATATATATATATATATATATATATATATATATTCTGAAATCACTGTCTCAAAAAGATATCTGCACCTAGTACAGATAATCAGTGAAATGATTAGCATAAGTTTAGTTAATATCCATCATTATACAAAGTTACTAATTTTTTAAAATTTCTTATAAGAATTTTTAAGATCTACTATCTTAGCAATTTTTTAATGTATACCAATGTTGTTAACTATAGTCACCATGCTGTACATTACATACCCAGGACTTATTTATCACATACCGGGAAGTTTGTGTCTTTTGATCACCTTTGTCCATTTTGCCCACCCCCCAACCCACCATCTCTGGCAACTACCCATCTATCCTTTGTATCCATGACTTTATTTATTTATTTTAGATTCTGCATTTTAGTGAGATGATATAGTACTTTGTCTGACTTATTTCACTTAGCATAATGCCCTAAACGTCCATCTGCTTTGGTTCAAATGGAAGGATTTCCCTTTTCTTATGGCTGAGTAATATTCCATTATGTATGTATACTATGTTACCCATTTATATTTTGGTGGACACTTAGGTTCCATGTCTTGACTGATGTAAATAATACTGAAGTAAGTATGCGGGTACTGATATCTTTTCAGGTTAGTGATTTTGTTTCCTTCATATAAATACCCAGAAATGGAATTTCTGGGTTATATGGTAGTTTTGTTTTTAAGTTTTGAAGGAACCTCTACTATTTTTCATACTTCCTTTGCCAATTTAAATAGCCACCAATAGTGCACAAGTGTCCCCTTCTCTCCACATACTCGTCAATCCGTATTATTTCTTGTGTTTTTATGTTAGCCATTCTGATAGATGTAAAGCAATATCTCATTGTGGTTTTAATTGGCATTTCCATGATGTTTAGAGTTGCTGAGCATCTTTTCATGTACCTCTTGGCCACCTATGTCTTTGGGAAAATGTCTATATGGATTCTTTGCCCATTTTATAATAAAATATTTTTTTGCTGTTGAATTGTTATATATTTTGCATATTAACCCTTTAACAGATACATGATTTGCAAATATTTCCTCCTATTTAGCATATTGCTCTTTGTTTTGTTCTTTTTATTTGCTGTGTAGGAGCTTCTCAGTTTGAAATAGTCCTACTTGTCCATTTTTGGTTTTGCTGCCTTTGCTGTTGATATCAAATCCAGTAAATCATTGTCCAGACTGATTTCAAGGAGCTTACCACCATTGTTTTTTCTCTAGGAGTTCAATGGCTTTAGGTATTACATTTAAGTCTTTAATCTGTCTTAAGTTCATTTTGGGGTATAGTATAATAGTTTAGTTTTGTTCTTTTGCATGTAGCTGTCCAGTTTTCCCAACACTATTTACTGAGATTGCCCTTTCCCTGTTGTGTATTTTTGGCTCCTCTGTCGTAAATTAGTTGGCCGTATATGTGTGTGTTTATTTCTGGGCTGTCTATTCTGCCCCATCCATCTCTGTGTCTATTTTTATGCCATTATCATACTGTTTTGTTTACTATAGCTTTGTAATATAGTTTGAGATTAGGAAATGTGATGCCTCCAGATTTTTTCTTTCTCCAGATTGCTTTGGTTATTTGGGGGATTTTATACTTCTATACATATTTTAGGATTACTTGTTCTATTTCTGTGAAAAATGCTATTGAAATTTTGACAAGGATTGTACAGAATCTGTAGGTTGTTTTGGGGGGTAGCATGGACATATTAACAGTGTTGATTCTTCCAATCCATGAGGATGGAATATCTTTCCATTTATTTGTGTCATCTTCGGTTTCTTTCATCAGTGTCTTACAGTGTTCAGTGTACAAATCTTTCAACTGCTTAGTTAAGTTTATTCTAGGTATTTAAATCTTTTTGATGCAACTGTTAAGAGGATTAGTTTCTCTTTCTGGTGGTTCATTATTAGTATATAGAAATGCAACTGATTTTTGTATATTGATTTTATATTCTACAACTTAACTGAGTTTATTAATTATAACCCTTTTTTGGTCTAGTCTTAGAGCTTTCTGTATATAAGATTATGTCCTCTGCAAAGAGATAGTTTTACTACTTCTTGTCTGATTTGGATGCTTTTTATTTCTTTTTCTTGCTTAATTGCTCTAGATAGGACTTCCAGCACTATGCTGAGTAAAAGTGGCAAGAGTGGGCATCCTTGTTTTGTTACTGATCTTAAAGGAAAAGCTTTTAGCTTTTCATGTTGACTATGATAAGTTGTGGGCCTGTCATATATAGCTTTTATTATGTTCAGGTATGTTCTCTCAATACCCATTGTTTTAGAGTTTTTGTCATGAATCTATGTTGTATTTCCTCAAATGCTTTTTTTCTTCACCTATTGAGATGATCATATGATTTTTATCTTTCATTTTGTTAATATGATGTATCACATTGATTTGCTGATGTTGGACCATGAAGCATACCTGGAATAAATCCCAGTTAATCATGGTGTGTGATCCTTTTAATTAGTATTGAATTCAGGCTGCTAATATTTTGTTAAGAATTTTTTGCATCTGGAATATTGTCTTATAATTTTCTTGTAGTATCTGGTTTTGATATCAGGACTTTTTGGACTTGTAAAATGAGTTTGGAAGTGTTCCCTAGTCATCTTTTTATGGGGGAAGGATTGGTATTAATTACTCTTTAAACATTAGTAGAATTTCCCTGTGAGGCTGTCTGCTTCTAGACTTTTGTTTATTGGAGGATTTTGATTACTGAGTTAATCATTGCTCCTTATTAGTAATTGGTATGTTCAGATTTTCTATTTCTTTTTTTTTTTTCATGTTTAATTTTGAGACAGAGACAGACAGAACACAAGTAGGAGAGGGGCTGAGAGAGAGAGAGAGAGAGAGAGAGAAGGAGACACAGAATCTGAAGCAGACTCCAAGCTCTGAGCTGTCAGCACAGAGCCTGATGCGGGGCTCGAACTCACAAGCCATGAGTGAGATCATGACCTGAGCTAAAGTTGGACATTCAACTGGTGCCCCCAGATTTTCTATTTCTTCATGATTCAGTTTTAGTGGATTGAATATTTTTAGGTTGTCTAATTTGTTTGGCAGGTAATTATTCTTTGTAGTCTCTTACAATCCTTTGTATTTCAGTTGTCTCCTTTCATTTCTAATTTTGTTTGAGTCTTCTTTTTTTCCTTTGTGAGTCTAGCTAAGAGCTGTCTATTTTGTTTATCTTTTCAAAATGCTAGCTCTTAGTTTCAGTGATCTTTTCTATTACCTTTTTAGTCTCTTTCATTTATTTCTTCCCTGATCTTTGTCATTTTCTTCCTTCTACTACAGGTTTGAGGTCTCACTTTAAGTATATGACTACCAACTTCAACTCAGCCCTCATGTTGCTTGCCTGCCATTCTCCCCTATCCTTCCACTCTTCCTCTCTTTCAAACAACTGCTTTATACTTATTCCTTGGCCTTCATATTCCAGCTTTTGCCTCTTCGCCCTTCTGTCTCAGATGATGACCTTACTTTCTATTTCACTGAGAACATGAAGAGAGAATATTCACCTGTTCCCACCCTCACATGTACCCTGTACCTGCCCCCCACGCCATGTTCTCTCCTTTCTTCTAGACACAGGATGTGTGCTGCACTTGCTGTGCCCAACATCAGCCCCTCCACTGTGAACCTAGTCCCATACTGCACCCACCCCAGCACTCTGCTCCCTGAATCCTCTCCCCCCTCCTATCCCCTGTAGGTCATCAGGTTTTTGTCTACTGAATCATTCCCATTAGCATAGAAATATGCTATACTGTTTCCTTCCTTATTAAAAAAAAATGAAACAACAAAACAAAAAACCTCTCCCTTGACTCCACAGCCCCTTTTAGCAATCACTCATTTCCTTACAACAAAACTCCTCAAAAGAACCATATAAGCTTGCTGTTTTCACTTCCTCTTCTACATTCTCCCTGGACCCGCTCTAATCAGTCCCACTACGTGAATGAAGCAGCTCTTGTCAAGTGACGACACACTGCCAGATTCAGGGGTCAATTCTCAGTTTTCATCCTCTTCACCCTGTCAGCAGCATTTGACACACTTGATCACACCGTCTTTCTCTTTTAAATAACAGTGTTACTGAGATATAATTTATGTACATAAAATTCACTTTTAAAATTAGAATTCAGTGATTTTTTAGTATATTTACAAAATTGTGCAACTGTCTACACTGTTTAATTCCAGAACACCTTCATCCAAAGCAAACCCCATTCCCATATGCAGTCACTTCCCATTGCTCAGTCCCTGGAAGTCACTGAGCCACTCTCAGTCTCTGTAGATCTGTGTGTTCTGAACATTTCATATAAATGGAATAATACACTATGTGTCTTTTTATGTTTTCCTTCTTTCACTTAGCGTAATATTTTTGAGATTCATCTATGTTATAGTATGCATCAGTACTCCATTCCTTTTTATAGTTGAATAGTATTCCATTGTACAGATAGACACATTTTGCTTACCCAGACATCAGTAGATGGACATATGAGTTGTTTCCACTTTTTGGCTATAACAGTTAATGCTGCTATAAACATTCATGTAAAAGTCTTTATGTAGATACGTGTTTTGGAATTGTTTTATAACATGGTAACTGTATTTATTCCTTCCCTGTTGAATCCCTTTACCCTTGCCTTTCAGGATATTCTCTTAGTTTTCCTTCTACCTCACTGTTCACTCCTCAGTCTCTCTGGGTCTTCTTTCTCCAACCTTGGCATGCTCTGGATATCAGTTCTTGGTCTGATCTCTTCCCTTCTCTATTTAGATTCACTCCCTAGACAATCATTTCTAATTACTTAGTTTTTAAATATCATCCATATATATAGATGGCTCCTAAACTTGTATTTTCAGTCCAAGTTTCTCAATTCCAACTACTATATCCAGCTGTCTCCAACTCTCTGTTAGGTGCATGCATGTCCAAAGTTATTAAAGTTTTTAGCACATCCAAGGCTATAAACTCCTGATTTACCCACCAAAATCTATACTCCCTGCTATCTTTCCTAACTCCCTGATGGCAGTTTCATCATCCTTGACTCTTGCCTGCCTCACATCCAGTGCTTCAGCAAATCCTGTTGATTCCACATTCAGGTTATATCCAGAATCTAATAATACCTTCTAACCAGCTCCTGGATTCAAGCCATAAGCATCTCGGCTACTTCCTAGTTGGTATCCTTGTATTACTCTGCCCCTTCTACAAGTCTCTTCTCAATGCAATAGTAATGACCCTGTTAAAACAAAAGTCAGACACGTTACTTTTCTGTTCAACATCTTCCAAATAGTTTCTGTTTGCTCAAGGTAAAAACCAAAGTCTTTAAAATACCTATGGGTGTACATGATCTGGGCCCTCTTGCTACATCACTGGCCTCATCTCTTGCCACTCTTCTGATTCATTCAGCTCCAGCCACAGTGACCTCCTTACTGTCCCTCAGACTTGGGAGTCATGCTTCCTTCTCAGGACCTTTGCCCTGCTCTTTTCTCTATCTGGAGTGTTCCTCCCCAAACATCCCTTTCAGACCTTTCTTTCTTTCTTTCTTTCTTTATTTTTAGGTCTGTGTTCAAGACTGCCGGTGGCCTCCCCAAAACCTATTCTCTCTCCCTCCCTTGGCTTTATACACTGAATTACATCTATAAGACTACTTGCTCTAACTTCCCAGGCAGCTGTGTGTCACCATGTGACTAAATTTTGACCCAATAAAAGTAAGTGGTTATATTTCCCTTTAAGGTGAGCCATGCCCTTCCTTAGCCCTCCCTCCATCCCACCATGTTTGTAACACAAACCCATGAGGGTTTTTGCCTTCATAGAATTTATATCTGGGTAGGAGGAAAAGACAACAAATAAATAAGCAAAAGTAAATATACAGTGTGTCAGATGGTATTATGTGCAGTGGAGATAAATAAAGCAAGATCAGGGAAGTGGGGAGTAGTGCATAAGGGAGAATTCTGCTATTTATTAAATTGTGTCAAAGAAGGCGTTACTGATAAAGTAGTATTTGAGCAAAATCTTGTATCAGTTTGGATTAGGTTCGCTTGCATATAAATAAACCCCGAACAACATTGACTTAAACGAGATAGAAGTGCGTTTTTCTCAAATAAACAAAACCTTTATGTCAGGCTGGCACCGATAATGAGACTGTACCAGGTAGCTTACAACTTCACACAATGGCAGCATGCACCTGGCCCAAGGTCTTGCCATCTGGGCCACAGAAGGTATGTTGCCTCCTTGGATTACCACTAATCGGCTAGTTTGCCCCGAATTTTACACTTTATCACTTTATTTCTCACTGTCAGTTTGGTCAGGAGAAAGGGCTTTTAATAGCCAGTTTTCCTTCATCTATACAACCTTGGGCAGCTCATTTCAGTTCTCTGGACCCCTGGACTTCATTTTTTTTTTAATGTTTATCTATTTTTGAGAGAGAGTGAATGAGCAAGGGAGGGGCAGAGAGAGAGGGAGAGAGAGAGAATCCCAAGCAAGCCCTGTGCTTTCAGCACAGAGCCCGATAAGGGGCTGAAACTCACGAACTGTGAGATCATGATCTGAGTCAGACACTTAACCAACTGAGACACCCAGGCACCCCTAGACTTTATTTTTGAAATAAAGGAGTTGGAGTAGACCTCTCTTCAATTCAAAACCTGAGTGGTTCTAAAATAAACATCTGATTTGTTAATTTTCCACCTAATTTTTCTGGTATAAATGTGGAACTTATATGACCAGCTATAATCAAACAATTCAGTTATATAATGTTTTTTTTTTTTTACTTCAACACTTATTTTCAAAACCTCAAAGAGAAATTGTTTGCTTCTTGGCAAATTTTAAAACTTTGAATCAGCAGCAGCACATATTATTCTAAGGTGTTTGTTTCTAATTCACCTGCCCAGAATCTGTCTCAGAGATATTCCTTCAGACTGAGAAATGGGGTGGTAGGATAAATTAAGGCAGGTGTACTTTTTAAATCTCCAAAGGATATTGTGATGTGCCCCACTGGGTCAGAACCACTTTTTCACAGCATTCCTTCCAGTGTTGGTAGCATCCTTTTGGAATAAGCTTCCAGAGAACAGCCTATTTTAAGACTCCTTCACCCTGTATAATCCTGTCCTCTACATTAGCAAGAACTTGAGGTCAAAAGATTGTATTTGGGATGAGATGATAAACATTCTCATTGATTGATCATTGATTTTGATAATTAGAAATAAGTGATCAAAAATTTTAAAGCAAATTTTTATTTTACTAATAGAAGGAAAATTTTTGAAAGTCTTCTATGTAAATTCCTAAACTGCTCACTTTACAATTACTTTCTGCGTGATTTTTTTCCCTGGTAAAAGACCTGAAGTCAGGGACATAAATGAATAACTTTGTAAAATAGCAGTTGGAACTGTGTTGATGTGAATAAGCCTCAGCTTACTGCCATGTACAGATTGATCTGTGAGCAGATTCTAAAAAGGTGAGACTTTCTTGAGCCTATGTCCCAGGTCAGACGGCTCTACTGTGGGATCGCTTATGCTGAGTAAATGTAGCTTCCTGCCCCTTCTTCCCATTTCTGTACCATAGCCATTTTAAAAATTAACTTACAAGATTTGAAACAATATAAATGAAATTTCTAAAATAAGAGCAGTGCTTACACAGGAGAATGAATTTACTTTATCGTATCTACGGATAATCTGTTAACATTTCAGTGTTTCTGGGAGGAAGGTAGATGATGTTTAGTTTGGTCATTCATTTGTTCATTTATTACACAAATATATAGTGGTTGCCTACTATTTGCCAGGTGCTGTTCTAGGAGCCAAGGCTACAGCAGTTAGCAAAACAAACAAAAAATCTCTGCTGTGAGGCACCTACCTTTGCAGAGGGGAAAGGAGATGAAAAGAGAACAGTTAAGGAACACCAAGTGCTGAGGGTTCCTTACTTGATTGGTACACACTCTGAACCTGTAATTGCTCTATCTGATCTCTTTCAAGATAAACTATTTTTTTAATTGTGAAATTTTTGTCTTTGTACACAATTTTTCTAACAAAGTTAAAGTGATTTTATTCTAAAGTACAGACTAAAACTTAGATCAAGATGAGATTTTAATTAGTTATAACTTTAACACTGACCCACTTTTACAAAAAAAGGGAGGGAGGGAGGGAGGGAGGAAGGAAGGAAGGAAGGAAGGAAGGAAAAGTATGTACAAGAAATTCCCCCAAATTCCCTAAAACATGTTAATAGCTTTCTCAGAAAAAAACCTGGGCCATCAATTAGCACTGTCGCTGGCACATAATAGATTGATCAGATTATCAGAAGAACTGCAGCTGTTTAGTAAAAAAAAAAAAAAAAAAAAAAAAAAAAAAAAAAAAAAACCTCACTTTTGAAAAGCAAACTTAGATATTTTTAATTAAAAACAAAGGCTTTTTTCAGATTTAGAGGACTTTTTTTTAACCTTTTTTACCCTAGAAATGTCTTTTTAAAAAAATCAGAGTTTAACATCTCTTTTCTAGTGCTCCGTTATTTCACCATTTCTTCTTATGAAGATTATGACTTGAATGAGCATGAAGTTTGGCAAGAGGCTATGCCCTCTTCCATACAAATGATAAGCAGAGGGAAAAAACGGTCAAGGAGATGAGACAGTCTAATAGTCTTTATTTAGAACGTCTAAATGTTAAAAATTAACTTTTCAGACTCCTTCTGTCACAACTTCCTTCATTATTTGAGCCTTGATTGTGATTTTCTGCCCTGTTCTAAACAGAGCTCAAAGTATCTGAGGATGAAAAGAATAGACTTAACAGTTTTTCTAATTTCAAAATGCAAGCCCAGCAACTGACCAGGACTTAGGGTGACTCCTAAGACCAAAATATTATTTTTTTATGCTTGAACTTCAAAAAACTTAAAACTACTTTGATAGCATTCTAAATTGTTGTTATAAATTGTCCTGCACTTGAGGAGGGGAGCTGAGATGGCGGCATAGTAGGAGGACCGTAGGCTCATCTTGTCTCTCAAACACAGCTAGATAACTATCAAATCATTCTAAAGACCCATAAATTTTCCTGCACTTGATTCATATGCACATTACTTTGCTGGGAAGAAACCCATAATAAGCAGTGAACTCACTCCACCTACACAAAGAAAAGGGAGATTCGGATTTTAGAGACTGGTCCCAGTCTAGTCAACTGAGCCTTTCCTCCTGACTCACCTGCCATCCCTTTGTTTCAGTCCTGTAGGACACACAACTCTTACCCTGCAGTTGCCTGGGGGATGGAGGGCCTGTACTTATGACTTACAATTGTGGCCTCACAGTGATAGATTCATATGGATAAATATTAAATTGAGGCACATGATTTTTTAATGTTGTTAGTCACATCAATGTATAAAGGTAAATCAGAGCCTGGTTTCACAGATGTTTTTCTGGTTCTGGATTTCCTGTTCAATTTTTAAAGATGAGACCATGTTAAAATATTGGCAGTGTTGACTGTGACAAAATTTGTTTTTGGCCTTTGAAATTTATTTTTGTATGTTTTAAGTATGGTGATCTGAGTTTTATTGGAGGTATATACCTATATGCATTTTTATTTGCTCAATGGGCTCACACTGTATTATATATCATAACACAATTTCACAGTCTCATTAAAAACTTTTGAGATATTTTAATGGCTGAGATATCCTTCAAAATATAGATGTGCTATAGTTGCCTATGATAGTAATTTGACTTTGTAAAATGCTTACATTTTTGGCCCATTATAAATAAAAAAATATGAATACATTTTCTGTATAGTTTTGTCCTCATAACTGACTTTTTCTCCTAAGATTATACTGCTAGAACAGTTCAGTAGATGCCAGAGAGATAAATTTAAAGAGAGTTTTAACTACTAATGCCAAAGAAAGGGAAGAAAATGGTTTGCGTTATGGACTGTAACGTGACTTTCATCCAAAAGTGTCTTTTCTTCTTGCAATTCTAATGTTTAACATGTAACCAGATATAGAAAGTAATGGTAAGCACGAGTACTGAGGCCTGATTCCCTGGGTTGTAACTGTAGTTCTGCCACTTACTCAATAGAACAAGTAATTCAAACTCTTAATGCCTCAGTTTCCTCATTTGTGAGATGGTGATAATAGTCCCTGCCTCTTTGGGTTGTCATGACAATTAAATAGATTAATTGACATAAATCTCATGGAACCATGCCTAACACAGAGTAACACTACATCTTTACAACTAATAGCAGCAACATTCAGGAGAATATTTCCTAATTTTACTTTATCAAAGCTTATTCTTTTGTTTCTAGCCCCATGGCATCTCAAAATCTAAAGCAGCTTGAATTACTTGTGTTAGACTATTCCATACCTGCAAATACATGCATGGAATGTGCTCTTTTTACAGTCTCTGGAATTGTTAGTATTTCGGTTATACACATCAATCACACCACAAGTGCCTAGATCCTTATCTCAAACAGTCAATGGCAGAATTCTTCTGAGCAAAGTGTTTTTTCATAAATGGTTTGGGGGCTTTTATAGTTTTCACCTTCAAGTACAGTATCATGAAGCAATCACTAAAAAAAACGAAGCCAAGTCTGCTGTGACTTAATGGATATCTCCAGTGGAAAGGAAAAGCTTTGTCACCTCAGTATTCCAGATGGTTGGCAGTTTTCTAACTGCAGCCACATATTATGAGGGAAACTGCAGGTGGATCTCTCGAAGCACATGAACTCCATTTATCATAGTCAGGCTTTTAGCCCTATTTGGAGTCCCTGCCCCACAGAGCTTGACTGAACCTCACGGAATCAATATCACCCATGACTAGACAAGGCAGGCCTAGATGACCTAGCTGGCCCATTTTTGCTAAACCTATAGCTGACCTGGGCCCATTACATCTTGGCAATGGCAAAAAAAAAAAAAAAAAAAGGGAGGGTGGAGCCAGAAGAAAAGGATAGAAAAAGAGGAGCTGGGTCAATACAGGTTTCTTCTCACCATACCCCTGAATCAGAGTTTCTCAGCTTTAGCCCTACTGACATTTTGGATCAGATAACTCTTTTTTGTGACAGGCTGTCCTGTGCATTGTAAGATGCTTCATCACATTCCTGGTCTTTACCCACTAGACTCTAGTAGCACACCCACTCACCCCCATCATGACAACCAGTAATGTCTCCGGACAAAACTGGCTGCTGGAGAGAACAACTGCTTTAAGGCTACACTGTAATAAGATGTCTCCTTGTATCCTTTGCCTTGGATAACTGGGGTCTTCCTCCTCCTCCGAGAGTTCTATGATGAAAGGATCCCTGAATACCACCTTAAAGTGTAAACGTTACACAATCTGAGGTGGACACTCAGAGCATAAAAATAAAACTATCTCTTCTACCTACCTTATAAGGCCAAGGCTCAAATCAAAGCTCAATTCCAGCTAAGGCAAAGACAGTGATCTCTTTACTTTTCTCAAAGTTAATACATTTGTACTAAAATTAATGACAAAGGTAGAGCAGCCGATTTTAAATTTTTATCTATTTTTCCTACAGTAATCATATCTGTAATGAAATGTGTAGTCTTGAAGGTACATCTTCATGATGGTATCATTTATCTCCTTTAAAAACATGCATTCCTTTTAAAATGTGTGTGTGTGTATATTTATATTTATATAGTGTATATATATATTTATATAGTTTATATGTATATATAGTGTATATTTAGTGTATATATATAGTGTATATATATATTTATATAGTGTATATATATAGTGTGTGTATATATATGTGTGTGTGTGTATATATATATACACTCTATAGTTCTAATGGTCTCAGAGTTACTGACCTACCTTTTTCTAACAATTTTGTTCTCTCATAGGCTTCATGTGGTGTTTTCATGTCCTTGTGCATAAGCTCAGCTCTTTGGACTACTTTAGTATATATTAATAAATTTATATTTTAAAGTTCATGGCTAATGACAATCCTGTTGTATTTAAAAAAAAATTTTTAATGTTTATTTTTGACAGAGAGAGAGAGACACACACACACACACACACACACACACACACCCGAGCGTGAGTGGGGGAGGGGCAGAGAGCGAGGGAGACACAGAATCCAAAGCAGGCTCCAGGCTCTGAGCTGTCAGCACAGAGCCCGAGGTGGAGCTCCAACTCATGAGCCATGAGATCATGACCTGAGCCGAAGTCAGATGCTTAATGGACTGAGCCACCCAGGCGCCCCTCTGTTTTATTTTTATAGAGATTAAATCATCACAGAAAAATACTTTGAAAAATGTGCCTGATATAGTTCATGGTATCTGAGTCTTAAGTGATCTGTGTTATGTAGTCTATTTTAATGTAAACTGACCAAGTGGAATCAGCTACATGTTACCTTTCTACCTTAGAATATTTCTCCTTTACATAAACTATTGAATCAACTTTAGAACCCCCAAATTATCACTGAACTTAAAATGCTATGTCCTTATTTTAACACCATAAAATGTTGCCAAACAACTGTTCTTATATTTGTTTTCATATTGAGAGAATTAAGTCTGGGTATGAGATTTTTTAGCTAACTAGTTTGAAATCTTACTGCTTTTTCAGTGTATTTATTTTTCCTGTCTACTCATATGAAAAATAGCCACATGCAAAAGAGCCCCTTTTATGAAATATATAATAGCATATATTTGTACTTTTAATATGTTCTCTTGCTGTTTACCTAAATATTTCTTTCATAAGTAATCTTGGCAAATATCTCAGTGAACTATAGTTTATAATTTTAAAAAATTCACTTTCCCTTGATTTTCATGAACTTTTGTGAACACTCTACAGAGAAATGTAATGAAACAATTCATTGGTAATTGTCAGATTTGGGCCAGTTTTACTTAACAATATTAATAAGTTATTAATATTAAATTAATTTAAATTAATATTAAAATTAATATTTTGAGTACTTACTTTGCTCTGTGGTAAATGTAACTATTTGCTAAATTATTTTCATGTGTTATTTTTGTAATTCTCATAGAGGTATGAATTTATTAAATATTGATGTTTATAACTGTCCCCATATTACTTTTTTTAATTGCCTGTTACCCTAGTTTCTTGGTCAGTCAGTGTCTTTGGAATATCTTACAGTTGAAAAGTATGTTGTTGGAGCACCCGGGTGGCTCAGTGGGTTAAACATCTCACTCTTGGTTTTGGCTCAGGTCATGATCTCATGGTTCATGGGTTTGAGCCTCATGTTGGGCTCTGTTCTGATACTGCAATGCCTGCTTGGGATTCTGTCTCTCTTCCTCTCTCTCTGCCCCTCCCCTGCTCATGCACTCTCTCGAAATAAACTTAAAAAAGAAAGAAAGAAAAGAAAAAATATCTTCTAAAAAAAAAGTGTGTTGTCTGACAATAAGTATTAATGGGTTCAAAACTTAACTAGACTCAATGGCTAAAATGTTAAAAATAATAATATAAATAAGTGGAGGAAAAGGACACGGTAGAGGAGGAGAAAGGGGAAGAGAATGAGACTATAATCTCTGTGTCCAGACATCTGGCTGAAGCCATATAACTTAGAAATCTAAAACAACTATCAGGCGACATGAGATCAAGCATGGATTTTGTGGCATTGTATTACAGGAATTCAAAGTTGGGAAAGGTCATTTGAGAGAGAGACAGAGTTTGAGTAGGGGAGGAGCAGAGAGAGAGGGAGACCCAGAATCCAAAGCAGGTTCCAGTCTCTGAGATGTCAGCACTGAGCCGGATGCAGGGCCCGAACCTATGAACCGTGAGATCATGACCTGAGCCAAAGTCAGACGCTCAACCAACCGAGCCACCCAGGCGCCCGGGGAAGTGGATTCTTCTCTCAGCCTCAAAGGAAGTTAAGATTTGGTTTGGTCTTAGGCAATTGGTGAGTGGCCAGTGATGAACAGATGGCATTCCAGTTGAAGGACAAGTATAAGAAAAGTCCAGGAGATGAGAAAGAGCTTCCGGTGTAACAAATACAATTGATCTGAGGGTTTGAATTTTTCCTGAAACTCTCACATGATTTTTACACAATTTCAGGAGAAGGATATCAATTGTATTCACATTGTTTCTGATGCAATATAAAAGCATGAGGGTGTTTCTGGGGTTGGAGGGAGCACATAACCTCAGATAGGAGAAGTCAGTACACCAGCGTTTACTTGGCACTTGTGTTGCCCGTGCCTCTAGAGACAGAAGAGAACTAAAAAGGTGCATTTTTCCTAGCTATTTCTTTAGTTAAAAGTGTATTACACCATACTTTGCCCTATAAAAGAAGATGACAACAGAAACTATTAGCGAACTGGTGCAGATTTTACTTGTTGGTAGTAAATATTTCTAGACACCTTTCTGATATTGTCATCCTTCATTTCACTGGTTCTCAGCCCTTTTTTTTCCCCCTGTCTTTTTCTATTTCTTCTTTCCTTCACTCCAGGTTGCCACTCTGATATACTCTCATAATCTCTCATTACACAGCATAATTATTCTAATGGTGGGGGCTAGGGGAGGGAGGGAGGGGGTAAGCCTGGGGAAGATTTGTATCAGAATCCAGGAAAGGGATGTGGGCTGTATATGGTTTGAAAGTTCCCCTTGGAAGTGTTGATATCTCCCCTTCCCTGTGCCCTTTGCTTTTTAGCAATTTATTTTTAATATTTTAAATTCTATACCTAGGTTGGTATTTTTCTGGAATGTCATTAATACATTAGGTTACTAATAAGTTAGAACAAATTATCTTTGATAACTTAATCTGAAAGATTTTTTTAAATCCTCCCTCCTCCTCAAATTGTATTTTCTAGATCCCAAAATCCAGGAGTGAGGGATCTATTCAGTCACACAGAGTACCACAACCAGAGCTGTCAGATGGTGTTCCTCAGGTCAGCCTGCGGCTAAGTCATAGAAAACCCTACTGGAATGATGTGAATTCAGCAGAAGATGCTAGTGGTGCAAAGTTGGTATCCAGGTTGGCATGTTTCTTTTGTTTACATGTTACATCATGTATTGTCTGCTCCCATGTATAGCCTGGCATACTTAGGAATGTTTGCATGTAACTACCACTGGGGTCAACAGGATGCAGACCAGTAAAACTATTTAAAACTCATTCTAAGTTTTGAGAATTGTTTTGAGTAATAGTTCTTACCACAGAAGTGTTCCTGATTTGTAATATGTACTTTTTTGTTTATGTTTTAAAACAAAGTATCTAGTCAACTGGACTGTGCTAGGCTCAGAGTTGTAAGTGGGAAGAGTTACTTCTTGGTTCCCTTTTCATAATATGGTCAGTGGCCAGTATTATTTGCAGCCAAAATGGACATCAGAGTTGTTACTGGAACCAGCTGTCACTAACACATTTAAATGTATCATTTTAACTATTTATTATGTTGCACATTATATTTGCAGTCAAAATGGACATCAGAGTTGTTACTGGAACCAGCTGTCACTAACACATTTGAATGTATCATTTTAACTATTTATTATGTTGCACATTATACTGGAAAGCAAACCTCTTTGTTATACTTGAAGAAGACATGTAGGGTTTTTTTTTTAATAGATAAAATGGAGTCTGAATCTTATTAACTCCTAGCATTTGGAAGTTTTTTCCTTTAAGAATTTTCAGTCTTTTGTTATAACTTAAAGCCCATTTATTAAAAAATCCATTATAAGAAAGCTCTAGAGAATTGAAAGATATTTAAGACATTAACTAGATAAATAGCTCAGGAGCTTACCACTTTGGATTGCCTTATGAAAGAAGGAATTCCTATAAAAGATGAAGAGAATTTAAATAGGAAGAAAAAGAAGGCCTAGTCAGGAAGTCTAATAGAGGTATTTGGGAAATAGCAAACAGGTATCATGTGAGGAATTGGTTGGAGATAAGGCTGGGAAAATGGAGGGCACCCAGGTCACTGAGGACCTTGAATGCCAACTAGAAGTATTTTTGCATTTATTCTTTCCTTCACTGAACAAATGATCAGCACTTAATCTCTGGTTCCAGGAACTGCTTTAGGATCAGGGATACAGCATTGAACAAGGCCAACCAGGCCCCTGTGTTTATGGAACTTACATTTTAGTGAAGGGAGTAATAGGAAAACACTTAGAAAAAGTGGGCGGGGGGCAGTGGGGAGCTTGTGAAGATCATTTCAGCTCTAATAAGTGGGGATATTAAGAAACTAAATCGGGTTAATGTCCCAGACTCACGCAAAGACAATTTTAGTTTGGGCAGGGAAAGCCTAAGCTGAGATGCAAAGGGGGAAGAGAGTGTTGGTGAAGGTCAAAGAAAGTGCATTTCTATGCAAAAGAACTGAGCTAGGGAAGTGGGCTTCATCCTGTAAGTAATAGGAAGCCAGTAAAAGTTTCACCTGGGTAGGAGTAGGTGATGGGAACCATGGAAAATTATATATTAGAAAAAGTAATCTTTCATCAGCCTGCAGGATCAGTGAGACAAGGGAGGGCTGGAGTTAGTTATAGTATTGATTCATTCAACTGTCATTAATCTTTATGGAGATCTAGTTATGTGGCATTTACTTGCTGGTGCTGGCAATTCAGAGAATTAAGAGACCTAAGTCTTACACTTGGGGGCACAGAGGAAAAGTAAATAAAACTTGAATTGTGATCATTAAACACACATATACTAGGTGCCCATCATCTACCAAGCACTGTGAAATGGTCTGGTGATAAAGTCATAAGTAAGATTCAGGTGCTCTTAAAAAGCTTCCAGTACAATACCCAGGGTGCTGTGTGAGGCCAGAGGAGGGGAACAGACCACGTCTGGAGAGGAGAGTCAGAGAAGGTTTCAGAAAGAGGACGACTTTAGAAATAGGACTAGTAGGATAAGTAGAAGTTTGGGGGGCAGGTAAATCGAGACAAGGTGCTCCTGGAAGAAAACAACATGTGCCAGGACATGCGGGGTGGTGAGGACAGCTCAGAGAACAGCAAGTGTTGCAGTGGATTCAGGACCCTGGGGTTTAGAATGTAGATGAGGCTAGAGGTGGGCTAAGAGGCTGAATAGATCAGATCATGAAAAACTGTCCCCCATATTAAAGGCTTTGGATTTTCTCTTGACCATGACAGAATGTGATCTCAGGAATATCTGCGAGCCTTCAGAAAAAGTTATTAGTTCATAATTTTTTAAAATTTGTTAGTGTTTATTTTTGATAGAGCACGAATGGGGGAGGGAAGAGAGAGAGGGAGACGCAGAATCCCAAGCAGGCTATAGACTCTGAGCTTTCAGCATGGAGCCCAATGCAGGGCTTGAACCAACGAGCCACGAGGTTATGACCTGAGCCAAAGTAGGATGCCCGCTGGATTGGCGGACAATCCAAGCAGACTTGTATTTTATAAAGGCTCCTGTGGCATCTGTGCGGAAGGAGAGGTTATAGGTGCGTGGGATCAGTGAGAAGGCCACATGGTGGACCCAGCTCCACCTGTGAGCCTTAGCAAAGGGGCAGACGAGTCTGCACTTTGACAGAGGGCACGAGTGGACTCGGTCCAGAAAGGGTTGGGCTTGTTTTGTTTGTTTTACTCCATTTGGGGTGTTAAAATATTCTAACAACTGAAAGGCCGGTTTGCGTGCATGGACAGAAAGACGCTGATGTTCCTAGCCTGGAGGTACTACAACAAGGCATCCAGAGGGAATTCGGAAACGAGGGAGCAACATCTTGAGAAGCACAGGCTACGCACCTGCTGGATAGCTGTGCTGCTGGGGCCGGGTTTGTGCAATGTGCAGTCTTCACCACTGAACGGCAAGGGTGTTATCAGTGGAGGAACTGGCCTTGGGCAGTGAGGAAAGTTCCAAAAATAATAAAGGCCAAAGATAGAAATACTGGACCTTTTTAAAGTTTTCTTCTCTAGTTTAAATATCCGAGTCAAGGGGCTGGGTGACAAGAGCTAGTGTAGATGTTATCTTCTGAAATTACTTGGTAGAGAGTTATGCCAGGAATGCCTTAATGAAATAATGAAAAGAAAAATTTTAATATTTGTTCTTTGTATCTTTTTTTTAATTCATCCAGGCAGAAAATGAAAGGGAAAAAGTTTCATAGGGCACCTGGGTGGCTCAGTCAGTTGAGCATCTGACTCTTGATTTTAGCTTGGGTCAAGATCTCATGGTTGGTGAGATTGAGCCCCACATGAGGCTCCATGACCAGCATGTAGCCTGCTTAGGACTCTCTCTCTCCCTCACTCTCTCCTCCTCCCCTGTTTCTGCTCTCTCCTGAGCATGCTCGCTCTCTCTCTCTCTCTCAGAAATAAATACTTTAAAAAAAGAGAGAGAAACCATGCTACTCATCATCATGCAGTATTAACTCATCCAAGTTCTTGTCTCTGTCCATAATCTGTAATGTCCATTCAGAGATTTTACTATTTACTGTTTATATACCTCTTCATAGATGGTGAGACAAATTGTCAAAAGACAAATGGAGATAATTAAAATAAATTTAACTAAAAATAAACTTTAAATCCTTCATATATCTTTGAAGTAAGAGAATGGATATTATGGCAATTTTCATTTCAAAAATGCACTGATGAAGCTGTTTCTATTTATTGTCCAGAACAAGTTATTAGTTCATAATTTTTTTTAATTTTTTAGTGTTTATTTTTGATAGAGCACGAATGGGGGAGGGACAGAGAGAGAGGGAGACGCAGAATCCCAAGCAGGCTACAGACTCTGAGCTTTCAGCATGGAGCCCAATGCACGGCTTGAACCAATGAGCCACGAGGTTATGACCTGAGCCAAAGTAGGATGCTTTACCAACTGAGCCACCCAGGCACCCTAGTTCATAAATTTTTAAATAAATTCAAAGTGGTATATGTGATATACACACAACTTTTTCTAAGTCTTTAAGGAAGATTTTCCTTAACAGTTGATTAGTTGTGCCAGTCTTAAAACAGAAAGGTTGGCAATAGTGTATTAAATACATTGTTGTGTGCCTATTACCTAATACAAGATTTACTTTGGTTTACCAACTTTTTTTCTAGGAATTGTCAGGCAGCCTTTAGCTGGGTTTTTCCTAGTATTGATTTTTTTATTCTGTAGTTGCTCTTTGTGGAAAAAAAATTTAGCAGAATTTATTCTTGTTTGGTCTATGACCTGGTGAGTTTGGTTTACTTTACAAAAAAAAAATCGTTCTGTCTGCACTTTAAAAATCAGTGCACCACTTTTATACCTCATGGTTTGGTTTACAGCAGAATTACCATATTAGTTAATAACAAAGATAAAACCAAGAAAGAACCTTTTGGTACTGAGATTTCCAGAATGGTGAAGTGTCCTATGATTTTTAAACAACAGGTTAAAGGCTAATTTCTAGGGCTTTTGAGAAGCAATTTTTGGCTAACAAAGTTTTGATAACTTTGAATGTTTAGAGTTGAGGCCTTGTTCAGTATTTTTCCCCAGGTTGTCTCACTTGGTCTTCTTCTTCATTTCAGTTCTTCTAGGGAGTCTCATTTCTTCTTAAGATGTAATAGAAGTATGAATTGTTACCAACATGTATTCACTATTTTCTAGTCTTCAGATAGTGGCTGCAAAAATAAAAGTAAAGAGAGCTACACACTTAAAGTGTGATGTTTTGAGAGTTCAAAAAGGAGGGGATATCACTTACTGCTTACAGGCTGATTTCTATCTTAGAGCATAATTTATTTAGATGAATGACATTTTTTTCCATATTTCTATAATTTTCAAAAATTGGCATTGAGGCTATGATCATATAAACAATCATTTTTCTTCATAGAATCTGTCCCAATTAGAGTGATTCAATGAAAAAAGCTTAAGGATAAGTATCTCTTGATTTTGTTAGAGCTTAGTAGAATTATCTATTTTATACTGAATTCCAAGCCAAAGACAGAAGTACTTATTGACATGTTCACTTAATTCAGTGAAAGCATTAGCTAATCCATGTATGTCATCTAAAACTCACAGCAGCAGTTTCAAAAATACTATTAAAAATTCTTTTTTGTAGTTGAGATGTGTGCATTACTGAAACTCACAATAGACTAAAAAGCATAATTTCTAACCTGACCTGCCTACTTCAAAGGAGTCAGTGCCTGCCCTTCTCCACACTCTAAGCACAGTGTACAAATTTGGAGGATCAGAGGCACTCACAGAAAACAGGAGGTTATTGGACAGGTGCATCCTTTTAAGCAAGGCTGGAACATTCCAGTTCCTTTCGCTACACATGATACTCTTATTCCTTTCAAAGATACTGAGGACGAAAATAACACACACACACACACACACACACACACACACACACACACACACACACCTACCTGTAGGCATTAACTAATATATTAAGAAACCAGCCATTTAAAATTTTTCCTAGAAGGGAAAGTTACACATCCATCCTCAAAAGGAAAAAGGGTAAGTTCTATTACATGTAAAGTTGGAGATGTTAAAATGATTAAAAGCTTTAGGGATAGCTGTCTTACTATCTGTTTCAATGTGTGAGATAGGTTAAGTGATCATTCATGTTTCTAGCACTATATTACCTTCAGAATGTTCTTAAATTTTAGAACTTAAATAAAACAGGATTAATATTTTAGTTTTTTAGATTTTTAATAGTATTTATTGCAAGGTTTTATTTGAAAGGTAATATACTTCTTTAAACGTGTGATTTTCTTAAAGGCCAAAGGAAAATCTCTAGTTTTGTTCTATAAAATCCGTGAAGACTCAAGAAACCATGTATGGTATGTTGCCATTTATATGAAATGTCCAGAAAAGGCAAGTTTAAAGAAATAGCCAGTTGAGTTGTGATTCTCCGGGGCTGGGGGTGGAGGACCAGGGAGGCACAGAGATTAATGTAAATGCCCTGAGGGATTTTATTTGGGGGGAATGAAAATGTTCTGAAACTGATTTATGGCAATAGCTAGACCACTTGGTAAAGTTACTAAAAATCACTGAACTGTGTAGACTTGAAAAGTAGATTTTAGGATACATAAAATATACCTCAATAACATTATTTTAAAAAAATACAAGTACCAAAACAAATGAACAAACAATTGCTGGCGTAGTAAGAAATGGATGTACTCTAACAAGAAAGTCACTTGATTGCAAACTGCTAAAATGCAACTACTGTTGTAAGTAAATGCTGTCTACAGAGAAGGTTATGTTTGTTACATTTTAAGAGAATTTGTTCCTTCATACTTTTCATCGAATATGGCAGAGTATGGCGGCAGGAATAAAGGCCAGGCCCTCTTGGAAGCTGATTTAGGGAGAAGAGGGAAGGAAAGCTCTTTGGACAGAATCTGGAAGGATTCTAGGTAATGGTGTGCAGTGCTGTAATCAGAAGTTATCGAAATGATCGGTATTTCAGGGAGACATAGAAAAAAAGCTCCAACATCCTGGGATTTTCACTAAAAAAAATGTCAGGGGTCCATTGTCATAAGCAGAAAAGTTACCCAGTGTGGTTCTGTGTCAACAGAAGTTGTGGTCTCCTGTCCCACAGTGAGGGTCCTATAGATACATAGACAGTGAAAGTTTTGTACCTGGCTCTTGCATAAAGAGATAAAGAAATGAAGAGTGATTTAAATGCTTTCCTGTTCTGCAATCAGAATAAATAGTTACCATTTGCCAGTTATTTACCTAAAATAATATGATGAAGACTATACAACTAAAGAAAGTAACTTTGTTGCAGGGTTGTTTTTAACTTGATAGGTAAATAAGGTAAACTACAATAAGTCGTGTATTAAAGACAAATCTTTTCTTGAGAGAGTGTTTCTGTCCAAGAGAGTTGTTTTATTCTAAAAGTGCTTTCCTGTCCATTTATTCCATTTTTCAATATTTTTGATGAGTTGTATGGGGAATAGATGATTCTTAGAAAAATTTAAAACATCACTGATAACACTGAAGTTCCCAATGAATCATTGGGTCTATAATTCTTTTTTTTTTAATTTATTTATTTCAGTAAAGAGAGAGAGAGAGCAGGGGAAGAGGGGCAGAGGGAGAGCAAGAGAGAATCTTAAGCAGACTCCACATTCAGCACAGAGCCTGATGCTGGGCTCAATCCCACAACCCTGGGATCATGACCTGAGCTGATACCAAGAGTCAGACACTCAACCAACTGAGCCACCCAGATGCCCCCTGGCTCCATAATTCTAACTCCTTCCCCTCTCCTCCTGCTATGGTAGGTTGGTTGTATATTCTCCTAGACTTATTTCAGTGTATTTATACAGAATGTATTTTTAAATACTTTCTACTTTTTAAAAACCAATCTTCATCATACTTAACGTATTGTAGTTCTTCACATATTCTTGAAAATTCCCCATTTCCTGTGTTGCTTCCACCTGTGATGTTCCTTCCCTTCCATTCCCACCTCCAAATTCAGTGACCTTCATGTCTCCTTCCGTGGCTACCTGTTCCATCTCTGTCTCCTGTCCCCTCCACAGTGAATCTAGTCATAGCATGATAGTTTTCAAATCAAGTATCTTGGACCTGAACTCAGTTCTAGCATTCTAGTGCCTGTCAGCTATCTCTACCTCAGCCTTTACCATAAACTCACCCTACGAAAGACAACTTGTCTTCCCCTTTGCCTCTCCACTTTGCCATGGGTTTCATTCACTCAAGCACTAGACTCAAAACCTTTTCTATAATCAGTCACCAAACCTTGTCAGTATTTTGTTTTCAGTCTCTCCAACATCCCTTTCTCCATTTTCCCCCCTTGAGCTCAATTCTGAGTTAGGCCTCCATCACCTTGTGGTTAGATAATTACTGCATTTTCTGCATTCCCCTCTCCTGCTGGATTCATTTTCTTTACACAAGCTGGCCCTATGCCTCTTTCTTCAACTTCTAACTCTATACAATGACTTCTACACCTCTGTCTCCCATTGAGAATTCTCTACTGAGCCATATCCCCACATCACTCTAACACACTGGTCAGCCTAGTCCCTCATATATGTCAAACTCTTTCTTGCCCCCTCCCCATCATCTACCCATAGCCAGCCAATTCCCAAATACTCTTTGACAATCTCACTGTCTTTATTTTGCTTCATTACTGCCACACTCCTTACCAACTCTGCAGACCCAGAAACTTTTAAACAGATGATACTCCTCAGAACTATTTGGTAGTTCATATGTACACAGCCTATAAGAGACTCCTTGCTCTATCCTCTACTTGTCTTTCCAGTTTCTTCTCCCTCAGCTCTGTGCTTGTCTTTTTCTCATACCTACAGCCACCACATAAACCATACTTTCCAGGACTACCTTGGTTTTAGATACTGGCATATATTGCGGCTTTGGTTTCCAGATGACCACAATAAGGCAGATATCTCAAAGTGAGTTGAATGATTTTTTCAGTTTCCCAGTGTATATAAAATTTTATATTTATACTATAATCTATTAAGTATATAATAGCATTATGTCTGAAACAACAATCTATATGCCTTAATTTAAAAATGCTTTATTGCTGGGGCACCTGGGTGACTCAGCTGGTTGGGTGGCCAACTTCGGCTCAGGTCATGATCTCACAGCTCATGGGTTTGTGCCCATGGGGCTCTGTGCTGAGAGCTCAGAGCCTGGAGCCTGCTTCAGATTCTGTGTCTCCCTGTCTCTCTACCCTTCCCCTGCTCACATTCTGTCTCTCTCTGTCTCTCAAAAATCAATAAACATTAAAAAAAAAATTTTTAATGCTTTATTGCTAAAAAAAAATGCTAACCATTATCTGAGCTTTCAGTGAGTCATAATCACTGATCACATATCACCATAACAAATATAATAATAATGAAAAGTTTGAAATATTGTGAGAATTGCAAAAATGTGACATGAAGAAATGAAGTGAGCATAATGCTGTTGGAAAAATGGCACCAGTAGACTTGCTCGATGCAGGGTTGCTACACACTTTCAATTTATAAAAAATGCAGTATCTGAAAAGTGCAGTAAAGCAAAGCTCAATAAAATGGGGTATGCCTGTGTTCTCTTTAAGATTAGGCCATGTGTCATATTTTGTCTTTATATTTACTTTAAAAATTATAGAGCAAAGTAACAGAATAGGAGGCCCTCCTCTCATTTCCCCCCACAACAACACTAAATTAGTGGCTGTCCATGGACAAAAGTGTCCAACCTCGACTCAAGTCATGATCTCACGGTCCCTGAGTTCCAGCCCCGCGTCGGGCTCTGTGCTGACAGCTCAGAGCCTGGATCCTGCTTCAGTTTCTGTGCCTCCCTCTCTCTCTGCCCCTCCTCCACTCACATTCTGTCTCTCTCTCTCAGAAATGAATAAATGTTAAAAAAATGTTTTTTAATTCAGTGAGATGCAAGATAACACAGACAACTAAATGAAATAAAAAAATACTTGAAAAAAATTTAAAAATGCAATGAAGAAATGAAAACCATAAAAAAGAACCAAACAGAAATCCTTAAGTGTAAGGATATAATGACAGAAGTGAAAATTCAGTAGAGAATTTCATCAGCAGACTTTAGCATGAAGAATCAGAAAATAAAGACAGGTCATTTAGAATATATAGAGAAACAAAAATTAAAAAGAAAAAAGTGAAAAAGTATATGGAATCTACATGACACCATCAAGTGAATGAATATATTTCAACTTGGGAGTCCCAGAAGGAGAGGAGAGAAAGAAAAGGGAAGAAAGTTTATTTAAAGAAATAATGGCTGAGGAGTGCCTCGGTGGTTTAGTTGGTTGAGCATCTGACTCTTGATATCAGCTCAGGTCATGATCAAATATATTTTCAAGAAATAATGGCTGAACATTACCTGAATCCTAGAAGGGATGTGGACATCCATATGCATGAAGCTCAAAGGACCCCAATCAAGATTACTCTGAGATAGATTACACAAATCATCAAACATTAAAGACAGGGAATATATATATATATATATATATATATATATATATATATATATATATATATATATGTTGCGTGTATCCTTTGAATCAGTATTTTTGTATCCTTTGGGTAAATACTTAGTAGTACAATTGCTGGGTCAGAGGATAGTTCTATTTTTAACTTTTTTTTTTCTTAAGTTTATTTATTTATTTTGAGAAAGAGCATGCCTACAAGCAGGGGAGGGGCAGAGAGAGAGAATCACAAACAGGCTCTGGGCTGTTAGTGCATGAGATCATGACCAGAGCCAAAACCAAGAGTCAGATGCTTAACTGACTGAGGCACCCAGGCACTCCTCTATTTTTAACTTTTTGAAGAACCTCCAAACTATTTTCCAGAATGGGTGCACCAGTTTGCATTCCCACCAACAGTGTTAAGAGGGCTTCCCTTTCTCTCCATCCTTATTAACACCTGTTGTTTCCTGTGTTGTTAATTTTAGCCAATTTGACTGGTGTGAGGTGACATCCTCACAGTAGTTTTGATTTGTATTTCTCTGATGATGAGTGATGTTGAGCATCTTTTCATGTCTGTGTTGGCCATCTGTATATCTTCTTTGGAAAGATGTCTACTTATGTCTTCTCATTTTTTAACTGGATTTTTTGGGGTGTTGGGTTGTGTAAGTTCTTTATATATTTTGGATACTAACCCTTTATTAAACCCACTTTGTCACTTGTTGTTGATATTTCATCTCTATGAAGCTCTGACTCTTGCCATTGTGTATAAATTCAGTTACACAATTTACATCTTTTGCCTCTGCCTTCTTTCACTTAGAATATGTTATGAATGTTCATCCATATGGTAATGTGTCAGTATTTCATGCCTTTCTGAGGATGAATAATATTCTGTTGTAGGTAGACATTACATTTTGTTTATTCACCAGTTGATGGGCATTTATTTGGGTTGCTTGAACTTTGGGGCTATTATGAATAATGCTGGTATGAACATTTCTGTACAAGTCTTTCTGTAAAAACATGTTTTCAGTTCTCGTGTATATGCCTGGGGTGGAGTTGCTAGTTCATACAATAACCTGTGTTTAACTTTTTCAAGAACCCATAAACTATTTCTCAAAGTTTGTGTTCCTACTGGCAAAGTATATTTCCAGTTTCTCCACATCTTTGTCAACACTTGTTAGTGTCTATTTTATTACAACCATACTGCTGAGTGTAGAATGGTGTCTCTTTGTGGGTTTGGTTTGCATTTCTCTAAAGACTAATGATGAGCATCTTTTCATGTGTTTATTAGCCATTTGTATATCTCTTTTGGAGAAATGGCAATTCCAATACTTTGCCCATTTTTAAAATTGGACTTTTTACTGAGTTGGAAGAGTTAGTTATATATTCTGGATAGTATCCCTTATCAAATATGCGATTTTCAAATATTTTCTCATATTCTAACAATTGCCTTTTCACTTTTTTGATAATGTCCTCTGAAGCACCAAAGGTTTTAATTTTGATCAAGGTCAGTTAATCTCTTTTTTTCTCTAGTTGTTTATGATTTTGATGTCCTATCTAAGAAACCATTGCTTAATCCAAAGTCACGAAGATTTAGGTCTATGATTTCTTCTAAGAGTTTTATACTTTTGCTCTTACAATTAGGTATATAGTACATATGAGTTAATTTTTATACGTGGTGTGAGGTACAGGTCCAGAATCATTCTTTTGCATGTGGATGTCCAGTTGTCCCAACACCATTTGCTAAAAGGACTATTTTTTCCCCACTGTTGTGTCTTTTTGGTCCCCTTATCAAAAATCTGAGCCTGATTTTAGAAAACCAAAACTGGGTGGCTCAGTCGGTTAAGCCTCTGATTTCAGCTTAGGTCATGATCTCGCGGTCCGTGGGCTCGAGCCCCACGTTGGGCTCTGTCCTGACAGCTGGGAGCCTGGAGCCTGCTTCAGAATCTCTGTATCGCTGTCTCTCTGCCCCTCCCCAGCTCGCTCTCTCTCTCTCTCTCTCAGAAATAAAAAATTAGATCATATAAAATGCAGTACGGTTGTTGGCATTTTAAGGTACCATGACTGATTTTTTTTTTAATGTGACCTATTCTTGGTAACACAATTGCCACTTCCTCTTATTTTGTTTTTAAATACATTTTCACCTATTTATTTATTGGTTGCTTCAAAGCAAAGCACAATGCTTTGTGTTGAAGTAAATAAATATTGCCAGCCAGAGTATTGACATTGAGAGACTTTGTGCCTGTGGTTCAGTATTTCAAGTCTCAGAAGGATGAGGTTTATTTTATGTTGTATGGATACAGAATTAGACCGTCGGTTACCATATCACGCTGAGCAACTTTGACATTTCTCTAAGGAAGCTCTGCTGAAACCTGCTTCTCCTGTGCCAGGAAATATCATTTAACAGGGTGAAAGTTCACTGGGACAATTTAAGGCAGCAGATCTCAGGTGTGGTAGCAGCTGTTGTGTAGGACATGACATACTTTATAAGAACAGAAACACTATTATCTGGACTCCCAAGGGACATTTAGAGAAAGTCATGCCCACGGAGTCCCATTCCAGGAAAATGTACTCGAGCACTTATTTATTGGCAGTGATCACTAACTGAGATTCCATCTGGCAAAAATGTGGATTTTTCTGTGTCCCAGAAAGTTGGGGAACAATTATGTAAGTTGTCTCAAAGAGTTTATTTTTAGCCAGTTTTTATGGAGAAATTTCAGTCCCTCAGTCATTATAAATTTACTTTTTTTAAGAAAAAATAGGGGTTCCTGGGTGGCTCAGTCAATTAAGCATCTGACTCTTGATTTTGACTTAGGTCATGATCTCATGGTTTGTGAGTTCGAGCCCCACCTTGGGCTGTATGTTGACAGTGTGGAGCCTGCTTGGGATTCTCCCCTTTCTCTCCTCCCCTTCCCTCCCCCTCCCCCTCCCCCTCCCTCTCCCTCTCCATTGATTATAAACTTTAAAAAAATTAGAGAAAGCTTTTGTATGAATTTCTGCAGAACTGTGTATTCATGTACCATGAAATATAATCACTTGTCTTTCAATTTGAAATCATTAGCCTTTCTGGTGAATGTTCTATATCTTATTTTCTATATTAGGATTGTTAGAATTAATAAAATCAGAGCCATCAGGCGGGTGAGGAAGGGCAGCTGACTAATGCATCTCCAGGTGTTGAGGCCTGGGAACCCTGCCTCATTGTTAAAGCAGCGTGCTCCCTGTCATTCCACCTCTGTAGGATGTTAGAACCTGAGTAAATGAACCCTCTGAGCCATCTGAGAGTCCGGCAAGGCTGGTCAGATATATTTTAATGAAGTAAGCCAGTACACAGTTTTAAAAGCATGATCCACCATTAGAATTAAACCAATTAGATAATTTCTGTCCCTGTGGGATTTTTTTTTCAGCAATCTTTTACTATAGACAAGTCTAATAACTGAGAAAACAATTACGTTGATTTTCTTATTTTTTTTTTTATTTTGGCCTTAAGCAATGCAAGCAGGTTTATTTCTGTTGTTAACAAAGGAAATAGTTTACCTAACTAGAAATTCCCTGTTCCACTTAGCTTGAGCCTGTTCTGAGTGTCACTGTTTTGATTTCTAAAATAAATCCTTTATAAGGTTTTAATAATTATCCTTAAATACCGTAAGATGGTTTTTTTTACATAAAAACAAGTGACAGCCCACCTCCCATTTCCATATATTAACTTCTTAATAAAAGGAATATAGTTAAGAATGCCACTTAAAGCATAATTTTTCCATCTTTTTTCTATCTTCCTCTTTCTCTCAATAGCCCACCCAACCACTTCCTTCCCCCATTGCAACTACAAATGGCTGCTGCTGCTGCTGCTGCTACTACTCACACACACACACACACACACACACACACACACACACACACACACACAATGTTGACTCACGATAGCAGAAGAGGTTTGTTCTGGTCCAGTGTATGTCTTTGGTTCAGACAAGCATTATAAGATATTATAAGCATACACACTCATCTAAGTGTAAACCTCAGACCAAAAGAAAAGAAAGGATTCTTTATTTCCTGATGCTCATTGATAATATATATCAATGGGTAATTATAATACTTTATAATCTTTAAGAGTTATTATATAGTGGAAATGCTATGGCGTTCAGATGCTGGCTTCATGTCAGCCACTTACTAGCTGAGTGTTCAAGTTAATTAACTTCTTCAGATCCACATCTAATAAAATGAGCACAACATAGATTCTTAAGAAATGCTAATTGCCTTACATATACTACCTCTCCAGTTCCTACCCACCGCCCCCTTTTTTTGTGTGTGACATTTGTTGTAGATGATGATGATGATGTTTTCTGATGAGCCCTGGAATTCACTGGTATTATTTTTTACTTATTTTTTTTTTAGAGAGCACGAGAGGAGGTGGGGAGAGAGAGAGAATGAGAATTATCTTAAGCAGGCCCATGCTCAGTACGGAGCCCGATTCGGCTCGATCCCACAACCCTGGATCATGACCTGAGCCAAAATAAGAGTTGGACACTCAGCTGACTGAGCCACCCAGGCGCCTGAGGAATTCACTGGTATTCTAACACAGATTGCCAAAGAGCAAGTTTAATCAGGATCCTGTGCAGCAATACCAGAATATCTAAATGGTACATACTGTGAAAATATTGGTTTCATGACTATGAAAAACTCCTATCAGATTTAGTCATTACCATTTATGAGGACTGTGTGACTGTCTTGTGAAAGGTGTTGCTCCTTAGTCCATTTTACAAAGATTGATAAAAATATGAGGAAGAAACCTTGTTTAAGAAGCACCTTGTTACCAAACTTGTAAGAAAGAAATTACTTTAATATGTCATTTTGTCTTAGGAAATAATCAGTCTGATTTTAAAACAATATATGAAAACAAACTAATGTGGCCAAGAAATGTTCTTAGTTCTTTGTTTCAAATTGATGTTGAAACTGAAGCAAATGAAGCCACATCATTTTTGGAGCAATTGTTGCTCTTGATAGCACAAGGGCAAACACACATAGAACCAAGCTCTTGGAATCTGCTGAAGAAATTATGTAAGAAAATTAGAAGTCCTCAAGCCAGCTGAATTGTAGAAAAAGAAATAGACAATCCAGGAGAAACTGGATAATGTAAAATGCTTAAAAGCTTTCAGAAGTTTTATGGGGCGCCTGGGTGGCTCATTTGGTTAAGTGTCCTACTTCAGCTCAAGTCATGATCTCACAGTTCATGAGTTTGAGCCCCATGTAGGGCTCTGTGCTGACAGCTCAGAGCCTGGAACCTGCTTAGGATTCTGTGTCTCCCTCTCTGTCTGCCCCCTGACCTGCTTACACTCTGTCTCTGGCTCTCAAAAAGTGAATAAACGTTAAAAAATTAAAATTAAAAAAAAAAGCTTTCAGAAGTCTGGGATAGAATCCTACTTTTTACATCGCAGTGATTGCACAGCAATGCATGAACTCTGATTTATTTCTTTTGTCAGTTACTGGTTATCATTCTTTATTTGAACCAACATGAGGTGTCTACTTTATCTTAAGTGTTAGCCTACAATGGGAAATGTTAAAAACTGGATGGAAATATTGCTCAACAAATTAAAATCCAATTAAAGTAGCTATGCTTCAGTTTCTGGAAGAGCGGTTTATCAGTTAATTCATTCAGCACTTATTAAGTGTCTATTTTGTGTAGTGGCTATAGCAGAAATGGAGTCCTTATCCTGCAGATCTTATATTCCAGTAGGGAAATAATATATAGGTTCAAATAATAATAAAACTGGGGCAGGGTGGGGGGGTATAAATAATATTAGAGATGCATAGGGCTGTACAAATTGAAAAGGGAAAATAAATTTCTTTTAACTGGCCAAAGCCTGATGTATGCATGGAATTTTTCCAGAAGAAAATGGAACGGAAAATATTCCAGACAGGGAACAGCATGAACACATGTTTGGGGTAGAAGAGTTTAGAGCAGATTAAAAAATAGTGTCCAGGTTTGTCTGGAGTGATTTCTTTAAGAAGTATAAGCAGATGAACTGGAGGGGTAGATTGAGGTTAATTGGTGGAGAGTCTTAGTCATTATGTTAAAGAATTGGGGTTCATCAAAAAGATGGTTTGGAGGTAATGAAGGTTTCTAGCAGAAGAGTGAGTGAGCAGATTACAATCCCAGTAGGAAACTCCCTGACAGTGAAATGTATGCATTGGAGATCTTGGAGATCAGGTGAATGGAGGCAGAAGGATCATTCTCATACTGCAAATGACCAAGGTCAGCTAATTAAAGAGACAGGACAGTCAACAGCTTGAAGGAGAGGCGAGGGAGGAGGAATAAAGATGACTCACTCTTTGAATCTGATTCATAAAGAGAATAACAACGTCATTAACAAGAGGGGCCAGGAGGAGGAGAAATTTGGGGATAAGATAATATGAGGCCTTGGAAGTGTTGATTAGGATAATAGTACTAATAATGATTTAGCACTTAGTGATTTGCCAGGCACTATTCTTCATGTTTTACGTATGTGATCTCATTTATTCTTCAGAGCAACTTCAGAGCTTTTTATATAGCCTGCCCAAGTTTACACTGCTCATCTGTTGTAGAGTCTGGATCCAATCCCCAGGAGTGTATTTCCAGAGCACAGCTTATTAAGCCCTAATAAAATGTCTGTACTGAATGGTGCTGGACTAGAAAGCAAGGTGTGGAGGGGATAAGAGAGAAGGAAGGACAAATGAAATAAAAGGAGAATGGAGTAATCAAGGACATGTGGGGAATCCCCAGGAAAGATTACAGGGAACCAGAAACTTTCAGAAAACCAAAGGTGGATGTTTCTGGAAAGTTAAGAGTAGAGATTTAACAGTCCAAAGAGTATTGGTGGCCTTAAAGCAGTTTCAGAAAAGTGGTGAAGTCCCACGTCCGTTGGCATGGGGTGGGGGAGTCAGTAACTTATGCAGAAGTGGGAACAGCAGAGGTAGGTTTTGGGGAAGTCTGTCAGTGGGAGGAGGGGAAAATAGCACTGCAGCACCAGCAGGCAAGGCAGATGAGGAAAACATTTTAAGGCTAGGGGATACTTACTCAGGTTCCTATTGGAAGGGGGACAGATTTAAGATCTAGGAGAGATCAGGTTTCTTCCAGAGAAAGGAGGAAATGAAGAGATCCAAAAGGTAGATAAGAAATTGGAGTCCTGTGAATGAGACCTTTTCTGCTAGACTAGGAAGAAGTCAAATAGAGGAAGGCAAGATTGTGTGTGTGTTCGTGTGTGTGTTGTGTGTGTTGTGTATATATGGACAGCGGGGGTGCACTTAAACCCATAAGGGTAACAGGGAAGAACAAAGGTAATGACTCGCATTTGATGATCTTGGCTTCCTCAATAAATTTAGGAGGCGAGGCAGTTACTGACTGAGAGAGGTTCAGATTTGTGGCAGTGAAGATTTGTAGCAGTTTCTATGGGGATGGAGTGAAAAATCATTTAAAGATAAGTAAAAAGGTTGCCACACAGTATCGAGGTTCATGCTGAGGTTAAATAGCATGAATTTTTAGTGTCACTAGTTGCCAGGGTTATGTGACTTTCTTTTGCAATGTTTTAGCGGTCTGGCAGTAGAAAACCCAGCTGGCAGGATTTAGAGAGGGTGAAGAAGCGGAGGATGCTAGTGAGCCCATTTTAGAAATAACTAAATGCTGAGGAGAGCCAGGAATGTGCCTTTTTTTTAAAGCTGCATGCCAGTTGGTTTGGGTGCAGGTTACACTCTACAGACAGAACAGTTGTTGCTGAAGAGAAGGCTAAGGAAGAGAGGGAGGAGTGGGGGAGGCAGAAGCGTGGGGGGTAAGTGATGAACAGTAGGGCTAAGTGTGGAGCAGATGCAGTCAGGATATCAGTGTTTGGGGAGTTAGAACTGGCAGAGTCCAGGGAATGAGACTCCTGCTGCCCGACCTGAAGAACTGATACAAGGATGTTAGGAATAAAAATAGCAAAGTATTTAAGTGATCAAGGACTTTGGCAGTGGGTGTGGTAGAGAGAAAGAGCTGCAGTCCAGGTATAAATTCATCAATGATCATCAAGTAATGCCCAGAAAATAGACCGAGAGCCCAAAAGAGGAGGAATTGTTATAAATAATAGAAACTTGAAAAGGCATGTAATTGTGGAGTTCTCATGTTCGGTAATTTTTAAAAATAACCACTGATGTCTCACTAGCAATATGGCATGTTAGAGGAATACTGATATGAAGACTTAATTTATAAGGAAACATAGGTGGAATCATAGGTTAAAATATGAATGCCCCTGTTCTTTTTTTTTAAATATGAAATTTATTGTCAAATCCATACAACACCCAGTGCTCATCCCAACAGCTGCCCCCCTCAATGCCCAATGCCCCTGTTCTTCAATGTTTTATCTCTAGTATATATTAAATGCAAATTGTAGTTTGAGTTACAGCTTATGTTTATGATGCTAGGTCCTTTATTATCGAACTCCTTTTAGCCATATAGTATTGATGTGTTCATAAAACTGAGAAAAGACAAAATATTACTTCATTTGAACTTCAACTACAGTTGGCCCTTGAACAATATAAGAGTTAGGGACGCCAATCCCTGTGCAGTCAAAACACCATGCACAACTTTTGACTCCACAAAAACTTAACTACTAATGACCTACTGTTGACTGGAAGCCTTATCGATGATGTAAACAGTCGACTCACATATATTTTGTATGTTATGTATATTACACACTGTATCCTCACAATCGGGTGAGCTAGAGAAAAGAAAATGTTATTAAAATTAGTAGGAAGAGAAAATACATTTACAGCACCCTACTATATTTGACCCTGCACAGTTCAAACCTGTGTTGTTCAAGGGTCCACTGTGTTTCTAAACCTATCTGTATCTTACAAAATATTTAAAAACTCCTATAGTATAGAGTAACCACTATGACATAGCAGAATTCCAGAGCAGACCTAAGAAGCACTGAGTCCAGTTTCTGTTCTGCTACTGACTTCCTATGTAAATCTGAACAAATTACCTAATTTTCTAGTACCTGGTTTACTCAACAATCAAATAGATATTACGGTATGTAATAGTGATTTTCTAACTCACGCGGTTTATTGAAGTGTTAAGATGTAAAGGCATTTTGAAAAATAAACTTAAGCAAAAATACAGAACTAAGTTGTTATTATAGAATCAAATTAGAATTTCCAAATCTGATATTAAAAAAGAATATACTGACAATTGCAATTAAAGTAAATTCTGGACTTAAGTCAACTTTCACTGTTTTAAAGGCTGATTTTAGTCATTGATATTTTACCTTAATATCTGAACACAAGTTTCAGGATGACTAATCCATTTTCATAAATATGGTAGAGGATTAATCAGACAATGAAATGCTTTTATTAGCGGGTATAGTAAAGGAAAGGACACATAATAAAACTTTGTGTTCTAAGTTCAGAATTATGAGTGGTCTGTGAAAAAAAAATAGGAAAAACTACAGAGGAGGAAGATACCTATTTGGACCTTTAAGACCCCACTGTTTCTAAACACCATGGAATCTGTCCCTCTGCCCTTTCTTCTTCTAAAAGCGATGCCCTGAGCTTTCTTATAACTCCTTGTAAGCTCTCATGATATGAAAGAAATCTTTAAAAAAAACTTTTTAATGTTTATTTGAGAGAAAGAGAGCAGGGGAGGGGCAGAGAGAGAGGGAGACACAGAATCTGAAGCAGGCTCCAGGCTCCAAACCATCATCACAGAGCCCAACGTGGGGCTCGAACCCACAAAACTCTGAGATCATGACCTTAACTGAAGTCGGATGCTTAACTGACTGAGCCACCCAGGCCCCCTGAAAGAAATCTTTTAAAAATGTACTTCTCTTGTTCCTGCAGTGTATGAAATCTATGGATTAATAATTACGTTCCCCAGAACAACACTTTAGTATTCCATACTGAAGCAGAAATTGCAAGGGAAGACTGGATAATTAACAGGCAGTTAGCAGACCTTATGGAAAATTGATTTGGTGTTAGTTGTAAAAAAATAAATAAATAAATAGCTAGATAGATAAATAGATCTCTAGATAAATACATAAATAAGCAACCAGTCAAAACATACTGTTGATGTTCTTAGAGGAAAATGATTATACAAATAAACACATTCAATTTTATACAGATAAAATGAAGAGATAATAAGTTGAAATAACTTCCGTGGGAGTAGACCCTTTGATCCCCTGAGAAGTTGAACAGTCTTAGGACATGTATTCTCCCCAGAAGTGTGAGCTACGTGCCTTGGGTGATGTCACCAGTGACTGGTAACCACCGCAGTGTAAACACACAGCAGGAAATAAATGTGGGTAGGGCAAGGGTCTAGAAGCATGCCTTCCTCCTAGAAGAATCATGCCTTCCAATGCCAGTGATTTGTTTGGATTTTTTTTTTTTTTTTTAAGGAAGAGACAGGATGGAGCTCAGCTCTTGCCTTCTGTCACAGAAACCTTTAGTTTCATAGGGCAGTGTCTTCCCTTGACAAATGGATTTCCTCCTTGGCAGTCTCCGTAACACTGAAGTAAGGGGGACTCTTTGCTCTTGCTGTAGTTATTGGTTGCTCTCCCCAGACTGACAAGCTCCTCTGTGGATTTGCTAAGAGGAAAGTTTCGAGTTACCAGAATTAGGCAAGCCCACTGAGAAGCAGGAGGAGGGAGGAGCAGCAGGAGCAAAAGAAGCAGCGCCTTTAAGCACTACAACAGCTGCTCCTCTGATTGGCTGGATGGTTCAGCTGCGTCCCTGGAACAAAAGGTCAAAGTGGACTGCAGTGTAAATGTAGAGAGGCGGCCGATAAAATAGCATTGCTTGAAGAAGTTTGGAGGCTGGGAGCAGCAGCACACTGGCTAACTGCAGAGCAAGTCGCTTCTCCAGCTGTGAGGTGCAGCCTCACCCCCAAGCCCAGCTTAGCCACTGTGAGAAGACGTTTCCTGTATAGGCGGACCCAATTGGCGTGGAAGAGACAGTTGTGAGGGTCCCTGGCAAATTTATACACAAGAATGGCCTGTGAAATCATGCCTCTCCAAAGGTAGTGTTCTTTCCTGTTTGTTTTGTTTTATTCTCTTCTGTATTTTCTGAGTGGTACGAAACCATGTAACTTTGCCAATACTTGGCATCTTTTAGTCGTGTGCTGCAAACGTGTGGAGCCTGTCGTACATGATGTCCTTCCCTGAGACCAGAAGAATTTGAATATTGTACTGCTGCTTTTACTGACATTTATGCCCAATTTCTTATCTTTCTCACTTGATTGTTGTGTCCAATTATTTCCTTCCTTGAAAGAGAATAAATGTAAGAAAATATCTTTGACATCTGAAGGAAAACAGAAACTAAAGAATGTATTGAACAGGTTTATAATACAACTGAGTCAGCTTCTTAGCAATGTTGGGAAGCTGTGGCAAGCTCTCAGCTCATTTTAAAGGATGGTGATACGCTAAAGACCTTTTAAAAATGCATGTTAGGATCTCTCCTGGAGTCCAGATCTAAGCAAGGGTTTTCTGTCAATAAGTACATTGTAATACACGGACATAAATGTTAAGGAAGAATTTCCCCATAAATAATTCTAGATAGATGTATTTATATATATATATAACACCTTTCTAAGAACTGCTATGTAAGAATGACTGAGCACACAGCTCTATTTTGTTCGTTAATGATTGTAGTATGGATTGCAGAGGGTGGGGTGGAGGAATTATACCAAAGCAAAGAAAGGTAAATTTAAACAAAGAGGCTTGTTAAAAAGAACACTGCTGGTGAATGAATAAGTGAATAATGTATTCTAGAATGTTAAAACTGGAAGTCACGTCTGTGATGACTGGAATTCAGTCCTTCAGTTTCACAGTAGGAAAACTGAGGCACAGAGGAAGTCTCAAAGTTGCCCAAGGTCACGTTTTATGATTTTTAAATTTACTTTTTCCAACCATATGATTATATTTCAACTTTACATGCATTATCATTTGATTCCATGTAAATGCTTCCTTTCAGAAAATTCTAAAGGGTTTTATTAGTGAAAATGATCTCAAATGTCAAATAGTAAATAGTTTATAAGACTGAAAATATCTGCGAAAAAGTGAATTTCAATTTTAAAAACCATGCCACCAATATTTTACTGAAAGTCCATGTTTTAACAATGAAAATGAGGTTTACAAAAATTCGGTGTTTATTTGCAGGGTGTTCCCTGCAGATGTACACTGTGACATAGACCAGTGTGGTTGTTTTTCTTTCACTGTAATGACGAGCACACTGAAATGGGAACTTGATGGGGGTGTCCCAAGAATTCCTCTTCTAAAAATTAATAACCCAAGGGAGCAGAAAGTGGTTTATGGATAGGTCTGAAATTTTTCTATATTGACCCAGTAGAAAGGGCCACATGCTTAAAGCTTGCAACAGACTAAATCTAATGTACACTTTTTGGAGTCTTGATTTGCTTCCCAACTTCAAAGTTGGGGACTTGTTTTTCTTATAATGACATCAATCTTAAAGGTCTTAAGCAGTCATATTCTAGATAAGAATTTTGGCTATTACTGAACTCTGTATTAAGCTGCTTGATGATATAATAACTGTTGAGAAAATAGATCTTTATACTGGCAAAACATTGCTGAGGGATTTAATGAAAGCTAAAATAGAACTAGCATGATTTCCTCCAGAATTATTTTGCATTATTAGTCCATATTAGTAAGCCTATGTAAGAGGAATAATTTGAATTTGCATTCAGGAATGCTGATTGGTGTATTCATTGCTCCCTGGCTCTGAGAATTTAATTTGATTGATTACCCTGCAGTCTTCACTTCCAGCCTATGCCTGCCTTTGATTATAAACCTCCTGAAGGCAAGGAGCAGGTTTGTGTAGTTCTCTTCATTAAGGATCTCATGTGAATTTAAGCATGTATGCAGAAAACTTTCCTGTTCCTATGCATAATTGCTTCTTCCAAATCCAGTTCAGTATCTTAGGCTAGGGATTCCTGTGAGCCTCTGATTGACTGTTGCCAACCGACCCCACTGTTAACGCTGCCTGAAGCAGGAAGGTTGCAGAGCCTTGTGGTATGTGTGCTGACTGATGGCATGAATGCTTTGCTCAGTTCTGTTTAAGAGCAGTAAGGGGCTAGAACTGAATTAAAAGTAGATGAGTAAAAGAATAGCTCAAGATACCAGTTAAAAAAAATTTGTGCTTCCTGTTTGTATTGAGCAGAATGGCCAATGATTCTCATACTTCAGATGCATGAGAATTACGTGAGGAACTAAGTTTTTAAAACAGCTTATTCCTGCTGCCCTCTTTCCCTAGAGTTACTGAATCTGAATCTGGGTGTGACAGGGAAAGTAAATACATTTTGGCAAGCTTCCTGAAAGCAAATCTGGCACAAATGGTCCAAACACTAAGAGAAACACACATCTAAACTCTAGTTAATGATTATAGCTTGTGTAAAGCCATTGACAGCAGGTGTGTATATATATATATACGTATATATATATATATACGTATATATATATGTATATATATATACGTATATGTATATATACGTATATATATATATACATATATATATACGTATATATATATGAATCTAACACTTTACTACTCAACGTCCCCAAATAACATCTTTAATATCATGACCTTACGTGAAGTATTTTTTTTTTCATAATCGATGCTTTCAATTACTAGGTGTTAGTGTTACCTGTCAAAGCATACTTACAATGTTGTTGAATATATTAAACACTTGGTACTACCAGGGATACTAAAGTAATCAAGACACAAGCTCTGCTTCAAAGAGGCCACATGCTAGTGAGGATGCAGTCACAGTACCAGACAATTACAATACATGTGATGAGTTCAGTAATAGACAGTGTGATTAGCATAATAATAGAGATGTGCCTACATGGATAACATTACTTTGTTTTATTTAACCTCATATAAGCATATGATCTTATTAGAGGGTGTGTTTTTACCCTAATGTCTCCTTAGCTTACAATTTCCATGAGTGACTTTTTAGCCTTTCTTAGCATGTTGTGAAAGTATGTAGAAGATAAATTTGCTACTGCTAATCTGTAACTGAGATGAGAATAACAGATGAGGTTGAAAGCTAAGAATGAAATAAATACTTTGGTTCCCTTTAATATATTTTGCTATCTGTTTATTAATGTAATTTATAGACCTTCAAAGATGGAGTTGACTGTTTAGAAGAACTCATGACCTTTAGAAAAAAACTGCAGAGGTTAAATGTTTAAAATATGACCCTCTATAAAGTGAAGGACTCAGTTCTTACAATTCACTTCAAATGGCTCAAAGATGGGATCTTACTACATATCTGTTGAGCCATTAAGACTGTCTCCATTATTGACTGTTAGAAACTGAGAACAAACTGAGGGTTGATGGGGGGTGGGAGGGAGGGCAGGGTGGGTGATGTGTATTGAGGAGGGCACCTTTTGGGATGAGCACTGGGTGTTGTATGGAAACCAATTTGACAGTAAATTTCATATATTAAAAAATAAAAATAAAAAAAATAATAAATAAATAAATTAAAAAAGAAAAAAAAGTTATAACCACTTACAAACTAATGCAAAATTTAAGATTTCTTCAAATTTAAATGTATTAAATATTGGTGAAAATAGCGCTGATTTAAAAGACCATATTTATCTTAAAAGATAGCACTCAGGACAAGGATTAGATATCATCAGAAACATATTTTTTCATAAAAATTAAAGCTGATTAAGACATGAAAAAAAAAAAAAGACTGTCTCCATTTTTGAAGATACTAAAATATCTCTATGTACTTCTTATACTGAATGATAAAACTCAGTACACTCTATAGCACTGTATAGATATTCTTGCCATTTGACAAAGTTCCCCAAAAGAAGTAAAATCATATCTGAGGTAAGTTGGGAAACCATATTAAGTTAAGAAATGAAATAAGTTTTCTTGAGGTGCCTCACTGGCTCAGTTGGTACAGCATATGACTCTTGATCTTGAGCCTTGCATAGAGTTTTGTTTTCTCAGGTGACTAAATTTACCTTCTGTCACTAATGAGATAGTATGTTTTATCAGATTCCAGGCTTTACTTATACCTCAGGCTCTTTGTATGATTTATATCCTATTGGACTTTTTTCCTTACATATTGTGGATCTTTAGGTAGGATCTCTATTTTATGTATAGAAAGATTTTGACAGGCTAAGAAACAAATCTTAACCCTGAGTCTTATGTCTATGAAAAAACTCTCAACTTTCACAACAGTATTTTGATTTGCTCGATTAACTTTCCAATAACCACTAAGTCGGTTTATATCCTCAAAGAATGATGATGGAAGATGAAGTCAGGAACTGATGATTAATCTAATGTACCTGCTTTCATGTGTTAGCATCCTCTTGTTTCCCTGGTTTATTTACCAAAGTGGGAAACTGAGATTAAGAAAGTTTACATGATTCTCTTGTTCATTACTCCATCTCTCAGATTATGGTATTCAGTGTCTGTTACTGATTACTTATTTTATGATGGTGAAATACCTTGCAATTCCAAATTGCAATGGCCTTTTTAAGAATTTGCATGGCCCCAGGGTTCATTAACAGGTTAGTAGTGGCCCAGCATGGGAAAATTTCACTGAAACGTCTTATCAGCAGAATTCATCTGGTCTGACCAAGCATTGGTAGTTAGAATAACCTTTTGCAAACAAGAAAACATGGGTAATATGGGGATGATGCAGGAGTTAACCAGAAAACACACCAGCTAATGGTAGTCCTGCTTGTGCGTCTTGTGTGTAATGTTAGAGAGCCCTCTACTGCTTGTGGTGGTGACACCACCAGTTACCTTATCTGTAAGCCAATATTCTTTCTAGCTTGTTGATACTTGGATAGCACTCTGTGCTTGTCCCCTAATCCCTCCATAGACACAGTCTAAGAGGGAGTTAAAAGATGCCTCACTTCAAACCCAAGTTAACCCTTATGGGTTTGTGTATCTAAACTTAGATTTCATCACTGATCTAGTCTATACTTGGTAGTAACAAGAAGTCACTGAGAATAATTAAGACCTCTGTGAGTTCTCTCATTGGATGGTTACAGTGTCTCTGAGTCTAAATATTTGCTAATTACTCCAAATTAAGAGGATATTATGAACTAAGATGGGGATGTTTTAAAATTTTACAGAGATCACCCTGTCTAAACCATGGAAGAATTAGAGGTGTTGAATAGTCAGTGCAAAGCAGTGGGGAAAGCAGCAGAAAGGTAGTAAACTTGCTATCAAATAAACATGTGCAGAGACTGACAGCTAGCTAGCCATGTGAATTTGATCAGGTCATCTTCCTCATCTATAAAATGGGATGATAATGATTCATATACTTACGTATGGGGGCAATTTTAGAGTTAAAGAATATGATAGTTCTTCCTAAATGACAAAACTACTCAGACATGAAGAATAGTAGTATATTGCTTTTCTCTTGGTTTTTTTTTCTTTTATTCTTCAGTACCTTTCAATTTTTTGAATGCAAGACTTCTTAACACAGGTAAGGTGAGGCTCTAGCATTGCATTCCATTTCATTGGATGAATATTGAAAAGTGGCTTAAAGAATGGTTTGCAGGAAGTGTAATTACAAATACTCTGGAATCAAATCTCTTGAAACTCTCAAAACCTTCTGCCCTGTTTTTTCCTATGACCCTTATATATTTATGTGATGATCAGAATGAATTGCCAAGAAATAGTTTGTACTGTATAAAACCTCTTAAAAGGACTATTTATTCTTTAAGAAGAACTGGAAATAACTTTTTTTAAAAAGCTTTATTGAGATATAATTCACATAACCATGTAATTCACCTATATAAAGTATATAATTCAATGATTTTTTAGTACATTCACAAGATTGTACAACCATCACTACAAGCAATTTTTTTTTATTTTTTTTAATGTTTATTTATTTTTGAGACAGAGAGAGACAGAGCATGAACAGGGGAGGGGCAGAGAGAGAGAGGGAGACACAGAATCAGAAGCAGGCTCCAGGCTCTGAGCCATCAGCCCAGAGCCCGACGCGGGGCTCGAACTCACGGACCGTGAGATCGTGACCTGAGCTGAAGTCGGATGCTTAACCGACTGAGCCACCCAGGCGCCCCACTACAAGCAATTTTAGAATATCTTCATCACCCAAAAGAAACCCTGTACATTTCAGCTGTCAATCCCCATCGTGAGCTAAATGTGTTCCCCCAAAATTCACATGTTGAAGCTCTAATCCCCAGTGTGATGATATTTGGAGATGGGACCCTTTGAGAGGTAATTAGGTTTGGATGAGGCCATGGAGGTGGTGCTCCCATGATAGGATTGGTGTCCTTATAAGGAGATAAGGGGTCTAGAGTGCTCACTCTTCCCCAACCCCCACCCCCACCATAGGTGGATATAGCAAGAAGGTGGCAGCCGGCAAGCCAGGGAGAGCTCTCACCAGAACCTGATCTTGCTAGCATCCTGATCTTAGACTTCCAATCACTGGAACTGTGAGAAGTAAGTGTTTCTATTAAGCCATCCAATCTATGGTATCTTGTTAGAACAGCCCAAACTGACTAAAACAACCCTCAATATCCCTTTAACCCCCCATCCCAACTCTAGGCAACCACTAATCTACTTTCTGTCTCTAAACATTTGCCTCTTCTGGACACTACATTATAACACTTGGGCAGGTTGTCACAGAGCCACATGTGGAAACTAATTTTAATTCTCGCATAAGAATGGCATGTTAATGGGAAATAGTGGGGAGATGAATGGTAAAAAAAAAACAAAAACAAAAAAAAAAAAAAAAAAAAAAAACACACACACACAAAATATTAGGAAGCCCAGCAAGTTGACTTTCAAAATTAAGATACCTAGGTAAAGAAATAAAAATACTGGGCAGTGGGGGAGAGGAGAGACACAGGATACATTTGATAAAACCTTTAAGGTTGTGGTCAGGAAATCATGTATCTTCTCATCAACTGTAAGAATAAAAATCAACAAAAGCAAATAACTGAACTGCTTTACTCAGATCATATTGAAGGGAATAAAAACGGCCAGAAAAAGTTAAGGGCTTAGAAAGAGCTTAGTATGATACATGAGTATTTTGCTGTCAGCAAAATGATCATGGAAAGAACTATAACTTCACTGTCTAGATTAAAATAGCCCCTGAAATCAAGATTACAAACTGACAGCCAGCCAGAGTGGACCATTGATACACCGTGTAGTATTTTTATAAATGACTCCTTCACTTTCAGTTCCTTGACTTAGCAAAAACTCCAACGCCTGCCTGTCCCGGGTGCCCCTGCCTAGATGCACCTGCCGCGTCTGGAGAGCTGCACTTGCTCCATGCTGCCTCCTTCCTTTGCACACTCTCTTCCCTTGTGGAAGAGTTCTCCTGTTTGTGACCTTTCTCCTAATAATGCCTATATGACCCTAATCTAACAGACTGCATAGTGCTTGAGCGTAAGGTCTGGTGCCCTGGCTTCCACAGACGCGGACTTTAATCTCAGCCCTGCCTGGCTCCATGGCCTCCAGCTGGTGAATTACCCTCTTGAAGACTTGTTTCTCTGATCTGAAAAAAATCCAGTTAGTGATACCTCTCTCCAAGTGTGTCTTTGAGGATCAAATGAGAAAATGGATGTGAAGCTCTTAGCCCAAAGCCTTGACTTATTGAGGTAAAGCCCTCAATACATGGTAGCCATGTATCCTTTCTTCCTAATCATTATCAACTGTCGGGTTTCTGTTTCTCCCTGGTCTATAAATTCTGTGAGGATTTGGACCATATCCTATTAGCCTGTGTATCTGCAGCACCTATTATAGGCTCTGACGCATAATAGCCACTCAGAACATGCTGAACGAGCTCTTGCATGTAGTTATGGAAGATCACAAAGCTGAAGGGAAGGTAGACATCAAGCCTTCATACATTGGCAAGTTCCTCATCATCCTAAAAACCAATGTAAGAATCATGATAGAGTAGAAACAAGTCAGTGACTTCGTTTACTGTGTAAAACCCTCCTCTGGCAGAGGAAGGAAGATGACAGGATAATTTGCATTGCTTTCTGCATATTTTTGTCTCCCTCAAGAAACCCACATTCAGACTCAACAGTTTGGGAAGTTAAGATCTTTTAAATAAAAACTATATCAACAAACCATCAATAATGTTATAATGGTAATTATTTTTAAGAGTTAGTAAAAATTATTTGCTATTTCCTTCCTCTGTTCTGCAGGTATCCTCATATTCTTTTACTTTGTTGAACTAAAGATCAGAAAATATTTTAACTTACTTATTAACGTTCTAAAAGTATTTTCTCATCAACTCATATCAACTCCCCCGTAAAGTTACTGTTTTAGCATTCTCAATTATTGCCTCCCCAAGGCAATCCGTGATAAACCTCACTTTTCTGAACAAGGCTCTCAGAGACAAGTGAAAGCTTCCAACTGCCTTGAAAATAGTTTGGTGACTAAACCAAAAAAATTTTTAAGCCCCAAACAACCTTTGGGTCTGCAGTGAAGTGAAATAATTTTCTTTTCCTGCTCTCAAGCCAGAACAAACAGATACAGTGTGTGGCAAGGCCGTATTACCTTGCCTGAACATATCCTTTTCTGGGCTCACTGAACACCACAGAAAGTACGGCATTTACATTGCTGGCATAGTGGCAGAACTCCCACCTCATTGTGCAGTGGAAGGAAAGAAAATAATTTCATGTGTCTCGGGATGGGAGAGAAAGCCTGTGGCATTGTTGTGATTTCATTAAGTTTTGAATAGAAAAGAACAAGAGCACTTAAAATAATCTACATGTTCATGCTGAAAATGCTTCTAGCCAGCCCAATTCATTTTACAAATAATAAATGAATTATTACTATTTAAACAGTGTATGTTTTCAAAATATTACATCAAACTGGTAGTGTTAGCACTCAGCAAAGTCTTGGTGATGCTGATTTTACTCAGCCATATACTGAGCACTGGAGTGTTCTAGGTACCTTGCTAGATGCTGGTAGTGGTACAGAGATAAAGACGAATCCAGGAGGTGAGGCAAGCATCTGAACTCATGAATTCTTTTTTTTTTTTTTTAATTTTTTTTTAATGTTTATTTTTGAGACAGAGAGAGACAGAGCATGAACGGGGGAGGGGCAGAGAGAGAGGGAGACACAGAATTGGAAGCAGGCTCCAGGCTCTGAGCCATTAGCCCAGAGCCCGACGCGGGGCTCAAACTCACGGACCACGAGATCGTGACCTGAGCTGAAGTCGGATGCTTAACCGACTGAGCCACCCAGGCACCCCTGAACTCATGAATTCTGGTGTTGTGCTGCTCGTTTATAGCTATGAACAGTGTATCGGAGCCTGCAGAAAGAGGCGGCTCCCTCTCCAGGGTGCTGGAGATGACTTTCCAGATTAGATGACACTTGAGCTGAAAGACGAAATATTTACCCAGGCTGAGAGAGGTGGAAGAAACATTTAAGGCAGAGGGAACAGCACGTACAAACTGGAGGAGTTACAAAAGTGTAGTGACTGGTCTACAGTGGTATGTTGGATGGACCTAGATTGGGAGGGACCTTCAGTGCCAGGTTTAGACATTTGGATTTTACTTCAAGGCAATGGGGAAGTGGGAGAGGCTTTTAAATTAGGAGGATGAACCTGCTGGAATATGAAGGATAAACTGGTGTGAATGGCAGGGAAACTGTACTGACCCTGGGAAAGACGAAGGCAGTGGTAATGGAAAGATCAAGTTCAAGAGACTTGTCTTTTTTTCTTTAGGTAGAATCAGCACAATTTGGGGATTGACCAGTTGTGAGTTTGAGGGATAAACTTCTTTAAGGAGAGCAGTTGGCTTGTTAACATGACTTCTGTATTATAAAAGGAATTCCTTTCTGTGACTTCAAAACATTTCTCTGGGCAAAATCCCCTATGAAGTGCAGGGTGAGCATCTTGGCATGTCGGTCAGTCAGCAGGTAGTTGTCTTCACTTCTGACATTCTGGCTGTCAGAAGGGACACGATAGAAGTAGAGAAAGGAACCCTCCCTCTCCCTGATGAGAAGCTCTTCCCCGATGTGTGCACACCCTCACTCCCCTCAAATCTCTGAATTATATTCATTAGAAAGGCATCCAGAGATAGAAGTAGTTGGGGATATGGAACTGAAAAAAAAATGACATGTTCCTTAGTTCCCTCCAAGTATGTTTTTTGAATCTAAAAGAATGTGGGTTGATAAAGAATGCCATCGTCATGAAATCAGGAGGAATCCAAAGAGATCACGTGTCCCTGAGTCTCACTCTTGACACCATCCTGTGGTTCAACAAGGAAAAGAATATTTAAAAGAGACTTGGAAGTACCCAAGGCTTTCTAGAACTATGTTCTCATGCCCACTGCTGGGTTTATCTGGGACCACTTCCTCTCTGTGCCTCTCTGCCATCTAGACTGGACAAAATCTGTACTTCTTTGGCCCACTGCTGGTTGTGGCAATGGAGCAGAGAAAGAACGAGTGTTTTCTTTCTCTCCTGTGGGAACATAGATCTTAATTCAACAACATTCATTGAGTATCATTGTATATATCAAGCAAGGGAGAAGTGTAATTATTAGAACACTATTTTTCAACTGTGAGTCATGACTTATTGGTGGTCATAAAATGAATTTAGCAGGTTGTGACTAGTATTTTATATAATTTTACGTAAGTAAAATGTAACACAATGGAAATATCAAAAGTAAGGAAATTTCATAAAATGTGTGTCCATTTTGTGTGTATGTATAATGACGTAAAATGTGTTTCTAACTGGATCATAACCAGAGGTTTCTTTTAAATATTGTCTCTGGACTACTTATTGAAGATAGTTCATTTGAATGAGAGGTTAGTACAGGCCTGGAAATCAAATCCCCATTTCAGTGTTGGAAATAAATTCTAGTCTGAGCGTGTCTACAAAGGAATTTTGAGACACAAACTTTTTGTAAGATGAAGACACTTTGGTTAGGCAGGTTCTTACTTCTGAATTTAGGGAAAAAACATTTAGTAGATTTATTAGTTTCCTAGGGCTTCTATAGCAAAGTACTACTAACAGGGAGGCTTGAAATGAGAGAAATTTATTGCCTCACTGTTCAGGAGGCCAGAAGTTCCAAATCAATGTTGGCAAAGCCATGCGCTCACTGAAGGATCTGGAGACGGATCTGTTCCAGGCCTGTCTCCTGGCTTCTAGGAGTTCCTTGGCTTAATGGCAGATACAGTTTCATCTTCATACGGCATTCTCCCGGTGCATATCTGTCTTTGTGTCCAAATTTCCCCTTTGTACCAGGACTCCAGTTATACTGAATTAGGGCCCCCTCAAATGATTTCTTTTTCTCTTGTCTTTTTTGAGAGAGAGAGAGAGCATAAGCAGAGGAGGGGCAGAGAGAAAGGGGGACAGAGGATCCAAAGTGGGACCTGCACTGACAGCAGCAAGCCCGATGCAGGGCTCAAACTCACAAACTGAAATCGTGACCTAAGCCCAACTTGGACGTTCAACCAACTGAGTCACTCAGGTGCCCTAATGATTTCATTTTAACTCCATCACCTCTGTAAAGACTCTGTTTCCAAATAAGGTCACATGCTGAGGTACTGGGGTTAGTGCTTCCACATATCTTTCTGAAGGGACACAATTCAACCCCTAACCGGTATATTTCAAATTTCCACTAGGCGATCAAGAAAATGGTAAGAATGTTTTCTTTTCTAATTGAGAAAAAACTTCTAAATTTTTGGGTGTCTTTTTATTTTGTCTGTTTATTTTGCCTCCAAAATAATACCTCTTTGTGTTGGCCAGAAATTCCTGTTGTCCTATGAATATTAACAGCTTCAGCTCTTTGCATTTACCCTTTGGTCAGGAAAATCAATTTGCTCTTGAACTTCAATAATTTGTTTTTAATTCTACTGGCCACGTGTTGTGTTCTTAATCACAAAATGCAAATAATAAAACTAACCAAAACTGTTTGGGTTTATAATACTTACAAAACTTACAAAGAAGTATATACGTACATCTACAAAAATATCCCCCCAAAATTACAGCTGCAAACACTTACCTACGAACCAATCTGAAAACATCTACATTTGTTTCCCAAAAAGAACAGAGAGATTGTTGTGGCTTTTTTTCCATATTCCTGAATGAGGCCAAACCAAAAATCTGAGGACAACACCAGCTGTTACATCACTCTCCACTTGGAGTAGTACATGGTTAATGCCTGGCACTGGGGACAAATTGAAAATGCTCAAGTGTGACACTTTAGGTTTTGCAGAGGAAGGAAGGAAAAAAATCTGCTAACTTCACTCACCTCATCATTCTCTAAGAAAATTCGTCTAAGAAAACTTAGCACATTCTGCTGCAACATGAGGGAAAAACCTGAATTCCAGAAAAAATGTTTACTTAATACTTTTAATTGTATCTTTTATTACTCCCTCACTTGGTCTCTCCCTTTTGCTCTGTTTTGTTGTTTTTGTTTTGTTTTGTTGCTTTGTCATTTGTCTGTTTTGTTGTTTGATGGTTTTCCTAGATTCTTCAATGAATAGAACTTAATCCTTAGCATTTACCTGTTTTTCATACTCCTCAGTACTCAAGGAACACTTGCGAACTATTTCTTTTAGATCAAATCACTCGAAAATTTGTTAAAGTGTGTAGCTAAATATGCAGGTGATGTTCATTTTTTTGGTAGCCAGACAACCAGTTAGACAGTTGGACTAGTTGGAGCATTTATTGAGATAACTCAAAAGGTAATTGATTGGAACAGTGGTTTGATCCAGCAGAGGAAGTTCCATTTTGAATACCACCCTCGGGATTCTCCCAAAAGCGTTGGTTTTTTCTCAGACATAGAAAATGCCATACATTTTGTGATATCTGTTAGCTTTCCATGTAATTAAATTGATGGGTATTGTATTCATTGGCCTCACATTAGAAATTAGCACAGCTCGTGAAGAAACTGTAATGTAAGTCTAGCTCTCATTCATTTATGTGCATTTACTAGTGTTGAGCCATATAAATAAGTTCGATTAGGACCCACTAAAAACATAATATCTGTTATTGCCATTCACAGTTGTAGCTTCCTAGATTTGGACTGTTACTTGGGTCTGTTTGATCAGTGTTCTTCCCAGAGACAGTTGTTTTGAGAGAATAGATCACCATGTGTCTGAGGACATCAGGCACCTGATTGCCTGGCATACATGAGGTGGCTGCCCAAATCTCTCAATGTATGTTTGAATTTTAAAGAGAAAACAAAGGGAAACTAATTGGCTGCTTAAACTTGGCCATTACTCAGGGTTAGCAAACAGGAAATAATTAAAACCTGGAGTTTATGTTAGTAACCAAGGAGGAAACTGAATGAATTCCAATTTGTTAGAATTTGTCATTGGTTTACTTTTATGGCACACACTCCCTTTTTCATTTGCGGTACTTGTTCTTATTTTAAAAATTTAAAAATGAGTCAAATAATTCTCAATTTAAAATTTAGGCCAAGGGTCGCCTGGGTGGCCCGGTCGGTTAAGTGTCCGACTTTGGCTCAGGTCGTGATCTCACAGTTTGTGAGTTTGAGCCCCACGTTGGGATCTGTGCTGACAGCTCAGAGCCTGGTGCCTGCTTCAGATTCTGCATCTCCCTCTCTGTCTGCCCTAGTCCTCCCCCCCCCCACCTCAAAAATAAAACATTAAAAAAATAAAATAAAATTTAGGCCAAAAACTATGACTCGTTTAATACCATCAGACATGCCTAAGATTGACATAAATCCAGAAACAGGCATAAATAACCTCTATAAGTAGACATTTGGGGACTGTAACAATAACAAAAGAGCCATTTTGTACCAATGTAGAAATGGTGATTTTTTTTTCAAATGTCTTATGTTCTGATATGTAAATTGTATGGAAAAGTTTGTTTTCTCAGTTATGTTTGGAAGAATTCTCCTTAGCCATTTTTGCTTAAAATTGCCTTGAAATCAGTGCATTAAATTGATTTTTAGAATTAATTGACTTAATTTGAAATCAGTGCTTCAGTTGTTTTAGAATCTATACCTTTGTCAAGATTACATTACTAAACCCAAGGAAAAGGTACTTTTATGAAAAGGAAAAGAGAAATATGCTAATTAACTATCAAAATTGATTTATTTTCATTTTCGTTTTGAATTATATTGTTGTCCTTGAGTACTGTGTGTGGATTTCTGCCCTGTTGACCACTGCTGACTGAAGAAATCTAATACTAAGCCTGTTTTATTTTATTTAAATTTCAGTAGTTTTACATTTTCTTTTTTGGAACGTGCAAAATTAGTTAAACTTTAGGGACATATCCAAATTAAGAGTTTCTCATTTTGTCTTTCATGGACAACTTTACTTTGTTTTCAGGCTGATGCAGCCTGACAGATATTTGCTTATGATTAAGAACTTGTGTTTCTATCAGGAGATATTCTTATACTGCCAGAGTACACTTCAATAAAATAATCACTTTATACATGCTATCAGTCGTCATGCATTGTGGACCGACTAAGTCTGGTGTAGAGTCACTAGAATCTTTATGATGGGATATAAAGTCCACAAGATCTTGCTGAGGGCTGCTGGAATGCAGACTGGCTGTCACATCAATTTTCTTCGCCTATTCATCCCACCGTATTCTGATAGGTTAAAACTGAAGGGAAGATGGTAAACAATGAAAATGGACTAACATGTAATATAGTAATTTACACATCACTAGCTGTGTGACCCGCATATGTTATGTTGCCCACTCTGAGCCCACTTTCCTCACGTTGAGAGGCAAGTGCCAGGGAGGGTTTGGGGGAGAATTTATGTGAGATAATTAATGTTAGAGCACCTGGTGGCACCTGGTTAATGAATAAATATGTCAGAAAAAAATGTGAAGGCAGAAAGGATTGATTTTGATTGCCTCTGCTACGAAGAAATTTAGCACACACACAAAATAAACATTAGCCAAAACATGTGAACAGCTGTGTTTAGAACTCTGCACCATCTAAATCATCTAAATTCTAAGGAAACCAACCATATTGCTAATTAAATCTTCACTAACGTACCCTTGTTAATTTTCATTCAATTTTGTTACATGTTAGAGTTCAGGATCTGTTCTGAGCAAAAAAATACTTAGTACGGTGCCCATTTTATAACACACGGAGGCAATTTTCCTGTAACAAAACCGTTACGGATTTTTAGTTGCAGCCTTTTTGCATAGTGTTGCTCATAATTAGTACTTCTTGATCATGAATCCTTGATTTGGGAACAACCCCATTCCAGCATTTTTTGTAATTTGTTAAGTGCTTTCAAGGAATATTTTGAAGCTAATATGTAAGCTCCTTGTATCAGTTTGGCTTCAAGTAGTCCCCTCTTGTAATAGCACAGCTCCAGGTGGCTTCTTTCCCAAGACACCTGGACATTTCCCACATGTTACCTCTAACTCTTCAGCTGCCCAGCCTGACTCTACAAGCTTTGCCCTCAATCCACCCACATTAGAGTCCATAATAAAGCTGATGCATCACTTACCCTTCACTTAGAAAGAATTGGCACAAGTGATCACAAACATTAAAATCTTTGGCAACATAAACATTAGAACAGCTAAGCTGTAATGAAATTGGAAACCAAAATCATGAAAGAATGAGAAATAGTATGTCTTAGTTTGTGTGCTGTCTTTCAACTAAAATGTTAAGACCTTTGGAGGACAGCTGTGTTTGTGTGTATGTGTTTTATAGTATAACTTTGTCATAAGATTTTGCCAATATATTACCAACTGAAGCAAACTTTTTTCATCAATGTTGCTTAAGAAAGTAAAAAATAAGCTGAGAGGGAAAGCTGAGATTACCTAGTTGCTTCCCCTAAGGTGGTGTGCACCCCATGTGGTATACAAGATTAGCCATAGGAGTACAGGAGAAAATTTTAGAGCTTCTTTTTAATTTTAACAGTTTCTATTTCTACTTTTATCTGTTTAATTCATGCACATAATTAATAGAGGTAGATACTTAGTCATATATTGAGGGGAGTGGCTGCTTAAAAGCAGATTTCATGAATGCATAATCAAAAAGGTTCAAAGATCACTCCAGTAGACACTAAGGGAGAGAGACTGACTCATTCTTTGCCTTGAAGTCATTTATCAGAAGAAAAACACATATTAAAGGGAAAACTATTGTATATATTTTACATTTTTAAAAATACCTTTGCATTAAGTTTTATATTGCTTCTATGTTGTTTGAATAATGTCAACTATTTCTATAATTTCATCTATGTCCTTACGTGTTATCCATACTCATTAATACTTAAAGTAACTGTCAAAAACAAAGTTCAAGAGTGTTGTTTACTGATGTGCCTCTCATTGCTAGGGCATCATTCCTGAAGTGGCTCACATTTAACAGGGATATTTTGTTGGCTGCTTCTTACTTTCATCATTGTGGTAATGAGCTATAATTAACTTTATTGAGGTAATTGAGTATGTATGCAATCATTTTAAGAGTTTATGTATAATATATAGAACTTGGATTGGGCTTGTAGAAATAAGGTAGTAAAAAGCTTCCTCTTGAAAGTGTGATGTGAATTACTTTTGCCTTAGGCTAATCTTGAAAGAAACCTCTCTTGATGGTCTCCCATGAAGAAGTAATTGACCTTGGCTAGGTCCAAGGTAGAGTATGTTTTATTAACCTTGCTCCTTTGTGAGATTAGCTCTAATGTGTCAAAATAAAATTTCTGACAGGCAGAACAGAATTTTAGTAAAATTGACATGTTAAAATATTAACAGAAATTAATTCAGAATTTATTTTCCTTTTAGTTCGCAGGAGGATGAAAGACCTATGTCACCTTTCTATTTGAGGTATTTATTTTATTTTTGTTGTTCTGTTACAGGGAATGGAGGAGGGGTGAGGTTCCTTTGAGTTTATTGGCCCATTTTAATGCTTTTCAATAGAATGTTCTACACTATGGCCAAACTAAGCTTATTAGAACTCTTCATCATATTGTTCATGCTGTGTTTTTCTTCTCTTTGGTTTAAGAAATCTTAAATTAACAGAGCTGAAAAGATTAAGATATTTTGTTTTAAATCCAGAAATGCCAAGGTAGTCATTTTAATTTCAGAAACCTCCTGATGATTAGGCCGTTACCTGTGTCTTAAAAATTTCTATTCTATACATATATGCAGATGGGGGAGGGGTGTGAGCACAAGGCTCATTGGCTGAAAAAAGTCTTCGGCTATGTTAAGTGTGAAAGTAAGTATTCAGTGAGTTGATGGAATTTAGGGCTATTTGCTAAAGCTTACAGAGGCAGAATAACAGCTATTACAACAGGTAAATTTACAGAATTCAAAGTAGATGTTAACTCTTTCCTCAGTTGTGAAATCTACTTTTTTAAAAGAAATGTCAGGATGTGTGATAAAGAGTTTATTTTTTAATCTGATTTGTTGTAATAGCCCCAGAGTTAGATTTAGACTTTAATTCAACCAACAATAGTTCAGAAATGTGTCATAGGACTTCAGTCTTAGCCAAGTGATTGCTTTTTAGTACTGTTTTGTCCTTCAGCAACTTGAAGCATATTGCATAATCACTTTGTGGCAAAAGAGAGAACATTTGAGGTTTTAGTTTGAGACAACATGGTGGTCCGTTTGATTCACTCTGGTTTCCTGCCAATCAAATCAGCATATTCTACTTCATAGGCTACCTCAACTATACAATTACCTTAAACACATGAGGAAGTTGTTGCCCAGTACGTGGTCACTCTGGTATTCATTATGTAAATATGCACAGTAATATCAAACAAATGATTATCATATATTAATGGAAATTAAATTTTACACAATACAAAAGACAAAGCACTAGATCATGCCAACTAATGAGAACTGTTCTCAGAATGTCTTATTTTTATTCCTCTGGGCAACATCAATCTATGTTTTACATAGTATTGAATTTTATTTTTTTTAACCATTTTAAAAAGCAGATGGAAATTATAAGTCTTAAGTCCTTAAAGAGACATAACCATGTCTTCTAGCGTGATAATTTTTAAAAATTATTTAGACTATTTAGTCTTGAAAAAGAAATTCTATACTTGCAAAATGAAAGTAAAAGAATGTAAAGAAAATGTATTTACCACAACTCTTGGTTGAGGCTATTTGACCTTTCAATGTTAAATGTCATAAAAACTAAAATATTATAGAAGTAGGAAAAAAGAATGAATGTGCACGCTAGTCCACATTACAGGAGAGCTAAAGTTGCAGAAGAAGGAAGTTATGAGCAGACGCTCTTTTGAAAATTTAACAAAGTGGAGCTGTACCACAAATGAAATAATAATTATTATTTGGCCTGAAATTACAATCTCAAATGTAGTTTATTTTTCTGAATAACATTATATGATAGTCTTAGAAATTATTTAAGAACTAGGTTCATACAAGTTAATTTAACTTTTTTTATTATCTACTTGGCATGAAGTAGGGAGAATCTATTAGTAACACATGAACCTGTTTAGAGGGAGTTTTTTTGGTTTTGTTTTCAAATTATTTGCATGGCTGGTTTGAGATTAACTTTTCTTGGGTTACTCTAGCATACAGAATTCAAGTGGAAGACAGAAAACATGATTGTTAACTATGATTACAGCTCTTCCAGATTTTTGAACTAGAAGCATAACATGTCCACTGCTAATTTAATTTATAAATTAGTGCACTTTTTTGACACTACCTTTAGTAAGAACAAATGAATGCTTAAATGTTTTAAATATATTAAAACTTCTGTAGCTTCTTTGTCTCCCTTTCCCTCCTACTTTATTAAGTTTTCATTCCTACAGTGCTCAGAAAGGGGAGTTAACTGTAAGACTTAGGAATTTCGTAATGATTTGTCACCATGATGAAAAACTAAATTGGCTCTTTAAAATCCCAAAATTATATTTACTGTGCCTTTGAAAAGTAAAAAGTGACTGGTAGTTACAAAATGATATCTTCCCTGACTAGGAATGTTGAATATTGTGTGCTGTATATTATATTTTGACATTGTTAACTGGTTGTTGTTGTTGTTGTTGTTGTTGTTGTTGTTTTTGAGGGGGGGGGGGGGTAGAGACAGAGAGGAAAGGTCCAAACAAGAGATGAGCACATCAGCTGAGATGGGCACTCAGCAGAAGTAAATCCAGCCACAGGCAGCCAGCCAGCCAGAGGGACAGGAATGAAATAGCGGGTCAGTGGCAGGAGATCCAGTTGGTGGTTTATTCTGTAAGGTCCAGCATGAGGTAGAATGGCAAAACTCAGTGGCTGTAGGTCTGGGAGTGGGCAGTTTTTAGGAAGACTGGATCAAAACAGAAGATAAAGGCAATGCAGGGCTCCAGTTTCAGAGGAAGGAAAATAGATGATCCATAAAGAAATTCAGGTGCAGGATATCAGACAAACATCCAGCTATTGGAGTGGAGACCCGGTACGTTATGTATAATGCAGACAGAATCTGTATCTGAGGCAGAGGATAGATAGAGCTGGAGAGCATGCAGAGGACATGCAGTCCACTCATGGAGGTTCTAGGACCTTTCTGTGGCTGGGGGAAGAAGGAAGGTGGGATGCAGGAACTGGGAACCAGAGAGGCCATTTCAGTCATGACCTTGCTCCATTTTTCATCTTGTAGAATTTCAGTTTCTGTGATTACAGTTCTCTATTGTAAACACTCATGGCTGAACCATATGTTAGTCTACCATACATTTCATTTATCCTCAGCTTTTTCTCTTGTAAGGTAGGACTGTTATAAATAGACATGCACTCATATAATCTCATTCTAGATTAAATATCTTCTCAGACAAGAACTTTGTCTTCTGAAATTTCAGCACTTCTTCAGCACCTAACCTAACCCACCAGAACCATTCATCCTATTTTACTTTATTTAATTTAATTTTATTTATTTATTTATTTATTTATTTATTTATTTTTATTTTACTTTATTTTATTTATTTTTTTATTTTTTTATTTTTTTTGCAAAGGAAAGAAAGAGTGGCTACAAATCTGACTTGCTGCCATTTCATGGGCAGGATTACTGCAGATACAGTAGCTCAAACAGTAGGTGTCATTGTTCCCCAGATGCTCATTAGAGATCACCCACCCTGTTGAAGTGATTAAGGAAATGAAAGGGAAGAATGGGTTATGCCAAACCCTTAGCAAGATTGCTACAAAATAAACAAGAACCTGCAGACTTCAGGTGAAGAACATTCTTGGCAAGGATGTCTATACCCTGGCCTTTCATAGTCTCAGCTAGACTCCCAGAAAGGTGCCCCTACCTCGATTGCTCAGATTAGCAATTTGCCGTAGGTGTTGTGTGCCACATCCAGCCTGTTATTGTCTGAATTCTTTTCCCTGTCATCCAGTCAGATCTGGCTAGAATCTGTTGCTAATTCTAGTTTTATTTGTCTGGGTCTTCAGTATCCGCAAACTCAGATTTTGATTTCTGTGTTTATTTTCACTGGGATTAAGGCTTTTCATCTCTACTCTCCATTCCTCCTCATCTCTGTCCACTCCCACCTCACCTATACTATCTTCACATTCCTTATGGCCAGGTTCAGATCTTGTCCTGATCCCATCCCATCCTATCCCATTCCATCCGACTTCTACTCTTGAATTCCTTCTTTACAAATTCCTGGATTATATATATATATAGTTTGTATACGTAGATGATACATACAGCCAGTATACAAAGCGCATCTCTGCCCATACTTTATCAAAATCCTAAATGTGCTTCAGGGGCTACATACCTGTAACCAGTCTTTCACTGGTCACCTGACCTCTGAATGGTGGCTCCTTGCTCACCTAACATCTGCCTCTTAGCAACTGCACTAATCTTCCTCTGCTTTTTCTTTCTCATTTTGTGCTCCATTGAAACTCTAAAATTGACAGTCTTTATCAATCTCAGCCCAAGTTTTAATACTCAAGGTGCAAATTGAAGTTAAATTCCTATTTTAGCAGGTTTGGAATTGCTTAGGGTCAATTTCAGTATTCACATGTTTTTTTAATTTTCCTGAATTAGGAATATCAAATAGATTTATTTCTAAGTTACCTATTTGGAATACAGACTTATTCTTGAGTATTTTAGTATTTTCATTCCTTGAAACTAGGGATCATTAATTTATGAAAATCTTTTAACTGTAGAGTTTACATTGAAGAAATATTTAGCTTTGGGTAAATTCAGATTAAAACATAACCCGACAGGGGCGCCTGGGTGGTACAGTCAGTTGAGTGTCCGACTCTTGATCTCAGCTCAGGTCATGATCTCACAGTTTGCAGATTTGAGCCCTGTGTCAGGCTCTGTACTGATGGTGTGGATTCTGTCTTTCCTCTCTGCCCCTACCCCGCTTGTGCACATGTTCTCTCTCTCTCTCTCTTTCTCTCTTTCTCAAAAAATAAACAAATTTTAAAAATTAAAACAAAACAAAACAAAAACATTACCTGACATTAGATGGGATCTGAAAACTGTATCATGCCACTCCTGTCCTGCTATGTAGAAAAGTTTTTAAATAGCTCTTTGTGGATTACCTTTCAAACAACTTGTGCTGGAATTGTAGATTTATGACTTTTTGGTCATACTTTATTACATTTTAATAGTTTATTTTTCTTCTCAAGCATATTGTATGTTTTCTAAATTACCATTTTGAGGGAAAAATTCTCATTTTTAGATGGGATAGTTTAAAGAAGTAATGTATCAGTCATTCTATTTGTTGTTGACTACCAAATACAGCAAACAAGCAGGCTGTTTATTTGATTAGCTACTTGATTTTTCCCAGATAATAAGGTCAACTAGACATTTGGGTATCTTTGAACACAAATAAGTATATATTAAAAATATTTGTTTCCATTGTCCTTTTTAACTCGGTGTTTCTAAACTGAGGAAGCATATTATCTCTGCCTGTACAGTTCTTTTGCGGGGGGAGGGTAAATATAAATAACATTAACTGTATCATTTTAACCATTTTAATTTTTTTAATTGTGGAAAAATACACATAGCATAGAATTTGACATCTTAACCATTTCTAAGTGCATTTCCACTAATAGTGCACAAGTCCCATTTCTCCATGTTTTTCCTAACACTTATTATTTTCTGTTTTTTGACAATACCATCATTATGATACAAAGTATGTAGAGCTCTTTAAAGATGCTGGCATCTCACTAGCCAAGATTCTGACCTTCGAGCGGTGGTGGGTGTCCATATTTTCAATGTGTCATGGGATAGTCTTTTCAGTAACTAGTGCTGAGAAAACTGGATATCCACATGCAAAAGCATGGAGTTGGCCGCTCACCTAATATCTCATATACAAGAATTAACTCAAAATGGATCAAACGTCTAAATGTAAGAGCTAAATCTGTAAGTACTCTCAGAAGAAAACATCAGGCAAAAGCTACCCAGTCCTGAATTTGGCAGTGATTCCTTAGATATGACACCAAAAGCACAGGAAAGAAACGAAAGGGTAGACAAATTGGACTTCATGAAAGTTTTTAAATCTTGTGCATCAAACAACAACAACAAAGACACTCCCAACAGAAATTAAAAGGAGAATGGGGGAAATATTTGCAAATCATTTATCTCATAAGGGATTAATATCCAGAATATATGGAGAATTCCAAAAAATCAACAACAACAAAATGATTTTTAAAATGAGCGAAGAACTTGAATAGAAATTTCTCCAAAGAGGTTATACAAATAACAAATAAGCACACAAAAAGATGCTGAACATCACTAACCATCAGGGAAATGCAAATCAAAACTCTAATATCACCTCAGACCTATTAGGATGACTGCTATGAAGAAAAGAAAATAACAAGTGTGGTCAAAGATGAAGAGAAATTGAAAGCAGGTCACAGGGTCCCAAAGAAATATTTGTACACCCATGTTCATGGCAACATTATTTGTAATAGCCAAAAAGGCAGTAGCAATCCAAGTGTCCCTCAGTGGATAAATGGATAAACAAAACTCAGTGTATACACATGGTGGAGTCTCATTCAACCTTTAAAAAAAGAAGGAACTTCTGATACATGCACAACACAGATGAACCTTGAGGACATTTTTGCTAAGTGAAATAAGTTAGTCACAAAAAGACATCTGTATGATTCCACTTACATGAAGTACCTAATGTAATCAGATTCATAGAGACACAAAGAATGGTGGTTGCCAGGGGCTGGGAGGATGGGGAGAATCAGGAGTTACTGTTTAATAGGTACAGAGCTTCAGTTTTACAAGATAAAAAGTTTCTGGAGATGAATGGAGTGAATTCACAACAATGTGAATATACTCAGTGCCACTGAATTGTACACTAAGAAATGGTTAAGATAATAGATTTTATGTGTGTTTTACTACAACAAAAAATTTGAGGGAAAAATGTGTCACATAAGAGATATACCCCTAGCTAGAAAACACTAAACCAGACCACTAGTATAATTATTTTATACTGAAGAATGATTATAAACTTAACTAATGTGTATCATATAGTTCTTTAGGTATTCAATATTAAGTTCTTGGTTTCTGAGCTAGTCATATTTTTTACTTAGTATGAGACTAGTATAGATTCTGGGTTTAATTCTATCAGTGTTAATTAAAATATTAAGCTTCTTATTTAGGCTATACTGATAAATTATATGAATTTTTATATTTTGTATTCTTACATCTTTCCTCAGCATGAGAAGGCAAAGGAAAAGTTTACTCACAGGAAATGACATCCTTAGAGCCATTCTGTCTAGACCTCTTGCTGCTCTATTCTTCAGTCTTTCTGCCTTCCTTAGACTTCTGTTTATAAGAACTTCAGATTTAGAGGCACCTGGGTGGCTCAGTCGCTTGAGCGTCCAACTCTTGATTTCAGCTCATGATCTCACGGTTTGTGAGTTTGAGCCCTGCATTGGGCTCTGTGCTGACAGTGCAGAGCCTGCTTGGGATTCTCTCTCTCCCTCTCTCTCTGCTCCTCCCTCTGTCTCTTAAATTTAATTTTTTTTTTTTTTAAAAAAGAACTTCAGGGGCACCTGGGTGGCTCAGTCAGTTGGGCATCCAACTTTGGCTCAGGTCATGATCTTGCAGTCTGTGAGTTCGAGCCCCACGTTGGGCTCTGTACTGACAGCTCAGGGCCTCTGGGTGGCTCAGTTGGTTAAGCGTCAGACTTCAGTTCAGATCATGATCTCGGTTCTTGGGTTTGAGCCCCGTGTTGGGCTCTGTGCTGACAGCTCAGAGCCTGGAGCCTGCTTCCGATTCTGTGTCTCCATCTCTTTCTGCCTCTCCCCCACTCATGCTCTGTCTGTCTCTCTCCCTGTCTCAAAAATAAACAAACATTAAAAATAAATAAATTTTAAAAAGAACTTCAGATTTGAATTTAATTTAAACTTTTAATTTAAACAAATAGAAGATTAGCTCTACCTAATAGAAGTACTTCCAGATTCCCATTTAAATTGTAATGATGATATTAAAGACAAAAACTAGAGATCGCTTTATAACAATGATAAAGAAAACCATATATCAAAGATCACATCAGTGGGATGGACTGAGAAACTTATTATTACTTTACAGACTTCACGCTCCACTATCTAAACAATACAAATGGTCACAAAGAGAGAAGGAAGGGGAAAAAAAAAATTAGTTGACTTCCTTCCTTTGTCTACTACTGACCAGAAAAACAAGTGACATTCCCCCTACTGAACAGAAAGTTATTCTCTGAACCATTCAGAGCTGAGTTGCATGTTCTTTTTCACTTCTCTGCCCCCATTAGTTTTTTTATGTCAGTATCTCTTCAAAGATAGAATGTCTAGTATACAAAACAATGGAAAGGAGAGGGGGTCCTCCTGAGATACTCAGTCACTTAAAGCATTTGAGAAGAGGATAAAGGCAGGAAGATTATTAGACATAATGCCTGTTTTGAAGAGTACACTGCACAAAGTACAAATTTATTCTTGATTCTCCAGCTTAGAAAATTGGACCAAATAGCAAGTGTACCTATCTAAGCGTTATAGATTATTCTAGTGCAGACTCATATGGTGGCTCTTCAAATCTAAATTCATGAGCTGGCATCTACCCACAGCCAAGGGACAATGAAATAAAGAATGATCTACCACCCAAGTTGTTGGTAATAGCTGTGCCTGGATTGATTGATTCCTTCAGAACCACAAAACATGAAGAACTATTTGGGGCCTATAAAGAAAAATTACAAACTAAGAGAAAGGATGACTTGCTCTGAGGACTCCATGTAAAAACAGATTGCAGAGAATTGCGTTTTATACGATTCAGAGGAAAACTTGAAAGTAATATTACTAATCTTCTCAAAAATATGCTCAAGGACATGACTAACCCTCTGTGAAATGTAAGTAGGAATCTGTAAGGGGAAAATTGGTTTACAATTGTAAGGCTAGGGACACAGAAGAATAACTGAAATGAGGAGAAGGGAGCCTAGAAATGTATTAGCAAAGATTTCAAAAACTATGTGGGAAACAATAGAGAGCAGAAATTATTAAAAATAAGTCAAGCACAAGGGTGCCTCAGTGGCTCAGCAGTTGAATGTCTGATGCTTGATTTCGGCTCAGGTCATGATCCCAGAGTCATGGGAATGAGCCCTGTGTCAGGTTCTGAGCAGAGCATGAAACCTACTTAAGATTCTCTCTCTTTGCCCCTCTCCCTGGCTCACATTCTCTCTCTAAACTAAAAAAAATTAATTAATTAATTAAAAAATAAAACATAAAAAATAAATCAAGTATGTGATGAGAAAGAAACTTGAAAAGCTCTTCCAAAATGGAAAGGAAAAAGATAAGAAAAACTGGGAGAAATAATGCTAGATATGAAGGTTAGAGATTGGAAAGCCAACCTAAAAATTATGATTCTAAGAAAACAAACATACTAATAGAAATAAAAGTAGAAATCAAAGGTTATGCCCATCTAATTGAGAGGTGAATTACAAAGTAGTAGAAACTTGATAACTATCATTGATGGAGGGGCAAAGAAAGTAATAACATTCTGAATTTCTTGTCTTTCATAGAAGGTAGAGTTTCCTTTTTTCTTTTCTTTTTTTTTTTTAATTGAAGTGGGAGTTTTGTTTGGGGGAGGTGTTTTAGTTTTAATAATCAGAGATAAATAATAATTAGGGATGTATGGGTATGAGAAAAACCACTATTGGAAATCTCTATAAGATTTCTATAATCCAAATACCCCCAGAAGATAAGAGCAAAGACAGAAATCAAAGGAAAAGGAAGTTCCCAAATTAGAAAACATAAAGTAAAAACACAAAACTAGAATAATACATCAACTATAACAACAAATGTAAATGATCAAATTCTTTGATAAAAGCTAAAATTGTAGGGTGCCTGGGTGGCTCAGTTGGTTAGGCATCTGACTCTTGATCAGCTCAGGTCTTCATCTCTGGGTCATGAGTTCAAGCCCCACACTGGGCTTCATGCTGGGCATGAAGGCTACTTCATAAAAGTAGCTTGTTCATAAAAACAAGCAAGCAAACAAAATGACTAAGCACGTAAAGGTTATATATTAGCATGTGTAAAATATCACAGCAATAAATGAAAGAAATTTAAACTCAAGTTAAGGATAAACAGGCAAATAAATTTGAAGTATAGAACTTATACATAAAACTGTTTGTCTATAACAAACTTTATCAAGTACATAGCACACAGTATAGCATAGTATCTGATATAATTAATGAGATTTAAAATAAATGAGCATTGCAGAGGTGCCTGGGTGCTCAGTCTGTTGGGCATCGACTTGATTTTAGTGCAGGTCATGATCTCATGGTCATGGGATCGAGCCCCACATCGGGCTGAGCATGGAGCCTCCCTGGTATTCTCTCCCTCTCTCTCTGTCCCTCCCCTATTCGTGCTCTCTCTCTGTCCCTCCCTCAATCGTGCTCTCTCTCTTTCTCTCAAAATAAATAAACTTAAAAAATAAAATGAGCATTACATACTAAACTTTGCACCATACAAGTAGGGCTCAAACATTCCTGCTACTTTCTAAAGAATTATTCAGCTGTATCTGAAAGTTCTCAAAAAGTGGAAATTTTAACAGTCATGTTTTCTAACCACAGTGTAATTAATACCAAAAAATTCCCAATCAACTAATGAAAACTCTCCTAAAGGGAGGAAAAAAATTCAAAGACAAAATAAAAACTAGTATAGACTATTGATAAGAAAAAGGAGGAAAGTACGTATGAAAACTTGTGAGTTCTAAGCTCTTTTAGAAAAAAAAAAAATTATGTTTATTTTTGAGAGAGAGAGCACAAGCAGGAGAGGGCAGAGAGAGAGGGAGACAGAATCTGAAGCAGGCTCCAGACTCTGAGCTGTCAGCACAGAGCCTGATGTGGGCTTGAACCCACGAACTGCAGGATCATGACCTAAGCCAAAGTCTGACACTGAACTGACAGAAACCCCTCTAAGCTCTTTTTTAAAAGGTGACTTCATCTTCTTAAGATTAAAAATAAATGAGCCATACAATCGGAATAAGAAACCATATAAAGGAAGAAAAGCAACCTCTTAGAAATTTAAAAGGTTTTAATAATAATAAAAGAAACGGAGAAAAGAGCAGAACTGATGTTTGAATCTAGGAACTGGTTCTTTAGGAATAAAAATGAAAATTTTAAAAGAGAAAAACCTCTCTGGGGCACATGGGTGGCTCAGTTGGTTAAGTGCAACTTCAGCTCAGGTCATGATCTCACAGCTTGTGAGTTCAAGCCCTGCATGGGGCTCTGTGTTGACAGGTCAGAGCTTGGAGCCTGCTTCGGATTCTGTCTCCCTCTCTCTCTCTGCCCCTCCCCCGCTCGCGCACGCGCGCGTGCTCTCTCTCTCTCTCTCTCTCTCTCTCTCTCTCTTAAAAATAAATAAACGTTGAAAAATATTAAAAATAGAGAAAAGCCTCTAATAAACTTGAGAAAAAATGGAACAATCCTAATAATCCAAATTGAAATTTGCAGTCAAGGTATGTAGTAGTTTTTAAAAGATCAGAGACTACTTGCAATTTCATACTAGTAAACCTGAAAATATAGAAATAAAAAATAAATTTTGAGAAGAAGGGGCTCCTGGGTGCCTTTTTAGGTTAAATGTCTAACTCTTGATTTCAGCTCAGGTCATGATCTCAGGGTTGTGAGCCCAAGTCAGGGCTCTGCACTGAGGATGGAGCCTGCTTAAGATTCTCTCTCCCTCTCCGTCTCCCATGCTCTCTCATTCATGTGTGTTCTCTTGCTCTCTCTCTCTCTCTCTCTCTCTCTCTCAAAAAAAAAAAAAAAAAATTGAAGAAAATTCCATTTGGATCCAAAGATCAAGTAATCTGTTCTAATTCTAAGAAAATAACTAAATGTATAGCCAAAGATGTATATGAATAGCATTATTTGAGAATAAGGATTATGTCTGTATTAAGGACACACTCTGAAGCCAGATTAAATGAGAGAGAATCAGAGCTGTGTAAACTTATCTGTAAAGGAGTATACATAGTGAACTATCCATTTCATTCATAATTTTGCTTTATAAAGGCCCTGGTCAAAAAACTAAAACTGAATTTCTTTTTATGCAAAAACATGCTAAATATGTAAAACTAAAGACTCCAATAATTAGGGCCTGAACAGAAAAGTATTTCAGTATTTTGATGGACTCTCTTTAATTTGTTAGAAATTACTTAATAGATTATGAAAATACAGGAATGAAGAATAATTTTTTTTTCTTCAAATCAATCCTAATATTTAAGGGACTAGGAAGTGTAATGTTTGATAAACATACTTGATAAACATACTTGATAAACATACTTGATAAAGTATGAGGATAAATATTTTCCTCCTACTGACTCATATCCATGTAGTATGTTTTCAATTTATGTTCTAGTATTATATGCATAGTATATGATTTAAAACCAAAAAAGTGAGGCCTTTTAAATCCGAACTATCTGTAACACCACCACAAAACAGTGATACAATTTTTGTCAAAGTTGAGCACCTATAAATGCTCCATTAATTTCTACATATAATAATAGCTAAAATTTAAAGTGAATAAACACTGAAGATCAAGTGTATTTGTTTTATTGTATGACACTGTCCACTGAAGACAATGGTTAAAGCTTTAATTAGAAATCTGTTCTGCAATTGCAAGAAATAACATTAGATTCATCTTATAATGTTGACGCTGCATATCAACTGTTTTAGTATTTTAAAATAATACTAAAAATAGTGTATTCTCTTAAATAGACAAATTAGGAGCTTGATGCTATTTTGATTAGTTACATGATCTTCATGCTTAGGCTGAATTAAATATCACTTAATTGTCTTTTATATCCTTATTCATTAGGGGCACCTGGGTGGCTCAGTCAGTTAAGCGTCCAACTTCGGCTCAGGTCATGATCTCACAGCTCGTGAGTTTGAACTCCACATCGGCTCTGTGCTGACAGCTCAGAGCCTGGAGCCTGCTTCAGATTTATATACCACAGAAAAGAAAACACACTGAAGTAAGAGAACATACAGAAAAAGAGAACACATGCTCTTTCAAGATGTCGGATTTTAGTAGAATTGAAACTTCATTCTTTTTATATGTAGATTTCTTTATTTCAGACCAAGAGCTCTAATTAGAAAATCACTTGTCAACAGGCATTCTGTGCATCTTATCACATGCAAATTTATAGACTAATATTGTTGAGCATATTCAGCTTCCAGAAATGTAGTTTGAGTTTTGTTAATAGAGATACGGACTAAATATATTTAAGTATGTCATAGAATATATTGCAGGGGCACCTGGGTGTCTCAGTTAGTTAAACATCTGACTTTGGCTCAGGTCATGATCTCACAGTTTGTGGGTTCGAGCCCCGCATCAGGCGCTGTGCTGACAGCTCGGAGCCTGGAGCCTGCTTCAGATTCTGTGTCTCCCTCTCTCTCTGTCCCTCTTCCTCTCGCTCACTCACTCTCTCTCTCTCTCTCAAAAATAAATAAACATTAAAAAAAATTTAGAATGTATTGCAGAGTAGGCTTAGAATCTATTTTAAATAACTATACCAATAGTGAATGCAGTTGCACTGTCGCTTACAGCAGGCTTGGGTAATGAAATTGTCCATAGTGCTGGAGTCTGCATATAAGCTTATTTCTTTCAGGTTTTTTTTTTTTAATGTTTGTTTATTTTGAGAGAGAAAGCATGCCCATACATGGTGGGGAGGGGGCAGAGAGAGAATCCCAAACAGGCTCTGTCTGTGGCTGTCAACGCAGAGCCCATAGGGGGACTCCATTTCACCAATGTGAGATCATGACCTGAGCCAAAATCAAGAGTCACATGCTTAACTGCCTGAACCACCCAGGTGCCCCTCTTTCAGTTTTGAATACTTGTTTTATCAACATTATGATATGATCTCTTCCATATTCAAGTGTTTATATTGCATGGTAAGAAATTTTGTTAGCAAAGGGCTCTGAAAGAATTCATTACTCTTAGCTTTCTGCAGAGGATAAAAAACAAGCTACATGTGGCTTGAAGGAAATCTTTCACTTTAGCTTATTTGCTTATTGTTCTCTTATCAGTGTCTTAGAATTACCTTCATGAGTCAATTATAGCTATGGAAATATAACCCCTATTTCTGTCATTAAATATTCTTAGAAATCTTGTTAGTGGTGAATTATCCCACAGGAACTATAGGGGTGTTTGGATACCTCACCAAAGCCATATTGGTATTTAATAAACCATAACTATGACCGAAACTATCATAAAACATTATGCAGTTATAACCTTTTGTAATGATTTAAACTTTAGGGAAGTAAACTTTTAGAGCTAAAAGAAAACCACAGAGATCAGTAGCCAAGCCTTTCATTTTCTGTAGGAAGAAACCAATCCAAACAGCCAGGCTAACTGACAATGTATGATTTCAGCTCATTAACTGCAGAGCTGAGACCAGAACTTCCCTTTTTTGATTTCCAATGGAAAATATTCTCTTCTCGGAATACTTGCTTTACACAAATTCTGTTTTAAAAACATGAAAACATGGGCATGCTAAGTATACCAAAACTTCCAAAGGAATGTTGAAGAAACTAAATTATCATAAATTTGACCTAAGATCAATATATAAGCAAAATTGAATATGATTTAATTACTTGTTTTTGTTATTGATTTATTCATTTATTTTGCATTCTGAAAATGGCTCTTTAAGACTGATTTATGTTGGGGTGCCTGGGTGGCCTCAGTCAGTTGAACATCTGACTCTTTTTTTCAGCTGAAGTCATGATCTCATGGTTCGTAGGTTCGAGCCCCACATTGGGCTCTCTGCTGACAGCATGGAGCCTGCTTGGGATCTGTGTGTGTCTCTCTCTGCCCTTCCCCCACTTGTGCACACACTCTCTCTCAAAAATCAGTAAATAAACATTAAAAAGAAAAAAAGATTGATTTGGGGGCACCTGACTAGCTCATTTGGTCAAGAGGCCGACTTTGGCTCAGGTCATGATCTCGTGGCTCACGAGTTTGAGCCCTGCATCAGACTCTGTGTTAACAGCTCAGAGCCTGGAGCCTGCTTCAGATTCTGTGTTTCTCTCTCCCTCTCTCTCTCTCTCTCTCTCTCTCTCTCTCTCTCTCCCCCCTTCCCCACTGGCACTCTGTCTCTGCCTCACAAAAATAAATAAACATTGAAAAATAAATAAATAAATTTTACAAGACTGATTTACATGGCTTAGGTTACAAGCTACGAGGGAAATTTTGACATGTTGCCTTTTATTCACTTATGCTAGCCTAAGTTTTCCAACTCATACCCTCATTACTTAGATTAGAAAGTTTAAAAATAGCTATTGTGATATCCAAGTAATTGAAGTCTTAAAGAATTTGAGTTGCAGGGAATTACAGCTTTGCTAATCAGTGTCTTACACAAATCAGCAGCCCTAGAATCACTGTACAATTTGTTAGAAAGGCAGTCCCCTTCCTGAGACCTAGACTATTGAAGGAGAGTCTGTTTGTAAACAAGCTCCTAGGTGATTCAGCTATGCCTTAATGTTTGAGAAGCACTTCCTCAGTTAGTAATCTGAAAACCTGGTTCTACTTGATGTCATTTTCTTGTCTCTTTCTTCCTCACCTTTCTTTTTGTGTCCTGGCCCCCAGCCCCCCAAAAGGAACATAAAAACATCAGTGTGTGCTTTAATAAGCAAAAAGAAGTTCAGGTTAAAAGTATGTAGAAGAGAAGAAAGGATGTACATCTCCTCATTCTGAGATGGCCTGGAGGACTAATTGGCTGATTATACTTACATGTCTTTGGAATATTTTTAGCATCTAGCAGATCCACATTTTCTCCCTCTTCTGTATTCTCCTGGAGTCATCATTCACATTGGTCCATGTTCCCAAAACTAAGGTTGTGCAACTGCATTGAAAAGTGAAATGCAGGAGTTAATTATACAGTGTTGACTTTACAGAGGGTGAGCCACAAAGCATCAAAAGCAGGAACTGCCTGTTCCACTTAAGGACAGAGAACAGCAAAGGATATATTATTGGTTATGTAACCTGGGAACCACTGTGAATAACAGGCATTGTGAAGCAGATAAAAAATGGTTGTGATTAAAAGCAAAGTAAAATACCTAAGTCCAAGCCTCCATCTACAAAGATGATTCTAGTGAGTTTTTCTTCTAGTTAGTGATGGATTGAATGTCTGGTGTGGTGATTAAAAGCTTAGACTCTGAGCTAAAACTTTCTTGGTTCAAATTCCAGCTCATCTACTTCTTGGCTCTGTCACTGTGGGCAAGTTTCTTAACCTCTAACCTCTTCATCTGAAAATTGAGGAAACAATAGTACCTACCTCAGGGAGCTATCGTAAACAGCAAACAAGAAAATCTATGTACAAAATACTTAGCACAGTGTCTGAAACATACTAAGTACTCAGTAAGTGTTAGAGTGTATTTATTTGTTCATTTGTTCATTTATTGCGATTTTTCACATCAGTTTCCCTTGTGAACGATAGCATTATTTTTTGTGTCTCTTCCGGGATTTGGCTGTGGTTTGTGGCCGTGAAAATAGCTATGGCTTTTTTAAAGGAAATTCTCTGGGCTAAAGAGTGAGTGTTGATCACCTCTGGGATAATAAGTGCTAAGCTCTGTCTGATGATAGTGGTAATGGTAGGGAGCATAATAGCAGTAAAGGAGAAGTGTCATACCGTCCCTTGAGGCACTTAGATTCAGAATGGAAAGAGATGAGATACACATGTACGTAGAAGAAAAACCCAACAGGTGGTTTAAAAAATCAATTTTGTATGTTGAAAATTGCGTAGCACATATGAGGATGTTTGGGGTGCTTGAAAGGCTGCCATCAGTATTGGTCATTAAGGACTGTCATTTTCTTCAGGTGTCTTCTACAAAGAATGAGGAAAAAAGGGCACTGTTTTGTCTGTTATGTAAAACTGTAGTTTGATAAGCATGAAGGATTTTCTTTTAAGCAGACTTTTGAATCTTGATTTAGAAGCTGACTAAGCACTGGAAGGCTGACTGTGAGAAAGTCTTGGTATTGATGCTGCTAAAGTATTTGCTAGCTTCAACCCTCACTGTGGTTGTATGAACACAGGGTGCAAGCAAGAGGGGAGAAGTTCCAGAGTGTGCTGATCAGGTAGTGTTCTATAATCCCACTGTTCCACTTAACGTTTGACTACTTTGTAATGTTTTTGAAGGAATTCAGGCTTTGGATAAAATGGGGAGGTAGAAGGAGTTTATAAATGCTCAATAAAAGGGCTGTAAATTAGGTGTTGAGATGAAACATTGTAGAGCTTGAGGGATTCTCCATCTTGAGGAACTTCAGAAGAAAAAATGGCTTAGAAATAGTCCTGTAGAAACCAGTGTTGCTTCCTTCTTCTCTGTCCCCTGTGGTTCCTGCTGCTGTCTGCATGTTCAGAGCAGCTTTAGAAAGCTGCTTCTGTATGCACATCTGGAGGAGGTGGACAAGGAGGGACCAGATTTGGGCTGGGGAGCGCCAGGAATGGGTAGAGTTGGTAGCAGGAAGGCAGTCAGCAACATTGTATTAACATTTTGGGAAAATGAAAAGACCCTGAACTAGAACCGTGGTGGTAGGGTTAGAAGGTAGAGATGGTTTGTAAAGATCACTTTAGAACTCTATGTCATAGACATCTTTAAAATGGAGGGGCAGAGGGAAGCACCTTTCAGGAGTAAACACCCAGGACCATCCTCTAATTCTAGAAATAAGTGAAAATCAGCATCTGTCAGTGGATGGTTAAACATTGTACAGAGAACAGTCAGAGTCTGGCTGATACTTTCAGCCTGGAATCCCCTTCAGACATTGGGTTCACAGTCTCTGTGCTCTAATCTGACTTTATTTCTTTGTGCTTCTTTTCCACAGTACGCATGTATCCCAAGTCAGCAATGTTTCAACAACTGGAGAGTAAGTTTTTTGGATTGGGTTTTTTCCCCTCCTTTCCCATTTACCAAACAGAAAAAAAGCTACTCTAATGGTGTATCGTATTGGGAAGTTAATACAGTAAGCAACCAATGATTATTTTTAAAACCAGAGAAGAGGACTAAATAAGAAGTGTTCCTGTTTGAGCTTCTGTGTGGGTGTGTGACTAGAGACGACTCAACCGTTTGAACATGCAAGATGTTTGCTTCAGTCAAAATAATGTCAGAGTCTATTAATATTTGCAAAATGTGTGTTGGGGGAGGTATCTTGCAATGAAGGATGTCATTAAAGGCTAAAGTAGTAACAGTATCTTTTCTTCTTCCCTCATAATGTTTAATCAGCCAGCATTTATTGAGTACCTGCACTATGCCAAGCAGAGTGTTAAGTGTGTAATGTCAGATAAGCTTTGGGCTCTGCCTTCAGGGACTTTACAGCCCAATAGGGACACAGAATCAAAAACAAATTAATGATGGCAACAAATCCTTTCTCCACAAGGCAGCAATAGTGTTCTATTGATTATGTCCATCATCTGCCTTTTTTTCCCTCAAGCCACCAATTGCACATGGTCTAAAATCTAAACTCCAGTTACCTGCCCTTGCCTACCTCTCTGACTAGATTGCTCATTATGCTGCAACCTCGTGACCTTCTCTTTCTGGAATAGGCCAAGCGTATATTTGCCACAGAGCCCTTGTACTGGCTGTTTTTCAGCCTGGCCAATAATTTTCCTATAGTCCACTTTTTTGTTCCAATGTCCTCTCGTCCGAGAAGCCATCCCTGACTATCCACAGTCACTCTCCAATCCTGGACTCCATTTTGGAGGGAATTTATCATCATCTGAAATTTCACGATTTATTACCCATCTTGCCTCATAGCAGCAACATAAGCTCCATAAACACAGGGGTCTTGTCTGTCATATTCATGGCTGTATCCCTAACATACAGAAAAGTGCCTGATGTATATTAGGCACTAAATAAATATTTATAAATAGTTTCTTGCTCAAAGACTTTCCAACACACCTTCCTTCCTTCCTTCCTTCCTTCCTCGCTGAGACATAAATGGGCCTTTTTAGAGCATCTTCCATCAACAGGGATCAGGCAGAAAAGGAGGGAAGATGTGATAAGGAGGTAGAGAGAATTTAAAAAAGCACTAGTTAGTATGAATTTGGATCCAACAGGATAAATTGGGATTTTTTTTTCTTCTTTGTTAGGTAAAGAAGCAGTGAGAGGGCAGGACTGACCTCTCTTAGCTTTGTGAATTTTAAAGAGATTCCGGAATTATACCAAGACTGATGTGTTCTTGCTTATGTGTTTCCTGACAACCTTTACTTCTTTTATATCTTACATAGTTTGGAAAAGATGTGGGATGGGTTTGTATGTACATATTAATTCACTGACATCCCTGTGTGCCACTGTTAGGTAATCTTGAATCATTGGGATATGGAGTTCTAAATATAAAAGTTCTAATGCCCAAGTTAGACTATACTTGTTCAATGTCTACAAATAGTTTTAATGAAATTACTATGCATCTGGTAGAAAACTACATTTGGAAAATCTGAAGTTCTTAAATTTCTTAAAACCCATTTTATTTAAGCAAATGTTTTTTTCTTAATCTGAACATTTTAAAACTATGTACATGGTTCTTTTAAATTTTCTAATAGCTTTATTGAGACACAAAAAACTATACATACTTAATGTGTACCATTTGATGAGTTTGGATGTGATTCTTTTTTCAAGTGCAGAAAAATGTGGTTTGAGGAGAATATGTTTAGAATTTTCCATGCCAGCTATTTAGAATTAAATAGTGTGGTGATAAAAGAAGTTTGGACACATTGAAAGATTATACAGCTTTAGAGGGATACCTTATCTATCCCATCGTGCACTCTTTTTAGCCCCTGTACTGAAGTATTTCTTCATGTTGGACGAAGGAAATCTATCCTACCATCTTCAGTAATGAGTATTGGGATGTTTGCATGAATGCAGCTTCAACTGTATACATCACAATTTAATTTAATGGAGGTTCAGAAAGGTTTTGCTATTCTAAGTAGTAATTGTTCTCGTGAGGTATTCCTTTTTAATAGCATTATTCCCTGCATAATTTTATCTTAAAGGGATTCTAAATAGATAATAGCCATCATAAAATTATTTGTGCCAGTTTGCTTCACAAACCATACTGCCTTCCTCTAAAGAACTGGTATGACATCTGGAGGAACTCACCCTTATAAGAATAGGTCTATTCTTATTCTATGAGGAAAAAAAATATTTCCTCATTCTGCCTTATATAAATGACCCTTATTTCCTGATGGCCTCTGATAACTGTTGCTAGACTTGCTGTGAGCATTTCAGTAATCCTGGACCTACAGAGATGAGAAACACGGTTATCAAATTGGTAGGATTTGTTAGGTTGGGTTTTATCTTTAACACACGATACAGATATTTTGAGATGTCTCATATGCTATCTCTGTTCATGAAACTATAGTAGATCTACCATTGGAAATACAGATTTTCCAAAATTAGAGATACAAACTTTTAAAGACAATCATTGATAAATTTGATTACCTGAGTGACTCTGTATTCTTTTTTTATTAGACTCTTAGAAAGAACCATCCGGTCAGCCGTAGAGCAGCATCTTTTTGATGTTAATGGCCCTGGAGGCCAAAGTTCAGAGGACTCAGAGTCTGGAACATCATCAGCGTCTTCTTCCACATCTGCCAGACAGCGCCGCCGCCAGTCCAAAGAGCAGGATGAAGTTCGACGCAGCAGAGATGTGTGAGTTGGCATTGGTGCCTCTTATTTGGATTTTCTCTTCTCCTTTTAAAAATATACACCTGAATTAGTCACTGCATTATAGCCATTCCCATTTCAGTATTCAGGTTAAAACTTTAAAAGTTTCATTTTGACTATTCTTTTTTTTTAAGTTTGTTATTTTTTGTTTTTGAGAAAGAGAGAGTGCAAGCAGGGGAGAGGCAGAGAGAGAGAATCTCAAGCAGATTCTGCGCTTGTCAGCACAGGGTCCAATGTGGGGCTTGAACTCCCGAAACTGTGAGATCATGACCTGAGCCAAAATCAAGAGTCAAATGCTTAACTGACTGAGCCACCCAAGTGCCCTTGACTGTTCTAAGGTAACTTTTGGAAATTTGTAGGCAGCTAAATGAATATTTCAGCTTTTTCTAGATGTTTTATGTTGTCTAGATGTATATTGTAGGAAACCACCTCTGATTTAATACATTTCATGGCTTCCTCATGAATATCTTATTGAGAAGGATGCTGAACCACTGGAGGAGAAAATGGCCCTATGCCTGTCCAGAGGTGGTTTTTCTCTTAGACAACATTCATTTAGCTGTTAGAACACCTTATGAAATCAACAGATTTCCCTGCTGTATTGGCCTGATGAAATATTAGAATATCACTGTAATATTCTGACAGTTGGTTACATTTTAGGGTAAGGAATGTTGAGCCTAAGTCTAATCAGAAAAGAAAATGTTTGTGTTCTTTATTATTATAGTGACTGATTTTAAGCTTTCCCACAGCATGAATGTCAAGAATTTGAGATTTTCAGGGATTTGAGAAAATACAAATAAATAATTATCCATATGTTTGAATAATCATTATTTAAATTGTCATGGAAAATAAAGTTATATTCATATATTTTTCCCAAAAATTTTATTTTTATCTACCGTAGCATTTAGTCTCTAAAAAGTTATTGTTTTGAATTCCTTATTAAATGTCAAAGACTAAATCAGACCCTAGTCCTCCTCATTCTTTTTTACCTGGATTCATAATCTACATCAAAATCTAAGGGAAAAAAGAGATTTCTTTTTGATTAAAGAAAGACACAAAAGACAAGTCGTGTAAATAAATACCATGCCGCATATTGTCAAGATGTTTAAGAGCTATACTAACAAATGTAATTTTAGAAATAAAACAGTATCAGTGGTATAACCTACTGACTTTTTAAGTGATATAGGCAGCACTTTAAAAAAAAAATGTCTTAGGGGCGCCTGGGTGGCTCAGTCGGTTAAGTGTCCGACTTCAGCTCGGGTCATAATCTCACAGTCCATGAGTTCGGGCTCCGCATGGTGCTCTGTGCTGACTGACCGCTCAGAGCCTGGAGCCTGCATCAGATTCTGTGTCTCCCTCGCTCTCTGACCCTCCTCTGTTCATGCTCTGTCTCTCTCCGTCTCAAAGATAGATAAAAACATTAAAAAAAAATTTTTTTTTTTAATTGTCTTGAAGCTGCTGGGTTGGAGAGGGTGCTGTGTAATACTACCTTTAGAGAATAGAAAAATTGTAATTCGGGAGGTATTTATGTTTAAAATTAGCTATTGACTAAACTTTATAGAAAATGTTTAGGAGTATAATTAGTTTGTGTACTGCCTAAATTATGTTACACAGCAAGTACAAATTATTTAATACTGTTCATATCCTCTGCCTCATTTTTTGCCAAACAGTATGTAGCAACACATTGCATTTTAAAAATAGTCTTAGTATGTCACGACGTCGTGCTTTCCACTCTGTTTGTTTGGACAGGTGGACAGTAAGCTGAGGTTGGATGCAAGTGGTAGTAAGCACAAGACAGAGAACAGAGACAGACAGTGGAAGTGTTGATGGTGGGTGCACAGCAGCAGGCAGGGCACAGCACAGTGGGGTAAGGTCACAGTGAATGGGGATAGACAGAAAAATATGAAACACAGACTAAGTAACCTTTCCTGCAGAGTTTAGTTTCCCAGAGTTGGGAATGTTTCTAATATAAGTTATCTCAATCATATTTTACTATCAATATCAGGAGAACAAATGAGATGGAGAATGGTAGAAGCTGACTAATCTAACGACCCATGAAACTCCAGCCTTCCCCTTAAAGTTTCTTCTCTGGTAATTTCCTTCCCTGCTCATGCTGCTTACTCATTGTGGTCAGATTAAGTTGTGCACTGAGTGAGTGAATCTCGGGCTGCAAACTGTGTGTGGCCAAGGTAACTTACAGTCTTGCATTACTCTTTCTCCTTGGTGTGTGGTCTGGGCATGCAGAAGTCCCCTTCCTGTGTTCCCTGTTGGCCTCACCCTCCTAGTCATATGGCCTCCTCCTCACCTGACATTCTGAGTAATTAGCGTGTCTTGATAGTCCTTCCTCTTCAACCTCCACGCCACACTGCACTGCCTCTCTGAGCTCACCAGGGCTGTGGAGGAGTGAGGCCCTTATCTCTCAGGGCCCCAGACCTACTACTTTTGTCCCCATGAAAGTCCTCTCCAGTATGTCCCCAGGAGATACAGTGACATATCACTGATTGTGCAAAGGTTGAGAATCATTATCATAGCCTATAGTAAGTATGTTTTTCTCAGTATATACTTATGCATAATTGATTCATTTATCAAAGATTTTCATCAGGCTTTGTTTAAAAAATAAAAATTAAGCTAGACTTTAATATATTCTATTCAAAACTAATAACTCTATGGAATGGCTAAAAAGAGTTTTTAAAGAGGTGCCTGGGTGGCTGAGTCGGTTAAACGTCTGACTCTTGGCTTTGGCTCAGATCATGATCTCACAGTTGTGAGATCGAGCCCCGCATTAGGCTCTGTGCTGAGCATGGAGCCGGCTTGAGATTCTTTCTCTCCTTCTCCTTCTGCCCCTCTCCCCCTCAAAAAAAAAAAAAAAAGGAAAAAAAAGAGTTCTTAAATATACAAACTCATTATATTTTTGTCTATTGTTTGGCCTCCTAACAACTTAGAGCTGCAACCAATTAAAAAAATATATCCTTAAAGCCAGTGATGACCATATTTCAGGATGAGATTAAAGAGCCAATAAAGTCTATACTAAAGTCATCGTGACATTGTTTAAACAAATACAGAAGGTAGACTGTAAATATTTCATTTTAATGCTAATTATTTATTGTTTAAATTTAAAAGGAAACGTCAGGTTTATGTTATTATTTGCTACCATAAAAATACCAAGGTTTAAGGAACATGTTCATTATGTGAAAAGTTTCAGTTTAATTCATTTATTAAAAAGCTTGCCATCTGACAGATGCATGGAAATGTTGACTCTTGGTGAGGGGTATATGGAAGTTCGTTGTGAGTCTCTCTTCTTTTCTATGTGTGTGAAAATTTTATAATAAATACTTTCTAAGAGGCAAAGCGTAATTTAAGTTAAAGTGGTTTCAACTGTCCAATACACAATAAATTGGAAATGTATATACAGATTTCTTTGTTACAAATATTATATTAAATTCCTAGTTCAAAGTAAAAGAAAAAAATTATGCTGTACTATTAGAGGAACGATAAATAGTTAGGTATTACTAGAACATTAAGTGTGCATGTAGGGGTGAGGGAGAAACTCTAGATGAAGTGAGAAGCCGCAGAGATTTGAGTTCAGGTCAAATCTCAGTGATGTCCAGTATGATTGAAAGCTGTCCGAATGTTGCAGTCAGGAATTGTATTCCAGTGCTCTCACAGTCACATTTGTACTGTGGCTGAAAGGTGTTGACTCAGAGACCTTTTTTTTTTTTTTTTTTTTTTTTTAAGAGATCAGGATTTCCACATGAACACACTGAACAGATTTTCATATATTTATTTTGACAGGACTTATTCCAGTCATTTATTCACTATTCAAAAAGATTATAAAATAAACTTTGTGTTTTAATTTCTAAAACTAGTTTTTAGCTTTTGTATTAGCCTGCTGAGGCTACCTTCACAAGGTACTACCTGGGGGACTTAAACAATAGGGATTTATTTCCTCACCGTTCTGGAGGCTGGAAGTCCAAGATCAAGGTGCAGATGGGGTTGGTTTCTGATGAGAGACTTCTCTCTTCGATTTGCAGACAGTGCCTTCTCTGTGTCCTCCCATGGCCTTTCTTCTGTGTGCATGCTTTCCCGGTATCTCCTCCTTTTCTTATAATAACACCAGTTCTAACAGAGTAGAGCCCCACCCTTATAGCCTCATTGAGCCTTAATTAGCTCTGTAAAGTCCCTGTCTCCAAAACAGTCACGTTGTCGGTTAGGGCTTCAACATAGGAATTTTGGGGTAAACAATTCTGTCCTAAGAGCTTTCAAACATAAACCCCCACCCCCACTAAAAAAATAATAGTAGGATGTATACCCCAGGAGTTAGAGGAAATCAGAAGAGCGATTAGACAGATTTTATATAGTAAAACAACTATTTTTGAAGTTGATACCAAACTCATCCAACTATCCATAAAAGGCACCTCTCTCAGCACATGAAGGGGGAAGATTTAAGAGTGTTTGCATGAGTATATGTGCCAGCATGTTAGCCCCTATCAGCTTTCTCATGCCTTCTGTTATTTTATGTTTAGGATATTTCTAATAACTGTTGCATCAATCTTTTATATACTTTTACTAAGTCTATATGTTTTTACATTAAAAGTTGTATAAAATAAGACTAAATTAAATGTGGAGTGCTAAAAATCACCAAAGATAGTCTAAGATAGTAAAATATTTAATTCATAATTTTGCCTCCATTATAAGCTCATCTAAAACAGGATATGAATTTAGATTGCAGAATAAATATTTAACATTATCTTTCTTTTTGGGATGTGGTTGAACTGATGGTAAAATGTAGTCATCAATTTTGCTCTTTAGAGCTCATGTATTTCCATGAGTAGTAGGGAGTTACCTTAATTTAGTCATACAATAAGGGAGAGATCTCATTCATTTGTACTCTGGCAAGCCATGACGCTATACTGATGGCTTAATTTGTTCCATGATGTAGTAAAAGACAAATAATTTGCTAAGTAATTTAATTTTGTGAAAACTCCTTGAGGGAATGTTTAAGATACTCATTGTTTCAGTAATATTAAGTGAATTAAATTCTATAGTTATGGCATTCATATCTACTTCTAAAACTAAGTCATGAAGCTAAAACTAAGTCATGAAACTTTGTACTGATAAGTAATAAATCCATATTTAAGTTAAGATGTTTTGTATTCTGGGGGCGTCTGGGTGGCTCAGTCACTTGAGCCTCTGACTTCAGGTCATGATCTCACAGCTCGTGAGTTCGAGCCCCGCGTCAGACTCTAAGCTGAGCCTATTTCAGATTCTGAGTCTCCCTCTCTCTCTGCCCCTCCCTCGGCTCACACTCTGTCTCTCTCAAATAAATAAACATAAAAATTTTTTTTAATATTGTGTATTCTGTAGTTTTTATAAACTTATGCTATTTCTACCAAGACTATCAAATGCAGTTGGATTCTGTTACTCATGCTTTTCTACTATGCTGAAATGTCTTCATCATTTGGAAAAATCAGCATGTCCCATTCTAGAGAAAAAGACAACATATTTCCTTTTCAGATTTTTCTTCACACATTGGATTATAAAATGTGTATGTGGGGGGGTGTAATTTATTAATAATGGGAAGATTTTTTTGTAAGCTTGCACTGTTCTCTCTGTTTGAATACAAATTACTTTTGGTACAAATACAAAAGTTGTTCATTGGTAGAAACACAGTCCCTGCCAATTTGCCTCTAGGAATAATTTCTCTTTTAATGTGATTTATTTGGCACCAGTTGGTCTCAGGAGTAGCACTGTGCTCAGATTTTGATCAAAGAGGCAAAATGGAATTTCTGGGCACCCTCCTGATTTCCCATGTGATGCAGTGACAGTGTCATTAAAATGTCCCTTTTACCTTTTAAAATAAAATCAAGGTTTTTTGTTGTTTTTTTTTTTTTTAATTTCAAGGGGACTTATTGACAAAGAAAATATTCCTTCTGGGTTCAGCAGCCTCGAAGATTGTATTTTGAGTGCTCAGGATGTGGAAAAGTTGTATGAAAATACTTCTGGTTGTGTTGGAGAAAGGGGCAAACCTAAACGTCAGAAATCCAGTTCCAAACTCTCTGAACTCAGTGAAAATCAAGATGGTCTTGTGGTAAGTGAAAATTCTGTAAAATTTTTACTTGTAGCCAGTTAGGAAATACCACATCTCTTTTCTTTGCTATGTAAAATAATAATAATAATAATTCCAATCATGAGCTTATAGGACTATAGGATATGAGTTGTGAAGACCTTAGAGCTACTAAATATGCACACTTATATTTCTTTTTAATATTAAAATCAAAGCCGAGAAAAATTATATTCTACCAAAAGAAACAAAGACAGAACACTTACTATTTATTTAAATTGGCCTGATTTTTATCTCATTCTTTGGAGCATTTTTAAATTTTATTTTTGAAATATTGCCAATAAAGCCTTTTTATTTTCCCCCATTCTGTTTGTTCTTGAATATATGACTATTTAAAAAAATTAATAAACTTAAAGCCAAGTGAAAGAAAACTACATAGAGAAAGAGGGTCAACTATCTTTGTGTACAAAAATCTCTGTGTTCAGAAATTTAGTTTAAACCTATACTCTAGAAACTATTTTCTTCCAAATTAACCAGAAACAAAAACAAAAAAAACCAAAAAATCAGCCTCTTACACAGTTACCTCAGAATTGAACCCTGGATTATTGATTTGATATATAAGTTATTACAAGTTATTGTATACTATTAGTATACGTCATCATTTTCTGTATATGCTTCAGTTTCTCTGAAAAGTGAGAACCAAAGTGTGTCTTCTTAGTCCATTTAGTTTTTAAAAATTTAACAACAACAATAAAAACTGAAGATAAAATTTATAACATAACATGAGCTGGAGTCCCCATAATAAATTAGGCAATGTCCGCTTTTACCATGCAATGTGTAAATACTCTGATCTATTTTATCTCTGACTAGCTTTTAGCTCCATGCTGGGTTTTTCATACATTTACTAATATGGGCCACCTCTTTTCCATTGTCAATTTATGCATGTGCTCAGAGAAGATTCCCAATTTTGCCCTAAATAAAATACACATAAAGGCAAATTCAGGGAAACATGTTAATTTCTTTTTTCCCCTCCAAATGTCTTGATGCTCTGTTTCTAGAAGTAATAGTGACCAGCTAGAAGGGACAGAAGCAATCACCCACCTCAGGTCCATTTCTGATACACTCCAAATAAAGAATGTAAGCTTTGGAACCATTATACATATTAAATGTTTTTAGCATTAACTTAATTCTTGCGTAGGGGAAAAGTAAATTTTTAAGTAAAATAAATGGTGCTAATTTCATTAGTTCTTTATCTGGCCCACAATTTGCTTATCTGCCAAAGAGATTACAATGACTAAAAGTCCAACACTTCATTGGAAAGAATATACTCTATTTCAGTCCCTTTTTACGTGAACTGAAGCCATGAATATTTCTTTTCCACAAGGAATCATGTCTTAAATTAGCATGGTGGTAATAGCTAATAAAAGTGAAAAAGTACATTTATTCCTTAGAATCTGTGTTTGATTGATATAATAACTATAGACATTCTTTGCTTAAAAACATTTGAATGGGAGAGCCCAATGCCATCTTGGTCTTTTTAGGTGAAAGGGTTTGCCCCCATGTTAGTTGCCAGTTTCCTCATTCCAGGTTGTGAATGTCATGTATTAACATAAGTGAGCCAAGTGGACCATGTCATTTTGCAGTGAATAATTGAAAACCCTGCCAACACAACTTCCACGTAGAAAGTAAAGGTGCTGTCTAAGAGCTTTTCTAACTGTCATATGCCATGAATTTTTAAATCTGATCTTCACAGGTAACCACAAAGCAAATAGCCAGGGAACATAGCAAGTCTTTAGACTCCATCCTAAAAGTTAAGTTGTGCATCTTAACTTGTCACTTACTTTTGACCTTCTAAGTTTACTTTTCCCAAATCTCCCCCAAAACCTTTTCCTGCTCCATTTCACGTGCTTTACACCCTGAGTAAACATTTATTTCTAAACTGGGTGGGAGAGGGGAGAAATGCATACATAATTATATGCCTTTATGTGCCAGGAAATATTTCAGGTCCTGGGGATACAGCAGTGAGAAAAACAGGCAAAAGTTACTGTCCTCATGGAGTTTACAATCTAGTAGGGGGAACAGACAATAATCAAGATAAGTAAGTAAAACACAAAATACGTCAGATAGTGATAACTACTAGGAAGAAACATAGAGCTGGAAATGGTGACAGGAATTGTGAGGGAGCAAGCGATGCAATTTTAAATGGAGTGATCTGAGAAGATCTCCCAAGAATTTGACATTTGAGTGTAAAGACTTAGAGAAAGTGAGGAAGCAAGCCATACTATCCTAGTAGGTGCAAAGGCCCTGAGACAATCATTTATCTGGAATGTTCAAAAAAACAAAAAAAAGGTACCGTTGTGATTGGAGGAGAGTGAGCAAAGTTAAAGAGGTAATGGGAGAAAGTGAGCAGATGAAGTAGGGCCTCATGGATCATTGTGAGAACTCTGCCTTTAATATGGATAAGATGAGAATCCATTTGAGGGTTCTAAGTAGAATAGTGATCTGACTTACTGAAATTTGAATCAACTGCTATGTTGAGAATAGTAAGCAGGCAATGGCAGAAAGAGAAACCCCAGTTAAGAGGCTATTGCAATAATCTGGAATTAAGATGATGATGGTTTGAACAAGGTGATACCAGAGTCAGCATGTATTTCCTTGCAGATTGTATGATGCACTACTCTAGAGGCACTGTTCCCATAGACTAAAATGTGAACAGTTCCTCCTAGAGTGGTGCATTGCAGTCATTGTGATGTGGTGGATGGATTCTGGGTGTATTTTGAAAGACCAAGGGAGTGAGTGTGGACAGAAAAGAAAAGTCACCTCAGGGGCTGTGAGCCATAAGACACACCAACCTTTAGAGGATGGAGAGATGAGAAGGTACCAGGAGAGGAGACTTAAGAGACTAGCAAAGTAGAAGACAGACAAGGTGAATTTGATGTCTTCGAAGCCAGGTGAACCCAGTATCTCAAAGAGGAGAGAAGGTCAGACGGTGGGTCAAGTAGAAGACTGCACGTTTGACCACTGGGGTTAGCAAGCTGGAGATCACTGAATAAGAGCGGTTTTGTTGAAGAGATAGGAGCAAAAGCCATTTTCCAGAGTAAATGAGAGGAGAGGACCTGAACACAGCGAGTGATAATTTCACACTGATCACACCAGCCCACAACACAACCAAGGAGAATATGCTGTAGACCAAAAAAAGCATCTTGCACATCTGGAACCTCTGAGGTGGGAACTGGCTGGGCACTTCGCCTTTGCCCTGTCACCTCTTGAGACAGTCATGACCAGCAGGAACCAAGAGGCTACAGAGAATTCAGAGCTTAAAAATTAGTGGTAGTATGGGGCGCCTGGGTGGCTCAGTCGGTTGAGCGCCGACTTCGGCTCAGGTCACGATCTCGCGGTCCGTGAGTTCGAGCCCCGCATCGGGCCCCTGTGCTGACAGCTCAGAGCCCGGAGCCTGTTTCAGATTCTGTGTCTCCCTCTCTCTCTGACCCTCCCCCGTTCATGCTCCGTCTCTCTCTGTCTCTCTCTGTCTCAAAAATAAATAAACGTTAAAAAAAAAAAAAAAAATTAGTGGTAGTGTGTGACATTAGAGTGTTCTGCCTTATCTCTAATTATTGCCACGGTCCCAAGCTTTTCCTCCTCCTTTAAACTCCTAGCTCATGCCTGTACCCTGCAGTCATTCTCAGAGCAAAACCTTGTCTCCTCATTTACTTGGAAGAACTAGGACACCCAGCTTGTGTTTCAGCAGCTTCCTTCCTGCTTCAAAACATCTCTAAGAACTCCACTCATTTTATTTTCTCACCTGCTCAAATGATAACATGGCTTTTCTAATTTCTGAGGTTACCCTCTAACTCAAGAACTGTCCGTGTAAATTCTGTTTTCTACCTCCATCTCCCCACCCCCATGTACATGTACAAACATACACATACACTCACTCACACGGTTTTCATGGCTTCCTGTCCACTGGCTCATTTCTGTTGGCCTAGAAAAAGCATCCACCTCTAAAAGCTTCCTCTTCTGGGTGCAATTTAACAGCTTGAATCAAAAGCCCATAACTCAGTCATGCATTTTATCCAGTAATCATACTTCTGCCACTCAGTTCTACTTAAATATGGAAAAGACCATGAGTATTAATTTGCTGACTGCAAGGCTTTCCATAATCATGGAAAATTAGAAGCAATCTAAATGCTTAAAAGTACGAGATCAGATTAGTAATGTGGATGTCAGTTCAGTAAAATTATTATTTAGAAGACCATGTAATAAAATAAAAAACATTGACAAGTTATATTTTAAGTGCTTTGTATATATTATCAATTCTAGTACTCCCAATTATCCATAAGGCAGATTTTTTATTATTATTATTATTATTATTCTCATTCTAAACATGAGGGAAATGAGGCAGAAGAGATTAAATAACATCTCCAAGGTCACACACAAGTGGTGGTGCTGAGAGTCTACTATATCCTTCAATATTAAAAGTGGGTTATGAAGTGTGCATTTATATATGTATCTATGTCTCTGTACATTTTTATATATGTATGTCTATAAACGTATGTATCGTATATGTGTACATATTTGTATGTGTGTATATTTATGTATCTCGTGTGTGTGTACAAATGTATATAAAAATGTTCATTCCCAGGAAAAAAGACTGAAAGGAAATAAGCCTAAAGTGATTGATTGTATCATGGTGGTGGTAGCAGCAGTATTAGAAGTAGCTGTCACTCAAGGGGTGCGTGGGTGGCTCAGTTAAGAGTCCAGCTCTTGATCTCAGCTCCGGTCTTGGTCTCACCGTCATGAGTTCAAGCTCCTGTTGGACCTCACACTGGGCATGAAGCCTCCTCAGGAAAAAAAAAAAAAAAAGCGGCTGTTAGTGCATGCTCTGTTTTTCAGATGTTCCCCATATGAGTATACTAATTCTATAAAATATAGAGTAAGCATCACATTTATTGTACAAAAACTGAAAACATAGTCTAGCAGCTCTCTTATTTATAAATGGTATCTGTTTAATGCCTTGTGCACCCTCTGAAATCACAGGCAGGGTTCAAGGAAAGAGCATAGCTCTTGCAGTCAGACCTCAGTTTTCAGTTTCAACTTTATCACTTAATATCTATGGTGAGTGGGCATGTTATTTAGCCTCAGTTACTTTATCTGTAAAGTGGGACTGTTAATGCCTCACTGTGGTTTTTTTGTGAGATTTAAATGCAACTAAATGTGCTAAAGAATAGAGAAAACTGAACACTGTTCACACGTAAGTTCTTTTCTGCTCCCTAGATTCTAATGACCAGTCTCTTTTCCTTCACTTGCTATCCAACATTTTGAACAGTCTGCACTTCCTTGTTCTGAATCTTGCTTCTCACACTTGCTTGTTCAATCCCAGTAACCCAGATTCTACACCCACTTCTCTGGGAAACCTGCTTTCTCCCTGTCGCTGTCTGGACATGGAATTGGAACTGCTCTTCTAAGACCCCTGTGCTCTGACATTCTCTTGGTCCTTGACTCCTCAAGCCCTTGTGGGGCTTGATACTTCTTCCCTTTTTCTCAGAACCCTCTCCCTCTCCACCTTGGTGACACTGACCTCTCCTGTGTCCTGTGATCACGATGACTTTCTTCTGTGTCATCTCTTTCACTGGCTCAGCCTCCATAAAGCATAGGTGAATGTAGATGCTCCGTTTTGTCTCATTTCTCTTTTCCATCTTTGCTTGAGAGCTTTGCCACTCACATGGTGTCAGATGTCACCTCTCTACCAATGACTGCCAAGTCAACATTTGATTGAAGCTCTCTGCAGTCCACCTTAGAAAGTGAGCATGTTAAAACCGAATTCATTGTCTTTTCCTCCTGAATCTCTTTTTCACCAGGCTACCCATCTGATTTCATCAGTCAACATCTTCTTGGTCCTTTTGTTTGCCCCCAGCCCCTCTTCCAGCTTTTCAGTTAGTTGTCAAATTTAGTGGACTCTACTTTAAAAATGGTATGAAGGACCCCCTTGTCCCTTTGTATTGCCATTACATCACTGAGGCTCTTGTTATAATTGCCCTGGAATATCAAAACAGTCACCTGACATGTCTGCATACCGCCACCCTCTCCTGTCCCCAGGCTGTCTTACCTGCCCCTGCAAAACAGTCATCTACCTAATGCAGCAATTTTCAACCCTTGTTTTCCGTGCACTAATTCCTGTCACAAACTACATGACAGTGATTCTCTGGGTAGTGTCAATGTAATGTAAAAAAGCCCCACATTGTGAACCACTGATTTAAAGTTATTCATTCCTTCAACTATACAACAACTAACTGTATGACAAGCATTCTTTGAGGAGCTAAAGACACAGAAGTTGTCAAAACAGATACACTCACAGCCATCCTGAAGTTTGCATTCTTATAGGATCAAATAAGAAACAAGAAAATATATAGTCAGATGGCAGTACATGCTGTGGGAAAAAATGCAGTGGGCAGAGACGACAGGAAGTGGTGGGGGGTGAAGGACTGATATACAGAAGATACCCTGGTCAGGCTCACTAAGAAGATTTGTGCAGGGACCTGAAAGAGGTGAGAGAGTGAGCCATCAGGTGAGGAGAGGGGAGAGGGGGCAGCAGGCTTCGCCTATTTGAGGATAAGCAAGAGGTTGCTGTGGTTGGAACAGGGTTGAGGAAGGAGCATTATAAGCAATGAGGTCAGAGATGTAGCAAGGGTACTGATCACTTAAGCCTTTATAGCTGTTTTTAGGTCTTTGGGATTTATCTGGAGTGAGATGAGGAACCACTAGAAGATTAAAAAGAAGAAAATCATTTTCTGATATACCTTTTGAAAGAATCGCTCTAGCAACTGTGTTAAGAATAGCACAGAGGTGGTAAGGGATGAACAAACACTAAAGCAAAATAATTGACGTAATCTAAGCAAGAATTGATAACAATTTAGGCCAGGATGATAGCCATTAAGTGGCAAGAAGAGGTCAGACTATGGATGTATTTTGAGGGAATAAAGAGGATTTTCTAATAGATTGGATGTGGATGTGAAGAAAGAGGTGGGTGCAGGATGACTCCAAGACCTTTAGAGTAACTGGAAAGATGGAGAATAATATTGGAGGGGCAAATTCAGAGGGAAAAACCAAAAGTTCCATTCAGATATGTTGAGCTTGAGATGCTCATTAGTAAAGAAGTCAAGTAAGCAGTTAGGTGTGTGAATCTGGAGCTCAGGGGAGAGATGAAGTTTGGAAGTCTTTGGAAGATAAGTTTGGAAATCTTTGGCACCAGTTGGCATTTAAAGCCTTGGGATGGTCTCAACTGGCACGTAGGGAACAAGCAAAAAGAAGGGCTCCAATGACTGCACTCTGGGACATACCAACATTTGTAGGCAGGTGAGAAGGTATAGGCAAAAAAGATTAGGAAGGAGCAACTAGCAATCTTCAGTACAAACATGGGGCAAGAGCCTTACTGGATTTTAGTCAGCAACAAATCAGAGGAGAGAAATTGGAATAGTGCAATACCCACATCTGCCTTTATGGTAGATTTAGGTAGGAGGAAAGAAGAAACCATCCAGTTGGTCAATTTCAAGAAAGAATCAGAGGAAATGAATTGGGTACTGCAAGCGTAGAAAGTCTTTGAACACGTGTGGCTCTCTAGGAGCGAGGAAAAATGAAGCGGCAGAATCAGAGACAATGCAAGATCAAGAGAGAGCATTTAAAAGAGTGATATCGCAGAGTATTTGTGTAAGATAAGTCAATAGAGAAGGGAATTGATGTGCAAGAGAAGGGGATCCATTGCAGAATCAGTGTTCTTGAGTAATTGATAGAGGGTGGAACCTAGTGGGTGGGTGGAGGGGTTTGATTGTAACTTACTTTGACCTAAAGACTATTTCATCAGACACTTGAATGGTTTGCCCACTACCTCCTTTACATTACGCTAAAGGTCTGCCCCTATGTCCTAGCCACAAGCTACCTTTCACCTAAGAAACATAAATACCCTTCTGACTTTTCAATCTCACCATGTTTATACACATCTAGTATTTCTTTCCTGTACATACTATTGAATAAGGAAAGAATATGCTAGCCACTTTGAATTTTGATTTGCCAATATTATCATTCAGAAAGAACCTATCTAGAAATGAAAAATATTAAGAGTGTAACAAACCACAGTTGGAGCAAGAACTTAATACAGAAGTCGTGATGGCAAGGACCAGTGTCTGTCTGGTTCCCCATTTACCATTGCACCCCAATGCCTAGCAGAGTTCAGCACTTACCAAAATCATGTGTTGAAAAAAACGAGTGCATGAATGGGTGCCATATTTTTTAGGGCAAATTGTGTCACAAAAGGCCCAAAATGCAAGGTCTTGAACACAGTAAATGTTCTTTCTCCCATAACCACCTAAAACGGGAGTTGAGAGCCAGGGAGAGAAGTGGAGGACTTGGTCCATACAGTTTTTCGAGACCCAGGCCAACTGTCTCCCTCTTCTTCAAGTAGCTTCCAGCACACTACGGTGGTTTTCATCTCCATTGCAACTCACAGAAGGACATCATGAGCATCGAGCATCATGGCATGTACCTGCCAGGGTAGTTTATCAGCCAGGCCTGGAAGCCACACACGTTGCCTCACACAGCCTAAAGGAGAGGAGTTAATCATGTGGCCATATCTCATTGCAAGAGAGGCCAGGAAATGTTACTGGGCCTGGGGCTACTTATTTCTGTGGAAGGAAAGTAGAGTGGATTTGGGTGGATAGCTAGCAACCTCTTCTATCGGCATTCTCGTACCCTACCAGTAGTTCTTTTTAAATATGGATTAAGTTATACAGTTTTCTGCAAGAAAACATAAAATGTACAAAAAGAAACTCAAATCCACATTAATCCTTCGTTAATAAGAATATGTCAAATATTCTCCTTCTCTGAGAGCTCAAGGTTAGAATAATGAACCTGTTTTGACTAGCAGTGTTCTCTGCAGCCTTCAGACTGAGCTGTTTGTATATTGAGAGAAGGCATTTTTTTTCAGTGTCTTCTATAAAGGCTTTGTCAGCATTTTACAGTTCTAGAAGACAAATTTGTCCTTGCTCCAAGTGTTTTCAAGTGCTTCAGTGGTCAAACAGGTTTTGAGTCTAGCTTTTAATGCCAAAACAGAGAGGGGGGCCAAGGGGAAGAATTGAAAATAAATTCCACAGTCTCAGGCTAATTTTTTCATGGCTTTTGCTCTTTTTAGATTTCAGGATATTTTTATAATTAAGGAAGGTGGTTCTTAAAATTCACTTCCTTCTGACACATAAAAACTGTCCAAATAAATTATATCATAGCAGATATGTGTGTTTTGAAAGTCACTGGTAAGCCTTAAATGAAGCAGAATTTTATGGATTGTAGACTAAGCTTTATCTGTTTTTTTTAATACAGTTCAAGAAGCAGTTTCATTAATTTATACTTAAAGTCATAATCTGTTCTTTGCTATTTCTTAAAATGACCTATTTAAAAGAGCCTAAGTTTAGAAGACCAATTAAAATAAAAATGAATGCAATAAAACATTTTTAAAGAGTTTTATTACTTTAACCTTTAATAAATGAAAACATTAATGAACCACTCTTTTACCACACCTAGAGAAGTGTTTGGGACATAAAACAGTTCAAAATCTTCAGAAGGCATTGAGTCAGTATTTTTTCATAAGACAAATACTATTAACAACTGCAGAACATTCGAAAGTCCAGTAGCATACTTCTCATACAATGGAAGTCTTCTAATTCACCTGTTATTTTAACCTACACATTCTGTTTCCTCTTTTCTCATCTCACTGAAGTGGAGGAATTGCTGATCTATTTCTTTATCTTTCCTTCCTAAACCTTAGGCAAAAAATGGAAGTTAGAATTTATAACATGTTTTGTGCCCATGGAAATAGGTACTTTTGTTACTGTATTCAGAGATCTTTACTACTGTTGTTTCATTCTGAAAAAAATTGAGGTAGGTTGCCAGTTGTAACACATTCTTCACATGTTCCTGTTCCCAAAAGGTATAGGGACAACCCAACTGCCTTGGCAAAGGAACACTGGGTGCTTGCTTGCTGCTTTAAGTGAAAGCAGCTCATGAATATTCAACAGTCTCAAACATGTAGACAACATGAAAGTTGGAATTGTCATAAAGTCTTAGGAATATAGAACAGTTTTGAAAGTCACCCTTTGTCTATTACATCTATAAAAACTCAAATCCTTGGGGAGTTCTCAAACATAGGGATCAAACATGTTTTAAAAGTGGAGTCGGGGAGGGAGTTGAAGTTATTGCTTACTTATTTTAACCCTGGAGAACAGCTAGACTTTCTCACATTTTACAACCGTTTTTTGCAAAGCTTTCCATTATTAACATAGCTATCTTTTTTCTATAATTCTCAAAATCTATAATCAATTATATCTTGGTTCTTTCTATTTAGAAAAAAATTCTTATAGCATCTTACTGAAGTATCTTTAAATTCATATAATATTAAAGCTTATTTTCTGTTCTCTTTCTGAATATTTCTTAGCCTTAATGTGAAGATTTTTATTTATTCAGAAATAGTCATTCGCGTATAATTAAAAAATGTATTTCATTGACACAGTTCTAAAATTATCTGAGGGTAGAAGGTTGTACTTTCCCTAGGAATTCATGTTCCATAACTTTAGGAAACCTAATACTGTTGCCCAAGATCTTACACTAAAGATTTTGATAATCTATTAAAGATTACCAATGAGAACAAACAAAGATTGTCTGTCATTGATATATCTCTTGTTTTTCAGGAAGATCACATTTGGGTAATAAGAGCAATTATGCTTTGCTTCAAGGAGATCCATTTTAGAGAGGCCTCTTCTAAATATATAATTGAATTTTGTCATAATTTTCATTTGTCAGATCGATTCTCAAATCAACTGTGTAAATTATCTAAGTGTCTAAATTGATGTTTAGTAATGGAAGACACAAACACTCCAGTTCCTGGGGACATTTCCTTAACTGGAGAAATAATAGTAAAATATTTTAGGGGAGGTGGATCTCACAGTTTCAGAAATAATAATCATGGCATCAACAACAATAGCTAATATCCTTTAAATGTACCTGGTATTATTCTAGTGCTTATACATGTGTTATCTCCTTTAATCTTCATGACCACCTATATTAAGTCTTGCGATCTCCATTTTTCAGAAGAGGAAATTGAAGGTCAGGTAGGATCATAACAGTTGGTAAATGATAGAGCTAGGATTCAAACCCAAACATTCTGACTCCAGAGTCACCATTCTAACTATTATGTTAATACTTACTGTGTCTCCCTTTGTTTCTACTGTTTGATGGAGCCCAGGGTTTTAAACTTTACGAATTCCAGGTAAGTGGGTCAAACCAAGGTAAATGGAAAATAATTCATTCATCTACTGAGCCAAAGATTAGTTTTCTACTCCAATTATGTGTTTATTTTGTAAAGATTTTTATATATGTCAATTTCATCAGATTATTGTGAACCTTAGTCAGATTTACTTTGTGAAGGGTTTTTCACGATGGAAGGCTATGAATATGTAGATGAACACATGTTGCTTCAATAATATTATTCTAATGATACACAATAGGTGGGTTGTGCTTAATGTCCTTTTAATGCAGATACAAATCTTTGAGTTCAGTGAAATTCAGGTTCAGATCTCCAAGGCAGCTATTTTTTTTTTTTTTTTTCAGTTTAGTGAATGTAAATGTGTTCTCATTTGCTTATTTGTAATCTTCCTTCATGGGGATGGCTTACTTATTATGTGCTCAGTTGCCTGGATTGTATTTAGAAAGCTTTGGCCACATTCACAGAGGCAGTCAAAAAACCTTACAGATATGCCTCCCGATAAGTATTAAAGCCCTCTTGGCCAACCTGAAATACATGCTATTCAAAGTAAATTTCCTGTTTATATTTTTCCCATCTTAGCTGATATAAAGATTAATATTAAATATCACAGAAACAAAGGTTCTTTACGCCATTTCTTTTTATGGATAGTTTACAGGTTAGCTATGTGTTTTCCCACTTTATATTTGCAGTTTATACTGAAAATATGTTAAATGAACAATGAATGTTACGTTGGTTTCTAATTAGATTCAGGGTCAGATTCCCCAGTTCTAGTTCTTTTTCTTTTTCTTTTTTTTTTCTTGTGTATTTATTTATTTTGAAAGAAAAAGCACAAGTGGGGAAGGGGCAGAGAGAGGGAGAGAAAGAGAGAGAGATTCCCAAGCAGGCTCCACACTATCAGTGCAGAGCCCAATGCAGGGCTTGAACTCACAAGCCATGTGATGATGACCTGAGCCAAAGCTGGACACTCAACTGACTGAGCCACCTAGGCGCCCCTCCTTAGTTCTAATTCAAATGCCGCCACCCTGATGTTCTGACAATCTGGGTTTTGCTGTGGTTAGCTCTAAGATATGGATGATACCTAACAAGGACATTATAGGATATAGTGATCATTTCTATGATGGTATCAGATACCTTCATTAAGGGGATGATAAAACTCAACATCCAATTTTATGCAAGTGGCATATACTAAACTGTCATAATTTTACTGGTTTTAACAAAGATAGAAATAGGACTTGAATTAGCTTATATCTGCGTATTATCTGATTTTACTATTTTAAATAAAGGAGGATCTTCTGTTGCATGTTTCTTACCATTCTTACTGGGTAACAAATAATTTGTTTTGTTACAGAATATGGAAAGCCTCAACTCCACACCATCTCATGAGAGGGCTGGACCTGATGATGTTGAACTGATGTCCGATGAAAGGTAATTTTAGCATTTTCTCCTCAAATTGCTTACAAGAGCATGAATAGCTTTTTTTTTTTCTCACTTAATGCAGTGTGCCTTATAAGAACTAAAAAGAATAGAATTAAAAGACTGTATGTTCACCAACAGTATTTTGTAGCATGGGAAATGCTTAGAATAGAAAATCTGCCATGGTGCTCCTAAAGACTACTGTATGCATTGTTGTATTTCTAGTTTTGTTTTATTTTGATTTTTTTTGTTTTATTTTGTTTTCGAATTTTATCAGAATTTAATTTAGAGCCACTCAGCTTCCTTTTAAAATGAATGAAGTCATAAATTTCAATGGATGAAAAGCATTGTTCTAAAACAGATTGACCTTTTATGATATTTTGTTGTTGCTGTTACTTGTAGCAAAGAAAATGAAAAAGACGGCAGACATACCCAGCATTTTGAGGTGAGTAGCTAAGAAAATTGTGACTGTAATGGGGCTGTTCATACATTCCTGAGAGCACATGGGAAGCATTATTAGACTGTCAGTAAGGGATAATGAGATTAAGGGACAGGACTGTGATTGGTTTTCAGAAGGCAAATACTGAGACATAAAGATTCCATGAGAAATCATAAGAACTCTTTTCTTTGCTTTTTAAATTCTTTTTTTTAATATGAAATATATTGTCAAATTGGTTTCTATAGCTTTTTAAAATCTTTTATTTTGCTTGCAGAGAGAAACTTGATTAGCATGGAGATTTCTCTTTAGATTTTCTGTAAAATAAAACAAAAAGCCAAGGCTACTGGTTTGATTTTTTTTTATGTTTTATGCATTTTTTAAGTGATTGAAATAAATAGGCAGTAAGTTTAGTGGATCTATCACAGAGATTTATCTCATTAATTTTCAAATTAAGATAAACTCAGTGTGAGTTACTAAACCCAATTTGTTTTCTGAGTTTTGTCTCATTTTAAGTAAGCCATGGAGAAAAAGTATCTAACTCTCTTATGTTGTTTATATCTTAAAGTTTTGGTGATTTCCTGTATTCCTTGTTCTCCAAGGGCATCGCCATGCTGGCCAAAATGATTTCCCTTTTCCCAACCCTGGCTTCCATTCAGTGTGCTCAACCCCATTTTTCATTCACGTATGTGTACATAATCTACTTCCAAATGCTTTCAACTCTACTTTCAATGTTTTTATCAATTTTTCTTTTTGGCCAGATTTAAAGCATTTTTCAACCTGTTCTTGAGTTCTGAATCTTGAAATACTAATTATACATAGAACTCTTCCTCTAACCCAGTGATTCCTAATCTTTATTGGACATTTTCTAATTCACTGATGGATTTCCTCAGGAGCATGCATTGAGTCCTGCTGTGGACACATACTGTGTTAGAAGCTGCGATTCAGTAACGGCTCCAGTCCCTACCCTCCATGGAGTTTTACAATCCAGGAGACTGAGAATCTAAAAGCTGTAGACTTCTTCTTAGAAAAATGCACACTTTGTGTACAATTGGCATAAAAGAGCTGGGAATTAATTGCCAACTCCCCCTGTTCCCTGCCAATGCTGTGGACTCATCATATTCCCTATGTTCAGTTCTTGTCACGTATACTTCATCGACCTAGCCAGATAATGGAAGGGGAATGCTTCCTCTTTCCGACTTCCAGCTGCTGGGCCACTTCTTTCATCTCTGATTTCCAACCCATTTCAGCTTCCTTCCTTGGGACCCAGGCAACGAGCTAACATCTTTTTCCTTGACACCAGGTACCTTTGTCAGAGCACATTTTCCCCGTGATCGCGTTGTTTCCTTTTTCTTCTTGTTTCACCCTCTCTCTGTTCTTTTCCTCTGCTCACAGCAAGCACCTAGTCATCATGCCATTGAACGTTACTTTAAAGAAAATTGCTTCGCCAGCCTCCTAGAGAGGTCTCCTCCGTTTCCTCCCTTTTCAGCCTATTATCCTCTATAAGATAAAAGGGTATAGAGCAGCCTTTGTGGATGGACTTCGTAACATTAACTCGTAAATTCCAGGTGGCACCGAAACTCAACCCATGCTAAACTCAGTTTGCCTTGGTATTTTGTGGGCAGCTCCTATGGCACTGGATGAATCATGGGGAAAAAATCTCAAGTCCTTCTTCCATGTGCCAGGTCCTATTCTTACATGGGTCCGCCATGTGCAGTTACCAGTCAGCACCCGGCCCCCGGTTGGCTGTCCTGAAGCACTCACTATTAATAATCATTGCCACCATAATAAGTTCAGCTAGGAGATAAAATTAGGCAGTGAGTTAAAATCTAGCCTCGGCAATCCATGTCACCTTTCTTTCACAACTGCCCCACAGGAGAAAAACAAGCCATCACTCCATAAGATTCGGATGATGTTTCTCCTCATGAAGGCATGGATTTCTTTCAGTGAAGGAAATGTATATTTAATTGTTAGTGATGGACTGTGAAAAAGATCCATTTTCCATTTTTAAAGCTCTTTCCCTTGTTTGCCGTGTATTGTGATTGTTTACCATTCAACATGTGCAGCACTTTCTAGAACTTATTTTACAACCTAAATAGTTAATCTGGTCTTCTGGTAATACCACAATAATTCCTAAATTGCAGAGATGAAAAATAAGTCTAGACTTTGGTTACCCCTCCTAGAATTCTGTGTAATCAGTATTCTATTTCACACCTCCTACAGCATCAGATTGAGAGGCCAACACTTACATGCCCACCATGGATGGATGTGATGTTGTTTCCAGCTACATTTTTCATGAAGACAATTTGTCTTCCTTAATACCGTCCTTTAAATTTTTCCTTACATATTCTTGAGATCCATGTGAGATTAAGACAACAAATGAGAGCTGTTGGGAAAGGTGGTCTTTCCTTCTTGTTTTGAGTCACATTTCCATGAGAATGAGGAACACTGGTGATGCTCCTTACAGGGACAGATAGGCAGAGAGAAGCTGGTTTTAGAATCTGCTGCTCAGACACAAATGCAGGCGCAACTGTGACTTTATTTTTGAAGTAATCATTTTGCAGCCCTTAAATGTGTTTTTGTTTGGATGCATGTGTTGACAACTGAACATCGGTTTATCCCTTTGTGGCACATCTTTTTAATTTTTTGAATCAACTCATCTTATCCAAAAAGAGAATCTGCTTGAGATCTCCGATGGTCAATGAAAAAAAATTTAGAGTCCCTTCAAAATGCCAAAAATTAAAGTATGATTTCTTTGGGTAGGTTTTCAAAAGGCTGGCATTTTAATAAAATATCCGGGGGGCCCCTGGGTAGCTCAGTCTGTTAAACATCTGACTTCGGCTCAGGTCATGATCTCACGGTTCATGAGTTCGGGCCCCACTTGGGGCTCTGTGCTGACAGCTCAGAGCCTGGAGCCTGCTTCTGATTCTGTGTCTCCCTCTCTCTCTCTGCCTCTCCCCCACTCATGCTTTCTCTCTAAAAAATAAATAAACATTTAAAAAATTTAAAAAATAAATAAAATAAAATATCCCGTTTGGGCTTTTTGAAATGAGGTGATGTAAGGAAGAGCCTAGCACACTGTTCCCTATACAGATGGAATCCAGAGTCTTTGTTCTTTTGTTTCTTTTTAAATTCAGTGAACAACTGGAAGCATCCAGAAGAAAGGTCGTCCTTAAAACCAGCAATTTCTAGATTCTAAAAGGTATCACTGAAAATACATATTTTCGAAGTTCTTACAATGGAGTTTCAACCTTATGCTTCAGTGATTCCTTCTGATAAGTTCTTTCCTTTTGGGGAGATATTTCATGCCTCTGTATAAAATCCAGAACATGAAACCTATAACTTTATACTTAATACTTTATCAAGAAAGCAATGCCTGTAAGAATTATTGAGTGCGTGGGGCGCCTGGGTGACTCAGTCGGTTAAGTGTCGGACTTCAGCTCAGGTCATGATCTCGCAGTTTGTGAGTTCGAGCCCCGCATCAGCCTCTGTGCTGACAGCTCAGAGCCTGGAGCCTGCTTCGGATTCTGTGTCTCCCTCTCTCTCTGTCCCTCCCCCACTCGTGCTCTGTCTCCCTCTCTCTCTCAAAAATAAACATTAAAAAAAAATTGGGGGGTGCCTGGGCGGCTCACTCAGTTGAGCGACCGACTTCAGCTCAGGTCATGATCTCACAGTTTGTGAGTTCGAGCCCCGCATCAGCCTCTGTGCTGACAGCTCAGAGCCTGGAGCCTGCTTCGGATTCTGTATCTCCATCTCTCTCTGCCCCTCCCCGACTGGTGCTCTGTCTCTGTCTCTCAAAAATGAATAAATGTAAAAAAAAAAAAAAAAAAAACTTTAAGAATTATTGAGTGCATGGAAGGGTATTACCTTATCTGGGAGAGGTCATTTTATGTCAGAAGTATAAGGTTAATGAAGTGTTAAATTCTTTCAAGATATTTTTACATTCTTTATGCTTTCTAAGCCTACTGCTTAGAAGAGCTTAGAAGCATACCTTTGATAACAAATAAGACATTCATAGTAAACAGAAGTCCATTTCCCTTTTTTATCCTGCTTGAAAAAAGAAAGAGAGGAGTAAGAGAGAAGACAAGGCTTTCCAATCAAGACTGAAAATTAATATTAATTATCAAACATCTTAAGTCTAGTCTTTTATTTGCCCTGAGCAGGATTGAGATAAATTCTGAAATATCCCTGTCAACAAGGATTTATGAAATGAATCACCGTGTTATTTCAACTTCGGTGTATTGTACGGAAGCCTTAGGATTTTGTTATTATTGGTTTTAATGTGAGAGCAAGAATAATTTAAAGGCTCTATTTATTTAGATTCACTTCCCATTTCACCCAGTCCCTAACGGCTACCGAAACTTTGGGATTCCCATGAACTTTGGAAATTTGTTATGTCCACTTTCTTTTATTGTCAGGCCAAACAGTAAATGTTTATGGTTCCATGTGGTTCTTCTGTTAACACTGTGTGGTTCCTTCCTGTGCAAACTGCATTACACAGTACACTCTCTGATATCATCGCTCCTGGCTCTGGTAAGCCATTAGGCTACTTATTTATATCCTGTGCAGGGAGGGAGAAGGGATGGAACAAAAATTCAACTATTTGAAGTCAGGGAAGGAGCAAGATTAGTGAAGTCTGAGAACTGAAAAAGCCAGGCCCAGTTTGATAGGGCAAGTCTTGACAAAGATCAGGTGAATAGTAGTTAATGGTTCCTTGACCTGAACATGGAATGTCACCTGAGGTCCCAGGCAAGGTGAGCTCTCTTGAGTATGTGCTCCCTGGCATCCTGTTTTTTTTCTTTTATAACATATGTGACACTGGTATTTACATGTTCAGTGTCTTTGTTCCACACTAAGTTCCATATCTTGTTAATTCCTGTAATCCTAGTGCCTAGGACATAGTATGTGTTCAATAAACACTTGCCAGATGAATGAATGTGAAAGGGAAGTAATGAATAATTGGAAATAGTATTTTTTTACAGTAACTATGGGCCAGCCATTTTTGTATATGTTTTTCACTTAATCTTCATGCCAACTTTATGAAGTCTTGCATTTGCATTATAGAAAAAAAGCTTTAAAAAAAAAAGAAGAAGCTAAAGCACAAAGAGGTTTTCATTGAAGGTCTTGCTGCTAGTTGGCCAGTATTGAAACTCAGGTCTCCAACTCTTCAACCCATCCCCTGTCTGCCACACCACACTGTTGTTTAGTGGGTTTCTGTAAGGCACAAAAATTTTTTTTTAATATATGAAATTTATTGTCAAATTGGTTTCCATACAACACCCAGTGCTCATCCCAAAAGGTGCCCTCCTCAATACCCATCACCCACCCTCCCCTCCCTCCCACCCCCCCATCAAACCTCAGTTTGTTCTCAGTTTTTAAGAGTCTCTTATGCTTTGGCTGTCTCCCACTCTAACCTCTTTTTTTTTTTTTCCTTCCCCTCTCCCATGGGTTTCTGTTAAGTTTCTCAGGATCCACATAAGAGTGAAACCATATGGTATCTGTCTTTCTCTGTACGGCTTACTTCACTTAGCATCACACTCTCCAGTTCCATCCACATTGCCACAAAAGGCCATATTTCATTCTTGCTCATTGCCACGTAGTACTCCATTGTGTATATAAACCACAATTTCTTTATCCATTCATCAGTTGATGGACATTTAGGCTCTTTCCATAATTTGGCTATTGTTGAGAGTGCTGCTATAAACATTGGGGTACAAGTGCCCCTTTGAAACAGCACACCTGTATCCCTTGGATAAATACCTAGCAGTGCTATTGCTGGGTCATAGGGTAGGTCTATTTTTAATTTTTTGAGGAACCTCCACACTGTTTTCCAGAGTGGCTGCACCAGTTTGCATTCCCACCAACAGAAGGCACAACATTTTTGACAAGGGTTTGGTGTGTGACCCCACGGCATAAGGATCTCTGAGTTGAAAATTGTGAAAAAGCAGTAGTCCCCCTTATCTGCGGTTTCACTTCCCGTGATTTCAGTTACCCACAGTCAACCCTGGTCCAGAAGCAGATGATTGTCTTTCTGACATGTCACCTGAAGGTCAATAGTAGCCCAACACTGTGTCACAATGTCCACACGATTCACCTCGCTTCACCTCGCATAGACCTTTGTCATCTCACAGCATCACAAGAAGTGTATCTCACAGTAAGATATTTTGAGAAAGAGATCACATTCACATGACTTGTATTACATTATGCAGTACAGTGGTTCTATGTTATTAGCAGTTATTGTTCATTTCTTACTGTGCCTAATTTATCAGTTAGACTTTATCATAGGTATGTATGTATAGGAAAAAGCATAGTGCATGTAGGGTTCAGTACTATCCTTGGTTTCAGGCATCCACTGGGCGTCTTGGAATGTACCCCCTCAGAATAAGGGGGGACTATTGTAACTCATTTACTCTGATTCAGCTGAAGATATAAGACATATAAACAACAAAAGTTGAAACCAGAAATATTTTGGTATTTGAGAATGTCCTTGACATTTTGACATTAATGATCTAGTAGAAGAAGCAGACAAGCAAGTAGACAAGTGTAATTCCATATGATGAGCAACAGGAGAGTGTGTGGAATGATCTGGAGAGGTGCATCACCCAAACTAGGCTAACTAACATTTGAAGGAAGAGTTGTTTTATGACGGCGTATTGCTGCCGAGCCTGAACAGCTTCAGCGTGGGTGGCCCCTGAGCAGCATCCCTAGATCCCACGTGTACATAAATCCCGGGTCCACACCAGCAGCCCACTCTGCACCCCCAGGCAAGGCAGCCATGTCAGGTTCTGGTGAGACCAGTGAGGCCAGAAATTGAGAGCAGAGGGCAAATGAAAGAGCAGCCTCAGGGACCGATCACAGCACAGCGGGACAGAGCCGAGCATGTGGGTGTGCTGATGAGGGCTGTGCTGAGTGTGCCCATGCTATGCAAGCTGTTGCGGTTTGTGTAAGAGAGACCCCTCCACTACTGTGTAAAAAATGAGCCAGAAAGTCCAGAAGCTTATGTAAGTTAATATAGGTCTATAGTGTGAGTGATACCCCATTGTATGTGGCACAATCTAAACACCCTTATATGGTGACTTCAGATACAGTGATCTTTTTGCTATTCCTTAAACACAGCGACCATACCTCAGGGCCTTTGCACTTGCTTTTCTTCTTCCTGAGATGTTCTTCCAGTAGATGACTCACTTCTGCATTTCCTTCATATCTCTGCTCATATGTCCCTTCTTAGGAAGGGTCTTTCCTGACCACTCATTATAAAATTGCAGACTGTGGCCCTGATCTCCATCATCCCTCTTACTCTGCTTTATTTTTGTCCATAGTCCATATCACTGCCTGACATGTTTTTCTTCGTTTACTGTCACTTCCTGTAAGATTCATTAAGGACAGACTTGATTTTGTCCCCTGAAGTATCTCCAGTGTCTAGAAAATGGCCTAGCATGTAGTAAGTACTAAAAATTTATTTGTTAAATAAATGAGTAAATATTATCTTTGCACACAACATAATAGCACACAACATAATATCCCTATTTAAGTATATAGCATGTGATGTTATTACTGAATAAACAAAAAAGTTTTGACCTGATTCTCTTTGTTAGAATAATAGGAACTTAGGGGGTATCTATTCCAGCCTCCCACCTATGGCAGTAATCTCTCTGTCTCCCACATACCTGACTCTCAAACTTCATTGCAGTACTGTGAAGAGCAGCTCACTAATTCACAAGGTGGCCCATTGTTGTATGGCACCCAAATCAACTGTGCTCAGAACTCCCCTGAGCATTCTTGAGCCTGTCCCACAAAGTGCCAGCTCCCTCAGTGTTGGGAGCGTGCATGTCTCACACACCCAGCACAGTGGGTGCCCCATACCATGCTGTTGAAAGAATGAATAAATCTGTACATTTTGGAGGGGGGAGAAAAAACTTTAATATTCTCATTTTAACTTTCTTTGAAATGGATGCTAATTCAGATGTAGAAAAAATTTCGTAATCTCAATTTCCTTTGAAATGGGTGCTGATACAGACAGAGGTAGCAGTCATAAAAAGTACACATTGCAGTGAACTCCCATGGTGCCTGTCTTCGTGCTTGCTCCTCCTCAACCCTTCTCACCCACACTGCCCCAAAACACCAAAATTGCTAGTGCTGACTTGTGTCTGGAACCCAAAAGGCTCTTTTCTTTGTTCATAATGCATCTAAAACTCCACCCCTTGAGATAGCACGGTTCACCTCGAATTGCCGTGGAACATGCCTCATCTCCAACCCCTCTCTCTAGCATTTTGAGACACGGCAGTGTTTTCCTCATCTGCATATGGGGCCTGGTAATGAAAAAAGAGTGATGGCCTCCCTGTGTGGGTTTCTTATGCTCCAGGCACTGTGTTAGTGTCCTTTCATACCTTCTCCCAGATCTTCAGAGGAACCTTGCAAGATTGATGTTGTGAATGAAGCAGTTCAGCCAGAGCACCAAGCTAGTAAATGTCGGCCACACAGCAAGCCCAGGTCTGCCTGTAAAGCAAGCTCCACATCCATTCCACGAGTGCACAGTGTCAGGGGCTGATACATGCTCTTCCAGAAGAATATGTCATGCTTACAATATGGAATCATATTTCTTATATTCGTTTTTATGTCTCTAAGTGTAACCAGTGTTAAAAATATTGAGAAAAATGTGTATTTGCTGTATGCAGATTCTAACACACACACACACAGGTGGTTGGTGGCTGACCCTGTAACTTAAAAAACTGAGTGCCAGATTTGGTCATTCAGCCCTGGTCCACTTAGGACTCAGCTGTAGGAACAAATAATTTTTATAGCATAAGTGCATAATCTGTTTTCCCCATTAGACAAGCAGCATTTTGAGGTATTTTTAAAGCCCTAGATTACTTGGCATTTTCATCTGTCTTTAGGAGCTCATCATGAACTGATTGATGATCTTTCATTTTATTCCAAATGTGAAGAAAATAGCAGCCCCTTGTGCATCATTTCATGGAAATATAATAGTAAAAGCCCCCGTCTATTCCCCTGGTGATATCAAAGTGGGTTGAATAGCTATTAAAAGTAGCTGGAAATCTTAATAGTGCTTATTTTAAGCAGGAGAACATTTCTCATGCATTAAAGGAATCATTTATGATTTCCAGATGTTTAGGTTTTTTTCCTTTAATATATTTGCTAAAATAAATTTCCAGTTATTCTCCAAAGAAAATCTCTTGTACAGATCTGTGCTACTTGAGAAGCGTATTTGTGAGTAAACACTTGGGTTTATAATCTTAGGAGAGAAGGGAAAGGGACAATGGTTGGGCTTACAAGATGCCAAAAAAAAAGCAAGGTAAAAAAGAATTAATTTCAGGGCAAATTTTGTCAACATAAAATCACTTAGCTAAAACAGCCGCCTCTGGGAGAGGGTTTTCCCATCCCCCAGGTAGCCGAGCCGGGTGTAGGTGCCCCCAGTGAGCAAAACCAAGGGGAGCTCAGTATTCAGTACTCAGACTAGAAGAATAGTAGGAAAACAAGTGACAGTTTGATATTTGTTAAGATATAAATTATGCATTTCTGACTTGCCAGTTCTTGGCTTTTTACTTAAAAAAAAAAAAGTGCTCCCTGTGTCATTTTGGCTCATTTCCAGAGTCCGTATTCCTTACTGCTAGCCCAGATGAGCCGCCAAACCCCTGTGCTGTTTGAATTTGCGCAACAATGCTTTAATACCCAGAGCTCCTCCATAAATAGTCTGTCCTCCCCACACTCGGGGAGAAAACAACCACAGGAAATCTGGGAATGTGCAGCTAGCCCTGCTTAATTGATCTAAGCCTGCAGGGCCAGCAGGAGGGCATTCGTGCACACAGCCTCTGCTCCTGGCCTTGCCGGACTGTTTACCTACGGGGCAAAGAAGTCTGCACACAGGAGACACCATGTTGCTTCTACAGCCTTAGCAACGGCGGTAGCAGGATTTTTGTTGTTGTTTACCGTCTGCAGGGCTGTACTCCTTTAAGGAAACACAAACTCCTTTTCCCTCATTCCTGGCCGCAATCAGTAACCATCAAGACTGTCAGCTGCCTGCAGTTATCAGGAGGGGCAGCAGCTCTTGGAAATCCTCTTGTCTTCCTCAGCGGAAAAGTTAAAGGAGCATAGATGGACAGTGGCTTCTTGCATGCAGGTGGCCAGCCAGTATCCAGGGGGCATCAAACTATGATTTTGATTTCTGTGCTGGGTACACCCACAGCCTCAGCTTGGGAGGTTTCATCCAGAAGGAGTGGAACTGCTGCAGACATTTTTGGGTTTTGGTGAGCAGTAAGATATTTGGGGACATTGTGCTGTTATTGCAGAACCCCACAATGAAGATTCAGGAGCACTCCGGCATAACTGACACCAAACTGCAGAGGACCCAAGATGCCGATGAGCAGCAGGAGAGCTTTGTCTCCGAAGTGCCTGAGCTGGACCTGACTGCATTGTGTGACGAGAAGAGCTGGGAAGGTAGGGTCAGCCGCTATTTGGATGCTTTAATATTGGCAGAGCATATATAAAGTCGCATAAACGAGAGGCATATAACCACATGGACGTATGAAAGCGATGGGTGTAGGAGTAACTGTGTTTCTAAATGACTGAAAATCCTTTCCCTGGCATAGAATGTGTCACGTTAAATGTTGCCAGGAGTAATTGCAATCTAAGAAAGAAAATGTGCTTGCCCTCTATCAGAGCGGCACCTTGCAGCCTTTTTTATTTCTTAACTCACCAGGAGTGCTGATGCAAGTGTTTTCCCTCTAGTAGTACCGAGTAGAGGACTAACGGATGGGTACACGTTTAGGACTTCATCTGGGCACCCCGCTTCTCTTCCCACTGCTCCACACCCACCATCTACCTCCTTCATTAAATCTCCTTCCTGTTTTTTCGAGAAAGATGCTTTGGCTTGCCTTGCTTCTATGATTGATTTTATGGATAGAATTTTTTTTTTAAGCCAGGTTAGCCAGCCTAAGGGGTTTGCTCATCAAAGAGAACAATGAATAAAAAGTGCTTTGCTTGGAAGCCTGTAATACAGTGTGTTAGATTGGTTTTTCTCGAGATTTTTGGCAAAACATTAGAAATTTACTTGTGAGGAAGAAGAGAGTATCCTCATCTTGTCCAAATTGTATTTCAGGAAGGCTCTGCCTGCTCTTCTTTCATTATCCATGTGTCTGCATCCAAACATGTATCAGCGTGTATCCAAAATGCATGCCCAGCAGCCTCTGTGTAGTGTGTGTTTGGAGGCTACAAAGAGGGAGAAATTGTGTGCTTGGTTTCAGAACAGCAGCACAACTCAACACAGCGGCACAGAGAATTACAGCTACAGGAAATCAGTCCTTTTCCAAAGCACCTGGATTTCCTTGTCTTCTCCCCCACCCGTTTTTAAACTAAAAAGTACTCATTTGTAAATGAGCATAGATGAAGGACCAAAAGATGATGTAAACAGACCACAAGGTGAAAAATAACAATCCCATTATGCTCCTTGCATCCACGGCTTGGTGAAGCAAAAACAAACTGTTTTTGTTCTAGTGCTCCCTCTTTGCAATCTAAGAAACGTGTTCTAGCCCCCTTTACCATGTAATTAGGCAGTGGGTCTGGGATTTTCAACGATCTTCCCAGCTCACGATACAGTCATTAGACAAAATTGCAGGGTGTTTTGTTTTGTTTTTAGTTTAAGTGATATATTCCTGGATAGTATTTTATTGTTCTTCTTTTGTTTTCGGTACTTTGGAAGAATGAGGTGTGTTTTAAATTCGTCGTACATTAAGAACAACCCCTCCCCGAGGGTGGGTGATGGGTATTGAGGAGGGCACCTTTTGGGATGAGCACTGGGTGTTGTATGGAAACCAATTTGACAATAAATTTCATTTATTGAAATAAATAAACAAATAAATAAAAACAACCCCTCCCCTTCAAAAAAAGTCCCACAGTAGCCACTGCTACCCAAATAAAAAAGCAGTACCCAAAACAAATGTTGTATTTGGGTTTCAATAATAAGGTCTCTTCACATCAGAAACAAAACTTTAGGCAAAAAAAACCCTAGGATTTTGGGACAGAATTCAAATTAGCCACATGATCTTGGTGTATTCAGTAAAGGGACAGGTAGATTCTTCCTCCTCTTGAAATGGACTCGGTTTGATTATTCTTATCTTGGTCAATCATAAATTTGCGATCTCTTCCAGCATATTTTAAGAAACGAGTATGAAAATCCTCTCCAGTATGGTTGAAAGCTAACTTACAGTTTCTTTAAAACTGTTTTATTATTTAATATAAAGAATTCTCTTCTAGATAAAAGAATCAACATTTTATGTTGTGTTGGGAAACGAGATAGAATTTTTAAAAGCTTATTGGGAAAAAATACAATAGGCTTGGAAATACTAATTGTATTACCCATGTAATTAATGAAGGGATTTGTTTTAACTTTTTTTGCCAGTTACTGTGTTAGTGGCTGAACTTGCATATCTTGAAAATGTACATGGATTCATTTCAAGGCCGTTTTCATCATTTGATTACTGTTTTCAGTGGCCGTTTTTTATTGTATATTTATTTTAAATTTCCAAATTACATTATAATAGTATAGTCAAAATAAAGGAATCATATATATACACACACACACATACACGCATAATATACATGCTATATATATATATATTATATATATATAATATATTTATATATATATAATATATTTATATATATAATATATTATATATATAATATTTAATATATATTATATATAATATATTTATATATATAATATATTATATATATAATATTTAATATATATATTATATATAATATATATATATAATATATATATATGGCTTCAGTAAGAAACGAACAAAATGGTAGCTTTGCAGTATGGAGCCCACTTTGCACTAATTTAAACTGTGAATGTGAAACCAATGCAATAAAATGTAGAAATGGAAGTCATTGTTACCAAAATCCTATGAGCCAGCATCCAACTGTAAGTCTCCAAGTCACTACACAGTGTAGCCTCCTGTTTTGGGTTGGCTTGTCTGTTCCCTGTTCTCACACTTTAGTTCATACCCTCTCACTCATATGCCATCGCAGAACACCAGGTGAGGCGGTGCTCACTGAGCAGCCTGCCAGTACTAGCCCCAGAAGCATATGCTGCCATATGGCAAAGCTGTTCTCTGGCTTCGGGGGCATATTCTATCAGGGAAACAAAAAAGGAAATGAAACTAATACAGATTCCACAGGCTAGGATCAGAGTCTAATCATGCTTGTCGGCAGATAAGTAATACGTGCTTTTTCTTTTCTTTTTTTTCTCTATATGTACCTATGTATTAGGGCACATTTTTTATCTATCCACATGGCATTATTTTTTTTCTACTTTGCCAAATTAAATGAATATACAAATCAAATGTACTATTGTTACTTAAAATCCTTCAGGGGCGCATGGTTGGCTCAGTCGTTTGAGCATCCAGCTCAATCTCAGCTCAGGTCTTGATCTCACGGTTGTAAGTTCAAGCCCCACATTGGGTGCCACGCTGGACATGAAACCTACTTTAAAAAAAAAGGGGGGGGGGGAGGAAAGCCCTTCAGAGGCAGTCATTAGACACCTCTAATTGCTTAATTAGAATGTTCCTAATCAGCCAATTCATGTTGATTTGGAGGGTACCGTTTGTGGAGGATGAGGTTTAAACCATCAGCAATTCTACTAACTTTGTCATAGTGAGATTAAGTTTAAAAGAACATTTTTAAAGGGTATAAAATACTTCATATTTCCTATTTATCACTACTTATCAAAAATAACTTCAGAAAAGAAATGCTTTAAAAGAATGATAAAGAAGCAAGGGATCTTAAAGATCTTTTGACTGAAACCTCCCATTATACAGATAAGAAAACTGAGGCCAAAAGAAGCAAAATGATGATTCGAGATAACAAATCTCCTGACTTCCTCTCTGAGGCCTCTTTCTCAGCAATTCCAGTTATGTATCCTGGCAGGCAGTAGGCCATAATGACTAAGAGCCAGGCACACCGTGGGTTCAATCATGGCTCTAATACTTTGTCGCTTTGTGGACATGTTAGTAAATGTGTTAACAGTTTCAGCCTCAACTTCCCCATTTTTAGATAGGTGTAACAGCAGATGATAATGAGTAACAGAGTACTATTCATTTAGTAAGTTTGTTGCAAGGATTAAAGGATCTAATAGATGCAAAGTGCTTGGCATAGTATAGGAACTTAACAGGCACTATGTGAGTGTTAGTTGATATTATTACTATCTTCTGTAAATGTTTCCAAGTATGGTTTCAAGAAAAACCAGCCTGAGTTTGACTTCTTTGAAACCAGAGCCCAGTTCTGTCTGATGATAGTGCGTGACTCTGAACACAGAAAAGAAGCCCATAGTTACTGGATCCTCCACTGATTACCAAGGACAAATACCAAACCAACCTCCGTGTGTGTGTGTGTGTGTATGAATAAGACAGACAGACAGACTCTGGATTAGGGAAATGTTACATTGAAAAGGCCTCAGCTAGGTCGTTAACAGGGACTCCAATGCCCTGTCAGATGTGGAAAGAATAGAAGACAGGTAGCAAAGTGAATTAGTACCTGATTAACAACAGTACTTAAATGTGCAGATACATGGATCAAAGTTGGCACAAATGGGGGTATTCTTATTAGGAAAGTCCTCAGCTCTAGTCTGTTCCATATATTTTATTAATGACTTAAATAGAACAAGTGGGGGCCTACTTACTAAATTTGCAAATAGAGACAAAGCAGATATATGAAAATTAAGGATGGAATTTGAATTGACAAAGCTGACTACTAAGGCTCCTTGTAACCCAGATTATTTGAAGGATTTGTTAGGACTACCATTGTTGTCAAGTTAAGTTTTGTAACACGAAGGAAACCGTTATAATAGGATTTCCCCAGTAAATACCCTCTACATCTTCCTGTGTCTGGGATGTACACAGACCTCCTGACACCACTCAGGAGCCACCCTGAAAGGCGGGCGGTATGACATCGTGCCAGGAAGCGATGACTCAAAATAGCACAGAGTTGGAAATGAGATATGGAAAACATCAGCTCCCTTAATTCTGGCAGATTTATCAAATAAATCATCTTAGCAGCCACTTGTCTTTTGTAGAGCAAATGGATCCAGCTGGCTAAGCAGAGTGTAGCTATATCTCAGTGACCACATTCATATTACTCAGAACTATGTTTCTTCTTCCCACAGTGAATTTCCCTTATTTCTGTGTGTACTGTAGCGTCTGAACTGGGACTCCCCTAGGACCTTTTTTTTTTTTTTTTTTTTTTTTAAGGTAGCTTTCATCTCTTTTACTTCTGACTTGCTCTGATGTCAGCCGTCCTGGTGGGTTAATTTTTCATAGAGAGACATGCCATATTTATGGTCAGAGTTCTTTGTGACAAGACACGTGGCTAAAATCACTGTACCTAAGGAATTCTGGTCTAGATATAAAGCTGCATTTGTTTTATGTGGTGCTTTAAGATGAAAATCTAATTTGAAGCATCAAATCTTTTCTGTTTTCCCTTTGGATAATTTTCTTGAGATATCTTCATCCATTTCATTGCTCTTGAATTACTGCTGAAAACATAAGCTATTTCCCAAACTAGGAATGGGGTATGGCAATGAATATATGCTCAAAACAGTCTCTAGGCGGATGATCACTCTCTGAACACACTGTCATTTACTACATTGTTCTTATTCAGTTCTTCTTTGTCCAGGTAAGTGTCAATTATCAAAACATGAGTAGGCCTTGTATTTTTAGATCATTTCAAACTAAAACAGAGGAATAGTTGGTTTTATTGATTGAGTTATATTGCACTATATGTTCTAAACTATAAGACCATATAGAATAAAAGGAAAGAATGAGATCTTGCCATTTGCAACAACATGGATGGACCTAAGAGGGTATAAGGCTAAGTGAAATAAGTCAAAGACAGACAAAGATCATATGATTTCACTCATGCAGAGTTTAAGAAACAAAACAAATGAACAAAGAAAAAAAGAGGCAAACAAAAAACAGATTCTGACAGACAAACTGATCATTGCCAGAGGGAAGGTGAGTGGAGGGAATAGGTGAAATAGATAAAGGAGATGAAGAGTACACTTATCTTGATGAGCACTGAGTAATGTATGGAATTGTTGAATGTTATACACCTGAAACTAAGATAACACTGTATGTTAATTATACTTCAATTTAAAAAGTACATGAATAAATCCATGGAAACCAAAAGAGAGAGAAAGAGGAGAAACACAACCATTTCATTTCATTTTGCCTGGGTGAGAAACTTCACTTTTGTTCTACATGCATACTAATGATGCAGCGTAACCTTTTATTTTTAAGGTTGAAATTCATAATGGTTTTACATTTCTCACTTTTTAGTGAATGCATTTATGCTAACTCTATCCTTTAAGAGAAAATGTCACCCATAAGCTAGAATTGCTTCCACTTTGTATTTCATATATACCACTGGTGATGTTAGGAAAAGGACACATTGGGACATCTTGTCAGTGAAGTGAGTGGTCAAGAATGGAGCTGTGTTAAGAAAAGGGAAATCTGATGAATGGCCCCATGTTACCCACAAAGGATAACATAACTCTGTTCCACAATTAGTATTTTATAGTTAATTCAGGATCACGATATATTTTTTTACTGGAGACATTGTTTGGATAATGGTCACAGACACACACTCTTGTTTCAGACACAGTTTAAAACTGAAAGATTAGTTCTATTTCTTTTATTTTTTTTTTATGTTTGTTTATTTTTGGGAGACAGGCAGAATGCAAGCGGGGGAGGGGCAGAGAGAGAAGGAGACACAGAATCCGAAGCAGGCTCCAGGCTCCCAGCTGCCAGCACAGAGTCTGACACAGGGCTTGAACTCACAAGCTGTGAGATCATGACCTGAGCCGAAGTCGGGCACTTAACCGACTGAGCCACCCAGGTGCCCCAGTTGTTCTATTTCTAAAGAGACATTCTGCTAGGTTCAGACAAACTCAAGGACTTCAGGATCTGAGGTGACACCTTTTTAAATTGTGATGAGTCGAAATGTCAAACTGGCCAATGTCAACTGGCATATGGCCCATATGCCAATATCAATATCAGACTTTGCTTTGCCGGTGCCCTCTGTCCCCTGCATGCCACCTTGGCCTCCACACCCCCCCCCCCCCATGTGTTTTGCTCCTTTGCCACTCTGGGGTGAAGTTATAGCCTGCTGCAACACTGTGTAAGCCATCTTAACCCTTTCCCTACCTGCCTCCACTGATACTACTCCTTAAAGAAAATTGCTGCTGTCTTCTGAAATATCATGAAAAGATACAGTCTAGCCAGCTTAATACTTCCATTTTCTGCAGCTTACTCCATTTTTCTTATTCCTCTAGGGGTTACTTTCCACTGACTCTCTCCTTCCCTCACCCCTCCATCCATTTTCTGTTCTTTTCTGCCAGCAGTTTGGAGCTGCTTGTATCTGAGCCCTGACACCTAGGAGGAGCTTGCTGCAAGATTTAGTGCATATGAGGGGAACTCCTGGTCCCCCCCAGCTTTAGTCAAGTACATCTACCCACGTGTTCCCTGCCACTTTGGGAGATGAGTGGACAAAAATCTGTCTTTAACATTGCTTTCCTTTTTAAAAATAATTTGTATTACCACCTGAGTTCCCAGATAACTTCATTCTCTTTAAATGTTGAGACCCTACAGATGTCATTCTACCTGAGGTTAATTTTTTTTAAGTGATGTGCTTACCTCTTCTGCTGTGGGGTCTTCAAAAACGTCACAGTCATCCTTGTTATTGGAGCATCTGGCACATACTAAACTGAAGCGCTTTCCTTCAAGTCAGGAGATCTAGTGTTAGTCCTAACTCTTGTCATTGATTAGGTATTTGCTCTTAAATTCATTGGGTTTCACCTTCCTTATATGTTCTCTGTTGGACTGAATCCATGGTTCTCAAATCTGAATGCATGTAGGATCTCTTGGGCAGCTTTTAAAGTGTGTGTGTGTGTGTGTGTGTGTGTGTGTGTGTGTGTGTGTGTGTGTGGAGGGGCAGGTAGTATATCTGGGCCCTCTCCTGAACATTCTGTTGAGTTGCGTGGTTGACAACCTGTGCGTTAGAAGTTTCACATATCTCCCTTTGTGATGCTAACATGCAGCCAGGGCTGAGAAATCGCTAAATTAGATGATGTATGAAGTTTCAACCAGCTCTAACGTTCTATGATTATAATATAATGCTTTTAAATAAAATACTGAGTAGGTACTTGTTTAAGATAATTTTGTAGATTTTATAAACACTTTGATAGATGGAGGAACAAATGTTACATGATTCAAGCTCTAGGAATCCCAAACTTTCAGAGCATGGCCAAATTCTAGCCTTGTATAAATCACAGTAATCCATAAGTATACTTAAGGCATAACTTTTTTTTTTAATGCAGGGAGTACTACAAATGAAATACCCTACATCATCTGAGATCTATCTTTAAAATCTGGTAGGACTTTTTTAATGAAAAAAGGAATATATTGAGGTGGGTCTTGAGGGAAAGAGAAATATCACTATTCCCTCCAAAAATGACAAATCAGGAGGTTGTATTGAGTATGGTTTTTCTCCTTAAAGACTAAAATAATTTGTACAGATTTATCCTTTGCAAGCCATTCTTCTTTGTGTTTTTGACTAATCTGTGTAAGCACCTTACTTTAACTGTAGTCTTGAGCAGCTTCTGAAGTTTCAAGTGCAAAACATGCATCTTAAATGTGCTAATCCCAGCGCTAAGCAGAAGCACATGAACAGCTTACTGAAAGACCCAAATGGAAGTCCAGACTAGGTAAATGGGCTCTCACAAGATGAATTTGACTCTCTGGTCATTTCACTGATGGATACATATCCATGACGCCAAATACCTCTCTTGCTGACGCACTTGCTTTTCTTCTCCACAATGCCCTCATGTGAAAACGTTCTCATCCCCTTCTCTTTTGAATGCAAGTGAGGACAGAGCTAGAAGGTAGATGAAGGCTGTCAGATCTATCGATGATTTCTGTTGGGGTGTAGCACCCTTCATCTGCACCTGAAATCTGAAGTGAGAGGTTGTTCAGTGCCTCCCAAATCCAGTGCATCCTAAACCATTCAGAAAACTTAGGGAACAATTATGCTTGCTTTCTTTCTTTCTTTCTTTCTTTCTTTCTTTCTTTCTTTCTTCCTTTCTTTCTTTTTTAAATTTAAATCCAAGTTAGTTAACATATAGGGTAGTCTTGGTTTCAGGAGTAGAATTTAGTGATTCATCAGTTACATACACCACCCAGTGCTCATCCCAATAAGTGCCCTCCTTAATGCCCATCACCCACTTAGCCCATCCCCCCACCCAACACTCTGGAAACAATTTGCTTTTATGAGTGGTTTTGACTTCTTACCCTCTCTATTTTCCAGAGCCAGTCCCTACCTTCTCGTGGCAGCAGGAGAACGTGGACTCCGACGAAGCACACCTCTCCCCGCAGGCTGGGCGCCTGATTCGTCAGCTCCTGGATGAGGACAGTGACCCCATGCTCTCTCCTCGGTTCTACGCTTATGGGCAGAGTCGGCAATACCTGGATGACACAGAAGTGCCTCCTTCTCCCCCAAATTCCCATTCTTTCATGAGGTATGTCTGTGTTGCTGGTAAGCAGTTGCATCATCGCCATAACATTAGAAAGAATAGGAATGGTGTTGATGGCTAGTAATTTTTTAAGTTACATTGTAAGTCTTTGGAAGAACCTATGGGGAATACTCCATCCCAGTATGCAGGCTCCATTGTAATTTTTCAATTGGCCCAACTATATCACCACATACTGAATTTCCATTAGCACATCCTTTCCAAAACTTATCTAAAATGTAACTTTGGGGTCTGCAGCACATAGTTTAGTACTACCTTTGCTAATCGTAAATGTGAGCAAGAGAAAGACCTATTTAATAAATGGGACATCTAGAGCCCAGGGTCACAAGGTGAACTGGTAGTCAACTTTTTCTTATTCAAGAGGATGGAGACCTTTGGGACCCTCTCCCTCCATGCTGCATCCCCTTCCCCAAGCCCCACCTGTCAGGCAGTGAGTGCCCCACGCTGTGCCCCTCACAGGCGACGGAGCTCCTCTCTCGGGTCCTACGATGATGAGCAGGAGGACCTGACGCCTGCCCAGCTCACGCGACGGATTCAGAGCCTTAAAAAGAAGATCCGAAAGTTTGAAGATAGATTTGAAGAAGAGAGGAAGTACAGAGTAAGTGCCTCCTCGCAGGGTCCTCCCTGTCCCCTCCTGTCCCCTGACATGCTGACATGCCAGCCTGTCAGCATCTCAGAGAAGTGATGAAAGATTAAGGGAGATTTCTATGGACCTTAAGACAAAAAGGCAGTAAAAACTGGATGGGAAACCCTGATAAGTCCCAAACATCATATATCAGCATTTTCCTTGTACAGGGTATTCTTACAAATAATTGAACGTTGTGGTCGACATCTTATACATTTATCCATGAAAAGGAATGGGAAAAATCATTAAATGATGTCTTCTAGTTGGCTAAAACTTCATTCAAGATTATCTTCTAAAATTTCATTAACGTTGACCTCATTCTACTCTCAGATCTATCTTAGCATTGCCCCCAAGTGCAGCAAAAAGGCATTTGCATGGTGATTGCAGTGTAAAACCTACACCCCTCTGCTTTCTGTTCTGTTAGCCTGATGGCCTGAGCCCTACAACTCATGAAAACAGGCCATGGACCTCATAGAAATTCACCATTTTGCCTCTGAGGAATTCTTTGAAAGCATCAAAAATAACCAGATGTAAAGAAAGACAGTGGAATCACACCTGTGACGTTTGCTGTGATTGTTCATGTTTAATTTCTTTTTCCAGTGGGACTCAACTTTCCCATCCTCTTTAAAACAAACTCATCATCAAACTTTTCTTCTTTTTCCTGCCCCAGTTTGAAAACATTTATGTTAAATTTTCCCTTTCTCAGCCTTCCCACAGTGACAAAGCAGCCAATCCAGAGGTTCTAAAATGGACAAATGACCTTGCCAAATTCCGGAAACAACTTAAAGGTAGGTAAAGTTCTAGACCCATGGCATGGCTTCTGTAAGACATGCCACCTGCAGAATTCATGATCTCACCACATCCTGACCACGGGCTGAAGTATTTCAGAAAAGACCAGTTCCTTAACACTGCTTCCCAGTGCATGTGGTGTTCAGGGGACACCTTGCCCATGTCTGTCCATGGTCTTTATCACAGGTCAACTCAGATCAGCTAAGATGCAAATTCTGAAACATTTCTCCAATTCCCCAAATCACGAATTTAAGGATGATGGTTTCAAGTCAACACTTACTAAGTACCAAGGTTTTATGTGCTGTGGTGTTAGGAGAAGACCTATAAACACAGATGTCTATGAAAAGAATTTGGTCCTTGTCCCTCAAAAAGCATGCTGTCTTTTAGGAGACAGTCATAAACAACCAAATAGAATAGAAAGGGAAAGTAATTCCAAAACGAGGGATGTAAGTTATTGAGAAAAAGTTGGCCAGCAGTTGAGTGCTGAATCAGTAAGTACCTATAAACAGTAAGGGAGAAAGTATAGGAAACGTCTGTCACATTCTGAGAACAGCAAACCTGTTGGTGTGGACAAAGCATGGATGTTACATAGCTAAAGCTTTCCCAGGAATTTAGAAAACATTCCAGATAATCCAAGAAAACATGAGCATTTTTTCAGGCTTTTACATAATAACCCAAGGATTTTAACTACTGTTATAATTAGATACTTTCTTTCAAAAAGATGAGGCTAAACAGTTATTAACACCACAGAAAAGCAATCTGGGTTCAGCAGACATCAATTCTCATGTATCACCACCCCCAAATCTTTTCAACTAGAGTCAAAACTAAAGATATCTGAAGAGGACCTAACCCCCAGGATGCGGCAGCGAAGTAACACGCTCCCCAAGAGTTTTGGTTCCCAGCTTGAGAAAGAAGAGGAGAAGAAGCAAGAGCTCATGGATAAAGTAATAAAGCCCAGCGTTGAAGCCACACTGGAATCCATCCAGAGGAAGCTCCAGGAGAAGCGGACAGAAACCAGCCGTCCTGAGGACATTAAGGTGTGGCGATTTGGTGAAGGCCCCAGCTAACTGCTAGTCCTAAACCATTCCAGTCAACATGGTAGGAACATAGGGCCTGACACATGGGTCCCAATGGGAAGAGAGATGTGGTGACACCTTTGCAGACCTCCCACACCCTCATCTTCCACACTCTTAGATGCCTAGGGAGGCTGCTGAAACAGCTTTCGAGTGTTTTCACTGTAGGTACTTTGGTTTATGACTACAAACTGGAAGCAGAAAACTCTATTGTACAGATCACAGAAGGACCTCATTCAGGCTAACAGACGGTTTGATGAGTCTGAAGTAGAAGGATTATAGACAGAGCTTTGGGACCTTGTGATTTGTGACTGTAGTCACTGCTTGGGCCATTGAGCTTGGGCCATTGGTCATTGGCCATTGACCCCCATGTGCCTCGCTGCCTTGCTTACCTCAGTATTCAGCGTGCCTTTGCTGCCACATGGGAGATGCAAGTAGTTGATGATGCCTCGGCTGTGCTATCCATATTTCCAGTAAAAGAGTCAGGAAGAGCTCATTCCTAAGTGAGCTTTGAATAGAGCTCAAGGAGCTATTGTATGAGGATTCTCTTTAATGTTACTTGAGAAAATTTGTTTAAATAAAGAAGTTGGGATGTTCGTAAATGTTTCCCCCTCTTTCATTTCTCTATCCTTGTGTTTATTCAGGATATGACCAAAGACCAGATTGCTAATGAGAAGGTAGCTCTGCAGAAAGCTCTGCTATATTATGAAAGCATCCATGGACGGCCGGTATGTGAATGTACTGAATTTTCTGATGGGGGGTGAACTCTTTGGCCTTAGAAATGAATCTTCTGTGTACAGTATTGTACACTTGAGTTTTCCTGATGTTTATCAGATTATTACATATTTTCACCAGAACTAAGCTTTCCAAAGACTAAACTGATAAGAGCCTTCCACTCTCAAGCAGTTGTGGAGTTTGAGCTCCAAAGACAAATTAGTTTGCAGCTAACATTTAGTCACTTGTGTTTGGCTTCAGGGGGACAGTGATAGAGGGGTGTAGATTATAGATTATAGCACAGAGCCCTAGAAATTTCCCTGGCCTCAGATCTGCCCCTACAAGTCATGACGGGCTCTAGGCATTCTTATCCATAAAATGAAGGTGTTAAACTAGTATGATCTACCCTAGAATTCAGTCTCTCTTCAGTGTAGTTGCAACCAGTGTTTATCTGTAGAGAAATTTCAGCCATCGTCCTGAACCAAAAGTATGAGGAGTCCAAAATATGGCTTTGCCTTTTCACAGCAACAGGAAGCATTTGAAGAGATTTGTTATTCAGCAAGCATGTTTATTGCATGTTTGTTGTGAGTCCTGGGAGAGACTGTGGCCCAATAGGCTTCTGCTTTATTCCTTAAGGAGCTTGTAATCAGATATCTTTGTCAGTTACTCCTAGTGACCTTCTGTTAAGAGTGTTGCCAAGAACCCAACAAAACAAGTTCTTAAGAGCAGGTGTTAAAGAAGCATGAAGTTTATATTCCCAGAGGATTTTTATATAGCCAAAATGCATAGATCTCTTCTGCAGCCACAGCCCTGGCTATATAACAGAGATGGTATTTTCATGTAAAATACACTCTTTTGAATAAAGACTTGTTTCCAGACTGGAATTGCACTAGACTCTAAGATCTGTGAGGGCAGGAATTCTGGGTTTTGTTCACCGAGCAGTGCACCTGGTCCTCAGCATCTAGCACAGAGACCTGATACATACCGTGTGCCCAATGAACTGTCTATAGATTGCATCCTCCATGGTATTTTGGTTCTGGATTTATCAGGTTTAAATTAAAAAAAAAAAAAAAAAAAGCTGGAGCTGCTGCTGATTGATTTGGCTGGCCTGTCCCAACAGCGGAAAAATACTGGTGCTCTGGGATAATGGTTCTGTTTCAAGTCAAGTTTTGTTTTGGATTTTTTAAAGGCATTGAACCAAATAGTAAGTGCACTGGAGCTCAGATATATTGTGAAACTTTGTCCTTTTCTCCTGGAGGACTCAGCACTTGTAGAAGTGAAACTGAAATCCTTCTAGAAGAGAGAGACCCCTTCTCCACAGTCGGCTCAGAGGCTTTTAAGTACAGCTCTCCTCATGGCCGACAGGTGGGCAGGACTCACGTGCTTTCCTTCTCCAGCGTTCCTTCTCTGCTCGTGGTGTATATTTACATACGACATTGATAGACTCCTTTAAAGACTTCCTTGCCTGAGGCCTGAGATCTCTCAGCTGCTTTCTCATCCTAATCTTTACTGCCACTTCAGGCGCTTGTGTGCCAGATGTTTGTTGCTCAGAGTTGGGCACAGATCCTCTCATTCTGCCTGGCCTGAGGCCATGTACGTGGACTGGGATAGGAAGACCTAGATTCAGAACCCAGCCCTACTGAGACCAGCTCTGTTGGCTTTGAGCTACTGTGGTAACCTCAGAGATGTCTGTTCTAGGTTGTCATGGAGACTGGCTGACAGACACACACGCACACATTTACCTGTGGGCTGTCTGGCCTGAGTAGTGGGACACAGTGGCTTGGTAGCAGATTTGGGGGTGCCCAATCAATGATGTTTTCACTTTTGCTACAAGTATCTGTTCTGCTGTCTACGGCCTACTTCTTATTAAATGATGGAACCAGGAGAAAGAACACAAATTTTTTTTAGCACTCTTATCATTAGGAATGTGAAATCTTAGATCTTGGCCCTGCTTTGTTATTCCCTTTTCTTTCATGGTTTTTTTAGATGTTGGAAAAACACCCTTTTGGGTCCAGATTTTAGCATCTCATAGGGCAGGAAACAAGTGCTCTAGAACTTTGAGTGGCATTAGTTGCTGGTTCGCAGTCAGACTGTCTGCCTCCCTCTGGAACATGATGCTCCAGCCTTCTCACAAAAAGCAGAGTTCATTTGATATCTGGCCAGTGTGAATATCAAAGAGTGAACTTTTCATTCTTAGATCTGTGATGTTACCGTGGACCCTGAACTGTAAATACCATTTGGGCAAACTCTTCTTAGAAGAAAAATACATGTATTCCCAGAGCTAAACTTTCATTCCAAATCCTAGCTGTTGTTGGGTTTTTTTTTTGTTTTGTTTTGTTTTGTTTTTCGTTTGTTTGTTGTTGTGGGTTTGTGGGTTTTTTTGCTTTTTTGGGGTTTTTTTTCTTGTTTTTTAGAAAAGCAGGTGCTCAAAGCTCATGGGTTTTTGCTGAGTCTACAAATTCTGATTTGAAAGGACAGCGAATATCAAAATCACAGACCAAAACAGTTGTCTGCTGCTTTGTAGATTTTTTTAAACAAGGCTGTTTGCTTTAACGGCGCACTCTACAGATTGACATGTGTATGAAAAACAAAAACACTCATTTACATAAATCTCTATTAATTATTAGGAAAGCATGTCCTTTTTAACATTTAAGGACCAGTCTCATCGAAGTCCATGTCACAGGAAGTACAACACATAACTATATGTCACTGTATTACCTTTGTCAACCATACCTTTATGGTAATGTAGAGGGGAAGGAAGGAGTTGCTTGCTCACAACTTCTAGTTTCTTCTTGATGCTGTTCCTCATCAGTAGATTTTAATGTTGTATTTTAATACCTTGGGAACTAACATGACCCTAAACACACTATGTTCAAATTTAAATGCAAACTCTGAAGCTTTATGTAAATACTTCCCTCTGGTTATCTGGTTATCTGCTGTTCAGGACTATCTTCTCTTTGCACAGTCTACCATTTTTTTATCAATTAGTTTAACTTTATATATATATATTAACATATATATATATGCATATATGTATATATATATGTGTGTGTGTATGTGTGTTTGTGTGTATAATTTATTGTCAAATTGGTTTCCATACAACACCCAGTGCTCATCCCAACAGGTGCCCTCCTCAATGCCCATCACCCACCCTCCCCTCTCCCCCACCCCCCATCAACCCTCAGTTTGTTCTCAGTATTTAAGAGTCTCTTATGGTTTGCTTCCTTCCCTCTCTATAACTTTCCCCCCTTCCCCTCCCCTCTGGTCTTCTGTTAAGTTTCTCAGGATCCATATATGAGTGAAAATATACGGTATGTCTTTCTCTGCCTGACTTATTTCACTTAGCATAATACTCTCCAGTTCCATCCATGTTGCTACAAATGGCCAGATTTCATTCTTTCTCATTGCCAAATAATATTCCATTGTATATATAAACCACATCTTTATCCATTTGTCACTTTATGGACATTTAGGCTCTTTCCATAATTTGTCCATTGTTGAAAGTGCTGCTATAAACATTGGGGTACAAGTGCCCCTATTATGCATCAGCAATCCTGTATCCCTTGGGTAAATTCCTAGCGGTGCCATTGCTGGGTCATAGGGTAGATCTGTTTTTAATTTTTTGAGGAACCCACAAACTGTTTTCCAGAGCGGCTGCACCAGTTTGCATCCCCACCAACAGTGCAAGAGGGTTCCCGTTTCTCCACATCCTCTGCAGCATCTATAGTCTCCTGATTTGTTCATTTTAGCCACTCTGACCGGCATGAGGTGGTATCTCAGTGTGGTTTTGATTTGTATTTCCCTGATGAGGAGTGATGGTGAGCATCTTTTCATGTGCCTGTTGGCCATCTGGATGTCTTCTTTAGAGAAGTGTCTATTCATGTTTTCTGCCCATTTCTTCACTGGGTTATTTGTTTTTTGGGTGTGGAGTTTGGTCAGTTCTTTATAAATTTTGGATACTAGTACTTTATCAGATATGTCATTTGCAAATATCTTTTCCCATTCCATCGGTTGCCTTTTAGTTTTGTTGATGGTTTCCTTTGCAGTGCAGAAGCTTTTTATCTTCATGAGGTCCCAGTAGTTCACTTTTGCTTTTAATTTCCTTGCCTTTGGAGATGTGTCAAGTAAGAAATTGCTGCGGCTGAGATCAGAGAGGTTTTTTCCTGCTTTCTGCTCTAGGGTTTTGATGGTTTCCTGTCTCACATCCAGGTCCTTCATCCATTTTGCGTTTATTTTTGTGAATGGTGTAAGAAAGTGGTCTAGTTTCATTCTTCTGCATGTTGCTGTCCAGTTCTCCCAGCACCATTTGTTAAAGAGACAGTCTTTTTTCCATTGGATTCTTTCCTGCTTTGTCAAAGATTATTTGGCCATACTTTTGTGGGTCCAGTTCTGGAGTCTCTATTCTATTCCATTGGTCTATGTGTCTGTTTTTGTGCCAATACCTTGCTGTCTTGATGATTACAGCTTTGTAGTAGAGGCTGAAGTCTGGGATTGTGATACCTTCTGCTTTGTTTTTTTTTTTCTTCATTATTACTTTGGCTATTTGGGGTCTTTTGTGGTTCCATACAAATTTCAGGATTGCTTGTTCTAGCTTCGAGATGAATGCTGGTGCAATTTTGATTGGGATTGCATTGATTGTGTAGATTGCTTTTGGTAGTATTGACATTTTAACAATATTTATAATTCCAATCCTTGAGCACGGAGTGTTTTTCCATTTCTTTGTATCTTCTTCAATTTCCTTCATAAGCTTTCTATAATTTTCAGCATACAGATCTTTCACATCTTTGGTTAGGTTTATTCCTAGGTGTTTTATGCTTCTTGGTGCAATTGTGAATGGGATCAGTTTCTTTATTTGTCTTTCTGTTGCTTCATTATAGGTTTATAAAAATACAACTGATTTCTGTACATTAATTTTGTATCCTGTAACTTTGCTGAATCCATGTATCAGTTCTAGACTTTTGGTGGAGTCTGTTGGATTTTCCATGTATAGAATCATGTCATCTGCAAAAAGTGAAAGCTTGACATCATCTTTGCCAATTTTGATGCCTTTGATTTCCTTTTGTTGTCTGATTGCTGATGCCAGAACTTCCAACACTATGTTAAACAACAGCGGTGAGAATGGACATCTCTGTCGTGTTCCTGATCTCAGGGAGAAAGCTCTCAGTTTTTCCCCATTGAGGAGGATATTAGCTATGGGCTTTTCATAAATGGCTTCTATGATGTTTAAGTATGTTCCTTCTATCCTGACTTTCTCGAGGGTCTTTATTAAGAAAGGGTGCTGTATTTTGTCAAATGCTTTTTCTGCTTCTATTGATAGGATCATATGGTTTCCATCCTTTCTTTTATTAATATGATATGTCACATCGATTTGTGAGTATTGAGCCAGTCCTACAGCCCAGGAATGAATCCCACTTGATCATGGTGAATAATACTTTTTATATGTTGTTGAATTCGATTTGCTAGTATCTTGTTGAGAATTTTTGCATCCATGTTCATCAGGGATATTAGCCTGTAATTCTCCTTTTTTGTGGGGTCTCTGTCTGGTTTGGGAATCAAGGTAATGCTGGCTTCATAGAATGAGTCTGGAAGTTTTCCTTCCATTTCTGTTTTTTGGAACAGCTTGAGAAGGATAGGTATTAACTCTGCTTTAAATGTCTGGTAGAATTCCCCTGGGAAGCCATCTGGCCCAGGACTCTTATTTGTTGGGAGATTTTTGATAACTGGTTCAATTTCTTCGGTGGTTATGGGTCTGTTCATATTTACTTCTTCCCGTTTGAGTTTCGTAGTGTGTGGGTGCTTAGGAATTTGTCCATTTCTTCCAGGTTGTCCAGTTTGTTGGCATATAATTTTTCATAGTATTCCCTGATAATTGCTTGTATTTCTGAGGGATTGGTGGTGATAATTCCATTTTCATTCATGATTTTATCTATTTGGGTCATCTCCCTTTACTTTTTGAGAAGCATGGCTAGAGGTTTATCAATTTTGTTTATTTTTTCAAAAAAACAACTCTTGATTTCATTGATCTGCTCTACTGTTTTTTTTTAGATTCTATATTGTTTATTTCTGCTCTGCTCTGATTGTTTATTTCTCTTCTTCTGCTGGGTTTAGGCTGCCTTTGCTGTTCTGCTTCTGTTTCCTTTAGGTGTGCTGTTAGATTTTGTATTTGGGATTTTTCTTGTTTCTTGAGATAGGCCTGGATTGCAATGTATTTTCCTTTCAGGACTGCCTTCGCTGCATCCCAAATCATTTGGATGGTTGTGTCTTCATTTTCATTTGTTTCCATATGATTTTTAATTTCTTCTTTAATGCCTGGTTGACCCATTCATTCTTTGGTAGGGTGTTCTTTAACCTCCATGCTTTTGGAGGTTTTCCAGACTTTTTCCTGTGGTTGATTTCAAGCTTCATAGCATTGTGGTCTGAAAGTATGCATGGTATGATCTCAATTCTTGTATACTTATGAAGGGCTGTTTTGTGGCCCAGTTTGTCATCTATCTTGGAGAATGTTCCACATGCATTCGAGAAGAAAGTATATTCTGTTGCTTTGGGATGCAGAGTTCTAAATATATCTGTCAAGTCCATCTGATCCAATGTATCATTCAAGGCCCTTGTTTCTTTATTGATGCTACATGATCTATCCATTGTTGTAAGTGGGGTATTGAAGTCCCCTGCAATTACCACATTCTTATCAATAAGGTTGCTTATGTTTGTCAGTAATTGTTTTATATATTTGGGGGCTCCCATATTCGGCACATAGACATTTATAATTGTTAGCTCTTCCTGATGGATAGACCCTGTAATCATTATATAATGGCCTTCTTCATCTCTTGTTACAGCTTTAATTTAAAGTCTAGTTTGTCTGATAGAAGTATGGCTACTCCAGCTTTCTTTTGACTTCCAGTAGCATGATAGATAGTTCTCGATCCCCTCACTTTCAATCTGAAGGTGTCCTCAGGTCTAAAATGAGTCTCTTGTAGACAGCAAATAGATGGGTCTTGTTTCTTTATCCATTCTGAAACTGTGTCTTTTGGTTGGAGCATTTAGTCCTTTTACAATCAGTGTTATTAGTGAAAGATATGGGTTTAGAATCATTGTGATATCTGTAGATTTCATGCTTGTAGGGATGTCTCTGGTAATTTGTGGTCCTTGCAACATTTCACTCACAGAGTCCCCCTTAGGATCTCTTGTAGGGCTGGTTTAGTGGTGATGAATTCCTTCAGTTTTTGTTTGTTTGGGAAAACCTTTATCTCTCCTTCTATTCTGAATGACAGACTTGCTGGGTAAAGGATTCTCAGCTGCATATTTTTCCTGTTCATCACATTGAAGATTTTCTGCCATTCCTTTTTGGCCTGCCAAGTTTTAGTAGATAGGTCTGCTAATACCCTTATGTGTCTATCTTTGTATGGTAAGGCCTGTTTATCCCTAACTGCTTTCAGAATTCTCTCTTTATCCTTGTATTTTGCCAGTTTTACTATGATATGTTGTGCAGAAGATCAACTCAAGTTACGTCTGAAGGGAGTTCTCTGTGCCTCTTAGATTTTAATGCCTGTTTTCTTCCTCAGATCAGGGAAGTTCTCAGATATGATTTGTTCAAGTACACCTTCAGCCCCTTTCTCTCTCTCTTCTTCTTCTTCTTCTGGAATTCCTGTGATACAGATATTGTTCCATTTGATTGCATCACGTAGTTCTCTAGTTCTCCCCTCCTACTCCTGGATTTATTTGTCTCTCTTTTTCTCAGCTCCCTCTTTTTCCATAATTTTATCTTCTAATTCACCTATTCTCCCCTCTGTCTCCTCAATCTGTGCTATGGCCGCCTCCATTTTATTTTGCACCTCATTTATAGCATTTTTAGCTCCTCATGACTATATTTTAGTCCCTTGATCTCTGTAGCAATAGATTCTCTGCTGTCCTCTATACTTTTTTCAAGCCTAGCAATTAATTTTATGACTGTTATTCTAACTTCTTGTTCTGTTATATTGCTTAAATAGTTTTTGATCAGTTCGTTAGCTGTCTCTACTTCTTAGAATTTCTTTTGAGGAGAGTTCTTCTGTTTCATCATTTTGGCTAGTTTTCTGCCCCTTATGCGTTTCAAAAGCTTGTTGTGTGCTCTGTACCTGTGAGCACTGCTATATTAAAAGAGGGTCATATACTGTCCAGGGCCTGGCCCTTCAAGAGGTGTTTTTTCAGAGATTGTTACTTGCTCTCTGTTGTTGTGACTTTGGTTATTTTATTACCCTACTTGTAGTGCTATTTTGGACCCTCCATCAGGTGTGCTTTGATTTGTTCCTTGGAGTAGCCCATCAATCCACTTGATCTGCATGTAAATCCTGATCTGGATCTTGCCGAAGTTGGCCGTTGCCATCAGCTCATCGCACAGTCCACCGTTTTTACCTGATAATAAAGAGGAAACAGTTGCCATTTTCTGAGTTGATGGGCCAATATGCAATAGTTCTAAGAATCCATCTCATTTGTCTTCTCCTGCCAGTGGTTTTATGACTCAGAGGTATCCCTCCACATACAAACTCAAATCACTTGTTTTACTAAGAAGATTTTTAGGTGGCACAGTGCTTCTGTGCTACTGTTGATAGCTAGAGGTCTTGTGAACTCAATACAGGCAGAGCTCTGAGCTTGGAAGGCAGAATTCTTTATATTCAGAAGATAACTTGGTCAAGCCCTATTAGAGGAAAATGCTTCACTGTGACATTTTTAGTATGTCTTAACCATGTTAAGTTTCTACTTTACTTCACATCTTGCTCATATGTGAATGGAAAGAAAACTGGGCTGGGAGTCAGTAAACCTGAGTTCTTGACCCAGATCTACTGCCTTGGGCAAGTCATTACCCTCTCAGGTGCTTAGTTTCATCATATGAAAAAACAAGGCTCATCTAGCTCTAACATGCCATGGTTCTAGTTCTATCTTTATCTTCAAATTAAAAGCATCAATCATTTTCTCTTTGACCTTTGTTGTGTTGTACAGGTAACAGACCCCAAATGGGTATTTCTATAGGGAAGTTTTATCTGAGGCTAAGACAAAAACCATCACAAAAGATAAATGCAGGCAAATGCAGTTGTCTCATCAGGTCTTTGTAATTTCTATCCAAGACTTTCCTCTACTTAAATGTGGATTAATTATTGTCTGGTGTTCCCATGGTACCTGGAAATATTATCTGAGACTTTACAGAGCAACCAAATAAAGTGGTAAGATACCAGTAAATGAAGATTTCTTTTAATCAGAAACAAAGGCAGAATGGGAGGAGCTGCCTTCCCCCATTAGATGTTTGTATCTAGGTTTTTACGTTGTCCTGATTTGTGTGCAAAATACATCTCTGTAGTAACCCTTTTCCCACACACTGGAAAGCCATTCACAGCTACCACCTAAATGAAAATCTAATAAAGGTTTGAGGCAAGAGGAGTGAAAGTATAATAGAAAATACCATGTATTACATGCTTAGCCTAAAGTTATCTTCAAGCAACTGTACATCATAAAGATTTTCTAATCTGAATTCTACAGTTTACCAATCAGGAAACCGAGGCTCAGAGAACTTTATTGGCTCATTTAAAGGCCAGAACCAAGAACTGGGTCAATAACAGAATCTCCAAGCAGCCCATGATTCAAGAATAAGAGACATTGACTTCCAAACAGTTTTCCCATGGTCCATTTAATATCAGCTGACCCTTTTTTAGCAGTTCAGCCAAGGCCCTGCTTTGTTTATGTAACTGTTGGTTAGATTTTGGCTCATCTAACAAATCCACTACTGATAATTGCATGTGACATGGCTTTATGGTGAGTGAAAATTGTATTAACTTAGGAGTATCACCAAGCCTTTGTCTTCAGAGATATTTCATGAAAATAATTCTGGTGTAAATCAAGTAGTAACAGTTCTTTCCATCCGTCAGACTTAAAGATATTTAATATTTTAAATTTGCCATAGCTGACTGGTTTTACCAGATAAGTCTCCTTCTAAAATCCAGACCATCCTCTACAATCCAAAGATGTTTATGCCAAGCAACAAGTAATAGGATGCAAGTCCACAATGGGGAAATGCTAGCTCCTTATGATTATTTTTGGTTTGTCTTTTGGTCACTAAACTATTGTTTATCTTGCACAGTATTTCTCCACATGTTATGTGGTGACAATTAGGATGTGCCTTAACCTCATCTGAAACACATTTAATGGATACATCTTGTATTTAAAAAGTTATTCCATGTGTTCCAGTCCTAAATTTTGTCATTCTACACGTGAGATTGTACAAGTCATTCCATTTCTACTCCTCAGACTTATCTGTGGCTGTTGTTCAACTCTTGCTGAAGTATGACATAAATACAGAAAGGAATGGAAATTATAAATACATATTTTGATGCAGTTTCACAAAGTAAACAAGTCCAGGTAACCAGCATCGAGAAACAAATGTTGCTGATCCTCTGAAAACCCTGCTCCCAGCCCCTTCCAGTCCTTACCATGACCTCCACTGCGTGAAGGAAAAACCATCATCTTGACTTCTAACTCTGTAGATTCTACTTGCTTATTTTTGAACTTACGGAAGTAGAATATTACAGTATGTATTCTTTAGTGTCTGGCTTATTTTACTTGGATTTATTTTTGTGAGATCAATGCACAATGCTACCTGTAGCTGTGGCTCATTCATCCTCATTCTGTATAGTATTCAGTTTGGGGAACATACCTTATCCATCCCGTTGTTAGCCATATGGATGGTTTCCAGGTACTGCTGTGAACATAATTCTGTATGGCTTTTGGTGAGCTTAAGGCCACGGTTGTTTGGTATATACTTAAGAGTGGAACTGAGGAGGGGCGCCTGGGTGGCTCATTCAGTTGAGCGTCCATCTTCGGCTCAGGTGATGATCTCGCGGTTCATGGGTTCGGGCCCTGCGTTGGGCTCTGTGCTGACAGCTCAGAGCCTGGAGCCTGTTTCAGATTCTGTGTCTCCCTCTCTCTCTGCCCCTCCCCTGCTCATGCTCTGTCTCTGTCTCAAAAATAAATAAACATTAAAAAAAAAAAGAGTGGAACTGAGGAGTCCTATGTCCAGCCTTAGTAGACACTGCCACATAGTTGTCCAGAGTGTTCCACTCTTCACAGCAGTGAAGGAGAGTTCAGTTCTTCAGCATTCTTGCTGATGCTTGGCACTGTCTGTCCTTTCATGTTAGCCATTGTGGTACATGCGTCCAGTAGTAACATCCATAGTTTGATCCTTAGACTTTCTTGTGTAAAATGATGTCTGTATTCCCTTTCTTTTTTGACAATCATCCGTGAAATAAAAATTTTAAAACTCCTTTTGATATGGTAACAAGAAATAGGAAAATTCCACTTGACTCTTAACATTGTGACATTAGGAAGAAATAGAAAAGATTATTTAGTGCTCTGAATAGAAAATAAGTCCACAAGATGTTTTTGCATAATGGCAGGATCCTATCCTGACACATGAAGTTTGTCCAAAGTCTACTTATTGTTGACCACTTTGAGAAAGGCAAAAATAAAAGGTTACAAAGGAGTGACCCATTCATGCATAATCCACAGTTGTCTTCAAAGCTGGAGGCCCAAAAGGCCCATTAGAGAAACGGTCACAGCTAATGCTATTTGCCCTTCCTTACCGCTGTAACTCATGCCTTATGTGTGCACCGAAATAAAGCACAGAAGACAAATAGCAAACTCAAAACAAAGATACTTGATCCCTTTGGCCATTTCAGTAAACAAGTGAACTGCATACATACCTATACATTTTGCATACATATTTATGTTTTAAATGTTCACTCATTTTGCAGATATTCATGTAATATTTCCATTATGTCAGGCACTGACATAGTTTCCAGGGATACAAAACACAAACACCTGCTCTCAAGGGCCTTACAGTCTTAAAAAGGAGACAGATGTGCCAACACATAGTTACTATAGGGTATAAAATGTGTCATCCACAGATCTGCTCTAACAAAATACCATAGACGAGTGCCTTATAAACAACAAAAGTTTATTTCTCACAGCTGTAGAGGCTGGGAAGTCCAAGATCAAGGCACTGTTAGATTCAGTGTCTGGTGAGGGCTCTTTCCTGGTTCACCAACAGCCTTTCTCTTACTGTCCTCACTTAGAAGACGGGGCAAGGGAGCTCTCTTTTTTAAGGGCACTAATCCCATTCATGAGGGTTCCACCCTTACCTAATCACCTCCAAATGTCCCAACTGCTTAATGCCATTACATGGGGGATTATGTTTTAGTAAAGGAGGTTGGCAGAGACATGCACATTCAGTCTATAGCACAGCATGTGTGAAGTTACAAAGTATACACAGGGTGCAGTAGGTGACACACAGGTGAGTGAGCAGGTGTCCCAGAATGGGGGATGTTGGAAGATGCTGCACGAGGGAGGTGGCTCTTGATCTGGAAACTGCCAAACCAAGAAGCAGGGAGGCAGCCTTTGCAGGGCATACAGGACCAGGCAGAGAGGTAGGAGACAGCCTAGTTTATCTCTGAAGCTTGAGGTGTGACAGGAGAGGAGAAGCAGCAAATGACGAAAGGCTTCTAGTACCAAACCCCAGGGAGTTGGGTGTCACACACACCCCCCCCCCCCCGCCGCCACTGCCTGAAGGGGCTGTTCTTTAAACATTTGTGAGCGCCCTGCCAGATTTTAGGGCTATGGGGAGAGTCAGTCCATGCAGTCTTGCAGCAGATGTTCCTTGAATACCTACTGTTCGCCAGAACCTTGTCCTTAAAAACAACTTCATGGGGAGACAAACATGTAAAACAAAATGGATTACAGAGCCGCACCGTAAGTATTATAGAAATACATGCTTTCTTCTTCCCTGAACCTGAATCACCTGGGAATTCTGGTCGTAGTTTTGATTGAGGAAAAGCAATGCTGCTGATTTCCAAAGGTCTGCAACTAAAGTCGATATTTTAAACATTCACTGGCTGAAAAATATTATCAGTTTAAGTACATTTTGCAAGAATGGCCAGAGCGGAGTTGAATCATCTGTATTTCCCCCAGGCCCTGAGCTTGAGCTGCTGACAGCCTGACCACCAGAGGCAGGCTTCTCAGCTGCGTCGCTCTTGCTTTCAGGTAACCAAGAACGAACGTCAGGTCATGAAGCCACTGTATGACAGATACCGGCTGGTCAAACAGATCCTGTCCAGAGCCAACACCATACCCATCATTGTGAGTACGGTGCCTTTCTGTGGTTGATTGCCTGCTGGAATGGGCCCTGGCTATATTAAGAGAGCCCTAACCTGCCTTCTCATTAATGAGTAGTCTTTCATAGTTAAAACCTGCCATTAATATTTATGGTTCATAAGCTTGAGGAATGAAGGATTTATCAGAGACTACTGAGGCTACATTTGCCAAAAATGAGCAAATGTGAAGCTGATAGAGTTTTGTTTTCTTTTGGGCGGCATGCTTTGACGTATACATCGATCTGACTCATGCTGGGTGGACCGCCCACCCCTTTCCTCAGAGACAGAGTGCCAGCAGGACAGGCCTGTGGTTTCTCTAGGCCTCTCCAGTCCACAGACCTCTCTGTCCCAAGGGCCCACTGTTAATAATCATCTCTCTCCCTCCAAGCGAGGGATAACCCCCTTGGGAATCCTATCCAGGGAGAAATCCTCTAAGGAACTCAAGAGAGCCTCCTTTTCTTGGAGGCTGCAGACAAGCGTGAGGTAGAAGAAAAGGGAAGGAGACCACCATCCTCTGACTTACGCATAACGGCTTTTGGCCAAAGAAGGGACGGGAAACTTGCTGTCAGCTCTGGAAAGGCCTGTCAGGCGCTGGCCAGCTAGCCCTCCTCCCATATTCCAGTCTTGGCTTTTCCACCCAGCTTATGCGTGAGCGTTAATGCCCTGTCCTTCTCTTGGGGAATCACTTGCCTCTGTCCCAGTGCTCTCCTCTCCAGGAATATTAGGGGCTTCCCCTGATGGCTTTTAAACGTTTCAATCAACAGACATGGCCTTGCTTTTATGTTGTTATTAAAATGCATGCTTACATTAGCTGCCTCTCTTCCATTCCTGCTTTAAACCTCTTTGTTTAGGGGCGCCTAGGTGGCTCAGTCTGTTCAGCATCTCACTCTTGATTTCATCTCGGGTCATGATCCTGGAGTTGTGGGATTGAGCCCCGCATTGGACTCCACCCTGAGTATGAAGCCTGCTTGGGATTCTCTCTCTGTCTCTCTGTCTCTCTGTCTCTCTGTCTCTCTCTCTCTCTCTCTCTCTCTCTCTCTCTCCTCTCTCTCTCTCTCTCCCTCTCTCTCTCTCCCTCTCTCTCTCTCTCCCTCTCTCCCTCTCTCCCTCCCTCTCCCTCTCTCTCCCTCCCCCTCTCCCCCCTCCCCCTCTCCCCCACTCATGCAGCCCCTCTCTCTCTAAAATAATTTTTTTACAAAAGTAAATCTCCTTGTTTTTTTCTTTCTTTTTTTTTTAATATTTTATTTTTAAGTAATCTCTGCACCCAACATAGAACTCAAACTCACAACCCTGAGATCAAGAGCCGCACACTCTGCCGACTGAGCCAGGCACCTTCCCTGTTTATTTCTTTTTAAAAATTTTTCTTAATGTTCATTATTTTTGAGAGAGAACCCATGAGAGGAGAAGGGGCAGAGAGGGAGGAGACACAGAATCTGAAGCAGCCTGAAGGAGGCTCCAGGCTCTGAGCTGTCAGCACAGAACCCGACATGGGGCTTGAACTCGTGAACCTCAAGATCATGACCTGAGCCGAAGTCAGAAGCTTAACCAACTGAGCTGCCCAGGCACCCCCTACTGACTCAGCCACCCAGGCGCCCCACCCTCCTTGTTTATTTCTAAACCTGAGATATGATCTTTGTATTTCTTCTGACAGTGTACTTGTTCATAGGAATGAGGTTCCAGAGACTTTAGGCAGGTACATTAGAAGAAAGCTACTTTTCTAGGAATTTTTTGTGGAATAAATTAGTAAACTAACCAGTGAAAGGATTAAGTCTAAGGAGTTCTTTCATTCTCCAGTTAGGAGCCCTTAGTGCCCCTAAGTAAGTGTCCCTAAATAAGGTGAGTGTAAAACAGGGAAGTCACACAACCTTTGAATCACCTGAGGGGCCTATGTTGTTCTACTTGAAGCTTGTAACAGTTCTAGGGTTCCTGTACCTATTGCAATCAGGCAGCAGAGAGAGTGAGGAGCACACATTCCTCCTCAGGTTTGTTCTGTGTTCAGTTCACATACTCACATGCCATTCTTACTCTAACATGGCCTCCTTGGTTTGGGTTGTGGGCTCTGGAGCGAAGCACCAACTCGGACGAGAACTTTGGTTGTTTCTGGTTTTCCTGGGAATTTTTGGTGGGGAGGGTTTAGAGTATATAATTCGAAGGCAGTAATAAACCCTAGTGATTCAGAGGAAGCAGAGGCCTGGTGGGAAAGGGAGAGGGATTCGCAGTGTAACCAACTGTCACCGCCTGTCGCAGGGATCCCCCTCCAGCAAGCGGAGAAGCCCTTTGCTGCAGCCAATTATTGAGGGCGAAACTGCTTCCTTCTTCAAGGAGATAAAGGTGAGGACCTCCCGCTGCTCACCTCGTGCTGAATCTGCATCGCTCTCCCGGCCTCCCTTCCTCTTGTGGACACAGTGAGGTCGTGCTTGGGCCCTCGGTGGTGGCTTCCTGTAGTGTGCCCTCAAAATCAGTAGTGCCCGGAACCGCCTGTGATCTCTTACTGATACTGTGGTCGAGCTGATTTCCTTTATTGCATCTCATTCCCCTGCTTGTTTTGGTGTCTTATTTGTTGTTTGTTTTGTTTTTATTTTGCTTTTCAGGGATTTGGGGGGGGGGTGGGTTCACAATATTTTTTAGTTTTGTTTTTCCTCTCTTTGGAATGGATTTTCTGTATTCCAGAATCCTTTTTAATTAACTCATTGGGTAACTTCCACAGAAATCTTATTTACTGAGTTACTAGAAAACCCAAAATCAACTGGGGCAATACATACAGCATGCAACAAAATCTATCGTTTTATAGACCGATATCTTCCTTGTCTTTGACAGCTTGCTGGCACACTTTCACCCACTCTTCCTTCTTTTTTACTTTCCCCTAACACATTTAGTCCTCGGGGCTGATTGTATAATCTGCTCTTGATCTGGGAATATAGTACGATTGCCAGCAGTCACTGGAGTATATGCTCTGTTTTCTGCCCCCATAGTAATTATGGAGTTTACGCAGGTAATCCTTGTCTTCAGCGGACGCTTTTGCTGGAGAGGGAGTACACTCTGTGCTCGCGGGTCTGTACATCTCTGTAGGGACCCAACTGGCCTGGACCAGGATCAGCCTCTTTCCTGGTTTTGTTTCCAGACAACTGGAACGAACTGAACTGCCTTCTACAGGGCTCTAGAGATGAAAAGTCAGATTCAGTTTTGTTTTTGTTTTTGTTTTTGTTTTTTTAAATCAGCGATTGTATTTTAGCAATTAATTTGGAAAGGAATGTCAAACCCAAAGCAGAAGTGAGTTTCAGGAGTTTCACTTGTCATATTTCTGTGAAAGTTTCAGGCCTGAGGTGGTCATTTATTTACTGTAGTCAGGAAAGGTTATTACAGAATATAAGGGCCTTGTTCCCATGAGGGACACCAGTTGAGAACTGCTCCATTGTCTTACCTGGTCCTCATCATTATGACAGAAGGAAGGTACCAGAAGTTACACTATCTTCTCTCTTATTTATTCTATTCCTTTTCTTACTTCTTGGGGGCCTTAATTAAATACTTCATGGACCTAATTTGAAGGTATTAGACAATGATTGTGCTCACTATTCATATTATTTTAAATAGACCTTGTTTTATGAAAATGCTCTAAACATAAAATTTAGGCAAATATGCTCTATTATATTTTAAAAATTGGAGCTATTTTCTTACAATAAGATTTGATGTTGATGAAAGAAGACAAATTTTGTCTGGTAATTTCACACAAGAATGAAATCACCATCACTGAAGAAATTTGGGCAGTTGTGTGTATGAAAATTAGAAATTCTCTTAGAAGCACACCACAGAACTGTTACTAGATAAAAATGTGTTCTTTAATACATCCAAAATATGACAGTTAATAATTGCCTCACTAAACGAATGGAAGATATATCAATGATGACGTTCTCCCAAATCTTCTTGTTTGGCTTAGTTTATCTTTTTCACAACTATAATTTGGCCATGGCTCTTCTCCTGGCCCATGTGGTGGTCAGAATTTCAGATAATTTTGCAATGCTTACATTGCTTTTGTAAATAGTGTTGTCTTTCAGTTCATTTTGTTCCAACTGGCCCAAATTATTAGCATGGTTTGGATTGTACTAATTCTTGACAATTCTGATATAATTTAGAATTTGATATGGGTGCAGATCAGAAGATTGTATCGACATGGTTCCCTTAAAAACCATCCCTGGTTTTAAATGGTAGGAAACCAGCTGTGTATGACAAAGAGCCAGCTCAAGTTCTGGAGCCCAACATCTTCTAGCCCAAAAATCCTAGAGATAGTCTAGTCAGTTCTCCTTCCCAACATAAGAATTTCATTTAAAATTTATCTGACAGAATAGAGACACTATCTCTAAGAAGTGATTCCATCCTGAACCTTGAAAAGTTTACAACAATGGAGAAGTAAGGTCACTCATTCCATGGGCTAAGTGCCAATATTAGCTAAAAAGTGATTTTATAGTGTTAGTTTTATAATTATCATTATTGAAATACTAAAAAATAATAATTATATAATGTGCAATTTCAGAATATAATAACTTTGATAACTATAAAAATGACTTAAAATTATAATATTCTTAGTTATTATTAATGTATGACTTTCTACTTAATAGGCTTAGTGTTGCCTTCTGGAACAATATGGAATGAGCATAACTGCTTCTTCCTTGAGAGCCCTTCATGTCTTTACTGTCACCTCCCCTGTCTGCTCTCACCCACAGCCTGTGGAAGTTTTTTCTCCAAGTTCTTCTTCCTGTTCCTCATGTGATACAGGTCACCTCCCAGCCACCCACCGGTTCTGCTGTATACACACATACCAGTTTACCTAGAGCCCTCGGACTCACTGATACCCAGAACTGAACATTGTTTTAGATATGATTTAGCCAGCAAGACAGTGGAGCAAGGACTGATCCTGATCTTTATCTGGATATCCAGGGCCGTTCGTCCTACAACTCTATGCCTACATGACTGTCAATGTATTGTGAATTCGCTGTACTCTTTCTGGGGCACGTGCATTCAGCTTCCACACTGCAGACTTTTGGGGCCAGATAACTTGTTGTCGTTGGGGGCTGGCCTCCATCCACCAGATGCCAGTCGTGCACTACTTCCACCCCCTTCCCAAAATGTCTCCAGACCTTGCCAAAGGTCCACTAGGGTCAAAATGACCCCCAGTTGAGAACCACTGCCCACGGCCCTATCTCACTGCTGATTTATGCAGTCCCCAGCTTGCTTTTCCTTGGATTGCTCGTCATTTATATGTCCATCTTTTATTTTCTAACCTAAATTGTACCACCTTGAATTTTTTCAATTAGTTACTTATCACACTTCTATATACCAGCCTGGTGAAACTGATTAAATCTAGACATTTTATTCCAACATATCAGATATCCCTCCCTACTTTGTATTCTCTATGCATTCTGTGAATATGCCTTTTGCGTCTTTATCCAAGTGATTGATAAATACTGAGTAAGGCTGGGTCCGGCAAAGGTCCTGTTACAGACTTCCCTCCAGATTCATGCCACCCTGCATCATCACCCTGCATCAATTTTCACGATCAGCTCTCCTTTCGTAGATCAGCTCACCTCATTAATTATTGAAATCCAAATATTATGCCAATCCTGTCAATAAAGGAAAAATGGTTTTCCTAAAGGGGTCACTGTTGATCATGGATTCTTTTTCAGTCGTTCAGATGTTATCTAGTATTGATAACTTCTAGAATCTACCCAATGTGCACAAGGACCCTATGGTCTTATAATTTGAAGATCTAGGTTTATCATTTCTTTTTTTTTTTCCCCTATGATTTTCACAGCTTTACTGAGAATAGATCTATTCAGCTTCCTCTTTAAATGCTTTGAGTTCCCACTGTGTGCAAGACACGTTCTCATCTTTTTAAGTTCTCTTAGGGCCTTGGGATGTAATTGATTAGGCCAAAACACCTGACTTTTATTTCTTACCTTCCTTGGGCTACAAGGCTATACTCTCCTCCAGTAATTTGTATTTTTCTTTTAAAACTGAATTACTAGACTGTTTGACAGACATTAATTAGCACCTATGATATGCAGGCATTGGCTAGGCTCTAGGAACAGCAGTGAACAGACAGGCCCAAATCCTCGCTTCAGTGGAGTTTTCTGTCCAGTAGTTCCACCTGGTCCTTCCTCATCCAGGAGAGCAGAGGATGGGGGCAGGAGGTTGATCTGCACTGCCTCTGTGCCCCATGTAGCTTGCGAGGTCTATACGTTAATCTCCATTAATTCTAAAAACTACATAGGTGGGAATTGTTAACTTCCTTTCACAAAAAAAGAGAAACTTTAAAATTATTAGTTTTAAAGTCACTTTGACACTATAAATTTAAAATCTTCTTTAATAATTTCAATTTTTAAAAATTAATAATGAGGCATTTACTTCTAAGCAAAGAGATTGAAGATTTGACGTCACAGCAGAAGGGAATCTGAGAGAGCTACCTAGTTTTGACCAGTTTTATCTTCGTGCCTTCAGAGCAGTACTTTCATCATAGTTGTGCAATAGTCCTTTTTTTGTTTTTGTGTTTCCTGTTTATTTGTTTATTCACATTATTTCTCCTCAGAGGCAGTATTAGAAACATACCAAACTTTATGGTAAGAAAATCCACCCCTGGCAGTTTGCATACTTTGACCACCAATGGTAACTACTCCCACCTCCTGCGATTAATTTGCTGGATTGCACTGAAGTCACCTGGTTCAACTCGAACCGCCGATGTTGTGCTTGCTGTTGTTCACATATCTGTGCTCTTAACCACTTTTTAAATTTTTCAGATCTTGGGATATCCTCTTCTGGTCTGACTGTACATTTTGGCAGTAAATTACTTCTTTTAAAATCTTTCACTTAGACTGATATCATTTCATCCTTAGATTTACATAGCTTTAAATTGGCACTAAGAAGCTGTGATTTGACTTCATTGTTTTTCTAATTGCATTGCCAAGACAGACAGAGAATATCATGCTTTTCTGAGAATCTTGGATGCTAAAAAATACAGCCGCGTCCCTTGGAAGCTCCTTGAAAAAAATACTTGAGTTTTATGACCCCAATGATGAGAACATAAATGGTTTGATCTTTTCAAAACTTTCTTAAAATTGTGTGCATCAAGCAACCACAAAATATGTTTTAATCTCAACTCTTAAACAGAAAGGCTGTATTGTTTAATTTCTCAAGATGTTCATAGCTTAATAAAAAACACATTTTCTGAGGTCCAAAACTAAAGGAATCCTTAATGCACTGACTGCTGGTGGTGGATTTTGTTATGTGTTATCACAGAGCTGGGGATTTTTAGATTTTTTTAACTGCAGTTGATTTACGGTATAAATTACAATGGTGGTTCCTTCATCCTCAGTCTTGACAAATGTTAATTGTGCTGTACACTAGTTTTTATAGTTTTATAGTTTTTCCCCCTACTGAGTGGCTGTGTTTAGTGTTTGTGTTATTTATTGTGTTCATATAGATGCTCAGTTATATATTGATAATGTGCATATGTGTTGCTAAATGTAGATACAGAAGAAACTATATGCTGTCTGGATAATTAAATGGTCGTTACATGATACTTACAATGAAAGAGTGCCAGGAAAAGTAACCAGATTTTTATTGGGGTTGTTTTACATCTCCAGGAAGAAGATGAGGGCTCAGAAGATGACAGCAACACAAAGCCGGACTTCACAGTCACTCTGAAAACCGATTTCAGTGCACGTTGCTTCCTGGACCAATTTGAAGATGATGCTGATGGGTTTATTTCCCCAATGGATGATAAAATACCATCAAAATGCAACCAAGACACCGGGCTTTCAAACCTCCATGCTGCTTCAATGTATGTATGTCATTTTGATGGTGGTGTTGAAATGTGTTGATGAAAATACCATTTTTAAATATTTTAGCCTTTGTATTTAAATAAGTTGTCCTGGGGTACATCTGTGTAAATAGAATGGTGAATTTTTTTCTTTTACTTCCAGCTCAGCATTTTTATATTCTCCATTGCATGTTATTTGAGGCAGCACACAAGATCTTGCTTCAACAGTCGGGGCTCTAGAATGGCACTCTGTGGTTCTGTTTTTCAACTCATCATTTAACATGTACCAAGCACAGATCTTTCTTTCAAAACAAAATGTGATAAAGTGCCATGGGCACTAAGACTTCATAAGTAGCGGGAGCTTTGCGGGAGTCCGGGGAGCTCTATCTGGTTCAGGGGATGGGAAACCGCCATTTCTGCTGACCCTCAGCTCCCTTAACAGCTTTTGCATTTCCATGCTTCCCCCCACTTCTCCACAACCCCTGTCAAGTTGCACATTCATTATATCTATAACAATTCCAATTTAACCCAATTTTCTTGAAATTTTTCTGTCTCTCTCAGACCGGAACTCTTGGAACATCTTCAGGAAATGAGAGAACAAAAGAAAAGGATTCGAAAGAAACTTCGTGATTTTGAAGACAATTTTTTCAGACAAAATGGAAGGTAGTGCATGCTTCCTTTCCCCTCACTTCTCCCCCTCCACACACACACACCCCTCTTTTGCTCCTGTCAGATTTATGCAGTGCTCCAAAGGTGGGAAGCCCTCTGCCTCCTCTCTGTAACGTAGTCCCTTGGCTCGCGCCCAGGGCCCCTGGCAGTTTACGGTGAGATGGTGAGGTTTGTATGATCCTTCAGCAAGAAATCCTCCTTGAATAGTATCCAAGACTGATGTAAATTCACCTAACATCTATAAAACCTGTCACATCAAATTCTAATCTAAAAAGAGCAGCTTGAAGCTAAGTTTCCAGTTGACAGCACTGGTTTTTGGTTTGGGTTTGGTTTTGTCTTCGTAAACTAGAAGGAGAAATAAGGAAAGGGCAATTCTAAACCTTGGTATTTTTAGGCTTATTTTAAAAGCAAAGGTGATTGTTGTCAGGTTTGAATGAAAATAGACAAGAAGCTGTAAGTCCATGAGACTGACAGTATGCCTTTCTCTGGTGAGTTTCAAGACATGGTATAATCAACCTTGTAGAGCATTATGCTAAGGAATAGCATCCCCTGTTTGCTAGTGACCACAGACAGCTCTTACTCAGGTCACAGCCTGAACCGGGAAGGACAGGGAATGGATTTATTTGCCTCTCTTACATGGAAGTTCAGTTTTAACATTTTTAAATGATTTTATTTTAATCCAAATTATTTAAGCAATATAAATATAGTTTCCCTTTAAAAGGTCCCCTTTCATCCTTCTCAAAAGTGTTTGGAAATAAAAGCACTGTAAACATCAATTTTGGTATTTAAAATGTATTCCAGGTCATTTCAGTTTATCATATAAATTTTGTATTTTTAGCGTCCCTGATTTGGATCTGTGAGTTTTTATACATAAATACTTGTTTTTCTTTCTCCATGCATTGTATGATATTTAGAAAACATAGACAAGCAGACAAAAGAAATAATATGCAAAATAATAACTGATGATAAACCAGAATTAATGTTTTTTCCATTCTTCTTTCTGAACATATTTTTGGTTTGTCTGTTTATCTTTTTTTCCATGTAATTATAGTCACTTTATGCAGATATCCTGTTGAGGAACTGTATAAAATTATGTAAACTTCACAGGTTTTAAGCAAGTATAGTTAATGGGAATTTATAATAATCATACAAGTTTTTATTTATGTATGTATGTATGTAATTTCTACACCCAGTGTTGGGCTCAAACTCATGACCCTGAGACTGAGACCCCCATGCTCTTCCAACTGAGCCAGCCAGGTGCATTATCATACACGTTTAAAACTCTGACTTCAGATATCATTAAATCTGGTCCCATTATTTCATATCTGAGGACAGTGAAGCCCCTCAAAGAGCAGGGCGAAGTCAACTCTCAGATGGCTATTCCTTTCATTGCCTTCTGCTGAGAAGCCATCTAGAGCCCTTTTCTTGAACAAGGCAGGGCATGAATCAATGAACTTTCAGTTCATTGAGCAAAATTATATAAGCCCCATGCTATCTACTTTCTTATATTTTTCTCTTTTTTTAATTTTTTTTTTGAGACAGTGCAAGAGGGGGGCGGGGAGCAGAGAGAGAGGGAAAAAGAGAATCCTAAGCAGGCTCCACACAGAGCCCTATGTGGTGCTCAAACTCACAAACCTTGAGATCATGACCTGAGCCAAAACCAAGAATCAGTCACTCAACCGACTGAGCCACCCAGGGGTCCCTGTTTTTCTCTTTAAGAAGAAAAGGAAGCCTGGTATTTGAATGTTTGACATGTGCATTTCAAAGTGAAATTAGAAGCAGCTGGGCTGTATTGCTCCGTGGTTGAGAATGTAGACGGCAGCACTATTTCATCAAGCTCTGGTGAGGGTTATATTAGATCATGGACACAGGGTACTTAGCACAGTTCCTGGCCTACAATAAGCTCTCAGTTAGTACTTGCACATATAAAAGGTATGCATATAAGATTCCTAGTAAACTGTAAAGCTTTATTAGTATTATGTGATCCAATTGCTGAATTCCAAGAGTAATTTTATAACCAGGATATTAACTCTGTGTTTTTAAACCTGTAAATTATGGGTATCCCAGTTGGTAATTAGAAACTTAATAGTTCATTAGATGAAATCTATAAAAGTGAAAAGACATTTAAGTATAAATAAAGGATTTCAGTCTACAGAGACTCTTAATGCAAATTCATACACCAACATCAGAGAGAAAACATTTCTTGGTTTTTAGTCCTTCATATCATTCTGCAAGATGCCAGATTAACTACAAAAACTCAGTTGCACGGTGCCTTCTGGGGGAAGCTGTCTTTCGCTGATTGTCTAAGCCCAGCATCAGTCTTGATACCAAGTGACACTTGGGAACACCGATTCTACAGGTTGATAACTGCAGAGTTTCTACATGATGATAATTCACCTGATAAGCAATATCATCTAAACGATCCTCAGCCCCCTTTCCTTTTGTTTCCGTTAGAAGTGTCCAGAAGGAAGACCGCACTCCTATGGCTGAAGAATACAATGAATATAAGCACATAAAGGCAAAATTAAGGCTCTTGGAGGTGCTCATCAGCAAGAGAGACACTGATTCCAAGTCCATGTAAGGGGCACAGCCCCAGCCGGCACTAAGGGGGCTGAAGGTGCAGGCTGGACTTGCTACCCGCCTCCCCTGGTAAATAGCAGCTCTGCGAAACCCGGAAGGCAGCGTGGGAGCTGGAACTCAGACCACACAGCCCTACTGCCTCGGGCCTTTGGGATCAGCTCCAGCTTCCATCGCCTGCCTTAGAAGCTGTCTGCATGGGAGAGGGCAACTTGCTCCGACTTAAGACTTTTGCAAGGAACAGTCAAGATCCCACGGGTGCACGTGGATACTGCAGGGGAAGCTTTACTAACGTTGGCCGTGCTGAATCACTACGTTGAGACACGCTCATCTACAGAGAATATACACTATTCTTCCCTGGATAACTGAGAAACAGGAGACCATTCTCTGTCTAACTGTGATGAAAACAAGCTCAGGACTTCCCTCTAGAGAACGAACTCGCTGTGCAGGTCCATGTTCTCTTTCCCAGGAAAGTGGGAACACGTGCTGGAGCCCTGTTTGCTGCCTGGGCCATTCTCATGACCTTTCCACAGAGCTGCACCTTTCCCCACCCGTGTGGATCGTGTCCCCTTCAGTTCTCAGGAAGACGGAAGCCGTACCTGCCCAAAATGGCAGTGCAGTCATCTATTTGATGGTGTGTTTCTTCAAGACTCCCTCAGCTGGTGAAGCATTTTGTTTCCTGACTAGGACTGGATCATCTGCAGAGGATGGAGGGAATGTGGCTATATTAATGTTGATTTTTAATTCAGGCAACAGGGTGAAGAGCCTGGAAAATTCTTTCCTGAACATGGATTGCACTTATCAGTCTCAGATTTTAACACCAAACACTGAGCAAGGCCAGCATGCTATGACATCCTGTTTGGGGCTTGGTTTCATTTGACTCTTACCAAACATAAAAGATCTTGCTTACTTCTTAGCTTAAGTGTTGAGGATCATGAGAGAGAGAAAGAGCGAGCCTGTGTTCTAAACCTTCTGAGTACTTACCAGAGTTTAATTTTTTTTTTTTTTTTTTAAGTAAACCTGCACTAAAATCCCCTGAAGGGTAAATGTAGCCCTCAGAACTCAGCCCAAGGCAGAATCTAAATCACACTATTTTCAAGATCATGTACGTATAAAGAGGAAAATAAGGGTGTGTGGTCACTTATGATTATAATTTTTTTCAAAGACTGTGTCACAAAGCTGTCTATATTAGACACTTGGGGAAGACCAGGAAATTTAAAGCACCAAACCATTCATCTCTCGCTGTGCTGATGTCACCTTGTGATTTGTTGTTCCTTTTTAACCTTCTGCGTCTGCACTGAGGAAAGTGAATTCTGTTTCTGCCTGTCCGTCCAAGGCCTACCTTTGTGCTTTGTGAGGTTGAGGTCAAGTGTCTGCACACCAGCCACTGGTTGCCAAGAGAAGGCACTTCAGCAGGCTCTGCCTTTTAAAGATCAAGTCGCAGGATGAACAGGAGAGCAAGGCTGCCCTCCTCTGTTTTGAGAGTTGCTTTCTTAAAGGGTACCATTTTGTTTTGTTTGATAATAAGAAGAAAATAAAGAGAACGCTAAACTCTATACAGACCGGTTGTCAGTTTCGAAATGGGCTCTTGAGAAACTGGTCAGATTGGATTTATAGCAGTGTTTTCCATTGCTGAGGTGAGGTAGAAGGTGTCAGTTGAAAATCGTTTTAAGTCGGGAGTGGGGAAAAAGAATACCTTTAAGTTTGCTCTTAACAATAATCATATAGAGAAGCATGAGCTGTGTTTGGAAGTGCCCTGTTTTAATCCACACATTTAAAGACGGTACATATTCCTACAAATTTAAATGTACATGAATATATAGTTTGGTATTCTTTGCTCTACTGTTTACATTACAGATCACTATAATTTCAAGGAGTTATATTATAAATAAAATTAAGCACTTTAGGATGTTTTCTATTTTTGAAATCTGAACATGAATCATTCACATGACCAAAAATCGTATTTTTTAAGGAAATACATGTCTAGTGTGTCCTTTTTAAGTAATTATTCTCTTAAATAAGCTATAATATAAATCAAATCATTACCAGTTAACCTTTAAAGCACATCTGTTGAAGAGTATTGTTTTGAAAATACTAATATGCTACACACAGAATTTTAAAAGAAAAATGCTATATAAATGAGAAGCTACTAAATGTTTGAAATCTGTTGTTTCTGCCAAAGGTAAATTAAGTAAAAGACTTATCCAGGACTCCCCATTCAAATTTGTATGATGAATAAAAGAAAACACCAAGTTACAGTCAAATAAATTGTGCATGGTATGTTGTGTTTTCCTTTGTAATTTCTCATCTGTATACTTCCTAGAATGGCGCCCACATTAAAGGCAGAAAAGCCCTGTTTACACAAGACCCTATCTGAAGACCTGGCAGTGGGTTTTGGCTCTGCCAGAAAGGCTGAGGCAAATTTGTTTCCACAGCAACCATTTCTGCAGCCCAGGGTCTCATGGCCCTAGAGGCAGTGTCTTAATTGGCTTCACACAGAATACTCTGGACTGGGGTTTTTCCTGTGCTCTCTTGGGAATGTGTGTGTGTTTATTAGCACATGCCAACAAAACAAATGTCGAGGGTTATTTAATAGCAATGATAAGTAAAGGTAAAGCGTGAATAAACTTGATGGTATGATTGTAAGAATGAGAAATAACAGAGGCTTGTAATTTTCACACACGCATTTGCTTTTTATCGTGTTCAGTCTGGAGTAAACATTGAAATAGATGTTTATATTCAGTACGGTATCATGACTGCATTTCATCTCTGCATCATTTAGTTCAAATCTCACTTTGCAGACATGTTTGTGCAGGGTTTAGGATCAGGGCCTGCTGAGTTTTTCAGACAGCATGTTTGTCTTAAACTGGTAGAAGAAAGCTCACACAATGTCAGTGATCTCCCAATTCAGGGGAAATTTCCATCGAAGACCAAACCAAATTTCAAGCTGACCAAACCAAATTTCAAGCTGGGGAACTAATTTTTTTGAATTGCTAGCTATGAGAACGCATTGAGAGCTAAAAATTAGATTTCTTGCCTTTCGTTGACAGTTTGAAATCTAAATGTTATTATTTATTGCCTAGGCAGGGCTCAGCCACGTCTCTTGATTGTGACATTGGTGTCATTTTTGCGTTGTCTCATTGTGATGCAATTCTTGCGTGGTGGCTGAAGAGGCTCTTGCAGGGCGTGCCTGCTCCCAGGTGTAGCATTTCTGGACAAATGCCGCAGGGCTGTGCTTGAAGCATAAATGTTGCACTGAGATGTCCTGAGGCCAGCAGTCTTGGAGGCCCTGGGGGCTGAGCATTTGTTAATGTGGTTGAGCTTAGAATTCCTAATAAGCCGAATATTTAGGTTTATAAAAGGGGCAGTCGTGGTGCCAATTAGGTTGGTTCTTTCTGGAACTTCTTAGTTCCCAGCAGACAGAATTGGGCCCAGTATCCAGAAATGATCAGATTTACAAGGTAAATCAAATTTCAGTTGGTTGATGAACTTTTTAAGAGATTCTTAATCTGATAATGAAGATACCGCTTTTCTTAACAGTAAGACCTTACTACTTTTGATGGTATATTTGTATTTGAATACCATAAACTATTAACCGCTTTATGAAAAGTTGGTTGTAGTCTAAATTCTGTTTTGATTTCAAGAAGAATCTTCCTGACACACTGCTTCCTGGATTTTTTTTTCCCCACCCCTAGGTGGAGAGAGGTGGTTTCTGCCTCATGATCAACATCTCCTTGATGTTCTTTTCAGTATCCACTTGGTTACGTCAACAGGGGGAGACAAAACTGTGCTCAAATGTGAAGCAGTGTTTCTTCTGAAGCACATTGTGTGTGGCAGAACTCAGTGTGCTTTGTTTTCTTTTATTCCCTTCTTTTATGTTTTCTCCACTTGACCCTCAAAATGTACTCAAGTACATTTTGATGTAAGACTAGCTAAACATATTTTCGAGTGTTCATTCAAATTGTGCACACTCACACCTTGCATGGTGGCCAACCTGGCACACTCCAAACAAGAATGATCTATATGTCAGGCACTGCACTGGGGCACTGGCCATTTTGCAGAATCCAGAGTGTGCCCCTGTGGGTGCCTGCATTCTTCTACCACGATCCTTCATACTAGATGTACATAGGCTGAGGTCAATTACCGATGTACACAAAAATGTTTGTAAAATGAAATCTGTACACCTACAAGTTCATGTGGCTGGGAAGCTGCAGTTATGTCTCTAGAGACTCTCATTTTGCCTGGAACCCAGCCTGTTGTGGTCATGCTCGCGTCTTGAGAAATGGGTTTGGCAGATCTCTTTCTCAGTCTGAAAGCACCTCTACATATGGTCATGCAAATCTCCAAGAGTAGATACAATTTTAGTTACTAATATGGGCCCAGAACAATGTTTACACGACATATAAGCAGAAAGTATTTGAAATTACAGTTGTCCTTTTTTAAAATGTAAACTGAATGAAAAACGTTATGTACATTTTTGTACATGACTGTATTTTGTGTAAACTTAAATAAAATATTTTTAACTGTGAATGTTCTGAGATTTTTGACAAAATCAGGAGTGTATGACAGCTGCCTGTGTGGTCTGACCTTAAGGTAAGGAATCACTGCTGTTCCCTGAACTCCCCAGAAGCTTCATGAGGATTAAGCTTTTGTTATTCTGTTTCCAGGGAGGTCACTGGAAGGTGAAGCAAACTCATTACAAATTAGGCATGCCCATGGTTCTAAGTAAAAAAATGGGCTTTTGCTCTGTGCTCTATTCATGGAAGGGCCTGAAGGGGCAGAAGTGAAGGCATTAAGCTAAAAAAACGTGTTTAATTAAGTATCTTTGCAAAGTCAATGAGGCCATTATAGTAAATTCGTTAGCTACTTATTATTCTGATGCTAATAAGGCCAGCAGAATACTGTGACTCAGAGGAAAAGGTGCATTTCAGTTTGAAGTGAGCATCTTGCCCCGTGCGTGCGTCAGCTGCCACAAGCCAGGCACTGCCTCACGAGCACCTTGAACAGCCTCCAGAGTTGGGGGGCACAGCTAAGAACACACCCCTGTGATGGTTAGGCATGCGGGTATTCTTTAAGCCACACGTGTTACATGGGCTCTACATGCCAAAAGTGAACATTAAAAATATAAAGCCTGGGGCGCCTGGGTGGCTCAGTCAGTTAAGCGTCTGACTTCAGCTCAGGTCACAATCTCACAGTTCGTGGGTTCAAGCCCTGCGTTGGGCTCTGTGCTTGACAGCTCAGAGCCTGGAGCCTGCTTCAGATTCCGTGTCTCCCTCTTTCTGCCCCTCCCCCACTCACACTCTGTCAAAAATAAATATTGAATGTATATGTGTGTGTGTGTGTGTGTGTGTGTATCACACACACATATATGTATAGCCTGAAATTTAAAAAAAAAAAAAAAAAAAAGGCTTTGAGTACTGCCCAGGATTCCAACAGATATGTCTTCTGACCAAGAAAGACACAGAACCTCTAAAGATGGTGCGATTTAATGCCATTCTGCCAAAACTGCGGCTTACCCTGAGTAATTTAACTTTTGAAACGCTGGGTCCAAAGTAACAACATCTAGAAGGAACTGGCACGCAGCATTTCGTGATGCCTCCATTTTCTTAAATCATATTTTCGCGTTCCCCCTGTGAGGGACCAGGACACGATGCTGGCCTCAAGTACCTCAGGCTCTGCAGCTGGTTGGCAGAGCGAGGTGGTCTTTGGAAGCCCTCCCCCTCCCATCCCCAGAGCAGATGCGTCCTGCCCTGTACGTTTGCAATGTTGGTACCGCCTGAATGGTAATTTCAGAAGGGGGACCTACGCACGGTGGGGAGAGGTGGTCCCTTTTGGTTCTAGAGTTCTTACCTCTTCTAGAAATAGATTCTGAATCTTGTAAACCAAACATATTCTAGTTATCCCTAAACTGGGTCAGCTTATCGAGGCAACACATACACACACAGGAGAACTTCACGTTCAGTAAAAGGCAAAAGGCAAAATTCCCAAATGTATGTTCAGAATCCTGGCTGGCAGGCAGACAAATGAGGTTTGGCAGGAACTGGGGTTGTTGACAGCTTGGTTCTCACTTGTCCCCTCCGTCAACAAGGCTTCTACCACAGGGTGGCTCCGTGTTGTGCAGCATCTGCTCAGGAACTGTGGCCCAGTGCAAAACACAAGAAAGGATGGAATCTCTCAGACCCCTTGGACCTCCATGTCTCCCTTGTGCCCGTGTATGTATAAAGCGTAGGTGATTGTGAATTCTGAAACCCATCACCTTAGAGTGATGCTGGAATTTTTCTTTAATTTCTCAAAAGCAATTCAAAGATGCTCCGAAATCCTTGTCATGCTTCTGTGGGGTAGCTTTGAGTACTCTTGGTAAGATATTTTGAGACATTGTGATTTTTCTGTCATTGTTACTTTTAAAGAAATTAAAATTACTAGACAAGATTCAGTGGAGGGGAGGGAAGGGAGAGAAAGTGTGAAGGATATACTTCCTGCTCTCTGGCAGCAGAGAGCAGAGCCTCTCAAACTTGAACGTGCATGTGAGTATCTAGGGGTCTTGTGGTACAGTAGCCCCCGGGAGGGTAGGAAGGTGCACTGACATCCTGCATTTCCAGCAGGCTTCCAGATGCGGCCATGCTGCTGGTCCAGAGATCCCACTGTAAGTAGAGGGTGTGGACTGCATCCTGGGCATTTGTGGAAATGAGCAGCTCCAAAAACCTAAAGTTAACAGAGACCAGCACAAGTGACAAGACGAGCAGAGACCAAAGACTGCTTGATGCTTAAGGCCCAGTCTGCACACTGACAGCCCAGCTTTACGATCTGGGTACATTGCCCACTCTCCATGTCTCTGTGTTTTTATCTGAAAAATGGGAATAACCATAGTAGTTAATGGGGTCATTATGGGAATTTACGTGGACGAACATAAAGCAAGCACAACAATAAATCTTCACTAAAAAATGGTGGTGGGTTATTATCAGCATTGAGACAAAGATTCTTTCTTTGCTGAACTCCAACAAGATGTTGAGATTTGTATTTCCCACACATCACTCTCCTCACCTTCTGATTCCTTGTTTGTAGTAAGTCATAAACAGAATGTACCTCCAGCACTTTAAACACAAATTCATGGGGCACCTGGGTGGCTCAGTCGCTTGAGTGTCCAAGTTCGGCTCAGGTCATGATCTCGCCGTCTGTGAGTTCAAGCCCTGTGCTGGGCTCTGTGCTGATGGTTTAGAGCCTGGAGCCTGCTTTGGATTCTGTGTCTCTCCCTCTCTCTGTTCCTCCCCCACTGGCTCGCTCTCTCTCTCTCTCTGTCTCTCTCAAAAATAAAGATTAAAAAAATTTTTTTAATTAAAAAATAAAAATACAAATTCATGCTAACGGGGTAAGCAAGATTTTAGGGGAACACTGACCCATTCTCTTGAGGAAAATAAAATTGTGACTTGATATTTTCAAGAAAATTGCATCAAAACCTCCGTGTGGCTTTCTCAGAAAGATCTATGCTTGTTAAACTCCTTCCCTCACAGAGCAGGGCAAACTCCTCTGATTCTGCTCCCCAAAACACGTTGGGAGGTCCAATCCCGCTCACACACATAAAAGGAATTTACTGTCTGAGACGGCAGTTGAGACCAATGTGGGAATGCCTGAGCTCTGTGAAGGAACAGAATAACCTTTGAACTGATTCTAGGTCACTTAGTGTCCTGAAATTTCTGTCTCAGGGTGTATTTTTAAACAACTAAAACCGAAGCATACCCCAGGGAGGAGAGCTGCTTGGATTGTGGCATACTATTTTTTAAAAATTTACGAGAGAGAGTGGGGGAGGGGCGGGGAGAGAGAAAGAGAATCCTAAGCAGGCTCTGTGTTGTCAGCACAGAGCCCGATGTGGGGCTTGATCTCAGAAACTGTGAGATCATGACCTGAGCCAAAATCAAGAGTCAGAAGCTCAACCTACTGAGCCACCCAGGCACCCCGGATTGTGGCACGCTCTTAACCAGTGTAGTAAATGTTACCAAACCCGGGGTCCCCCCCACTCCCTCACCAGCCCCAGAGGAACAAACTGAAGGTGCCACTGCTCAGTGGCATAACAGGCTTTGGGTACAAATGATTTTAGTGTCTCATTGAATAAAGCCCTGCCCCACGTTACCTCAGAAACCTAGAAACTCCAAACAGTCTGCCAGTGATGTGAACTTGAGAGTCCTTGAGCCTGCTACACAAACATGTGAGATCCTGAGAATGCCCAGGCATGAAGGACCATGAAACCCATTTTTAACAAGAAGCCTTTGGAAGCGACAGGCTGGTCCTGCTAGGACCATGAGCCAGTACCTAGCTGGCACTTCCTTTTCACCTTCACCTTCAATAGCTCTAGCCTCTTATGATACCATGGGGAATGGGGTTATTTCCAAATCTGCTCTTGGGCTTCCTTCTCTCCTAATCCTAAAGAAAAGGTGACCATGGAAGACTAATCTAGTTTAAGGTTTGCCTTCACCTGAGGATGTGTGTGTGTGTGTGTGTGTGTGTGTGTGAATTCTTATTTAAATTTCTCAGTTCAACACCAATGGGAGCTGAATCAGTAATTACCAGAGAGTGTATCCAACTCCCCTGGGATTAGGCCCAGGAAAATCCGCTTTTAAAAGATCTGAAGACCATGTGATTATGCACCCTGCCAAGCATCCAGTCACTCTTGGAAGAAAGGGGGAAAAAGAGGTCACATCTAAACTAATTTTCTCCATGCTACACATAACTCAGGAGCACATAATCCATTACTTTTGGAAGGACACAAAGCACCCAAGCTTGGATTAGCCAATCAGTGGGAAGGGCTGTTATTACTACAGATCCAAAGAGTCTGCCCACAAGTGGGTAGACACCTCTGCCAGCACCTGTTCTGTTGCATGTCCTGGTTTCCAGAAGCCTGAACCCAAGCCGCCCTACCTGCATTTGAGCCAGTCTGGGTTAGCACCCCAAAGCAGAAAGTCATAGAGACCAACATTTTCCACACTCTCCACAGGGCTCTGCTCTATGAAGTTAACTAATCCTTCTTCACCAAAAGGGTTTGAAAGGCATGGTGGTAGCTTCTATGTCACTTCCAACTGGAAAACTCCCTTGATATGCACAAGAGAATTTATTTTCACCTTTTCTAAAACATGGAACGTATTCTCTTCCTCTTCTGCCTTACTACAAGCTGCTCCTCTACTCTTTGAGATCCTGATCCCCAAGATACGGCCGTAGGTAGAGCCCACAATGGCTCCTAGCAATGCTCCACAAAGGAATCTCTTAAAAATGGACAGTCACAAACCAGAAGATTCCTAACTCAAGCAACCTTACATACTAACAAAGCTAAGGCTATCAAAGGCAACGTGGCCATCATGTTCTTCGATATTTTAGAGACTTAACAACTGGCTTAAAATCTGCTTGGTTCCATTTTTAGGAGGCAAACAAAACTGGAGACAGGCAACACTTACATTTCTTTTTAAGAAGAAATGATAAAATTACTTTTTCTCCTTTGTTTGACCCTAACATAAGATATTCTGTTCATTGAGTTTCACCTCAAATCTCTTTTGGTATTCTGTTGTATGCCCTCTCTTCATTCCACCTTTATTTCTATCATCTGGTTAATTATGATTTGACTATTATATTTTATTTACTTATATTCAGTTTTATTGAGATACGATTGAACATATAACACTTTACAAGTTTGGGTATACAACATGTTGATTTGATATATGTTGTAAAATACCACCAAAGCATTAACTAATGACTCCATCATGTTACATAATTACTTCTTTTGCATAGTTTGAACATTTAAGATCTACCCTCTCAGCAACTTTTCGGTATACAATACAGTATTATTAACTAAAATTACCATGCTGTTCATTTGATCCCCAGAATCTATTCATCTTGTAACTGGAAGTTTGTACCCTTTGACCAACATCTCCCCATTTCCTCCCCCACAGTCCATGGTAACCACCATTCTACTCTCTGTTTCTATGAGTTTGGCTTTTTAGATTAAACATATAACTGATACCATATAGCATTTGTCTTCATCTGACTTATTTCACTTAGCATAATGCTATCAAGGTCCTTGCATGTTGTTGAAATAGCAGGATTTCCTTCTTTTTCATAGCTGAATAATCCATTGTATATATGTATATACACATCTTTATCCACTGACAGACACGTTTCCATATCTTGACTATTATGAATAATGCTGGAATGAACATGGGAATGCAGATATCTCTTCAAGATCCTGTTTTAATTTCCTTTGGATATATACTCTGAAATGGGATTACCTCTGCCCATTTTTTAATCAGATTGTTTGGTATTTTTGTTATTAAGTTGTACGATTTCCTTTCTTTGGATATTAACCCCTTTACAGACATATGATTTTCAAATATTTTCTCCCATTCTGTAAGTTGCCTTTTTATTTTGTTGATGGTTTCCTTTGCTGTGCAGAAGCTTTTTAGTTGGATGTAATCACATGTACTAATTTTTGTTTTTGCTGCTAGATTTTTGATGTTATATCCAAAAAATAATTGCCAATGCCAATGTCAAGGAATTTCTTTCCTATTTTTTTTCTAGAGGTCTTACAGTTTCAAGTCTTATGTTTGAGTGTTTAAGTCATATAGAGTTAAATTTTTATGAGTAGTGTGAGATAGGGGTCCAATTTCATTTTTCTGCATGTGGTGATCCAGTTTTCCCAACAACGTTTATTAAAGACACTAGAGTATTCTTGGCTCATTGTAAAATAGTAGCAGACTGTATATGCAAAGGTTTACTTCTGGTCTCTTGACTAGGTTCCATTGGTCTATGTATCTGTCTTTTATGCCAGTACCATACTATGTTAATTACTGTAGCTTTTTAGTATAGTTTAAAACAGGAAGTGTGATGCATCCCAATTTACTCTTCTTTATCAAGATTGCTTTGGCTATTTTGGGTCTTTTGTGGTTCAGTACAAACTTCAGGATTTTTTTTTCTATTTCTGGGGAAAATGCCATTGGAAATTTGAAAGGGATTGCATTGAATCTATAGATGGCTTTGGGTAGAATGGACATTTTAACAGTATTAACTCCTGATCCATTAACATGGAATATCTTTCCATTTCTTTAGGTTTCCTTCAGTTATTTTATCACAGTTTCATAGTTTTCTTTTACCTCCTTGTTTAAATGTATTCCTAAATACTGTTTTTGATGTCATTATGAATAAGATTGTTTTATGTCTTTTTCAGGTATTTCATTGTTAGTGTATAGAAGCAACTGATTTATGTTTGTCGATTTTATATCCTATAACTTATTAATGCTAACTTTTTGTTGATGAGATCATCAGAATTTTCTACATGTAAGATCGTATCATTTGCAAACAAAAACAATCTTACTTCCTTTCGATTTAGATGCCTTTTATTCCTTTTTCCTGCCTGATTGCTCTGGCCATTGCTATATTGATTGAGTAGGATAGGTGAGAATGAACACGCTTGACCTGTTCCTGATCTCAGAAGAAAAGCTTTCAATCTCTAAACCTTTCAACATTGAGTATAATGTTAACTGTAGGCTTATCATATATGGCTTTTATTATGTTGAGGTATGTTCCTTCTATTCCCAATTTGTTGACAGCTCTTATGAATTATGTCGTATTTTGTCACATCCTTTTTCTGTATCTATTGAGATGATATTATTTTTATCTTTCATTCTGTTTAATGTATCACATTTATTGGTGTGCATACATTGAACCATCCTTGCATTCCAGGTATACATCCTGCTTGATCATGGTGTACAATGATTTTAATGTGCTATTCAGTTTGCTAATATTTTCTTGAGAATTTTTGCCATAGATATTGGTCTGTAGTTTACTTTCCTTGTAGTGTCCTTATGCTTTGGGCATAGGGCAATGCTGGCCTCAAAAATGAGGTTGGTAGTGTTCCCACCTCTTCCATTTTTTAGAAGAATTTGAGAAGTATTTACATTAACTTTTCTTTAAATGTTTGGTAGAATTCACCAGTGAAACCATCTGGGCTTTTCTTATTGGGAAGTTTTTGATTACTGAGTCAATCTCCTTCCTTGTTTTTGGTCTGGTTTTGTTTTTAAGTTTGTTTATTTATTTTGAGAGAGAAACAGCACAAGTGGGGGAGGGGCAGAGAGAGGAAGAGAGAATACCAAGCAGGCACTGCATTGTTAATGCAGAGCCCTATGCAGGGCTTGAACTCACGAAACCATGAGATCGTGACCTGAGCCAAAACCAAGAGTGGGACACTTAACAGATTGAGCCACTCAGGCACCCCAGTTATTGGTCTGTTTTGAAATAGACATAAGTTGTATGTTTCTAAGAATTTATCAGTTTCTCCTAGGTTATCTAATTTGTTGATGTATAATTGTTCATAAAAGTCTCTTATGATCCTTTATATTTCGGTAGTAGGAGTTGTAATATCTCCTCTGTCATTTACATAGTTATTTGAGTCCTCTCTCTTTTCTCTTAGTCTAGCTAGAAATTTGTTAGTTTTATCTTTCAAATAGAGATTGAAAGATCTTTATTTGATCTTTCCAGCTCTTAACTTCACTGATCTTTTCTATAGTTTTCCTGGTCTCTATTGCATTTATTTCTGCTCTGATCTTTGTTATTTCCTTCCTTCTGCTAACTTTGGGCTTAGTTTGTTTTTTCTAGTCTCTTAAGGTATAAAGTTAGATTGTTTGAGATTCTTCCTTTTTCTCAATGTAGACATTTATTGCTATAAACTTAAAACTACTTTTGCTGCATTCCACAGGTTTTGGTTTGTTGTTCCCATTGTTTGATTCAAGATGTTTTTATTTCCCTTTTTTTTTAAGTTCATTTCTTTATTTTGAGAGAGAGTGAGCATGAGTGGGGAAGTGACAGATAGAGAATCCCAAGCAGACTACATGGTGTCAGTGTGGAGCCCAACTCAGGGATCAGTCTCACAAACCATGAGATCATGACCTGAGCCAAAATCAAGATTTGGTCACTTAACCAACTGAGCCATCCAGGAGCCCCTATTTCCTTTTTGATTTCTTCTTTAACCTATTCCTTGTCCAGCATTATGTATAATTTCCATACATCTTTTGATTTTCCAGCTTCTGCCTATTGCTGATTTCTTTTTTCAAAGCATTGTGGTTGGAAGATACTTGGTTTGATTTCTCTCTTTTTAAATATTTTAAGACATCCTTTGTGATCTATGATCATATGATCTATCTTGGAGACTATTCCATATGCACTTGAGAAGAATGTGTATTCTGTTGTTGGATGGAATGTTCTGTATATATTGGCCCATTTGGTCTAACGTATAGTAAAGTCCAATTTTCCTTGTTGATTTTCTGTCTGGATGATCTATCCGTGTTAAAAGTGGGATATTGGGGTGCCTGGATGGCTCAGTCAGTTGGGCGTCCGACTTCAGCTCAGGTCACGATCTCACAGCTTGTGAGTTCAAGCCCTGCATCGGGCTCTGTGCTGACAGCTCAGAGCCTGGAGCCTGCTTAGGATTCTGTATCTCCCTCTCCTGTGTCCCTCCCTTGCTTGCACTCTGTCTCTGTCTCTCTCTCTCTCTCTCTCTCTCTCTCTCTCTCTCTCAAAAATAAATAAAGATTAAAAATAAATTAATTAATTATTTTTAAAAAGTGGGATATTGAAGTCCCCTACCATTATTATACTGTTGTCTATTTCTCCTTTCATATCTGTTAGTATCTTCTTAATGTAATTAGGCACTCCAATGTTAGGTGCATATATGATTGTTAGATTTTTTTTTTGGTGAATTGACCTCGTCAGTATATAATGACTTTCTTTAATTCTTGTTAACATTTTTGGCTTAAAACCTATTTTGCAGAAGTATAGCTACTCCTGCTCTTTCAGTTTTCACTTACGTTAATATCTTTTTCCATCCCTTCACTTTGAGTCTGTGTGTCCTTAAAGCTGAAATGAGTCTCTTGTAAGCAACATATAGTTAGTTGGGTCTTGTTCTTGTTTGTATACTTGCTTGCTTGTTTTTTCATCCACCTAACTACTGTATATCTTTTGAGAATTCAGTACATTTACATTTAGAGTAATTATTGATAGGTAAGAACTTACTAATACCATCTTACTATTTTCTGGCTGTTTTGAAGTTCTTCCTTTCTTCTCTCTTCCTACCTTGCTTTGTAAATTGATGATTTTTTTCAACATAGTATGCTTTGATTTCCTTTATTTTTTGTGAATCTACTGTAGGTTTTTACTCTACTGTTACTGTGAGAAATTTTCAAATTTATGTTAGAATAAATTCTTAGAAATTATCTGGTCCAAACTCTTCATTTTGTGGATGAAGATCCCAAGCACCAGAAATTTAAAATAACTTGGCTATTTCCATTCAAAATTAAATGAGATGGGATGCCTAGGTGGCTCAGTTAAGCATCTGACTCGTGATTTCAAATCAGCTCATGATCGCACAGTTTGTGAGATCAAGCCCTGCATCTGGCTCTGCGCTAACAGTACAGAACCTGCTTTGGATTCTCTCTCTCTCACCCTCTCTGCCCCTGCTCACAGACTGTCTCTCTCAAAACAAATAAACATTAAAAAAAAATTAAATGAGGCATTTTTTTTGTCCCTCAAACTTAATAGCAAACTTATGCATGTTATTAGATATTTACTAAATAGAACTTATTATTGGAAAGCTACTGTTCCCTACCACCTTTAAAAATTTTTTATTTTATTTATTTTAATATATTTTCAAGTTAGCTAACATACAGTGTATATAGTGTGCTCTTGGTTTCAGGGGTAGCCACCTTTTTTTTTTTTCTTTTTATTTAAGAGAGAGAGTGTGAGCAGCAGAGTGGCAGAGAGAGAGGGAGAGAGACAGAATCCCAAGCAGATCATGACCTTAGCCCAAATCAAGAGTTGGATACTTAACTGACTGAGCCATACATGTGCCTCACACCTTTTATTATTATTATTATTATTATTATTATTATTATTATTAAAGTTTATTTTGAGAGAGAGAGAACACAAGCGGGGGGGGGGGGGCAGAGAGAGAGGGAGAGAGAGGATCCCAAGCAGGCTCTGTGCTGCCAACAGAGAGCTCCAGGTGGGGCTCAAACCCACAAACTATGAGATTATGACCTGAGCTGAAATCAAGAGCTGGACAATTAACCGACTGAGCCATCCAGGTGCCCCTCCCTGCCACCTTTAAACCATCTATTAAGTCTGGTAAAACAATACATTGTAATTGTTTTAAAAAATTTATTGAAAGGGGTGCCTGGGTAGCCAATCTATAGGTCTTCTTGGGGAAAATGTCTACTCTGTTCAGGCCCTCTGCCCATTTTTCAATTGGATCAATTTCATTTTTGGTGTTGAGTTATATAAGATCTTTATATATTTTGGATATTAACTCCTTATCAGATTATCATTTGCAAATATCTTCTCCCATTCAGTAAGTTGCCCTTTATTTCTTCATGGTTCCTTCATTGTGTAATAGCTTTTTTAGTTTGGTATAGTCCTGATAGTTTATTTTTGCTTCTCTCTCCCTTGCCTGGGGGACATTCTAGAAAAATGTTGCTAAGGCTGACGTCCAACAGATTACTGCCTGTGTATTCTTTTTAGGATTTTTCTGATTTTGTGTCTCATGTTTAGGTCTTCAATCTATTTTATTTTTGTATAGGGTGTAGGTGGTCCAGTTTCATTCTTTTGCATGGAACTGTCCAATTTTCCCAACACCATTTATTAAAGAGACAGTTTTCCCCCCCATCGTATAGTCTTGCTTCCTTTGTTGTAGATTGTCCATATAAGCATTGGTTGTTTTTGTTTGTTTGTTTATTTTTGAGACACAGAAAGAAAGAGAGAGAATCCCAAAGAAGGCTGTTTTGTCAGTCCAGAGCCGGACATGGGGCTCAAACTCAAACAGTAACATCATGACCTGAGCTGAAATCAAGAGTCAGACGCTTAACCAACTGAGCCACCTAGGTGCCCCTGTTTTATTTTTTTAATGTCACAACCAACTTGAAAATAGCCCAGTGAATGCTAAATCAGGAAAACAGCAACTTAAAAATGGTAGGAGAGCTTTGGTATTTTACTTGCCCTGCTCGGGGATGGTCCTAAAGATGACAGCCTAGATTTCTAGTGTAGGACCATGATCTGTGGCTTCAGAGGGAACAGAGCTGATCTTGTTCTCAAAAAATTATGTTTAATTTTTGAGTATAGTTGACACACACTGTTAGTTTCAGGTTTATAACATAGTGATTTAATTTCTCTATACATTATGTTATATAAGCATGGGTTTATTTCTGGGCTCTTTATTCTCTTCTATTGATTAATGTGTCTATTTTTGTGATAGTGCCATACTGTTTTGATTATAATAGCTTTTTAATGTATCTTAAAGTCTAGGATTGTTATACCTTCAGCCTCATTCTTTCTCAAGATTGCTTTGGCTGTTTGGGGTCTTTTGTGGTTTCATATCAATTTGATCTAACAATTAATTTGTTCAATTAATTTGTTGATATTTTGATAGGGATTGCATAGAATCTGTAGATTGCTTTGGGGTAATACAGACATTTTAACAATTATTCCAATCTATGAGCATGGTATATATTTCCATTTGTTTTGTCATCTTCAATTTCAATGTTTTATAGTTTTCATCTCCTCAGTTAAATTTATTCCTAGGTATTTTATTCTTTTTGGTACAATTGTGAATGGGATTGTTTTCTTAATTTCTCCTTCTGATACTTGGTCACTAAGTATATAGAAACAGCAACATATTTCTGTATATTAATTTGGTATCATGCAAGTTTACTGAATTCATTTATTCTAATAGTTTTTTGTCAGAGTATTTAGGGTTTTCTATAGTTAGTATCATGTCATCTGCATATACTGATAGTTTTACATCTTCCTTACCAATTTGGATGCTGTTTATTTCTTCTTCTTGTCTAGTTGCTATGGCTAGGACTTCCAGTACTATGTTGAATAAATGTGGTGAGAGTGGACATCCTTCTCATGTTCCTGGTCTTAGAGGAAAAGCTTCCAGTTTTTCACCATTGAGTATGATGTTAACTGTGGATTTGTCATATATGGCTTTATTATATTGAGGTATGTTCCCTGAAACACACTTTGTAGAGAGGTTTTACCATAAACGAATATTGAATTTTGTCAAATACTTTTTCTGCATCTGTTGAGATATAATTTTTATTATCCTTCATCTGTTAATGTATCATGTTGATTGATTTGCAGATATCTAACCATCCTTGTATCCTTGGATTAAATCCCATTTGTTTGTGATAATTGATCCACTGATTTATTTAAACATATCCTTCCCACGCACCCCCCCCCCAATTTTTTTGTGAGAGAGCACACACATGAGCGTGACAGGGGCAGAGAGAGAGGGAGAGAGGGAATCTCAAGATGCAGGTTAGAATTCACAAACTGCAAGATCATGACATGGGCCAAAGTCTGACGCTTAACTGACTAAGCCACCTAGGTCTCCTGGTGAATGATCCTTTTATGTATTATTGAATGTTGTTTGCTAAAATTTTGATTTTTGCATCTATGTTCATCAAGTAGTTTTTTGGTTTGCTTTATAGTGTCTTTAGTTTTGGTATCAGGGTAATGCTGACCTCTTAGAATGAGTTTTGAAGCTTTCTTTCCTCTTCTGGTTTTTGGAATAGTTTGAGAAGAACAGTTGTTAGCTCTTCTCTAAATGTTTGCTAGAATTCACCTATGAAGCCATCTGGTCCTGGACTTTCTGTTGTTTTTTGATTACTGATTCAATTTCATTACTAGTTGATCCATTCAGATTTTCTATTTCTTTCTGATTCAGTTTTGCAAGATTGTATCTTTCTATGAATTCATTCATTTCTTCTTAGTTGTCTACTACTTTTTCATAGTAGTCTCTTATAATCCTTTGTTTTTCTGTGGTGTCAGTTGTAATTTCTCTTTCATTTCTGATTTTATTCAAGTCCTATTTTTCTTGATGAGTCTGGCTAACAGTTTATCAGTTTTGTCTTTCCAAAGAACTAGCTCTTGGTTTTGCTGATCGCTTATATATATGTATATATATAAATGAAATAGAGGCGAAAAATAGAGGCCAAATATATAAATGAAATAGAGGCTACACACACGCACACACACTTCTGCTTTGATCTTTATTATTTCCTTCTTCCTAATATCTTTGTGCTTTGTTATTTTTCTAGGTTTTTTTTTGAGTGTAAGGCTGGATTGGTTGAGCTTTTCCTTGTTTTTTGAGGTTTAAGATAGACCTGTATCATTATAAACTTCCCTCTTAGAACTGCTTTCACCATGTCCCAAAGTATTTGGACTGTTGTGTTTTCATTTGTTTCCATGTGCTTTTTTTAAAATTTCCTCTTTGATTTCTCTGTTGACCCTTTGGTTGTTTAGTAGCATATTGTTTCGCTTCCATGTGTTTGTGGTTTTTTCTAGTTTTTTTTTTCCTTGTAACTGATTTCTAGTTTTATGCTGTTGTGATCAGAAAAGATGTTTAATAGGATTTCAGTATTATTACATTTATTGAGTTTTTTTTTGTAGCCTAACGTGATTTATCTTGGAGAATGTTTCATGTGCACTTGAATGTGCATTCTGCTGCTTTGGGGTGGAATGTTTGATATTTATCTGTTAAGTCCATCTAGTCTAATGGGTCATTCAAAGCCACTTTATTGATTTTCTGTCTGGATGATCTAGCTATTGTAAATCAGGTGTTAAAGTCCCCTAATATCATTGTATTACTGTCAATTTTCCCTTTATGTCTATTAATATTTGCCTTATGTATTTAGGGGCTCCAGTGTTGGGTGCATAATCATAACTAGTATATACTCTCTTGTTGGATTGATCCCTTTGTGTAATATCCTCCTTTTTCTCTTGTTAATCTTTGTTTTAAAGTCTATCTTGTCTCAGGGGCGCCTGGGTGGCTCAGATGGTTAAGTGTCCAACTTCAGGTCAGGTCATGATCTCACGGTCCGTGAGTTCAAGCCCTGCGTCAGGCTCTGTGCTGACAGCTCAGAGCCTGGAGCCTGTTTTAGATTCTGTGTCTCCTTCTCTCTTTGACCCTCCCCCATTCATGCTCTGTCTCTCTCTGTCTCAAAAATAAATAAACGTTAAAAAAATTTTTTTATAAAAAAAATAAAAAAATAAAAAAATAAAGACTATCTTGTCTGATATAAATATTGCTTATCCCAGCTTTTCTTCACTTCCATTTGCATGCAGTATCTTTTTCCATCCCTTTACTTTTAGTCTGTGTCATTAAGTCTGAAGCAAGTCTTTTGTAGGTGTGTAAGCAGAATATAGGTGGGTCTTTTTTGTTTTGTTTTTTTAATCCACTCAGTTACCCTATGTTTTTTTATTGGAACATTTAGCCCATTTAATTATTGATAAGTATGTACTTATTGCCAATTTGTTAATTGTTTTCTCATTATTTTTGTAGTTCTTCTATGTTCCCTCCTTCTTCTCTTGCTCTCTTCCCTTGTGATTGATGACTTTCTTTAGTATTACACTTGGATTCTTTTCTCATTACTTTTTTGTGTATCTATCATAGTTTGTTGGTTTGTGGTTACCATAATGTTCATATACAGTAAAACCTTGGTTTGTGAGCATAATTCGTTCCAGAAACATGCTTATAATCCAAAGCACTTGTATATCAAAGTGAATTTCCCCATAAGAAATGGCAACTCAGATGATTCCTTCCATAGCCCAAAAATATTCAAATAAAAATGATTACAATACTGTAATATAAAATAAGGAAGAAATTAAAAAATATAAAGAAAAATAAGTTAACCTGCACTTACTTTGGAAAACCTTGATGGCTGGTATGAGGGAGACAAGAGAGGGGAGGGTTATTATTGCAGGATGACTTTAGCTAACACTAATGGAATCTTTTTCTGCATGGGGGCCATTGTATATGCTCACACGGATGTTGACAGAAGTAAAGTATTAATAAACTCTTGTCATATACTGTATTTAATGTAACTGGTAATAAGGCAGCTGAGGAAAGGGTCTATATCTGAAGGCAGGCTGCCCTACAATGAAGCAAAGCATTCCTTGTATGGAAAAGCAAAAAACTGTCCATACGTGCTTTGAAGTGACAAAAAATATACTAGTTCCAGTTGTGGGCACCTTCCAAAGTTCTGAAAAATCGCAGATTTCTGCCAAACACTGCAGCCTGAGACTAAGCATCCAAGCATGGGAGACAATTACCCACAATCCCACAGCAAGAGAGAGAGAGAACCACTGGCTCGGTTGTGATCATGTGACACTCAGTGTCACGTACTACTACTGCAAGACATCGTTCGTTTTTCAAGTTAAAATTTATTACAAATGTTTGCTCGTCTTGCAGAACACTCAAAGTTACAACCCAAGGTTTTACTATCTATATTGATGGGCACTTAAGCAAATTCTCACAAGAACTAGATTTTTACTTTCTACCTCCACATTTTATGTATGTCATATTTTATATCCTTTGTTTTGTGAATCTCTTAACTAATTTTTCAGGTATAATGGATTTTACTATTTTTGTTTTTTAACCTTCACACTAGTTTTATAAGTGCTGTATGTTTGCTTTTACTCATACATTGTTGTTTTGTTTTGTTTTTGTCCCCTTCACAGTTTTCTTCTAATTATGGCCTTTCCTTTTCTGCTTAAAGAATCCCTTGGGGGCGCCTGGGTGGCTCAGTCGTTAAGCATTTGACTTCCGCTCAGGTTATGATCTCATGACCAAGTCCCATGTCTGGTGAGCTCAAACCCCACATCAGGTGAGCATGAGCCCCACTTCAGGTGAGCTCAAGCCCTTCTTCGGGTAACACACAAGCCCCGGGTGAGCTCCACTTCTCTGTCACTTGTGGGATTCTCTCTGCCCCTCGCTCACTTGCACTTCTATCTCAATAAATAAATACATTAAATTAAAAAAAAAATCTTTTGAACATTTCTAGTAAGACTGGTTAGTGGTAATGAACTCCTTTATCTTATGTATGTGTGGGAAGCTTGTGATTATGAATGATCACCTTGTCAGGTAGAGTATTCTTGGTTGTAGGTTTTTTCCTTTCAGCACTTTGAACAGATCATACCACTCTCTTGTTTGCAGTTTCCACTGAAAATCAGCTGATAGCCTTATGGAGTTTCCTTTGTATGTAATTAGTTGTTTCTCTCTTGCTGCTTTTAAGATTTTGTCTTTATCTTTAATCTTTGACATTTTAATTATTATATGTCGTGGTGTGGATCTCCTTGGGTTCATTTTGTTGGGGGTTCTCTGTGTTTCCTGGACCTAGATATCTATTTCCTTCCCAAGATTAGAGAAGTTTTCAGCTATTAAAGTTTTCTCCTTTTTCTCTCTCCTCTCCTGGGACTTTCTAGAATATGCATGTTACTATACTTCACACTCTGATAGAGATCCCTTAACCTAGCCTCATTTCCTTTTCTGTTTTCTTTTTGATGTTCAGCTTGCATGCTTTCCATTACCCTTTCAGATTGCTGATCCATTCTTTGTGTCCTCTAATCTACTGTTGATTCCCTCCGGAGTATTTTTCACACAATTATTCTTCAACTGTGATTGGTTCTCTTGTATAATTTTCATCTCTTTGTTGAAGGTCTCACAATTCATGTACACTTTTCTGAAGGCCGATAAGCATCTTTATGACCATTAGTTTGAACACCATATCAGATAGGTTACTTATCTCCATTTTATTTCTTTTTCTGAAGGTTTGTCTTGTTCTTTCATTTAGAGCATATCCCTCTGTTTCCTCATTTTGTTTGACTTTCTGTGTTTATATGAATCAGGCAGAACAGCAACTTCTCTAAGACCTGAAGGAATGGCTTTGTGTATGGTCATCCCATGTAGATTACACATGCCTTTTGACTTTGGTTAGCCAGCTAGAGCGGTAGCAGGTACAGACTAGAGTCCCTGGGCCACTCAGCACTGGGGCAGTCCTGATGGGATGGCGAGAACTGGAGTGGGCACAGGTTGAGGAGGTCCCAGGGTACTCTGCATAGGGTGTGCCCAAAGCCAAAGTGGGTAAAGCTTGTGCAAAGGGGTCAAGGGTGTTCCATACTGGGAGTACCTAGGTGTGGTTAAGTGGAGCTGAGGTGTGCCATGCTGGGAGGTCTTGGGGTACTCCTTCCCCAGGGTTCTGGCAGGACAACTTGAGCCAAAATAGGTGAAGGCCTGGGGTATTCTGGGATACTTTGCACCTTGGTGAGACCGCCATAGTTCTATGGTGGGTGTTGTCCAGGGGTGTCCCAGTATATGCCATACTGGGGCCACCTTGTGCAGTCTCCTTTAGGGGATGGCCTGGCCCTACTTCTATGTGCACTATCAAGGTGGAGGGAGAATGTAAACAATGGTACTCACCTGCCTCTTAGACTCCAGAGTATTCTGCAGCTCCCCCACTGTTTGGTAGAGCTCTAAGGCTCATTCGTTCATATTGTAGTTGCTCATTAAACCGTGGTGTTTTTTCCCGATGCACCAGGGTAGCCAGGGCTGGTGTGGTCTGGGGCTCAGGACTTGCTGAGGGCAGTGGGGTGGTTAGGGCATCCAGACACTGCTCTTTCCTGTGCTGGTGGAGGAGAGGCCATAAACAGTGGCACTTGCCAGCTTCTCCAACATCCCATGGTTTGGTGGAGGGTTAGTTCCTTTATATTCTAATTGCCCATTTAAGCCACAGCTTTTTCCTGTGCCCCAGGACAAATGTACTCACAGTCCCTAGTACTGTCCTTCCTGCTGCAATTCACAGCATTGGGAGTAGGGTTCTTGTTATCTCTATAGATAGGTATAGGCTTGGTGTGTCCATACAGGCAGTGAGTTCAGGGTCTTCCTGAGCTGCCATCTTGGACTATCCCTCCATGCATTTTTTTTTTTTAATATGGTTTCCATACAACACCCAGTGCTCATCCCAACAGGTGACCTCCTCAATGCCCATCACCCAACCCCCTCCCTCCCACCCCCCATCAACCCTCAGTTCTCAGTTTTTAAGAGTCTCTTATGGTTTGGCTCCTTCCCTGTTTTTTTTTTCCCTTCCCCTCCCCCATGGTCTTCTGTTAAGACAGATACCATATGTTTTCACTCTTATGTGGATCCTGAGAAACTTAACAGAAGTCCATGCACTCTTCTACTTCCACTGCTGCCACTCTCACTGCTTTCAGAGTGGCAAGGACTGACTCCTCCTCCACATGCACCCTCCCCATCCACAGTTTTCTTCTTAAAACCAGGCTCAAGTCCTATCACTGCCCCCTACCCCACCCCAAAGTTCTGAACATTTTGACAAATCCTGACCAACTCAGGTTCCAATGTTTAGCCTGGTTCCTCAGCACGAAAGCTACTTTCTTTCTCCTCAGTCTTATTTACCATTATTCTATTTCCTCTGATGCTCTCTTCAAATTGTTCCTGGCCCTTCCCTAAATATGCTCCCATGTTCAAGCCTTTGCTAAGGGCTTCTCCTCCATGCAAAATGCCTTTTCACTCATCACAACCTTCAGAAGTCCCATCCATTCATAAGGCTACTTGCTTCCCTGATCCTGGGTACTGCCCCTGCTTTCTTTCCCATTCCCCTAGTGCTTGCTTTTACTTTCTTATGACTGGAACCAAATTCAACCTTGTATTATTTGAGTAGCTAACTCTTCTATTGAAAGCAAGCTACTCGTTCTGCAAATACAATAAAAAATAGTTTTAAGTTAAAACACCAAATTTATTGCATAATATTGAACTATATGCACACACATAGAAAATAAACATTTCATATAACTGTATATCTTTTTTATTCTTGTATTATAAAGACTGAAAAAACTACCAATTTAGCCATTGAAATAACTTTTAAAACCAAAAAAAAAAAAAAAAAAAGCAAAATCTACATCCTTCATTGAGATTTGATGCTGTATCACGGTTCATAAATACTTCATTTTATATAAATAAGTCTTTCCTCTAGTGACTAAGAATTTAAAATTAGGCTGACATGGATTCTTTGATCATGTAGAATTTTCTTATCCCATGATGAAGAAGATTGAGCATGTCATTATTTTTGATACATATATTTTCTTTAAACACAATCCCCCCTGAAATCCCACTGTAAACAAACATTTCAAATGCAATAAACAAAAGATCCATAATATAGAATGTCCTTAAGTGTTAGCAATTAGGGAAAAGGAAAAAAAATAGAAATTTTGCAATTTAAATAGAAATTAAAAAAATAGACTGCATGCATCCACTAGAAGGAGAGGAAGGGAGCATTAAGTCAGATAACAACAATGGGATGAAGTAAGAGCAAAAGGGAAGGAGAGGAAGAAAAGAGAAAGTGGTAGAAGGTATAAATTGATAAGGAAAGAGGACAAGAAATTTATTATTTCTACTTTCCTTAGAGAAGCAACTTGCTCCAGAAGCGAGATAACCGAAGGGGTGGGGGGTGGTCTATCACCTCACCTTATTGTCGAAGGTACTTGGCTGAACAACAAAACAAAATTTGGCTCAGCGGCAACGCTAAGCTGCTCTACACATCTTTAAGTAGGTCCAGGCAGAGCCAGGGGGAGATTGCTAGTCCCTCAATAACTTCTTGTAAAGCAAGATGTGTTCATAAAGGCTCCCACAAATTCTCAAGAGTTCAGCCAAAGTAATGGACCCAGATCCAGCTTCCTGGAATTGGGAATTTCTGAAGTAGTCCTTTCCCCTTTAGTCCTTACAGTAGGGCTGCAACAAGCCAGGAGCATTTCCAAGTCTGCAGAGAAAGGAGACGTTCCGCACGTGCAGGTGAGAAAGGACACATTAGTCAAAATCATTCTTGCAGAGGAATGAGAAGAGAGGACAGGAAGCACTGTGAGGAAATATCAGGGCTGAGACATCTGGGAAGTAAGAGTTTAAAATTCCACTGCCATTGTATCCAGCAGAGTGCAACATACTCACAAGTGCAAGGAACACTACTAGGTAATTTGGTTTAAAGACAAAAATGCCTCCCATATTAAGAGCCAATTTTTCACCCCATCCCTAACCCCTGATTTTTCAAAAGGGTTGCTTACTGCTCACAAGCCCAGAAACACATCTACTGGGTTCAGGATTCAAAAGTCCCAACTCACTTATACAATAAAAAAATAGAACTCCCTCCCCATGGTTTTCTGTATGGGCCTCAATGTGGACACCAAGGAAGGGAGGGAAATCTGGGGCAAGCTGGGGAGCCTCAAGCCAAACTGAACCCCTCATAGTTGTCAAGGGCCTGGGTCAGCCGTGCACTCAGGATCTCTTTGCTGCTGTATTTGGGGAGATCAAGAAGATTGTAGCAAGTGTGGGCCACAGGCAAGTACTCCTCTCCGCTGGCTGTGGACTGGATGACGATCTGCAGGCTTGCCATGCCATAGATGGGGATCCGATCACTGCCCGTCAGGAACACTGAGGAGAAAGGGACCCGGCATTACCAGCTGCGCAACGAGGAGCTGCTCTCCGCAGAAAGGAGAGGAAGGTGTGACACCGTGTGGATCGCCTGAGAAGTACACCTTCATGTGCCAACATGGATGGCATTCATATTGATACATGCTTGTTCTTATAAAGCAAAAGAGACTGCCTTTCAAATCCTGTTTTTTGGTTGTATATGGATAAAAATTCTGTTTTTCACTGGCTAATTTCAGACCCTGATTATATACTGATACAAATAATCCATCCAACTGAAAGATGCTCAAAAATGCCCTCAAATAAAAGATGGCCTCAATCAAATGTATGTCCTCATAAATGTTATGAGCCTTCACAGAATCCAAGAGGAAAGGAATTGCTGATATAGGAAAAGAAGAGCTTACCTTAGGGGAAACAAGGAAGAAGACTACAACCTATGTGACCTCAAGGTCTCCTCTTACCAAGTGTCTAGTGCATATAACCCTCCTTAGCTAATGAATATCCATTTGGGATCTGTTTGCTCCTTTCCCTATTTTTTTAAAACAGAAGAGCTGACACTGATATTCTGTTAGACATCTCACTCTTGTAACACTGTGACTTGGCAAAAACAAAACAAAACAAAAAAACAACGCAGCTGTCTTTCTCTGTTTTCTGGCACTACATAATCTCAGAGTTAATTGCTGGAAATTACTAGAAACAAATCACTGGTTAAGGAGCACTTTCAACTAACCTATTACCTGAGGCTATGATATGTAAACATTCTTGCCAAAATCTGTAGAGTTACTAAAAATTTCCACAAGTCTAATGATCTCGGAAGAGAAAAATGTCTTTTAAGGAAATCTCCATGACCACGAGCAGGCTCCTCTTGGTTGTTATAGCCCTATGAGCTCCCTTGATACACTTTAACCTATTTGACTTATATGCCACTGATTCCCAAGAGCCAATGTAACTAGGCAGAGGGGAAGCAGGGCTTTTTTTAAGCATTCTTGTGTGAGCCCAACTTCCTCCATCCTTACTCCATAGAAGCACAAGAATGTGGAGGTAAATCCTGCATTAATATTAATATATGCTCATTCTTATAAAGCAAAAGGGACTACCTTTCAAATCCTATTGTTTTGTTTTATATGGATAAAAATTTTATACTATTCACCGGCTAATTTCTGGTCCAATTATATACAGTCACAAAGATTTCAACTATTTTTAAAAGGCTGAATTTGGGGACACCCGGGTGGCTCATTCAGTTAAGCATCCGACTCTTGATTTCAGCTCAGGTTATGATTCCAGGGTCGTGGGATCAAGCCTGCATTGGGCTCTGCACTGAGAGTGGAGCTTGCCTGAGATTCTCCTCCCCCCGCCTCCCTCCCCCCTCACCGCCCCTCTGCCCCATTCGTTCTCCTTCTCTCTCAAATAATATAAAATAGAATAGAATGGCTGAATTTGTTCACCTAAACTCGGCTTCATTCTCCTTTCCAGATATTACCCTTCTTAAATGCCACCCAGCCAGTGATCAAGGACCATATATTATAGGCTTCCATGTACGTGTAATGTCCAAAACAGGCACACCCACAGAGCCAGAAAGTAGACTGGTGGCAGTGGGGAGGAGGTGCTGTGAGAGGTTGGGAAGAAATGCGGATTGATTAAAGAGTTCGAGGTTTCTTAAGATGATGAACATGTTCTAAAAATTATTGATAGTTTCAAAATTCTGCAAATATACTAAAAACCACTGAATTATACACTTTAATTGGGTGAGTTGTATGCTTTGTGAAATATATATCTCAATAAAATTATTAAAAACCATATCTCCCCAGTTATATCTGCAGCGGGCACTGTAAAATCTTCAAAAGTCTAGAGAGATAAGGGAAGTTAATCAGATTCCATCAAAATAATATTTAAAGGTATCACATATAAAATAACTAATATTTTTAGAGCAATGGAAAAATCAATGAAATGTTTTTCTTCCTTGATTCAACACATCCTGTTAGGCAACAAATACTGATTAACAAGCTGTGTTTGCCTGAGATACCATTAAGACAAGAAGTGTAGATTATTTCCCTTATTTACTCTTCTCCATTTAAAAGAGTTGACCTTAACCTATGGAGTACATCATCCTACACCATATGCAACACTGAAGTGTGGACAAACACCAGATTAACATTACTGATACTTACAGAGAAACTTCTTCTTCTTTTCCAATGGAAATTCATGAAATGTTTCCCAAAATAGTTTCACAGTGGGATGTGTGGCTGAGTAATCACCCTTGTAGATGGCAGTCTGCCCAAAAAAAAAAAAAAGAAAAAAAAAAAAACCTATCTTAAAGGAGAGGACATACATTTGTGTACCATTTGCAGTTGAGACTAAGAAAGAACCCCTGAGATACAGGAAGCCTCTGATTCCTACTCAACCACAGAACACTTGGAAGACCATGCTCTGGGCACAGCTACCCAGGCCACTGCTGCTTCCTTGGAGGTAAAGACAGTGCCGTTTGTGCTCACCTCTTCTAGTTCTTCCCAGTTGTAGTTGCTGTTTCCCACCATCATAGCCCTTAGTTCTGAAGGCTGGAAGAGCTCGAGCACCTTGCCACCACACACTTTTAGGAAGCCACTGGAGAAGGCTGTGTACCATTCGTGAACTGAGATTTGGAAGACATAATTCACATAAGCATCCACGAATTCCTGCCTGCCAGAAGACCAAAGAAATAGAATACATTTAGCCCAAAGTCTTAATAGAGTTTATCAAGTTCACCTTCTAACACAGAGGTTGAGAGAGATTAAAAGTGGAATTTCATCAAATTCTCGCACCATGAGGCATCTGTAGGTTACTGCCCAGCCCTAGGATTCCACTAGAGTTTCAGGTGATCGGGGAGCAGGGAAGCCAGGTAGGCAGGGGAGGAAGCAAGGCAGGTAGAGCTGTACCACTGACTTTATTTTACCTGAGGAGCTCCAGGTTTCATCTTGCTTATTAGGGTCCTACTTAAAATTTAGTTTGAAAAAAGTAAAGACTCTCTGCTTAAAAAAAAGTCTAAAATAATGACTGTAGGCTTCTTCCTTTCTCTTCAGAAATGAGTAAAGTTAAACCATCTGATATTTGCATCCTCACCTATTCTAAAAGGTAATTTCTGGAAAGGACTGTCTTATACAATGGGTTCCATCTGACTAATAATCAGTCAAATGCAAATCAAGACACTAACTTCCTGCAAGTCTGGTTCACAGCAAGTTGGCTTCCTGGGCTGCAATTGTAGATAAGGGGTTGGTTTTCTAAGCAGGTTTCTGCAGGTTGCAGGTCAGAGTTCTATTTTCATACATGGTCTGTGCCATCATCTGTGTGCATTCAGTGTCTCACTAGTGGGAACGTGAACTGTGAATTGAGACATAAACATCTAGGAGAAAAACTTACCAATATCTAGAGAAGTTGAAAACGTAAATACCTTTTGACTGAGCTACCCCTACTACCAGGTGGGTGGCTGAGAGAGACTCTCATGTGAGTGCACAAGTACACAGATGTTCACTGCACCATCTTCTTATAATACACAGAATTGTAAGACACAAAACTAAATATCCACTAATATGAGAGTGGACAAAAAAAGATGGTATGGTCATATGACAGAAACCATTTAAGCACAGCACTCTAATGGAATTAACTATACCCGTATTTATCAAAATGAACGGAATCTCAAGAACAATGTTTAAGTGAAACCCAAGTTTTTGAATGTTAAGTACAGTATGATAGCATTTACTAAGTTTTTTAACGTTTACAACAATACTATCTATAAGAGTCAGAGGCTCTGCCACTTACAGCCTGTGACCCATGGGTAAGTTATTTAATCTCTTTATGCCTCAATTCCTTCATCTGTAAAATGGGAAAAGTAAGAGTATAAAACTCATGGGACTGTTATAAAAATTAAATGAGTCAATCCATGAAGAGTTCTTACAACCAAGGCTGCTTTATAAATATTAGCAATTACTACTGGTGGTGGGAATACAAACTGGTACAGCCACTCTGGAAAACAGAATGGAGGTTCCTCAAAAAATTAAAAATAGACCCAGCAACTGCACTACTAGGTATTTATTCAAGAGATACAGATGTGCTGTTTTGAAGGGGCACATGCACACCAATGTTTACAGCAGCGCTATCAACAACAGCCAAAGTATGGAAAGAGACCAAATGTCCATCAACAGATGAGTGGATAAAGAAGATATGGTGTGTGTATATATATATATATATATATATATATATATATACACACACACACACACACACAAATGGAGTATTGCTCGGCAGTCAAAAGGAATGAAATCTCGTCATTCGCAACTACGTGGATGGAAGTAGAAGGTATTATGCTAAGCAAAATTAGTCAGAGAAAGACAAATATCATATGACTTCATTCATATGAGGATTTTAAGACACAGAATAGATGAACACAGGGGAAGGGAAGCAAAAATAATATAAAAACAGGAAGAGGGCAAAACATAAAAGGCTCTTATATATGGAGAACAAACAGAGGGTTCCTGGAGGGCTTGTGGGAGGGGGGATGGGCTAAATGGGTAAGGGGCATTAAGGAATCTACTCCTGAAATCACTGTTGCAATACACGCTAACTTGGGTGTAAATTAAGTAAATTAAGCAAATTAAGCAAATAAATTTTTAAAAAATCCTCAATTTACTAAAGAAAAAATAAATATTAGCAATTATTATATGGCTTATGGCTTTAAAATTCTGTTTATGAGTATGAAATTATATATATGGTATATATAAGAAATGTGGTATGATTTTTTAAAAATAAAACCATTAGGGGTGTCTGGGTGGCTCAGTCAGTTAAGCATCCAACTTTGGCTCAGGTCATGATCTCACGGTTTGTGGATTTGAGCCCTGCGTCGGGCTCTGTGCTGACAGCTCAGAACCTGGAGCCTGCTTCAGATTCCATCTCCCTGCCCCTCCCCTGCTCGCTGTCTCTCTCAAATATAAAAAATAAAACACCAAAAAATTTTAAGAAAAAATAAAATAAAATCATTAATGGAAAAAGATTTTGGTCTTAATATACCCATATATAAAAACATGAAAGAAAATGTATCAAATTCCTAAGTGTTTTGTCTGTATAAGAAAAGAAGATGTGAAAGAGAGGAAAGGGATCAAGAAGATGTACGGGAGTCTCACTGGCATCAGTCATTGTTTTATTACAAAATCTGAAGCACATACTCTGTTTACTCTGGTTCGTGGACACAAAGATGTTCGTCATCTTAGTCTTTGTACTTTTCTATATTTTAACTTTTTTCTAAAAATTAAAAAAAATCTGACCTTATAAAGACAGATACTTTCTACTTCTCCTTCACTGTGGGATACCACTTCATAACACTACACTGAAACATCCTGCATTTCCTCCAAGCAAACACGTCTTACACAATCACCATCTACACCCATAACTAACCAACAGACAGTATAATACAGTGGATAAGTGAGGCAGACAGGGATTCAAATATATGCTCTGCCATGTATATGCTAACTACTAAGCCTCTCTTTTCTCATCTTTAAAATGGGTTAAATGTTCAGTTTTTAAAATAAAAGCCATTAAACTAGAAAGATTATTGTACATCTTAACCACAGATGCTAAAAGTTTCTCACAGGCATCCAATGCACAACTTACCTAAAACCCATTAGATAAAACTAAAGAGGATTTTCCTGGTACAACTGCCTATGAGAAGCACCATCAACGGGATTTTTTCTTATAGACGATTACAGTTAATTTTAGGTGTCAACTTGACTCGGCTATGGTACCCAGTTGTTTAGTTAAACATCAGTCAAGATGTTGCTGTGAAGGTATTTTTTAGATAGGATTAACATCAGAGACTTTGAGTAAAGCAGATCAGTCTCCATAAAGTGGGAAGCCCTCATCCAGTCAGCTGAAGGCCTTAAAAGACTGCGGTCTTCCACACCCTCCAAAGAAGAAGGAATCTGGCTTCCAGACGGCCTTCTGACTCAAGACTGCAGCATCCACTCCCGTCAGAATGGTCAGCCTGCCAGCCTGCCCTGCAGATTTCCAACTTGCCAGCCTCATAATTGTGTGACAGATTCCTGAGGATCAGTATCTCTTTTTGTCTTTCTATATATATGTATGTATACACATCCATATATGTTCCCTTTGAGCTGGGGTATCAGTTTTTTCCTGCCTACAAACTCTAACAGAAACATCAGCGCTTCCTGGATTTCAAGTCTGCCGGCCTTTGGACTAGAACTACAACCATTGGCTCTCCTGGATCTGCAGGTTGCTGACTGCAGATCCTGGGCCTGGTCTGCCTGCATTTATGTACACGTGCGCGCACACACACACACACACTCCCTACTGGTTCTGTTTCTCTGGAGAAACCTAACAGATCATGTAAATATCATCTAAATTAGGTACGGGTGAGAGTTAGTTTGATTAACCCTGAAGTAAAATTCTTCCACAGCTGTGAACCAGCATTGTATCTGTACGTATATATCTCCTATTGGTCCTGTTTCTCTGGAGAAGCCTAATACAAATCTTGGTACCAGGAAGTGGTGTATTACAATAGCAAATATCTAAAAATGTAGAATGACTGTGGAACTGGATAACAGGTAAAGGCTGTCAGAGTTTTGAGACACTTGACAGAAAATGCCTAGATGCCTGGAAGAGACAGTTAACAGAAATATAAACAGCAAAGGAGATTCTGGTGAGGGCACAGAAAGATAAGAGGAGAGCTGTAGAGAAAGCTTTTGTTGTCAGAAAATAAATACACATCAGAAACAATGTGGCTAGAAAAAAGAATGTTGAAATGCCTCTGGAGAAGTTTACAAGGAAATGTGCTGCTTATTGGAAATTGGAGGAAACGTGATCTTGTTATCAAGTGGCAAAGAACTGGGCCAAATTGTGTTCTAGGGTTTTGCATCCCTGTGACTTGTCTGGGAAGCCAACAAAGTTACTAAAAATAAAAACTTTTAAGAGCAGAAACACTGCCAGTTTGCACCAAAGAGACAGGGACGGACAAAATGAAGGAAGACTGTTGGACTTCTGGAATTCTACTGGTATGAAATGAACCTACCCAACTGACGCACTCTGCAAACAGGCATTACCTTTTAAGAAAAGGGAAGAATGCCCCCAAAGGCAAATCAGAGTCCAGTGAGCCTACTACTGCCATCATGGGCTTATTAGGTCAAGGAACCAGAGCCAGTAACTTCTTGGCCACGGAAGGTAGGGCCACCACCCCTGTGAGCCAGAGGATACAGCATAGTCCCAAAGAAGATTATTCTCCAAGCCCCAAAATCTAGTGAAATTTTCCCTGCTAGGTTTAGGACTTGCTTGGGACCTATGACCTCTTTCCTCCTGATGTCTCCCTTTTATAATGGGAATGTCCATCCCATGCCTGTGCCCACCATCGTACTGAAGCAGATAACTTGAATCTGGCTTCACAGCTGTGGAAGAATTTTACCTCAGGATTTAGACAATATTTACCTGATATATGAGTCAGGGTTCTCCAGAGAGAAACAGAACCAGTAGGTATGTGTGTGTACATGTACACAAATGGAGGCAGATAAGCCCCAGGCTCTGCAGTCAGCAAGCTGCAGATCCAGGAGAGCCAATTGTGTTCTAGTCCAAAGACAGGGAGGCTTGAGAATCAGGAGGGGTTTATGCTTCTGTTAGAGTCTGTAGGGAGGAAAAACTGACGTCCCAGTTCAAAGGCAGAATCAGGCAGGAAGAGTACCTGTTACTCAGCCTTTCTGTTCTATTCAGGCCTTCAACTGATGAGACCCTCACACATCAGGGACTGCAATCTGCTTTACTCAGTTTCCTGTTCAAATGTTAACCTCATCCACAAACACCCTTACATATATCCAGAGTAATACCTCATGAAATATCTGGGTACACCATGACCTAGTCAAGTTGATACCTAAAATTAACCATCACAGATGAGACTTTGGACTTAAGAGTTGATGCTGGAATTGTGTTAAGATTTTGGGGGATGTTGGAGTGGGGTAAATGTATTTTATAGGTGAGAAGGGCAAGACTTTCAGAGGACCAGAGGGTGGAGTGTTATGAGCTGGATTTTCTCCCCCTAAAATTCATATATTGAAGTTCTAACCCCAGTACCTCAGGAGATGACCTTATTTAGATATATAATCTTTACAGAGGTAATCAAGTTCAAAATAGGGGCATTAGGGTGAGCCCTACTCCACCATGACTGGTGTCCTTATAAAAAGGGGAAATTTGGACACAGAAATATTCAGAGGGAAGACAATGGTAAGAGATAGAAGGAGAAGCCAGCCATCTGCAGCCAAAACGAGAAGCTTCAGAAGAAGCCAACCCTGTCAATACCTTGTTCTTGGACTCCTAGCTTCCAGAACTGAGATAATAAATTGTTGTTTAAGCCAGTCTTTGGTACTTTGTTATAGCAGCCCTAGCGAACTCATATACTCTAATCTCTGTATGTCAATTAGTATTGCTCTCAACACATTCTTTTAATAATGATCACTAACAGTTACAGAGTGTTTACTAGGTACTAATCACTGCAATAAATTCTTAGATACACACTATCTCAGTGAATATTCAAAACTACTCTTTGAGTGGATTTAATGGTAGAAGAATGTCCCAATTAAAAAAATATGCAAAAATAAATTTTAAAAAAGTTTCTTGAGGCCGCAGAGATAAATTGTGAATTATTTTCCATTTTCAAAAATTTTCAGGTAAATTGTCATTATTCCAATTTCAGAACTGAATCCAAGACGAACAGTTGGTACATGGGCAGGGGCAGAAATTGAAGCCAGATGTCTGAATACAGACCTGTGCTCCCAACCACCTCATCTAAGTGTCCTCCCTTTCCCCTGCCTTGATTCTTTTCATTTCCAATATGACAGCTACATGAGAAATTACAATATGCCGAGATAAAGTTTTCACAACATGATAGCTCATCTACGTTACTCACAATTCTGTGTTACTGCAGCCTCAATTATACACTAGAGTCCATAAAGCCCACAAAATGAGACAACTCTTAACAAGGCAACATTTTAAAATACATAAATTTAAAAGAACAAGTACTATATCCATTGCCAATGGTTTGTATAAGTCTGGATTCAAATGGTAGTAAGGTTCTTTAAAAAAGTTTATTAAGTTGATTCTGAGATTTATATAGAAAGGTAAAGAAACTAGGAGAGCCAAACCAACTGTGAAAAAGAACAAAGTTAGAGAATTCAACATTACCTAATTTCTTGACTTATTATAAAGTTAGTCATTAAGGGTATTGTTGGCAAAAAGATAGACACATAAATAAATCAATGCAACAGAAAGTCCAGAAATACCCACACAAATATGGTCAGCTAGTTCTCAACAAATTTGCAAAAGCAATTTAGCAGATAGTGTTTTCAATAAATGGTTCTGGATCAACATGATATCCACATGCAAAAGGTATATATCCATATACCTCACACTTATATAAAAGCTAAATCAGTAAGGATGACAGTCTAAATGTAAAAGTTATAAAACTTCTGGAAAAAAACATAGGAACAAATCTTTGTGGCCTTAGATTTGGCAAATATCTTTTAGCCATGACACCAAAAGCCCAATCCATAAAAGAAAAAAAAAATTATCAAAATTTTAAATTTCTATTTTTTGAAAAAAATTAAAAGACTAAGCCATGGACTAGAAAAAATATTTACAAAACACATATTTCACAAAGGACTTGTAACTAAAATATATAAAACCATTAAAAAATAAGAAAACAAAAAACTCAACTTAGAAAATGGGCAAAAGATATAAACTGATATTTCATCAAAGAAGACATATGAATGACACATAAGTATATGGAAGATACTCAACATCATTAATCGTTTAGGATACTATACACGGCTATTAGATTAAGGGGGAAAAACCCGACAATACCAAATACCTTTGGAATAACTATAGCTCATACATTACTTACTGTATGTGTGAAAACAAAATGGTATAGTCACTTTGGAACACTGTGGAACTTTCTCAAAAAGCTAAATATACATTTAAAATATGACCAAGCAATTCTACTTGTAGCTATGTATCCAAGAGAAGTAAAAACTTATGTTCACTGCAGCATTATTTATAATCACAAAACATTGGAAACAGCCCAAATGGGAATATTACTCAGTAATAAAAAGGAAAAAAAAATGACTAGTGTACACAACATCACAGATGAATCTCAAATGCATTATGGTGAGTGAAAAAGGCCAGACTCAAAAGTCCACACACATATGATTCCATTTATAGGACATTCTGGGAAAAAAACAATTTTAGAGATGGATCAGTGGTCAGCAGGGCTGACAAGGGAAGGACTATGAAGGAGTTTTTTGGGATGATGTTATTGTTCTACATCTCAGTGTAGTGTTTACATGACTGTATCTGCCAAAGCAAAGGACAAATTTTATTACACATAAATTAATAATTAAATTGTATTTTTATGTAAAATATAATAAATTATATCTCAACAAAAGACCTTTTTGAAAAAAGTAGCCTAGCTTAACACTAAAGTTTAAGATTTTTTAAGATGAAAAAATAAAATTCCTGTAAGATGAGCACATCCTGTTTGTCTCAACCAACTCAAGGAAGTCAAATGGATTTTACTAAAATTCTAGCTTTTTATAAAAAGTCTGTCACAACTTCTACACTACAGGAGTCTGTCCCAACTTCTACACTACAGTCAGAGGCCTGGTTTCTGCCTCTGATTCTGTCAATCAAGTAATACATACAGTAACAGAATATTTCACTTTATTTTTCTGCTTCCAAGTTCCTTACCTTTAAAATGAGAGAAAGCATTCCTAATCTCAAGGTAAATGCAACCATTAAGAGATGATAAATGGAATATATGTGTAGGACTGCTGAAATACTGACTCCATCTTTGGTCCTCCACCTTGTTCACGTTTGCTCAGTGACTACTCTCGGGGAATACGTGTTCCGGGCCCTTGGAGATTAACACACATACCTTAAAATTATGGGGGAGGCTTGTTTTGGCCTCCTATGAATCTGATAGAGATAACATGGTCTTTCCCCTTCCTGATGTACAGATGGTTCCACAAGTTATAGGTTAGCTGTCAGGTGCACGCAAGCCATTTATATAGGTATATGGGAACCCTTTGCTCTCACTATAATGCCCATCTACCTGTCTCCTCGCCCTATAAAATCAGGGGACTAACATCTGGATTTTGCGGAGAATAACTGCAGCTCGCCCACCACCGGATCCCTCATCAGTAAGTTACCCTGAATAAAACTCTGTGTAAACTGCATGGAGTGGCCTCCTTCGTTTTCTGGTCTCTGAGTGCCTTCTCAATTTAGGGGATACTTTATTATCTCTCTTCCACTAATAACGTGATACGTGGAATACGTATAGTGTCAGCCAACTAAATATAGATGTATTATCACATTTAAACTCAGCTAAACTGGAATTTCAGCCTTAACAGTAAGACCTGTCACTACAAATGGTAACAAAAAAGAAGAAAGTAAATTATCTGAAGCACAAATAAAGTAACATACACAATAAGAATCACAAATACATTTAAAAAACTAGGATGTTTGCTAATGGGAATATACTGGGCTTTTTGTAAAAGGTTCTTTGGGGAAGGGCACAAAAATATCCGTGGTTTTTTTTTTTAATGTTTGTTTTTATTTTGGGGAGAGTAGGAGCAGGGGAAGGGCGGAGAGAGGGGCAGACAGAGGATCCAAAGTGGGCTCTGCGCTGACAGCAGAGAGCCTGATGTGGGACTCGAACCCACAAACCATGAGATCATGACCTGAGCCAAAGTTGGAGGCTTAACTGACTGAACCACCCAGGCACCCCCAAAAATGTCCTTTTCTAAAAAGGAATATTATTGCAGGTTATCTCTGCATATTAATGAATGTAATTAACTTGTAAAAAAAACACTCAAATACATCAAGTGCTTGCTACATGTCAACACTAAGGGCTTTACATATTATTATCTAATTTAATACTCATAAAAACCACAAGATAGCACCAACTGTACTTTAGGAAGTAATTTCCTAATATTCATATGCTTGATGGAAGAGCTTCAGCAAGTTCCAGTACAGTGAAAGAGAAGCATTTAAACCAATAATGCTGAATTTGAAACTATTCCTAAGAAATACCAAGAAGGATCATTTGTCTTCCTCCATACCTAAATTGTGTGTCCTCATCCTTATTCAAGAAGCTATCACTTTGGTCTATCTAATAAGCAAGGTAGGGAAGTAAAATAAAATGACTACTCACCTTGCTCTTAAAGAAGGAGAGTTCCCTTTTTAAGACCTTTTAAAAATGCTCTCAGATACAAATCCCCAGCAAGACCACAAAGCAGATACTGAACTATGGAGTGCCTTGGGGACAATGTCTGTGTGTACACATGTGTGTCTGTGTGTCCCCCATAAACCACAGTACTTAATACATGCATTCACATGGATAAGATGCTGCCCTTACCCTGGGCCTAAGGCTTCTAACACCTTCTAAGGCCTTGCTTTTCTTTGGTCCTTCAGCTTTATTCCTGCCCACGGGCCAAAGATTTCTGAGGGAACTTCTAGAACACATTCCAGAATACCAACGGTCCTGAGATTCCCTATCCAAATGGCTACAAAACGGTTTCCAAGATCCAGTTAGCTGAGAGAAGATTTACCACCAATACATAGGCCGCTAAACTGAGGAATGACCAAGAAGGGCTGTTAAGTGGGCAGATGGACATGCAAACTGCCCTCTCCACACACATGCACCCAGGACCCCAGAGGGGTACAGTTAGTTCTCCAGTGCCTTCGCTTTCTGTACAGGACTTCATAGGAATCTGAGAGGTGATCGAAGCTGACTCCACAAGAGTAAGCCAGAGACACCCAACCAACGCCAGTTGTGGGGCCGTGCAGACAAAGGCCAAGACAGATACACTGACAGTTGTATACAAGGACCTGAGTGGGACAGAGCAGCAAACTGAGAAAGACTGAGGCCATTGAAGCAATTCCTGAAAGGGGGCCGTGGGTACTGCTGCCATTCCCAGCCCAGCTTAACAGGGGGGAAGGTATGTGGGCAGACTGGGGGCAGAGTATCCAAGAAACAGGTTCTGACGTCAGCTGCAGTGCCAAGGAGATGGCAGGGTAGCAACAGGGGGAAGCTGGCGCAGTATGGGGGCAAGACCATCAGCTGATTGTAGAGAGCCAGTCAAGGGCTGGCGATAAAAGGGCGGGGCCGCGGCCGACGTCACTGCCGCGGCCGACGTCACCGCCACTTGCCGCATCCTCAAGATCTCTCTGGTGCAGCTCGGGTGCAGGTCTCTGCGGGAGCCACCCTAGACCTCTGCAGCTTCTCCTGTTAACATGGCCGACTCGGAAAACCAGGGACCTGCGGAGGCAAGCCAGGCGGCGGCGGCAGCGGCGGCGGCGGCGGCAGCGGCAGCGGAGGCGGCCGCAGCGGAGGAGGTAATGGCGGAAGGTGGTGCGCAGGGGGGAGACTCTGACAGCGCGGCTGGCGACTCCGACAGCGCGGCTGGTCAGACGGCCGAGGAGCCCCAGACCCCAGCAGAGAATGCACCAAAGCCGAAAAATGACTTTATCGAGAGCCTGCCTAATTCGGTGAAATGCCGAGTCCTGGCCCTTAAAAAGCTGCAGAAACGATGCGATAAGATAGAAGCCAAATTTGATAAGGAATTTCAGGCTCTGGAAAAAAAGTATAACGACATCTATAAGCCCCTACTTGCCAAGATCCAAGAGCTCACTGGTGAGATGGAGGGATGTGCATGGACCTTAGAAGGGGAGGAGGAGGACGACGACGAGGAAGAGTACGAGGATGAGGAGGAGGGGGAAGAGGAGGAGGAGGAGGAGGAGGAAGCTGCGGCAGAGGCTGCTGCGGAGGCGGCCACTGCCAAAGATGAGGGTCCCCATTCTGCGGTGTCTGATGACGCCAAGAAATAAGCGGGGGCAGAGATTCTGAAGAGGAGGATGACGCCGAAAACAAATACCCTATTTCTTTTCTTTTTTTTTTTTTTTTGAATATTGGTGGACTTAAAAATAAGGCTCAGGTTTGGGACCAAAATACAACGAATCAATACTGACATTCCTAATATTAAATTGAAGCAATCAGATCCTGGCCAGCCCGTTTCAAATTTGATTTTCATTTTGAAACAATAAATATATCAAAAGGTGTTGAGGAAAACGAGTTAAATTTAAAATGAGTTTTTCATGATCTCTTCTGTGAGGACTGCAACTGAGGCTTAGTAAGGGTGTCAGGTAGATGTGAAGTAAAGAATGTCACTTTGAAACCTATTCATCCCACAGCCATCACACTACACACGGAACACCCAGGCCAAGACTGAACATGTTCTCAGTGTTTAATTCTTCAGTTTCTTTAGTCTGGACATTTTCCAGTGCAGGAAAAGCAGAACCCAAGACTCTCATCTTAAGACTTTGCTTTTGTAACCCAGACATCAGCTTTACACTTGAGAGAAGAGTGACGAATGGAGGAAGCCTGTGATGGAGATCATGACAGTACTGCTTAATGAGGCCTGGAAAACTGCCACTTCAAATTCTAAAGAATGTTCTAAATATTTGAATTTAGAGAAGCAACATGGTTCTGAGAGGGAGGGTGTATAACCTGTATAATATTGTCAACATATGTGTTTGTTATTTACAGTCTCATGTTTATGTGTTTTCTTGGTAGTGTCTATTTACAAAGGTGTAAAAAAAACAAACCCAAAATGTTTAAGTATTAAATCCTTTTACCTAGCATTCTAGAAATATTAATTTACTTGAAAAGATGTAGAATGTAGACAATTCTGTAAAGCATGTGTATTCAGTGTTATGTAGTTTGATCCTTGTGAAGTCTTTTGTCATGTAGCTTTTAGAATGTAGCTGTGAAAATTACCAGAACTCTTCAACGAAGCTAATGTTTGGAAAAAATATATACTTGAAGAACCAATCCAAGTGTGTGTCCCCACCCCCAGCTCAGAAGTAGAAGGGTTTAAGTTTGCTTGTATTAGCTGTGCCTTCATTATTTTGCTATGTAAATGTGACATATTAAATAAAAAATGGTGCATATTCAAATTTTACTGCTTGAGGACAGACTGACATACAGTTAAGGATTTTTAGGAAGGACACATTTAATGTAAAGACTTTTAGCTTCTTTGTGGGTTTTGAATTTTGTGTGACTCCGTGATCTACGAAGAAACAAGCATAAAGTTGTTTACCACTGTAGTGTTAATAAAACTATTTTCAAAAAACAAAAGGACTCAGAATACTCTGCCTGGAATTAAATCCCAGCTCTGCCTCTTGTAAGCAATGAACCTCAGGCAATTCAGTTGGTCTGTGTTCAGTTTCTCCTTCTATAAAAGGGGATAGTAACAGTCCCTTCCTCACAATTATGAAAAGTCAGGTTAATACACAAAGTGTAGGCTAGTATCTGACACATACTCAGTGCTTCAAGAAATTCAGCTATTATTATTATTTTATTATTGTTTTATTATTACATGAAAGATAAAGACACTGATTGGAAATTCAATCCTCCTTCCCTCCCCAGGTACAAAAGGGGAGAAAATAGACAACATTATATTCTTAAGTTTATGATTCTTCATCAGAGAAGAATGTGGCTTTTAATTCAGAAACCGGAAATTCAATAAACTGTCTCGTTTTGGTTTCCTCAGTATAAAATCAGGTTTTGAATTCCTCCCAGAAGAGATAAAAGACTTTTAATGTGATATTATAAATATACAAAAAGGCCTACTTCAACTTTACATTTGGGCATTCTGAATGAAGAAAAAATAGTTTAAAATTAAAGACCCCCCACCCCCCTACACACACACCCAAAATAAAAAACTGAAATGCATTTTCTTCCATTTCTTTTAAGGGTTAAAATTATGCAGAAGCGAAATGAGACTGCTTTACCTTAAGGACTGGAAGGCAGCTCTGACCTGTTGCTAATGGCAATAGTAGAGTTAAATAAACCTTAATGTAATATTAATCATCCTTAGGGCCAGGCCAACCAAAAGAGAAAATCAAAATAACATATTTACATAAGAAGTCAAAGATTATCTTAATAGAAGCAAAAAAAAAAAAAAAAAACTAATAAAACTCAGTATTTATTTCTTATCTCTAGAAATAAGAGACTTGTTTAATATTTTTCTAGGTCCATCTAGTAAAAAGAAAAAAATGAATGAAACAAATAAGGAGTGTAATTATTGGGGAAAATTTTTTTTGCATTCATGTAATTATATACAGAAGACCCAAGAGAATCAGCTGAAAATTATTAACACTGAATATGTTTGAGGAATTGACCAGCTGCCGGATAAATATACAAAAGCCATTAACTATTTGTAGGTACTAATAATGATCAGTATAAATGAAAAGACACTTTCAGAATAGAAAGAAGAAATCAAAATATTTATAAAAACCTCTAACAAAAAATATGTCTAGCCTATGTGAAAAGGAAAAACAAAGAAAGAAATGTTAAGGTCTTTGGATGGTAAGATTGAATATCACAAAAGTGACAATTATGCCCAAATTAACTTTTAATTTATCACAATCAAATCAAAACCCAAACTGAATCTGGACCTTAATATAATTAACCTAATGTTCACCTGTATGAATAGCTAAGGAAACCAGCCATACTGAAACAATTCAAGCTTTCACCTTAGAGTACAGGTCCCCCCCCAATTTTTTTTAAGTGAAGAAAATACATTATGTATTTATCAATTACTGGGCAGGGGAAGGCTGAGATTAGTAATATAAGACCAAAAGAAGTAACAGACATGACAACACACAAACTAATAAATTATAAAAATTTAAACACAAGCACTCCACATTTTCAAAAGCAAACAGGAGTCCAATTTACAGAAAATAGTCTTAATGTAATATAGAGTTCCTACAAATCATACGAAAATCATTTAGTCCCAATACAGAAATACATAAAGGACATCAGCAGACTACTTTAAAAAGAGGAAATACTGCAACCCTGCCTGGGGCAGAAAGACATATCCCAAGAGGGCAGCACTAGGTTGACCAGGGCTCCAGCGAGGTCTGGAATACACGCATTCCCAGCCGAGTGCTCTGGCCAGCAGTCTTTCTTCCACTTATGGTAAGACTTTAGCTGTAGGGTTTTCTAGCTACTAGTCACACCACTGTTGGCCACTTTCCCAGGATACAGGGATGTTTACGATGCCTTTCACCAATGTCAGTCAATTTCCACCGTTTCCCAACTGAGTTGATCTTTACCCTCTGTTTCCTGCACTGCTCATTTGATAGTTTCTCCGACAGCCATAAAACTTGGATGTTTACGTCTAGCAGGATACCCTGCCTTTAAGATGGGTCAAACATTATCACTCAGAAACCATTTTTAATCCATTACATGCCCAAATTTGTCACTAAAGCACAAAATAACTGGCAGAAAGAAAAGCAACATGCATTACACATTCAATTCAGTCTCTCAGAGCATTACACAGAAAAGTGTCGCATCCTAAGCATGACACAGCAGTTCTCCCTGCCTGAGAGTTAACGCTCAAGGCAGACACAGAGACACATTTGCACGTGCACACAACATGTACACAAACATTTTTTATTGAGGAGAAAGTCACATAACATAAAATTAACCATTTAAATGAACAATTCAGTGGCATTTAGTACATTCACAATATTGTCCACTTCTATCTAATTCACAGTAAAATGCATCAAAGCTGTGCAGAATATGTAAAGTAGACTATGTGTGGAAGAAATGCAAAATTTTACAAATGCAAGATAATTTATTATTTTTTTTTGGAGAATACTTAGTGCTTATAAGGATTAGGTAAAATGAGTACTCTCATACACTGATGATAACGTGTAAGTTGTATATAATTCATTAGCAAAATCAATGTAGCAAAAACATTTATCAACTGATTCAAAATGATATACACTAATTCAATTTCATCCTTGGGATATTATCCATTAAAAAAGCAATTTTAAAGGCAAACAAAGAAAGCTTTATACACAAAAGATGCTTGAAAAGTCTTATTAAAAATGAAGGAGGAAGGAGAGAAAAAAGAACATAGAAGCCAAATACCCCAAAGTGAGAGAACAGAACACACACATTCACAAGGCAGACTGTGTAGTCATTATTAAAGGTATCCATGAGGGCTTTGTAATAATATGGTAAATATAAGCATCGTCTCAAGCTAAGTTTAAAAATTCAGACATATAATTTTACACATATATAGTACATTTTTACCTAAGCCAACTTTGTTTTTTTTTTTTTTTTAAACTGCATAGTGTTCCTGAAAGGAAAACAGCAATCTCTTCTAAGTCATTTTTCATATTGGGTTAGGGAGGGGGTGGTGGATGGAAACTCAAGTTCTGGTCTTGGCATCTATGGGGCAATTTGCTGACATTTATGGAGCACAGGCCCTCACTCAAAATGCCTGGCTTTGAATCCTGCCTCTGGCCCTGAATCCTAGATTTCTAGCTGTGTAACCTTGAACAGTTACTTATGCCTCTCTGTGGCTCAGTTTCTGCATCTGTAAAGTGGAGAGGATTACATGTGAAGTACTTAGTATAGTGCTGGACAAGTATTAAGTACTCAAGAAATGTTACTAGCGTTTTAACCATCTGCTATTCCCGTAACAGCCCAATGCAAATACAAGGTAGATCTTAAAGATTACACCTCTTAGAGACCATCTGAAGAGATCAACTCAAGTCTTTGAGCAGTCCTAACTTCAGTAGATGTTAAGGAGCTGGAAGTGTTTGTCGTGTATGAGTTTTATTCTCAGGTTCTTTCTATGGAATCAGGATGCTCTTTGGAGCACCTACTTTAAGCCTGGCATGCCTCACTGTGTGATCTTTTACTACGCTCCCCATCCCTTTTTCGGTATGACAGAAATGGGGGAAGACATCAACTGCATTTAATTTGACTACATTAAATTGAAGTCAATTTGGGGGAATCTAGAATGATACATACATTTTTCATTAATGGTAATAACACCATGTTACACAGTATGAGAAATACTTAACCATGAGTGGTCATTATCCAGATGTGATTACCAGCTGTGGCAAGATTTGACTAGGGTGTAGCCACCAGCAATCACCCATGGATATTCTTTTACTTGGATGCTTGTAACTCATTTGCCGGTCTGAAGCTCTTATCCAAGGGCAGAATGCAATTTTAAGACCAAATGGAATACAATAAATTATGGATTAAGAATTGGTACCTTTCTGGCATTTTCCTCCAGGGCAGCGGTGACAGCAAATAACTAACTGGTAAGTCAATAAAAATAACTTCAATGTGAGCAGTATCTGTGTACTCAACTGCCCAAGTTAAAATCCAGAAGGTATTATTCTTATATAGTTCTTTTATCTACTTTTCTTAGACCCATCTAATAAATAACCAAAAGGACCCCAATCCTCTCTGATGAGATTATGACGTATAATAGACAAAAGGAAAAAACAGCTGCTATGATTAATTTTGCACAGTTGTACACAACATTTCTTACCAGGATCTCAAAATGTTTTACTGATATGATTTCTACTTTTGCAGCATAAAATAAAAAGAATAGAAATTCACTCATGTCTCTCTAGTTGTCCCTAACCATGACAGTGATACTAAGCAATGTGGCAGTAATCACACTAAGTTCTCAGAAGCTTCTCTAATAGGTAACTGTGTGATAGAAACAAGGTCTGCCTCCCGACACAAGTACAAAGCCATGTACAACAAATAGCGCCTAAAACAGCATGGATGAGTTCGCTATGTGCTCAATGAGTGCTAGTGACCCAGAAAAGCCAAAACCTAAACTTCACCAAAGACAGAAGCTGTTCCACACTTTAAACTCAAACACAGTATACTGGCGATCAAAGCAGGGATCCGCCACACTCTGCCCGGCAATATTTAAAACTATAGCAGTCTGCATTGTACAAAGACCTGAACACTTCTGAAGCTACTTTTTAGAACGTCATGGTAATAGAATAATGGAGTTTCACAATACAAGTGAAAGAATGATGTGGGCTTCCTTCTTTTTACTCTCTTAAATTTATGTATTATCGTTCCTTTAAGGAAACTGTGTGCCATCAGAACATCCTTATTGAAAAATGTGTTGTAGGAGCATCCCTGAAGTCAATTAGAGTCAAACAAGTGCAAAGGAGGAGGACAGGAACCCACATGCCTTGTAAACAAAAGCACGTTCTTCTACACTGACTCAGCGCCACTCTTGGGCTTAAGCATTGTCCATGAGTGTGTATGTGTCAGCAACAGATATAAACAGTGGAGAAAGAAAAGAAAAAGAAAAAAGAAAGTGTCCTAGGAACCTATTTCTATCATGCAACTCCTTTGCTCACAAACCAACAGTGGTGTCTTACTACCTGCTGAGTGAAGTCCACACCTAATTTCCAAAGACTTCTACAAACTAACCCCCAAGGCTAAGCTAGTGTGAGTCCTCCAAATGAAGTCCCCCAGCAATGCCCCCCATGCTCCATTCAGTCACTGTTCTCTCCCTGAAATAACAACAAAGATTTAGCCACCACTTTACAGAGCACCTTTCACTTTTTACTGTGGTCTCTGCCTCTGTCTGTTATTCAATCTTAGTAGGCTTCCTAACCGAGCTCTATGCTATATCTGTCCTCCTGGGTGCACAGGTACATCTGTCCAAGTTGATTTCTCTGAACTCCTTCAGATTCAACCACCCAAATGAGTCTTTTTATTTCACTTCCGAAATACGGTTGCATGTGAGAACAGCTTACACCCTAAACAAACTATATTTCAGTATTCCTGCATAGCTTGTCTCTGAACTATTCAATCCAATTGTTGATTCAAAGAAATGTCTATTGAATAAGGACAAATAGTGGGTGACAGACAGAGAAGCAGAGACACGAAGAGAGAAAAACTCACCCAGAAAGAGAGAGGGAAAAAAAGCAGAGACAAAAAGTACTTTAAGAGAAATGCTTTTATAAAGATATGAAAGAGCTGTAAGTCCCAACTGCGTCGACTGCAGACTACATCACAAATCGCCTATGCCTGCACTAGACCACTGCCCAACCCAGTATATCAAACACAGAGCTTTATGATGACTCATCGTAACATAAAGACATTCTGAATGTTCCCCTCCTTGGGCCTCCTGCCTAGCCCATTGTTAGCTTCTAAAAAATGATGCACACATTATCTTGTCTGAAACCTGATACAAAAGCTCACTCATCCTTTGAAAAACTAAAGGCAGATACCTACATACATAGGTTATAAAACAATCATCAAAACTAAAAGAGAAATCTCCTGGGCCAAAAACTCCCCTCTATGATCTGCCATAAATTTCCTAATTCTAAAAATATTATCAGATTATATGGAATATATAAGCTGTTGTTGTTTTTTTTTAAGTTTATTTATTTATTTTTAAGAGACAGAGAGTGTGAGTGCACGTAAGCCGGGACAGGCAGAGAGGCAGACAGAATTCCAAGCAGGCTCTGCACTGACAGCACAGACACCGATGCAGGGCTTGAACTCAAGAACTGAGATCATGACCTGAGTTGAAATCAAGAGTCAAGACGCTTAACCAACTAAGCCACCCAACTGCCCCTATAAGCCTGTTTATTTATTTTTTAAAAAGTGGATCATAAGCTGTTAACAAAATACCAATGTTATGCAGAAAACAAAAGGACAGTACTTTTAGCTCCAAGAGATTCTTACTGAGTTTTGGTTGAAACCCCTACCTGACATTAGAGTAGCCTCTATAATAGGTTCCTGGAGTCAAGGTAATTTCATCATCTGAAGCCACTTTTGTTGGGTACTTACTTTCCCCAAAGGTGAGGCTTCCTAGTCTGGAAGGCTAACATGACAGAGAAGGTTACTGAATGTTACATGAGACCACACGATCTTCTAGCTGTCTTTAAAAATGTGAAAGGATGCAAGAAGAGGTCTGGTTTTTTAGATCTACAACAGTTATCTCCTGAATCTTGGTCTTGTGCTTCCTCTAATATTAAAAAATAATTACAATCTGCAAATTCTTGCTCTGTTACCCTTGCTTCCTCTGCAGAAGGGATTAAGGATTAACTTCAATCTTGGTCTTAAAAGTGCAGAGAAGTAAAGTAGCAACATCTACAATAGTCCGAGGTCAGGACTAACCTGTTTTCCTTGCGCACAGTCACTTTGTCTCCCCCAGGTATCAGCTTCTTCTGTTCAATCACTCCATAGCTTTCTCGACAAATCTATATTTAAGGGGGGAAAAAAAGAGATGTGTCAATTGTGTTCACCACTTATCTTTCTAGAATCCAAATGACTGCAAGAAGCTTTAGGAACAAATGTAGCTTAATCACTACTTATAATACAGAAAATTCTTGGGAAAAGAGAAAGAACCTGATTCAGAAAACATTGGCACCTTAAAAGGTATCCTGTGTTTTACGACATGCAGTGGCCAATAAATGCAATCAAAGAGAAAATGATATCAATTCTAGAAATCTATGTATCAAGAGTAAAGAGGATTAATGTTTCAGTAACTTTACACAGATGAATCATTCACTCATTTATTAAACATATTTACTCAACTCCTTTAACATTCAAGACACTATAACTAAAATAAAATCTGTTCAGAGGAGACCCTGAATTTATTCTTTGATTTGGAGAAAAACTAAATGTTAATTATGACTTGTGAGCACAATGAAAGAGAATGCCACAATCAGAAGTAAACTGTGGAAATCCTTACCGTGAAATTGAGGCAGAAAGTCTCCTCAATATCTTCCCCAGGGTAATCTAAAAGTTCTTGAAGACTCCTAATCATAGAATAATGGAGAAATGAAAAGAGGCAAGTTAGATACTGCAACAGTGTTTCTACCTCAGTCATATATCCAGATTGTTTGCAAGGAAAAACTAAAAGAAGATTCTAGGACAAACATCAATCCAGACTGACAGAAAATTGTGTTACTTATACCTGAAAAAAAAAATATGGCAGTAGACCTGTAAGACATTGATGAATTGTTCTCTTTTCCCACTGACATTTCTTACTGGATTTGTGAAGAAACGATGATGGATTTAGATCTGACATACCTGTGTTCATTTAACCCTGGTATTGCTTGGAAGTCCATATGAGAACATGGTACTGCAGTGGCCCTACAGAATGTCTTCATCCACATGTATTAGAATAACCTTCCATCATAAAAAAGCCACAAAGTCACCTTATCTACGTAGGAATCGTAATGGCTTACTTGTTAATGCAAGGGGCTCTGTATGGTAAAGACACGCTAGTGTCTGTCTTACTAAAGAACACAAACATGTACCCTGAAAACAAGAATATGTTTATGCCAGTAACGTTCACATCCTAGCTTTCAAGAGAATACATCCTTGTAACCAGACCTCATTCACACTTTCTTCTTTAGTGAGCTCCAAGTCTGACAATTCCATCAAGAGTGGCCCAGGAAGAAAATTCCTAGTGTGGAGTTTAAATCCACTCCCACTTAACCACCCAAAATCATTACTTGAAATCTATCCTTAGCCAGGCTGGCAAAGTATATAGCACACACTTCAACTACTCTCTAGCCTTTTCCTTCAGTTACCCCCTGCCAGGGTCTCCTCTACTATTTTTTTCAAACTCCTTCTAAAGTTTTCTCTTCCTCTGTGTGCACACATCCCTCCTATCCTTTATGGTTTCTCAGTGGTAGTGTCCAACACAGGTGGTGTGGCATTCTCATTTCCAGAGGGTACCTTAGAAATCACACTTCCTCTGTCTCCATCTTAAAATCAGTACTCTTTTCTAGAAAAGGGGATGTTCCTTCCTATTGAAGCCAAAAGGATTATACTGTTTACAAAAATCCAAAGAAACAAGTTTTTTAAAATATATGTGATCTTCTGCTAACTAAAATCAAGGCAGAAACACTCAGAAGAAAAGGGGTTTTAAAAGCCAGAAAGAGAACAACAAAAAAATATGGTTCCAAAGGGTGCCTGAGTGGCTCAGATGGTTAGGAGTCCGGCTTTGGCTCAGGTCATGATCTCGCAATCTATGAGTTCAAGCCCCGCATCGGGCTCTATGCTGACAGCTCAGAGCCTAGAGCCTGCTTTGGATTCTGTGTCTCCCTCTCTCTCTGCTCCTGCCCCACTCATGCTCTGTCTCTCTCTCTCTCAAAAATAAATAAACATTAAAATGGGTATGTATATATGGCATATATATACATACATATGGCTCCACTACTCTGGAAAACAGTCTGGCAGTTCCTCAAAAGACTAAACACAGAGCTTCTATATGGCCCCAGTAATTCGACTCCTAGGTATACACCCAAGCGGAATGAAAACTTGCATCCACACAAAAACTTGTACAAGAATGTCCACAGTAGCATCATCCATGATAGCCAAAAAGTGGAAACAACACAAATTTCCATCAACTATTAACTAATGAACGGATAAACAAAACATGATATATATCCATGCAATGGAATATTACTTGCCAATAAAAGGCAATGAAGTACTGGCACATGTTATAACATGGATCAACCTTGAAAACATGCTGGGTTTGAAAGAATCCAGACACAAAGGACCATAGATTATATGATTCCATTTATATGAAATATTCAGAACAGGCAAATCTACACAGACAGAAAGTTAGGTTAGTTCTTGTCTAGGGCTTGGGGATGAGAAGACGGGATGACAACTAAGGAGCACCAAGTTTCTCTTTCAGGTAATGAAAATATTCTACAACTGCAGTGATAGCTATACAATCTGAATATACTACAAGTCACTGAATTTATACTTTAAGTACCATGGTATTTGAATTATATCTCAATTAAAAAACTTTTTAATGCTCCCTTTTCAATACTTTCTCCCTCTGTATTTCTGGACCATGACGAGTCTCTAAGTCTTTATTTTTTGTTCAGGATAAGGAAGGTTGGGATTATTTGGTACCCCTGGGCAACTATGACCTCCCTTTTCCTTTTTTCCCCTCTGCCCTTGGGGTGCCACCAGCAATGCTTCAAGCAAGGAGTGGTGCATCTGCGTCTTAAGAGTCTAGCCCTATGTCTTGATAAGCTCAAGCTTGTCCGTGAGGTATTTTCAACCTTTAATCCTTGTGCCACAGGTAGCCAGAGCAATTCCCCACACCAATCTGCCTATCTTTTAGTTCTGTACCTTCCTTCAGTGGGTGACAGCTCCTTTAGATCTTCCAAGCCAGGCTTTACATTCAGTAACTTCTTGTAGAGAGCCAATGGGAAGTGGAGATCAACCACTGTGGAGTTGTAGATAGCTAGTCCACAGGTTATGCCGATCAAGTGAAACCAGTTGTGCTCTACAAAACACTTTTCAATATGCATACAAATGTGTTAAAAAGAAAGGCAGTGCTTGCAGCCCTCCAAACACTCTGCCATTTACCTCAGAATACTTTCGGTATAAAAGAATAAAGACCCCATTAATATTTAGTTACCTTCTGAAGCAGAGAAACACCCTGACAAAAGTTCAATTATCCCACCAAAAAATTCAATGCAAAGAACATTAAGCATTTACAGCTCCATCTAGAGACAGAGACAATAGCATATAATCTTCTGAAGCAATGCTATCTGATAGGACTTCGTGCAATGATGGAAACATTCTATTCCGTGCTATACAATACTGTAGCCACCAGCTACACCCACTGAACACTTGAAATGTGGCCAGCACAACTTTGAAAATAAATCTTAAATATTATTTAATTTTTTTTTAATGTTTATTTTTGAGAGAGAGACAGAGCACAAGCAGGGGAGGGGCAGAGAGAGAGAGGGAGACACAGAATCCAAAGCAGGCTCCAGGCTCTGGGCTGTCAGCACAGAGCCCGACACAGGGCTCGAACTCATAGACTGTTGAGATCATGACCTAAGCCGAAGTTGGATGCTTAACCAACTGAGCCACCCAGGCTCCCCATTACATATTATTTAATTTTAATAAAATAAAATTTAAATTTAAGTGGCCACGTGTGGGTAATAGTTACCTTTTTAGAACAGTGGAGATCTAGGGAGAAAACTCCAACAGGAAAAAGAACTAGGGATGCCTGGGTGGCTCAGTCAGTTAGCATCCAACTCTCAGTTTTGACTCAGGTCATGAACTCACAGTTCGTGGGTTCGAGTTCCGCATCAGGCTCTACACTGACAGCACAGAACCTAGCTGGGATTCTCTCTCTGCCCCTCCCCCACTTGTTCTGTCTCTCTCAAAATAAAAAAAATAAAAAAAAAAAAAAAAGAAAACAAGAACTAAATTATAGTCTGGTTAAAAACGGATGCCATTGAAAGTTTAGCTCTTCTACTGAATTTCCAAAAATACAGTGTGTGCATGTATCTGTAGAAGTACTCACACACATACATACCACTGTTATTATTAAGCTAAGACATATTTGACTACCACTTTCCACATGTCATAAAACCCATTTCTTTATCACACTGTGTTCTTTTTACCCTTCAAAGAGTAACAAAACCTGGGATCTTAACTACTAGAAAGGGAAATGGGGCTGATGAGTGACAAAACATGAGATCTTGGCAACAAGTGAAATATGAAGACTAGATACCCTAGTGGATTGTTTAAATTATCTTTGTTATGCTCCCCTTGGCAAAGTCAGAAGTCAGGAGATCGGTCTGACCACAAAAAGAAAAGTTTAATTCAATCCATCTGTTTAACTGCAATATCACTAACTTACAGTATCTGAAAACCACAAGAGATTTGAATCCTGATAGTAGGTAAACATTCCGTAGATAGGATTCAAAAGTTCTTTTAACAGTAAAAGAAAGAACTCCTTTGTGACACCGCCAGCATCCACTGCTTCTTCGCCATCAAAGATTACCTTAAAATAATGAAAGCAGAATTAATACTTCAGGGAACTCTTTGATGTTTTATCTTTTTTTTTAAAAGCAAACTCCTTCCAAAGTCAGGACAAAGGAAGGGATATATAACAGACAATACATTGACACAATAAACACTGCAAGGTGTATCTACTTATTAGTAACAAGGCACTTACACACAAAATTTTTCCTAAGTACTCCAAGGGATACAAAGGAAGTCAGAAGTTTACCATATGTCCATGGAAAGTTTACCATCTATTTGGGGCAGTGAGGCAAATATAAAATAATCAATTGAGAACACATTTTATTTTCAAAGAGTCAAATATACTGAGAGGTAAATGTTCTGGCACACAGAGAAAAGCAATGATTAATTTGGATAAAGGAACACTTTCTGGAAAAAATCTTTCTCAGTGGGGCTCCTGCAGTAACTGATGCTTATGGAAGTGAGGAGGGCATTCTAAGGAAGCACAGACCTGGGTTCTGTGAGAGGCTATAAACAGATCTACATGGGGCATCCTGGACCCACAATGACCATCCCAGTAACAACTGCAGCAAACCAACAAATGAGATTCATTGAGAGTTTGTTACATGCCAGCACTTAAACTCTATTAACCTAATCCTCAGAACAGTCTGATGCATAGCGATTACTATTATCATCTCCATTGTACAGGCAAGGGCTCAGACACAGAGCTAAAAATAGTATTTGAGGAAGTGTACCCTTGTGGGTGAGTTCAAGGTTGCCAAGAGCAGGACAAAAGAAAAGGTAGAGACAGATACTAGGACCCCGATTCTATGGATGCCAGCAGAAGATTTAACTCAGACATGCTACAAAGCAACAAGTGTCTCATCTGAATTACTAACTGAAAACAGGGGCAAAGGGACAACCCCCCCCCCCCCCGCCTTTGCAATATCAAAAATCCAACCCATAAGTTCCAGGAAGAATTCCCAGGCAGACTGATGTTAGTCATGGTATGTTCTGAAAGGGTGACAATAGCATGAAGACCATCAGTCTCTTGCCTACTGCCTTTTGGAATTTTGGAAATAGGAATGGCAATGGATATCTGGAAATAATCTGAAGGGAAAGATAAATGATTTAAAACAACTTCATATAATTCATTAAATACTAATCAAACACCTACTATGTAACCAAGAATTGTGTTAAGCCCTGGCAATATAATAAGTGGTAACAAACATGCATAGTCCATGAGGAAAGAAAAAACAGTAATTCAATAACTTCAGGGTACTAAGAGTGCTCATGATAGGTCAACAGCTTCCCAGACAATTTCACTCCTTTTTATTCTACCTTTTTCCTTCTTTCTCTCCAATCTTTGACAACCAAAGCTAGATGCTGACTTGACAGTTTTACCTAGTTGAAGCTTTAGTTTTGCTAGTTTGCTTGTTTCTGGTAGAGTTGGAGCAGGTTCACTGAAGAGAAGGACAAAGAAAGCCCTATAATCCCTCAAGTAATCCTCTGGCATCCTTATCTGATGTTATGTTGAGATATTCTGTTTGATTTGACAAAAGGAGGTGATTAAATGATTGTAAAATGAATGAAAGACCTTAAGAATGGCTGTACTCCGTAATTTTAATGATAAGACCTCTGCTGTTTCATCACCCCTGTTTAAAGAAAACCTTGGAAGTCATTTAGAGGAATAGAATGAAGGGCTCACTTTGAGAGGCTTTTTCAAATCAATGTCGGAATGAATGCTCAGCTCTCTTAGGGCATCTCCAACAAGATTGTTCCTGCGAACGTGAAGGACCAGGAAGGGGCTTCTGGCCAGCAGAGGCTCCAAGGTGAGAAGCATGAAGACATTCTGCAGGTTGGCTCCATTGACTGCCACCTGGAACATCACATCGAAGAACACAATTACTCAGTGTCCTTGTAAGTGCAGACCGCAGCCGGCTGTGCCTTTGGACCTGGGGTGGTGGCGAGCAGGCTGATTGCATCTCCGTTTTGTTATTTCTGATTTTCCAAGTTGCTCATGTTTACGAAACACACAAATCTTTCTAATCTGAACCAAAAGAAATTAAATGAAACAGCTGAAGCATATGACCCATAACCAGTTCCACGAAAATGACTGAGACCAGCTAATTAAGACTGAAATAGTCATCAGAGTACAAGAAACATGATGGAGAGTTGGTAAAAACCATGACTCTCAAAATAGCAGGAAAAGAAACCTAAGAACCACTTGTTAAATGGTTTTTATTCTTTGAAACTGTCCACTTTCTCTGGAAAACCTTTACATTGACAATAACATGGATAAGTCACTGTGAAAACAGATACTTATATACAGATACACACAGAAAGCAAGAGAAAGACAGATGGAGAGAGAGAGAGGGATGAACGGAGTAATAGATCTACTACTAACAGTAGGAAGGTAGATCTGAATTGCTAATTCACAAAATGTCTTTGTAGACTTCTCAAAATCAATTCTATTTTATAATAAAAATGTGTATTTAAAATAAATTAAATCTCTGTAACTTAAGTTTTTATTCAATAAAGAATTACCAAGCTCCATTTAATTATCACTCTGTCTCTAGCAAGGGCAGCAAACGACGGCCTGCAGACCAAATCCAGCTTGCTGCCTGTTTTTGTACAGCTCTTGAAATAACAATTTTTTTTCATTTTTAAATGACTGGAAAAAAATGAAAAAAAAGAATATTTCACATGTGAAAATTATATAAAATTCAAATTTCAGTATACAGAACATTTTATAGGCATAATGTCATGCTCATTCATTTACTTACTGTCCATCACACTTTCTGTGCTACCACACAGATAGTTGAATAGTTGAGACAGACTGTATGGCCCACAAAGACTAAAATATTTCCTATGTGGCCCTTTATGAGAAGGCTTTTCAACCCCTGATCCAGGTAAACATGCATTCATGTATATGTGTTACATCCAACATAAAATTGCTGAAAAAATTTAAATAGTTCTAAAAAGTTATAATGGCCCCTCATCTAAATACACTCTCTCCTGTTAAGTGAAAGTTACAATTGAATGCTTGGGATAAACAAAACACAGTAAGAAGAGGAAATAATTTTTTAAATATGATACCTGCATCTGTAGTTCAGCATCAGTCTGTAACATTTTGGTCTTGGCTTGGGCATCAAAGATGAAAGGGTAGGAACAAAGTGTTACAGTATCCTAGAATAAAACGTATTATTGGCAATATTACAGTGTTCCACAGAGAACAGTGCTGGATAAATATATAAGTAAATGAAAAAGGATCATTTACCTGTATTATAGATGGTCTAGCCTTCTGTATAAAGAAAAATAAAAAGTCTGTTACTTAGATTGCAAAACCTGAATTTTCTACTCCCTGCAAGTGTAAAATACAAACAACAAATCATATAACCTATCTATTTGGCCATGGAGAGAGCTAACACCATTTGAATGGCTGACTCGATTTTTGATAGAACATACCAGATGTTTTGATGGGTATAAAATGAGAAAAAAATACAAAAACAATTATAAAAAATTTTAAAGACCTTTAAAGACCATTCACTGACTCCACAATTCACAGCATTAAAAGAATTCTCTTTTATAAGAAATCTAATTCTAAAACAGGAGCTTTACAACCTTGATTTCAGAGATTAATTTTGTTGGGTAAAGTGGATGTTGCAGATTGCATTTTGTCAGCATGTTACATCTCCTTCTTACATACACATACACATACACACACACACACACACACACACACACACACAGAGAGTTGCTTCTCTTAGAAGAAAACAAGTATTTAGAAAGCTGTCCCTAACACAACATGTGGACTAGTGCTTGTTCTACAGAAGATATTTCATCAATATGTGAATAAATCTAAATAAAATTTTGAGCAAGGGAATAATAATAAATTTTTTAAAACCACAAATGAAGCCTATCTACAAGGTCTGTCACCATTTCGTTTACCAAGGGAAAAAAAGGAAATCTTTTTCCTGAAGGTTGTCAGGTTATATAACAAACATTATTTATTGATTTAATAGAAACAAAAACATCAACAATATATATCCTGTTGATCTGTAGCAGTATTTCTAGACAGAAAACTGCAGTCTTATTCTCAGAGATCTGAGAGTGCTCCATTAATTTTTAAAAATTCTGTGGGTTCTTTAAAATGATATCCTTAAACAAAATTAATGAAGATGCATTGTCAACAACTTCCTTATAATAATTTTCATTTATTTTAAAGATCGCACTGGTATCATATACTTAATTGTCCAAGGGGAATGAAAAAGAAGAAAAGCAGTCTTCCTTTGTAAGTGATGCATTTGTGCCCAGGAAAAGGCCAGAACAGTCCTGGCCCGCTGCATGAAGGAAGGTTTAATAGCAGCTGAAAAGAGAATAGAGCTGAGTCATCTCAGGGCCGACAGGCCTGGGAACTCAAGCACCCAGGCCTGACAGTATGCAGTTCCTCTCCACAATGCAACTGGGGTTTGGTTTCAGTAAGACGTTTTTGCTGTTCCATTTAATCATGAGGCTCATCTGCATTTTGATTTTACAGGTTTTTATTTAATTTGTAAGATATGGTTTGGTTCTATACCTATTTAAAGGCTATTGAATAAGAAGTATATAACTAGCTCCTTTTGTGTTTGTTTGTATTTCAATGAAATAATTTAACAGCAATTTTAATTAAAATCCATCCTGTTAATTCTTTAGAACTAGGTTCCTTTAGGGATCTTGGAACATTTCCCTAGACTGAGAAACCCGAACTGGAGAGATGATTCCAGTCCAGTGAGACAAGGTATGGAATCACACATATATAATCCAGGCTAATTTCATTCTCATCCCTACATATCTAATTACTTTGTATTTAGGAACTGAAATCACTAAAATTTTAAAAAGCCCATATACCATCAAACATCACTCCACAAAATGATCTTCTAGTCTAGGTACCTGAAAAAAGTATGAGCAGCCTAAGGAAGCAGGTTTATTTTACAACTGGTGGCAATATTCAGAATTTTCTAATCTTCCTCTCAGAAGAGATTATTTAAGCATTATTTGCTTATTCTCAAGGATAAGAAAGATCTTTAACATGTGTTGGCCTATAAAAGCAAGATAAAGTTTTGAACACTTCAACTGTAAAAAGGACTGGGAGAGAAGTGACCACAGTGACTATAAAAACAGTTGCTGGCATTATGGCATCCTAGCTGTAAATACTTCAATACTGGTGTTTCTGTTAGGACAGCATAGTTATTTCAGACATCAATCAGGAGCTCTGTCTGCAGGTCCTGGCTCCACATCTCTGACTACCCTGCTGCCCCTCCCTGCAAGCCCTCCCAGGCACCTCTAGATCTACCTCTGCAGGCCTGGTCCCTCCCATCACCCTTTGCCTGACCCCTTCACCCCTGGAAGAGCCCAGTTGGGGAAGTAGGCCCATGTCTCTTCTGCAGAAGGAGAGCAGTTATAATGAGAGCGAGGTCACCATCCTCTCAGGTAGGTGGGCTGGCTGGAAAGAAACACAGAACTGCCTCAGTTAGGAACCAGAGCCAAGGCCAGAGTTAACGGTCCATAAGACCCTCCTCCTTCCAGGGGAGGACCACAGTGCCAGGTCTAAAGAAGGCAAAGGAAGAAAGGGTATTTGGTCAAAAGAAGGAGCAGACCCGTATGAAGGTCTACTTATACATCCTTGAAATCTGCTGAGAGTAGATCTTAAGCATTCTCACCACACACACACACACACACACACACACACAAAAGCAAACAAAATGAGTTAGGTATGTGATCGATACGTTAAGTAACTTGATCTTGGCAATCATTTCATAATGCATATCAAAAATAATCACATTGTACACTTTAAAAACATACAATTTTATTTTTCAAGTATTCATCAATAAAGGTGAGGGAAAATCCACTTATTATTCATTACCATCAATTAAAGGTAACTTAAGGGGCACCTGGGTGGCTCAGTCAGTTGAGCATCTGACTTTGGTTCAGGTCATGATCTTGTGGTTCATGAGTTCGAGCCCCACATGGGCTCACTGCTGTCAGTGTGGAGCCCACTTCAGATCCTCTATCTCCTCTTCTCTCTCTCTGCCCCTGCCCCACTCATGCTCTCTCTCTCTCTCAAAAATAAATAAAATATTTTAAAAATAATAAGGGGCACCTGGATGGCGCAGTCAGTTGGGCAACCGACTTCAGGTCATGATCTCACAGCTCGTGAGTTTGAGCCCCGTGTTGGGCTCTGTGCTGATGGCTGAGCCTGGAGCCTGCCTTGGATTCTATGTCTCCCTTTCTCTGTCCCTCCCCTGCTCACACATTGTCTGTCTGTCTCTCTCTCTCAAAAATAAATAAACATTAAAAAGTAATAATAATAATAAAACACGGGTGCCTGGTTGGCTCAGTCTATTAAGCATCCGACTTCAGGTCATGATCTCACAGTCCAGGTTCAAGCCCCACACTGGGCTCTTTGCTGACAGAGCCTGGAGCCTGCTTCAGATTCTGTGTCTCCCTCTCTTCTCTGCCTCTCCCCCGGTCACAGTCTCTCGCTCTCTCTCTCAAAAATAAACATTAAAAAAATTTTAATGAAAGTAATTTAAAAAGCATATAAATTTATGTACTAAACAGGGGTGCCTGGCTAGTTCAGTCCGTAGAGCATGTGACTCTTGATCCCAGGATCATGAGTTTAAGCCCCATGTTGGGCATGGAGCCTACTTAATTAAAAAAAAAAAATTAATGAAATAAAATAAATTTACGTACAAAAAGCTTTAGCATTCTAGATTAAAACGCAAGATAGCAAGAAATTTAAACTTCAATTTCTAATAATACTATACCTTATACAATAAAAGAAAATTCCACAGAAATCATAAAAGGCCACACTATAATTTGACCTACTAATTTTCTATCTTTCTGTAATAACTACCTGCAATACTAAAGAAGAGATGAGCATCTGGTATTCAAGACCTGTATGTGCTTATCATATGTTAAGAGAAAAAACGTAAAAAAGCTGTAGGGGCATCTGGGTGGCTCAGTTGGTTAAGCATCCAACTCTGGATCTCAGCTCAGGTCATGATCTCATGGTTTATGAGATTGACCCCACATCGGACTCTGCACTGACAGCAGGGGCCTGCTTGGGATTCTGTCTCTCCCTCTTTCTACCCCTCCCCCACTTGTTCTCTCTCTCTCTCTCTCTCTCTCTCTCTCTCACTCAAAATAAATAAATAAACTTAAAAAAAGTTGTAGGGGCGCCTGGGTGGCTCAGTTGGTTAAACCTCTGACTTCAGCTCAGGTCATGATATCACAGTTCATGAGTTTAGGCCCTGCACTGGGCTCTGTGCTGACAGCGCAAAGCCTGGAGCCTGCTCCAGATTCTGTGTGTGTGTGTCTCTCTCTCTCTGCCCCTCCCCTGCTCACATGCTCCCTCTTTCTCAAAGATAAATAAACATTAAAAAAAAATTAAAACAAAAAAAAATTTGTAAAAGTTGCCCACTTAAGTACCTCCATTCACAGACTTCAATCATGATAATCCAGATTTCTAACACCAGCAACTTCTTTTTCAGAGTCAAAAAGAATTAGGGTTCATTAGAAGTATTTTATTCAGCATCCAGTCACAGAAAGGGCAGATTCAAAGTCAGAAGAATTGGCTTTTATGAAACTAACTAAATTGGTGGGAAAATTGTTGAACTTCTGTGGGCCTCCATTTCCTCACCTACAAACAAAACAGCCTAAATAATTCATAAAGCTTATTTCAGCTCTTAACATTTTATTTTGCCACAACTAGCTACTTGCAAGTTGATAAAACAGAAAAGCTTCTTTTTACAATTTCTAAATTAGCATGTGAAAGCAAGAGTTCATTGCTAGCCTGCACGTTATATTTCCCATGTAAACCCATTTAGAAGATTCTAACCCATTTTTATTGAAAAGTATTTTGTTTTTTCAAGGTCAAGGTTATAATAAAAGCTTATTAAAAACACATTACTGTGTCTAGCACTGATCATCTATTATTTGACAAAGCAAATAATCTTTCTTAGTTAAATAAACCTTATACTCCTTGTTATTAGAAACCACTACTGCACTACTGACCTCCAAAAACTCTACAGGGAAAATACTGCCTCAATGTAGTGATGTAGCTGTTAAACTGGCCAGGATTCACACCAAATGTATCTGCTACACATGACTTCACTAAATATGGTGGCCAAATTATCATTCTGTTTTCTGACCTAACTCCCAATGTATACATACTCCACAGATGGGAGGTCCTAAAAAGCCTTGCACAGGTCCCAAGCCAGTCTGCAATCAAACTGAGCAGCTCTTGCAGAGCCATGGTGACAGGCAGGAATCTTCAGTCCCTTGGATGGCTCATTTAACATATATTGAGAGCTAGGTCGGGGATATGTGACATCTTCACACCCATAATCCCAAATCAGAGGTGGCCTACCAGGTTCAGGCACTGACATAAGACAACTGAAGTAAGCTAGCTACTGGAAGATGGTAATTAGCAAATGATCCTTTCCTCAATGTCAAAATCCAGTGACGGTGTGGACTGTGGCACATATAAGCCTCATCTAAAGAGCTACTATTGAACTCTAGCCAACTGGTACCATCTGGGAGGACAGGTCATGTTGCCAGATCTTCTAAGTTCCAAGAAAAACTAGAAATTCATTTTACGTATCTTGACTTTTTTATGGTAAGAGACACGTAACATAAAGTTTGCCATCTTTATCACTTTTAAGTGTACAACTCAGTAGTGTTAACTACATTCACATTATGCAGATCTCCAGAACTTTTTCATCTTGCAAAACTGAAGCTCTCTACCTATTAAACAACTCTCCATTTTCCTTCCCCCAGGTCCCAGTAACCACCAGGCTACTTTCTGCTTCTACAACTGTGACTACTTTAGATACCTTGATTTTTAAAATGTTGGCAACTAATTAAAGTTTGTACCATTCTGGCTGATCACCCATTTATGACTCCTTATTGGCCATTTATGATGTCTCAAACGCTTCAAAAGTTTCAAGAATGCAAAGCCAGCCAAAACCCTGTGACATTAACACCAAAGTCAAGGACAAATTGTACAGCTCAGATTGGGCTTTTCTTGTCCTCATTTGTACTCTGAGAAAAGACTACAGCTTTAAGAATATGCTTTAGATGAATTCTTACCATGCCTGCTTGATGCAAGAACCACATGAGGTAGTCTTCCTGAATGTCCACAAGATTGGAAATCTCAGGAATGTAAAATGTATCATATTCAACATGCTTCACTTTAAGATTTACCTGATGAAGAACCAAATGAGGACAATTAAAACCCAAACAACTGGAAAATGGCTTTCCAAAGACTACCTCAGTAGGACATTTGAGCCTACCATCTATTCACCCCTCTCCCCACTGGATCCTCTCTATACTCACCTTATACAACTTCTCCAAGAGCTTGAGAGCTGCTGTAATATAATTGTTAAACAGTACGGGAATTAAGAATGTCTTTCTTCCTCTCAGTAGGTACACGACTGCACCTTTATAGAGGTTTACCAGCTTCATGAAATATTTTGGGCATACCTGAGACCACCAGTTATCTTTAGAAAGAAAGAAAAGACATGTTTCAGCATGTATTTTTGATCAATTATTTATGTCTTCTGCCTACTAGCTAAAAACTGATCCGGCTAAAAAATAAACATTAGTCTAAAATATAGTTTCCCAAAACTGACTTTAAAAAGAATCCATTAAAGCATTTCTGGAGAGCACAAGAACCCCCTAGAGCTTTTTTTGTAAAGCTTGATCTGCTTTTTTTTCTCAAAGACTCATTCAGAAGGCCAAGCTAAACATTCAGTTCCAAAGATCCATGTGGACAAGATGTTAAGGCACATGTTGCAGGCAGGAGCATTCAGATATCATCATCTTTGCTGCCCTCAACTCTGCCTCCACCTACATCCTGTACCAGGGATGCATAGGATGACACACTCCAGAAGCAGGAGCAGTATGGAAGCCATGCCTTCCCATCAAGAGGTTTCATTAGTTGTAAAACTACTGTTTCTGTTTCTCCCCAAACTGTGCTTTCTCATAACCAGACAAGAAGGCTAGACCATTGGTTTCTACATTGTCAGAAATAAATTCAGCCATACTGAAATACTTAAAGGATGAGATGACATGATGTCTATGATTTTTAAAAAATATTTCACCAAAAGTAAAAAGGTGGTGGTAAGGGGAACATAGAAAACAAAAAGGGCCAAATATTGATAATCGTGAATTTGTGTGAATAGGTACCTACAGAGTTTTCCACACTCTGAGATATTCTTTTAAATTTAAATTTCTTTCATTAGAAGTTAAAAACAAGTGTAAAACTAAACAACTCTGATCTCTTTGTACTGTCCTACCTGAAAAAATTAAAATTAAAATTAAAAAAAACCCTAAACGTCAGGTAAAATTCCTTCAGAGATTGCCATCTCTCTACTTCATAGCCTATTAGAACACCTGAAAAGATAGGCCACGAAGGGCTTTGGTCTTAAAAAAACAAAATTAAGGACTAACATATTACTAGTGCTTCCATTATTCTTTGTTTTTATATCTTCTGCAAAGGTAGAAGCAGTATGGAAAAGCCAGTATTCCATCCTCAGGAACACAGGTCTCTTTACTTATGGGGAGACACACTCAAGTAACATCCTAGTCCATTTGGAACACAGAAGTTACTGAGTTGCAATGAACACCTAAAAAATTTACCAGGAAAAAAAAAAGGGGAAAAACCCAGGTGACAGACTTTCTGCACTTGATTAATAAAAACATCTCAGGCGCTACTTCCATGAGACACTCTCCAATTCACTGAGGAACGGAAGGTTCTTATCTCAGCAAAGTGTCCGTAGCCTGCAAAAATCAGTGTGGACTCAACTGTCCTAAAAAAGAAAAACAGAACAAACATTTGGTAAGTCTCCACTAGGTCATTTTCTTCCTCTCCTCTTTTGGAGACCTGTGCATCACACCAAACTACTCATTTCACTCCCACCCCCTAAATTAGGTATAGGAGAAAGAGCAACAGATAGACACTAATTCTTGAGGCACTATTAACTACTAGCAAATGTAGGAGGTGAAAAAATAAAGTTAATCTAACTTTGTGAATATTTAAAAATCAAGACGAGTCTGGCATGAATCATTTCAAATAACCTAAATGATGGTTCGATTTGCTCATACTGCAAATATGGCCAGTTAGAAGACAACAGCAAAGAAAGAAAGGTTTGAATGTTAAGGATATTAAATGGCGACAAATAGATTCTCAGATCTCAGTCCACTGAGAGCCAGTGGTCACAACAATGAAAAAATACAAAACCACTGGTATTGATTTTAGCAAATTCACCTAATACTTTGCTGGGGTTTGTATCCAACCGCAGAATGGCCATTGCCAGGGGAATAGTCAATGTTATGTAATACTTGGAATCCTGGAGCAGGGGGAACTCAGGTAGTATTAAATAGATTCTCATGGCTTCAACATCTGGTGGTGAACTTGACAACTGAGGAATCAGGCAACTTTCAAAGCTGTTTAAGATCTGTATGAGAGAAAAGAATACTGAGAAATTCAAACATTGCTGAGATCTAGTTACCTGATCTCTAAATTCATAAGCTATTTGATAGACTCTCAACTCCCACTCAGTCGGTATGCACAGAGAATCAACCATGAGCCAGGCACTAGTGGTGCTTAGGAGATACACCAATGGAATGAAAAGTCAAACATCTCCACCTGTGCAGACTTCTCTGGAAGGGCATTTCCTTCAAAAGATTTAAGCTAAAAAGAAAGCTCAAGGTAGGTCAAATTCCCAAAGTGAATATTGTAAAATTAAGATTTATACAAGATTTATGCCTTCTTATCTTACACTCTTTTGTTTCTCTTTAAAGTTGAATTATTGCAATACAAAAATGCATTTTTAAGAATATACTCTGAGGGCGCCTGGGTGGCTCAGTTGGTTAAGTGTCCAACTTTGGCTCAGGTCATGATCTCACAGTTCGTGGGTTCATGTCCCCTGTCAGGCTCTGTGCTGACAGCTCAGAGCCTGGAGCCTGTTAGGATTCTATGTCTCCCTCTCTCTCTGCCCCACCCCGGCTCATTCATGTACACACACTCTCTCTCTCTCAAAAATAAATAAACATTAAAAAAAATAAAAAAAAAGAATATACTCTGCAGGAGTGCCTTGGGTGGCTCAAGTTGGTTGAGTGTCAGACTTTCGCTCAGGTTATGATCTTGTGGTTCATGAGTTTGAGCCCCATGATGGGCTCAATGCTGTCAGCCTATCAGCACAGAGCCCACTTCAGATCCTCTGTCCCCCTTTCTCTGCCCCTCCCCTATTTGTGCTCTCTCAAAAATAAACAAACATTTAAAAAAATAAAAAAAAAGAATACATTCTGCAAATGTATAGAACTTACCTGCTCTAGAATCATGGAGTGCTGGGAGCTCATTAACTTCTCAAATAACACCCTCGTTGAGTTCAGGTCAATCCCAGGGATTTTGGGACTTGTTTTAAAATGTTCATCAATTCTAAACAAAAATTTCAAACGTGTGTTAATAAAAGAAAAACAAAGCAAACACTCTGTTGGGAATTAGAAGTAGGGAGACAAAATAGTCTATCCATACCGATCAGATTTAAATTTGACCCAGCAGACAAGCTGTGTAAAAATATTACACTTTAAGGAAGCCAAACAGAATCAAGCTCTGGATGGAACCCCTTTTCCAAGATGATCTTAAAGTTTTCAAGCGTTTTTTCCCTTCAATTCAAAGTACAAGCAAGTCATCATTTCGACTTGAGATTATCTTGAAACTTATAAGCAGAGTGTTATTTCCATGATTTACTCTTGTGTGTTTGCCTTTCTCTGTAATTATGGTACACTGAACTAGATGTAGAGATGCTGTGCCTAGGTGCAAAAACATCCCCTGTGCAAACTGGCCCAATCATCAACAAATGGCAGGTAGAACAAAACTCCTTGTTTAAAGCTTTTCTCAATAAAGTGTTTTTAAAAAAATCAAATCCACAACAAATACAAAGTTAACGTCTTACACAAGGGATACAATTACATACACCTAAGGACTAATTTCACTGATACTGTTTTTAACTTCCTAGCAACTAATCGTTTTTCCTAACTTTATATAAAGTCATAGCCTTTTTGAGACTTAGAATGTCTCTTTTAAATTCCCACTCTTGAATATACCAAATCTATTAATTACAAAATAACTTCCTGTTTGCAAAATAGACTTCTGTTGATGGGTAACGGACACATCTAATAATTTTAACACTATCTGACAGCAATGCTGTAACTCATAAAAACAGAGAGTTTCTAACATTAAAAAAACAACAACATATGCATTGAAACCTAAATGGTCAAATCAAGAGATGCCTGGGCTTTGTTTGTTGGGTCCTTTGTTGTTATTGCTCTAAAAACAGATCTACCCCAAACGCAGAAATTAATTCTGGTGTCCTATATGTAACCTTCTATATGCTTAGAGGTACTTTCTGTCACGCTATTAAGAAAAAATAAAACATTTTATCTAAATGTATTTATTCTTTGCAAAAGTGGTCTTTTACTTCAATCGGTTTCCTGTGAGGCATTGTTCATAAGCTATATAAGCAGAAATCCTGAAATAGTACAGTTGTCAGTTAAAAAAAATTAAGGCTTTACCCACCTCTCTATGGAATTCATGATCCTAAGGATGAATAACCTAACAAGTCTGGCCAAGAGCCATTCCCAACCTTCATAAAAGCTGTCCTTCTAGAACAAGGTTTCTCAACCTTGGTGCTATTGACTTTTGGGATCAAGTAATTCTTTGTTGGGTGGACAGGATTGTGAGGTGCTTAGCAGCATCCTTGGTCTTGGCCCACTAGATGCCAGTAGTATACCCCCGCCCCCCATTGCAACAACCAAAAAATGTCACCAGACATTGCCAAATGTCCTCTTAGAAGATAAATCAGCCTGGTGGAAAACCACTTCTAAAAAACCAACATCAGCACAATCCTGAAGACTTTCCCTAAAGGAAAAAGCTAAATATTAAAGCTGAAATAAACTGGATGAGCTCATTCCAGCTGCCCTAATGATACAAACAAATGACTTGGCAATCTCTAGCTGTAACAGAAGAAAAGTTTCTGAGATGACCTCTTGCAACCCAGTTAGGGACATCATTTTTTGGTGGGAGAAGAAGTGGGATTCACATACAGAACTGAATTCTAAGTTCTTCTTGGGATTTCATTTGCCTGGTCACTGACAAAAAGGATCGAGAGATAGTCGAGGATTGGGGTCCCCAAAGATCAAAACCCGTGACAAAACCCTTCTGCTGCATGAGGTTCTTCAGGGGGATACCTGCAGAAGGGATAAGGCCAAGCAAAGAAACACTATTTTCTACCTGGAAATTCAGCCCGAATAATCTCCTGGTGAACTGGGCTAGACCTAAGTCCAAGGAACTCCTGAAGCTTCCTTGGAACACCCCCTGAGCTCACTGGTTTTGAGAAAAGAAAAATCTACGGGGAAAGCAAACCAATGAAACCCAGGAGATTAAAGAATTAAGAATTTAAGAACAAATACAGTACACATGTGGGGATACCATTTCAGAAAAACCTGAGAAATCTTACTATTGATTACACCAACTCTTTCTGAGATAGTCTCTATGCTAATCTGCTGCTTTGCCAACCAGGCATGAATCAGCATTGCCCTTCCTGACACCCTCTCATTCATCATTATTAGGCATTCCAAGTTTTGCACAAATCATCATCAGTGAATTAAGGCCAACCACCATCAAAGAGAACAGAAGTCTTTCACTGCCTTTGCTGAGTAAGTATTTGCATCACATGTGGGTATTTTTTTAAGATTCTAAATCACTTACTTTTTTTCAAGAAAACTTCCATTCCAACAGGCTGCAGAAGATAATATCTGAACAACACCACTGCTCAGAAAGAAAAAGGTAGGCAAGCCTTTAATAATTACAAATAAATGGTTACTCAAGCCTCAATAATAGATTAGTCATCTATTCCAGGGTTTCATTAATAGCAGCTCTTTCTTACCCAGATGAAGCCTTGGAAAACGTACATTTGCTGTAGAGAAACATTGTGTCACATCTCAAAATAGACAAGTACTTAAGTTTTCCATAAGTCATGTTAAGATCAAAAGTACCAAAGCTACTGAAAGAACAATTCTTGTACCTGATAATGATCTCGAACAACCTTCTGCCATCAACTAAGATACTCCCCAGCTCATCTCCCAACACAAACAAAATATAATCAAAAAAGAGATGTTGAGCTGTTATCTCCCAAACACAGAAATTGTCTTTGCAAATTAATAAGTAAACAACCACTGCCTTCTATTTTGTTTCTTATCTGAGAAAGAAACTGAAAATAAGTGAAGTGAGTGTTTATTCCTATTACCTAGATAACAGAGGCTCTGGGAAAATAGCTAGTGTCTGAAGACCCAGAATGAAACTGCGTGTGAAGAGTCTTGGACCCTCTCATCTAGTATATAGAAAAGGGAAGGAATACAACAAATACATGGTTAAGGAGGGGGTTGCAATAACTTCTGGGTCAAGAATGGTCTTTAGAGATAACTTCTTCCATCCCCTCATTTTATAAATGAGAGAACTGGGAACTAGTAAACTGTCAAGGTCCCAGGGAAGCGGAATCCATCCTGCCCCTCTCATGATGAGTCTAGTCCCCTTCCCTCACCCCCACATCCTTCCAGCCTGAATTCCTCATCAGACCCACCTAAGGTTAGAGAAATTCTGAGGACCGCCATGAGCTGCTTAAGGGCATTCCCAATGATCCCGGTGCACCCCAAAGTTTAGGGCCCTGGTCATTTGCCCTACTACACTCTATGTCATAAAGAAGATATACACATTTCAGTGTACAATGTACACAGAGCATGATTCATTCATTCCCAAATATTAGATGGCAGAAAAATGAAAATACTAAGGAAAGTCAATGAAAATGTATAAAAATGTGCACAAAAAAAATTTCTCCTTTAAAATAAGCTGGATAAAAGGCATCAATCCTTTTTACTTTATTTTCTCAACTTGGCATTATATTACCATCTTGACTAATCATTCTGAATGTGAAAATGCTAGAAATTATTCAAGTTAGGTAAGCTAACATTTGTCTTACTTTTGGGATGCTTTGGGATCCACATATGAAGAAACTCTTGAGGTTAAACCATAATACTGAGCTTTTTTAACATAAAAGCCAACCCATGCCTTCATCAGTCAGGATTTTTAAGATCTGAATAAGGTAAGGTTAAGGGACACACTCTGAGAGAATGGGGGCAAAAATTATTATGTTATCTGGGGCTAAGGACACCAAATCCTCAAGAAATACGTGCCAGAAAAACAAAAACAATAAAAAGATTCCCTAAAATGTAAAACTCCATTCATAACCTCAATACGGAAGTAGGGGAAATTACTGAGCTAAAAGATTCCAACGTACTCTGGAAAAATGAAAATGAAAACAAGCAGCCACATACTTGATTGTATTTGCATTGTTGTGTTCTGAGAGTTTTTGTCTCCAAACTGCTATGGTTTCATCATTTATTAGACTGGTGTAATGTGCTTGGTTCATCGTCCTAAAGTCAACAGCAGGGGAAGAATTCTGGAGGATTAAATATAACAGTAAAAAAAGAGAAATTATGTAGGTTGGATCTTTTCTCTTTCTCCTCATATATTCTCAGTCTTGTGTTCACAGGAGCTGGGGTGTGCTGCCCACACCCCCCTCTACACTCCCTGAGCTGCTGAGAGCGTAAGCTCCCAACAGCTCCCAGCTGGGCTACACTCCGAGAACTGCCCTTGGCCACTGCTTCATCCCTCTAATGTCCAGGGGCAGGTAGAGGTGTAGTATAAAGGCTTAGCCTCCTTGCCTCCACTCAGGACTGGCTGAAGAGCCATCCTGACTTCAGAGCTCCCGAGGAGACTGGCTTAGGCCTCTGTTACACAGATCCACAGTCTCTCCCTGCAGGCCCAGGGCTGCCTCCTTCATCCCTAAATAGATGCCTTCCTACCACACTCCCTGAAAGACTGTTTAAACATAAATCTCAGTCTCACAGCCTGTTTCCCAGAGAAACAAACCCAATAGGGCTTTTCCACACTTCTTCTTTCCCCTCTGCTTTGGATCACTGTAACATCAAGGCTTTTAAGGTATTGATCATTTGCCATAACTAGTCACACAACTCCAACAAAATATATTATTAAAAAGTTCAGTTATAATCTATATTGCAAATAATCTATGAAAACGTAATGACTCTTAATTTCTTGTTCCAGGTATATAGTTATACATTTGTAAGGAAGGTGCCAAAAAGGACATGTCAATAATGGCCTCGACAATTCCAAATGCTACAAGCATTATACATCCTTTCTTCAGTGAGATTTTAAAAAATATAAGCACTTTTGTTTTCTATAATTTATCTTATTCAACTGATATTACCCAAAACCTATTCTTGATCTAGAACTAAGAAAAAGTTGAAAGTGCTTTATACCCTCCATAACTGTCACTAGAAAAGAGGGAAAAGGTTATATTAAACCATTCATCCATCAATTCATAACATGATTATTTTTTCCTCCTTTGTACCTACACATGAAAATACAACTTCCAAAGTAAATTTTCTTTGTTACTTCCCCCATAGTTGTAAGATATTATATAATAAGGGGAAAGGAGAAAGGCATATAACAAATCACACGTTTGACAATGTTTTTGATCATCTGGGTCTTGATAATTATTTTATTAAAATGGCCACAGACATCTAAGAGAGAACAAATTCATCTTGAATGACACAGAGAAAAATCATAAGACAAAGTAGACACTTGAACACACACATGCAAGACTGCCTCTTCACCCTAGTCTTAAAACCACTGGTGTTATCTAAATTTTAATTACTTTCCTCATTTACAGTGGTGGCTGAACAGAGACTCTAACATATACTTACAATAAAACATTTCACGTGGAACTACTTTCTCATTCTTCATCGCATGTCCAATAAACTACAGATGTCCTGAATGAAGTATAATCTCAGAATCACTTAAAGACTCAAGAAAAGGATATGAATTTTCTGTGCCTTCTAATTATATGTAGGCCAAAAAGAAAAAACAAACTGACCTAGCATCAACTTTTCTCAACTTTGGATCATGAGAGCCTTCAAAATCTTGATGGCCAAGTCACACTCTAGACCAATTAAATCAGAATCTCTAGAGGCATCAGTGTTTTTTAAAAGGCCCCTAGCTGATATCAATGGGCAACCAAGGTTGAGAATAACTGTTGGGAAAGAGAGAATTATGTCACCTACAGGTGCACATGCACCCTAACATCCCAACATTCCTTATTCAATCCTATCCAGTGAACAACAAGAAAGGAAAAAAAGGGGCTATGGTTTGCATTCACCAAATTTCCAAGACGTGGAATCAAAGGTAGTAAAACAGTATCTATACCCAACTCCTCCCCTTCCTTCTTCCACCTCAGACCTAGCATTCACTGAATAAGCTGTGTTTATAGAAATGGAGGCCATCACTACACAGATGCTTTTCTCTTAGGTCTTTTAAGTGATTCTTCAAGTGTGATGGTAACAGGGCAAACATATGATTTTATCAGTCTCTGTATCTAAACAAACATCTATGCTCAAGTAGAAGTGCACAGGCTTCAGTTTTAAAGAGAAAGAGCAACACCTTCCTAAATAATAGTCTATCTTTAGTTTCTTTTTTCTTTGTTATCTTACATTTTTAATGCATACCACTCTTACCAGTGGTTTAACCTTTAATCTGCCCTATTTCTTTAACCTTACACTATTTTAGATTCTTTTCATCAATGTTTTGTTTTCCAGTCCCAACAGTGTTAAGTACAATAAATTTTAAATCCAACTACTTAGATCAGGTACTGTATTTATAAAAGTAGTAAAACTAAGTTTTTATGTTAACTTTCACAGGAAAATTAAAGTTGGACAATTTTATTCAAGTCAATTCCTAGGGAAATGAATACTTCAAACTCTAATACTTATGGACAAAAAATTATTATCCTGCAGAGATTTAGTGCTTTTCATATTTCACTTTACTCGCATTTTGAAGAAACAAAAAAGCATCTCAGTTTTCCAAGATTTCTCTGTGAAGCACTGAAGCCAGGTCTAAAATAGGTCTAACACAGCAGTTCCAAATCACCCCAGATGGTAGCACTAAACAGAACCTTCTCCAGGCTCCTGACCTGCAAAATATCTAATTGTCCACTTCCACCGTCCAACCTGAAGCCACAGACTCCAGCACAACCTCTTCTACCACATCATAGAATTATACTGACTAGATTTAAAGATGGCAAAGTATCAGTCGAATGGGGAGAATTTCCAGGACTCATAGGGCCCTTGTCTCCACAGCTCCTCTTTTCCTCCCAACCAATTCTGATTCCTCTGTCATCACTAGTAACCCTTCCCTGCTCTTCCATGAGAGGATAAGAATCAATGCACGATACATGGTTGGTCCTCCATACATGCTTCCTGAATAAAAGCGGGTGGGCGAGGAAGAAGAGAGGAGAGAAAGCACAAAAATAAGGAAGGGAGTGCAGGGCAGGAAACAAATCTGTGCCCCTGGTTTCAGAATGACTTCCTTTGTCCAAGAAGAACAGAATCAATTAAAAGCTCTGTCATAGATACTGCACCACTTTCTCTTCTCCCTTCAACCCTGAAAAGATACTGGAATGTCATTCTTCCTGACTTATCCACTACAGTGACATTGGAGACAATCTGAAAGTTTAGTGTGGTGCTGTGAGCAAATGATAAATGATAAAGGATATCTGAATACTGTATCATCTCTTTTATATTTTGCATATACTCAATCACATCAAACACACCCACTAAATTTTCAAATACCTAGCATTTGTTGCTACTTAACAGGGAAGAAATGGAAAGTCAAATAATAACAAAGTTATTACAAACTCTCTGGGCCTCCTTAAATATCTTTTGGAATACAGACATAAACAAATAATTTTAAATTATAAATCAGAATCCTACGATTAAAATACCAGGAAAGTTATTGGTACTTCACAGAAGCAAAATAGAGAGAATGTCTTCAAGTTCTAGTTGGCTTACCTTAATAAGATAAAATTGTTAGAAACAAAGAGTAACATTGCTCTCATGTAATTGTTTATAACAATAAATATTGGTTCACCATTATTCCATCCCCAAAGAAGAGTGAAAAGAAATTTTACCTCATATTTGGAGCAAAGTACGAAAGTTTGGTCTCCTCCAGAGAAGATCTGCTTAACAATATGATATTTAAAGCGATCTGTCAAAAAAAATTTTCAACAGCACATTTTTCAGTAATTAAGCTTTTTCCATGATCCCCTTTTCTAATATTCCAAAATACGCTTCAGACTAGTTTCCTATCCATTTTATTTATATCAGAGAAGAAACCTTCTCGCCTGGCTCTCTGCCCAAAACTGTTTCTACTTCGATTAAAAATAAATGTATAAAATGGTATCCCCCACTCCAACCCTACCTCCACCCCCTCCCTAACTGCCAGCTAATCCTGACCTTGTTTCTATTTTTCATTCTCATCTTTCATGCCACTGACCTGAAATTTTAAATAGTCACTACTATCAACGGTAACATGCCTAAGAAATAATCCAACATCAGAGTGTGGTGGTCTCTAGCCCCTTCAGGATGAAGCTTGTCATGTAAGGACCTCCATTTCCTACTCCCTGCTTTATCTTCCATCACACCATATCCACGGTGACTTTCCAATACCACCACATTGCTTTCATTGCTAACAGACCACACTATTCCCTACCTCCACATCTTTTCCTTCCACCACCACCCCCCGTGCACACTGTACTCTCCATGATGGTGCCTCCTAGGGCGAAGTTGCAACGGTGCTCCTGGAATTGTGTGATTCCGTGGTACTCACCACTGCCCACTCCCTCACAGTCCTCTACCTGGCTAACTCCAAATCATCCTTTAAGACACAGCTCAAACTTCCTCTAACCGGAATACTCCTTGATGCCTTCCTCTGTGCTCCCACATTACCATGAAGGTTCCTAAAACCACAGCATTTACATAATGAATTGAAATTTACCTACTTAACGTTATAAAATCATCCTGGCAAACATCCAAACACAAATTTATGATCACATAAATTAGGTCGTAATGAAACTTTAAGAATTTGTGGTTCCAAATTAATTGATACAACACTTGAGTTTTTAAAATTGGTATATTTCTTAAACACATGCATTCCTAGCATGACTACAATGCCTTGGGGTAAAAGAAATTCTCAAATGACAGAGAAGAGGACAACTAGCCATTCCTTCACTGTGGGGAACATCATCAAAACCAAATTTTGTTTATTTTATATTGTAAGTTCCACTACATTTTTAGATGCTCATATATTCATTCCATACATCTTGACTGACTGAGAAGTCTGTGCCAGGCCTTGTGCTATATGTCAGATTTACAAAGAGGAAAAGACTCAGTCCTTGCACTGAAGTTATAAACCAGCAGAAAACTTATGGTTATTATTGTTTAAAAAGAAAATCCTAATCGGGGCACTTGGATGGCTCCACCGGTTAAGCGTCCAACTCTTAATTTCAGCCCAGGTCATGATCTCACAGTTTTTAAGACTGAGCTCCGCACTGGGCTCTGTACTGACAGCATGGAGCCTACTTGGGATCCTCTCTCTCTCCCTCTCTCTCTACCCTTTCACTGCTTGCTCTCTCTCAAAATAAATAAAAATAAACATTTTTTAAAAATCCTAATCAAGCCATAAGTCACTTTATAGTCTTCAAAATCAAAGTTATTATTAAATCACACTTCTTTTTAATGGCTCTCCGGCTCCATGTCAGCCCCTGGATTTATTATTTCAAGCCACTCATATAGAGTGACTGCCTTATTTGGATTTCCAATGAAATGGATGTTATGTTATTTAACTTATTTTTTTAAGGGAAGAAAAAAAATGGCATAAAAAGAAATCATGTCATGATGTTATGACCAGAGTAGCAAAAGTAAAGGTAACACAGCACAAGCATAAAGAGCACAGGCTTTAGAATGAGGCAGACCTGGGTTTAATTCCTGTCCCCAGAATCTATGTAATCTTGGGCAAGTTACTTAACCTCCTTAAGACTCAATTTCCTCATCTCCAACATAGGAATCATAACCACCAATTCTTAAGGTTGTTTTTGGTGCTTAGCTTAAGTAATGGAGCTTGGTTAAGCATTCAATAAACATTAACTTTCATTATCAGCAATGATAATAAATAAAATTTATACACCACCACCAAGGTCTTTAGGGCCAAAGTAACATTTTTTGCTTGATCTCAATCAAGATCTCTAGGATCTTAATTATAAGGCCTCATGCATAGTAACTACTCAAGTATTTGTTGATCAATGTTAAAATAATATATCTCATATTTATTTCCTCCAAAAGACTTCAAGGTAAAAAACAGATATGTGTTCTATAAAAATTTTTTATCACTTAAAATACCATTAAATTCCAATGAAAATCACTCTTACCAGCTCTGGCTGAAAGCTGGCCACTATGGGCAGCCCAGTAACCTTTCACAGGGGATGGGCATTTAACGTTACAAGTGTGTCCCGTTCCCAATTGACCTCTTGCTCCACAACCGAATGCATAGATGAGTCCAGAAGAAGGCACGAAGGCTAGAGTGTGTTGTCTGGGGAAAAATAATTTAAAATAACTTACCAGCATAGTTTCTACTAATAGGGACATACACTCAGACTCTTTTAACCACCACATATGAGCACAGCAATACCTAGGGATGCCCCTAAGAAATCCTACCCCACATTTACATGTGACTGTTTGCAAGCAAGCAGCAGCTGGCTCTCCATAATGCTGCCCTTCTCTGAGACTCTAGGCAACAAGAAGGATGGGCAAGACTTAGAAAAGGCTGCATGGCCTGCTGTATTTGGCCTGTGGGATGACAGAGAAGAAGCAGGGTGGACCAGGCAAAATTTCCAAGAAGTTCTTTGAGGCTCTCTCACTTTCCCTTCTTCATGTCTTCCCCCCTATCCTACCAGTCTTTATCCCAGAAGAAACCTAATGTCCCCAACTTGATCCACTCATCTCAAACCCATCCTTGTCACACACTGCTCAGATTAGACTCTCTCCAAACTTTCCCCATAGGTGTGTATGCAGTTAAGATCTCTTAAGATACTGATCCATATGCTTGGTCACGACAAAGACAAAATTCATTTCTGGGTCTTAATAGACACTAGGAAGCTCTGAGGAGCACTCACCGGCCACAAGCAATCTGCGTTACTTCACTGCCCATCAGCTCCAGAACTCTTCTTGGATTAACCTCATCGTTCATGGAATCATGTCCAAGTTGCCCACAGGAACCAGCACCAAAGGTAAACACACCTCCACTCTAACAAGGGACAAATACCACATGACTGCACTGTATCTCTGAGTTTGAGTATACTCCTCTAAAAATCTCTGTATGCAAAATTCTTATCACAGCAGTCTGTACAAGAACACTACACTCACATGATCCTTCACCCAAATCACATCTTTAGTATGTTCATTAAATAAAAAATAATAATAATAAAGGAAATTAAAACTATATCTTTATGGAACAAAGACAGCACTGCTCAAGGGAATAGGCGCCATCTTTAAATTTCAAAAGTTGTTTAAAAGTACAATGATGTGTTCGGAAGCAAACAAAATAAGAAGAAACAGAGGTAGGTGACATGGCATGATTTTGCACAATCATTCGTATATAATAAATTAAATGCTCCACAAACTCCTTGGTGAGTGAGCTACTTTATTCCCTGCTGTACTTGAATAAATGCTAAGACATTTTACTAAAGTGAATCTATAACAGTATTTGTTCAATGTAAAAATACATTTTCATTCTCTCTAGATATAACTGTTTTAGAAGAAATAAGTTGATAATTTTAAAACATTAAGTACATTGCTCTTTGTTTTTCACATATTTAATTGTTTTACAGGAACAAAAAATGTTGCTATATATTTTAAGATTATATTGAACTATTTTTAAACACCATCACTATGCTAAAAAATGCTATCAAAAATAATCAAGTAATAATAATCATCTGTGTCATATCTAGCACCAAAGAAAGCATCACAGAACAAACCAGAATGCTCTGAGTCCCTTACTTTTGTGAGGACTGCTGTGTGTTCTTCTCCACAACTAATATAGACGACTTTTTGGGTTCGTAAGAGTTTCACGTGGCAAGGAGACTCTCGATCTAAAGTAAGAGAAAAATGAGAATGTCACTACCATTTTGTCTTTGAGATGAAATATCAAACACAGCTATCTTGACATGAATTTTGGGTCCCCCTGGATTCCTGACTCACATATTCTCCTTTCTGCCTACACGTCCACTGGAATGTCTAGCAGATACCATGTTTTTTTAGGGTTATTTATTTATTTTTGAGGGGATAAGGGGCAGAGAGAAAGAGGGAGAGAGAGAGAATCTCAAGCAGGCTCTGCACTACCAGCATGAAGCCCGATGTGAGGCTTGATCTCAAGAACCATGAGATCATGACCTGAGCCGAAATCAAGAGTCTAACACTTGACTGAGCCACCCAGGCATCCCAGACATCTCGTTTTTAATACATCTAAAACCTAACTCATGGTTTCCCCACACTTTCCAACTCTGCCCACTCTCACCGCATGCACCACACACACACACACACACACACACACACACACATGCACACACGCGCACGCACACACAGTTTTCCTCATTCCATAAATGGTACCTTTATCTTTCTAGTTCTCTTTTTATTTCAAACCACACACCCAACAATGTGAAAAACTAACTGGCTCCGCCTTCAAAGTATATTAAAATCCAACTTTATTCCCGCTGTCTCCAAACTGGTCTTCTAGCCTCCCCTGGACCCGTGATAGCCAAAGTGAAATTAGATCACTCTTCTCCTCAAAACCTCCAGTGTCTTCCCCTTTCACTGAGGGAAGCCAAAATCTTTCCTTTGCCTTATAGGGCCCTGAGTCACTGGGCCTATACTGCGTCTCTGATCTCCAGTTCTGCTACTCTTCTCCCCTCTCATTTCACTCGAGCACACCATCTATCTTCCCACATCACAGCCTCTATACACCCTGTTCCCTTTGACTGCAGGGCTCTGTCTGCTCAAATATCTTATCAAGCAAACCCTCCCAGGAAGCCTTATGTAAAACAGGTTAACTCTTCTCTCAAACCCTCTGACATAGTATATATTTACTGGTCTGTTGTTTATTTCTGCCCACTAGCATGCAATCTCCACTAAGCCAAGGGTATTATCTTTCTTGTTCACTGTTGCACCCTTAGTACCTAACATGGGTCCAGCACATAGCAGACTCTCAAGAAGCATGTGTTAAACAAATAAGCTGGGCTTTTGAAAAAAAAAAAAAAAAAGAGAGAGAGAGAGAGAGAGAGAGAGAGAGAGATACATATAAAGAGTTTGCTTACCTTCTTCATCACTGAGCCCTAGCTGCCCTGCATTATTCATCCCCCAGCCAAAAACTGCTCCTGAGAGAGACAGGGCAAAGCTATGAGCTCCTCCTGCAGCCACCTGAGCCAGGGGGATGCCCTCCAGGGACCTCACCCTCTGTGGGCTAGCCTGGGAGGGGAACTCCTTCCCCAGGCCCAGCTGCCCATGGCTATTCTTTCCCCAGGTGAAGAACTGACCATCTGAAATAAAAACAGGATAACTAGTATTATGAGAAATGATACAAGTTCCATTCACAAAAATAACCTCATTAGAACAACATAGTTGCCCAGCAGAGTCATTTGTTAGTTGCTCCCCTTCAACGCACCAAACTCTCCTGAGAGCGAGGGGACAGACACTTCATACTATTAAGACTGCCAAAACCAAAATTCCCACTTGTCATGACAACAGAGAGATAAACTGAGTCTTACTGCCCTTTGAAGGCTATGAACATTTACGCAAAGAAAAAATTAAATGTTTACGTCAATTCGGTTTTGAATAGGCCAGTTACTAGGCTTAGATCCACTAAACAAGCTGAACTAGTTCTAACCACACCAAGATCATGAAACCCAGGGCTCATAAGGTCCAGCTTCTACCTGGACTATCTCACAGAGGATCAAGCACATGTTGGTACCAACTTCCCCTCAAATTTATTCTAACATGGAATGCATTATTATTTGCTGGCTTAGGTTTCTCTAACACCTTCTTTTTCACTTATTTAGAAGCTTGATAGTAGAATGTAGCTTGACTGTAGCTACAAAAAAACAATCTTCTGTATGTTCAAGAGCACTGAGGTTGGGTCCTTCCTCCTACTCATCCTCCCCTGAGAGCACTGATGACCACCTTCTTCATTGTCCACACTCTGAGAAAAGCTGCACAAAGGCTGTCTGAGAAATGCCACTGTCCAACAGCACTGCACAGACCCTAACCAGTTAGTTAAAGGTGTCCGGTAAGATAACGTCACCTACAAATGCAAAGAGAAATGTTTCCCAAATTAACATAATGTTAGCATAATATTTCAATGTTACATTACCAGCTGCAAGAGCCAAGCAATGCCAGTTGCCACAGGAAACTTGTAATATCGTCTGCTGGTTCAGTTTTTGTATTAACCTGAAACAGAAAAGGTTTTCCTCTTAAGAGGCATGCACAATGATCAGGAATATTCCCAACGGTTGTAATCAATAACATCTTTCCTAGAAGACTTTTAAAAATCAAATACATGATCTTACATGATATAATTCTACTAGTTCTTTCACCAACCTCCTAGGTTAGGAGTTACTGTTAGGCAGCTACTGTTAAAAAACAAAACGAAACAAAATAAAAAACATGTCTGCACTTAAACCGACCACCATAACTCTGTTAATTCCCACCTTCTCATCTCCAATTGAGGGGCAAATGGAGTAAGTTATGGAACAGAGATGCCCAGGAATATGGCTGGTGTCTAAATGGTTTTCAAAATGAGGGCAATGCCATGATCCAGCAATCCCACTTCTGGGTACATATCTAGAAGAATTGAAAGCAGGGTCCCAAAGAGATACTTGTAGACCCATGTTCAGAACAGCATTATTCACAATGGCCAAAAGGTAGAAGCAACTCAAGTGTCTATCAATAGATGAGTGGAAAAACAAAATGTCATATATTCATACAATGGGATATTAATCAGCCTTTGAAAAAATGGAAACTCTGACATATGCTGCAGTATGGGTGAAACTAGAAGACATTATGCTAAGTGAAATTATCCAGTAACAAAAGGCAAATATCTTATGAATACACTTATGAGAGATATCAAGAGTACTCAAATTCATACAAATCAAGTCTGATGATGAGAAACAGGGAGTTGCTGTTTAATGGGTAGACTTCAATTTTTGCAAGATAGGTTTTTACAATTTATGGAGACTGTTCATATAACTATGTAAGTATACTTAACATTACACACTTAAAAATGGTTAAGATGGAAAATTTTATGTTTGGTGTATTTTACAATTTTTGTTTACCACAATTTTTAAAAAAATAAGGGCAAAACCCAAATTCCCTAGGATGATAAAGAGGAAAATCATATGAATACATTTCAAATCCTGCTCCTCTGCTTGCTCATGTGAAAGACAGGGACAAAAACAGTACTTATTTTACACGTTGTGGTAAAAAAATAAATGAAAAAACTCCATGCAACGTGCCTGGTGCTGCCCCACAGAATTGGGCACCTGGGAATATCTCCTGTTCCCTATTGTAACAGCTTGCAAGTTGCCATGTTCCTCTGCATTAAGTCTATGCCAACGGAACAAAGGAGTCAGATGGACATGCCCTCGGGAGAGGGGTGTCTTAGAATATAGATGCCCAGTGGGGAGGAAATTATTTAGAGTGGCAAGGACATATTGCTTTTGTTAATGTTTTATTTTCTCACATACGAAAAGTTTATATAACAGAGTTCACATGTGCATTTAGCACCAAATAGAACCCAACTATTTTTTATTGAGATAATTGTAGATTGACATACAGTTATAGGAAATAATATAGAAATATTACACTACATGTTAACTAACTAGAATTTAAATAAAAAGTTGACAAATAAAAATAGTAAGTAAATTAAAAAAAAAATAGTACAGAGAGATCACATGTATACTCTGTCCAGTTTCCACTAGTGGTGACATTTTGTGAATCCACAGTATAAAAATCATAACCAGGATACTAATATTAATAAAATCTATAAATCTTACTCCTATTTCCCTAGCTTTATTTGTACTCAATTCTGTGTATTAATTTTATTACCTGTATAGGTTCATGTATCCACCACAATCAAGATACTGAATGGTTCAAACATCATGAGGATTCTTCATGTTATACTTTTATAACCACTGTTCCCCTCCCCTATCCTAGCCCTTGACAACCACTAATCTATCTTCCATTTCCAAAATTCTTTCATTTCAAGAATGTTATACAAATGAAAGCATTCAGTAGGTAAACTTTTGGGATTGGCTCTTTTTCCCTCTCAGAATAATTCCCTGGACATTCATCCAAGTTGTTTTGTGTATCAATAGCATGTAGAACCCCACTACTTTTTAAAATTGGAAAATGTATTACTACCTAAGGGACAAATGTTTCAGAAATTTTATGCAGTAAGAGTCCTTTTTTCCTTGGCCAGTTTCCACTCAAATTCCCTATGATTCTCCCTTCATGGGTCAACCATTATTCTTGTCACAACCTTCATAATCACATAGAAAGGAAGCAGATCAAAAGGACAAAGATAAACAACAGAGAAATTATAGCCTTGAGGTGGAGAGGAGGGATATATAAAGAATGCAAGCATATAGTATGTTTTACCTACGCATCTCATTCTATCCTCCCAGTAACTTCTTAAAGGCACACAATACATAATACCACTTTTAAGTTAAGAAATCGAGGTTTAGATAAGTTAAACAGTTTGTTCAAGGTCACCCACTTAATAAATAATAAAACCTGTATTAGAATAGAATCTGAAGCTGTTTGACTTCAAAGCTATGTTACTTTCCACAATGCTAGGATATGAAATAACAAATTTATTTCAACTAAGTTAAAATATAAAATTATATACAAACCAAGGCCTCAGAAGTCATCCATAATTTAGATATGACTAACAAAAATTAAATCATTCCTATAACACAAGTTACTTCACTTTTAGAAATGAAATGCCACTAAAAACCTTTGAGTCTTTGGTAATCAACAAGTGAAATATTTTTGTCATTTATGTTATAAATCTTTTCCCTAATTATCACACAGTCTCATTAAAATATATATAGCACCCTTTTTTTTATTGCCACTCTCTCCCCCCCAAATTAAACTAATTTTTGGAAAAAATAAATCCAAGATATTAGCTGTTCTAAATCAGGAAGTGAATCAAATCACTCTTCATGTTCCTCTTTTCCTTAAAACAGCTTTTGATTAAAGAGATATAAATCGAAGAAGGGCAAAAAGGAAGAGGAAGAAGAGTATTTGGTTCTCTAAGGGGACAATAACTGGGCAGGGAAGGAGAGGTTGTTTATTAAACAGATTTTCAATAAGCAGCACATGTGCTGGGCACCCTTAACAACAGTGATACTAAAATGAATAATCTAGGTCTCATGCCATCAAGAGCTCCCAGCTTTGTACAACAGATAGTCATTAAAAAAAACAGTTACAGAGAATATGACAAGTACTCTTGTAGGGGGAAGCTATATATATTTGTAATATAAAAAAAAAAACACAGGAATTAAATGAAGGAAATAAACTGGTGGCCTCTTTAATCATCAAGAACTCTTGAAAAACTGAGACTCCACCCCTAAGAAGTTCACCTGGAAGTAATTTCATTATTTTGAATATTTACTTAGTGGTGAAGCATCTGATGGATACTTAATTAAACCATCTAAGATTCAGAATTGAAGTAAATATTTGAGACTCAAAATGAATGATTAATATTTTTGTGTTAAAAAAAAACTTCTGTATGCTATTTTAGCTGCTCATAATGCTCATAATGGCTTATTTTTAGAGTAGTGGGTCAACCTTTTGATTGTAGTTTAAAGTCCTTAACTGAGTAATTGATTTAGGCTTACAATTTTAAATTAAAGGTTACTAAGTCCAGCAAGTAAAAAGATGATTTATTCAAACATTTATTGAGTTTCAAATACTATGCTAGCAACTAGGTTACTAGAATAAATAAAGTACAATTCTTGAACAACTCACATTTTTTTAACTGGAGATAGACATTTCTATAAATAATTACAATTTTTGTTATACATGCTATAAAGTATAAGGCACAGCAGTGGCACCAAAAAAGAATAGCAATTAAATGAAGTAGAACCAAAAACAAAGAGTCTAACAAAGCAACAGCAAGAAACAGAATTTATAAAACTGATATCTGAAAAGTCAGATTCCTGTCCATGACATTCTTACCTGGGCACTGCCACCGAATCCTCAGTAGTCATGAGTCCCAGTTGACCATCACTCCCTGCACCCCACGAAAACAGCTGGCCCCGGTCACTGAGGGCCAGACTGTGGGACTCACCACATGCCACATGGACAATGTGCTGATCTGCCAAAGCTCCAATTTGCTCTGAAAGAGACCAAACCAAGGAGGAAAAGGTATAGCCTAGAAATCACACAGAATTTTCTTCAGAATTTCTTCAGAATGATCCTCCTAGGCAGTTTTGTTTTTCAGAAAGAACTACTAAATTGGTATGTTTATCGAGATTATAAATTTTATATGTTTCTAAAGAAATCAATTCAGATCCCAGCTACACTGGTACCACGTATGCATGCATCAGCAACACATATCCCAGATGTCTTCTCTTGTGCCTGGTACTTCTCTCCAGCGAGAAGTCCGAAGGTTTACTATTTGCAGAGAGTGAACCAGAGAGGCCCAAATGTGAGTGGGAATGAGACAGATGACTAAAAGCAGTGGCAATGAGTGAAATTCTGCCTGGGAACAATAAGACCCTCCCTCCTAGAGCCCTCCCTCCCTAACGGAGGAAGCACCTTTCTCCCCACAGTTCGGGGACAGTCTCAACATACGTAGGTAATAAAAAAGAGGATTTCCCTGAGAAAACAGGCCCAAAAGAGAAGATCCACAGACATTGACATCTGTGGGTCCCCAGTGAAATATCCAGCTTCCTGCTAGTTAACAAGCCTTGCCCACAGCTCCACTCACGTTTTAGTACCTTACTTTTAAATATAAAAGGCTGGCCCAGGATTATCACATGTAAGGAAAATGCTAACATGAAAGAAAAGAGCAAAACAAACAGAAGAAAATGAACTGTGAAAATAAAGATCAATCTTGGAGCAGAAAAAAATTTATGTTGTCAGAGAAATAAAAGAAGATAAGGACCATTGAAACATCTGAGAAACAAAATCATCTTAGAAAATGAAAATACAGCAGCAAAAATTTAAAGAAAAAAGCCGTTGGGGTACCTGGCTGGCTCATTTGGGGTTGTGGGCTCAAGCCTCACATTGAGTGTAGAGATTACTTAAAAATAAAATCTTTTTTTTTTAATATGAAATTTACTGTCAAACTTGTTTCCATGTAACACCCAGTGCTCATCCCAACAGGTGCCCTCCTCAATGCCCATCACCCACCCTCCCCTCCCCCCAAACTCCATCAAACCTCAGTTTATTCTCAGTTTTTAAGAGTCTCTTGTGGTTTGGCTCTCTCCCTAACTTTTTTTTTCTTCCCCCTCCCCCATGGTCTTCTGTTAAGTTTCTCAGGATCCACATAAGAGTGGAAACATATGGTATCTGTCTTTCTCTCTATGACTTATTTCACTTAGCATAACACTCTCCCGTTCAATCCATGTTGCTACCGATGGCCAGATTTCATTATTTCTCATTGCCAAGTAGTATTCCATTGTGTATATAAACCACAATTTCTTTATCCATTCATCAGTTGATGGACGTTTAGGCTCTTTCCATAATTTGGCTATTGTTGAGAGTGCTGCTATAAATATTGGGGTACAAGTGCCCCTATGCATCAGCACTCCTGTATCCCTTGAGTAAATTCCTGGCAGTGCTATTGCTGGATCATAGGATAGGTCTATTTTTAATTTTTTGAGGAACCTCCAAACTGTTTTCCAGAGTGGCTGCACCAGTTTGCATTCCCACCAACAGTGCAAGAGGGTTCCCGTTTCTCCACATCCCCTCCAGCATCTATAGTCTCCTGATTTGTTCATTTTGGCCACTCTGGCGTGAGGTGATATCTGAGTGTGGTTTTGATTTGTATTTCCCTGATGAGGAGCGACATTGAGCATCTTTTCATGTGCCTGTTGGCCATCTGGATGTCTTCTTTAGAGAAGTGTCTATTCATGTTTTCTGCCCATTTCTTCACTGGATTATTTGTTTTTTGGGTGTGGAGTTTGGTGAGCTCTTTATAGATTTTGGATACTAGCCCTTTGTCTGATATGTCATTTGCAAATATCTTTTCCCATTCTGTCGGTTGCCTTTTAGTTTTGTTGATGGTTTCCTTTGCTGTGCAGAAGCTTTTTATCTTCATGAGGTCCCAGTAGTTCATTTTTGCTTTTAATTCCCTTGCCTTTGGAGATATGTCAAGTAAGAAATTGGTGTGGCTGAGGTCAGAGAGGTTTTTTCCTGCTTTCTCCTCTAGGGTTTTGATAGTTTCCTGTCTCACATTCAGGTCCTTCATCCATTTTGAGTTTATTTTTGTGAATGGTGTAAGAAAGTGGTCTAGTTTCATTCTTCTGCATGTTGCCGTCCAGTTCTCCCAGCACCATTTGTTAAAGAGACTGTCTTTTTTCCACTGGATATTCTTTCCTGCTTTGTCAAAGATTAGTTGGCCATACTTTTGTGGGTCCAATTCTGGAGCCTCTACTCTATTCCAATGGTCTATGTGTCTGTTTTTGTGCCAATACCATGCTGTCTTGATGATTACAGCTTTGAAACCTACAGACATCACAATGACTCTAAACCCATATCTTTCAATAATAACACTGAATGTAAATGGACTAAACACTCCAACCAAAAGACACAGGGTATCAGAATGGATAAAAAAACAAGACCCATCTATTTGCTGTCTACAAGAGACTCACTTCAGACCTGAGGACACCTTCAGATTGAAAGTGAGGGGATGGAGAACTATCTATCATGCTACTGTAAGTCAAAAGAAAGCTGGAGTAGCCATACTTAGACAAACTAGACTTTAAAGGCTGTAACAAGAGATAAAGAAGGGCATTATATAATAATTGCAGGGTCTATCCATCAGGAAATGTCTATGCGCCGAATATGGGAGCCCCCAAATATACAAAACAATTACTCACAAACATAAGCAACCTTATTGATAAGAATGTGGTAATTGCAGGGGACTTTAACACCCCACTTACAGAAATGGATAGATCATCTAGTCACACGGTCAATAAAGAAACAAGGGCCCTGAATGATACATGGATCAGATGGACTTGACAGATATAGTTAGAACTCTGCATCCCAAAGCAATGGAGTATACTTTCTTCTCGAGTGCACGTGCAATGTTCTCCAACATAGATCACATGCTGGGTCACAAAACAGCCCTTCATAAGTATACAAAAATTGAGATCATACCATGCACACTTACAGACACTCAATGCTATGAAACTTGAAATCAACCACAGGAAAAAGTCTGGAAAACCTCCAAAAGCATGGAGGTTAAAGAACGCCCTACTAAAGAATGAATGGGTCAACCAGGCAATTAGAGAAGAAATTAAAAAATACATGGAAACAAACGAAAATGAAAATACAACAATCCAAACGCTTTGGGATGCAGCGAAGGCAGTCCTGAGAGGAAAATATATTGCAATCCAGGCCTATCTCCAGAAACAAGAAAAATCCCAAATACAAAATCTAACAGCACACCTAAAGGAAATAGAAGCAGAACAGCAAAGACACCCCAAACCCAGCAGAAGAAGAGAAATAATAAAGATCAGAGCAGAAATAAACAATACAGAATCTAAAAAAACAGTAGAGCAGATCAATGAAACCAAGAGTTGGTTTTTTGAAAAAATAAACAACATTGATAAACCTCTAGCCATGCTTCTCAAAAAGAAAAGGGAGATGACCCAAATAGATAAAATCATGAATGAAAATGGAATTATCACCACCAATCCCTGAGAAATACAAGCAATTATCAGGGAATACTATGAAAAATTATATGCCAACAAACTGGACAACCTGGAAGAAATGGACAAATTCCTAAACACCCACACACTTCTAAAACTTAAATGGGAAGAAATAGAAAACTTGAACAGATCCATAACCAGCGAAGAAATTGAATCCGTTATCAAAAATCTCCCAACAAATAAGAGTCCAGGACCAGATGGCTTCCCAGGGGAATTCTACCAGACATTTAAAGCAGAGATAATACCTATCCTTCTCAAGCTGTTCCAAAAAATAGAAAAGGGAAGGAAAACTTCCAGACTCATTCTATGAAGCCAGCATTACTTTGATTTCTAAACCAGACAGAGACCCAGCAAAAAAAGAGAACTACAGGCCAATATCCCTGATGAATATGGATGCAAAAATTCTCAACAAGAGACTAGCAAATCGAATTCAACAGCATATAAAAAGAATTATTCACCACGAACAAGTGGGATTCATTCCTGGGCTGCAGGGCGGGTTCAACATTCACAAATCAATGTGATACATCACATCAATAAAAGAAAAGAACCATATGATTCTGTCAGTCGATGCAGAAAACATTTGACAAAATTCAGCATTCTTTCTTAAAAATAAAATCTTAAGAGGGGCGCCTGGGTGACTCAGTTGGTTGAGTGTCTCTGACTCTTGATTTTGGTTCAGGTTATGATCCCAGGGTCATGGGACCGAGCCCTACCATCAGTGTGGAGCCTGCCTGAGATTCTCTTTCTCTCTCTGCCCCTCTCCCCAACTTGTGTTCTGTCTCTCTCTAAAAAAATAAACAAAAATTAAAATAAAGTAAAATCTTAAGGAAAAAGCCTTCAAAAGCAGGATGGCAAACTGGAATTGAAGAAATTTTCTAAAAAACAGAACAAAAAGGCAAAGAGCAAAACAGAGGGAGGAAAAAAGAAAGAAATGAGGGGATTATTCCAAGAGGTCCAATAACAGAAAAATAAGAACTCCAAAAAGAGTATGAGAAAAACACAAGGTAAAATATTTCAAAGAAGAAACACAAGAAAAGTTCTCATAACTGAAGGACTTAAGTTTCACATTGAAAGGACCTATGAAGGACTCAGAATAATGACTGATGATAGACCTACTTCAGAGCATTTCATCTTGAAATTTTAGAACACCAAAACAGACTCTAAAGTTTCTAGAGAAGAAAACAGTTTAAATACAATAGAACAAGGATCAGAACAGCATCAGACTTCTCAGAAGCAATACTGAAAACTAGAAGACAATGGAGCAATGCCTTCACAATTCTCAAGGAAAATGACTTCCAACTGAGAATTCTGTATCTAACCAACCATGAATCAAATGTGTGTGGGGGGGGGGGGGGAGAATAATTTTCAGGCATGTAAGGCTCTCAAAATATTTTATGTCAGATGCTGCCTTTCTCAGAAAGTTACCATAAGATCATGCCTCCAAAACAAAGGAAAATACAGGACCCAGGAAACAAAAATCTTACACAAGAAGAGGTGAAAAACATTTCCAAAACACTCTGTAGCAGGCCTATGAAGCAAAGTTGAAGGAATGCCTCTAAGGTGAAAAATGAAATACAATCTGATGAATTTTATATTGTTATGGTTTTACAGTTATTTCAGAAAATAAAGAGGTTACTATGCAAAAGAAAAAAAATAAAAAGAAATCATTAACTTCATGAAACACATAAAATGTTTTATAGGAAATAAAAGTAATCATGTTATATACACAACCACAATAACCAAATACATGTAATTTACATAATTAAAAATCTCGTGTCAATTGATTTAAAAACTCAACTATTTGGGAAAGGGTAAGTGTCTAGGGGTGAGGAAGAGAAGAGAGTGGGTGGAGAATATAAAAGAATGCTAATCTTCCCCAGTGTCTCTACAGTATATGTAGAGAAAAAATAGCATTATAAGCATGTTATTTAGAAATATAAAGGTAAATATTAAAAGAAAGAGCTAAATAAAAGAGTTGACAGGAATGGTCTCTGCTAGTGAAGACAGGGGAGGCAGGGAGCTGCTATTTGAGCTAAACATAGTTAGTGTAAATATTTTACTTGAAAACAAAAGCTTTTTAAAAAAAATAAGCAACTAAAAATATGCTCACGTCAAGGAAATCTCCTGAAAGATACTTTAACTCCTGTAGTTCCCATTGCCCAACTTCTTTAACTTCGACTCACCATTAGAACCTATGTTCCAACTCAGCCTTGCCTCACACACTAGGAACAGTCCTGTCTTTATTTCGGAATAAGGTAAGAAACTCCTAATCAAAGTACCTCAGGTGGTTCAGACTCTACTCGTCTGACCAAATATCCACCTTGCACCACAGTTCCAGGAGTTGGGCAGTTTTTATGTTCTCCTGGGCCTGGGTGCCTGGCCTGACACATCAGCCATGACTGAGGCCTGGCCCCTAATACCTGACTTCCTATGCCAACCATTAGCTTTTCTTGTCTGGATATTAGCATTAGCCTAATATTAACAGTAATAAGTTTCTCCACTGTCTGACAGGATACTCTCTACCTGATCTGCCACCTATTTTCTTGCCTCAAAATCTGTCAATAACATCCCTCTTGATCTTATTTACCACAGCTGAACAGCCTCGAAAGGGCATGTCTAGATTCCAAGTACCATTTACTCCCAATCTGGTCAAGTCCAAGACAAACCAATTCCTGTACCATCACATATTAGCCATCAAAACAGACATCAAACCACCATTGCCACAACAATAAAACCTGCAGCCCCAAAGGCAATGTCTGGTAATGCAAAAATCTATGAAGAATCAAACCACCGACTGTACCACATCCAACTTATTTTATTTCTTCTGACCAGAAAACCCAGCTCATCTGATTCAGACTGGAGATCTGTTAGAGTGAAATTATAATCCCTCTTCTAGAATACACTCCTTAGGTCGGGCCAATGTGGGAATGAATGCTTCATTCACACCTCTCCCTGAACACTCCCTTGCCCCAGTTGGGAACAGTCAGGCTGCAGCGCACATTTTCACATGCAATCTCTCTGGTTCATTCTGTCAGGACTATATGCTATATTTTGCAGATCATGACAGAACCTCAACCCACGCATTAAAATAATTAAACATACTGAGAAATATTTGGCATTTTTTGATGATAAAAGTATATTTTCTCTCTGATCCTCTCATAGCAACCCTTTAAAGTCTTTAACAGTCTTTAGCAATGCTCTCAACACTGAATGAGCCAAAGGAATAGGGCAGAACAGTGACAAATGTGGAATACGCTTAGAGCAAGTCAGCAGTTCAACTGGACTTATAACATCAGGATTATTTCTACCTGGTTTTTGAGCCTACCACAATTTTTAATGTATTCTCAAGCTAATAGTGAATTGGGCATTAAACCATCAAAGGGTGGTAATAGAGAAGGATGGTATGAACCTAGAGGGTACATGGATGATGTCAATACTTACTTAATCCTGCAGCAACCCTGTGAAGCAGGGTTATAATAAGCCTCAGCTCAGAAAACATGTAACGTGGCCAAGAGTCACAATTAATGAATGGAGGAGCTAGAACTGGATCCCATGTCCTTCTAACTTCAGAGCGATTATACCCACTAGGCTGTGTTATATTCTTTCATGGAAAAGGACTAGAAAGATTTTAAGTCGGTAAAAGTAACAATAAAGTGATTAATCTAGGTATGGATAACAAAAAAAATGACTCTTTTTCTTCATTGTCTGTTCAGATGAGAAATACATTTAATAGTCTGCAGTTGGATGGAAAGTATACAGAATATACAAAATTAGTAATCAACATTTGGTACTAAATTTTTAACTAATAAAACTATAATAAATTAAATGTCAGCAGTTGGTATGATAAAAAGGATTAAACTCTCATTACTTAACTGTATCCTTTCTGAATTTCTCCCAATCACCTATTCGAAGATTGTGCTTTTCTTTAATAGTAGAAAAGACAAGGCCATGCTGTGAGAAATCCTATGCTCTGCACTGCCATCCTATGGATTCTAAATCCTTACATTCACGCAACCCTGATTCCTGCTTCCCACTGAACACACCCTAGTGCACGCCCCATCTCCTGCTGCTACACTCTTGCTCTCCCCTGGCAGTGTTCCCTCAGTACTCTCAACCCAGTCTGAGGGGTGCAGCTGACTTGAACTAAAGATCTGGGATGATGGAAATAAGATTATCTCAACAAACCACTCAAAACAGAAAATAGTCCAAATTCTCCTGCAGATCCCAAAAAGAGAATTTCCTAGTGCCTGATTCTCCTCCGGGGGTCCCCTGTCTTCCCACAACACAACTAGGTGCTCTCGCTCTCTCTCTCTCTCTCTCTCTCCAGTATTTCCTTCTGTATCTGTCTTGTCCTAAGCCTTTTCCAACTACTTTCTTAATTATTCATCTAAACATTTGGCGGGAGGTGGTCTGGGCTATGCTTAGACTCAACTCTATAACACAACAATAACAGGAAAGAGTTATTTCCACAAGAGAAATTCTATCTTGTTCCTGAGCCAAGGCATTCAAACCAGCTTCAGCTTTCCAAAAACAAATTTTTTATTTACTGTACAGTAAGACTGGCCTTTTATTATGTACAAGTCTATGAATTTAAGCACATGTCACAATCAAGATATGGAACATCACTCCAAAAAAAGTCCTTTGTGCTGTCTCTTAGTCACACACTCTCCTCATCCCTAACTCCGGACAACCACTGATCCCTTTTCTAGCATTATAGTTTTAGATTTTTCTATAGCATCACATAAATGGAATTCTATAGTATCTAACCTTTCAAGTCTGGATTCTCTCACTCTATACAATGACTGGGAGACTGATCCAGGTTGTTGCATGTATCCCACAGTGACCAGTACTCCACTGATTATGGATGTACCACAAACCACTGTTCCTAGTTTGCAGCAATTATAGAGTTGCAATAAGCATTTGTGTACAGGTAACTATGTAAGAATAAATTTTCATTTTCTGAAGTAAATGCCAGAAGTAAATACTTAAACTTCCTAGATTATTATTTTTGAAGTCAATTCCTTTTTCTTTTGTTTTGTTTTTTGTTGTTTTTGGGTTGGTTTTTTTTTTTTGATAGAGAGAAAGAGTGCACGCAAGTGAGCAACAGGCAGAGAAAGAGAAGTAGGGCTCACTCGAAGCAAGTCACGAGATCACCCAATGTGGGACTCAAACTCATGAACTGTTAGATCATGACCTGAGCCTAAATCAGATGCTTAACTGACCGAGTCACCCAGGTGTCCCTGAAGTCAATTTCTTATACACAGCATGTGGTAGGGTTATTTTTAAAAATCTAATATAAGATCTGTATTTTGATTGTTTTTAGACTATTTATATTTAATAAAATTAGTGATATGTTTGGATTTTTGACCTACCTTTCTGTTATTTGTTTTCAGTGTGTTCCCTCTGTTTTTCATGGCTCTTTTTCCTCATTCCTACCTTCTGCATTATTTACGTATTTGCTAACATTCCATCTTAATTCATTGTGCTTTTTACTATATCTCTTTGTATAGTTACCTAAGTGATTGCTCTAGGGATTACAATATAAATAATTATTTTTTTCAGTGTCTACTTAGAATCAATACCATTTCAAGTAGAATGCAGAAAATTTATCATTATATGGGTCCCTTTATCCTCCTCCCCCTGTGTCTTAAATATTACATCTGTACACTTTGAAAACTCTACCACAATGTTAGAATTTTTGCTGTAAATCAAATATATTTTAAAGAACTCAAGAAGAGAACAGTCTATAATATTTACCCATATACCTACTATTTCTGTTGCTCTTTCTTCATTCCTGATATCCAGTATTCCTTCTGTTATCATTTCCTTTCTGTCCAAATAACGTTCTTTAGCAATTGTCTAGGACAGGTCTGCTGGCTATGGGTTTTCTGACTTTTCCTTTATCTGAAAATGCCTTTGTTTCACATTCATTTGTAAAGGGTATTTTTTTGCTGGACAGAGAATTCTGGATAGACTTCTATTCTTGCAGCACTTTAAAAATGCTGTGCCGCTTATGGCCTCCATAGCTTCTGGGGTGAAATTCACTATGATTTGATTCAATCTTGTCCTACAGGTAATATGTGTTTTTCCTCTGGTTGCTTTCAAGTGTTTTTTCAGAAGTTTGATTATGATCTTGGTGTGGATTTCTTTCAGTTTATCTTACTTGGGTTTACTGCACTTCTTGAATCTGTTTATATCTATTGCCAATTTAGAAGTTTATCAGCCATTATCCTTTTCAGTACCACATTCTTTCTCCTCTCCTGACAAGACTCTCATGACATGAATATTAGACTTTCTGTCCTTGTCCCACAGGTCGCCAAAATCCTGTTTCATTTTTACCTTCACTCTGTTCTATCTCTGTTATTCAGATGGGGGAATTTCTATTGGCCTATCTTCAACTTCACTGATTCTTTCTTCTGTCCTCTCCATTCTGCTACTGAGGCCATCCAATGAGTTTTCCATTTTGGCTACCTTATTGGTTCCTCTTTATATAATCTATTTCTTTGCAGAGAATTTCATTTTTCCATTTATTTCACTAGAGTTTGAGCCTGACTATTGGAATATTTGTGTGACAGTTGCTTTAAAATCTTTGTCAGATAATCCCAATACCTATGTTATTCTAGTTTTGCCATCAACTGATTGTCCCTTACCATACTAGTTGAGATTTTCCTGGGTTTACATATGCTGAGTAATTCTGAATTGTACCATAAACATTTTGAGTATTTTAAGACTCTGTGACTTATTTAAATCTTCTGGAGAATGCTGACAATTGTGTTTTAGTTTTCAAAGCTTCTGCACTGCCATTCAGATTTGTGCCCTGCACATAGCACATGGTGGCCAGCCTGGAACATGGGTGGTGATGTATGTGTTAGTTCAGTTCTCAGAGTCGTTTATATGTGAAGTAGGATAAGATCCACATATACACAGCTCAGGGGTGAGCCCAGGAGTTTAGATAACTATATCTAGCTGCTTTCTCAAGCTCCTCCTTCCCTTAAATCTCCCCAATACTTTCAGGTTTCTTGGAGCTCCTTTGTAACTTTCCAGTCAATATACTGTACTTCCACAGCTGTATGTGCCTCTGGGACCAAATGGCAGGAAGACCAGAGGGGGAAAGTGGTGAACTCAATGGTAGTTCAGTGGTACCTTGAATTCTGGTCTTTCCCAATCCACCTGCCATCATTTGCTTTTCAGCACCCAAAAAGAGCTACTTCATGCATTCTGTCCAGGTTTTATAGTCACATTCAGCAAGAGAGAGAGAAAAGAATGTGCTTGCCCCATCGTACCTGAAACTGGAAACCCAGAGCCAGAATCTTAAAATAACATTTTTCTTCCCCGACATGTATGGATTTTTTTTTTTTAATCAGACGAAGTCCACAAACTATCTTTGTTCAACCTAGCTAAATTAAAAGAAAAAGCAAAGACACAGCTCTCTCACAAATGCTCCAACTAAAGTCATATTAACCTTCCTATATGGTGTAGAGCTGGATTCCTGGAGACATGCAGCATCTCTGAGCAGCTGATACTTCATTTAAATTATCCAGGAATATCAAATGTTTACTTGCTTAATCCTATGTATGCCAATCCTATGACCAAGTTTAAGCAATCATTGAACCAAATAGTTTCAACTAAAGAATGAGAGAAAAAGACCAATTATGACAGACTTCAGAGTAGTATTTCTCAGTTCAGAGACAGGTGACTTTATCTTGGGCCTTAAAGTTTATATACAAATGTCCCCACCCCACCCCCCAAAAAAACAAACCAAAAAAACCTAAAAAACACTATGAAGAATGTTTCTGATAATATTGTCTTCTTAGAGCCATAAATTTCAAGTTACCATATATGCTTTCAGATGCAATAAACCAGACACACTAAGGCAGGTAGGACATATGGAGGCCTGTCACAGGCAATGGAAGGGGAGAGGACTGTGTTTTTGAGTCACTAGCACTGCAGTAGTCAGAATAAGATCAGCTGCAATGACTCAGTTATTTTTTAGGAACTCAGAATTGCCAATCATGGCATAATTTGATGCCATGTTTTAACAGACAAGCATGGTTCTGGTCCAAGATGACAAGGTAGGAAGACCCTGAACTCACTTCCTCCATGGAACATATTAAATCTACACCTATTTATACAGTAATTCCTCCTGAAGAACTGAGGGCTGACTAAACAGCTTTAGCATATCAAAAAACCACATAGAGAATGGCAAGAAAGGAGACACAGTAACTAACCAAACCCCCACCCCAACACTGTGAACTGCAGTGGGGAGGGACAGTACTGAGGGACCGTGAGCAGATATGTCTGCCATGGGGCACAGGAAAAAAAGCCTCAGTTTAAAAGAGAAACCTGATACATAAAAGTACATAAGAAATACAGCTCTAAAACTTTATCAACTAGCAGGGAAGTTGCTGGAACTCTCTTCAGGTCGAAGGGGCTAGTGACATGGTTAGCATTCCTCCTGCACTTTGACAGTGCAAATGAGAGCAGGGTCTCATGGCCATAGCCACAAGATGCCATAGCTGGCCTGCCACCTCAGTGAGCACAGGGTCCCTAGCCCACAACATTCCTGGATGCCCTGAGGCCCAGAAAAAAAAGCCATGGTTAAAAAGAGCAAAAAGAATATATAAGAAGTAGCCCTAAAACCCTGCCAAACAGCAGAGGAGCTGCTGAAACCCTCTCCAGGTCTGAGGTCCTAAAGAGCACCATGGTTTACGTTCCCCTTCCACCTTGAAAGCATGGATCACAACAAGGTCCAGGCACCCTAAGCAGCCTACTGCTTCAGCGAGCCCCAGACCCCTAACCCACACGAGTCCCAGCCCTCCCACTAAGGAGAAACCCAGCACACACACACCACGACATCCCTGGTCAGTGCTCATTACAGCCATTACAACAAGGTGACACAAGTACACAGCACCCTAGAACACTCCAGGCCTGTATGACTTCGACTTCAGATAGCTTGGCTAAGGCTCCCCGCCGATGCAGAGTGCTCTGACATCCTGGCTCACACTGACTTCAGCTCTGGCAGCACATCCCCCTGATAGAGCACCCCAGAACCCCAGTCCATGCCTGCCTCAGTTCCAGCTGCCCCACTAGGGCACCCCCTAAATGGAATGCCCCACGAACCCAGAGCCAATACCCCACCTCATCTCCAGCCAAACCACAGATGTCCCCTGTCCAGAGTGCCCTGGGACATCCTGGCCCACATCAACCTTGGCTGACCAACCAGTCATCATACCAGAGCACCCCCTATACTGAATACCCCATGACCACCCCCCACAGCTTACACCCACTTCAGCTTTAGCAGGCCTGCGGGGGGGGGGGGGGGGGAACCGCCCCCAGGACAACACCAAACCACACCCAATTCAGCTCTTACCATCCCACCAGGGCAGCCACAGTACCGAGTGCCCTGAGACCGCAAGCCCATGGCCACAATTCCAGCTAGGCAGGCAAAGCCACTAGGCACACACAGTCTACACAGGGATGATGACGCACAAAACCATGCTTCAAGTTCAGGAGAAGTAGCTGTTCTGCCTAACCCATTGACACAAACACAGAAAGTCAAGTAAAATGAGAAGACAGAGAAATATGATCCAAATGAAAGAACAAAACAAAACCTCAGAAAAAGAACAAAATCATTTAAGCTCATAAAAATGCTTACTGCACTGGAGCAGAGTGGATAAACTCACTGAGAACTTCAACAAAGAGATACAAAAATATAAAAAAGAACAATCAGAGCTGAAGAATACAATAACTAAATGAAAAATACACTAAGGGGAATCCACAGCAGATTAGCAGATGCAGAAGAATGGAGCAGCAACCTAGAAGAAGAGTAGTAGAAAGCACCGAAGCTCAACAGCAAAAGAAAAAACAGAATTTTTTAAAAATGGGGATGGGGGGGGTGCCTGGCTGGCTCAGTCAGTATTGCATGCAACTCTTGAGTGCAGGGTTGTGAGTTTGAGCCCTATGTTGGGTGTAGAATTTACTTAAAAAAAAAAAAAAAGTGGACACTTAATGCAGTTGATGTTCTAATAAACTATTCATTGTAGCAACTCCTCTGATTCTATCTAGGTAAAAAAAAAAAAAAAAAAAAAAAAACGAACACCACTAACACATCTTTTGGGCTCTCTATATTCATATGCAATAAAACTGTTACTTAAAAATAAATAAATAAATGAGGATAGATTAAAGCATATCTTGGACAACACCAAGGGAACAAAACTTCACATTATAGGGGTCCCAGGAGGAGAAAAGATAGAGAATGGGGCAGAAAGTTTATTTGAAGAAACAACAGCTGAAAACTTTCCTAACCTCGGAAACAGACATCAGGCTTAGGAAGCACAGAAAGTTCAAAAAATTAATCCATGACACATAATAATTAAAATGCCAAGGGTTAGGGGCACCTGGGTGGCTCAGTCGGTTAAGCGTCCGACTTCGGCTCAGGTCATGATCTCGCGGTCCATGAGTGCGAGCCCCGCATCGGGCTCTCTGCTGACAGCTCAGAGCCTGGAGCCTGTTTCAGATCCTGTGTCTCCCTCTCTCTGACCCTACCCCGTTCATGCTCTGTCTCTCTCTGTCTCAAAAATAAATAAACGTTAAAAAAAAATTGTTTTTTAAATGTCAAGGGTTAAAGATAAAGAGAAAAATTTAGAAGCAGCAAAAGAGAAGCACTAAGTCATATACAAACTTATATATATATAGAAACCCCAAAAAGCTATCAACTGATTTTTCAGCAGAAACCCTCCAGGCCAGAAGGGAGTGGCTTTTATTCAAAGAAGAAAATCTACCAGCAAGAACACTCTATCTGGCAAGGTTATCATTCAGAATTGAAGGAGAGATAAAGAGTTTCCCAGACAAAAGTCAAAGGAATTAATCACCACTAAACATTTACAAGAAATGTTAAAGAACTTCTTTACATGAAAAATAAAAGATCATAATTAGAAATGAGAAAAGTATGAATAAAAGACGTAAAATATGACAACATATACATAAAAGATAGAGGGAGAGGGGAGCAAAAAAGTAGTTATTTTAGAATGTATTTGAACTTAAGTGACCATCAATTTAATATAGACCGATATATACTCAGAATGTTATATATAAAACACATGGTAACCGCAAGCCCAAAACCTATAATATGTGCACAAAAAATAAAGAGAAAGACAAGCGCAACACTACACAAAGTCATCAATCACGTGAAAAGAACAAGAGAAGGAACAAAGAACTACAAAAACAATCAGAAAACAATTACCTATCAAAAATTACTTTAAATATAAATGGTCTAAATGCTCCAATCAAAAGACATGACATTAAAAGGAACAATTCATCAAGAAGACCTAATAATCTTTTATCACAGCAGGGATGCCAGGATGGCTCAGTCGGCTAAGTGTCCAACTCTTGGTTTTGGCTCACTGTTCATGAGTTTGAGTCCCATGTGAGGCTCTGTACTGATAGTGTGGAGCCTGCCTGAGATATTCTCTCTCTCTCTCTCTCTCTCCCTCTCTCTCCCCCTCCCTTGCTCACTCTCTCTCAAAATAAGTAAATTTTAAAAAGTATTAATTTTATCACAGCAGGCAAAACATTTCTTATTGAGATCCATCTACTTTATCTTTAGATTGCAGTCCTCTGTCCGTTTTCTCTTAAAAACATATGCATGTGAAAAAACTCCAATCAAACAGAGATAGAATGTATTGATGGGCAAGACCCAACTGCATACTGCCTTCAAAATACCCACTTCAAATATAAAGACAAAGAAAAATGAAAAGTAAAAGATATATCCTGTTAACACTAATCAAAAGAAAGGTGAAGTTGCCATATTCATATCAGGCAAAGTAGACTTCAAAGCAGTGAATATTATCAGGGATAAAGAATGACATTTCATGACATTAAAAGAAACACTTTATCAAGAAGACCTAATAATCTTAAATAATTTAAATAAACCTTAGTCTTAAATGTGTGCATACCTAGAGTTTCAAAATACACATAGCAAAACTTAGAGAGCCAAAAGAAGAAATAAACAAATCAACGATAGTCAACAATTTAAACACTATACTCTCACTAATGGATAGAACAAGCAGACACAAAATCAGTAAGTATATAGTATACTGAACAACATCATCAACTTCACCTAATTGATATTTATAAAACACTAGCTACCCATCAACAGCAAAATACACATTCTTTCCAATTGCACACAGAGCATTCACCAAAATAGACTGTATTCTGGGCTATTATACAAATCTAAATAATTTTAAGAGGCCTGAAATCATACAAAATATGTACTGTGACCATAGAGTATTAAACTAGAAATCATTAAATGAAAAATATCAGTAAAATCCCTATGTATTTGGATATTAAACTACACACCTCGAAACAATCCATAGGTCAAAGCAGAAATCATAAGGGAAATCATTACAAAGTACTTTGAACTAAACAAGAACATGTCTATTGAGAATTTGTGGAATACTGCTAAATAAAGTGAAGCTTAAAAGGAAACTTTTTAGCATGAAATGCTCATTAGAAAAGAAGTGGCAAGTCAGTGATTTAAATTTCCACATTAAGAAAATGGAAAAAAATAGTAAATTAAGCACAAAGTAAGTAAATAAAAGAAAGGAAATGGTAATAGCACAAACCAATAAAATAGAAAAGAAGAAGGAGGAGGAGGAGGAGGAGGTGGTGGAGCAGAAGAAACAGCAGCAGGAGCAAGAACAGCAGCACCAGCAGAAGAAAAATCACTGAAACCAAAAACTTTTTCTTTAAAAATATTAATAAAATTAATTAACCTCTACCCAGTCTAATCAGGAAACAAAGAGAGAAGACACAAATTATCTCCATCAAAAAAAAAAAAAAAAAAACCCAGAACGTACAGACATGAAAAGGATAACAAGGGGACATTATAAAAAATTTTATGCACCAAAACATGACCACTTAGGTGAAGTGGACAAACTCCTTCAAAGACAACCAATGAAAACTCACATCAGACAAAATAGGTAATCTGACTATTCTCATATCTTTAAAAAAAATGAAATTGTAACTAAAAACGTCCTCCAAAGAAATCTCTAGGCTCAAATGGCTTCACTGGAGATTCTACCAACCATTTAAGGAAGAAATAATAACGTATAATGAGTCTATATATAATATAGACAAACTTCCAGAAAACAGAAGGGGGTACACCTCCCAACTCATGGTATAAGGCTGGCATTCCCCACAGAACAAAACCAAAGACACTGAAAGAAAAGAAAATCAATAATCCTCATGAACACAGATGCACAAACCTTACCAAATTTTTAGAAATCAAAAGAAGCAATATGTAAAAATCACCAAGTGAGATTTATCCCAAGAATGCAAGTTCAACTTAATAAACAAGTACAATTCATGAAATTCACCACTCAATATACTAAAAATGAATATACATACAATCACTTCAGTAGACTGAGAATAGCTTAACAAAATTCAATACTCATAGCTTAAAAAAATTAATAAGTATCAAGCATCTTCCACAAGTTGATAAAAGGAATCCAAGAAAAACCCACTGTTAACATCACATTTAATAGTGAAAAATGAATGCTTTCCCTCTAAGATCATGAACAAGGCAAGGATATCTACTTTTATCATTTCTATTCATCATTGTTCTACAGTTCATTCAGTGAAATAAAGAAAGAAGATGAAATAAAAGGCACAGGAAGGAACAAATAAATGTTCTGACATTGTAGACAACATTATCATTTATGCAGAAATTTGTAAGAAGTCCACAAAAATGCTACTAGAACTATTAAGAGACTTTAGCAAGGTGATTCAAGATCAACATACAAAAACTTAACTGTATTTCTATATACTACTAAAGAAATTAAGTATTAAATTCTTTTAAAATACCAAGTGTAATAACAGCAAATATATGAAGTATTCAGAAACAGGGGCACCTGGGTGGCTTAGTCAGCTGAGCGTCCGACTTTGGCTCAGGTCAGTCATGATCTCATGTAAAATACTTAAAACACAAAAAACATGAATCCTAAAAGTAAAAAGTAATAATTGAATTTCATCAAAATAAAAACTTTTGCTCTTCAAAAGACACTGTTAAAAACATGAAAAGGAAAACCAGAGATTGGAATATTTGCGAAATATTTGATAAAAGTCTTGTATACTGAATATATGAAGTAACTATTAAATGTTAGGAATGAGATAAGCAATGGAACGCCTAGCTGGCTCAGTCAATAGAGCATGTAATTCTTGATCTCAGGATTCTGAGTTTGAGCCCCACACTAGGTATAGACGTTACTTAAAAATAAAATCTTAAAAAAAGAAAAAGAATAAGACAGCATTTTGATTTTTTTAATGGACAAAATATTTGAACATAACTTTGCCAAAAATAAGATATATGAATGGCTAAAAATGAGCACATGAAAAGCTGCTCAACATCATTAGTCATTAGTGAAATGTATATTAAAAACCACAATGAGATTCTACTGCACACCAATTTGAATGGCTACAATTAAAAAGATGGACAATACCAAGTGATAGAGAGGATAGGGAACAACTAGAACTTGTATGAACTGCTGGTGGAATTTTAAACTGGTACTGTCACCGTGGAAATCTAGCAGTTTCTTATAAAGCTACCATATGAACCAGTTCCTAGGAATTTACCCAAGAAAAATTAGTATTTCACTATTGACTAATGATGTTGAGCAGCTTTTCATGTGCTTATTTTTAGCCATTCATATATCTTATTTGTGGCAAAGTTATGTTCAAATATTTTATCCATCAAAAAAACCAAAAATGCTGTTTTATTCTTTTAATTTAATAGATGAATCTCCAAAGCATTATTCTAGGGGCACCTGAGTGGCTCAGTTGGTTAAGCAGCTGACTCTTGATATCAGCTCAGGTCATGATCTTGCAGTTCATGAGTTCAAGCCCCGTGTCCGGCTCTACACTGACAGTGCAGAGCCTACTTGGGATTCTCTCTCTCTTCCTCTCTCTCTGCCTCTCCCCGGCTCATGCTTTCTCTCTCTCAAAATAAACAAACTTTAAAAAAGGAAACAAAAAATAAAATACCACCCCCAAAATGAAAACCTAACTTAAAAAAAAAAAACTTTAAAAAAAGCATTATTCTAAACAGCCAGACACAAAAGATTATACATTTATATATTAGAAAAGTCAAAACTATTATAACAAAAAGCAGATGTAGGGAAAAAACAGTTGATGGGGGAGATGGAACTGACTACAATGAGGCACAAGAGAGGTCTGGGGTGAAAGAAATGTTCTCTATCACGACTGTGATGGCTACCTGATTCTCTAGGACTGTTAAAACTCATTAAATTGTACACTTAGAATTGGTGAATCCCAGGGGTGGCTCAGTTGGTTAAGCATTTGACTCTTGATTTTGGCTCAAGTCATGATCTCAAAGTTCGTGAGATCAAGCCCTGTGTCGGGCTCTGCGCTGACAACTGAGGAGGCAAACAAGACCTATGTACTGATGCTAAGCACACCATAATGAAAGGGGTATGAATAGGTTGCTAAAGGCAGCCCATGTGACAGGCTTCTAATCCAGCCTGTGCATGGGAGAGAGAGAATTAGGAAAGGCTTCTTAGAAGAGGAAACATCCAAGATGTGACCTAAGTGAAGCTGGTTATTCATTCATCCACCCATCTATCCACTCATCCATCAATCATGACCCAAAATCTGTAACAGGAGATAGACCTAAAGATTCTTTTATAGTGAGGTAAATCCAATGACAAAATTGCATACAGCATATTATGAGGACAGAGGATGAGTAATCAAATTTGCCTGAGAGAGCCAAGAGACACCTTCCTAGGAGTCAACACGCAGAAGGGAGTCTTTTTAATTTTTTTAATGTTTGTTTATTTTTGAGAGAGAGAGACAGAGCACGAGTAAGGGGGGCAGAGAGAGAGGGAGACAGAATCCAAAGCAGGTTCCAGGCTCCAAGCCAATGCAGGGCTCAAACTCCCAAACCGTGAGATCATGACCTAAGCCGAAGTTGGTGACTCAACCGATTGAGGCACGCAGGCACCTGGGAGTCTTTTTCTAAACATGAACACCTGGGTCCATCCTAAACACTGGAATTACAAATTCAGCTTCAAAGACCACACATGTTTTTGGGTTTTCTTTTTAGTTGTCCAAGTGCTTCTAATGTTAAGAAATATTGCATTGAAAAGCTTCATGACATTGGATTTGACATTTGATTTCTTGGATATGACACCAAAGGCACAGGCAAAAAAAGAAGAAAAAAAAAGACAAACTGGAGTTCATGAGAATTTTTAAGAATTATGCATCAAAAGGCACTTTGAAAAAGAGTTAATAGGCAACTCACAGAATGGGAGAAAATATTTGCAACCTGTTATCTTATAAGAGAATAATATCCAGAATATATAGAAAACTCCTAAAACTCAATTAACAAAAAAATAAACAACCCAATTCAAAAAGGGGAAAGGACTTAAACATACATTTCTCCAAAGATTTTTAAATGGCCCATGAGCATATAAAAAGATTCTCAACATCACTAATCATTAGAGAAATGCAAATCAAAATTACAATGAAATGCCACCTCACACTATCAGAAAAAGAGGCTACTAGCAGAAAAACAGAAAAAAACAAGTGTCGGTGAGGATGGGGAGAAACTGGAATCCTGTGCACTACTGATGAGAATGTAAAATGGTTTGGCCCCTGTGGAAAACAGTATGATGGTTCCTCAAAAAATTAAAAATTATCAAATGATACAGCAATTTCACTCCTGGGGAAAACAGGGTCTTGATAAGATATCTGTACACCCACATTCTTAGAAGTGTAATTCACAATAGCTATAAAACATGAAAGCAACCTAAATGTCTACTGACAGATGAATAGATAACAAAATGTAGTATATCATAGTACAGAATATTATTCAGCTTTAAAAAGGCATTTCTGACATATGCTACAACATGGATAAAACCTGAGGTCATTATGCTAAATGAAATAAGACAATCAGAAAAAGACAAACACTGTATGATTCCACTCATATGAAGTAGTTTACAGGAGTCAAAATCATAAAGACAGCAGAATGGCCACCTAAAGGAGCAGGGAAATGGGGCATTATTGTTTTAGTTTTACAAGATGAGAAAAGTTTCAGAGACAGATGATGGTAATGGTAGCACAACATTATAAATGTACTTAATACCACTGAAATGTACACTTAAAAATGGTTAGGATGCTGAATTTTATGTTACATGCACTTTGCTACACAAAACACTGCATTGATTCTGAACCTGCTATACTCATGGAGCACCCACTGTATCAATAATACTACAATTTCTAGCATTATTCACTGCTTCCTATGTACTAGGAACTGTTTTAAGTGCTTTATCCTTTTTCTTTCATTTAATCTTCACAATAACCCTATAAGGTAGGCACTCTTATGGACAGATATGATTTTTAAAAATCTCTCAGATCCTCATACTCTGCTAGCAAAAATGTAAAATGGTACATCCACTTTGGAAAATAGTTGGCAGTTCCTTAAAAAGTTAAACCTGGTTACCTATGACCCAACAATTCCACTCCTACATATACATACCTAAGAGAAATGAAAACACATATGCACACAAAAACTTGTACACAAATGTCCACAGCAGCATTATTCATAATATCCTAAAAGTGGGAAACCAAATGTCCATCAAGTGATGCAAGTGTAAACAAAATGTGGTATTATCCATACAATGGAATATTATCTGGCAACAAAAAGGAGTAAAGTACTGATATATGCTGTAAATCTTAAAAACATTATGCTAAATTAAAATCAGCCAGTCAGAGAAGACCACATATTGTATTTCACTTACATAAAATGTTCAGAATAGGCAAATCTATGAAGACAGAAAGTAGATTAGCAGTTGCCTAAGGCCAGTGGTTGGGGAATGGGGAAACAAGTGAATGACTGCTAATGGTATGAGGTCTTTTTGGGGGTGATGAAAATGTTCTAAAATTGATAGTGGTGGTAACTGCACAACTCTGAATATACTAAAAACCACTGAACTGTACACCTCAAGTGGGTAATTGTATGGTATGTGAATTATATCCCAATAAAGCTATCGTTAAAAACAAAGATGTCTCAGGGTGCCTGGGTGGCTCAGTCAGTTAAGCATCCAACTTCAGCTCAGGTCATGATCTCAGGTTTATGGGTTCGAGCCCTGCATCAGGCTCTGTGCTGACAGCTCAGAGACTGGAGCCTGCTTCAGATTTTGTGTCTCCCTCTCTCTCGTGCCCCCTCTGCCACTCTCTCAAAAATAAATAAACATTAAAAAAAATGATGTCTCAGAGTGGAGGACAAGTACAATCCTGAGTCAGCAGCACTCTGTCCTAGCAATCCAAGTACAATTATCTACCACAGAGTGCGAGCAGGGAAGGGGCAGAGAAAGAGAGAGAGACACAGAATTCAAAGCCAACTCCAGGCTCCAAGTTGTCAGCACAGAGCCCGAAGCGGGGCTGGAACTCATGAAACATGAAATCATGACCTGAGCCGAAGTCGGATGCTCAACCGACTGAGCCACCCAGGTACCTCTGGAATACTTATAGTTTTAAGATACAAAAAACTCAATACATATTTGGGTAAGGGAACTAAGACATTGTAGGATATCAATACTCAATATATTTGGGTCCCCAGCACCAACAATGTACAGCTGACCCTTGAATACACAGGTTTGGGTAAGGGAACTAAGACATTGTAGGATGTCAATACTCAATATATTTGGGTCCCCAGCACCAACAATGTACAGCTGACCCTTGAATACACAGGTTTGAACTGCATGGGTCCACTTACACATGGATTTATATACACACACACACACACACACACACACACACACACACATATATACACACACACACACATATATACACATACACAGTATGGTACTGTAAATGTATTTTCTCTCTCAACATTTTGTTTTTATTTTTAATTTTTTTAATGTTCATTTTTGAGAGAGAGAGACAGAGAGAAAGAGAGAGAGATACAGAGTGCAAGCAGGGGAGGGGCAGAGAGAGGGAGACACAGAATCCAAAGCAGACTCCAGGCTCTGAGCTGTCCGCACAGAGCCCAACACAGGGCTTGAACCCACAAACCCTGAGATCATGACCTGAGCTGAAGTCGGCTGCTTAACTGAGCCACCTAGGCGCCCCTCTCTCATCATTTTCTTTTCTCTAGATTATTCTAAGAACACAGTATATAATACATATAACATACAAAACATGTGTTAATTGACTATTTATGTTATCAGCAAGGCTTCCAGTCAACAGTAGGCTATTAGTATCTAAGTTTTGGGGAAGGCAGAAGTTATACATGGATTTTTGACAGCATAGGGGTTAGCACCCCTAACCACTGTGTTGTTCAAGAGTCAACTATATTTCCAACGGATTTCATAAAAACGTCCTCAAAAGCAAATCAGGCCACTCTGCTGTAGGAGTGCAAGCAGTACTTCTAGGGGTGACCTTTCTTTCTTGGAGCTTCACACCTACAAGCATGCAGATCATTACAGGCCAACAAGCAAATGTCTGACAGCTAATGTTCAGTAAGCCTGTCTAGAAATAAATTCCACATAACAGTCACAGGACGGAAAAATCAAAGGGACATAATTTTTTCAATAAAGTTTGGGCTTGACTTTTTTTTTCACGGAGCTGCAATTAACTTTTTTTTTTTAATTAAGATAAAATTGACATACAACATTATATTAAGTACAACATAAGAATTCGATACTTATATATACTGCAAAATGATCACAACAATAAGTCTAGTTAACATCCATCACCACACCTAACTACAAAATTTCTTCTTGTAATCAGAGCTTTTAAGATTTACTCTCCTAGCAATTTTCAAATATACAATCCAGTACTGTTCTTGACAGTCCCCACATCCTTAGGACTTACTTATTTTATAAGTGGAAGTTTACACCTTTCGACCACCTTCTTCCATTTCACCCACCCTTCCCCACCCCACCCCCTGTCTCTGGCAACCACCAATCTGTTCTCTGTACTTATAAGCTTGAGTTTCCTTTCCTTTTTTTTTTTTTTTTGGCTCCACATATATGTAAAACAATATGGCACTTGCCTTTCTCTGACTTATTTGGCTTGATTTTATTTCTACAAAATGGGATTCTATAGTCCTTAATTAGTAACTCTGTTTCTTTCATGATATAATCATTCATTTATTCAAGAAATAATTACTGGGGCACCTGGGTGGCTCAGTTGGTTAAGCGTCCAACTCTTGGTTTAGGCTCAGGTCATGATCTCTCAGTTCTGTGAGTTTAAGCCCCGCATCAGGCTCCACGCTAATGCTGTGGAGCCTGCTTGGGATTCTCTTTCTCTCCCTTTCTCTCTGCCTCTCTCTCTCAAAATAGAAAATAAATAAAAAATGATAATAATAATTACTGAAGGCTGCACTTAAATATGCCAGATACTATTCTAGGTGTTGGGAGATACAAAACAGTCCTGATCCTCATGGAGCTGAAACAAATATGAGAAAGACAAAGACAAGACAAAGACAGAATGCAGTATATGAGACAGGCCTAAACTATGAAGAAAAACAAAGTGGGGAAGGAAAATAGCAGGGTTGGGGGGGGGGGCAGGGGGGCATAATTCACAGGGTAGTAAAGTTAAAAGGGTGGGTTCCAGGATGGCTTCAAGGTTTGTGACCTGACGACTGGTACTGCCATTTACAAAATAAGAGAAAAAGGGGTGGAGAACAGGTTTAAAAGAAATATCAGGTTTGGCTTGGTATATGTTAAACTTAAGATGCCAATTACACATCCAGGTAGAGATTTTAAATGGATACCAAGCCTGGGATTCGGTGAAGTTAAGGCTGGAAATAATTTGTGAGTCAACATCATAAAAGATGGTACTTAAAGCTTTATCTTCTGACTGTCCGTTATATTTATTCAACCTCTTCCCTAGAGGATGAGCAAGCTGTTTCCATTACTTTGCCACTGAAAACGCTGCTGCAGTAAGCATCCTTAGAAATATTTCCTTCTGCTATATATTAACATTTTTATTTGTGTAAGGAAGCTTAAAAATAGAACCGCTTATTCAAAAGGTATAACCATTTTAAATTTTACTAAATACAGCCAGGTGATTTACAGAAAGGATTGTAGCTGCTCATACTTCCTCAATCAGCGCATGACTGCCCATTTTTCAGTACCAGTGAGCAGCGAATATTATTACTCTCTGAAATTTTTTGCCAATCAAACAGATGAAAAAAATGGTATCTCATTTTAATTTTCATTTCCTTTCACATATTGGCTATTTGTAAGTACTCTTCTGTAAAATGTCCATTTCATTACAGGGTTGCTTATCTTTTTCTAATCAACTAGAAGATGCCCTGGTATATTTGAGATATGAAGCCTTTATCTGGTAATTCATGGCACTATTTCTCCCAACCTAGACTCATCTTTAGGTTTTGTTCATGAATGCCTTGTATCACAGAAAAAATTTAATTTAATGCAAACCTGCCAATCATTATTCTTTATGGCTCCTGGACCGCCTGTATCAAGCTTCTAAACACATTCCCCTAATTTTTTTCCTATTGTTTTTGTAGTTTTACTTTTCACATTTATGTCCTTCATACATCTGGAAGTTACTTTTGAATATGGAGTGAGCTATGGGGTCTAGGTCTATTTGCAGGTAAACAGCCAACTCTAACAATTCCATTAATTAAGTGAACCGTCCTTTCCCACTGAAATGCCTTGGTAGCATATGCCTGACTCACCTGGGCAGCCATGCAATCCTCACCAGAAATAAATTCTGTATTAAAAGCATAAAGAAAGTCAAAGTGCCCTAGTCCTTAATATAAATATACAAATTAAACAAACAGTGATGTACAAAATTCAGAATCAAGAATGCAGTAAAGGAAGAGGAACAAAAGAAGTGAAAAAAGACCAATGGCTTCTTCTTGATTTGCAGCTCTGGCCTGATCATGATGACACTCAGTCCAAGCAAGGGACAGAGAGGAGGCACCCACGGTGGAACAGAAAAGAATTCATTTAAGTCTTTGGCTCCCTCCAGCCCTTCCTGTCACAGAGCTTTCCCTGGTTGGTTTCATCCACATGCACTAAAGCCTGAAGCTCCCCCGCTGGACACTAGAGGGTCAGTCCTCAGATCTCGAGACAGCTGTGTGTGGCTGGAACACTGCCAGAGTTAATGGTTCATTAAAACTATGGACAAACTTGAAAACAGTGTTTTTCTGACCCAAATATCTAAATCAAGGCAGTTAAATGGTAATTCATACAGTGATTTAATAAAGGGATGGGCAGGGGCGCCTGGATGGCTCAGTCAGTTAAGCGTCTGACTTCAGCTCAGGTCATGATCTCACGGCTTGTGAGTTCAAGCCCCACACTGGGCTCTGTGCTGACAGCTCAGAGCCTGGAGCCTCTTCAGATTCTGTGTCTTTCTATCTCTCTCTGCCCCTCCCCCACTCACACTCTGTCTCTCTCTCTCAAAAATAAATAAACATTAAAAAAAATTTTAAAAAACTAAAGGGATGGGCAGTGAGGAGATGGAATGAGTTTGATTTTTTTCTTGAGCTCATAAAATGATAAGAGAAAGAAATTCTATGGGTCCAATGGCCTTGCCCAATCCTGGGTGAAGTGTACTGGAACCCTCCCTTCATTCAACCTATGTCTGCTGGTGTGTGTGTGTGTGTGTGTGTGTGTGTGTGTGTGTGTGTGTGTGTGTTTGAGTGAGAGACACAGAGAGAGACAGAAAAACAGGGGCAGGGGAAGAGAGACCTATCCTTCACGGATCTCTGGGAATTGGCTCACCCCTTCCTAGTCACACTGGGTCAGTCTAGAAATATAAAAAGTCGCTATTTAGAAAACCTAAAGATGAGTCATCCTCCCTATAAGACTAGCCAAGGAAGCTTTATATTAAAGCTAGAATATTAAAGAAGAAAGGAGACAGGCATCTAGTCAATCTGAATTATACCAGTGACCAACAGGAGAGCATGAAATCGCCAGAATGCCTATATACTGTTTACCACTAACATCTCCACAGTGCAAATACTAAACACATTCACCAAAGCTTTCGTGCTTCAGAAACTACCCTCAGTGAAGAATGAAAACCAGTAAGATGGGTAAAGCATAGGGTAACACTCATAAAAACATCATAGAAAAACTTCCAATTTCTCATTCATGACTAGCTGGTTTGGGGTATCTCTATCATGTGCTACTTCACAGTAAATAAAAACACTCCATAATTACCTCTGCCTTCTTCCCTCCATATGAAGAAAAAAAGAACACTTAACTTGTGCCTCCTGGTAAGCTCAGCATGACTGCTATCTCACTTTTCCTGTCTTTCCTTTCTCTTCTCCTGGTTGCCAATATTCTTACTTCTAGTTGGGCTTGGAGAAGACCTAGGATGGCCCATCAGCGGCCTTCACCTCCTTAAAGGAAACCAGGCGACTTGCACCTAAAGGCATAATGGGCCCCCACTCTCCACCTCCCTGCCCCGTTCCTGCGCCCCACATACTCTGAGTATATGCAGAATGTAGAACCTGCTGTCTCACTCAGCACAATCTATTTAACCATGATCAGCACTATTCATACGGCACTAAGCCAATTCCAAACCAATAAATGATCCTTTTCACTTGATAAAGTACACCGACCACAAATCTATGCAAAGTGGGAAACAGGTTCTTTAAATTTTTAAGGACTCTCTGCAAGCTCTCATTAATATTACTTTGAAAAGAGGTGGGGGAGGGAGGGGAAAGAGCTCTAAATTGGTGTAGCCAGTATGGAAAATGGTATGGAGGCATTTCAAAAAATTAAAAACAGCAATTCCATACAATCTAGTAATTTCACTACTGGGTAGTGAAAGAAAACAAAAACATTAATTACAAAAGATATGCACCCCTATGTCTACTGCAGCATTATTTACAATAGCCACGATATGGAAGCAACCTAAGTGTCCATCGATAGATGAATGGATAAAGAAGATGTGGTATATGGGGCACCTGGGTGGCTCAGTCAGTTGAGCATCCGACTTTGGCTCAGGTCATGATCTCGCAGTTTGTGGGTTTGAGCCCTACATCGGGCTCTGTGCTGACAGCTCAGAGCCTGGGGTCTGCTTTGGATTCTGTGTCTCCCTCTCTCTCTCTGCCCCTCCCCCGCTCATCTCTCTCTCTCTCTCTCTCTCTCTCTCTCTCTCTCTCTCTGTCTCTCTCTCTCTCTGTCTCTCTCTCAAAAATAAATATTAAAAAAATTGTTTAAAAAAAAGAAAATTGGTATATGCATACAGTGAAATATGATTCAGCCATAAGAAAAGAATAAGATCCTGTCATTTGTGATAACATGAATGGATTTAGAGCATACTATACTAAGTGAAATAAGTCAGAGAAAGACAAATACCATATATTTCACTTATATGTAGAATCAGAAATACAAATGAATAAACAAGTAAAAAAGCAGAAACTGACCCATGAATACAGGTGGTTGCCAGAGAGAAAGGGGTTGGGGGGATGGGCAGAATGGGTGAAGGGGAGTAGGAGCTACAGGTTTCCAGTTTCAGAATGTATAAGTCATGGGGATGAAAAGCACAGCACAGGAAATATAGTCAATGTTACTGTAGTTGCATTAAGGAAAAAAAGAAAAGATACAGCCTTATAACTCTCCTCCTAGCAGTATGAACAACTCCCCAAATAGCTGACGGGCTGAGATGCTATTGTGACTAGACCTCATGGAAAGTTCTCACTCTCAAATTTTAATGAGGTAAATCATATTCCTTTGGAAGTCTGAGCCCACTGCAAATGTTTTCATTTCAATACCTGATAGAGTATCAAAGGAGAAAAATATCACAAGAAAGAAAATTAAACTTTCAACATAATAGGCTAATTTTGGCATCCAAAAAAACAGCATAGTGGCAAAGCAAACCTTGCTGGTAAAGCACCTAGGAATAAATGCAGACTCTAAATCAGACCCAAGAAATCTTACAACCATATCAGTGAGCTAGAGAATTGGCAAGAAGCATAAATCTCCATATCACTACAAAATTCCACTCCCATCCATCCACCACTGCCTTATACATAAACTCACCCACATGGGTGGCTCAATCGGTTGAGTGTCCAACTTCAGCTCAGGTCATGATCTCATGGTTCACAAGTTCAAGCCCTACATCAGGCTCACTGCTGTCAGCGCAGAGCCGGCTCTGGATCCTCTGTACCCCTCTCTCTGCCCTGCCCCGCTTGTGCTCTCTCTCTCAAAAATAAACATTAAAAATAATTGTTTTAAAGCCTCCCGTTACTGGAAGGTATTTGTATCAATTGTATTAACAAATGGATATTCTTATTCACCTAGAAATTTACTTACTGCCAGGAAAAGGTACGGTGGTAAGGGCTGGAAGACACTGGAAACAGTGTATTTTAGTGTCTGCCTCATTTCATGACTTTATATTAGTTTGACAGTTAAATGCAGGAGGACTGCTAATAAATGAACACCTGATTCATGGCCCAGGTGATACTATTTGCTAAAGGCAATGCTCTCAAGACATTCAAGATTTTTGCAGTCTGATTAAAAATGGGTAAAAGTGATAAAGTTTACTGAGCTGAAGTTGCCAAGTCTACTAAAGCTCCCTTTAGAGAAGTTCTGCTGTGTGATACTAAACCCTTTGTTTGTTCTGTGAAGCCTCATAAATGGAATAGTTATCACTCAAGTCACTCTTTTATCCTCCATCCTTAAAATTCTGTGATTTTCTTTAAAGACCACTGTGATCTTTGTTGACCTAACCCCAGAAATCTCCCAGAACCCATATAGTACGTGGCAAAGCAACAAAACAGTAAAGCCTAAGAGACATTTTATTCACCGTATTTCCTACACTATGTGCCTACTACACTGTGCTTAGCAATGAAATACAAAGATGAATAAGATACTAATTCCTGGGGCGCCTGGGTGGCTCAGTTGGTTAAGCATCCAACTTCGGCTCAGGTCATGATCTCATGGTTTGTGAATTCAAGCTCCGCATCAGGCTCTCTGCTGTCAGTGAAGAACACACTTTAGATCCTCTGCCCCTTCTCTCTCTGCCCCTCCCGAGCTCATGCTTGCTCTCTCTCTCTCTCTCTCTCTCAAAAATAAACAAACATGAAAAATACATTTAAAAAAAATACACAATTCCGTATCATATACCATAAACATCATAAAGTCATTGCCTCATAAGGGCAGCCATCAGTTGTTATAAAAGCTGATGTTAAGGTATTGCTATTGATTCCATAAAGGGAACTATAGATTATAATATGGAACAAAAATAAAACTCCATGACTCCACTTTAAGGTGTCAAAGATCCCACCAGTATGCACACAATATGAAACCAACCTTGCAGAAGACAGTGTGTTGCTTACCCATCAGCCATCACCCACTTCTTCCTTGTACCAGAACTCTTAGGGCTGCTGGGCCCCTCCCCAGTCCTAGGAGATGACCCTTGACTGTGCCAGACAGATATTTCCTACTTCACTTACTCAGGCACACCAGTGACTGGTCTACGGTAACCCAGGCCTGGCCAGTGAGGCAAAAGAGGATATACGAGGGGGCTCCTAGGCAAGGTTTTCCCCATTTTAAAAAATGACACACAAGAAAACTCCCCTTCCTGTCTGCCTTTGAATACAGCTGTGTGTGAGAATGTGATGCCTGGAACTGTGGCAGTTACCTTGTGACTAGGAAGGGACACGCCCAAGGAAGAAAGACAACAAAATGATGAAGGCAGAACAGGAAGATGGGAAGCACCTACGTCCTTGATGATGTCGTTATGCCACTGATTTAACCAATCCTAGACCTCTATAAAGAGATATGCAGTTTTACTCACTGTTCCTGCCATATTTTAGTATTCTGTTACTTACAGCTGAGAGCATCCTAATATAGGCCCATTTAGGAGGGGGAAAACGAAAGCAGGGATTAGACAGGTTCAGACTCCAAAGTGATTTCTTCTTAGGTGATTGCAGAATGCAGAAAGGAAAACCACTTAACCTTCCTTCAGGTCATTTAGATCCCTGCCCAAAGATGCACGCCCATCAAAGCTAAAAGGAAAACTAAAGTAATCACACACAGAATTCAGCTGGGCTCAGCATAAATTGATTGTACTCTATTTTCTGAACCTGTGGCAAGATCAAATCACCCCACTAACTGTCGCCAAACCACTTCAAGTCCTCCAGAAGCATCACAAAGAAGCCCTTGGTGTACTATAATGTCCACAGATGCCTATTTTGCTTCACTTCTCTTTGCAATTTTGGACCAGAATGCTGGAGGCAATGTTAACCATGGCATAAAGATTACATATATACATGAATGTCCGTATGTGGATAACCCATTTTTACAGAGTGCCCTATATATGCAAAATGTTTTTCTTGGGACCAATAAGGTGAAAGACCCCAAAAAACTAAAGATCAAGAAACAGACCATCCTTTAGAACTCACATAACATGTGAAGTCTCTCTTAATGACCCTAGCTTATATCACCTCCCTCCCCTGTATGCAAAGACCATTCATCAGATCCTATAGTGTTAAGGGAACCTATAAAAATGATCAAAAAATATATATATATAATACATAATAAATTTATTATATATATAATATATACATATATAATGAATTTATTAATTTAATATGCTGGAATAGTAGGATCAAAAAAAATGTAATGGAAGATGTTAACACATACTACTATAATACTACTATTACTACTGGTAGCACTAACTGAGTGCTTACTTTGGGCCAGACATTATTCCAAAAACCCAAGATACAACTTATTGTATCCTCACAAAAATCCTAATTTGTAGATATTGTTATCCATGTTTCACAACTAAGAAAACTGAGACACAGAGAGGTTAAGCAACCTTCCCAGAATCACACAATCAGTGCGTGGCAGAGCCAGGATAACAATACAGGAAGTCTAGCTCCTGAATCCATGCTCTTATTCACTATGCTGCCTCCATAATTAGCTAACACTCCAAATGAAAATCACTCAGAATAACAATTTCAACTGCTATGAGTCATTTAATAATTATAATACAAATTACAATACATGTCTTAAAATGAGTCAAAACCTGATTCAAAGTCTGCAAGGATATGAGACAGTCTATCTGTTGGAGAGTTACCAAAGATTTCAACATTACATGCTATGAAAGTGCATTTACTCAGATTCTGGTAGCTCCTGAAGAACTGTAAAATACCAGCTGAAGAGACATATACCATCCAGACTGATAAATTTCTTAAAAACATTTTATCATTCCTAGATCTATGAAGATCGCAGATCACCAAGGTATACAAGAGATGATCAAAACTGCCAAATGACAAAATTGTTACTGCAACACAAAAATTCAGAACTAAAGGGTGGACTTAACCCACTGAAAACATGGGAAATCCCTGGAGAATGACACCATTACCAAAGCTGCCCCTTCTCTGAAATGCTAGCTTTCACTTCTCCCACAAGCTCACAATCCTAAGATAAACATGAACTTGATATGTGTGTGGTTGTAAAAGATGCCATTTGTTAGAAATCTGAATTTAGTACTGTCGGTAACCTGACTTAGACCTAACTCTTCACTACAACTCTTATTTTGACACATTTAGAACCCTGATCACTTGCTCAGCACATGGTGAGCTGTATTATGTAATCCTTGCAGAAACACATCTTACATTCCCTCCTAGCTTATAAACTCCCAAAGGATAGGATTTGCACTAAATGCATCGTGTTCCAACAATAACTACAACAAATGAGGAACTTAGTAGTCCAGTCACTCTGTAAATATCTGCTCAATCAGTGACTGAATAAGAAATAAATAATTCGAGGAAATAAAGGAACAAAGAACAAGAGGCAAATTGCAAGGCAATATATATCTGCCTGAGATATGAATGATCATGTGTCTTTTCCCCCAGATTACCTGGCACCCAGAAGAGTATAAAAGAACAAGCTGACAGTCATCTGATGATTTTAAAGATGAAAAGGGAATTATTTCTCCATATCTTTAATCAAAACACCTTGACAATATCTGGTTATTCAACCAGTAAATTAAAGAATACAAGTTTCTCAGTGACCAAGTTTACATCCTTTTTATTTCTTTTGTAAGGAATGAGTGGAAATTAAATGTTAACAAGAAAAACAGTTCTGAGAATAAAATTCTGTTGTGCCTTTCCAATCAGCCTGAGGTTAAAAAGATGTCCATCGACAAAATTCTAGGATTACTAAAACCAAACTGTCGGCACACAAGCAAAACTGAAACTCAACCCCCTTTCCTGTTCTCTTTTATATATACCTGGAATGATAATACTGACCTACTTTACAGAACTGTCATGAGAATTAGTCAGCTTAAAAAATGTCAAGCACATAGAAAGCGATTATAGTATCTATAGTTAACCACTCCTACAATTAACAAATGAAGGGAGTCTCTTGTACCACGATGCAAACCACTGCGCTAATTACTTAAAAGTAACACTGCAAATTTTTACAAGTCACAAATAACACCTCACATTAAAGAATATGCTTATAAATAAGTACATATTTTCTAAAACTTTCAAGTATCTTTAAAGAAAGTAGTCTGAGTACAGACAGGAAAAAGTAACTTTTGATTAACCATACCAGGAAATAAAATTATTAAATAATATTGGCTCCTGAACTCCAAACCTCTTGAACTAGAAAGCTGTCCACTCAGCTAAAAAGAAGTCACCACATTCCATAGGGTTTGATTACTACCTTTGTCGTCGTCATCATCATCATCATCATCATCATCATCATCAGAAAGGGCTGTGCAGCCTCCTGGACCACCTGCCACTTCTAATGAGGAAAGGATGGGGCTCTTAACAGTCCAATGTTGAGATCGGAACATTTCCTATGGCACTTTCTGCCTTTTATATCAGAGTATGCCCACAGAAATATGCACTTCAATAATAGGAAGTCATTATAAGATGTCTTCAATATCCTTTCAGCTCAGCTAGTTTGCTTTTTGGCAAAAGCTGATTAACATGACAGAGTTACTGTGTCCTTCAGATGCCCTCAAGCAACTTGATAAGCTCTCTGAAAGTGTTACTTCTACCAGGGTTAGCAGCAACCACAGCTCTGGGAATTGCTGCTTTTGAAATATTCTGCTTTATAAACCTCATTTATCAAACAGCGGGAAAGCTGTTACATATGGTGATGGGTGTTATGGAAATGCTTAGGTTGAATACAAAGTGTGAATGTGAATCGGATTAAATTACCTGCAAGAAAGGGAGAAACTAAGTGAGGAGGAAGGAAAAGGAACCAATCATAGATATGAATCAAACAGGGTTGCACAAAAATATTGAGTCTGCTTACAAATGGTTATCCTTGAGGTTTGCTATGAAAAGGTTTCCTGAGATGTCAATGCAGAATTTTAAAATTTTAACATAGGCAAGTTAGATTAAATAATTGTACCTATCACAGTTCTTGCCTACTCAAATAGGAAGAAAGGTTAGAAGAGGTTTCTATAAATTCAGACATCCCTAATAACACAAGGATTAGCTTGGGCTAAAATCCCAATAGGAAAATTCAGAGTTATACATGGGGAAAGGAGACTTGTGGATTACCTGAAGAATACAGTGCTGACAATGTGGCTGGGTGGAAATAAGAGAAGCACAGTAAACTAAGGTAAAATTCTTGAATTTTTTTTTCTATGGGCAACCAGTTTCTATTTTAGTTTAATAAAATATTTCAAGATGTGCTTAATGTTCAGGTATAGCTTAGTAGCTTTACTTACAAAAAACCATAATTAAAAGAAACATAATTTAGGAGGAAAAACTCATGTTTTGCTTCCTCTTTAAAAAAAAAAAAATTAAAAAGGAGGGGAGGCACACAAATCTTCCTATAATGTAGCTCTGTAACTCTAGGTTTCAGGAAATTATGAGATGAATTCATGGGCAAAAAAATGAGGAAATCAGTTAGTAATAATCCTACGATGCCCTTGTCACTGAAACTATCCCTGATTTTGGGGGAGAGGTAAGATTTACATCATCATGTAACAGGGAGAATGAAGGACAGAAAAGTCATATGGAAGAGGAATATGCAAAACAGTTACAATCCAACACTTAAAAAAAATTTTTTTTTAATGTTTACTTTTGAGAGAGAGAGAGAGCAAGCAGGGGAGGGGCAGAGAGAGAGGGAGACAGGGATCTGAAGCAGGCTCCAGGCTCCATACTGTCAGCATAGAGTCCAATGCGGGGCTCGAACCCACAAACCATGAGATCATGATCTGAGCCAACTGAGCCACCCAGGTGCTCCAATCCAACACTTAAAAAAAAAAAAAAAAAATCTGGACACTGAGTTTAGATGAAGCTTTGATACTGTGCCCACAAAAAATGCTTCTGGGAATCATAGGGCTCTTTGCCTTTGGCCAACACACAAATGAATGAGTCAGTGACATACCTAAGCTAGAACCCCAAGCTGCCCAACACACTGGGAAAATATGAGGCCTTTAATAACAAGGAGTTTCAGTATTTGATGAATCCTTGAACCGCCCTCTCCCCATCACACACAAACACACACAAAGTTGGTCACATAAGGGCAGAACTAAGAAGAAATGAGAGTACAAGAAAAGCACAGCAGCATCAGGAACCGCAAAAGCAATAGGAAACTATTAGATGTTCTCAAGGAGAAAAAAAACTCTTTAAAATCATTGTGTGTGTGCTTTATACCACTGCTATGTCACAGGTACAGGAGTCCTCCATAAAAATAAATGTGTGTACTTTTTAACCATGCCAGTTAGGCAACATGTATAAATTGATCAATTGGCAGGACAGACTCAAGGAAACATGTTCTAACAGAAGAGTTTCATCACAGTGTATCCCCTACCCCATCTTCTTCCATCTTTCCTTCCCCTCGCTCTTTTTAGCCTTTCACACCCTTGGTCTGGGCAATGATACCGACTTAAAATCACAAACCCACCCACTGCCCCCAGAAGCATCCTGAGGAAGTGGTCTGCTATCAAATTCCCTTCCCAAACACCACAGGGGTTATTTGGGGATAACATTCCTGCAGACCAGGGCCAGCACAGGCGCCCTGAAACAGGGTCTGTCTGTCACTAACTACCCCTACCCGCCCCATGCCTAGCAGCTCTCCAGGTCACAGTTCTCAATAAACACACAGAGAAAACAAGCTCATTCTCTTTTTCCCACTCATTAAAAATAAACCCAAATGGTCCCCAATTTAGAACCCACCTACCAAAGAAAAAAGTTAAAGAGAGGGAGGTGCCCACCCACATTATCTTTCCATTCAAAGAGGCACTATTCCACAGCTGCTATGGAGTTTATAATTAACAGACAAGCTTAGCCAACAACAGAAATTTCTGGAATTTATTGTAATTTACACTACAGCCTTGCTTATTACAAATTTAGATTACAAGCATGGGCTGGGTTCTGTGGTGGAATCCAAAAGCCTTCTTGAGGCACCTCTGGCTCAAGTCTCTTTCAATCACTCAGCCTTGCCTACAGGGAACAGTTGCAGGCCGAGGCGTTGGCCTGACTGGGTATGCAGGCAGAAGCTGTGACTGCTCCTGTTCACTCACTCGCAGAGCCCACAAACCTCCCACCACTAACTCTATAGAGCTGTGTCAGAAGGCTCCACTGGAACAATGCCACATTGCACTCAGATGTGTTCACCATGGTGCCTCCCACAGGTCTTTGCTATCCTTGTACTGTAAGCTCTTTGTTTCCTTTCTCAGGTGCGACCCCTGGTTGAATCCTTTCACCTCAGGTTCTAAGACAAAGGTGTCCAAGGAGGCTGGCACAGAAGGCAGAGTCACAGAGCAGACAGACAGGAGGGCCTGAGCAGGGCAGATTCACAGGTCATAGGTAGCTTTGCAGAGTCATCTTTACAATTCGAATCTACTGCATCAAGAGCTACACTAGGACAGGAAGTCCCCTTTCATAGGAAAGGGAATTGAGGCTCAGACATACAATCAGAGATGAGTAACGCCTGCACTAGTTTGTCTGACTCCAAGGTTCACCTTATGTTCTCTCTGCAGTACTGGAAAGATCTCCTCCTCATCTTCCTTCAAAGACTGGCCAGGGTGAGTACAAATCCTTTAAGGACTATTGGTATGAAGTAGGTCTTACACGTCTCTAAGTCCTGGTTGAATGTACACATTCCCATGGGAAAGACCAAGCTGTTGGACTGTGACTTGCCATTAATCCCTCTCTAGGCATTAACTGTTAGATACTGGCTCTCATTGGGGGCAACGGAGCAAGAGTACGGGTTTTATGTAAGACTCAAGTGAGTTTTAACAGGAGAAAGGGAAAGACCTTGGTTTTTAATCTTTTCCAAAAAAAAAAAAATTTTTTTAGAAATCAAAAAACTTGCTACATATTATACTTTCATATTAATTGGTAAAACACATAATGGATAGGATTTACTAACTCAATTATGAATTGGTAGCACCATTACTAAAATTTTATTTTAATGAATAGAATCTACTTACATTTGAAAACCTGTAGTATCAGGTGCATTGCACATGTAAATACACATGGCCCATGCTGAAACTCTTTCTGTGAAATCCCAAGAGTCCAGGGCCCTCATGTTAGAAAACCCCTGACTAAAACATTAGGATTTGCTCCAGGGAGCAGGCCTGGTGGGACATCTGAGGGAGGGCTCCAATGAAGGAACCTGGAGCAAAGAACAGGGAAGGAGCCCACATATCATACTTCACATACTTCGTAATTTTCCTTCCTTAAGACCAGCCTGATAGCCCTTTATCCAATGATCAACATTATTAATTTATAAATTAATACTGACATTCGGACAGGTGAACTACGGAACACAGCCACTTGCTATCGGAGACAATAAATATGAGAAAGAAGGGAGACAGTGTGTCACGGAAAAAATTTAGCTGATCCTAATGCCAAACTGACCTTCCTAGATGAACACGAACACCTTCCTAGATAAAATCATCTAGAAAAAACAGCAAGGCTCTTCTTTAATGAAACTTCGGTAGGTAGCCTCACTTGATTTGGATTGAATAAAAAAAGATAGTTAACAAACAAAATGACATATGCCCATGTTAGTGTAAAAACACACAACATGGTCACAATTGAAGACCCTATCTTACCATTTCTCACCACAAGGAGACTCATTTAAACATCATCACTTCTACTCCAAAATCCAACATTGAGAAAGTACCTCATAGATTCACACTAGATGTATACTGAAGGTCAACCTCACACAAAAAAGGTGGGAAGAAAAGTAATTCAAACCAACGGACTTTAAATATGCACAGCACCTTTTACCCTCTATCACCAGTCTTGCCATACTATTGTACATTCCCTGAACAATGGACTGCACCTTGATACCCATGCTTTTTAAAAAAATAAATAAAAATGACTGGGTACACTCAGGTGTGTGCAATAAGCTTAATGTTCCTGCCACATTAATACACACACACTTGAAGTCTTACTCATGCTTCCTCCTTGACCCCCAAAGGCAGAAGGAATGAATCCCACTCCCCAATTCCCTCCAGCATACTCTTTGACTTACTTCAGACATCCTTCCACAGAGGATCCCTAGAGCCACATCATCACTACCTCCCACTTATCTATCTACTCACAACTAGCACAGCACTTAGCCCAAAATGCTAAACAAAAGCATGTGGCCAAAATAAACAATGAACATGCAATTAGGAAAAAAAAAATTAGGTGAAAATATTTCTGATATTGAGTGTATGAGGATTACAAATCCACAAAACGATCAAAATGTCTTAGCATTCAATCACTGGGGAAAATCTATTTCTTTAACTCTAAATTAGTCAACCTCTCTCCCCCAGTCAGTGATATTACATATGTCATCTAATAAGAGGAAAAAGGAAAAGTCTGGCTTTTTGTTCAAAGACTTGAATTAAACACAAAAGTTCCAAACAGTAGACCCCTGCACCCAGTCAGAGCCTCTTGAAAGATAAACACTCAAAAATCTTCCACCAGCTCTCCCCCTTTCCTCAGCCTTTCCTCACCAATCATCAAGGCAGACTAGGTGTACTCACCGGGCTGATTTCCTTCCCTCTCGTGGCCCAGCTGCCCCTTAGTGTTCAAACCACACGTGTAAACTTCCCCATCCTCCAGCAAGAACACGGAGTGGTTTCCTCCACAGGCCACTTCCTTGACGCTTCTATCTGATATGAATCCACACACCTGTGGCTCAGCCACAATCCCTTGCAGGTTGGTGCTGATCCCAGGTTGGCCCAGAGACCAATATCCCCAACATAACATTGTTCTTATCCTTCAGGGAGTCATGTAGCCGAGAAAAGAGTTCTGTAAAAAAAGGTTAAAAAAAAAAAATAGAGAAAATCACTTTTATTTATTTATTAAAGCTTATTTATTTATTTTGGGAGACAGAGTGTGTGCACATATGCATGCACATGCAGTGGAGGGGTGGGGAGAATCCCAAGCAGGCTCCGCAATGTCAGTGCAGAGCCCAAGGAAGGGCTTGACCCCAAGAACTGAGAGATCATGACCTGACCTTAAATCAAGAGTTGGACACTTAAACAACTAAGCCACTAGGAACCCCAAGGAAATCACTTTGAAGTAGTAAATATAATCAATGAAAAAAAAAAATAACACTCCCCTGGAGGATGCACTCTCTCGCATTCAAAATAAATAAATAAACTCTAATAAATAAAAATAAACTGGGGCACCTACGTGCCTTAGTCGGTTAAGCGTCCGACTTTGGTTCAGGTCATGATCTCACAGTTCATGGGTTCAAGCCCCATGTTGGGCTCTGTGCTGACAGCTCAGAGCCTGGAGCCTGCTTCAGATTCTGTGTCTCCCTTTCTCTCTCTCTCTGCCCCTCCATATCTCTCTCTCTCTCTCAAAAATAAACAGACATTAAAAAAATTAAAATAAATAAATACTAACACTCCCCTTAATATTCTTCAGATACCTTGCATGTCAAAATGATAACATAATATCACTGAAAATGTTCATAGTAATGATGCTATTTTTGTGTTTTAGTAAGAGTTCAAAAAAATATTTCTAAACAAATTTTGTATTAATGAACAGTGAACACTGACACAATGTGATTTTTAGATCACTGATGAGGAACTCCGAGTACAGGAGAGGAGACTGGCTAAAACAATTTTGCAAACCATTATGGCAATAAGTATCTGGAAGTTACCCTCACAACTTCATCGTGTCCTTTCTCCTTGCACCTTTTGAATTTTCTTATTTCATTTTTTTTTAAGTTTATTTATTTTGAGAGAAAGAAAGAGAAAGACAGAGAGAGACAGAGACAGAGAATATTCCAAGCAGGCTCCACACTGTCAGAGCAGAGCCTGATGCAGGGCTTGAACTCATGAACCACGAGATCATGACCTGAGCTGAAACCGAGCCTGGCAATTAACCAAATGAGCCACCCAGGTGCCCCTGCCTATTTCATTAAAAAAAATTTTTGAACTAATTAACCCCTTTAGGTAGTCTATTGTTAGCTTGGATAGTAATAATTCACCACTTGAAACAAAAATGAAAAATGGGGGGGAAAAGGTTATCTTCTCTGCCATTTCTTCTTACACATCCTTCTGGCTCAGAGTCAAGCTTCACTTTCTACCTGAAAGCCTCTGGGGACCATTCCAGCCACAGTTAGCCTGCATCCCTCTGACACATCTACTATACTGCCTTGGAGACTTTCTCAGTATCTTATAACTTAACTCCTCAGCCAGACTTTAACTGCCTTAAACAAAGACCACACAGTATAGCATATCTCTTTGAGTTGGCAGCTTCTCAATCAACTTTTGGCTGATTACTGCTGACTCCAGCCCAAAGTTTCACTACCTTTTAGAAATTTATGTTTCCCTTTCATACAAACAAAAACAAAATCTCATCCCTCTCTCCCAGTTCACACTCACCAGGATGGCTATAATCAAAAAGGGCAGTTAATAACAAATGTTGGTGAGGATGTATAGAAACTGGAGACCTCTACGTTGCTGGTGGGAATGTAAAATGGTGCAGATACTTTGGAAAACATTCTGGCACTTCATCAAAAGACTGAACGTATAGCTATCATATGATCTGGCAATTTCACTCCCTAGGTATCCAAGAGAATTGCAAATATGCATCCACACAAAAATTTGTATATGAATATTCATAGCAGCATTATTCATAATACCAAAAAGAAGAAATAAACCCAAACACCCATCAGTTGATGAATGAATAAATAAAATGTGGTATTTCCATACAATAGAATATTTTTTGACTACCTATGGTAATGTTACCTGACTTACTCTTTAAATTCTTAAGTCTTTCAGGAAAAGTATGGAAAACCGAAAATAAAATGTAAGACTGAAATTGCTTTCTTAACCAAATAGTTCTGTTTCTTCCCAAGATTCTTACTCCTTGTCTAGACTCTAGAACTAAAAGGATATTAAGCTTAAATGTTACTCTTTGAGTTAATTACATAGGAGGAGAGAGAAAATGCAAACTGGGGCAGGGGAGTAAGATATACATTTTAAAAGACCAGCAAGAGCACATAATCTTTTCATAATTTAATATTCCCAACTAACTTCTTCATTTTGAATGTTTCATGAATTTGTCCTTTCCCGCCACCTACCAATGATTACAGAAGCAGCATACAACCGTCACTGTGCTAATAAGCATTTTATATTATTATCTCATTTCATCTTCACAACAACCTTGTGCCATAAGTACTATTTTTAGCTTCATTTTCAGATAAAGCAAGCTTCAGAGAGATTGAGAAGCACGCTCAAGGTCACACAGCTACAAGAAGTAGGAACCAGGCTATGAATCTAGGCCTGATGCCAGTGTCCACAGTCTCATCTACTAGGCTACAACTGCCACCCAAGCTGATTTATAGGTCACCTACAGGAGCAAGAACACAAAAATTACTTGCAGAATGACTAACGGTAGTCAGTATACAATACAGGATGCCCAGTAAAGTTGAAAATAAAACTGCCCTCTGAGCGTGAAACTAGTCAGAATTAAGAGATAATGGCTGAGATTAGGCAGCTGTAGCATTAAGCCATCCCGTTAACCAGCCAAGTACAAACAGTGTGTCTAAAAATATGACATCAAGAAGCTATGATTGTATGTCTGCAAAAAGATCTATAAACAACGCTCACAGCAGCTTTATTCATACTAAACAAAAATGGCAACAACCCACATGTCCATCAACAGGAGGATGGATAAACAGATTGCAGTATATTCATACAAGAAACACTACTCGTCAGTAAAACAGGGGGAGGGGGCATAGCTAAAATGTACTTCATGTAAAAGAAAGCTGCAACTCAAGAGTGGCACCAACTGCTTTTTTACCCATGTCCCGAAGCCCCTCTTTATCTAGTAACAAACTCTCCCCTCTCTGGCACAAGGGTAAGCATGACCCTGGCCAAGGCATTCAAAGAATACCCGCTCCCCAACCCCCGCTCCACCCCTGCCACAAGCCATACACATGAGCCACACCAAGCCAGTCAGAGAATCCCACCCCTAAGCCACAGGACATGACCCACAGCAAACCAATCAGAGAACACCTCCTAAGCCATTGTGATTGGCTCAGGGATAGGTTCACACTCCCAGGGGGGCCAGAGTCCTTCCCCAGTAAGCTCACCAGAGCTCTGAATGAAGGCTGCCTTTTGCCTCTGAAGGACAACTGAGGCTGCTGGAAGCTATGTGCCCTGCCACATGAGGACACCTATAAGCCATTACGACTCAGGGTGCCTGGGTGGCTCAGTTGGTTAAGCATCCAACTCTTGGTTTCAGCTCAGGTCATGATCTCATGGCTACATGGAATAGAGCCCCTTATTGGACTCTGTGCTGCCAACACCCAGAGCCTGATCTCTCTCCATCTCTCTCTGCCCTTCCCCTGTTTGCTCTCTCTCTCAAAGTAAATAAACTTTAAAAAATTAAAATAAAGATAATTTTTTAAAAATCAAAATAGAGTTAAAAAAAAAAAAAGACATTATGATTCTACCAGCTATAAAGTTTCAAAGACAAAGGACAGAAAGGGTCCTAGTAACGGTACTTAGCCTTGGACCCCCTCTTGCCTGGTGCCAGCACTACTACCTTCACTCTCCCTAACGATAGCTGTACTTCATTGTTTGTGAACTCCATACTTGTGAATTTACTCACTAAAATTTATTTGTAACCCAAAAGCAATATTTGGGTCATTTCTCAGTCATTCCCAGACATGTGCAAAGAGAGGAAAAATTTGAGTCACCCCTACATGCACTTTCCCAGCCAAAGTCAAACAAAATGATGTTCTCATTCTGTAAAAAAGTGGTCTTTCTGCAGTCTACATGTTTCTGTATTTAAAAAAAAGTTTTAAGTGTTTATTTTTGAAAGAGAGAGAGGGAGAGCATGAGTGGGGGAGGGGCAGAGAGAGAAGGAGACAGAATCTGAAGCAGACTCCAGGCTCTGAGCTGTCAGCACAGAGCCTGAGGTGGGGCTTGAACTCATGAACCACAAGATCATGACCTGAGCCAAAGTCAGACGCCTAACTGACTAACAGGTGCCACCCAGGTGCCCCCAGATTTCTACATTTTTGTTGGTGATTTTGCTATGCCCCTGGGCCTGGCACTAAAGTGCTATCTCTAGTGTTCCTAAGTACAACAAAGCTGTGCTGTGTCTCACAGAGAAAATACATGTGTTGGATGAGCTTCACTCACACATGAGTTATAGTGCTACTGGCTGTGAGTTCAATGTTAATGAATCAGTAACAGGATATATCTAAAAAAGGGAAGAAGAAATTCACTGATCTATACATGCAGCAACTCTGGAAAGTGCTAAAGTAACATCTGTACGGCATAAAGAAGCTACAGAAAAGATGTTCAAAATAGCTGAATCTCTGGATTCAGAGATGATTATAGTGTGTGGTGGACAGCACTGCTACGAAGCTGATAACCAAAGAAATACACTGTCACTTACTGAGGGTCAGAAAAATGTTAAAAATCCTCTTGACTAGTGTTAGAGCATAAAGAAATACTGCATACAATTAATCATTTGTAAGAAATGTATATTAAACTAGGTGTCTAAACAGAAATATACATAAACACACACAAAAAAAGATTATACACTGATTGGTTGACCAGAGACTCTAAGCAAGAACCTAACTAACCCTGTATAGAGGCAGTAGCTCAGTATTCACTAACAGCATTTGCAGCAACTTCATAGAACTACTGTGCATAATGAAAATCAACTCTATCTAGGCTGGAGTCTCCCTTTTTTATTTGTTTAATATTGTTGATATGGATTTCTATCATTTGATATTAAAAAAACCTCCTGACTGATAATATTAATAATTACATTATTAAGAATAACAGCAGATAAGACTTAATTTGAGCTTACTCTATGTCTGGCACTTTTTCTATGTGCTTCACAGATATTAACTCATTTAAACCTCTGTAAGGTGGGTGCTATTATCATGTCTAATTTCCAGATGAAAAAAAGTGGAACCAAAACAAAAAAAAAAAAAAGAGAGAGAGAAGCATAAGGGAAAAGAAAAAGACAGTGAGACAGAGTGAAGTGACTTGACTAAATCACACAACTAGGTAACTGGAGAATTAGGGTTTCGGCCCAGAGTCTGCCATATAATAAGGAACCTAGAAAACGGACAGCCATAGGGTCAGAACTTCCCAATGTCTCCAGCACTGTCCAGAGAGAAAGGGTACCACTACCAGTCAACCTATTTGAAATGCTAAGTAATCACTGCTGAATAGTGGAGGTAGGTAGATCAGACTCTGTTACATTAGTCATTAAATTCACTCAGCCACTTGCCTTGCTTAGATTCCATGATTAATAAGCAACCTTAAATAACTTGGTTTCCAAGGCAGCTCCTACTATGGGTACAGAACACTGTGACAGGCTGACCCTAAAGTCCCAGCCTTCTTGGAATTTCTACTTCTCATTATTAATTTGGCATCCTGAGTATATCAGCTTCTTATAAGTCTGTTTAGCATGAGTCAGTCCTTAAGAGTCAGCTGAACTCCAGGTGCTTTAGCCAACTACAAGCCTGAATAAGCAGCCGAATGTATGGCCTCATCCTGATTTAACTACCATTTATTTCAAAAGAGACAAATAGAACTATTGTTCAAAAAAGCTTCAAAAATCCTTCCCACCTGAGCTATAGTAATGGAATCTTCAAGTAACCAAATAAAAACTACTTACTAAGAGAAGTAATGAAATAGCAACCACAAATAAAATGTATTCCCATGAATGGATTAACAACCCTAATTAGAAATGTGATCTAGGTCATCATGGTGTTCTGCCAAAACTATATAGCAGGAGGCCCTAAAATCATCTAGCTTGCAGGAGAGGAGTTCAATGCAGTGAAGAGAAGCAGCTATTAATACAGCTTTCACTTAAAAGTACATTCTAGAAGAACCCCCAAATCTAGTAGCAACTAGAAGACAGTATCTCCTTTGCTGTCCTGTCTGCTGCTCCCTTGTGGTATATTTGATAAACCTCTATCTCCTTTAAAAAAAAAAAAAAAAAAAAAAAAAGGGACACTTTGCAGGACACTCAGTCACTTAAGCATCTGACTCTTGATTTTGGCTCAGGTCATGATCTCATGGTTTGTAAGATCGAGTCCCTGTCAGCATGAAGCCTGCTTGTGATTCTCTCTTTCCTCTTTCTCTGCCCCTCCCCCGCTCTATTTATTTATTTTGAGAAAAAGAGAGCAGCAGGCACAGAAAGAGAGAGAGAATCCCAGGCAGGCTCCATGCTGTCAATGCAGAGCTCCACTCAGGGCTCAATCTCACAAACTGTGAGATCATGATCTGAGCTGAAATCAAGAGTTGGATAGTTGGCCAACTGAGTCACCCAGGTACCCCTAAATAAATAAACTTAAAATCTGGTAGCAACTGGCATCCATGAATTTAAGGTTTATGTTCAGCCATGTTCATCAATGGCATTCTGCTCTCCCAGGTCCTTCTACCCATTTTTCCTCACTCACTGTCTCTCCCTTGCTCCTAGAGGAGTAGAATCTTTTCCTTCCTTACAAAACACAAAATTATGAAAGATGCTACAGAAGAACACAGGACTGCACTCTAGTTCAGAACCTAACACCAGCCACTTCAGTCCCAGCCCCTCCTTTTCCTGCCTTATTTTCCCATCACAAAGCAAAAGAAGAAAGACGTTCTGTTCCTTCAATGGCACACCTGGTACTTTTCCCAGCCCTTCTCCTCATCTATTTTTGGTAAGATTCAGGATAATCTCATCAGGGCTTATTTAAGGGTCAAAGGACTAAAGTTCAAGCCTGAATTAACCACATGCTAGCTCTGAAACGTTGGGGAAGATATTTAGCCACTGTTTCCTGTCTCTAAAATGGGGAAAAGAACGAGTGCTTAGCATGATGCCCCTATAAAGTACTAAGTGACCAATAAATGTCAACTGCTGTATCACTGCTACTCCCTAGCCCTAGTGCTCTTCCCGAGACCACAGCCAACAGGACAATTCCCAAAAGAGGCTGGGGGAATGACTCCTTTCTTCCTCCCTGTGGTTAGCATGAGCTATGTTCCTCCAAATCTGTGCTATAGCAAAGCACCACTACCGCCATCTGTCATAACTTCCATGAAGGGGATTCGAGGTTGCTAGGAGAAAGTTTTTTAAATTCTGCGTAGGGCAAGAGAGTATATAAAGCTCTTTTTATCAGTCCTAGCAAGTTGAATGCTAAAAGATAAGCTACAATTCCTAAACTTTGTCTTATTAATCAGACTATGCCCACAGCAGCCTAACGACTGATTCTTATTCCTTGTCTGAAAGTCACTGAAACCTAAATAACACTCGGCAGGACTTGTAATCTCATTTATGAGATGGATAAGCTGCCTTTGAAATAAGCTTAGAAGCCATTTCCTAAATGGTGTACAGGGAGAAGGGGAGTCTTATTCAATAGCGGGAAAAGGCAAGGCTTTTTCCCAAGGCTTCAGTGCTCTACAGGCCCTCCCCAAATCCAAGCTTTAAAAAAATTTGGAGCCAAAATTCAAATGCCAGTAACAAAGAAAATTCACTCTGGTGAATGTCAAAAATATTACTACCAGACAGAAATGGCACAGAAAGCAAAAAGAAGTTTTCAATAATGTGAATCCACTCCTTGCTGTTTTCTCTCTCCTTCACTTCAGCTGAGCTTTGGTTCTCTCTTTTAGCCAACACAGGAAACATTTCTATTCCTCCCTGCTGAGCCTATTATAGGTGGTGCCTTCTTCATTACTTGGTGCTGGGGCTTCATGAAACCAGAACAATGATCTCTCCACTGTGTGTTTAAGCTGTGGGCTGCCTTCAAAAGACATTTGACCAGCCTGGCAAGAACTGAAAAGTGTGAGTGTCAAGTCAAAAATATGGAGCAACCAGGACTCTTACAGCTGGTGGGAGTGTAAATTGGCATAACCACTTCGGAAAACAAGTTGGCATTATCTAGTGAAGGTGAAGATGTGAATAGCCCACAGGACAGCAATTTTGCTCCTACGCCTATGACCAACGCTGTCCAATTTACCAAGCATCTACGGTGCTCCTGCACGATGCTGAGAACTGGAGACACAAAGATGGAGTGAAACCCGAAAAGTGAACTTTATGCAATGATGGAAATGTTACATACCTACACTGTCCAATATGGTAGCCACTAGCCACACATGGCTATTGGAACACTTGAAATATGGCTAATGAACTGAGGAACTGAAATGTGAGGCGTATTTAACTTTAATGTAAGTCATATATGGCTTGTGGTTATCTTATTGTACAATGAAGTGAGAACCCCATTAACATGTGCCTCAAGATACAATGCACAAGGATGTTCATTTCAGCATTGTTTGAAATAGATAAAACAAAGACAACTCAAATGTCCAGCAACAAAAAAAATGGATAAACTGTGGCACAGCAGTGAAAAATAAATGCACCTCACAAACCCCACTGAAGCTAAATCTTGAAAACAATGTTGGGGGGGGGGGAACGTTACAGAAGAATTTAGAATATGATGAATTTTTACAAAATCCAAACACAAGTACAACAAGTACTAGGAGATAAACATATTAGTGGTGGCAAGGCCATGTAGAAAAGCAAAAAAAAAAAAAAAAAAAAAAACCAGGATAAATACAAAAAACAAGGTAATGAATGATTATGAGGACAGGAAAGTTGGAGGGTACAATCTGTAAAGAGCACAGTGGGAGCTTCAATAACATGGCTGATGTTCTGCTTCTAAACTTTTATTGTTGTTTCTTAGCATATATATTACATATATGGTTTTATGCTTACCATTGTTTCACAATAAAGAAAATGAAAAGTACTATGAAGGTAGGGCTGCTGATTCTTGCGTCGTGTCCACCAATTCTCCACCCATGCAGACTGGGAGCTTCTCTGTGGAGGGGACAGGTTTCACTCCATCTCTGTGTCTCCATTAATTAGCATAGCACAGGAGAACCATAGATGCTTGGTAAGCACCTAGTGAACTGAATCCAGACCTGGGAAAACTAGAACCCTCACGACTTAAGTTTGTTCACAGTTTTGTTTTCCAGGTAATGTTAGATAAGCATTCCCTATCAAGTAACAAAAAATAATACTGTATTTCCTCCATTCTAACATGCACTCTCCTCTCAGCACATTTCAGCAGATATAGAAAGTAGAATGCTTTCTACAACTGAAGCTGTCATTAAATGGGGGTGTTTTTCAATATCACCAGTATGCTAGAATTCAGGAATGTAATTCTGAGCTTCTTTTGTTCATTTCCCTACTGTTAGAGAAGTGTCCGGCTTACAGTAGTGGCTCAATAAATATTTGCTAAATAAAGAAAAATAGTTACTATTACTGCAAGCCTACTATATGTCTGAGTCTGGCTAAAAACTTTACAGAAATTATTTAATTTTCCCTTTACAATAACTTTGAGGCTTAGCAAGATTAAGTCACTTGCCGAAGAACATGTAAATAAGTAGGTAAAAAGGAAACTTAGTAAGTGGCAAAGTCTGGATTCAAATCTCATCTAGACTCCAAAGTCCATGCTCTTAAACATAATGCGATAGTATCTCTCAGACAAAATGAAGCCAAGTTCCACCCCTTCACCAATTTTTAAACTAAACAGTTAAAGAAAACTGCCCACAGTGATTTTACACTAGCTGAATCGCTGGTGATATTTACAGGCAAACAGAACCTATGTTAGCCAGAGACAGGGGAGAGGCAAGTAAACAATCCCAAGAGACAGTCAGACTTTACCCCCGTATCCATCTTGACTTACAATAAAATTAATCCAGTTACTGGTTCACACACAGAAACACATGCCTCTGACACCAGCAAGTACTATTTCTAAATGCAGTAAATATCTAAAGGGACCAGAATTATATCATCAAAGCGATCACCTTATTAAAGAGACCATAAAGTCCATTTGATCCAACCTCCAGGCAAGAGACTTACATTCCTAACCTCATTTTAATGGCAGCTGAGGCCTTCTGAGGCCAAGTAACTTTGGTCCTCTGAGAAGTAAATGGTTGAAGCAGAGACCAGAAACTAGGTCTCCTACTTCCTGGGCTCACCTTGTTCTGTTCACCTCATCACAGCAGAACGAAGTCATTAAGGATCTGTTAAGGTCCCTTTCTACGCAGCTATACTAACCTGAGTCCTTTACATAGTTTATCTTGTTTAATCCCCTTGTCAACTCTGTGAGTCAGATATTATCTCCATGTACAAGTTAAGGAAACTGGGTTCAGAGAAATTAAGTAACTCACCACAGGTCACACCCTTAGCATTTGGACTAGAAGCCTGATGGTTTTACCTCACCTTGCAGACCTGCAAGTTAAAGAAATCATAATTAACACTGGCACAGTGCTTTCATGTTACTGAAAAGAAAATGAGAAGTCTTGAAAATAAGAATATATTATGCAAGCTTAAATATTCCCCAAACACTGTACCTCAAGACTGGAGTCTGGTTAAAGACCAATAAGATAACCTCTAAGCAACTACAAAGATGTCATCTCTAAACGTGAACTTGAGACCTAGCACCTTAAAAAATTACTGGCATTGTAGTAGATATAAAGGAAAAATATTATTTTTAAATCTCCCATTTGGGTTAAAAAGAGAAATTATTGAAAAATAATTCAATTTCATCTATTTTCCTCCATTTTTCCCATGTACCACACACATTATAGCTTATTTTGCCACAACCGTTCTGAAGACTTTCTCTTTCATTCTTCTCATCACCACATCCTCTTTCATGCAAAACAAGATGAGACTATCTGAGAGCCACTTTAAGTCTCTCAAAAGAAAAAGTCCTCCAAAAATTTTAATATATTATCATCAGAACTTTATTTCAATCTTCTTGTGTAGAAAATCCCATTCATTGGAGAATATTACTTTTATTTCTGAAACTGCAGCAAAACTATCTTGTACCTCCAGTAGGAGTGCAACTCTCATGTTCTAAAAAACGTTTAATTATTATGCAAATCTTAAATTTACATTCGTTACTCAGAATGAAAGGCTATAACCAACGACTCCACCACACCATTTGGAACATTTTAGAATTTGTTTTTCTTTTCAAAAATAAAAACCCAACTACTTACAGAACAAGTAAAACTGTATGCTAATCAACTGTTTCTTTTTTACATGGCAAAGGAGTTTTGCCAAAGAGGCTTGAAACCTTCCTCCCTGAATCCTGCCTACTTTCTCCAGAAGGTTCCTAGCCTCGGTGTGGTCAGACGATAATGTGTAATTCATCTATTTTGCTTTAAAAGGTGGTTAAATATCTATTACTCCCCTTTTCTGATTTATAATGCCATTTCCTCTTCCCAAGGTAAAATAAGGTACAAAAGGAGAGGGCTTCACAGTAATCTTCCTACTAAAACAAGACATGTTTCTCTAGAGTCACTGCATTTAAAAAGGCTGCCAATCCTCATTTTATTTCACTTTTCTTTCCCCTCAGTCTGGAGTTAAAAATCAGCCCTCTTGATGTTATCAAATCATCAAATGAAAGGTTCTAGAAATAGCTTCCTATTTGTGGAAGGAGCGAGAAGACATACAAAAATGGAAGAGAGCTCTCGAATCGTCTTTCCTAAAACATTCCGTGTGTAACGAATGCAAGCAAAATCCTGAAAGGCTTGCTTAGCTGTGAATTCAAGGTACTTCCGAATGGGGCTGGTTTAAAAGCTAAAGTATAACGTAACCAGAAAACAGCCAGAATCAGTGGCAGACCAAAAGCCAAGTTCAAACACACATTCCCCGGGGCCCGCGGTGCATACCCAGAATCACTGCACAGTTGCTTTAGGTGCTGCTCTACCGCGCTCCCTGGCTCATCTGTTTCAGGTTACACAGGCTCTTCTCTGTCAGTTGCCCCAGTTTGCCCACTCCACACGTTTACAAATGACTCAAAGTGCCCCCTGCTACCGAAAGTCCCAGCTCCTGACACCCCCGCGTCCGTCCACGCACTTACGTGTCCGCACACATATACACACACACGCACACACACGTGTTCACACACACCCTCGCCCCGGCTCCGCCCCTCAGGCTGACTCGGGCCAGGAGGGCCGGGCACGGCCTCCGCGAGGTGGGTGGTGCCGGGCGCCGCGGCCCCACCCGCGCTGTCAGCTTGGAAGCTGAGCCCCGCGTCCTCGGTGCAAAGTCCTCCCGGCCGCCGGGGTTCCCCAAAACGCGGAGGCCTAGCCGGCTCCCATTACGCGGGGAAGCGTCCGCGTTCCTCACCGCGAGGAGTCACTGGAGCCCCCGAATTCAAATAGGGGCAGGCGAGGAGGAAGGGGAGGATCCTCTTTTGGACTTTCTGCGTCGCAATTCCTCCAGGTCTGCAGACAGCCGAGTCGAGGTGGGGGGCGCTCCCATTTTTAAAGCGGTTTCCGGCCTTTCCGGGCGCGGGGGCTCTCTTGGTCAGAGGGCAAGCCCCGAGAACGCCAGGGAGGCGCGCAACATGCCGAGGGACGCCTAGCGCGCCTAGCCCGGCGCAACCCAGCCGCCCGCGTCCCCGAGTCCTGCAGGCGCTGCAGGCGCCGCGCCCCGACCTCCCCGAGCGCCGGCCCCAGGTCGTCGCGGGGAGCGCCCTGCAGCTGCAGCCGCAGCCGCAGCCGCCCCTACCGGAGCCGCGGGCTGACAGCCGTGCCCGGCGGAACGCGGCGGTCGCGCGGCTGCAGCTCCGCGGTGCCCTCTTCCCTGGAACCCCGACCTCCAACCCGCGCACCTTGGCGGCCGCGGAACCACCGCTCAGGATTCCGACTGTGACAGCCTAGTCTCTCCGGCCCGGCTCGGGGTTTCTCGGTTTTCGGCGTCACAATAATAAGGAAGTTTCCCCGCAAGCCTGCGGGCGGCGGAATGCGCTGGGCGAATGACTTCCCACCCGGCCAATGGGCGCCCTTCTGGGGCGGGCTGGCACCAATGGCGGCCGTGGCGGAGGCGGGGCGGCGAGGTCCGCGGGCTGGAGGCGGGGAGAGGCCCAGGCCGGGAGGGAGGCGGGGGCAGCCTGAGGTGACAGGACCCGCGGGCCCCGCTTGTGTCGGCCGGAATCCGGCTGCAAGACACCGAGCATTCGCTCTGGAATAGGATTGCTTTTCACAGGCGGGGAAGCGAGCGGGACAGGTTAGGGGTCGGTTTTTTAGGTTTGGGGCTCTGGCTCTTAATATTTATGCAGAGGTGACCAAAAGCCTTGAGCATGGGGCTCAAGAAAAATCTAGAGGGTAACAACTGAGGGTGAATTATTAAGCGTTTTATTCCCAGTGGAGGAGTCTTCGGCTTCACACCCCTTCGGAAGACTGGAGGAAGCGCGTTGCCGAAACGCCGGGCTGCGTGGTGGGAGAAGCGGGAAGGAAGTCGGTGCGGAGGCCCGCTCTGCCTCGGCCATCCTGGAGAGTTGCGGGAGGGGGGGGTGTGCGAAGAGGAGAACGGTGCTGCAGGAGCCAGGAAGGCTTGGGGTTGGAGGGTGGTGGCTGGGGAGGAGCCTGAAAAGAAGTCGCAGAGCAGATACTAAATCTTACCATCTGAAAGACACCATGTGGCTTAAAACCCAGTAATGGATAAAGAAGTTTGTCCTCCCTACCTTCCCTGGCAATGAATCTCCCAGCTTTCTTCTCTTCCCCAAGGTCACGGGGCTTTCAGAGTAGTCCTCGTCCTTGTCCTTTTGAAGAAAACACTCTCACAGATGACTTCATGTATCTGTTGTCCCCCACTTACCCCTTAAATTTGAAGCATAGAAGCAGAACACTAGGAGAGTACCACTCTAATCCAACAGAATGATTTTCCTAGCGGATGAATTTCTGTAACCTGTCATTTGAACTTGAAAGGTCCTTTGAGGCCAGATTCTTCCTAAGGACGTTCAAATCAGGACAAGTCTGCCGTTACCTGTTCTGGGAATCTAATAGATCGACCAAGCCAGAAAAACAAAAAGTTTTGAGGAGTGGTGTATCCTGGGGATGGGTCGTTGTTGGCAGGCCTATGAACTCTCAGTGAAATAAAGGAAGTTGTCAAATGCTCCTGAGACAAGAAAGATAAAGCAAAATCTCAAGTTATCAGGGAGCTAAGGTCATCTAAGAAAATAGTTCCAGCATTTGAAGTTTGAATCACACTGGACATCTTTAGATACACGGGGACAAAATTAACAGGATTCCCTTATATCCCAGAGGTGTGGCAGTTTCATAGAAGTCTAGGTGTCTCACAAAGACATAATCCTAATTTAGTGATGGTATCACAAAAAGAAGCTAGGGGAATAGCCAGAGAAGAGTCATGGGAGAAAGGGGAATACCCCATGGTTAAGAAGGAGAGAGTGAGATTCTATAATCATGTACCAAATATGAGGTTTATAATCAATCAGCATTTAAGTCAATATATTTGCCCTATGACTCATGTTTATCACATGAAATTTCATCTTGAGAAAAAAGTTGGCTATCAAAACCTCAAGCCTGGAGGTGGAATATGAATGATGTCTAAATTACAAACCGAGGCACTATAAGCTTCCTTACCAAATAAACATCCAGAACCCTATGAACTTACTTATATGTAGAAGAATCAATGAAGATACTTAGAGTACTTCTTTTTTTTTTTAATTTATGTTTTATTTTAAATTTGAGAAAGAAGGAGAGACAGAGCGTGAGCAGGGGAAGGGCAGAGAGACAGAGAATCTGAAGCAGGCTTCAGGTTCTGAGCTGTCTGCACAGAGCCCGAAGTGGGGCTCAAATTCACAGGCACTAAGATCATTGCCTGAGCCGGAGTCAGATGCTTAACCGACTGAGCCATCCATTTTCATTTTATTTTCTTAATTGAACCAATGTAAAATGGCAATTTCCTCAACAAACATGTCCTACTCCATTTACCAAAATGGCTTTAAATGGCCCCAGCACCAACAATAGTCATAATAGGAAATATTTTAACTAGTTTGAGAGGCCATAATTTACCTTTTCTTTGCATTTATATAGCTCCATCTTCCATTTCTTTCTGGCTTCCCATGTGTTCCCTAACAAATATACTGTATATTGTGCATCTGCTGCAATACCAGCCCCTGTGGATATGTTGGTGAGCAAAATGGCACAGTCCCTGTTGCCTTCAAAAGGGAGGCAAACATTATCCAAATAAACATACCAAGGAGAACATACATGCTAACCATGAAAAATCTTATGAAAGAAAAGCATTCATGTTAAAAATAAAAGATTTAACCTAAAAAAGATCTGTAGGGGCGTGTGGGTGGCTCAGCTGGTTAAATGTCTTGACCCGATTTTGGCTCAGGTCATGATCACACCGTGAGTTCCAGTTCCGAAGTTCCACATCAGGCTCTACACTGAACAGTTTTGAGTCTGGGATTCTCTCTCCCTTCTCTCTCTGACCCCTCCCTGGCTCACTTGCGCTCGCTCTCTCTCTCTCTCTCTCTCTGTCAAATAAACAAACTTAAAAAAAAAAATATCTGTCTCCCTGTCGCCCCCTCTCTCAGGCTCATGCTCTCTCTGTCTTTAAAAAAAACAAAACAAAAAAAACTGTAAACAAAATTGATCTCCAGTTAATGCTATGCACACTCAAGTATTTAGGAGGAAGTATACTGACATCTGCAACTTATTTTGAAATGTACATTTTAAAAGATGGATTGAAGGATGGATAGAGGGATGGATAGCTGTATATACATGTGATAAATCCAGTATACCAAGATGTTAATTGTAGATGCTACATGGTAGGTAGATAGTGTTCATTGTACATTACTTCCAACTTCTCTGTATGTTTAAAAAGTTTACATTGAGGGGCACCTGGGTGGCGCAGTCGGTTAAGCGTCCGACTTCAGCCAGGTCACGATCTCACGGTCCGTGAGTTCGAGCCCCGCGTCAGGCTCTGGGCTGATGGCTCAGAGCCTGGAGCCTGTTTCCGATTCTGTGTCTCCCTCTCTCTCTGTCCCTCCCCCGTTCATGCTCTGTCTCTCTCTGTCCCACAAATAAATGGAAAAACGTTGAAAAAAAAAAATTTTTAAAAAGTTTACATTGAAAAATTTTGGAAAACAAAAAATAAATAATAAAAGGTGTGATAAGTTCTCACTGTAGCCTTTGACAGGCAGAAGGGATCATGTGGTCTAGCTCTAGCGCCGGGCAGGTGAGGAATTCCCAGTGACCAGAGGATGATACCCAGCGCTGCTGGGCTTCCGCCTGAATATATGCTGATTTGCCCCATTCTTTACAGCTCACTTCTTGAAGTGCATATGCCTATTTCAAATTGCAAGAAATCTTTAGTACAGTAGGAATCCTGTGTAATAATGATTGTTTTCTATATTTAACCTACTTGTCCTGCAGACAAACATCACTTGGTAAATTTAAAGAGAGACAAACTTCTGGTATCTCAGATCAAACGTGTGGGAAAAAAGCATGTTGGCCACAACATTCTGACTTGAGGTATACTTTTGAAGAATTAAGTGTCTTCACCTCTGGGAAAGGAAAGGATTATTTGCCAGGTAATGTGTGCACACCCTATGAAGCTACACAATGACAAAGATGTTTCTTTGTCCCCCGATCCCCCAAAATACTCATTTTGTCAATCTAGTCAATACTCAAAGGAAAAATTGGTTGTAAACATGTTTTACATATGTTCACTGTTTTTTGTTCTTTTATACAGTTTACTCAAGAAGCCTATGTATGCCCAGGCTGAATTATCTAAGCTTTTGAAAAGTGTCCTATAACATACAGCCTTAATTTATTAATGTGAAAAATAACTTGGAAGGAAAATATCATGGTAAATCAATATAGCCATCAATCAAATAATTATGAAATATTTACTCAGTGTCTTCTATATGTATTGCTGGACAAGAAGCATTATTCCTGACTACAAAGAGCTCACAGCAACTATGACTATCCCCCCGTGTTTCTTGAAACTATTCATAAATTAATTTTGCATTTTTAAAAATCAAGCCATTTGGGGGCACCTGGGTGGCTCAGTCAGTTAAGCATCTGACTTTGGCTCCAGTAATGATCTCACAGTTCGTGAGTTTGAGCCCCAACTTGGGCTCTGTGCTGACAGCCCAGAGCCTGGAGCCTGCTTCAGATTCTGTGTCTCTGTCTCTCTCTGTCCCGCCCCTGCTCGCACTCTGTCTCTTTCTCTCTCAAAAAGAAATAAGCATAAAAAATAAAAAAAATAAAAATCAAGCCTTTTGGATAAAGCACAACCATCTTACTTTAAACTTAAGAAACTCAGTAGTATCATATAGGTTAATATTAATTAATGTTAAAAAGATGGGATGGTTGAGCATTTCCTAAGAAAGCCTTTAGGATGAACTTTGGTTTGTTCCTGAAGATGCAATAAAGTCTTTAGGAAGTAACATCTTTCATGAAGATTTCTCTTTTCAAAAGGTCCCAAAATTTGTACCCTTGGAAGTAGCATCCAGTCTACCACTATGACTACACTGACTAAACAAGTCCTTGGAGCAATATGGCAAATGTCGGTTCCTGTGTGACTGCATAGTGTATAAATGTTTTAACTGTGAAAAATGAGGTAACTGTTTTACCTTTCTAGATGCAAAAAACAAATTCTCTAGAAGTTTACTTGTGTCAAATCAAAATAAAATAATTTCATCAAAATGAAAAACCCTTTTTCTCTGAAGTTAAAAATTAAATCTGGGTCAAATTAAATTTAAGGAGTTTTATTATATCCTAGAAAAACTAAAGTGATCCTATGGAATTTCAAAGGCGCACACATATAACAATGTTATGCAGCTTTATAACTTGACCATAAATTCTGGAAACAAAGTGAATATGCATAATAAATGATTTCTTGCTTTACCATGACAATATGTGACATGTTTGATGACAGAGACATTACCTGATATGTTTTAAATGTATTTTCTCTTGTAGCAATACATAGTTCTTGTTGCAATTTTTCTCCATCCTAGCAGAAGGATCTTCAATGTGTTATCTTGGTTGACTTCTCTCATTTTTACTAAATAAACCTACACCTTTAGCATACTCCAGAAGAAACAAGGAATCAGAGGGGTTCTATCTGTAAAGTTGATATATAACATAATATACCTTAATATAAATCTGTAAAAAAATAAAATAGTATTGTTTGTATTTCTAAACTTTATGGCTACCCTTTATATAAAGGGAAACTGATAACTGGTATTTAACTTTCTATTGGTCTTCAGTATTTTGTTTTCATCCTACATGTAGGTAAAAGTAAAAGCCCAGTAAAATCAGCCATTATATTTACTTTTAAATGGTTGACCAACAAGTTGTTCTTACCTTATAGATACTTAAGACACCATAGTATCTTATAGATATTATAGCTAATTCTGTTTTCCTCTTTCCATTGGCTTTTGAAAGCCTGGAACAAAATGTATGTCCCATCTGTAGAGAACCTTACTGTGTGCATTTTGAGAAGTAACCTCATTTCAAGGTTCATTTTAACTTTCCTCTGCCATTTTCCTCGTGTACTCATTTATTTTCCCACCTACTTAAAGAAAAAAACAAACTTGTTTTTCTCTTCATAAATGTAATAGATATTAGCTATGTAAGATGTATAAAATACGTATAAAGAAAAAAGAAGAAAATACACAATGGAATACTACGTGGCAATGAGAAAAAATGAAATATGGCCTTTTGTAGCAACGTGGATGGAACTGGAGAGTGTGATGCTAAGTGAAATAAGCCATACAGAAAAAGACAGATACCATATGGTTTCACTCTTATGTGGATCCTGAGAAACTTAACAGAAACCCATGGGGGAGGGGAAGGGAAAAAAAAAAAAAAAAAAGAGGTTAGAGTGGGAGAGAGCCAAAGCATAAAAGACTGTTAAAAACTGAGAACAGGGGCGCCTGGGTGGCTCAGTCGGTTAAGCATCCGACTTCATCTCAGGTCATGATTTCGCGGTCCGTGAGTTCGAGCCCCACATCGGGCTCTGTGCTGATGGCTCAGAGCCTGGAGCCTGCTTCAGATTCTGTGTCTCCCTCTCTCTCTCTGACCCTCCCCCGTGCATGCTCTGTCTCTCTCTGTCTCAAAAATAAATAAACATTAAAAAAAAAAAAAAAAAAAAAAAAACTGAGAACAAACTGAGGGTTGATGGGGGGTGGGAGAGAGGGGAGGGTGGGTGATGGGTATTGAGGAGGGCACTTTTTGGGATGAGCACTGGGTGTTGTATGGAAACCAATTTGACAATAAATTTCGTATATTAAAAAATAAAGAAAAAAAGAAAAAAAAAAGAAAAAAAGAAAAGAAAAGAAAAGCGATCAGTCCAGTGCTCGCTTGGGCAGCACAGATACTAAAATTGGAACGATACAGAGAAGATTAGCATGGCCCCTGCACAAGTATGACACACAGATTCATGAAGCTTCCATATTTTAAAAAATAAGAAGGAAAGATCAGTCCATTCAGCACCATTTTTAGTTCTTACTATTTTGTTTATCCTTTTCTATTGCATGTATATGCATTTCTAAAAGTGGATCATTTTATACATAATATTTTACACTGCTTTATGAACTGAACAATATATTTAACATCTTCAATAAAATTAAATACTATTCTATAACATCATTTTAAATTTCATGTAAATTATATTTATCTACAAAATGAATATACTTTAACCAATTTCTCGTTTTGTGTTTATTTTCCATTCTTTGCCATTATAAACAATAGTGTAACATAGTTACACACAGTGAATATAACTAAATATTTGCCCTCACCCTTGATTCTTTCCTTAAGATAAATTCCTAAGAGAATAATTGCCAGGTGCCTGGGTGGCTCAGTCAATTAAACAACCAACTTTAGCTCAGGTCATGATCTCATGGTTCATGAGTTTGAGCCCCACATCGGGTTCTGTGCTGACAGCTAGGAGCCTGCAGCCTGCTTTGGATTCTCTCTCTCTCTCTCTCTCTCTCTCTCTCTGCCCATCTTGCCCTCTGTCTCTCCCTATCTCTCAAAAATAAATAAACATTAAAAAAAATTAAATTATTTAAAAAAAGAATAATTGCTAGGTCAGGCAGAATGCAAACTCACAAGGCTTTATATTATATTGCCAATACTCCCTGACAAAAGATGGCACCAGCTAAACATACACACAATATCTAAGTAGCCTTTGTCCAACCCCCTTACCAATAATGGGGTTGCTTTGGTTTGGTTTTCATTTTATCTTTTTTACTGTATTAATTTTATAAGTCATCTTATGTCTCAACTAGAATATGTGGGGTATAAACAATTAAAAATAAAATTTTTAAAAATTCTAGTAAAATAAAAAGTCAAGTGGCACACATCTGAAAATTAGCTTAGGTAAGATGTTTCTACATATTCATATCAAAAAAATAACTAAATGCATAAAAATGTATGATTAGTGTTGTTGGTCCTTTGCTGAAATTATTTGATATCATGTGACTCCCCAATTTTCCCACATACCTGCCAAAAATAAAAGGTTCCAGGAAGGAAGTCCTTTACAAACTCAAACTCTTGTTAATCATATTTTTTTGTTGTTAATCATATTCTTATTTACACACACGCACATACCAATAACAATCAGTTGATGGTTCACCAAGTTCCAGAGCAAAATGAAAAGAAGACAAAGTGTCAGAATTTATGTTGTCCATCAATAAAATGGTAGCCAGAGAAGGTATTTTATTGCCCATTTCTCAAAAAGAAAATGTAGTGTCATGACTTGTAATATCCATTGTGGTCCAATCACCTTTGCCATCAATCACCTTATTATGTATACCAGTGTGTCCCAGGCTTTATAGAAGAAAATGACCTTACTGACCAACTATTAGAGAGGCACGTACTTTGAGTTCTTCTGTAGCCTTTAGAAGTGGATTAGTACTATTCCATCCAAGTTCTTGCCTGGTTCTCTTTTTGATTAACTAGATAAAATTTCAAGGTGGATGTATAGCTACCAGCCTAGAACCATTTAAAGCAACCTACCCAGCCTTTACCCTGGGCCTTGTTAGCGTTATGTTCTGATGAATTGTACTGATGTTTCTGAGGGTAAATGCCTTGGATAGCATAGTGAATTACATAATTTCCTCCAAAATCCATGTCTACCTGGAAATTCAGAATGTGAGTTACTTGGAATAGGGTTTTTACAGATGTAATTACTTTCATTAAAATGAGGTCATAAGTCATAACATGAGGACTAGGAGGGCCCTAAATCCAATAACTGATGTCCTTATTAGAAGGCCATGTGAACACACAGAGACATAGGGGAAACTGCTATGAGAAAATAGGCATTGGAGTGACATGTCTCTACCAGCCAAGGAATTCCAAGTAACCAGCAGAAGCGAGGAGAGAAGCAAAGAGAGTAGATTCTCCCTCAGAGAAGAAGAAACCAAACTGCTAACACCTTGATTTGGGACTTCAGTCTCCAGAACTGTGAGATAATACATTTCCGTTATTTTAAGCCACCAGTTTGTGGTACAGAGGTAAGTACACTGCTACAAAAAGCATCCAAAATAGGCTTTTAATGCAGTCTAGCTGTGGCATCTGTGACTAGGTTGATTGCCAGGATTGACTGATCTGGCATCTGAGCCTACAGTTCCCTTTCTCTGAGAGCTCCGTGTGTGTTCTTCCCAAAGTGTCAACTCAATCAAAAAGAATGATATTTCCAAATTGACATAGTCTATTCTTAGTCAAGATATATGGCGAGTATATTCCCTGGGCTACATCTTTCCAACAAGCATTGATATCCCTTTGTAAACAAATGTAGGCAAGCCAAATCTGTTTTACAAAGTACCTCTCGCCACCTGATATTTTGTTATAGTATCTGTAAAACCATAATTCCATATTAGTTTCACTCGGAAAGCATATGAATTGTAGAAGATGGCACTTATACAACACTTGACCTTGAAATTCTAGTCATTTCAAAGACAAATCATTATATTTTCCTTGATCTTACAGCAGAGCAAGTACCCTTTATGAATTACTATAACAGTAGAAGCAGGAAAATATTTAAATTTATTTTATTTATCCCACAAAGTAAGACTTTGAATGTTAAAGTGAAATTTCATGTCTATGTAGATGACCCAAGAAAATCAATCATACCCATAGGAAACTCCATCAAGTACAAACTTAGTCCATTCCTTTATAGTATTTAAAAAGGAAATCTTGACATTAATCATTTTTATTTTTTAAAAAGTCAACATTACATGTAAAACAAAATGGAAACTGTTAGTTTTGGTCCATACAGAAGTGGAAAACCAGTTACCTAAATAAATTGTTTAGGGAAGAGATTCTGACTCTAGGTCAGCCTCTAAAGCATTCAGTGGGCTTCGTTGTGCTGAATCTAAGCTATATTGAGAAGGACCTCTTAGCCTACGGGACTGACATCAAATTTAATCACAGAAACATTTTACTTTGGAGATCAACTAAGCAACTCAATGATTTATATCACTGAAAAACAAATAGTTGCGTTAATTAAGCTTTGTAATGGGGTGCCTGGCTGGCTCAGTTGCTGGAGCATGTGACTCTCGGTCTCTGGGTTGTGAGTTCAACTTCCATGGTGGGTGTAGGGATTACTTAAAAATAAAATCTTAAAAAAAAAAAAAGAAGAAGCTCCCTAAGATTTCTATGCCTCATCTGTTCTTTGAAGAGATTGCCAATGATAATTATTTATTAAGTTATTTTAATATTCACTTTGTGGAGACAGTAGATTTGTAATATTTAGAAAAGTCCTTTGAGAAATATAGATGAAATATTCAGTAAAACACCAAAACAGAATTTTTTAAAGAATACATTATCAGCAAATAAAATAACTCAACAGAACAAACTCTTCAGCCTCTTTGCAAACTGGTTCTAGAAACACAAAAAGCCCTGAAATGGGTCTAGTACAGGAAAAGAGGAGCAGGAATTAGCAGTACCAAGCTACAGCAAAAGAATGACTGTGGAGTTTCTGTGTGTTGCCCTTTCTCTTCCCCTTCGCCTTTGCCCTTCCTCCTCCATCTTCTGGTACCCCACGCCATTAGTACACGATTCTTAACTTTCGTTTTGATTTTCTATCCTTTCAAGAATCTGAAATGGTGCATATATACTCACATAATTATGAAGACCATTCCAAGAGTATTTATTGACCCTATGGAGCTTTTACTTCTCTTCCTCTTTATTGTGAACCTTTGCCTTAATCTGCTTACCAAATCTAAGAATCAAATAAGCTCATTTGTCCTAAAATGCAGTAAGGCTTAATATTTAACTATTCTCTCTAGAAGGGAATTTTAAATGAGATGACTTCATCTCTAACTGATATAACTGATCTGAATGATATAAACCTCATTGTGCAATGAGGGAGCTGCATTTTGCTTCCTAAACACACCTTCATGAAATCCCCAAATCAAAGCCTCATATAAGGTAAAGTTGATTTGGGATGCCTTCCCTAGAACCCAAGCAAAATATATAAAATTGAACTCCTCTTTCCCCCAGAAACTAATTCCCCTTCCATTGCCTTCATAATCTAGATTCAGAATCTTAGAATTACTTTGATCCTTAATTTTTCTCCCTTCACTTGGTCAATCATCAAATACTATCATTTTCCACCATACAATGGCTTTCCTCTATTCATCTTTTCCTCTATGTATTAATTTCCTATTGTTGCTCTAACAAATTAACATAAACTTGATGGCTTAAAACAAAACAAAATCTATTCTTTTATGCTTTTGGAGGCCAGAAGTCCTAAGTGAGTCTTAATGGAGATAAAAATCAAGGTGTTGTCAAGGCTGATTACATCTGGAAGCTCCAGAGGAAAATGTGTTCCTTACCTCTTCCAGCTTCTAGAAGCTGCCCACATTCCTTAGTTCATGGTGGCATCACTCCAATCTCTACTTCCAAACTAGCATCACCTTCTCCTAACTTTGACCCTCCTGCCTCCTTCTTATAAAATCCTTGTGATTATAGTAGGCACACCTGGATAATCCAGGATAATTTCTCCATCTCAATCAAGACCCTTAATCACATCTGCAAAGTCCCTCTGACAATGTAAGAGAACATATTCACAGGTTCCAGAGATTAGGATGCAGACATCTTTGGGGACTATTATTCAGCCTACCACACTCTATATCACTCGTCCTCAACCCCAGTTTTGGTCCCTATCTGTAATGCTGGATTACTTCAACATTTCCCTGACTGATTTTTTTGACCTCAGCCTCTCTCCCTATTCCTTTGCCATTCTAGATATATCTTTTGTTCCAATGCAAAAAAAAAAAAAAAATTAACCAACATATATATGTAGCACCCCTGTAAATGTGCATTTGATTGAAGATAATGTAATAAAATATACTCTTAGAAACAAATGTATAATTGGAGTTGAAAATGGAAAGATATAATTAACATGATCTTTGATCAGAAATATCTGAACCTTAGTCTATGTTAACAACCTCTTCCCTTAAAGGTCTACAGGGAAATATATACACAGAGGAAGAAGCAAATGAAAATAAACATTTTGGGGGCACCTTGGTGGCTCAGTCAGTTGAGCATCTGACTCTTGGTTTTGGCTCAGGTCATGATCTCACGGTTTAGGTTCAAAACCCACGTGTAGCTCTGCGCTAACAGCATGGAGTCTGCTTGGGATCCTCTATCTCTCTCTCTCTGTCCCTCTCTACCTCTCTCTCTCTCTCTCTCTCTCAAAAATAAATAAACATTTTAAAAAAATAAACACCTTGCTAAAAAAAAATAAGCAACAACAAACAAACACACTTGTTACTGGATAAGGCTTTAATACCAGACTTCAATGCAGAACTTTAGAGAATAGTCTAAAACTTGATGAACAAGTGCCTTTGCCTAAGCTCATTAGCTTGGCAAAATAGTGACCTGTTTCCTCTATTTCTGCCCTACCACTCAAATCCAAATCTTAGATCCTCCTGTTCTAATGCCCACTACAATATTATATATGCCTCTACCAGAAGACTCTACTCTGAGAAAGCATGACCCAATTCATGTCCTTTAACATTACCAATCCATAACAAACTCTTCTCCTTGGAGGAAAGAAGAAATTGCCATGGCCAACAACTTGAGGGAAAAAAGATAAATTCCTCCTTTACACCATACACAAAACAAATTCCAGAGAAGTTTAAGAGGTAACAACAGAAGTTTCAGAAAAAATAAATAAATAAGTGATTACTTACAAAATTTTGTGGAGGAGAAGGACTCTAGGCATGGTACCATAAAACAAAATGGAAAAGATTAATGGGCTTTATTACTTGAAACTTAAAGCAGAAAATTAAACCTGATTCCTCAAAAAATTAAAAATAGAACTACCCCACGACCCAGCAATTGTACTACTAGGCATTTATCCACAGGATACAGGTGTGCTGTTTTGAAGGGACACATGCCCCCGCATGTTTATAGCAGCACTATCAACAATAGCCAAAGTATGGAAAGAGCCCAAATGTCCATCAATGGATGAATAGATAAAGAAGATGTGGTATACACACACACACACACACACACACACACACACACACACACACATATATATACACACACACAATGGAGTATTACTCGGCAATCAAAAAGAATGAAATGTGGCCATTTGCAACTATGTGGACAGAACTAGAGAGTATTATGCTAAGCGAAATTAGTCGGAGAAAGACAAATATCATATGACTCCACTCATATGAGGACTTTAAGATACAAAACAGATGAACATAAGGGAAGGGAAGCAAAAATAATAAAAAAACAGGGAGGGGGACAAAAATATAAGAGACTCTTAAATATGGAGAAATGGAGAACAAACAGAGGGTTACTGGAGAGGTCGTGGGAGGGGAGATGGGCTAAATGGGTAAGGGGCATTAAGGAATCTACTCCTGAAATCATTGTTGCACTATGTGCTAACTAACTTGGATGTAAATTTAAAAAATAAATAGGGTGACAGTAAAAAAATAAATAAAAAAAGAAAAAGAAAAATTAAACCTGAAAAAAAGTTAAAAGGCAGCATCTTACTGGGAAAGTATCTGTACCATATATGAGAAAGGCTTTTACAAATAAATTTTAAAAAATACTCTAAAAAATAGCAGAAGTCTTGAGGTAAAACACACACACACACACACACACACACACACACACACACACACACACATTGATGGAGAGACCTATCCAGCATTTTCAGGGAATCCTTCCCTGAAGAGGAAACATTTAAGCTTAATTCTTAAGGATGTGAGGAGTTGTCAGGCAGGGAAAGAGCATCCCCAGCAGAGGGAACAGCATGTGTCAAAGTTCTGAGGCTGAGAAGAGCTTGTCATCGTCAAGGCACTGAAAGGATTGCCAGCTTGCCAGTGTGGCAGGAGCAGAGTGGGCAGAGCGGAGAGTGGGCAGGAGAGAAGCTTGGAGAAAAAAGTCAGGGACATACCATGCAGAGTATTACAGGGGTTCTAATTCTATTGTAAGTGCAATGAAAATCCACTGGGGGGTTTTAAGCAGATCACTGGTTCCTGGATAGATGGTAAGGGATAGAGGGGGAGCAATAGCAGTGCTAGAAAGACCAGTTAGGAAGTTATCGAGGCTATTACAGTAATCCAGGCTATAAACGGTAGTGGCTTCAGTTCAGAGAATGGCAGTAGAGATGAAGAGACGTAGATGTCGCCAAATCTATTTTGGAGGAAGCAAAGAAGGGAGGGAGAGTGGGCAGTTGAGAGAGGGAAAACCAAAGAAAAGTCCTAGATTTCTGGCCGGGACAGTTGATTAGATGGCAATGCCCTTTTACTAAGGTGAAGCAGACTGAAAGAATATAGGTTTTAGAATGTAAATCAGGAGTATAAGATCCTTGAGGGAGTGTCTGTATTTAAACGTTACTTACCAGTATATACACAGTACATAGCACACTGGCTGACACAATGAATACTAACGGAATTGGGTTTGATGACAATTCTGTGACATCCTGACAATTCATCATTTATACAAGGGGATTCAGTAAATGTAAATGAAATATTAAATGGATTTGGGATATACACAGCTAAAAGATTCACGTTTCAAATGTATGCATAAAGTGACAGTGACAAGTTAATGGCTTCTACATAAATGAGCCTTATGTAAAGCAAGGGAATTTTTTTATAGAGTAACTGATATAAAGAATGTCTGATGCTGTAAATTGGTATTTCGGGAAGGAGAAAGAAAAAGTCATAAGAACTTCAATGTAGAGGCGGGCTCTTTATTATTCTCTGAAGTTCTTAAATTCTATTGTTTTAGAGAATGGACTCTTAAAGTCACGGGAGCCTAGCACTCCTGGCTTTTAGTAGACGTGGGGAGCAAACAAGGGAGCAAGTGACATCACCTTTGTGTCAGCTGTTGATGCTTGTCAGATTAGACAGGCTAAAGAGGAGCCCTCAAATGACATTGAGACCAAATAAGTATTCAGCTTTTAAACTCTGAGGGCAACATTGTGTTTAGCATAATCACATTGGCATGCTATTTGCATGTCCCAACTCTACTAGAATACAGATTATTCATTGTGTTTTCACACAATGAATAATTTCCTCTTCAGGAAATCCTGCACAAAAGGATCTTCACTGGTGTTCTGCCAAAAGGTATCTAGACTTCAATACTTTTCAACAGGTAATTGGCATCTAGTGTCCTTACTATTCCAATAAAGACTTTTCAAAAATTGGCACCAGCTATCATTGAAAATCAAATTTGATCAGAGAGACTTCAAACTGAGTTAAATTTATCCAGACCTGACATTTTATATCTTGTCTGAGATCTGAAACAAACAAACAAAAAAATCTCCAGGGATAGCCAAGCAAAACATTTTAAAAAATATTCTCAAAGCATTAAAAATAATTATTAATTCCATATGATCCAGCAATTCCACTTCTGGGTACAAAAGACCCAAAATAATACGCCCTTTGAAACGAAGGTCTCAAAAAGATTCTTATATGTTCATGGCAGCTCTATTTATAATGGCCAAAAGGTAGAAGTAACCCAAGTGTCCATCAATGGATGAATGGATAAACAGAATGTGATACATACGTACAATGGAATATGATTCAGCCTTTAAAATGAAGGAAATTCTGGAGCACCTGGGTGGCTCAGTCGGTTAAGTATCTGACTTTGGCTTGGGTCATGATCCAAGGTTTGTGAGTTCAAGCCCCGTGTCAGGGTCTTTGCTGACAGTGCAAAGCCTGCTTGGGATTCTCTCTCTCTTGCCCTCTCTCTGCCCCTTCTACACTCTCTCTCTCAAAATAAATAAATAAACTTTTTAAAAAATGAAGGAAATTCTGACACATGCTATAAAATGGATGAACTTTGAACACATGCTAAGTAAAATAAGACAGTCACAGAAAAGACAAATATATGATTCCATTACATAAGGTACCTATAGTGATCAAATTCATGGAGACAGAAAGTGGAATGGTCATTGCCAGAGGGAAATGGGGAGTTAGTATTTAATGGAAATAGAAGTTCAATTTGGGAAGATGAAAAGTTCTAAAGATGAGTAGTGGTGATGGTTGCACAACAATGTGAATATATTTACTGCTACTGAACTGTACATTTTAAAATGGTCAAGGTGGGGGCGCCTGGGTGGCGCAGTCGGTTAAGCGTCCGACTTCAGCCAGGTCACGATCTCGCGGTCCGTGAGTTCGAGCCCCGCGTCAGGCTCTGGGCTGATGGCTCGGAGCCTGGAGCCTGTTTCCGATTCTGTCTCCCTCTCTCTCTGCCCCTCCCCCGTTCATGCTCTGTCTCTCTCTGTCCCAAAAATAAATAAAAAACGTTGAAAAAAAAATTTTAAAAAATAAAAAAAATAAAATGGTCAAGGTGGTAAATTTTATATATATCTTATCACAATTAAATATAATAATTAATTAACTTTAAGTAGTAAGTGGTCTGTCATATGAGCAATTTTATATAATCTGATAGGATAAGATGATTAAGAGTGGGATCCTACAGAGATGCCTGGATAAGCATCCGACTTCAGCTCAGATCATGATCTCACAGTTCGTGAGTTCAAGCCCGGCATCAGGCTCTGTGCTGACAGGTTGGAGCCTGGAGCCTGCTTCAGATTCTGTGTCTCCCTCTCTCTCTGACCCTGCCCTGCTCATGCTTTCTCATTCTCAAAAAGAAAACAAACACTTAAAAAAAATGTAAAAGAGTGGGATCCGAGGGGTACCTGCCTAGGTGGCTCAGTTGGTTAAGCATCCGACTTCAGCTCAGGTCATTACCTTGTCACAGTTCCTGAGTTGGAGCCCACATCGGATTCTCTCTCTCTCCCTCTCTCTCTCTCTGTCCCTCCCCTACTTGCACTGTCTCTCTCTCTATATAAACAAACAAACAAACAAACAAAAACTTAAAAAAAAGGGAGAGTGGGACCCTAGTCACAACACTATCTTCCAAATGTCTGGCATTGTGGGTTTTAGTGAGTAGTAGGATCACTTTGAGACAACAGTGTGATGAGCATGGTAACTTAGAAGCAAATGTAGTTTTTTATGTGCCCTATAATGACAGTTATCTAGAATGAGAAAAAGTTAGTCTACCTTTCTTCTCTTCTAACTAGTCCATATGGAGTACTGTTCAGAGACAGGGATCTCCCTGCAGAGCAACGTAGGAGAAACTGAAATGGGTTCAGAGAGGTGTAATCAGAAGAAAAAAGTAATCTGAAAAACAGTTTATGAGAAACAGCTAAAGAATGTCACACTAGCTGTAATGAAATGGAATAACGTGTTTCTTTATGGCTAGGAAGAATAGCATTAAGACCGAATTTTGGAAGCTACACAGTAAGACAGGTAGGTTTGGGGTCAATAGAAGGAAGAACTGTCTGACAGTTTCCATAGCACTTTATCAGTACTCCTCTGGTAGAACTTTCCACTTTCTATCTTTAATTGAAGTTACTTCCAGAAATTACCTCAAAATCCACATAGTACCTGCTGGTGCACATATCAGGCCCTGAAATACTTGTTGAATGATTAAAGAGTGTGACAACGATTAAGCAAATGACTCTCAGAATAGCCAAAGATGGAGACTGAGCTGCCCTGGGAGGGAAGGGATTCAAACACAGGCTAGCTAACTTCTTGGCAGAGATGTTACAGAATATATCCGAGTTTCATTTACTTCGTTGGATTAGATGACTTTTAAAAAGTCTTTTGAACCCTGAAGATCCATGGTTTCATGATCTGGGTTTAAGTCCTGGCTTTGCCACTTAGCAAAGGTAAAATCACTTAGCTGCTTTGCTCAAATGGCACTATATCATACACCTTGCTTGTGACATAAATTCTGTAGACAATCAAAATAATATTTTAAAACAAATACCAGAAACAAAACAAGAAAACTAACCGTGTTGCTACCTTGACTGGCAAGAAGTCATGCACGAACTTTAAGAGAAAGCCTGGGGGAAGGTGGATGGAAGTCTGGGCTCTGAGGGACCAGGACCAGAGGAACTGGCTGTATTATAGGGCTTGTCCCTGTGGGTAAGGCAGTATTAACCCCAAACACTGTGTCCCATGAGGTATAATAATTTCAGGCTTGATGAAGGTCAGAGTTCTACCTATGATAAGTCAATCCCACAAGGGAAGCAATGCCTTAAGAGTACATTCTCATATATTGCCAGGGAGTATGGGGAATAGAAAACAATCCCTGCGGTGGTGTTTCTAGATTGATCAAGGTCTCAGACAAGTGGATGGGATTCGGGTTATTCGAAACACTTAAGGAGAAGCAGCAGCAGAATCTACGTGTGTGGCCAACGCGAATAAGCAGAGTAAATCTGTGGCTTAACCTAGATACAACTGACCTTTGAACAATGAGGTTAGGGGCACCGATCCCCCACACAGCCAAAAATCCACATAAAACTTTTGAGTCCCCCAAAACTTAAATACTAATAGTTTACTATTGACCAGAAGACCTACCGATAACATAAACATAGATTAAGGGAGGGTGGGGAGGGTGGGTGATGGGTATTGAGGAAGGCACCTTTTGGGATGAGCACTGGGTGTTGTATGGAAACCAATCTGACAATAAATTTCATATTTAAAAAAAAAAGAAAAGAAAAATGCAATGAAAGAAAAAAAACATAGATTAAGACACATTATATATGTTTTCTATATATATTATATACTATATTCTTACAATAATGTAAGCCATAGAAGAATAAAAATGTTACTAAGAAAATCATAAGGAGGAAAAAATATATTTACAGTACCGTATTGTATTTATCCAAAAAAATCCATGTGTAAGTGGATGAGTGTAGTTCTCACCCATGTTATTCAAGGGCCAACTGCATTTCAAATTCTAGCCTTAAAGCATTAAGATGAGTGCCAGGCCCCAGATATTGGGTCTGGTGCTGCAACTGTACTCTGTCATGATCAAAATAGACTCTTTAAGCTCACCAAACTCCACACCCGAAAAACAAATAACCCAGTGAAGAAATGGGCAGAAAGCATGAACAGACACTTCTCTAAAGAAGACATCCAGATGGCCAACAGGCACATGAAAAGATGCTCAATGTCGCTCCTCATCAGGGAAATACAAATCAAAATCACACTCAGATATCACCTCATGCCAGTCAGAGTGGCCAAAATGAACAAATCAGGAGACTATAGATGCTGGAGAGGATGCAGAGAAATGGGAACCCTCTTGCACTGTTGGTGGGAATGCAAACTGGTGCAGCCGCTCTGAAAAACAGTGTGGAGGTTCCTCAGAAAATTAAAAATACACCTACCCTATGACCCAGCAATAGCACTGCTAGGAATTTACCCAAGGGATACAGGAGTACTGATGCATAGGGGCACTTGTACCCCAATGTTTATAGCAGCACTCTCAACAATAGCCAAATTATATAAGGAGCCTAAATGTCCATCAACTGATGAATGCATAAAGAAATTGTGGTTTATATACACAATGGAGTACTACGTGGCAATGAGAAAGAATGAAATATGGCCCTTTGTAGCAACGGGGATGGAACTGGAGAATGTTATGCTAAGTGAAATAAGCCATACAGAGAAAGACAGATACCATATGTTTTCACTCTTATGTGGATCCTGAGAAACTTAACAGAAACCCATGGGGGAGGGGAAGGAAAAAAAAAAAGAGGTTAGAGTGGGAGAGAGCCAAAGCATAAGAGACTCTTAAAAACTGAGAACAAACTGAGGGTCGATGGGGGGTGGGAGGGAGGGGAGGGTGGGTGATGGTTAGTGAGGAGGGCACCTTTTGGGATGAGCACTGGGTGTTGTATGGAAACCAATTTGACAATAAATTTCATATATTGAAAAAAAAAATAGAGTTATCTACACTAAAACGAAAACAAAAACAAAAACAAAAACAGACAAAATAGACTCTTTACCTGCCTGAGGTTACACCTGCAGGAAGAAACCATCATGGCATACAGATAAATCAGGGGGAGAGACAGGACTAAAATGGAAAAATGCCCTGCAATTTATAAAAGACTATATATATATATATATATATATATATATATACACACATGTTTACAGCTTAGTGATTAGATAATGGACTCTGGAGTCCAGTTGTGGGGGATTGGATCAGATTTGATTCAATTCAACTTAAAAGTGGACCCCTGCCTTACCTTTCTGTGTCTCCATTTCTTCAATAGTAAAATGGAGGCGATAATAGTACCTACCTCATAGGGTGGTCCCAGGCTAAATGAGATAATGATAATGTGATGAAACACTTACAGTAGTATCTGGCATACAATGATCTCTCAATAAATATTAGTAATTATAGATTTTTGTCTGGACCTCAGTAACCCATTTTGACCCATATACCTAGGTCATTTTTTTCTGCCCAACAATCTCTTCTTCAATTAATCATGTCTTTGATTGTCTTCTTCTAAAGGTTCTCAACCAAGAGTGATTTTGCCTTAAGGGACAGTTAGCATTGTCTGGAGATATTGTTGGTTGTCATAACTTGGGGGAAGGAGTCCTACTCACACCTAATAAAGCCAGCAGTCAGAAGAGCATTTGACTCTTGACCTCAGGGTCATGAGTTTGAGCTCCATATTGGGTGTAGAGATTACTCAAATAAATAAATTTTTTTTAAAAAGTAGAAGCCAGAGATCTCAGAAATCCAGAGATGTTGCTGACCTTACACATGCCAGCACCCCACACCAAAGAATTATCTTGCTCCAAATACCAACAGTGCCGAGGCTGAGAAATCCTGAGCTAGACTCATTTCTGGTAACCAGCAGGATTTCATGTACTGCAACTCTAAAGGAATAAGGTGGTATATCCTCTCTCTCTCACTTTCCAGAGCCCTAAATACTTTGAAAAGTTGGAAGGTACATAGAGCTGCAACCCTCAGTGGGCACTGTCACAAGGACTCTTCTTATCTTTGTCCTTTCAGTGTTCTGGAGTTTGGGGTGTGGTGGGATTTATACATCCCAGAATGCCACTTCGGTTCCTTCCTAGATCCTGCTTTCAGGAAGTTGTGATTCTCAGGTGAATATTGATTGATTCAGGGAGTAGAGGTAGGTGGAGATAGGGAAACCTGCAATCTGGCTGCCTTAGAAGGTAGTGCCTGCATATTTGAAGCATGGTAGGAAGAGAAGATGAGGGAGGGGTCTTTATATCTGCTTTCAATTAAGAAGGATTATTCTGGTTCTGGCAGCATGATGCACATGGTCTGTCAACTATTTTCGTTTTTCAATTTGGTTGTGTTGCTTCAAGGATGGTGGAAATGCTTTTTAGATCCTGGCAATAGACTCTGAAATCCTACCATTTTTGGAAGGGGAGTTTGAAGTTTTCATCTTTTGTGGAACATCACAGGTTTTTTTTTACTGACAGCTAAGAAAGGCCATAAGAGCTGCAAGTCAGATAGCCTTTAAAATCATTACTTTCTCTATTCCTGCTGATTTGTTTTGGAAAGGGAAGATTACAGCCCAGGGAATCACCTTTAGGGCTATCAGTGAATCTGTCATGAGGACTTTCCTTTTCCCAGATTCTCAGAGTTGTTAGAATCAGATTTCAAAACAATGCAAAGATGTGGGGGTGAAAGGAAGACCTGAGTTCTTTGGGTCACTATCCTATCATCCTATCCCAGAATTTCAGAAGCCAGAATTCCTTGGTTTACGAGTCCCTAAGTGATACTGCCTGGTGGCAGTAAGACCAAATCGTTATATTGTACAAATTTCTAATTTCAGGTTTAAACTATCCAACTAAAAATTGCATCTAATCAAGAAATCAAGCTTTGTAAGAACTAGAAGTGGCTGGATTATAAACCTAATGAGCTTTCTGCTCCATGTGCACATAAAGAATGTTTTTAATGACTGATGAGTAAGCTACATTTTTATTTTTTTCTAAAATGGCCATGGATTTTCTTTTTCTAGTGAACACTGATCTTGAATACACACAAATGCTAAAACCCAGCTGCTTCTTTTTGTGAGCAAAAGCAGTCTTAATTAGTTTTTATAACATATACGTATCTTTCATCCTAGTAAAGTGCAATACTCAACAAATAATGTTTTGATTAAAATCTAGTGAATGCTTTTCCTGTTCTTTTCCTCCTTATACAGTCTTTCCCCATACTTTTTGCATCTGATATCCAAAAGAAAGTATTGCCAGAATATAATTTTTCAGATAACAGAATCAAATTACCGTTATTTTGAATATAGATTTTACGATTAAAATTGCCCCATTTATGTAACTTTATAGACTTTGTGAAGGAAAAAAACTGTACTTGTATCAATTTTACATGTTAATAAATAAATTTTTAGGGGCACATGGCTGGCTCAATCAGTAGAGCATGCGGCCCTTGATTTTGAGGGTGTGAGTTCTAGCCCCACACTGAGTTTAAGTAATCACTTAAAAATAAAATCTTTAAAAAAATGTTATTTTAGTTAGATGGTGGCATAAGGCCACATAGACTTCATTTACTGCCATCAACTGAACAAGGGACATCACCCTCAATTCCTGAGTGCTTATTCCATAGTAAGGTATAATTAATATTATCAGGAAAAATAAATCAATATTGTCAAAATTGATTATTTTGGAGGATTTCTTTTTTGGTACTGTACTATATTACCTAAATTGAGTGGGTCTAATTGAAAATTTACACCACTCTGCCCACATTTGAAAGCCAGTTGTGTTAGTTTGCTGGGGCTGCCATAACAGAGGACCACAGACTGGGTGGTTTGAACAATAGAGCTTTATTTTCTCACAATTCTGGAAGTTAGGAGTCTGAGATCAAGGTATCAGCAGGATTTGGTTTCTTCTGAGATCTCTTTCCTTATCCTGTAGATGACCATCTTCTCCCTGTCTTCACATGGTCCTTCCCTCTGAATGTGTCTCTGTCCTAATTCCTCTTCTTATAAAAACACTATTAATATTGGACTAGGGTCCACTCAGCCTCATTTTAACTAATGGCTTCTATAAAAATCCTATCTCCCAATATAGTCACCTTCTGAGGTACTAGGGATTAGGACCTCAACATATGAATTTTGGAGGGACACAGTTGAACCCATAATACTGTCAAAAATCCAGAAATAAAAAATTAAAACCATCAGATCAATAAATAGTATTTTGTAAGAGCTTATTGGGCATATAAGAACCATTCTAGAATTGGGAGCTTTCAAATTTGAAACTAATAGGAAGTTCAGGTTGCAGGAATGTTACAGGATGGCTTATGAAGTGAAAATAAGGAAGTTGTTTAACCTTTATAATGACTGGCTATTACAATGGGGGTTTCCACATGGCAGGGGATTGATTAAAAGTGATTACCTTACAGCATTTTTAGGAAGATGACAAGTTTCTTTTATGATGTCAGAGGCATTTGCAAGAAATTACCTAAGTTAGCTATTACTTGTGTTCATGAAATACGTTAGATACAGTTTTGCTTACATAGCTTAAATGGTTTGTCACCCAGAGAATTTTCACGTCCAGCCTCCATTTTGTGTTTAATTTTAACCAATTCACTGATTTCCCATATTTTTATTTTGGTTTACATGGAATAAAGTAGTCCCAGATAACTAGTCCTATACAGAAAATTTACATCTAAATTATATTCAAACTGGAGTCAGATTACAACACAGACACAGGTTGTTTTTGAAGATGCCTAAATGCTTAATTGTTAAGGATGGCAGATTTGGGGACCAACAAATGTCACAAGCCTGAGGATATCAACGGCCTATCAGGAATATTGGGGTCTTTACATGTGTAAGGCTTTGATTAGATATACCTGAGACTTTCTACCTGAAACCTCCAGTTTGCACATCACTTTAGAAAGGTGTGGTGCAGAGATGAGAACATTAAACAAAATAAATAAAATAGGGAGAAAGCAGACAGTATACTGAACATAGACAAGTTCCCACCCACTCAGAATTAAATTATGGGACAGCATGATAACCAATAGACAAACCAAAGAAAAACTTAAGTACAGGGCTTCCCACAGACGCACGCGAAGTTCTACGTGAGTAGGAACTGTCCAATTCCCAAACACGAGCAACCGTGATGCTGGGGAATGCCGCCAGGTCTATACACTTCAAGATCCTTCTTCTGGCCAAACACAAAGGGCTGGGAGAACAGATGTGTACAGTCTGGAGAGGAAAGGATCAAGATTAAGGGCACACACATAATGACTTGCATGGGCATATAGATATATGACTGCATCCAGTGGGGGCAAATTAATAATAAGTTCAAACAGGATATTTAAGGAGAAAAGTTAAAGGATAGAAGCTTCATATAGACATGGTGACAAGTGGCCAAATTCTAGGATGAAAATTAAATAAATATGTCATGTATCAACTATTCAGGTTCACATTATGTGCCAGGCACTAATGCCACAAATTACCAATCACCAATTCAGACCCAGTTGGAAAATAAAGGTAAAATACTGAGTTCAATTCTCATCTTGATAGTCTCAGTGCTATCACATAGAATCCTCAATGAAAACTTTGAAAGTAATGAATGATCAGCATATCATAGTCAAAAATCATGGGCACTGGATACTTACAGACCAGAGTTCAAATCCCAGCTCTGCAACTAAGGCAACTGTGCCAACATTTGCTTACTGGCTAGGTGGGAATTCTAATATCTACCCTACATATACGCTGAGGATGAAACGAGCTACTGACTTTTAAAGGGTCAAACATAGTCTAACATAAAGGGTCTATCAAAGGGGGCCTGAATTATTAGTTCCCTTTCCTCTCTGTTCTTCCCCTGCCATTGACTATCTTAATGAGACATTTGATTTGAACTGATCATGAAAGAATGAATTTACTTAAAGGAAAAAATTTCCTGATGGTGTATATTTTCAATTATTAAAACAGGTAAATCAAGCACTTTGGAGCTTAAAGAATTTCTAGGTTTCAGGGCGCCTGGGTGGCTTAGTCAGTTGGGTGTCTGACTTTGGCTCAGGTCATGATCTCATGGCTGTGGGTTCAGGCCCCACGTTGGGCTCTGTGCTGACAGCTTGGAACCTTGAGCCTGCTTCAGATTCTGTGTATTCCTCTCTCTACCCTTCCCCTGCTCATGCTCTGTCTCTCTCTCCTTCAAAAATAAATAAACATTTTTAAAAATTTTTTTAAAAAGAGAAAAAAGAATTTCTAGTTTTCACAGGAGAGATGAGTCTTTCCAAGGCAGTGATATATATGGGAGAATGGAGTGAAGATTCACAGGAAGGAATGAGAGGGGAATAGAAAAGAGGAATCTTGGAATGCCTGAGTGGCTCAGTTGGTGGAGTGTCCAACTCTTGCTTTTGGCTCGGATCATGACCCCAGGGTATGCCAAGCGTGGAACCTGCTTGGGATTCTCTCTCTCTCGCTCTCTCTCTCTCTCTCTCTCTCTGCCCCACTCCCCAGCTCGTATGTGCTCTCTCTCTCTCTAAAGAAGAAAGAAAAAGAAAAGAGGAATCTTGCGGCTGAGACTTTCAATTTCAAAAAGTTTAATTCATGTTCAGAACCTGGCCTCTCACGATCCACTGTGCAATTTATAGGTAGTAAAGCAAAGTGGAAAGAGAATAGACTAGGGAAGCAGACAGGCAGGATTTGGCATCTGGCCATGTGTGACCTTGGGCATATTATTTAACTAACTTCTTTGAAGCTCATTTTTCCCATTTATAAGTTGGAGATAATAGTACTGGCTGGCAAGGTTGTTATGAGAATTATATGAGATAAAACATAGACATCGTTTATCATGCTCAAGAAATAAATAAAAGCTTCAATAAAATGTGAACTGAGGGACCTTGAACCACTCACTGTCACTGAGAAATTTCACTGAGATGATGGAGAGAGAAAGCTGTAAAAAATGAAAGGAGTAGATGATGGCTCACAATTAAATTCATTGAAAAGAAAATATTCGATATCTACCTATCTCTGTTCATGGCTATTAGCCACACTGTGATTGAATAAGTAAGATAAATATAACATGGAATAACTTGCTATATTCTTTGCAAGAATCATCAATAACATGCTCTCTCCAACTTCCAGGTCTTTGTGTGCATACTGCAGCTTTTGCTTGTTAACCTCTCTCCTCCTCCTCTCAATGCTTGACTCCTTTTCATTAGTGTTGACATAACTGACATTTCATCATGGAAACTTTCCTTGTCTTATCCCAGAATAATTTAAGGGTCCTGTTATGTGCTCCTTGCACTCTTAACTTCCCCATTTATAACTTTCCACATTTTACTGAAATAAAATGTTCATTCTCTGAGGGACTATAAATGCTTGAGAGAACCACGTTGGTGTCTGTCTTGCTCAGTGTTGTATTCAAATACCTGAATACATCTAAGCCATATATATGTATATATACATATACATATACATATAAATAAATACATATATTTAACAGTGGCATGCATAAACATAAATTCTTGAGTGGAAGTCATCATATTTTTGTCATTATACTTAGCATTTTCTATTTAATATTATATCATAAAATATCAGTTATAGTTTATTTCTTCATATTTTAAAGTAGCACAATATAACATTTGTAGGGTGCTATAGCAGGTTCTGTGCACTGGGTTGGAACTTTGAACCCACTGATGCATAAGGTTCATTTCAAAGTTCCTGGATTCTAGGATTCTTTGATTTTAAGGTGGTAAGAATCAGCCTTCCAATACTTAAATCACTCCAAGATAGTAAATTAGGAGCACGGAAGCCATATTATTTCAGAATACTATGAGAACATTATGATAGAGTTCCATGAAGGTAAAATGGCATTGGTAGAAGCAGAAAAGACAGACGTTTGTTCCTTCCAGCAGCGATAACTGGCTGGTGCTGAACCATCGGTACTCCTTTTTATAATTTTCCTCGTCCCTTCCCATGCTCTACATTTCAAGACAGCTGGTTAGTGTAAGCCCTCTGTAACCATGAGAAAAGCGAAACCAGTTGGGCTCCAGGGAGCATAACTCTCTACCTTACACTTGAAACTGCATAGTCTACCAATAAACTCACTCAACAAACCACATGACATGATGCCACAGTATTGTAGCATCGTTGTGAAATGTACCCTTAAACATTAATTACACTCCTTAAATGTCATGTTCTTATTAAACAGAAATTTGGTACTAAAAAAATCCAGGAATATGTTGGTATGCTGAAAGAATAACTGAAGTTTTCTAAACCATATCACTTACAATATAGGAGTGGACACTGGGGATCATATTTTCAGAAAGGTATGCTTCATTCATTCTATAAACCTCAATGTTTAGAACTGTAGAAACAGTCAAAGGACTAAAAATGATTAGGATTCAGAAGTTACCATTTGTAAAACCTGGAAAATGTAAAGGAAGAGCTGTCTTCCATGTAATTTTGAGTTTTTAAACAATAATTGTCTTTAAAATGTATTTTTAGGGGCACCTGGGTGGCTCAGTCAGTTAAGCGTCTGACTTCGGCTCAAGTCATGATCTCATGGTTCACAAGTTCAAGCCCCGCGTTGGGCTCTGTACTGACACCTCAGAGTCTGGAGCCTGCTTTGGATTCTGTGTCTCCCTCTCTCTCTGCTCCGCCCTGACTCATGCTCTGTCTCTCAAAAGTAAACATTAAAATGTATTTTAAGATATATGCTGAAGTCCTAATCCCCCTCCCAGTACCTGTGAATTTGACCTTATTCAGAAATAGGGTCCTTGTAGATGATCAAGTTAAGTTGAAATCATTAGGGGTGTAATCCAATATGACTGTATACTTAACAATTAGAGAAAAATTGGACACAGAGATATGTACAAAGATAAGATGATATGAAGACTCAGGGAAATGCCATCCATGAGCCAAGGAATGTTGGTGAAGGCAACAACATGTTCTCCTTCATACCCCTCAGAAGGAACAAAGCCTGCATCCTTGATCTTAGACTTCCAGCTCCCAGAACTGTGAGACATACATTTCTGTCGTTTAAGTCACCCAGGATATAGTTAGTACCTTATGACAGCAGCACTAGGAAATTAAAACAAGCACTCTAGTAAAAAAAAAAAAAAAAAAAAATTTATTTTTATGATATTCCTGAGTCAGGTATACTATGTTTATTACTTTATAAATATTTTATAGAATCATGAAGCAAACCATAAATTGCTTGTAGATCCAATGTCCAAAATATAGGTGTTATATTAATGAATAAAAAAATAACTAGAAACAAAATAAAAATACTGGGGCACCTGGATGGCTCTGTCAGTTGAGTGTCTGACTCTTGATTTCAGCTCATGTCCTGATCTCATGGTCATGGGATCCAGCCCTGAGTGAGGCCCCATGCTGAGCATGGAGCCTGCTTGGGATTCTCTCTCCCTCTGTCCCTCTCCCCGCACCCTGTCAAAATAAATAAATAAACATTAAAATATATATATACGTATATATATATATGATATATATATATATACGTATATATATACTAGCCCATTATATTTTAATAAGATGAAAACACTTACTTTGAAATATTGCCATGGATCCTGCTGAACAAGAATCTCTTTTTGTTGTTGTTTTTACTTGAGAGAGAGAGAAATCAGGGAAGGGGGAGGGAGAGAATCTTAAGCAGGCTCCATGCCCAGTGCAGAGCCAGACATGCATGGACCCTGACATGGAGCCTGACCTTGGAGCCCCACGTGGAGCCCCATGTGGGTCTTTATCTCAGGACTGTGGGAACATGACAATGAGATCACAACCTGATCTGAAATCAAAAGCATCATCTTCTAATAGAGACTGGCAACTCCTAGCAAAGAAAACTTCCTGTTTAAATTTGGTGGGAAATTACATGATCATTATTGAGAAATAATAAAAATGGGGCGCCTGGGTGACTCAGTCAGTTAAGTGTCTGAACTTTTCAGCTCAGGTCATGATCTTGCAGTTCCTGGGTTAGAGTCCCATGTTGGGCTCTGTACTGACAGCTCAGAGCCTGGAGCCTGCTTCAGATTCTGTGTCTCCCTCTCTCTCTCTGCCCCTCCTTTGCTCATGCTCTGTCTTTCTCTCTCTCAAAAATAAATAAACATTTTAAAAAATTTAAAAATATTGGTGATATTATTAAGTAGAAACACCACAGATCAGAAATTAAAGCACAATAATCTTCATTGACTTACTATTACTCTGGCAGAGGGACTGAAGGGCAGTAACTTGAGGTCATTCTTTTGCTAATGTCATTTAATATTTTTGTACTTGAACTCAAATAGTAGAATAGCAAGCATGCTTATTTGATTTGTGGTTAAACACTAAGTTGAAAAGAATTACTAATGTTTTGAGTAAAGAAAATTCAAAGTGACTTTGATAAATAGATGGTCAGAAGAAGTTTAATAGAAATAATTTCAAGACTGTACACCTAAGGGAAACAAACAAACAAAAAAACTGTTGCAATATAGTGTGCTAGCTAAAATATAGCCAGTATTCAAATATGTCTCTTGGAATGAATATGAATATGACACTTCTGTTTTGAGCCTGTTTAACTGAAAGCCTAGACCTATCAGGAGTTCTTACACAAACAAAAAGAATTTCTTTTTTTAATTAATTAATTTTTTGAGAGAGAGAGAGAGGAGAAGCACGGGAGGAGCAGAGAGAGGGGGACAGAGGATCTGAAGCTGGCTCCGTGCTGACAGCAGAGAGCCCCATGTGGGGCTTGAACTCATGAATTGCGAGATCATGACCTGAGCCACAGTGAGATGCTCAACCAACTGAGCCACCCAGGTGCCCCCCACAGAAAGTACTTTAAAGTAATTACCATTGGAAACAAAGAAGTAAATAAAATTCTAGTTCAGTATATCTAGTTGTATCAAATATACCCTTCATTTGCCTGTTCAACAAATGCCTACTGATTAGCAATTGGACAAATGAACAGGACAAAATCCCTGTCAGTAAAAAGTTGTACAGGAGAAAGACTAGAAAGGGAACCATCACAATACAGTAGGTGCAGAGACAAGAGCACTAGTAGAGCTAGCCACGCACACAAAGGAATGGAGGCAGGACAGGCACTTTCAGAGTGCAGCATGGGGCTGCACAGAGTATGAGTCATGGTGGATGACAAGACTAGAAAGGGTGACAGGATTTCTCCCCTGAAAGCCTTTAGATGTTTTGCTAAAGAGTTGGACTTTATTCTTTTTTTGTCAACTTTATTGAGATATAAGTGACATATAGCACTGTGTAACCTTAAGGTGTACAAGGTATTGATTTGATACGTTTATATATTACAAAATGGCTACCACCATAGCATTTGCTAATACCTCCATCCTGGCACATAATTACCACTTCTTTTTTGTGGTGAGGACATTTAAGATTTAGTGTCTTAACAACTTTCAATTATATAATACCGTATTATTATTTGTAATCACAACGCTGTACATTAGATCCTCAGAACTTGTTCATCATCCAACTGGAAGTTTGTACTCTTTGACCAACCTCTCCCCATCCTCCACTCTCAGCCCCTGGTAACCACCATTCTACTCTCTGTTTCTATGAGCTTGGCTTTTTAATTTATTTTTTTAATTTATTTATTTTGAAAGAGAGAAAGCACAGAGGGAAGAGGCAGAAAGAGAAAGAGAGAGAGAGAATCCCAAGCAGGCTCTGTGCTGACAGGGTGGAGCCTGATGCAGGGCTTGATCTCACGAACTGTGAGATCATGACCTGAGTCAGATGCTTAACCAACTAAGCCACCCAGACACCCCAAGTTTGGCTTTTTTAGACTTCATTCTTAATATAATGATGAGGCACATATGATTTTAAGTCATTCAGTGAAATGATCAAGTCTACATATTTTTAAAATACATTAAGTAGTGACAGTATGAAGAGTGAATCATCACCGCAAAGAACTAAAAACAATGGTGACAGAGGTTGTTTTAGGATTTCAACTGAGCAATAAGAACTTAAGACAATGGCAGTAGAGATTGAGAAGAGAGGATTTACATGAAAGATATTGAGGAGGAAGGTTTGACTGCACATATGACCACTTAATGAGTCCATGCTGTGAGCCAGGCACTATGCCAACACTAAGTAAATAAAAATAAAATAAATAGCTCTTGTCTTTAAGTAACTCCTTGTCCAGTGACAGATGCAAACAGTTTAACCAATTACAGGTCAATATAGAAAGTGTTATGATATAGTTATGGGTGCTCTGGTTGGCCGATTAATTCAGACTGGGGCAAGAAAGTGAAAGAAGCAAGAGAGTAAAGAGGGGAGGGGAAATAAATGAACCTGAAAAGATACATACAGGGAAAGGAGTGATGTAAGTTCATTTTGCAAAACTGCAAATAGCTTGCTCTGCGTGAACATAAGGTGCATGAGAAAATATGGGGAGAAATAAGGCAAGAGAAACCAAAATGAGAATAAGAAGGGCCTGTGCCATACAGAGGACTATGAAATTCATTCTGAAGGCTGCAAGGCACCACTGAAGAAATTTAGGCAGGGATTCAACATGACCTAATTGGTATTTTACAAAGATAGCTGTGGGAGCAGAATGAAGGATGGCTTATGGAATGATGAGCAAGCAAGATCAGTAATGAGGTTGGAACTGAGTGCAAGTGAGGGTCTAAATCAAGGCCAGGATAAAGAAGTAGAAGTTATAAGATTTGTGACTGATCTGAGGGGGAGGTTTTCGAAAAGGAAGTAGTTGAAGAATGCCCGTTTTACAGCTCTTACCATAGTGGTTATTTTCACATAACAGGCACTCATAAATGTTGATAGCATGTAACCAAACTGCTTATTTCTTTTGAAAGTGTTTGTCTCAACCAACTAATTCTTGTAAAACAAGAGTATTTGCAGTTAATGCTGCAAAATAATGTGGTTTAGAACTATTAGGGTTTACTACCATTTTATTCATGTTTTAATCCCTTATTGCAAATGTTCGCACAAAAACTTTTGGATAGCTAAGTTCAAAATTATTGCTTTTCACAATGACACTTGTGGTTTAGCAATTCTAGTGCACCTCCTATGTAGCACAACTACTGCTACTCAGATTGCTTTGTTTTTCACTAAACAATGTTGGAGAATGGCAAGGTGTTTCTTAAGGCTAGAAAAATATTATGGATCATGCCAAGGAGTTGCGTGGAAAGCCAGCATCAACAAAGGAAGAATAACCATGACTCTTTTCCATACTTTTACAGCTTCCAATATCATCAATTTCAAAGCTCCTAACACCTATGGGAGTCTGACTCCGAATTCTTGTTTTTGTTTTTGTTTTTGTTTTTTTAAGTAGGCTCCACACCCTGTGTGGAGCCCCAACACAGGGCTTGAATTCACGACCCTGAGATCAAGATCAAGGCGTGAAAATCAAGAGCCAGATGCTTAACTGACTCAACCACCCAGGAGCCCCTCCAAACTCTTGTTCTGATGCATCTCCCCAAATTTAATCTGATTATAAATATAAACTGGAAGCTTCTATTCATATTCACTACATCTGTCAGGCTACTCTATTCTCTCACCTAGATAAGCTTACCAAACTAAGCCGCTTCTGACCAGACCTTAACAAGCCACTAATTTCCTGTAGAGTAATATTTCCTATACTTTTTCTTCTTTTTCTCATCATATCAATTGTAACTAAGGAATATAATATTCCTCTTAAATCTCTGATAATGATAGAATTTATCTGCATTCTTATGTAAGCAACCACAATCACACCAGAACTGAATTTTTAAATTTATTTCGGGTTATATGAAAAATTCTTTGTGTTCACTTTAAATGCTTTGTTAGAATACGACAATATCATTCTCAATAAATATCACCTTTCAAGAGCATTTTATATCAAACTCTATATAGTTAGCATATAAAACTATAACACCATAATCCCATGAATGTAACCAAATCCCCACTTGTGACATACCCAATAGCCACTTGAAAACAAATTTCCTCCATCTTAAAAAATCATGTGTTGCAACATGTCTCAAACTGCCTCATAATAACTTGTATACGTGTGGTTAATTTTACATGTGAACTTGAGTGAGCTAATGGATGCCCAGATGGCTGGTAAACATTATTTCTGGTGTGCCTATAAGGATGTTTTTGAAAGACATTTGTATTTGAATTAGTAGACTGAGTAAAGAAAATCCCTGTCACCAACACGGGTAAAAATCATCCCGTTCACTTTGGGGATCTGAATAGAACACAAAGGCAGAGGAAGGGAGAATCTGTTCTCTTTGCTTGAACTAGTCCATCAACGTTCCTGCTTCTCAGACTTTTGACTTGGACTGAATTATACCACCAGCTTTCCAGTTCTCCAGTTTGCATTGGTAGATTATGGGACTTCTTGTCTCCATATTTGCATGAATCAATTCATACACTAAATCTCTTACATATCTATATTTCTATCTTACTGGTTCTGTTTCTCTGGAGAACACTCATTAATGTAATATGCAATAAAAATATGAATGATAAGAGTTACTTTGAAGAAAGAAATTTTAGGACTCAAACCTGCAGGAGAATGCAAAACTTCCATGTTCTCATACTCCACTACAATTCAGCGAAGTCAATTAATTAGACTGCTGAATCCACACTCTAAAAATGTTGATTTATACCATATTATTTCTGTACTAAAGTTCACCTGTGTGACCGTTGTTTCATTTACTTCAATTCTAGGTCCTATGTTTGGCTTTCCATGAACATTAGCTTGAGGAAGCTTGGAAATTAACACCCTAGCCAAAATCACCATCTCAAAGCAGTACATTTTAGTAAATTTGCTATAATCAACAAGGCATGATTGCTAGGCCAATAAATGGAATGTAAGCCCCATACCTCAATCGCCATTCTGATACTGCCCATGGAGCTAGGCCTTCTCTTTTTCCCAACTAAATGCCAAGGTATCTCATTAACTTCTCATACACTCCTCTAACATGTCAAAAATTGCCCCAATCTCAATTACATACACTTTCCACCATTAGCTCTTCCTATCTTTAATTAGTAAAGTCCTTTAACTTTACTTGGCAGCTGAGCAGAATTAGTAAATTCAGCTGGGAAAAATTACAGCCTACACCTCAATTGTTCACAAAGACTAAATAGCAGTCATTATTGCTTAAAGCCCAACTGTAATTAATATCAATCATTTTATTTACCTCATCTTCACAATTACTTTATTCTTCATCTAAAACCATGTGCCAGCTGCCAAGACACAGCTTCTTGCCATTTATATCATCTATAATTCATATTGCCACCCATACCATTTTAAATCCTTAAGGGATGTTTGCCATTAACAAGGTTTCTTCCCAAATGCCCTATCCTTGAAGAATTTATCAAGCACAATATTGTCATTTTAACAATTTCATCATTACCACATTATCAAATATTTCTCTTAAATAGGAATTAGTCAATACTAATTGCATTTCTAACAACTAACGGCAACATTAGGCAACATAAGTTGCTTAAGGGCAAGGACCCTAAGGTTCATCTATTTTCTTTCTTTATTATTTTCATGCATTTTTACTATCCCCAAAATAATTTCCATTCTCTTCCCATGTCTTTCTCATTAGAGTTCAGGTCACTTGAGAAAAAAAATTATTATAATGAGTTTATCCTGTTTTTAGTTATTTCATTTATTTTCTAGCAACAAGGACTCTTTCAAGTTAGCTCATGTGGAGGGATAAAAAGACTAAGATCTCACGGAAGCCCAAGAATTGGGGCTGGAGAAGACTGGTTTTGAATTTAAGCACATTCTAGATACCTGAGATGTAAGAGTTCAAGAACTTTTCCTGTACTATTCTGTTGTGTTACTTAATTCTAGCCTATGTATCTACTTCTTTCTATCCTGCTTTAGTAACTATTTCTGCTTATTTATAATTTCTACTTTTTTGTAATTTTAGCTATACATGATCCATTATGGCCTCCCAAGCCGATTCTATTCTCATATAAGTTTTCAGCTAGAACTTGCACCAATAACTGACAAATTGTTTCCTTTTTTCCTTATGTCCAGTCATGAGAAAGAGTATTCACTTAGTGAAAATAATGCTTTTTAATCTGGCGTCTGAGGGTGAAGATTACTGTCTCACCTAAGGATTGGTTATTCTTAGGTTAGATAGTTATTCCAGTGCAACAAAAGGGGTTGGAAGGTGGGGAAAGACGGAAAATAGCACAATATCAAATATGGCTTCTGAGACGGTAGGGTCCAATGGGGGATCACTTTCCTTGGTGGAGGTTATAGATAGGGCAAGAACAAAGGTGAAGATGCCCAATAGTTACATAGCAGAAAATAAGAAGTAATCTTATTCTTTGCTTAATATTTCTCTTAATTTTACCAAATTGTGCTCTACTATTATATTTAGGTAATGAAACTATGTAAGAGAAGAATGTAACAATTATAAATTCTTTAAAAGATTGTTTACAGCACCTACAAAAAAACCATAGCTAACAATACTTAATGGTGAAAGATTTAACTTTTCCTTCTAAGATCAGGAAAAAGACAAGGATGTCTGTTCCTGCCACTTCTATTCAACCTTGTGTTAGAGGTTCTGGAAAGGGCAATTAGGCAATAAAATAAAGTTAAAGGCATCCAGATTCGAAATGAAGAAGTAAAACTATCTCTATTTGTAGACGTTATAAGCTTGTATATAGAAAATCCTAAGGAATCTAGTAAAAAACAAACTACCAAAATAATAAACAAGTTCTGTAAGGTTTCAGGACACAGAGTCATATAAAAATAAATTACATTTCTATATAGTAGCTTTACAGTTCTATAACAAACTGAAAATTAAGGAAATGATTTCATTTGTAATGGCATCAAAAGGACTAAAATACTCAGGAATAAATTTAATAGAAAGTGTAAAACTCATACTCTGAAAATCACAAATCATTTAAAAATTTTAAAAAGACCTAAATAAATGGAATGACATCCCATGTTCATGGATTAGAAGACTTATGTTATAAAGATACCAATATTCCTTAGCAAAAATCCAACTGGCTTCTTTGCAGAAATTGACAAGCTGATCCTAAAACTCACATGGAATTTCAAGGAACCCAGAGTAGCCAAAATAATGTCTCAGATATGAAGAACATAGTTGGAGGACTCACACTTCCCAATTTTAAAACTTACTACAAAGCTACAGTAATCAAGATGGTGTGGTACTGGCATATATATATACATATCAATCAGTAGAATAGAACTAAGAATCCAGAAATAAACCCTCACATTTACAGTCAGTTGATTTTCAACAAAGGTCTCCAGATAATTCAATAGGGGTAAGGAATAGTCTTTTCAACAAATGGTGCTGGGACAACTGTATATTCACTTCCAAAAGAATAAAAGTGGACTCCTTCCTCACACCATGTAAAAAATGTAACAAAATTTGGGGCACCTGGGTGGCTCAGTTGGTTGAGTGTGGGACTTCAGCTCAGGTCATGATCTCACAGTTTGTGGGTTCGAGTCCCATGTCTGCTCTGTGCTGACAGCTCAGAGCCTGAAGCCTGCTTCAGATTCTGTGTCTCCCTCTCTCTCTGCCCCTCTCCCAACCCGTGCTCTGTCTCCCTGTCTCTCTCTATCAAAAATAAATAAACATTAAAAAGAAAATTTTTAAAAATTAACAAAACTGTCCTAAGATCTAAATATAAGAGCTAATACTATGAAAGCCATAGAAGAAAACAAAGGTGTAAATCTCTGTGAGTTTGGATTAGGCAATCTTTCCTTAAAGACAAATAGAAAAGCATACGCAAACAAAGAAAAAAAGAGAAAAACTTGTGCTTCAAAGGACACCACCAAAAACTGAAAAGACAACGTAAAGATTGAGCAAAAATATTTGCAAATCATGTATCTCTCATGGGACTTGTATCCAGATTATACATAGAATTCTTACACTCAATAATAAAAAGACAAAGAACACAATTGAAAAATGTTGGAAGGATCTGAACAGACATTTCTCCAAAGAAGATAGACAAATGCCAATAAACATATGAAAAAAAGACACTCAACATCCAAATGAAAACCACATGGAAATACCACACCCATTAAAATGACAATAATCTGAAAGACATACAATAACAAGGCCTAGCAAGGATGTGGAAAATTGAAACTCTTAAACATTGTTAGTAGGAATGTAAAATGGGGGGATGCCTGGCTGGCTCAGTCAGTAGAGCATGTGACTCTTGATCTCAGGGTTGTGAGTTCAAGCCTCACGTTGAGTATAGAGATTACATAAATATTTTTAAAAATCTTGGGATGCCTGGGTGGCTCAGTCGGTTAAAGTGTGTGACTTTGGCTCAAGTCATGATCTTGCAGTTTGTGGGTTTGAGCTCCACATTGGGCTCTTTGCTGTTAGCTCAGAGTCTGCTTGGAATTCTCTGTCTCCCTCTCTCTCTGCTCCTCCCCACCCTTCTCTCTCTAACATAAATAAACGTTAAAAAATTTTTTTGTAACATTTAAAAAAGGCATATAAAAAGGTACAGCTGTTTTGAAACAATCTGAAAATTTCTCTAAAAATTAAACATAGAGTTATCATATGACCTACCAATTCTACTCCTAGGTACATATCCAAGCAAAATAAGAACATATGTACAACATACAAAGATTTTAACACAAATGTTCGTAAGAGCATTATTCATAGCCAAAACTTGGAAACAACCCAAATGTCTATCAACTGATGAATGGATAAATAAATATGGTGTATCCATACAATTGAATGCTATTTGGCAGTAAAAAGGAATGAAGCATTGATACATGTTACAACATGGATGGAGTTGGGGGCGCCTGGGTGGCTCAGTCGGTTAAGCGTCCAACTTCGGCTCAGGTCATGATCTCACGGTCCCTGAGTTCAAGCCCCACGTCGGGCTCTGTGCTGACAGCTCAGAGCCTGGAGCCTGCTGCAGATTCTGTGTCTCCCTCTCTCTGACCCTCCCCCATTCATGTTCTGTCTCTCTCTGTCTCAAAAATAAACAAACATTAAAAAAAATTTTTTTAAAAACATGGATGGAGTTTGATAACATGCTAAATTGACGAAACCAGTCACAAAACTATCTATTGTATGATTCCATTTACAGGAAATATCCAGAATAGGCAAATCTGTAGAGACAGAAAGTATATTAGTGGTTGCCTAGGGCCAGTGGTGGGATGGGATTGGGGAAATGGAGAGTAACTGCTAAGAAGTTTCTTCGTGGAATGATGAAAATGTTCTAAAATTGATCTTGGTGATGGTTGTGCAACTCTGTGAATATACTAAAAACCACTGAATTGTACACTTTAAATATTTAAATTGTATATACATGAATTTATCTCAATAAAGCTGTTACTGAAAGTTACAAGCATACATTCCTTTGATATTGATTCACACAACACAGTAACTAGATACTTGTTGTACTTTTTAACCAAAATATTATAAAGCAATTCTTATACCACTACTCTAACAAAGAATACAAAATTAGAACTGGAATTTCACTAGACCAGCAAGTTCTTTCTGGTTAATAAAACCAACCAGTTTAATAAAGATGTCATCTATTTCATTATTAAACATAAATATCATCTGGAATATAGTTTATATTATTTGCATTATATTACATCATATTATATGTCAATTTTGGAATAAGAAAAACAAAATAGTAAATAAACTATTGAAACATGGTTTCTTCAATGTTTATCACGGCATTCCAATTCTAGACACAGGAAAAGTTAGAAAAAAATAGCCCTAGCATAGGAATTATATTACATATTATGGAAGAACATGACCCAGTATTGAAGAATTACTGGAAATCTACTATTTCAACAATAGCAAGGTCCAAAAACTATTTCTGAAACTCTGTGACAAAGTCTATGTAAGTGACATCAAATGCATCTGGGATTAACAATGTCTAGGGCATTTCCATATTTGTAACACACAAAAGCCAACAACAATTACCTGGATAATCAAGTCGTGTGATTGTTCAAAAGCAGGTTCTATGATGCATAGGAGGACTAGAAAAGTCTATAAAAGAATCCTTATTACAGACTGACATTGACATAAATATTACCAAATTTGGTAGTCACAAATACTTCCAGTTCTCTTTCTTCCTGAAATTTAGATAGTACTTCTCCACCCCACTGAAGTTAGACACGGCCTTGTGACTTTTTTTGACCAAAAATATTTGAGTATGTGGAATATGTGCACTTTCTTCAGTTCCTTTCTTTGCCTCAAAGTAACCAGCCACATCTTAGCTGGTGAAAACAAAGAGCAAGGACAACAAGGAGTAGAGACCCAGACCAATCTATGACCGATATAGAGTAGGTTTATCTATACAAAGTTGCAGTATCCCTAGTTTAAAAATGATTAAATACTGCTACTCTCATGTGATTTAACCTAATAGCATGAACACAAAATAAACTCATTATTTCAAGCCACTGATATTTGATTTCTTTTCATTGTACTATAATTTAGCATACCCTACCTGATTATTTCCCAAAGGGCAAGGAAGTCCTTTCTAAAATATGTGATCATTATTCACACTTATATCACTATTAAGGAGAAATTAGATATGGAACGTACTTGAATTATTACATCTTTACATGAGGGGAACTGTACATTAGGCTTTAGTTTAGAATTTTTCCTGAAAAAGTTATTTTTAATTCAGACTATAAAAGCTCTTTATAGTCAAGTTACCTTCAAGTATATAAAAAGAGAAAATAGATATTTTCCTTGGAGCCATCATTACTTTAAAAATGAATGTTTCTCATGCATAATTCCCTCATAGATGAGAATTCTACAAATGGCTTCCCTTTAAAAATTAAACATATTTAAATATGTATTATAGTCTATTAAGGGATTTTAAGATGTTTGATAACCTTCTTTTAAATCCTGTAGAGCTTAAGTTTTTGTGCCAAGCCAGTGGAACTGGAAGTGCAGTGTTATGGGCTGAATTGTGTTCCTCCAAATTAATATGTTGAGATCCTAGCCCCTAGTACCTCAGAATGTGACTATATATTTGGACTATATATGGGACCTTTAAAGAGGTAATTAAAGTAAAGAGAGATCATATGGGTGGGCCCTAATCCAATGTGACTGATGTTATTATAAGAAGCAGAGATTAGGACAGTAGATAGATACACACACAGGAAAGACCATGTGAAGACACTGGAGGAAGATAGCCATCAAACAACATTGTCAAAAACTCACAAGAGACAAAGGTTATCGTATAATAATAAATAGATCAATTCATCAAGAGGATGTACCTAGGGGCATCCGGGTGGCTCAGTTGGTTAAGCGGCCTACTGCAGCTCAGGTCATGATCTCATGGTTCATGGGTTCAAGCCTCGCATCAGGTTCTGGGCTGACAGCTCAGAACCTGGAGCCTGCTTCGGATTCTGTATCTCCCTCCCTCTCTTTGCCCCTTCTCTGCTTGTTCTCTCTCTCTGTCTCTCTCTCTCTCTCTCTCTCAAAAATAAATAAATAAACATTTTTTTTTTTTAAAAAGGATGCACCTAACATTGGAGCACCCATATATATATAAAGCAAAGTTTAATGGAACTGAAGGGAGAAATAGACAGCAATACAATAATAGTAGAGGACTACAATATCCCACTTTCATCAGAGGATAGATCATCAAAGCACAATATTAATAAGGAAACAGCAAACTATTTTTTGAATTTAAACTTAATTTAAATTTTAGTTAACATATCATGCAATGTTGGTTTCAGGAGAATTCTGTGATTCATCACTTACATACCACATCCAGTGCTCATCAAAACAAGTGCCCTCCTTAGTACCCATTACACATCTAGCTCATCTAGCCCATCTACCACCCACTTCCCTCCCTCAACCCATAGTTTGTTCTCTATCATTAAGAGTCTCTTGTGGTTTGTTTTTCTCTCTTCTCTCTCCCACCCTCCCCATATGTTCATCTGTTTTGTTTCTTAAATTCCACATGAGTGAAATCATATGGTATTTGTCTTTCTCTGATTGACTTATTTCATTTAGCATAATACATCCTAGCTCCATCCACGTCATTGCAAATGGCAAGATAGGAAATAGCAATCTTTTTCAAAAAAAATTTTAATGTGTATTCATTTTTGAGAGAGAGACAGAGAGTGAGAGAGCAAGCAGGGAAGGGATAGAGAGAGAGGGAGACACAGAATCCGAAGCAGGTTCCAGGCTCTGAGCTGTCAGCACAGAGCCTGATATGGGACTTGAACTCACAAACTGTGAGACATGACCTGAGCTGAAGTCAGACACTTAACCAACTGAGCTACCCAGGCACCCCAGAAAACAGCAATCTTGATCAACACTATAGACCCAATGGACCTAACAGACATACGCAGAACATTCCATCCATCCACAGCAGAATGCACATTCTTTTCAAACACACATATATCATCCTCCAAAATAGATAAAATGTTAGGGTATAATACTAGTCTTAACAAATTCAAAAGATACCATTTCAGGTGGTACCACAAAGAAGTCAATAACAGAAGGAAATTAGAAATTCATAAACAAGTAGAAATTAAACAACACACTCCTGAATAACCAAATGGGTCAAAGAAGAAATCAAAAGGGTAATCAAAAGTATCTTGAAACAAACAAAAACAAGCACAAAACATACCAAAACTTATAGTATGCAGCAAAAGCAGGTCTAAAGGGGAAGTTTATAGCGATAAATGCCTACATTTAAAAAAAAGAAAAATCTTGGGGTACCTGGGTGGCTCAGTCAGTTAAACGTCCGACTTTGGCTCAGGTCATGATCTCATGGTCTGTTTGAACCCCACGTTGGGCTCTGTACTGTCAGTGTGGAGCCTGCTTCAAATCCTCTCTCCATCTCTCTGCCCATCCCCCCACTAGTGCATGTGATCTCCCTCTTAAAAATGAATGAACATTTAAAAAAAAAAAGAAAAATCTCAAACAACCTAATTTACACCTCAAGGAACTAGGAAAAAAACAAAAACAACAACTAAGCCCAAAGTTGGCAGAAGGAATAGTAAAGATCAAAGAAATAATGAAATAGAGACAATACAAAAGATCAATGAAACTAGGAATTGGTTTTTTGAAAAGATTAAAAAAATGGACAAATCTTTAGTTAGATTAACTAATAAAAAAAGAGAGAAGACTAATATAAATAAAATTGTAAGTGAAGGAAGAGCCATTACAACTGATACCACAGAAATATGAAAGATCATAAGAGACTATTATGAACAATTATATGCCAACAAATTAGATAACTACAAGAAAAAGGTAAATTCCTAGAAACACAAACTACCTGCCACAAAAACAGACACTCAGATCAATGGAACAGAATAGAGAACCCAGAAATGGACCCACAAATGTATGGCCAACTAATCTTTGACAAAGCAGGAAAGAATATCCAATGGAATAAAGACAGTCTTTTCAGCAAGTGGTGCTGGGAAAACTGGACAGCGACAGGCAGAAAAATGAACCTGGACGACTTTCTTACACCACACACAAAAATAAACTCAAAATGGATGAAAGACCTAAATGTAAGACAGGAAGCCGTCAAAATCCTAGAGCAGAAAGCAGGCAAAAACCTCTTTGACCTCAGCCAGCGCAACTTCTTACTCAACATGTCTCTGGAGGCAAGAGAACTTGCAAAAATGAACTATTGAGACTTAATCAAAATAGAAAGCTTCTGCACAGTGAAGGAAAGAATCAGCAAAACTAAAAGGCAACCAATGGAATGGGAGAAGATATTTGCAAATGACATATCAGATAAAGGATTAGTATCCAAAATCTATAAAGAACTTATCAAACTCAACACCCAAAAACCAAATAATCCAGTGTAGAAATAGGCAAAAGACATGAATAGACACTTCTCCAAAGAAGACATCCAGATGGCCAACTGACACATGAAAAACTGCTCGCCATCACTCATCATCAGGGAAATACAAATTAAAACCACAATGAGATACGACCTCACACCAGTAAGAGTGGCTAAAATTAACAACTCGGGCAACAACAGATATTGGCCAGGATATGGAGAAAGAGGATCTCTTTTGCACTCTGGTGGGAATGCAAACTGGTGCAGCCACTCTGGAAAAGAGTATGGAGGTTCCTCAAAAAATTAAAAACAGAACTACCCTAGGACCCAGCAATTGCATTGCTAGGTATTTATCCCTCTTTCGAAGGGGCACATGCACCCCAGTGTTTATGGCAGCACTACTGCAATAGCCAAGTTTGGAAAGAGCCCAAATGTCCATGAATGGATGAATTGATAATGAAGATGTGGTGTATCTATATACCATGGAGTATTACTTGACAATCAAAAAGAATGAAATCTTGCCGGGTTATGCCTGGGTGGCTCAGTTGGTTGAGCATCCGACTCTTGATTTCGGCTCAGCTCATAATCTCACAGTTTGTGTGTTTGAGCCCTGCATTAGGCTCTGTGCTGACAGTGGGGGGCCTGCCTGGGATTCTCTGTCTCCCTTTCTCTCTGCCCCTCCCCAACTTGTGCTCTCTCTCTCTCTCAAAACAAACAAACAAACAGACAGACATTAAAAGAAAAAGAATGAAATCTTTCCATTTGCAACTACATGGATGGAACTAGAGGGTATTATGCTAAGCAAAATTAGTCAGAGGAAGACAAATATCATATGACTTCACTAATATGAGGAATTTAAGGTATAAAACAGATGAACATAAGGGAAGGGAAGCAAAAATAATATAAAAACAGGAAGGAGGGCAAAACATAAGAGACTCTTAAATGTAGAGAACAAACAGAGGGTTGCTGGAGGGGTTGTGGGAGGAGGGATAAAGCTAAATGGGTAAGAGACATTCAGAAGACACTTGTTGGGATGAATACTGGGGATGAATCACTGGAATCTACTCCTGAAATCATTGTTGCACTATATGCTAACTAACTTGGATGTAAATTAAAAAATAAATTAGTTAATTAATTAAAAAGTAAAAAAAGAAAGAAACACAAACTACCAACATTGAATCATAAAGCAAATTCTTAAAAATATTATTTATTGTCAAGTTGTCTAACATACAGTGTATACAGTGTGCTCTTGGTTTTGGGGGTAGATTCCCGTGATCATAAAAGATATTTTTACAAAGATGAATAGACTAGAGGCACTGGGTGGCTAAGTTTGTTGAGCATCTGACTCTTGATTTGGGCGCGGGTCATGATCTCACAATTTGTGGGTTCAAGTCCCACATCGGGCTTTGCACTGACAGTGCAGAGCCTGCTTGGGATTCTCTCTCTCCCTCTCTCTCTCTCTGCCCCTCCCCATTTCTCTCTCTTTCTCAAAATAAATAGATAAACTTAAAAAAATATGGACAGACTAATAATGAATAAGGAGATTTTATCAGTAGTCAAATCCTACCCCACCCCCCAAAATAAAAAGTCTACAACCTAATGGCTTCACTGGTGAATTCCATAAGTATTTAGAGAAATTTAATGTCAATAATTTTCAAAAAATTGAAGAGGAGAGAACACTTCAAAATTCATGTAATAAGGCCAGCATTACCCTGAGATCAAAGCCAGACAAAGACACTACAAAAAAGAAACTTACAGGCCCATATCCCTGATGAATACAGATGCAAAAATCTTCAACAAAATACTACCAAATTGAATTCAAGACCACATTAAAAGGATCATACACTATGATCAAGTGGAATTTATCCCTTGGATACAAGGATGATTCAACATATCCAAATCAATAAATATGAGACATGATATTAACAGAATAAAGGATAAATGATCATTTCAATAGATGAAGAAAAAGCATTTGACAAAGTACAACATCCAATCATGATAAAAACCCTAAACAAAGTAGGTTTATAGGGAACATACCTCAACATAATACAGGCCATATATGAAAAACTCACAGCTAACATCATACTCAATGGTGAAAAGCTTTCAGCTTTTCCTGTAAGATGAGAAACAAGACAAGGATGTCCACTCTCACCACTTCTATTCAACATGGTACTGGAAGTTAGGCAAGAAAAAGAAATGAAAGGCAACCAAATCTGAAGGAAAGAAGTGAAATGATCTCTGTTTGTCAATGACATGATCGTATATACAGAAAACCCTAAAGATGCCACCAAAAAACTATTAGCACTAACAAACAAATAAATAAATTTAGCAAAGTGGCAGGATACAAAAGCAATACATAAGAATCAGTTGCATTTCTATGCACTGACAACAAACTATCCAAAAAAGAAATTAAGAAAACAATCCCATTTACAATAGCATCCAAAAAATTTTAATATTTGGGAATAAATTTAGCCAAAAAGATGAAAGATCAGTACACTGAAAACTATGAAACACTGGTGAAAGAAAGAAAAGAATACAGAAATAAATGGAAAGACATCCCATGTTCACAGATTAGAATAATTAATATTGTTAAAATGTCCATACTGTCCAAAGATATCTAAAGATTCAGCGCATGGAAACCAATTTGACAGTAAATTTCATATATTAAAAAATAAAAAATAAATAAAAAATAAAAAAATAAAAAATAAAAAAATAAATAAAAATAAAGATTCAGCGCAATTCCTATCACAGAGCATTTTTCATATAAAAAAAAAATCCTAAAATTCATATGGAACAAAAGACCTCAAATAGCCTAAGCAATCTTGAGCACCAAGAACAATCTGAAGGTATCACATCCTGATTTCAAACTATATCACAAAGCTATAGTAATCAATTAAGTATGGTACCAGCATAAAAATAAAAATATAGACCAAAGGAACAGGATAGAGAGCCTGGAATAAATCCACACATTTGTGGTCAATTGATCTGCCATAAAGATCTCAAGAAAATTCAGTGGGGAAAGGTAGTCTCTTCAACAAACAATGCTAGGAAAACTGGTTATCCACATGCAGAAGAATGAAATTGGACCCTACATCACAACATATACAAAAATTGACTCAAAATGGATTAAAGACTTAAATGTTTACCTGAAACTGTAAAACTACTAGAAGAAAACAGGAAAAATATTTCTTGTCTGCACAATGATTTTTTGGATATGACCCCAAAGGCATTGGCAGCAAAAACAAAAATACACAAAGAGATGGGTGTCTGGGTGGCTCATTCAGTTAAGCATCCAGCTTTTGATTTTGGCTCAGGTCATGATCTCACACTTCATGAGATTGAACCCTGCATCGGGCTCTGCACTGACAGCATGGAGCCTGTTTGGGATTCTCTCTCTCTTCCTCTGCCCCTCTCCTACACTCTCTCTCTCTTTCAAAATAAATAAATAAATAGCTTTTTTAAAAATGCTAAAAAAATTTTTTTTAATATAAGGCATTGCATCAAACTAAAAAGTTTCTGCACAGGAAAGAAAATAATCAACAAGTGAAAAAACAACCTACAGAATGAGAAAAAAATACTTGCAAACTATACACGTGATAAGTGGTTAATATCCAAAATATGAAAGGAACTCAAACAATTCAAAAGCAAGAAAATAAATAACCCAATATTAAAATGGGCAAAGGACTTGAATAGATACTACTCAAAAGAAGACATACAAATGGCCAATAGGTATATGAAAAAATGCTCAACATCACTAATTATCAGGGAAATGCAAATCAAAACCAAGAGATATCACCTCACATATGTTAGAATGGCTATCATGGCTAAAAGACAACAAACACTGGTGAGGATACACAAAAAAGGGAGTGCCTTGGTGGCTCAGTTGGTTAAGTGTCTGACTCTTGATTTCAGCTCAGGCCCTGCTCTCAGGGTTGTAGGATCGAGCCCCATGTGGGGCTCTGCTCTGGGTGTAGAACATACTTGAGATTCTCTCTTTCCCTCTACCACCTGTGCTCAACATCCCCCCAAAAAGGGAACCCATGTATACCTTTGGTGGGAATGTAAATTGGTACAACCATTTTGGAAAACAGTATGGAGGGTCCTTGAAAAATTAAAACTAGAACTACCATATGATCCAGCAATCCCTCCTCTGGGTATGTATCCAAAGGAAATGAAATCAGTATCTCAAAGAGATACCAGGACTCCCATGTTCATTGAAAGCATTATTCATAATAAGCAAGATATGGAATCAACCTAAGTGTCCATCAACAGGTGAATGGATAAAGAGAATGTGAAATAGGAGTGCCTGAGTGGCTCAGTGGGTTAAGCGTCCAATTTTGGCTCAGGTCAGGATCTCGCAGTTCCTGGGTTCAAGCCTGTGCTGACAGCTCAGAGCCTGGAGCCTGCTTTGGATTCTGTGTCTCCTCTTTCTGTCCCTCCACAGCTCATGCTCTGTCTCACTCTCTCTCTCAAAAAAAATAAACATTTAAAAAATTTTAAAAAGAGAATGAAATATATATGTAATGAAATATTATATCATATATCATATATATTATATAATATATAATTACATTCTATTAATATTATATAAATAAAATATATTATATATTATTATATAATTCCTTGATGTGTAAATATATTATTATAAATATTATTATAAATAATATATATTTTATATATGTATAATGAAATGCTATTTGGCCTTTAAAAATAAGGAAATCATGTCATTTGTGACATGAATGAACCTAGAGGATATTATGCTAAGAGAAATAAGCCCAACACAGAAAAACAAATACTGCAAGATCTCACCCATATGTAAAATCTAAAAATGCCTAACTCATAGAAACAGTCAAGTGATGGTTGCCAGGGCTGGGGGGTGGGGGAAATGGAGAGATGGTGGTTAAAGGGTATAAAGTTTCAGTTATGCAAGATGAATAAGTTTTGTAGATATAATATATAGCTCGGTGATTATAGTTATTAATACTGTATTGTATACTTAAAATTTGCTAACAGAGTAGCTCTTAAATGTTCTCACTGTAAACACACACAAAAAATGGTAACTATGTGAGGTAGTGAACACTTTAATTAGCTTGATAGTGGTAATTATTTCACAGTATATATGTATATCAAAACATCACATTATATATATATATATATATATATATATATATATATATATGCAATTTTTATTTGTAAAAATTATGCCTCAATAAAGAAAAAAATTAACAATTAAGGATTAAAAAGAAATCCACGATTCCTTTACAGTGACATAGATGCATTTGAAAGAATAGTCTGAAGCATCCTATTTATTGTACTAGATTTATAACTCCAGAAAATAAGTAAACAGGCATCAAAACATAATTTCAGCATAGTTCTCTCTTTAAGAATATGACGGGGTGCCTGGGTAGCTCAGTCGGTTAAGCGGCCGACTTCGGCCCAGGTCATGATCTCGCCGTCCATGAGTTCAAGCCCGGCGCCCGGCTCTGTGCTGACAGCTTGGAACCTGGAGCCTGTTTCAGATTCTGTGTCTCCCTCTCTCTGACCCTCCCCTGTTCATACTCTGTCTCTTCCTGTCTCAAAAATAAATAAAACATTAAAAAAAAATAAAAAAAAAAAGAATATGTGGGCGAACAAGGAAACTGGAACTCAGGATTCATCAACACCAACATAAGTCTGTTCTTTTGATTGTAAAGTATGACTAATAACATAGGACATTATCTTCTTGTCAGAGGGTTTTTGAAGAGCCAAATGCATAGACATAGAAATAGGGAGTTCTCCTGCTATTCAAGTGTCATCTCCCTGAGGAGTTGCTGAATGCAAAACTTCCATTTACTTAAGGTTTTAATATTCAGCTCTATGGGAATACAGAGACACATCTTGTTTTTGTAAATAATTTTGAGGCTAAACTCCTCAAAATGTCAGAAAATTGCCATTTCATTATTTTTTTATATTTATTTTGAGGGGCGGGGAGGGGCAGAGCAAGCGAGAGAGAGAGAAAGAGAAAGAGAGAGAGAGAGAGAGGGAGAGACAGAATCTCAAGCAGGCTCCACACTGAGCCTGCAGGGGCTTGACACAGGGCTCAATCTCACAACTGTGAGATCAGGACCTGAACTGAAATCTAGAGTCAGCTGCTTAACCAACTGAGCCACCCAGGCACCCCAGAAAATTGCCATTTTAAACAGTCTTCTAATTTTTATATGCAATTTCTAGAAAAATCAAATAACAGAGCTAAACAATTTGCCACAGAACTACACAATTTCCCATTAGATCACTTAAGAAACTTGCTCTCTTGTTTTTGCCTTACATATAAACTCATCTCTATATGATATTTATGTAACCCCCATGATTTTTAATTACACAGAGAAAAATAGTAATTTATAGCAGAGACAGCTTGCAGGCACCACTTTAGTAAAATGTGTAGAATGAGCATCACAAGTGATGCTTCTTAGTATGAAGAACTGAAAAGGACATAATATCACTCTTTGGTATTCCTGGCAAAAATGTATAACCTGAATCTAATCATGAGGAAATATCACACAATTCAAGTCAAGGAATGGGCTTGCTGAGAAGTAACTGGCCTGTATGCTTCAATATGTCAAGATCATGGAATACAAAAAAACAAAAACTATCTCATACTAAAAGAGACAAATAAGATATGGGAAACAAATATAATGGTTGATGGTGGATTGGATCCTGGACCAGAAATGGTTTTTTTTCTTTTGCTATAAAAAGTACATTAATGGGACAACTGGTAAAGTTTTAATCTGTAGATTTTATAATAACATTGTATAAATATTAATTTCCTGATTTAGATCATTGTATCATGGTTAGGTAAGAAAATGTTTTCTGGTAAGTTTTGGAGTGGTTAAACCTCATTTCTGCAAGTTACTCTCAAATAGCTTTCTAAAAACTAGCTATAGAGTTGTTAACTTAGGGAATCTCAATGAGAGTATATAAGAATTATTTGTTTTACTTTTGTAACTTTTATGTACATTAAAAAAAATGTTTATTTATTTTTGAGAGGGGGAGACAGAGTGTGAGCAGGGGGTGGGCAGAGAGAGGAGACACAGAATCCAAAGCAGGCTCCAGGCTCTGAGCTGTCAGCACAGAACCTGACATGGGGCTCAAACTCATGAACCGTGAGATCACGACCTAAGCCAAAGTCAGATGCTTAAACAACTGAGCTACCCAGGTGCCCCACTTTTATGTAAATTTTAAAAATACATAAACTCAAACAAAAAAATAATTTAGAAGACGGATCTAATACAATACTCCTTCTAGTACCTCTGCCCTAACTTATGTTGCTCAAAATTATAGCCAGTCTGGAAAAATAGTTTATGTGTTTAAAATTTCTCTACATTGAAAAAGAAATTTGTTGTGCTATTCTTTTCACTGGTAGCTATGTTCCTGGCATGTTTTATAATTGCGTAATAATTTTTTTCTGCTGACAAGAGGAACAATGAAACATCTGGTACTGACATACTACATTCATTTTATAGGCATTTTTAAAAACCTACTATGGGCCAGTCATTGTGCTAGATGCAGATATAAAGAAATAAAGCATACATGGTATGTGACCCAAAGAATCTTACATATAAATGAATAATGGCGATGAAGCAGTACAGGCATTATGTGTGTCCGTGTGTAGTGTATCATTGTACATGATGGATGGGTTGGCTAATACCTAGGGTACAGGGAAAAGGAAGAAATTAGAAAAATCTTCATAAAAGAAGCAGTGTTAAAACTGGGTCTTAAAGACAAGTAAGTGCTTTAGGTGGACAAAAGGAGAAAAAGATATTCAGGGCAGGTGTAATGGCATGAGCAAAGGACATGGAGCTGTAGAACAGCCTAGGCTATTAGTGGAACAGAAAATGATTCAGAATGGCTGAATCCAAGATGGGAAGTGGCCACAGTGAGAAAAGCTGCTAGAGAGGCAGAGGTTAGTTTTTTGAGGGACTCATAAGCCACTGTGCTAAGAACCTTTGCACAATCCCATGGAAATAGGTTGGGAGTTCTTGGCCATTTGTCTACACTTGTGAATAACTTGTTAAACTATCACATACAAAGCAAGGTACATTGAAGTAGGTCACTCCATTCCCATAAGAAGGTTGTGTTTATTATAACAAGGGAATGAAACAGAGACTGGAATGTTCTGCCATTTTTGTATCTTACATTATGCCATGAGAAATATTTGCATTCTTTCTACCTTGTAATATCACTGTATGAGATTGGAGGAGACTTGACATTCAATGTGCCAAATGAGAACATTCAAATTGTAATTGAATGTTATCACTGTCAACTATCTTGCAGTCACTCCAGGAAGAGAAACAGTGGCTCAATTAGGACCACAATGCTTTATCTTGGGTGCACCTCTTTTTTCTGTGCCTCTCATAGATTAGGGTTACGTGGGGTCAAAAATCTCTGCTCACATCTTTGAAAGTGTTCAGCAACAAAGGCGAGAAACCCTGCAAACAGAAGGTGAAAGAATGTGTGGAGGAAATAGATATCGGTTACTTAAGATTATCTTGAGTAAAAATAAAAGATCTTTGATGAAAAGATACTTTGGATTTATATGTGTCTCAGGATTCTGATCTTTTATTTATTCTGGTATAATAAACATATAAAGAGAATGAAAGACAAGTTGCAGACTAGGAAAAATATTTCAAAAGACATACCTGACAAATGACAAATGTTCAAAGAACTCCTAAAGCTCAATGGTAAGAAAATGAACAATCCAATTTATTCTTTAAGTAGGCTCCACACTGGGCCCAATGCGGAGCTTGAACTCACAACCCTGAGATCAAGTCCCGAGCTGAGATCAAGAGTCTGCATTAACTGAATATGAATGAATAATCCAATTTAAAAAATGTACAAAAGATCTGAATAGACACCTCACCAAAGATAATATACAGGTAGAAAATAAACATAGGAAAAGATGTTCAACTCCATACATCCCCAGGGACTTGCAAGTTAAAATAAGGAGACAGCCACTGCATACCTACTAGAATGGTGAAAATCCAAAAGGCAGACAATACCAAATGCTGGCAACGATGCAGAACAACAGAAACTCTTAGGCATTGCTGTTGGAAATGCAAAATGGTACAGTCACTTTGGAAGACAGTTTGGCAGTTTCTTACAAAACTAAATACACTCTTACCATATGATCTGAAATCACAGTCCTCGGTGTTTACCCAAATGCGTTAAAAATGTATGTCCACATAAAAACCTGCATATGAATGTTTATAGCAGCTTTTCCCATAGTTGCCAAAATTTAGAAGCAACCAAGATGTCATTTAATTGGTAATGGATTAATAAATGATGGTATATCCAGAAAACAAAATATTATTCAATAGTTAAAAGAAATTAACTATCAAATCATGAAAAGACACAGAGAAACCTTAAATGTATATTGCTAAGTTAAAGAAGCCAATCTGAAAAGCCTACCTACTGTATGATTCCAACTATATAACATTCAGGAAAAGGCAAAACTATAGCAGCAGTAAAAATTTCTGTGGTTTCCAGGGGTTAGGGGAGAAGAAGGGATGAGCAAGTAAAGCACAGGGGATTTCTAGGGCAGTGAAATTATTCTGTATGATACTATAATGGTGGATACATGTCAATACACATTTGTCCCATCCCATGGAACACCAACCAGATGGTAGGTTGTGGGACTTCTCAGCCTCCATAACCATATGAGCTGATTCCTCATAATAAATACATCTATTACCCTTGTAATCACAGAAAGAAAAATACAAGCAGGAATAAATAGTAGTTCAACTACTGGATGATGCCATCTAGTGGAAAATGGATTTTAACTTTCCCTGGATCAGACTCCAAATTTCAATGCCCCTCAAATTTGGTATTTATGGGAATTTATTTAAATATATATTCTAGACTCTAATCTGCCCGAAGATTATTAACTCACTTAATATATATGATAGCCAAAGAGCTGTGTGTCAGTATTATCCATATTGGAAAAGATAAAAATTCTATGTCAGTTAAAATTAAGGTGCCCAGTGGTACATCGTGCTTTCCCTTTTTCACCAGATTTTCACCAACTTCACCACAACAAGTCATTTTGCAGCTGCTGGCATTTTTAAATGTACAGTGTGCACCAGCCTCTGTGCTAACTGCTTCAATTGTATTATTTTATTTAATCCTCCCAACAACTCTAGTAAGGTGGGTACTATTATTATACTACCTTAGAGATGAGAAGATTAGGGCAGAGTTTAAGTAACCTCTCCAAGATCACACAGCTCTACACTAGCTGAACCCAGGACCCATCACATAATTACACATGTGCACAGTGCTCTGTGATGGGAAAGATGATAGTCATGCCAACAGTAAAAAAGGACTAATGACTTTACAATTCTATATTGCCATCTACATTGAGCTTAGTATATATACTTCATGCAGAAATGAGTTATACTCCTTAATTACTAAGGGCTATTTAAGGACATTGTATAAATTAATATTTACATGGTTTGGACTAATACATTACACACTCAGATGTTCCTAAATATTGATCGTTGGTTTTTGGTGTTACAAATTTGAAGTAAATGAAAGTAAACTGACCTGCTTTGAACCTTCTATGTGGAGGCAAACTGAAACTAATTTATTTATAACTGGTTAGAAAACCCAGGTGATAGCAATCAGTCAGCCAGTCAGGCCAAACTGAGGGTAATAAAACTGGTCTCAAATAAAGTTGCCTGCCTCTGCCCCACAAGGGCTAAGACCCCAAGGCTGCCCAGCCTGCTTGGGTCCAATCAGTGCTGGCAGAAGTCAAGGCTTGCTTCCTCACAGCTTGATGAAATATAGTTAAAATATATCTTTCTTATAGTCCACTCCTTCTGTAGGACTCAGAGTATCAACTAACTACAACTGAAATATTAATTCCTGCTACTGCCTTAGTAGGAAATACTGTGAAAGCAAACATAGGAACTTTACAATGGTCCCTCTTGAGGCTACCTCCCTGAAAACTGCTTGATGCTGAAGTCTTCTGAGCATTAGCGAACAAACAGCATCAAATAATGTAGTGTATTTTTTAAAATAAAGTAAATAAACAGTATAAAAATCTCTCAATTCATTTTCACATTGCTGAGTGGAAGGGAAATTTGCAAATATAATCTTGTATTTGTATCGGTGTACACCCCTCCCTCTCCTACCTCCCAAGACCTCAAAGTGTAAAATGATAAAATCCAATGATACAAAAAAGGTTCAAGTCAATATGCAGCAAAACAAAAGGAAAAACTTTTTGACTAACAAAAGAATCTTCTAGCATACAGAACTGGAAAGAACAGAGGAAATAAAATTAACAGATAACATTAATTAAGCATTAAGTTATCTCACTTTTCTAAATGTTCTTTGCATGCATTATCCCATTTTGGTCCCCAGGAGGAGATTTCATGAGGTAGGTGCCATTATCTTAAGATAAAGAAACTGAGTAGTTAAGTCATTTGCTGGAGTCACACAGCTAGTAAACTATGGACCAGAAACCAAGCTCCCAGGGCCCAGAGTCCAAATCTACTACACTGTAAGAAGATCAAACCTGTTATCACTTCCTTAGGGCAAACTTGGGGTTGAAAAATCCATTGAATGGATATCCCATTCAACCAACGGACATCCGCCTGATGACACTGTTTAGACTCCTTGCTGACTCCAAGCTCATTTATAGAAGTTAACTGGTTGTGCCTCATTATGCAGTTGAACAGTGAGTCCCACAGGGTAAGAATCTTGGATTAAGAGGTCTATGGGATTCTTTTCGGGTTCTAAACTTTTAATTTAATAAAACAAGAAAAAATAAAAGACAAACAAGGTCACACGGGGTATGGTAAAGATTTACATAAAACAAACCAATGCTTTAACATACCCAATATGACTGTGTTTGAAACCTCCTTTTGGAGATTACCACGTAAGGCCAAGTTTAACACTGCGACTTTTGAGGTCAGGCCACTGGCTGCCTGGAACCCCTTGTTTGAAAACTTAACTCACCCAATTTAAGTATTGGTTTTGTTTGTAATTTGTAAATGCGGTGGAACAGTGACTAGAGTCCTCCGGCTACCAGCTGCCGGCCGCGCTCAGAACTACCCAACGGTGCGGCGGAAAAAGCGGTCGGAGCGGGAGCGCCCTCGGAACCAAAGCGCTGGCCCCTTTCGGCCCCGGGACTGCATTTCCACAGCACCAGGGGCGGAGTCTGGCAGGTGAGGGGTTCGCCGCGGAGATCGCTGACGCGGCCCGGACTGCGGTGTGGTCGCTGGTTGCCAGACCATGCTGAGCGGAGCGCGCGCCTGGCTCCTCGCCTTATCGCTGCGGGGTACATGCACGCTGCCGTCCGCGGTCGCCCGTAGGTGCCTTCACGCGTCGGGGTCGTGGCGGTCCGCAGACAAGAGCGAGAAGACGGGGAATGCGCCCCGCGTCTTCGACCCGGCCCTGCTCGAGTTCCTGGTGTGCCCACTCTCCAAGAAGCCGCTCAGGTGAGATTCGGTGGCTGCGAGTTTCCTTTCGCGCCCTCCGGTGGCGGGGACCGGGTGGGATGGCCGTGCGGCCGTTCACAGCCACTGGGGCGCCCTTCAGGTCAGTCCGAGTATTTCCTGCTGCCATTTTCTGGATCCCGGCCGGCTCAGCTATCACGCACCTCCCACCGAGGCGGGAAGGGCGGGGGCAGGCTGGAGGGGAGTCGAGTCCTAGGCCGCCCAAATCAAACCGCAGATCCACAGTGATGGATCGCAGCGTTTACTGGTTTCGCAGTCGAATCGCCAGGGCACCTTTTTTTAAATGCAGATTCCCGGGCACCACCCCTGGCCTACCCAGCTGGGCGGTCTGGGGGCTGGACCAGCAAGGTGTTTTCTTAAAAGGACCCTAACGGATTCTAATGTATCGCCAGGTTTTTGAGCTGTTGGGAGTCATGACCGGTCCAAGGCATTCAGATTTTTAAAACAAGATGATGAAAAACACTGTAGTAACCTCCAGATTCTTGTGAAAATGTTCAGCTGATGCGTGACGATTGTAAACGTTTAAGCTGTGTATGCTGCCTCTTTGGGTCTTAGTTCTGGACAAGCTGGGTTTTGGAAAGGCTTTAACCTTTAAGGAAAACAGCTCTACAGTTCCAGGCTACTAAAACTGAACATTGACAACACTAGTATTGCAAACTGAATATACTAAACACCAAGATGTTATCAGTGGTTATCTTTGGGTGGTAGATTGCTAGCCATTTTTTAATTTTCATTCTTCTTGCATTTTTATTTCTAGATTTTTTCCATAATGAATGTACTCATTCATTTTCTTATACCTTGAAATAATCATTCAAACTACCTTTTCGTTGTGTAACTGGCACACTGCAGACGCATTGCTTTCCAGACTTTCCTCTTTCTGTGCTTTCATGTTCCTCAAACTTTTATTTTGTATATCTTGATTTTTCAGTGGTTTCCTTCTAATGGATCAGTAGGGTTGCTCTGTTAAGCATGCATGCATTCTAAAACGGGGAAATTGAATTTTTCTGTAGTGACTGTTTAATAGTAAATTAACTGGGATGGTTTTGGGGTTGACCAGAGTAAGGAAGGAATGTTTGGATGAAAAGGGGAGATCTTTTTGACTGGATTTAAAGAATGCATATTCAGGTATAGCTTGAGAATAAAGGGAAAAATAAAATATGAGAGAAACTGACTAAAATGAAAATAGAGGTTCATTTTCTAAGAGAAATGTTTCAATTGGCTAATACTGCTTTTAGAATTAAAAGCAGTTTAATTCTGATTTTTTTTGGAATTAAATCTGTCAAGAATTGGATAAATGGTGTTTGTTGAAAAGCAAGCTCTTCCAAGCATTTTATTTTCCACAATTCATTCTGTTTTCCTTTTGCTCCCCTCAGATTTGAAGCATCGACAAATGAATTGATCAATGAAGAATTGGGAATAGCCTATCCAATTATTGATGGGATTCCTAATATGATACCACAGGCAGCTAGGATGACACATCAAAATAAGAAGCAAGAAGAAATGGAGCAGCACTAGATGATAATTAAAAACAACACACACAACTAAATTTTCTTAATACCACTTACCTTTTAAAAAGTCAGACTGGCAGGTAATAAGTGGGGGAGAATAATGTTTCTGTCTCTTCCTACGTTGACTGTCCTTATTCCACTGGTCTCTTTAGCAGGACTGTTCTACTCAGCCTCTGTGGAAGAAAACTTCCCACAGGACTGCACTAGCACAGCAAGCCTGTGCTTTTACAGTCTGCTCCTGCCCATTACCATACCAGTTTATGTGTTCTTCCACCTTTGGACTTGGATGGGTATTAAACTCTTCAGGCATAATTAATACAACCAGAGCTAAGGTAGTAGATATATTAATGATAGGTCTTGAGTGTGTATTTCTAAAACTTAACTACATGGAAATACTGGAAACCCACTTAATTTGTAGGAAAGGTGCTTTGACTTGCTTCTCTCAGGTTTAGGACTATGGGAGGCTTAAGCTGCAGAAGTTTCTTTTATTGTACTTTTGTTCTGCCCTTGTTTTTTTGAAAATTTTTATTTATAACTATTGTATCAGAAGAAACATTTCAACAGTTTCTTGTTGGAAATTAACAGTCCCAACCATCACCTGATGACTTTATTTCTTACCCCATTCATCTAAAAGTTAATTAAAATTTTATGTTTATTTTAGATTTAAAGTATTTGGTAGAGTCACGTGTTAAAGATGACTGAAATAATTCCAAAGCAGCTATGCTGAAGTTGTTGTAGAGAAACACATTTGAGCTCATGTGACAGAAAACTACAATAAAATGGAAATTTCATGTACTTGGAAACATTCTGAGTTTGTAAAGTTACCTTTGTTTCTTTGGCATCAAATGCTTACATTAGGAATAATAAAATTAGATACACTTTTCCATTTAAAAAAGTGCAGTTTTTTTATCATAAGAGTGTGGCTCTAAGAGAGGAAAAATATAAAAATATTCTAAACTTTAAAATATAGGCAGGGTTTAGGTAGGCACTTAATACCCCACATAGAATACTATTCCAGGAAAATATAGATCTTTGGAGATAGAGGTAGGGGTGGAAGACTTAGAAATAGATTTTGTGTCCTGTTGGGCTGAGGGCTATGTTTTGAACCACTTTCAGTTTATTTTCCTGCCTTAGGAGATCAGTTTAGCACTGCATTAGTTCAGTGTATTCTGTAGTACAAATCATGTTTTTAAAATCACCCTATGGTACTCAACAACAAAAGAGCAGGACCTGCATAGACATTTTTCCCAAGAAGACTTACAGGTGGACAACAGACACACGAAAAGATGCTCAACATCACTAATAGTCGAAGAAATGAAAATTCAAACCACAACGGGATACCACCTTACAGCTGTCAGAATGGCTAAAATAAAAATACAAGAAATAACAAGTGTTGGCAAAGATGTGTAGAAAAAGGAACACTTGTGCACTGTTGGTGGGAGTATAGATTGGTGCAGTCACTATGAAAAACAGTATAGAGGTTCCTCAAAAAGTTGTATGGTCCAGTAATTCCAGTACTGGGTATTTACCCAAAGAAAAACACTAATTTGAAAGAATATATGCACCCCAATTTATTGCAGCATTATTTACAATACCAAGATCTGGAAGCAATGTAAGTTCAATGGATGAGATGTGGCATATATATGGGGCCAGAGGGAAGAGAGGCTTAGAAGACAAGTTGACCAAAGTAAAGCAATTTTGGTTTTAGGCTGACCCTTAACCTAAAAGCAGGACATAAAAAGTCACAAGATCCAACCGGAAGACCACAAAACACCACTCCTGACGGTAATCAAAGCTACAAAGATGGTCTTCCTTAAAATTGCTTCCTTGTGGGAACAACTCTAAGACAGTGGAAAAATGAACTGCTCAATGTGAATAAGAAACCCAGTTAAAGAGTAATCCCTTCCCTATAAATGGTTAGCTAATGAAACAAAAACTTCTAAAACCCTTAGAGGCAAAAGAGGATCCTCTTCCTCTCCTGGGAGGAGACTGCTACTTTGTCTATGAAGTAGCTCCTTTCTTGTATACTTAATCTTTGTCCCTTGTCTAAATGGCTTGCTCTTGAAATCTTTCTCACACAAAGCCAAGAACCCTCTTAGTGTGGGGCCTGAGGTCCTCTTTCTTGGGTCCTCAGCCTGACTGGCATCACAAATACAATGGAATATTATTCATGTAAAAAAGAATGAGTTCTTGTCAGTTGTAACAGCATAGATGGACCTTGAGGGTATTCTGCTAAGTGAAATATGTCAAAGGCAAATACCATATGATGTCATTTACATGTGGAATCCAAAAAGCAGAAATAGACATACAGAGAACAACCTGATGGTTGCCAAAGGGGAGTGGTGGGGGGAATGGGCAAAATAGATGGAGAGTGGGAGGTACAGGCCTCCATTTATGGAATAGGTCATGAGAATAAAAGGTACAGCATAGGGAATATAGTCAACAATGGTATTGTCATAGTGTAGCGACTGATGGTAGCTATATTTGTTGTGACCTTAGCATAATGTAGAGAGCTGTCCAGTCTCTAAGTATACACCTGAAACCAATGTAACACTGTGTGCCAACAATACTTTTAAAAAATTAAAATTAGGGGCGCCTGGGTGGCTCAGTCGGTTAAGCGTCCGGCTTCGGCTCGGGTCGTGATCTCACGGTTTGTGGGTTTGAGCCCCACATCGGGCTCTGTGCTGACAGCTCGGAACCTGGAGCCTGCTTCGGATTCTGTGTTTCCCTCTCTCTCTGCCCCTCCCCTGCTCATGCTCTGTCTCTCAAAAATAAATATTTAAAAAAAAATTTTTTTTTAAATCTTAAAAAAATAAAATTAAATCACCATACAGCAATATACAAATAACCTGGAAGATTATAGGAGTTCCCATTATTTCTGATCAAGAGTTCTTGTTCTTTTTAATTAGCCCTAAATCTCACTGTTGTCAATGTAAACGGAACAATTTTACTGATAAAGCAAGCACTATACTCTGAAAAGTCAACTTCAGCTTTTGCAAGTTAAGCATTTTATAATTTTTGAGGAAACTGATAAGCATACCCTGGGGGAGTTCAGTATTAACTCCATTCTTTCGCTAATAGAATTTCTTTGGCAACCACTTGTATAGTACAAACTATACACTAGGTACAGTTTTAAGTATATATAATCTTTTATAATCTAAGAGGTAAGGTGAGTAATACTGGCACCATGCTACAGATGTGGAAACTGAAGCAGAGAGATTGACGTGATTTGCCCAAGGTAACAGCAATAACTGAACCAAAGTTGAACCCTCTGCCACTGTGGCTTCAGTCTGCCTTTTTTTCTTTCCTTCCCTCCCTCCCTCCCTCCCTTCTTCTGTCTTCTTAATCACACTACACAGTATCTATTTTAAAATAAAATCCTTTCTATTTGTAAGAAAAATACAATTAGGAATCAAAATGCTTGGATTCAAATTCTTACTCGAGCCTTTGCCTTTCTTGTTTCCTAAACCACCATATATTTTATCTCTATTTTAGCACTTGAACTTGTAATTGCCTGTTTTGTGTCTCCTGTCTAGACAGTAACTGTTCAACATTTTTAATTTAATGCTTAGCACAGAATATGCATGCACTTCCTGGAAGACTGAAAACATGGTTCTGACAAGCTTTATCATTTTAGGCAAGTTACTTGTCTCTGAACTTCATCTATAGGGCTAGAAATCCTTCCCCTGCTTTCATAAAATTTGCTAGGAAAAAACCAAACTTTACACATGAAAGCCCTTTGTGAAACAACCCTAACTGATGAACAACACAACGGGCAAAGTCTCCGGAAATTGTCCCAAGGGCATTCAGCCTAATGAGGAAACATACAAGAAAATCTCATTAACTGCTGCCAGCACATTGAAGTTTGTGGCATTTGAACCACCACCCACATCTTCCTCCTCTCAGCTCAGAGTGATGGCCACTCCAGGAGGGCTTCACCAAGATAGGAACCTCTCTTCCCCCAAAACTCCTGGTTGAGTGTTAAGGCATCTTCCCAGGAGGTGAAGGCCATCAGCTGAGTAAAGGTAATTATGTAACTATAAAAGACAGTGTAATGCAGATTTCCTCTTTCTGCTTAACTGATTTGCAGAGCAATTATAGAAAACAATATGTATAAATTGTATTTTGGGGTCTATCATATTTGCTATTAGCACAAAGGAAGTAGCTGCGAGCAAAGCTGAACTGGGGTACAGAAATGACACCAGATGGTAACTTGAATTCACAGGAACTAATGAAAAGAACCAGAGAAAATAAAAAAGGTTGATATACTTAATTCTACAAATATATCCTTGTTCTTTCTTCTCTGTTCCTTTTAAGAGGCATTAAATTATGTAAAGTAATAATTATAACCAAGTATTGTTGTTTGTAACATGCAGACCTACTATGCATGACAATAGTCCAAAAAGGGAGAAAAAAGGAAGAGCAACCTACCTGTAATGTTTTTGTATTTCACTAGCACTCTTACCAACAGATCTGCATACATGTCAATTACATCTCAATAAAAAAAATACCATAGGAAACAAAAACAAAAACATCTGCTGCAGATTTTAAGTATTTCTCAGGCCTTCAAACACTGCAGGTGAGAATATAAAATGATGCAGCTTCTCTGGAAAACAGTTGACAGTCCCTCAGAAAATTAAACACAGAGTTACCACACAACCCAGCAGTTCCACTCCTAGGTGTCTGTCTACTCAAAGGAAAGGAAAACATGGCCACACAAACTTTAGCACAAGTGTTCATAGCATCATTCATAATAGCCAGAAAGTGGAAAACAACACAAATGTCCATCGATTGATGAATGGATAAATAAAATACGATACAATCAAGTATTAATTTGGCAATAAATAGGAATGAAGTACAAATACATGCTACATACAACATGAACTGTGAAAACATGCTAAGTGAAAGAAGCCAGTTATTAATAAACCGTATACTGTTTGATTTCATTTATATGAAATGTCCATAATAGACAAATCTATAGAAACAGAAAGTAGGGGGTGCCTGGGCAGCTCAGTTGGTTAAGTGTCTGACTTCGGCTCAGGTCATGATCTCACGGTTCGTGAGTTCGAGCCCCACGTCAGGCTCTGTGCTGACAGCTCAGAGCCTGGAGCCTGCTTCAGACTCTGTGTCTCCCTCTCTCTCTCTGCTCCTCTTCCACTCATGCTCTGTCTCTCTCTGTCTCTCAAAAACAAACGTTAAAAAAAATTAAAAAAAAAAAAAGAAACAAAATAGATTAGTGGTTGCATATGGCTGGGGACATTGTGTGTGAAGTTATGGCTCTTGGGTATGGAGTTTCTCTTTGGGAAGACGAAAATTCTCCAAAGTTGATTGTGGCAATGGTTGCACAATTCCATGAATATACTATATCCATTCAGTTGTACACACAGCTGAACTAAATGCTATGTTCATTAAATATCAATAAAGCTTTACCAAATTAAAAAAAAAAAAAGTAATATGTACATGTCCAGCATAAGGCTAGCAGTTCCAAGTCACTTGCTGGAGGTGAAATGCTGGTAGAGGCATGGCCAAAAGTGGAATGTAGGTCTGAAGCCTTCTAAATTTTGTCCACGGTGTTGTGCTACTTCTAGTGACCCTCTCAGATACCCTTCCTTAGGCAATCTCCAACACTTTTTAGTGTTCCTCTCTAGCAAATCATCCTGGCTTCCTATCTGTTATGGCGACTCTTGTTCACTAGCTTCCCATAACATAGCTCATGCCACGTGGTGTTGACCCCACCACCTCCAACTCTTAAGACCACTACAAGAAATACTCTTATTCTTTCACTAACTGGGACTCTTCCTCACTCCTCAGTAATTCGTTGACTTCACAATGACAGGGGATCTCACCTCCTTGGAGCCCCTTAACAAGATTATCTTCCTTGTTGTCATCTGCATCACTGGCAAGGACCATCTTTACCCATCTTGTGAATAAGATCCTTCCCATCAGCTTCCTAAGTGTGAGTTTTCCACTCTGAGAGAACAAAAAAAGATTTGCCTACTCTGCCTCTTCATTTTCTTCCAATCCTGCACAGTGAAGCCTCCCTGAACTTGACTCCAGATCTGTAAGATGAAAAAGAGATCTACTTCCAGACTTGGTGGTTGTTTTAAGGGAGGTAGAAAATATGAAATTACCTAGCACACTTAAACACTGTGGCAAGATTCTCACTACTGTGTGTAGTTGTGGGGAGACAGGCCTGTCTCCTTTTCCGTTTCCCCCCTTAGTAAAATGCTCCATTTGCAGGTAATTGCGATCTGCACATGCCACTAGATGGCATTTTCAGCTAACTCATATGGGGGACCAATGGCAACTAAGCACTGGGAAGGAACCAGAATGAGTATTGCACCTAGAAAGAGGATCGCACTTGTGAAATGCTGAGCTAGGAAGCCATATTCTACATTTATTAGCGTGGCATCTACGAGGTAGCCATAATAGAGTAAGTGAATCCTGAGAAACAAGTGGGAAGAACCCAGAGTTGGAGGAGAGGAGGTGAGGAAGAGCGGGGGATGGGGGTGGGATGAGAAGTTTCCAGGCAGAAGAAAATGCTTGAATAAAAACAGGAGAGACTGGCCTTCTCAGCAAACTGAATAGTTACAAATAACTGGAATGAAGTATACTATGTATGCAGGGCGATGATAGGAGCCAAGGCCAATGGTGGGAGCCAAGGCTGGGGCGGGAGCCAGGCAGGACTTGGGAGCTATATAGTAACAACGTTAATGAAATTTGACTTTACTGTCAGATTTTCAAATCATTTTGATTTGTACAGTTCTATCACACTCTGGCTCTTCTTCCCAGAAAAAGAAAAAAAGCACAATTACAGGGAGTTGGAAGGTTATGGGCCTGTCAGCGGCAAGTGCTCATATTTGCACTAATACAGTAGCCACCAATCCCATGTAGATACCCATCACTTGAAATTTGGGTAGTATGAGAACTGAGTTTTAAATTTTACTTAATTTTAATTAAATAGCCATGTATTGGACAGCACAGCTCAAGTGTTCTTCCCACCACTGCCAATTCGTTTTCTCTCTTCAAAATTCTTTGAAGACTAAACTTTATGGCATACATTTACCTTATTAAATAGCACAGATTGGGGGTGTGGTTTCCCAGCCTCACAGAAAGTTCTTTGGGGCACTGTTGATCTAGACACAAGAACTAAAATTGTCAAGACCTGACTGGTTACTGAATGTGTGTTGTGAAGAGGAAGGAGGAGGACTGAAGGCTTCTGCCGGGCAATACTGGAGGTACCACTGTAAGCTGTGCAACACAGGAAAAATGATCATTTTCTTCTTAAACATGAAGTTAAGGAGCCAAGGGACATGCAGGGAGACACAGAAAAATGGCTGTGGTGCTGGAATCTACCAGTTCCTGTAGGTCAGAGAGAGATGTGGGCACCATCAACACACAAGACGTAACCAAAGCCGTGGAGTGTATGGGAGTGTGTGCAGTGACGACATGGGCTTGCACGAGCACTGGAGGTCAGGGGAGTGTAATAAATGCATGTAGAAGGAATGAAAAGCAGCCAAGAAAAAGAAAGTCACAGTCTAGCAGTTCATGACAGTTTTGAGGAGAAAGTAGTCAACGGTTTCAAATGCAATATAGAAGATTTAGGACAGAAATGGGCAATTTTGTTGACACGTTCAACAAGAAAGTCATTTGTATCTTTTATTAGAACAGTTGGAATAGGAGAAGCACCACTTCAGCCAAGACGGGAGAGAAAAGCAAAATTCTGTCTTCTTTAATGCACTGTGTTTTAGGGTCACCTTGTTGCAACAGCCTCACCTATATCATTATTAATATGTCTCACATGCAGAACCATAATTCTAAAAGAGCGGCTAAACACAATGAATACTCAACAGGGCTTTCACGTTAATTTCAGTTCTTAATTTTATTTTTGAGAATATTTCCCTGAAGGGGTAAACAAGGTGAGGTAGGATCAGCCAAATCCTCTGCTGTTGTTGATAGCAACTTGAAGCGCTTCTTCTACTCTTTCCATCGTAGAGTATTTAGGAAGGTAGAGGACACTAATACACGTCTGTGCTCTTATGGGATCTTTTTCATTCATATTTTCAGGACAGCAAAATGTTATTTTCATGTTCTTTAAACCTTTTACTTGAATTCTGTCAGTTCCTGTAAGAAACACTAGAAAAAAGAATAATATTGAGTGATCTGCTTTCCAGAGACCAAGGTTTATGGGGAGAAAAAATATATGTATTTATTCAAAAACATTTACTAAGGGCCCATGTGCAGAGTTCTGCATCAGCAACTGATACACTGTCCCTGCCTTCAAGCAGCTCAATAGTCTGGCTGGAAATATAATATTCTTATGCAGAAAAAGACAAATAGCAAAAGAAAACTAAAAGGGTGGAAGACAGCCAAACAAGGTGCCACGGAATAAAATGCTTCCTGAGGGAAACTGCTGTGTGTGGTTCGAGCAGGGACAGACAATCAGGCTGGGATGACTGGGGAGACTTCAGAGAGCTCGGAATTGAGATGGACCTTTAAGGAGGGGAAGGCTTATAGCAGTAACCAGGAGGTGGGTGAAGGTTAAAGGCAGGGTAAGGAGCTGCAGAGAAAACCTGGAGGAGGGTGAGTACAAAGGGAGCTTAAGAATGTAGAGACCATGGAACTGTTTGGCTGGAACAAAAACTTCTTGTAAGAGGTAAGATTAGAAAGTTAGGCTGGGTTTCTAGAGAAGTCTGAGTGCCTTCCAACATACATGTTATCTACAAAAATAAGAACAAAAAGATAAATGTTTCTCAAAAACAAGTATGGAAATTTTGTAAGAAAATTAGAGGGAAAAAGTCATTAAGCAAAGTTGTAGAAAAACCGAATAAGCATGAAACTGAGATCAAAATGTGGAAGGTGAGGTAAAAAGGCTTGGAGACAATGACATCGTAAAACTTGGTTAATCCCACAAAGCCTGAATAACTGAGTCACAAGTACAGAAAGCAGAAGAAATATCTAACTTGGATGGAGAACTGAAGAAACATTTGAAAGCAATAGGCAGGGTTGAAATCACAGGGAAAAAGACCCATATTAACATTTATTTTTTTGATGTCAGGACAGCCTGGCCTAGAGAACATCCAACTGGACTAGGAATGGCTCTTATACTAGGATTTGTTGCAAATGGTGCCTATGACAAGGTTTGCTTAGCCCAAAGAAAAGACATAAGATATAGATCTACTCCCGATGTAATACCTACCGAGGAATTTTTTCTTTTCCTCCAAAGTCAATTTGTGTAAAGCCTTCCAAAACATCACTATGGTAGGATGTGAATTGTCGTATCCTTCTTCATAATGTGCATTCTAGAGAAAAAAAAGTGCAAAAAAAGAGTACTCAGGAAATAGGAAAAAGAAATTTAAATTCAAACTTCTAGGCCTTTATGATCTACCTTTTCAAATGTTTCCCAGTCATAATCTGTATTCCCAACTATCACATCCTTCAGTTCTTCTGGATGGAAAAATTCAATGATATCCTTCTCACACACTTTGTAAAATCCTCTTTGGAATTCTTCATAAACTGCCTTCACAGAGATGTTGAAGATGTAATTGACACACTTAGAAACATAGTCTCTCCTTTAATAAAACAAAAAAATGATTTCAGCTTACAGCAATACCCTGAACAAAAGTGGTAGGGGGGCGGGGAAAGTGGGAAGGATAAAAATAACTAGAAACCCTAACAATACAGTGCTTACCATGTACATATAGCTATTTTTCATATATTATCTAATTTAATCTTCATACACTCTCAGGGCAGATTGTTAGGACATTTTAGTAAAAATACTGACACACTGAAGGTACATATTTGCTCAAGGTCACACAGTTCAGAGAAATGACACAGATTAGAACAGAAAAAGTATGGAAAAATAACACCCAATCTGCTAATGCTTTAGGGGAATGGGCTTGGAAGATGGGGGAAATTTCCTATTTTATTTTATGGTCTTCTGTGCTGTCTGAATTTATGCTAGTGAGTAACTACTATTAGTATTTGTGGTTAAATACAAATAAAGAGGGGGATTTCTGCTTCTAGCTTTAATGGGGTAGCTTATAGCAAATTACTCCCAGTGAGAAGAACTAGAAAAATCCAGATAATACACAAAAACACATCTAGCTCCAGGCTTCCAAATGTGAGTCAAGACTCAAGAGGCCTCTTCATGAAGACAGAAGGGAAGCCCTCTGAAGTGAGTCCCACATTTTTCCCTTTTGGCCATTTGCTAACACAGGCAAAGGGATCAGGCAAAAAGTAGTTAAGAGGCAGAGAACTTTCTTATGTCTATCAATAATACCACGGATAAATTGAGAGTACTCATAAAATACAGAACTGAAAATCTTCTATTTCTTGATCTGTATACTTATGTACTTTTCTGTATGTTCTACTTTAATACAAAGTTTTTTTTAAAGATAAAGATTAAAAGATTAAAGAAAACTAGGGGTGCCTGGGTGGCTCAGTTGGATAAGCATCCGACTTTGGCTCCCATCATGATTATATGGTTCGTGGGTTTGAGCCCCACATTAGGCTCTGTACTGACAGCTCAGAGCCTGGATCCTGCTTCCGATTCTGTGTATCCCTTTCTCTCTCTCTCTGCCCCTCTCCCACTCGTACTCTGTAAAAAAAAAAGATTAAAGAAAACTAGTTGGCTTACACCATAATGCTCACTTGGCGGTATCCCTCTGCCTCTCTGACCAACTATCAATGGAACATTCTATAATCCCAAACTGTGGCTTTAAAATAGCATCCTATAAGGTGTTGAGAACTCAAGATACCACCATAATATAATATTAACAGATACTAAGTACTGCTCCAGACCAGGCACCACTGTAGACCACTCTAGGTACCAGATATACAAGGATGAACATGACCCAGTGCCCACCTTCATGGAGCTCATGCTAGTGGGGGAAATATAGACAGTAAACAAATAAACCCAAAAGGTAGGTAATGGTGATACGAAAAGAAAAAGTAGAGACAAAAGATAAGGGAAGGCCTCTCTGAGAAAGCCATTTCCTTCCTCACCAGAATATAAACTCCAGGAGACACACACATACACACAACACATACCAACTCTCTGCCTTGTTAAACAATGATAAATTTGGAATGGAAAATTATATAAACAAAACAAGTATTTTACTTCTCTGTACCTACTTGTTAGTCTGGTCAACAATTATGCATCTTCCATTAGGAATTAAGTCTACATCATTTTTGTCCCAGTGCACCTGTAATCACAAAAAAACTCAGATATCTCCAAAACAATCCTAAACAATCTATTATCAATAAACACTTTGAAACATACCTCTTTTCCTTAATATCTTGTAAAACTATATATTTTAGTCATAAAAACTAGCAAGGTATGAACACATGAAAAATTATCTTTATCATGAAGAATGAAAAACAAATTTTTATAGAATCATCTATTTTAGCTTATCATACTGAAAAAAACTGGCAAATTGCCATATCTCAGTAATCATTTTATGTAGTATAGACCTACGTCGTAGATTTGCAAACATGGCCACAAATTCTTCCCAGCCTGGTATTCAAGCTTCTTTGCAGTGTGACTTTTCAATACTCCCTGCCCACCTCGATCAAGAGGAGAAGTTTTTATCTTCAGCTCTTGAAGCTGGGTGTGGCCATGTGAGGTGTACTCTGGCCAATGGGATCTGACAGAAGTAAAAGCTTAAAAAGAAGCTTGTATGTTGAGGCTTGCACCTCTTTGTAATCCTGAGACAATTCTGTAAGGATACCTCAAGCAGCCTACTGGGGAATAAGAAACCCCTAGAACAGAAAAGCTGTTCTAGCCCATACCCCACAAACCAGCCAACAACTAGGTATTCAAGCCAAGGCCAGTATGAACCATCCAGCTCAGCAGTCAATTCACTCCAGAAATTCAATGAATTGTTTGTTTTAAGCCACTAAATTTAGCTGTTGTTTGTTACATAGTAAAATCTAACTGATATGCCCAGGTCATAAAAAATGAGGAAAAAAACCCCTTCTGCACTAATTCAGAAGTCTGTTATTTTGTTAAAGAGTGGCATGCCGGGGCGCCTGGGTGGCGCAGTCGGTTAAGCGTCCGACTTCAGCCAGGTCACGATCTCGCGGTCCGTGAGTTCGAGCCCCGCGTCAGGCTCTGGGCTGATGGCTCGGAGCCTGGAGCCTGTTTCCGATTCTGTGTCTCCCTCTCTCTCTGCCCCTCCCCCGTTCATGCTCTGTCTCTCTCTGTCCCAAAAATAAATAAAAAAATGTTGAAAAAAAAAAAAAAAAAAAAAAAAAAAAGAGTGGCATGCCTAGATAAATATGTAAAAGGGTAATCAGATTAAATGAAGCCAATTCTGACAGTTTACTCACATTAAAATATATATAAAATACTTCTCCAAAGTCATCACCTTCATCATCCAGAAGTGTTTGCAAACTCCTAAAGAACAAATAATTTTGTTATTTAAAAGTCAATAATCAATTACTAGATAGATCATCTAAAATAAATGTCAAGTGCATGACTATTCGGAAGGTGGGAGGTCAGGGAGTTAGTTAATTAACACTGCCCATTTCTCTGTGTACTGATAGCCAGACACCAACTACAAGTGTGAAGTTTACGAGTATTTGCAATTCTGTAAGTTCTCTTCCTTCCATCCTTACTTCCTTTACCCAGTGATTGTAGGTTTCTATTTAGAAGATTGATAATGTATTTTTTTAAGAGAAAGTTATTTTTATTTTTTTTTAATGTTTATTTATTTTTGAGAGAGAGAGCATGCACATGTGAGCAGGGAAGGGGCAGAGAAAGAGGGAGACAGAAAATCTCAAGCAGGCTCCGCCACCATCAGCACAGAGTCCAATGTGGGGATCGGATCCACCATGAGATCATGACTTCAGCTGAAATCAAGAGCCAGACGCCCAAACTACTGAGCCACCCAGGTGCCCCAGAACTGATCATGTATGTAACTGATACCCAAACTCATTCAAATCAGTGTTATCTTTACTTAAAATTTGAACTTCACTTACAGAATAAATACCCTCTTTCTAAATATCAGGGATCACTTAGGAAATCTGAGGTATGAGAAGGTCACAGAATGTTCTCTGCATCTATATCCCAATATCATCAAGCTTCAGACAGACATGAATTTGATCACCTTAACTGTTTCAAAGGCATCTGTGTGAATATAGGTTATATTAGGATGGATAGCAGCCAGTCTTTTTGTGTCTCCAACCTCTCTTGTCCTATGGTACCTCACACATAGTTTTAAAGTTGTATATCTCATTATATTTGCTCATTCACTCATTTATTCATTCAACTAACATTTATTAAGCACCCAATGTAGCAGGCATAAGGGATATAAAGTTCAGACATTACTGTCAATGAACCCTGAGACTAGCAGTAGTAGGTAAGATATGCTGATGGAAGTCTCCTCTACAGTACACTGTTTGTGAATACCAAGGAAGCTGCCTCCAAAACTAAAACTAAAATAGTGCTAATATCTTATACCTACTTATATGGGATACCTCCCCTATCCCATTTTCTACCACCCCCAAACTAGGTTACAAATACCAGTTTGCAGGGTGCCGTTTCCCCTTTTGTTAAGGGATCTCATGAAGAACAGATAAATTCTTTCATCTTATTGAAGTTACACCTATTAATCTTTAATGTTAGTACTTTTTATTTTTATGTCTTAATTAAAACTGCAATGGTGAGAAAGAGATCTGTCCATATTTTCAACATGTTTGCATTTAATATTTAAGTCCTTCATCCACACGAAGTTGATTTTTGTACATGGTATAAGGTTATCAGCTCTCATTTTTTCCCATATGCTTGAACTGACGATACTCCTGTTCCCATTAATCTGGTATGCTACCTCTAACAAGTTCCATAGGTGCATGGGTCAGTTTCTGACCTGCACTCCTACTGTGCTGTCCTAATACAGCTTTCTAAAAATTCTTAATATCTGGTAGGCCAAGTTCCCTATCCCTATTCACCTTTTTCTGCTAGCAGTTCTTGGCCTTCTGCTCACCCATATACATTTTATAATCAGTTTGTGAAATTTCATGGAAAGCCTGCTGAGATTAAAACTGGAGTTTCACTGAATACCAAGATCAGTGGCTTTCCATGTGTGACCCAGACCAGAAACTTCTGGAAATCTCTAAGGACTTCACAAGTGACCTATGAGGTCAAAACTATTTTCATAATCATACCAAAATATTACTCACCTTTTTCACATTCTGTCTTAAGTATAGAAGGCAGTTTTCCACAGGCTATATTATGTGATAGCTAATAGAATGAATGTTTACGTATCCTCTATTTAAAACATTTATCACCTTTAATTTCTAATACTGTAAATACTGACAAATACAACCAACATAAGGATAAGCTCTTTGGGGTCTTCAATACTTTTTAAGTCTTTAGACCTAAAAGTGTGAAAAACATGCATACCGATATAATGATCTTTATTTTACGTGTACTAATGTTGATGTGTTTTAAGATTATTAAGTCTTCTTAGGCATTTGTATTATTACATCATTTTCATTGTTCTAGGAAAAAATAATACATTTATTTCCTCCTCTCCAAATCTTGTGCTTTTGATACTTTTTCCTTATCAACAGTATAATTAGTATAGTGATTAACAGTTGGATGACGGGAGCACTTGAGTGGCTCAATTGGTTAAGTGTCCTACTCTTCGTTTTGGCTCAGGTCATGATCTCACAGTTCATGAGTTTGAGCCCTGCATCGGGCTCTGCTCTGATAGCATGGAGCCATCAGAGGGGATTCTTCTCTCCCTCTCTCTGTGCCCCTCCCTGGCTTGTGACCGCATGCCCTCTCTCTCAAAAATAAATAACAAATATTAAAAAAAAAATTTTTTTTAAAGTTGGATGCTGGAGACAGACTATGTTCAATTTCATGGTTTTGTCACTATGGAGTCTGGGACAAGTTACCTAACCTGTCTGTTTGTTTCCTCATCTGTGAAATGGGGATACTAACAATAGGACCATACTACTATTCTCATTCTTTTGAAAATCTACATAGGATTCCATTGCATAAATAAGTCAAAAATACAGAATTCCTTTACTGAAAAACATTCAGGTATTCCACGCATTATGGACTATGTAATACAATACACATTTGTATGGAGAAATCCTTGCATGGTTGTATTATTTCTGAAAGTAAAATGCCTAGAAGTACAACTGCTAAGTCAAAGAGGCAAACACATTTTTGATTCAGATTAAGTGCTACCATACTGTTCTCTGAAAAGGAACCACCAATTTACATGTCCGCTATTAATACCTGAAATTAGAACAAACCTTTTCCCAAATCCTCACAAACACTATACAGCATCAGTATTTCAATCTGTCAGTCTAAAGCACAAATCAGCCTCTGATTTCAATCTGTATTCTAGGATGAGTGGGGAGATTAAGCCATTCTAAATTTTTTTTGTGTGGGTTGTCTTCTTGTATACTTTGCCAATTTTTCTTATGGATTCATAGGAACACTTTATACAGCAGGGCTATTACCCCTTTCTCTTACCAGTATTTTTTTGTGAGGTGGTAGCTTGGCTTTTTAGCTTAGAAATAAGTTTTCACTTTAAAGGTGATGATATGAAATGAGATTTATTTTTTTTTTTTTTAAATTTTTTTTTCAACGTTTTTTATTTATTTTTGGGACAGAGAGAGACAGAGCATGAATGGGGGAGGGGCAGAGAGAGAGGGAGACACAGAATCGGAAACAGGCTCCAGGCTCCGAGCCATCAGCCCAGAGCCTGACGCGGGGCTCGAACTCACGGACCGCGAGATCGTGACCTGGCTGAAGTCGGACGCTTAACCGACTGCGCCACCCAGGCGCCCCTGAAATGAGATTTAAAATAAAAATCACTTGCAGATTTCGCACCATGGTATAACTTATGCTCTGTCCATGACTTTCTACACAAGTAAAGTGCAAAGATTAATGCAAGCACTGAGGAGAGGAGGAAAATCAACTTGTCTTCATTTTAGAAAGTTCAATTATTATCCAACAATTCTTTCCAAAATTAAAACTGATTTAAAGTATCTACAATGGGGGTGCCTGGGTGGCTCAGCTAGTGGAATGTCCTGAGATTGAGCCCACACTGGGCTCTGTGCAGTGTGGAGCCTGCTTGGGGTTCTCTCTCCCTCTCTTTCTCTCTGCCCCTTCCCTGCTCTTGCTCTCTCTGTCTCAAAAAAAAAAAAAAAAAAAAAGTACCTACAATGTTGAACATGAAAATACTATTAGAGTGTGTGTTTTTAAATATTTACAGGAACACCTTGGAGATACTGTAGTTTGGTTCAAGACCACCATAATAAAGCAATTATCCCAACAGAGTAAGTCCAAAGGATTATTTGTTTTCTCAGTGCATATAAAAGTTATGTTTGCACATATACTGTATTCTATTAAGTATTCAATAGCATTATATCTAAAAAAAACAATGTGCATACCTTAATTTAAAAATACTTTATTGATAAAAGTGTAACTATCCTCTGAGTTCTCATCAAGTTTTAGTTACTGATCACACATCACCATAACAAATATAATGGAAAATTTTGAAATACTACGAACATTACCAAAATGTGACACAGAGACACAAAGTCAGCAAATGCTGTTGGAAAAATGCCTTGACATGGGTTGCCACAAACCTTCAATTTGTAAAAAAAAATGCTACTAACTGTGAAGCACAACAAAATAGTAAAAGGTATGCCTATATCTGAATATATATTATATGGAGTTCTAGAAAAAGAACTATGTTTACTTACTTTCCCAAAACAGGGCTAAGTTCTTTTAAGTCTTCCAGTGATGGCGCCTGGTTCAACAGTTTCTTAAACAGGGCCAGTGGAAAAGGGATGTTGGCAACATTGAAATTGAATAGAGAAAGTCCACACAGAACCCCAAAGAAGAAATATCTCTTCTTCTCAAATTTAGGCTGCAAAGAGAAAAAAACAAAAAACCAAAAACCTAATGTGTTATAATTTTTACAAGTAAAACAAAATTTTTATATTAGGTACACCTTTTCACCCTTTCACAAAATGAAATCACAAATTAAAATAAAAAAACTTGTAAGAATATTTAGAGTTTATGTACAGTCATTAAGTCAATTTCAATCTCTGCCACAGGAACAGAAATAGAATTATACAAACTGAAGTTTTCTCAATTTCTTTTCACAGCCATTGCCTTCAAATTCATTGGGAAAAATAGAACTGAACAACAACAAAAAAAAGAATGCCTGAGAAAGGAAGGGTTCTTTTTTATCTATACATTCTATAAATGGTCAATAACAAATACTGCTTAAATTTTCCTGTGTAGGCAGAAATAGGAACCCAGCGAAAAAGAGACTCTATTTTAAAGAAAATCATCACCTTATTAAAATTGAAGATTATCTCCATAATTCTATGTACCAGTAATTCCTCTCCTAAAACGAAACAGTCTAGACAACCTAATTTTCAATGGTATGTGACATGCATTTACTGTCATGATAACCATAAGCAAAGAGGAGAAGACTTACCCTGACAGGAAACCACATGTAGGAAGCCTCCTCAGGATATGTGAACATCCCATATTCTGGACGGGTCATCTCCTCAAACAGACAGTGGAAAAATTCTACCTTGACTCCTCCAGAGTCAAGCCCAATTTCTCCACTAAATGAAACCTGAGGAAACAGAACAAGTAACACATCACTTCCAGGGCTCTGTATTGCTATGTATTAAAGCTCATTTAATAATAGTTACAGTAAGGGGTGTCCGACTGTTCAGCTGGAAGAGATTGTGACTCTTGATCTTGGGGTCCTGAGTTTAAGCCTCTTATTGGTACAGAGACTGCTTTATAAAACTTAAAAAAAAAAAAGCTACAGTGAACATGATCTGTAGACCCAAGTATTTGGTAAATAACATGGTATTACCATATTTAATCTTCCCATTAATTCTATGAGGTGATAAAGCTTCAAGAATGAATTTATTTATTTATTTATTTATTTATTTATTTATTTATTTTTCCTCTTGGTACTTTTTTTTTTCCAATATATGAAATTTATTGTCAAATTGGTTTCCATACAACACCCAGTGCTCATCCCAAAAGGTGCCCTCCTCAATACCCATCACCCACCCTCCCCTCCCTCCCACCCTCCATCAACCCTCAGTTTGTTCTCAGTTTTTAAGAGTCTCTTATGCTTTGGCTCTCTCCCACTCTAACCTCTTTTTTTTTTTTTTTCTTCCCCTCCCCGATGGGTTTCTGTTAAGTTTCTCGGGATCCACATAAGAGTGAAACCATATGGTATCTGCCTTTCTCTGTATGGCTTATTTCACTTAGCATCACACTCTCCAGTTCCATCCACGTTGCTACAAAGGGCCATATTTCGTTCTTTCTCATTGCCACGTAGTATTCCATTGTGTATATAAACCACAATTTCTTTATCCATTCATCAGTTGATGGACATTTAGGCTCTTTCCATAATTTGGCTATTGTTGAGAGTTAAAGCTTCAAGAATTTAAATAACTTCCCCAACGTGACACACGGCTAAGAGGTGCAGCCTCCATTTAATCCTGGGTCTGTCAAGTCTCAGAGCCAGCCTTCTTTAGCTACTAATCTCACCTCAATGGGCATCATTATTATATAATAAAGTATCTTGAGCATAATTAAAAAAACAAATAAAAAAATTTTCAAAAAACTGAAAAACCAGAGCACACATAAAGTATTTATTGGCTTGGTTGTTTACTCCCTGAGAAGGCACCTGTTGACACCAATTCCTCCCTAGGATGATTCTGTCATAACCCTCCTTTACTTCTCCGATTACTCGCTCATTCCTGCCTTTCCTTCTTGGAATCCCTCACTTTGGTGTACAAATGTGGTAAGGTCTCCCTTATTCTTAAAAGAAGAAGAAAAATCTCAACATTCCCCATCTTCAATATAGACAATCCTGGCTTCTACGGTTGCTAAATTCTGGAGAATTGTGTACACCAGCTTCCAAACCTATTTCTCTGCTTAAATGCTCTCTCCAAGAGGACCTGGAACCTGTGAACCCCCAATTCCAGGGACTTGTTCTCATGTCTCCTCTCCTTGATTTTATGAACTCATTTTACCCTACTGATCACCTCTTCTTTCTTCATACCCTCTTCTCCCTTGCTTTCTCTTAAAAAGCATTAATTGGGTTTTTACTTCTCTCTTCTTTTTCCTGCTGCTTTAACACCAGAAATGCCTGTGGTTCTGTGCTATTTCTGTTCTTTTTGCTCTTTCCCTGGATGTTTGATTTCTCTTTAAAACTTCACATATCACTTACAGGCATTTAACCTTCAAATCCACTCTCATCCTATCTTCTCTCCTGACTGACACACACTCCTATCTGAAGGCCTGCTTAACATTTCTGTCAGGATATTCCACTGGCACTTCACCCACAGCTTTTACTGGTTTGTTTGGATGAATGTCTCTTCCATTTTCTAGAGATCCAAGTTTCAAAACCTCAGTGAGTTATTTAAAATCTGTGTAAGGCCAGGTATCAAGTCCTCTGCTCCCTCCTGTGGACAAGCTCCTTAATGTCACAAAAACTCTGTTTTCTCCTAAGATTCTCGGAAAGATTAAATAGGATAACATACAAAATGCCTCACACAGTCTGGAAAGTGGTCGCTGCTCATCAAATGTTACCTAAGTTTTTTAAATGTATGAAATATGGGGCGCCTGGGTGGCTCAGTCGGTTTAGTGTCTGACTTCAGCTCAGGTCATGATCTCACGGTCTGTGGGTTCAAGCCCCGTGTTGGGCTCTGTGCTGACAGCTTGGAGCCTGGAGCCTGCTTCAGATTCTGTGTCTCCCTCTCTCTCTGCCCCTCCCCTGCTCATGCTCTGTCTCTCTCTGTCTCAAAATTAAATAAAAATATTTTAAAAATAAATAAATAAAATGGATGAAATATAAAAGTGGAACTTAAATAATTCTGTGGACTGGCTGGCTGGCTGGCACAGGTAAAATTCGCATAATGAGTCTTAGATTTTTTTTAACGATCTATGTGGAGAATATGTAGAAGCAGTTCCTCTCAGGCGAGGCGGGGGGGTTGGGGGGGGGTGGGGTGGGAAGTGCAGTGACAGGGGGAGCGTGGGGCTGCCTTGTGACCTGGCTGCATTCCCCCTTTTCCTCACAGCTGCCCAAAGATAACAAGAAGAAAGATGCTGGAAAGCCAGCCAAAAAAAGACAAAGACCCAGTGAACAAATATGGGGCAAGGCCAAAAAGAAGAAGTGGCCCAAAGGCAAAGTTCAGGACAAGCTCAATAACCTGGTCTTGTCTGGCAAAGCAAGTTCCCAACTATAAGCTTCTAACTCCAGCTGTCATCTCTGAGAGACTGAAGATTCAAGGACCCCTGGTCAGGGAAGCCCTTTAGGAGCTCCTTTGTAAAGGAGTTTATTAAATAAAAATAAAAATAAAGTAATTTCTTCTCTGGAAGAACCACGGTTACATCTTTTTAGATCTTCCTTCTCTCTGCAGCAAAAATATTGAGAATTATACTTTACCATTAACTCCCTCCTCAGATCTTCATTCTCAAACTGATTTAGGTGACTCAAAACATCCTCAATCAAGTGATTCCTTCTGACTGTCAGATTGAATGTAGGCAACAAAGATAATTCGGACCTTCCGTGTTCCACAACTCCGGCCAACCGCATACAAGCTCTAAATTTTTTCTCCTAGGAAAACCAATGTTTTACTTCATTTCACCATTTGCTCTAAGTAGGAATTTACAAACGGGAATAAACTGGTTCAATTTATCATGAGTGCACATCACAAACATTTATGAAAAGAGCTTTGTTTACATATGCCACTGGAGAGAAGCTATACATTCAGTATTCACGCTCAGTAAGCAGAAGAGACACCAAAGGAATGAAAAGCTTTGTGGAGCCAACCAGAGTCAGCAGGGAAGTGACCAACTGTGGGCTCTATTGGTCCACTTTATCCTGCAAACACAATTATTAATACTTCAGGTTACCAAAGCTAATTACCATGATTAGGCTAAGAATTAGCAGATACTAAAGCAGTATGCTAAACAGAACATTCTCACTTGGAAAAGAATCTCAGTAGCTTAGAAAGAAAGCAGGTGGGGCACCAGGGTGTCTCAGTCGACTGAGCGCCCAACTAATGTCAGCTCAGGTCATGATCCCAGGGTTGTGGGATCGAGCCCCATGTCAGGCTATGTGCTCAGCATGGAGGCTGTTCAGGGTTCTCTCGCTCTCCCTCTGTCCCTCTCCCATGCTGGTGCGCTAAAATAAGATTTAAAAAAAAAAAAGAAAAAGAAAGCAAGCAAGCATGCTGCAGGAAAAGTTCAGGTATGACAGACCTCTCTGAAGTCATCCTAATCTCAGAGGAAAACCCAACAAGAGATTTTAAAGATGATCTAAGAAGTTATACAGGAGACAGCAAGAGAGACAAGACACACACACACACACACAAAGACTATCTGACCAAATGGCAATTTGAGATCATTAAAGTCTAAGGCTCTTGACGAAACAACAATCAAATATCAGTTCCATAAAATTATTACTGGAGGCCTGTTTAAAATTAGGAGAGGGGCACCCTAGGTGGCTCAGTCGGTTGAGCTCAACTGTTGATTTTGGCTCAGGTCAAACCTGATCCCAGGGTCGTGGGATGGAGCCCCACACTGGTGCTGAGCATGGAGTCTGCTTAATATTCTCTCTCTTTCTCTCTCTCCCTCTGTCCCTCTCCCTTGTTCACACTCTCACTCTTTCTTAAAAAAATAAGAATAAATAAAAATTAGGAGAGAACAGCTACAAGAGTTGAAAAAATGAAAAAAAAAAGTTCTTGTATCTTTTTCCTTTCATTTTCCTGTTAAATAGTTCATTAATGGTCATACTCATAAATCAATTTCCTATTTTGTTTTATAATGGTTAACTTCATTATGTAGAAGTATCTACTTGTACAACATACATTTAAATATTACTCATATATACATACACGGATGCATATATAAAAGTGATAAGAACTAAAGCTCTTGAGACTTAAACTTCCCTAAGCGTTTTCTTTTTTAAATATTTTTAATATTTAAAAATTGTTATTTTAATATTTATTTTGAGACAGAGTGCGCACACAAGTGGGGGAGTGATAGAGAGAGAGGGTGAGAGAGGATCCCAAGCAGACTCCATGCTATCAGCACAGAACACAATGAGGGGTTCCTTCTCACAAACCGTGAGATCATGACCTGAGCTAATATCAAGAGTCAGATACTTAACCGACTGAACCACCCAGGCTCCCCTCCCTAGGCATTTTCAATTGTCCAGTTTTAAATTCAAAATCACTTTTCCAGATATGCTGACAAACAGAATGAACTCACCTGATGATAGTTCATTGAAAAGGGGATATTTTTACAAACCTTTATCATGGTATCATCAGAGTATCATCCATTTATGTGTGTCTGCATTTCAAGAATCCTGTCACCTGTATTCCCACTGCTATGTTTTTATTATTATTATTATTATTATTATTATTATTATTACTATTACTATTATTAGACTGGGCCTCCTTAAATACTGGTGCTAATCCCAACCAAACCCAAGTCTGCTATGCCTCTCTAAGTCCCATTCAGAAGACCTATAGACAGGCTCCAACCTCAAGTAAAAGCCCTACAAATTAGGTCAGCTGCCCATCCACTACCCTTCACTACTGAGGCCTTAATGTGCCTCAAGGCCAAGCCAATCCAAATGATGACCGTCTTTCTTGCCATCTTTATTAGTCTAAGCTCCATGAATGTTACAACCATTGGTTTTACCAGTGGGTAGCTCCCTTATCAACCCCCAAAATACTGTATACTTATGAAGGCATTTATCATTTAATAAAGACAAAGACAAAGACATACATACCTGTATTTTTAAAAGTGAATCTGCATATAGTAGTTTGATTTTCGACAAAATATTAAAGATAAACGGAAAATGACTGAATATGACAGGATACGGAGTGTCTACTGAAGTGTCCTAAAAATAGAAATGACGAGAATTCTGACAAATCAAAGGACAGAGAAATCTTATACCTTAGCTCACATCCTTAAACCCCTGGTAGTTTGTGGTCTCAGTTCTTACAGCCAAAGCAATCCAAATTGCTGGTCAGCAGTACTTAAATACATAAAATTCTATGAAAATGTTTTGTATATATCAATGAAAGGTATATAAACCTAGTATTATCAGCACTCATTTAATTTAGCAATTAATTATAAACTCCAGACGTTTTCCCAAAGAATATGTTCTGCTACAATCTGCACTTCTGAAATGCAAATTAGTTCAGATGCATTTAGTAAACAGGGGAATGATATAATGTGGATAGCTGAGGAGCTCATACAGGATTTCTGCCAGTCTGTGCTAGCAGCACAATTACAGCCTTCAGAGAGGAGAAAACCTCAGGTCAGCTGTTGAACTGGCAGCAACAGCTCATTAGCTTTATTTTAAGAAAATAAAAAAGAAGTATTTCTACCTGGAGCAACCGACAAGGCTGCAGACCTGTCCTGCTGGCTCCTGATGAGGCACGCTGCCCTGTACCTACAGGCAGAGCCCCACTCGCATCTATGTGAGCTCCACATCACCAGTCCTCTATTTAGGAGTGTGGATAGAATCCCACCCTTTTGTCTTGTGCAATTCATACTCTTCTGGCACTCTCCACAAGCTGCCTGCCTGTGGCTGCGCCACGTGATTTAAGGTAGCAACCACTTTTCCATTAAGGTTCTACAAAACTGCATTGGTTTTGAGGGGTCTGTCTTGCTTTTCCTATAAGTCCCGTTATTCCTACTGAGCAATTCTGCAGAATACAAGGATATTTGGAAACTCATGCACAATGTTATAGCACAAATACCTATATTAACTCAATGATGGTCAACTTTCCTCCTTTAAACGTGCCATACTTGTGGCACCTGGCTGGCTCAGTCAGTGGAGCCTGTGACTCGATCTGAGGGTTGTGAGTTCGAGTCCCACACTAGGTATAGATAACTTTTAAAAAAATTATATCTTTAAAAAAATAAAAATAAAAGTAAAAAAGAAACATGCCATACTTACCAAGTTGTTCACTCTCCAAGAAGACCTTCTATATGCATCCCCATAAAAATCAAGCCATTGTGTAAGTTCGTTTATTTTGAAAATATTTTCGGGCAGTTGACATTTAGCCTGGTTTACCTTAAATAAAATACGGCTCGTGAAAAAGTTTTATAAATGAAGACAATTTTGCTTTAGGGCTATTAATTATATTAGCAGAATAAATAAATTACATAGTTTTTCAATAAGCAGAATAAAGTTCTATCCAATTCCTCCACTGACAAAGCCCCACATTTTCAGGAACATGAAGAATACCTATAATAGCAGAAATTGATGATACGATAACTCCTACTTACTTTTAATTCATAGAAAGGTTGTAAAGAATTTTAGGTCCAAAGAAAAATACACTGCAGTATGAATCCAAAGTAGTCTTGAGGCCCAATTTTAGGCCATATTCTTCACAGCTTAACAGCATACCATTTACAGATGTTCCCCTCTGGCAAGGCATATGTGGATCATTCCCCTCCTAAACACATAGGGGAATTTTGCAGCCTTCCATCCCTTAAGATGACCAGAGTTATTTATTTTGACATGTACATGGGAACCCGGAATAGTGCTAACCATCAGTCAGTGAAGTCACTCATAATGACACTAGATGCTTTCGACATGAGTGACCATCATGTCAAGTGACCTGGTTGGACACAGTCCTAGCCTAAATGACTAATTCTCAACAGGTCTTCTAAAAGCCCCTCTTAGCTGTGTAAGCTAAGACCATTCACCTGGAATATTCTTACTGATCCTGGCCCAGACCCCAAATGATCCAAGCCTCCCAGTACCAACACCGAAAGCATTGTGAAGCTGTTTGAACCGTGAATATGGTTCTCTGGATCCTGCTGATCTCAGCCTTCCACAGTCAACAGCCTTAACATCCCCAATTATGGAAAAAGTGACTGCTTTATCCTTGTGGTATCTTGCAGTCTCCCTTTTGAGGGGGGGGTGGGGTGGGTAGTGACAATCTGATGTCACTGTCAGAGTCAAAAGGATAAAGCAAGATCCCTTGACGATTTCTTTTGTTGTTCAGTATTTATCAGCATTTTTAAAAAATTTTTTAATGTTTACTTTTGAAAAAGAGAGAGACAGAGCGTGAGCAGGGAAGGGGCAGAGAGAGACAGAGATACAGAATCCAAAGCAGGCTCCAGACTCTGAGCTGTCAGTACAGAGCCAGATGCAGGGCTCAAACCCATGAGCTGTGAGATCATGACCTGAGCCGAAGTCGGACACTTAATCGACTGAGCCACCCACATGCCCAGGATTCTCTTTTTTAAGTGAAAAAAGCTCATTAGAATACATTTTCCCTGAGCTCTTCAATAAATTTCTCAAGTTTTCAAAACCCAAATTATTTTCTTTTACTAATCTTTCTCTTTTGTATAAAACTTCTAAAGATAGCCAAGGATAGGCACTGCTTTTTAGCAGTGTGGCAGAATTCTTTTTGTTTAGCAGTATGACAGATTAGCTACCTTGATTCACTGAAAACAACCAGAAATACAGGAGAAAGTGTGAACAAATATTTTTAATTCAACACTAATACTGTAAGTAAATATGAAATAATCACATCAAAAACAAAGTGAAGGTGGCATTTGCCTTGAAAACATTTGCCAGAACTGGTGACCTGAACTTCGGTTTGCAATGGCTGGGGCTTTGGAGAGAGGAGACAAAACCCAGACTGTTCAAATTATAGAGCCAATAATAGAACACCACCTCATAAATCTGGGATCCAAAAGGGCTAAACCATCACAGTGAGGGTAAACTAGAAATGAACAGGCTCTTTCCTCCATTCCTACATCAACCCACCCCCACACCTTGACTCAAGCCCATGAAGTGAACTGCAGCTAGTTAAAACGGTGCCAAGCTGTGGAAAAAATATCACCCATAGCATTTGCACTCACAAAAGGACTTTCCTGAAAATTCGCACACTGCATTCACACCATACCTAGAGATCTAAAGAGCTTCAAATCAAGAATTTAATTTAAAGTAGTACCAAACTGCCAAGTGGTTAAGTTGTTTTTAAGTTACTTGGGCAACTCTTTTCACTTCTTTGGGCCCAACTGTATTGATTTATTGAACGGGGATTGGATTAAACTAGGCATCACAGATGTAATGCCTACAGGATCTTGATGGTGTCTTAACAAATGAGGCCTGCTGACTGTAAGACAGTAAGGTATAGAGGAGACTACCAAATTGCAGAATTCATGTCTCACCTGAAAAATACAATAACAGTATCAGACCCCTTTTCCTAAATGCTTTAGTTTTCCAAGAGAAACCAAAAGTTTAAATTTAAAAGTTTAAATTTCGGTTTCCAAGAGAAACCAAAAGTTTAAATTTAAGTGGTGAAACTAAATGCATTAAAAAAACATGTCAAGGGGTGCCTGGCTGGTGCAGTCAGTGGAGTGTGCGACTCTTGATCTCAAGGTTGTGGGTTCAAGCCCTGCACTGGGTATAGAGATTACTTTAAAAAAAAAAAAAAAAGAAAAAAGAAAAGAAAAAAAAGAAAGAAAGAAAGTAGTACCAAACCAAAGTGGTGTCTCCTGGCAGAAGCGAATTCTCCCTGGAGAAACAGCTCTCAAAGAATTCCAAAAGATAATGTTCCAAGGAACATGAACATGAACATGAACATGAACACACACACACACACACACACACACACAGAGTCATAAAACACACAATAACGAAGGCGCTATAAGGAAGATTCAACAGAAGCAAGAGAGGACACAGCTGGCCTGTAAAGACTTCACATACCAAAGGTATAACTTCTATAGATTTAATTAAGGAAAAATGGAAGCCTGAAAATAAAGGCAAGATGAAGATACCATAAATAATGACCAAGAATAAAAAGTTTCAAAAAAACAATTCTTTAAGTGAAAAACTTCTGCGAGTGAAAAACACTAATTACTTGAAATAAAAACTCAAAGGGCAGTTTTATTAGCAGGCAAAATTACTGAAAAGAGAATTCATGGAAAGATATGGCTGAAGAAATCAAATCATCCAGAATGGGATGCAATCAGAGACAGAAAATAGGACAGAAAGGTTAAGAGACATGGAAGACAGAGTGAGATGGTCTAACATATAAACTGGAATTTCAGTAGGAAGGGAGGAAGTCAACATTTGTTTGGATTTAAAATGGTAACAATTTAAGAACATCCTTGATAGGTTATTTTCAAAAGCCCTAAACATTCTATTTAATAGTGATATTCAAATTTTTCCTTTAAAATCACAAACAAGGGGCACCTGGCTGGCTCAGTCAGTGGAGCATGTGACTCTTTATCTTGGGGTTCAAGCCTCACGCTGGACACAGAGATAACTTAAAATACTTAGGGGCACCCGGATGGCTCAGTCATTAAGCGTCCAACTTTGGCTCAGGTCATGATCTCACAGTTCGTGGTTTTGAGCCCCACATTGGGCTCTCTGCTGTCAGTACAGAGCCTGCTTTGGATGCTCTGTCCCCCTTTCTTTCTGCTCCTCCTCCCCCACTTATGTGGTCTCTCTCTCTCTCCAAAATAAATAAACATATACAAAAAAATTGCTTTAATAAAATACTTAAAAATAAATAAAATCACAAATAAGATAAGAACCTATTATGACCAACAGTTCTATTCAACAGGGACTGTACCAAGGTACACAAAGGCTTAGCCAATGCAACATGGCAAAGGAAAAAAATAAAATGTATGTGAATTAGAAAGAAAAAAAAGTGTTTTTCTCAAATACATGATTGCATGCACAGGAAATACAAAAGAACCTACAGGTAAATTACTAGATAAGAATGTGAAAATTAATCAAATTTGCTGGCTATAAAAAAATATTCAAAAACTAATGCATCCCTACAAACCAACAGATAATATAATTTTTAAAAGATACCATCTATAAAATCTAAAAAAACTAAATATAGTGAAACAGATTTAACTAAACATATCCAAGACTTTCATAGTAAAATAACACAATTTTTTTGAAAGACTTTAAAGACTATCTAATAAGTGGAAGAAACAGACACCATGAAAATTCATAATAGTAAAGAGATCAATTCTCCCCAAAGTGAAATATAGATTCAATGCAATTCCAATCAAATTCCCAGTAAGATTTTTGTTTGTTTGTGTGCATTGCCTATCAGCAGGGAAAGGAAAGGATTTCAGTAAGGGATGCTTGGTAATTATTTTCATATGGAAAATAATAAAATATAAATTTAACATAAATTTCCAATTGGATCAAACACCAAACTGTGAAAGGCAAAGCCAAAATTAATACTCCCTTTAGACCTGGATATGAGTGGCTTTCTGCTCTGGATCCATGACTTATAGGTCCTTGCCCTGGCCTTCCTCCAGCCAATCCCTTTCTCAAAAAAGTAAAACTAAGATAAGAAGTCTGCAGAGCAAGGGGCCCTGACTACATGCACAGGCCTCTTCCCCTGCATGGTTTCTCGAGAGTAGACTGTATTACAGGTGAGCACAGTCCTAGGTTCTGGTGCTCCAAAGGTGGCTAAGGTGCAGCTGTCATGGAGGCAGGGACGGAATGCAGACGTATGGGTTGTGGACATATGGCCACACGTGGGTACATGATACCTCCAGTGTGGGACAAAATCAAGGGAGGAAAAGAAGAGGACATATGGAGGCATCTGCCTTGAACCTCCACCTTTCAGTGAAAAACTCCATAAGGAGTCTAAGATTTCTAAATTTAAATCCTCCCCAGTCATTAGGAAAGTTTATTTATCAAGGTGGGTGGGTAGAGAATACTTTATTTCAGAGTATATTTATTCCAGTTTTTTGGCTAGGTTTCTAACCTTTTAAATATTAGACATAGTTATATGGGACTCTGTTTAACCTCTCCCTCAGGCTCCAACTGTCACTTCTGTTACAAGACTATCTAGAGCAGCTTTCAGGCCAAAATCTTATTGGAACACAGCCTCACCCATTCTTTTTAAATTTTTTTAAATAATTTTTTTGACGTTTATTTATTTTTGAGAGAGAGAAAGAGACAAAGAGTAAGCAGGGGAGGGGCAGAGAGAGACAGAGACACAGAATTCGAAGCAGGCTCAAGACTCTGAACTGTCAGCACAGAGCCTGACACGGGGCTCAAACTCACAAACTGAGATCATGACCTGATCCGAAATTGGATGCTCAAACTACTGAGCCACCCAGAGGTCCCCCACGCATTCATTTTTGTATTGCCTATGGCTGCTTTCATGATGTTACCACAGAGTGTAATAGTTGTACCTATAACAGATATGCCTAACAAAGTCTAAAATACTTACTACTCTCTGGTCCTTTCCAAAAAGACCTCCTGATTTATGGTAATAATTTAAAAACTTGGAAGAAAAAAAAGCTTAGAATAAGACACAAAGAGTAAAAATAAAAACTATAAAAGACTAAATTATCAAATTTATCTGTATTAAAATTAAGAATGTGGTTGGGGTGCCTGGGTGGCTCAGTTGGTTAAGTGTCTGACTCTTGATTTCGGCTCAGGTCATGATCTCACTTTTCATGAGAGTGAGCCCCACATCGGGCTCCGTGCTGACAGTGCGTAGCCTGCTTGGGACTCTCTCCCTCTCTTTCTCCCCACCGCCCCTCCACATGCACATGCTCTCTCTCTCAAAATAAACAAACATTTAAAAAAAGATTAAGAATGGGGGTTGATAAAAAAAAGAAAACACCACAAAGTGAAAAGCCAAGCTACAAACTGGGATATGACATTTGCAACACATACAATTGACAAAGGACTGATTTACAACATAAAAAGAACCCCTATAATCAATAAAAAAAAAGTCAAATACATTTAAACTGAATGAAAGTCACACAGACCTTTGACACAAGAAACAAATATTGCAATTATAAACATGACAACATGCTCCAATGCATTAGAACCAGGGAAATAGAGTTAAAATCATAATTTGATATCATTTAATACTGAAAATACTTTCTAAATTTTAAAACCAGACTTGGAGCAACAGGTACTCTCATCGTGACTTGGAAAGGATTTAAATTAGTCCAACCATTTTGGAAGACAGTTTGTCACTATCAATAAAGAACACATACATATCCTACAACCTATCAATGCCAAAACTAGGTATGGAGTGTACAAACCAAACTTTGACCCATGAATGCCAAGGTATGTGTATGAAAATATATACAGCAGCATCTTTTCTCATTGAAGAAGCACCCCTCCCCCCAAAACTGTGACCATTACATATCTCCCTTAATTCTGGAATGGATAATTATGCTAAGATTCACGCTATGGACCACAATGTAGGAGTGAAAATGAAATGCATCCATAAATACTAATTGGGATAAATCTACAAAGCAAAATGTTATGCAGTAAGTGTACATTTCACTCAGATACATTTCAAAAATAGCAAAATTAAACGACATAGTCTCTCAAGACATATACGGTACTAAAACCATAAAGGGAATGATTAACCCAAAATCCAGGATTTTGGAGGTACAAATCTCCAGGTGTGGAGGTGTAAGATACACAGACATTTCTAAAGTACTGAAAATGTTTTCTTTTTTTTTTTTTTTAACGTTTATTTATTTTTGAGACAGAGAGAGACACAGCATGAACGGGGGAGGGTCAGAGAGAGAGGGAGACACAGAATCTGAAACAGGCTCCAGGCTCTGAGCCATCAGCACAGAGCCTGACGCGGGGCTTGAACTCACGAACTGCGAGATCATGACCTGAGCCGAAGTCGGACGCTTAACCGACTGAGCCACCCAGGCGCCCCAAATGTTTTCTTTTTTAACATGGGCAGCAGTTACACTAACATCTGTTTTATTACTTCAAATTGCACATAGGTAAGTGTATACACTCCTGTATATGCAGGACTTAACTCACAGAAAACAAAATTTTAAACAGTAATATAAACGCCATGTTTCAGGAGTCTGCTTAAGATTCAGGCCAGCTGAAACCAACGCAATTTTTACTGCAAAATAAAAATCTGTCAATGTCTAAAAGAACCCTTACCCTGTACAGCTTTCTCAGCATTTCTAGGAGAGCCTTAACGTGACAGTTGTCCTCAGAGCTTTCAGTCCAGTAATGCAGTTGAGCAGTGATGGCTCCTTTAAACATCTGGACCAGCCTGCTGAAACCAGGTTCCTGCAGAGATGCCCAGTACTCCTCTGAGGGACACAAAGGTAAGTACTTTTTAGCATGTAATTTCTCATGGATTCTTACAGGTAAAAAAGTGGTCAGTAGTTACCCAAACTGATGGAACACTGTTGTATGTATCAGTTACAAAAACTCATTTGTAATACTTTTCAGTAACTACAAGTGCAATGAAATTTTAAGAATTTAACAACCTAGAAAAAAAAATCCCTCGAATGTAACAAAATCATGATCTAATTAATTCGTGGGGAAAAAACCCAACAAGATTAGTCATTTTTTTTTTTTTTGCCCAGATATAATAGCATGCTGTCTTAAAACCAGATTTAAGAATTATTCACAATTACACAACTCTTTTCTCACAACCAGTATGAGTTTTTACATCTTTTTTTTGTTTTTTAATGTTTATTTTTGAGAGAGATCACACATGGAGGAGGGGCAGCGAGAGAGGGAGACAGATAATCCAAAGCAGGCTCTATGCTGCTAGTGCAAAGCCCAATGTGAGGCTCGATTCCCCAACCATGACATTGTGCCCCGTGTCAGGGCATGCTTGGGATTCTCTCTCTCCCTCTCTCTCCCTGCCCCTCCCCACTTGCTCTCTGTCTCAAAAACATTTTTAAAAAATTAAAAAAAACCAACAACAACCAAAAAAACATCTCTAGGAGCGCCTGGCTGGCTCAATTGGTACAGTATGTGACTCAATCACAGGGGCAGGAGTTCAAGCCCATTGTTGGCCCAAGAAGCTTATTTTAAGGAAACACACACATACCTCTCAGCATTGTAAAAAAAATCCAAGAAACTTAAAACTAGCTTGTTATCACTTACTTACCTATGTTTAATAAAACATAAGAATGGACTTCCTTGGGCTGAATGCACTGTTTGTTTCAAAAACCTCATTAAATCTAACCAAGACCCTAGATCTAACAGCCAGTGTACTGGAGATACAGAAAAAGGTAGAAATAATCAGACAATCTAGATGTGGGGTGTTCAATAGGACAAGTGACTTAAGACTCAAAACAAAGGCTGTAAAATGCTTTTGGGACAGGTGCAGAAATTTGAATATGACCTAGATATTAAGGAATTATGGCTAATTTTATTAGGTGTGATAATGATGGGGTAAGGTAGGATCTCATGTTCTCAGGAGATGCATGCTGAAATATTATAGGTAAAATGTCATGATGTCTCCAACTTACTTTCAAGTACCTCAGCAAAAATAAAATGTATTCTTCACATAAAGAGAGAAACATACATGGCAATAAATTAACTGTCGTTGACTCCGAGGTAGAGGATATATAAGTATTCACTGCACTATTCTTTCAACTTGTATGTATGAAATTTTTCATAATGAAAAGTTGGGGACAAAGGACCTCATGCCCAAACCACACATGTACCATTACCAAAACTCTTAAAAGGTACTAAAACAATCTATTTTGAATGACTATAATAATTACTACAGCATCTTTACAATATGCTAACAGTATGAACTAAAAACCATAAACATATTTACAAGTATCTAAGTTTGGCTATAACTTTAGCAGGCATGTGTTTCCATGGAAAGGATGGTGAAAGTATTTTCAAACGTGAAATCTTCAGTCTTACCCAGAACCCCTAAAGACTGGTTACTCATGGCACAAACAGCCTCTGCAAACGGAACCACCAGGCTCTCCCAGTTGTTATAATCATGCATCATGGGACACTCAGGAAGAAGGAAGAAAATTTCTAAAGCTTCTTGGTGTGGAGAATGAAACGGAAGATTTTTGAGCAGATTATCCTTGAGACATGTAGTTATCTGCGGTCAAAAAGTATTAGGAAAAAGACACTCAAAACATAGCAGGATGCAACTTGTAATAAAAGAAAATCTAGAACCTGGAGTTTCATTCCAACTGGAATGATCATTCAGTCCTAAAATCCACATTTACATCCCATCTCACCTAGCCTCCCAGGTACCCAAGGTAGGTGATGAGCATTATCCCCACTCTATTGCTATGAAACATGAAGGAGGTCAAGAAGAAATCACGTGTGTAAGAATTACACTAGATCAACAAGGAATACTAGATAAACAAGGAATTCAGAACAGGCAGCCCTCCCAATAATAAATACTACATTCTGCCCCCTCATTTTTTTTAAGAAAAAGAATGTTTAAGAACACCAAAGAAAAACAAAAATAGAAACCCTAAACAAAAAGCAATAATCCCAACAACAAAAACCAACATGGTTTCCAACTATCTTCTCATATTGACTACCTGTCTCATCACGAACTCCCTCCACTACAAACTCTAGTTTCTAGCCCTTCTGACATCCTTACCACTTCCCCAATTCAGAACACAAGTGTTCAGCAAAAATTCAAATGCAATTCTGAATGTTTATGTGATGTGTATCAGGTAACAGAAATAATTTGTTTCAAAACCCACTCAAAAGCTATGCTAGTATTTACGGAGTACTTATTTGTCAGATGTTATGCTGAGTGACTTACATATGTTAATTACGTCACTTAATCCTTATTTTTTTCTAGAACATACATGATATTATTGACCCTATTTTACAGGCAAGAAATCTGTTATTTGCTCAAGGTCACAGAGCTAAGTGGGAATCTCTTCTGGATCTTTCTGACTCCAAAGCCCAAACTCTTAATCATTCAATTATGATATTAGCTAAATGGTATCTCTAAATATATAAATTCTTGTAATTATCTATTTTTATATCAAAACATCGCTTCTCGGCCTTTTGGCTAAGATCAAGTGTATTTTTATATCAAAACACTATGCCAGGGGTGCCTGGGTGGCTCATCAGTTGAGCATCCAACCTCAGCTCAGATCAGGATCTCATCATGGTTTGTGAGTTCGAGCCCTGCTTTGGGCTCTTTGCTGACCACAGTGTTCAGAGCCTGGAGCCTGCTTCAGATTCTGTGTCTCTCTCTCTGCCCCACCCTGCTCATGCTCTGTCTCTCTCTCTCAAAAATAAACATTACCAAAAAACCCCAAAAATCAAAAAACAAAACAAACAAAAAACCCATTAAGCCAGACTCATACTACATGTTTCAGTACTTAGAGGGCACATACCTATTTTATGAACAATCTTGGTAACACACACCCCTCTTACCTCTTTGTTCATTATCTGTCATATCCTCAAGCCTCACAACCTTCTCCCAACCCTGCAGAACTACTGTGATATTCTCGGGTCAGTTGTTTTGTTTCACACACTGGGCCTCAGTGTACACTTCCCTGACTGCCAGGAATGCTATTCCTGAGGTAGGCACCTGGTAAATTTGTACTTATTCTGGGGACCTTGTTTGAGTAGTCTAAGTAGAGGTGAACATCCATGGCCCTAGTGATGACTGAATTCATTCATCTAAAAATATTTATTATACATCTACTAGGTTCTAAGTGAGACATCAGGGAAGACAGTGGAGTGGAAAACACACCCAGCCTTCCCACTAACATCTGCATGTTCGTGTCGTGGGTCCCACTAACCATTTTAAAGACAGGCAGTATGGATCTTTCATTTTCATCAGGAGTCCTCACCACAGTGCCCTACACATAGCAACTATTCAAGTATTTCCTGAATTAATAAATGAATTGCAAAAATCTGTGTATCCATGTCACAGATATCTCAAAATAGAAAGAAACATTATAGGTCTTATGATCCAACTATCTGGTCTGAAATAATGGAAGACTGCTCTATGATTATGTTGACAGCATATCATACAATATTGTTCTGGCACAATCAAAGGTATAATTAGCTTTAGTGAGGAACTGGCCCAAACTCATCTCTCCACAGATGCAGAAATGGTGCTCTTTCCACTAAATGCTGCAGAGTCCTGATAAAGGTGCATAATTAGGGATCCATTTTCCTCAGACCCCCAATAGGGCTGTGGTTCTGCCAAAGTTAACAGAATTAAACTTTCATCTTCCCTTGAGAGAAAGAAGCGTGTGTAAAGAGACCCTGCGGCTTAGATACAGAATGTTGGTCATGGCAGAGTAAGAGAGCATGCAAGGCAGCAGAGAGGAAGGAGGGAGAGATGTCAGGGAGACTGAAAGGGAAAAAGAATCGAAGGTACAAAAACAGAGGCCAAGAGCAAATAAGAGGGAGAGGGGAAGACAGGGAGGGGGAAAGGAAGAGAGAGAGAAATAGAAGGGAATGGGAGAGAGGGAAAAGGAAAGAGGAGAGGAGGGATAGGAAAGACAGGAAGGAAGAAAGGGAGAGGAGGAAAGAGAGGAGCGGGGAGATGGAGGGGGGAAGACAGAGGGGCCTAGGGAGAGAGAAGTGAAAGAGAGGGCGAAAGAAGGAACCAGAGTGAGACCCAAAAAGAAACAGACTGAGCGAACATAGACAGTACTACCCCTAGATCAACCAGTATAAGGGAAGAGAGAAATAAATTAATAAAGGCTGCTTAAGAAAAGCTAAATTAATAAAGGAAACATGTTTGGAGCATCTGCAAGTGGAAAACCTAAAGACTTAACAATACTGAAACAAAGAAGTGACAATCCCTAAAAGGGTAACAACATTCTAGAACCTATAGAAAAACACAGAGAAAAAGAATCCACGCAGTCCCTGGTAAGGGGGATGTTCACACCAAAAACAAGTGTTCTCATTTCTATACTTACGTTCAAGACCATTGCAAAGAACACGCTGTTTGTATGGTAGTGTACCAATCTCAACACATCCTTTAATCATCTTCCTTACAGCCAGGAGGTGACAAAACTCCCTCTAGAGAGGATGTGCATCTATGCATACGTGTGTGTGTGTGTGTGTGTGTGTGTGTGTGTGTGTGTGTGTGTGTGTGTCTGTGTGTGTGTGTGTATACAGATGAACCATTCAGACTATTTGTAATCTGTGTAACTATGATAGCAAACATTGTGCCCCCAGGGGGCCAACTCCTGGATACCACGTGAGTTTCATCTCATCTTACTATGCTACAGGCTCTCAGAGACTCTCAAAACAAGGTATTTTTTTCTGAAATTTTGAGTTCTTATAAAAAATGATTTAGTGTAGTTTCTTTTCCTAAATAACAATCTAAGGAATACCACCGTGTTAGCAATCCAGTCCTTCTGAGTTAACTCCTTAAAAGCATTTCTTGCTTTATTTAAGTCCAAGTGAACAGGCATCATTTCTGCAGCTCTTCTGTAGAAGGAAAAATCAATGGATAAGTAAGTGAAGCAGCACTCTTCAAAATAAAATATTTTATCAGGTTATTAATTTAGATGAAGTTTCTTCTGAACCTTTTTTCATTTCAATAAAATTAGTATTTCCCTCAGCTTTACAATAAATGTAATTTGGCTAAATACAAATACAATTGAAAATGCAGTTGACAACTTATGATTATTTCTAAAACGCCAAAAAATATCAAGACCGAATTAACTATATATATATATACATACATATATATGTATATATATGTATGTATATATATATGTATGTATATATATACGTATACTATCCAAGTTTAACTCAGATATTGTCTTACCTTAAATATTTACTTAAAAAAAGTTAAAGGTTTTTCCCATTTCTGAAAAAAATGACCATTTCTCCCAGTTACATGAACTGAAAGTTGGGTTTAAAAAATTTACTTCAGAGCAGTAAATTCTTAGTGTTGCAACAGAAAATTACTAATGAAATGTTTAAGTATCTTAACTTGTGAATTACATTTATTAACTAAATATGCTCAGTGTCTTGGACATAGACACATTCTTTATAAAATAATACATGTATTTGCTGTCTGAAAATCAATAACATTTTTCAGATAAATATTATATAAATATTTAGGGAAAGATGTGCGAAGTCATTCTTTCATAATATTCAAAACTTCAAAGAAAACTTACGATCTTGCAGTAAGGTAATGGCTAAATAAATTAAGGTTATGTCCTTCCCATGGAATACCATCACAATCATGTTTAAGAAAAATATTGAATGACATGAACTTATTAATAAATAGAAAACGGACAAATATATTAAATATAAAGTAATATACTGTCATAGACTCTAAGTCTGAAGTTCTCTCTTGGCCACCAAGAGAGCGGGATGAGGATTAAAGGAAGAGATGACTAATGTCTGGGAAAAGACAAGACCCCAAATAAGGGTCCTTGCCCTGTATTTATTAAGATCAGAAGGCTTACAAATGTGATGGGCATGCACAAAGAGACAATGAATCTGTGAACATTAACTCACGGGCATGAGGCAAAGGGAGTTTTGAAGATATGTGGTGTTTGGGTCAATATAAAACAAAATCCTGGCGCCAGGCAGATGAGCAGATGTTAACGGCAGACAGAAGGCGCCATGTCTGTTAATCTTAGCTAGCCTAGGGGATAAGACAAATAGGGCAAATAACCTCAGGGTTAACAAGGCACCTTTTTTTTTTTTTTTTTTTTGCTAATCAGCTCCACTCTGGGCAGCTTCACCCACAGTGCAGTGGTCTATAGCCCTATTTACCTGTTTACTTAACTTGGTCCTTTCCTCCTATGAAAGCAGCTTTCTGCTGTAGTACTAAATTGGGGGGCACTGTTGCCCTGAATGCCTAATTCTGCTTACCTCATATACATTTGTATTGGGGGCCTTTGCACCCCTCTCTATTCTGGGTGCCTTTGCACCCCCTGCTCTATCCTGGGGTTCTCACCCCCTGCTCTATCCTGGGGTTCTAATCTTGTTTACCCAAACTCAGGTGTGAGCATCCTATGGCTTTGTACTTCTTTATGCCTTGTTAACCCATTGGTGTAAGCCCAGGGGATTCCTAAGCTTATTACCCACAATATACAGGAGCACCTAGGTGGCTCAGTTGGTTAAGTGTCTGACTCTTGGTCTCGGCTTAGGTCATGATCCCACAATTTGAGTTCGAGCCCCACATCAGGCTATGTGTTGACAGCACGGAGCCTGTTTGGGATTCTGTCTCCCTGGCTCTCTGCCCCTCCCTTGCTTGCGATTTCTCTCAACAACAAAAAAAGTAATATATAAACAACATAATCACATTTTTAGTGAAAGAATAAATTTGCACAGAAAAAAGATATATAAACAAATGCTGTTCCTTTTAAGTGGATTATGGGTGATTTTCATTTTTTCTTTTTTTTTAAAAAGATTTTATTTTTAAATAATCTCTACACTAAACTTGAGGCTTGAACTCACAACCTGAGATCAAAAGTCACATGCTCTATTGACTGAATCAGCCAGGCACCCCAATTTTCATTTGTTTCAGTCACAGGTCTTTATTTTTGACATTTTCTACAGTGTTCATATATATGCTTTTGTTAAAAAAAGTAATTTTTAGGGGTGTCCGGGTGGCTCAATCAGTTAAACGTCCAACTCTTCATCTCAGCTCAGGTCTTGATCTCAGGGTTGTGAGTTCAGTGCACTGGGCTCCATGCTGGGCATGAAGCCTACTTTAAAAAAAAAAGTAATTTTTAAAAAGAGATAAAAACACCAAACTATTTTACCCTCAAGCCATTTTCTTTATAATCTTTCATTTTTTTTTTATTGAAACAAAACTGACATATAACATTAGTTCCAGGTGCATACAACATAACACATCGATCTATGTATATATTGTGAAATAATTACCACGTTGAGTCTAGTTAACATCCAACAGCACTTATAGTTAAGATTTTTTTTTCTTATAAGAACTTTTAAGATCTACTCTCTCAGCAACTTTCAAGTATACAATATGGTATTAACTACAGTCAAGATGCTGGACACACTATTTTTAACAGAATCTTAAACATTATACATACATATATATATAAATATTATATTACCTTTCCCTTGAAAAACTTCCAGTCAGACAAGCAGGAGATGAAAATATCTCTCTGATTTCCCTGTATTAGGAATAAGATGGTGGTTAAAACAAATTATAGTGTATGCCTCCTTAAGCATGAGATATGATAAATAAAACATCTCATAACAGTCCTTGAAACTTCTCTGTCTTGGATTTGTTTCCGTACGCTTTGCCTTGGGCATCTATAAGTCTCTTCCATTCTTCCAATCTTAAAATTTCAGTGGCAAAGATGAGTAATAAAAAGATAATGTACTCACAGAAGCCGCAGGGAAAGATGAAATGGATTGATCTAGGGTAATAAATGAAATATTCCCATCCCACTCAGCTTTCCAAGCCCTATTTATTTTTGTTCCACTTAAGTAGAAAAAAAAATTACCAGATATTAAATGGAAGGATGGGGGTGGGGGGAAACACCCAAGTTGCATCTTGGAAGCAACAGCACAAGTTTTTTGTTTTGTTTTTTAATTACTGAAGTTTGGTTGACATATAATGTATCAGTTTCAGGTGTATAACACAGTGACTTGGCAATTCCATACATTGCTCGGTGCTTACCACAGTAAGTGGAGTCACCAGCAGCGTTCTTGGTCATCTATGCCCATTATGATGAAACTATTTCATACAACTACTTTTCAGAATTAGGAAACCATTACCTAAACGTAAAAATATCTCTAAAAGGAAAGGTTTATAAAAATGAGTATAATCTTTACAGATGGAAGGAGCTGCACTGTTTTGATCAAGACTGCCCACACTGTTCAGCTGTGAATAGAAGTCCACCAACAAGTGGTTCTAAAGTCAAACAGGGTTGAGAAATTATATAGACAAACTGTGTTTCCTGCTCAGAAGAGTCACAATATATGCAAACATATCAAAGGTACAAAGACTTGCAATAAAGAAAGCTGCCCTCATGGAGCTTACAGGTTAGTTGTGATGTCCAATTTTATGTGTCAACCTGGCTAGGCCACGGAACCCAAATATCTGGTCAAACACCAATCTAGATGTTGCTGTGAAGGTATTTTTTACATTTTTAAAAAATGTTTATTTTTTATTTTTGAGAGAGATAAGAGCATGAGCAGGGGAGGGGCAGGGAGAGAGAGGGAGACACAGCAATCTGAAACAGGCTCCAGGCTCTGAGCTGCCAGCACAGAGCCCAACACAGGGCTCAAACTCGTGAACAGAGAGATCATGACCTACGCTGAAGTCAGACTCTTAACCAACTGAGCCACCCAGGCACCCTGCGAAGGTATTTTTGAGAGGAGATTACCATTTAAATCAACAGACTTTGAGTAAAGCAGATCACCCTCCATACTGTGGGTGTGCCTCACCCATTCATTGAAGGACTTAAGAGAAAAAGGTTCCCAGGCATACAGAATTCTGCTTCCAGGATGCCTTAGGACTCAAGCTGCAATATTAACCCTTCTCTGGGTCTCCAGCCTGCTGGCCTGCATTATTATTCTGCACTTTCAGTTCCTACAATCACATAAGCCAACTCCTTAAAAATAAGTCTCTGTCTCATGGGGTGTCTCGGTGACTCAGTTAAGCATCTGACTCTTGATTTCGGCTCAGGTCATGGTATCATAGGTTCATGGGATTGAGCCCCGTGAGCTCTGCAGAGTCTGCTTGGGATTCTCTCTCTCTGCCCCTCCACTACTCACACACTTTCTCTCTCTCAAAATAAATAAAAGAAACATTTAAAAAATAAATAAGTCTGTCTCTACACACACACACACACACACACACACACACACACACACACACCCTATATATCGGTCCTGTTTCTCTGAAGACCATAAAACCTCACATCTCTGTATTGTTTAGAACCAGTCAGGGGGAAACACGACTTTAGAGAACTAAATGAGCAGAAAGACACATGATATGTACTTTTTTGTATTCTGCCACTGTTTAGTCCCCACATCAGCAATCCATCTCTTTACAGTTCCTTCGTTCAATGTAGGAATTTTCCTCCTCAGATTAACATAGGAATTCTGTAAACAAACAAGTAAAACACAGCAATTTAGACACAACAGAAACAGGTATCCACCTTTTAGGCACATTCTAAGGATACAGGGTAATACTGATTTTTTTTTTTAATTTTTTTTTAACGTTTATTTATTTTTGAGACAGAGAGAGACAGAGCATGAATGGGGGAGGGGCAGAGAGAGAGGAGACACAGAATCCGAAGCAGGCTCCAGGCTCTGAGCCATCAGCCCAGAGCCCGACGCGGGGCTCGAACTCACGGACCTTGAGATCGTGACCTGAGCTGAAGTCGGACACTTAACCGACTGAGCCACCCAGGCGCCCCAATACTGATTTTTAAATATGGATTAACATAGCTCCAGGAAATCATAAAGTGAGATTCTAACCAAGACGTAACATCATTTGGCTGGTTGCCAACATCTTGTCCAAGGGGCTTAACTCTGAAGTAAACTTCTGAGTGCTCTAACACGTAGCACTTTGTAAGGTATAACTGGATTAAAATGAGCATCACACAGCCTTAAGGGGAGGCTGAAAGGACTGTGTAGAAAGGAGGAACTCGGATTGCCTCAGCAACATAGGGTGGGGAGGTTATGAGCTGACTATTCACAGGCCTATGAACCTCCGGTCTTTTTCAGTACTGGCTGGGAATATCATTTTAGAATGTCAACCTGTCGCACTCCATCTCACTCTCCCTCTCTCTCTCTCAAAATAAACATAGTAATGATAAAAAAAAAGGGGGGGGGCACCTGGGTGGCTCAGTCGGTTGAGCGTCCGACTTCAACTCAGGTCATGATCTCACACTCATGGGTTCGAGTCCCGCATGGGGCTCTGTGTGGACAGCTCAGAGCCTGGAGCCTTGCTTCGGATTCTGTGTCTCCCTCTTTCTCTGCCCCTCCTACCCCCCCCTCAAAATAAATCAACATAATAATAAAAAAAAATTTCAGAATGTCAACCTGTTAGCTTGCTAGGATACTGACCAAATGCTATTGGCAGGGCAAAGGAAAGATCTAAGGAAATCTGATTTGACATTTACCAGAGACAAATCTGCTGATTTCTGGGAGTCAATACTTATGTAGTTCAGACAGTAAAGGATCAATAATGTTTATTCTCCAAAAGTCAGACTAGGAACTAGATGATTTTGGAATTCACCACACTTGGTAAAACCCTTTGTTTTGCTTTAAAAACCAAGTTATAGAACATCTAGAGATCCACTTTTACCTTTTTTCCCATCCAGAGCAAAATGCTTTGATTCCCTCCAGCAATCATTATTAACTCCTTTTCTGAGGCACGGCTTTCTAAAAGGGAGACACAGAAAGTAAGAGTACAGAAAGTAAGAGTGCAGAAAGTCATTGGCACAAACATGCACACTCTATTTAAATCATTTCAGATTCTTCTTAAACTTAGTTCTTTTATCTTTTTGATAGACAAAGACTCAACACATTTCCCATCCATGAAGCTCCATGAAGCAGTAATATACATTTTCTTCAGAGTAAAGTCTAGCTGGCAAACAAAGGTGACCTGCAAGGTTGACAGGTGACCATCAGCTTTGACATCCATATTTAATGTAAATGCTTAAGTATAAAATACAGTCAAACCACTATTTGGTTAACTGAGTCCTGTTTTAATTTAGCTCTCATTACTAAAAACCATATTCTACAACTCCAGATATAACCAAGAACTATTAAAGAATGTAAATAAGTACTTCAAAAGTCTAAATGGTTGTAAAAATCAAATACATGAACTGCTTAAGGAAATAACCCTACTGTTCATTTTCCCAAAGAACTTATGAGAATACTGGTACTTTAGGTCACCACTAAGGTTTCAGAAGCAAATAAGCATTCTTGAGGCACTTCTATGGTAGAAGGTTTCAGAGCTCTGTGGCTTAAGCCACCATTCAAATCTGGCCAAACCACTGACAGGCCTTGAGAACTGTCTAACCCTTTGCCCTCCAAGTCTCTGTACCTCCAGTAAAATGAGACTGAGAGCACAAATCTCCCAGAACTGTTGGATGGGTGACATACCACAAGTAAGGGGTAAGCAGTTAGAGTGCCTGGCATAAATCAGCTGCTCATCATTCTCAGGGCTTGACAGGATTGAGAGTCAGTGTTACCAGGTAAGAAAACCAATCACTGTGAAATTAATAGGTCTGCTGCAAATGACAATCGGAGGCTGCAGAGGTCTCTGAATCCATATAACCTATTTCATGTTCTATCATTTTACATTCACATTAATATTAATCTGAAGGGATAAGACTTAATCTGAAGACTAATGGTTATTTTGACTTAATTATACTGAATATTTTAACCTGTTTACAAGTAAAAACATGAAACCAATGTTTAGAGAAGCTCCCTTCATAGCTATACATTTCTTTCCTTGCCACATTACATACTTAGAAAAATCAATTTCTCGACAAAGGTATTTATAAAGTGTCAAATCCTGTGCTCCTAACAAAATTTACCAAATGTGAGTTCTTCATTTGATGGCAATTTCATGGGAAGTGGTATCAGCTGATTATGTGTTCCACCGTTTCCCAGTTGTCCTTCTTTTCCAGAACCAAAAGAAAAGACCTTCCCCAAATCAGAAACATAGGCAAGTGTGTGCTGCCTATTAAATAAAAAATACATATGGTCAATTATCAGTCACCTACAATGAAGAGATTACACAGCAACACAGTAAACTGCTGAAATTAGGCTACCCAGTGAGTGAAACTAGTTAATCAACTCTCATCAGATGAAATTAGCCATCTGGAAACTAAGATAGCATTGATGTGTGGCTAAAATGATTTTGGAATCCCGAACGATTCCAAGGCCATGATTGCTGTGCTTTGGCAAATGATGTTCCCTTTGTCAGGAACAAGAAGCACCCCTTGCTTCTACTCCTTTTTCATGCCTTGGTTTGAGAGTCACCACCCTTGGAAGCCATCTCTTGACTCCCTCCTCTCCCCATCCTAGAAGATGGAATTAGGTGATCCTTTCTGAGCTCCCTATTTCCCAAAAATCTTTACCACAATGATACTAATCTGCTCCATGGTCCTTTCCACTCTAGAATGTGTAAGTAAAGAATTTGGCCTTTGTCCTCAGTTCCTGGGAGGAAATCTCTAAGCCATAAGAATTTCCCAGGTAATAGAAGTATCTTTGTTATTCATGGCAGGATCCTGAGATCACACCTAACAGTTTACCCAGCAGGTGGCTCTTAGAGGACCCCTCTGACTGCATGGAAGCCTAACCTGCTTGGAAGGAGAGGCTGGAAGTTGAGTTCAACCCTGTAAGTAATGATTCAATCAACCATGACTAAGCAATGAAACCCCAATAACAACTCTGGACTTCGGTGAACTTCCCTGGTCAGCAAAACTCTACACCTTGTCATGTATCCGGCTGGGAGGAGGTAATATCATTCCGTCTATGGCTCCAAGGGAAGTGGACAGAGGAAGCTCATTTGAACTCCCCCTAGACTCTGTCCTATACATCACTTCCTTTGGTTCTAATTTGTATCCACTTCTTATAATAAATATAAATGAGTTTAACAACATTCAGTTCTGAGAGTGTTTCCAGTGAATTCTGTGTTAGTAGAACTGCTCTGGTTTTTATTAAGGTACCTCTAACGTGACAACTCCTCTTGTAACACATGCTACTTAAATGTGTGTTATGAAAAATCCAGAGTGGTGATAATGTTCCCTTGCTTAATGCAGACAGATTGAATGCAGAGAATCATATCATCCCAATAATCTGGTCTACTTTAATATCCATTTATGTAATTTTACTCCAGGATCATAAAAGAATTAGGTATATAGATTGAAAATACATACACCAGTTTTTTACAGAAAAGGTTTTGGTAAACAAACAAATGAACCCAACATTCAGATAGACCCTGAATTTGCTTATGTTTAATGAGAAAAAATTGCCCCAAAGAAGAGTAAGTGCATCTGGATGAAAATATTTAACTTTACCACAACCCCAAATCAAGAAATAATTACGTAAACAAAAGAGCCTGAGCAAGTTTTTCTACTTTTGTTCAAAAAGAAAAAAAAAAAAAGAAGCTGTGAAAATCAAACTTGTTAGAATATTCTACTCAAACCAACTGACTTTGTCCTATCCTCAATGACCACTCTCAAAGAATTATAGTAACTCAGTATATTGTTGGTCCACGAGGAGTTAAAAGAACAATGAACAATCCTTTATGATTCACATTTATTTTTCCCCCAAATAAAATGACTTATTTTTTTTTTTTTAGGTGAAAGTGCATTTGAACAGTTACAATGATATTGCACTAAAGGGGCAACAAAAAGTGAATACATGTTCTCATTAAAAAAAAAAAAATTGGGGCACCTATGTGGCTCAGTCCGTTATGCATCCAACTCTTGATTTTGGCTAAGGTCATGATCTCATGGTTCGTGGGTTTGAGCCCCAAGTCAGACTGTGCTGGCGGCATGGAACCTGCTTGGGATTCTCTCTCTCTCTCTGCCCCTCTGCTGTATGCAGTCTCTCTCAAAATAAATAAATAATCTTATAAAAATCAATGAAAATAAATACACATACTAAAATAAAGATTATTTTTATCTAATAATGTAAATTAAGCATCTTTACCCATTTGAAAATGTTTTTTTAATTTTTTATTTTAACATTTATTCATTTTTAAGAGACAGAGAGAGAAACAAGTTGGGGAGGGCAGAGAGAGAGGGAGACACAGAATCTGAAGCAGGCTCTAGGCTCTGAGCTGTCAGCACAGAGCCTGACATGGGGCTTGGACCCACGAACCATGAGATCATGATCTGAGCTGAAGTCAGATACTTAACCGACTGAGCCACCCAGATGCCCCTGAAAATGTTTAATACTTTTATTTCAATAAAAAAAACTGATGGAAATTTTATCAAACTACCTACCTAAATATATCATATTGATTTTATCAAATTTCGCAGACATTTTACAACTTACCTTCCACATGCTAACTGGGTTACTCTATTCCCAGCAAGCTCAGTCACCAAACGGGGTCTTAACTCGTTCTGTGTTGAATTGTGACCAAGTTGCCCATGTTTTCCAGCACCAAAAGTAAATACCAGCCCATCCTAAGGAAAGGAAACTTCTTATCAGATTCTAGAGAAATACAACACAGAAGTAATATTCACAGATGCTTTTGCATCCATGAATAATTCATAGAAGGACTGTTAAAGCAAAGCTCCCAAATTATCAGGAGGACAATCCAGTATGTGGAAAGTGACCCCTCTTCCCAGGGAGACACTAAGTGCCCCCACCTAGGTGTTCTAGTGCTTCCCCCACTACAAGGCTCTTCTGTGGAAGAAACAAGGATACACACACCTTTGTGAGCAGGGCAGTGTGAGAGCCACCACAAGCAAGAAATTCAACTTTCTGATTGTCCAGTGCTTCAATAAGGGAAGGAAAATCTTTACCTATGCAGGGAAAAGAACAGTTGAAGTGATCAAAAGAAAATGCTGACTTGGACACTGGAGTTCCATGTTGCTAGTAATACCTGGACTATCTCTCAGCTGGCAGTAACAATTCCCAGCACCTTCTAAGAAGAAAGGCCTCTATGTTGGTATATTATTTAGGGCTAAAAATGGGGGTGAGGCAGTGGTCAAAGGGCCACACATGGGAGAACTCACCTGTGAAAGTGTCAAGCCACTTCCCAGAGCCCACTCTTCTCCTTTGAACCTAACTTGATTAACTTTAATTGCAGCATATCTGGGATTTCCAATTCAAATCTAAAAGTACCCTTTCAATGAGCATAAAGGTTCTTTCTTCCTTTTAAATTCTCTACTAGTGTCCTTGCCTCACACCACCTCTTCTTTCTTTCACAATTTCCTTATCATGGCACTTTGAGATTGAGCAAAAACAGTTTAACTGCTCTTTATCCCTTTCCATCCTTTGAATAGTTTTCTAACATTGACTTATGGTTTCTCCTGAGTAATTAACATTGGACCACGTTGGGGAAAGATGCAGTGTGTGGTCACTAAGCCAGGGGATATGATGTGTATTACCACGGCTAGTAACACAGCAGTTTGACACACCTGAAAACCCCAACAAGAGTATTTTGGATCATCAGTTTGACATCTGCTTTGTGGAAGTAGTTCAAGGATGAGAATTATGTTTTTTCCGTATCTGCATATACAGATATAATGCCTTACAGAATAAGATTAGAATATGTGAGTTTAGGTAAATCTTTAGTATCCTTTTGTCCTAACATGGATATAATTATATTAACAGACATTCAGGTGCATAGGTACATCAGAGGTCATTTCATCCAAATGCGTCACTTTACAGAGAAAGAAAATAACACCTACAAAAACGTTAAGGGACTTAGCAAGGCCCTGCTATTCATTAACTGCGAAGTGAGAAGCAGAGCCTGGATATTCTGAACACAGTCCAATGCTCTTTCCCTCAGCCCACACAACCCTGACACATGCCTCAACTGCAGCAACAACTTCCACACTATGCATATCTCTTAGACTGACTCTGCCCTGAAGCCAAACCTAACTGGGAAGAACAGCACCAATGAAAGTGAAGATCTGAACCATTTTTGACAGGGAGGACTGTGTTAACTTCATCTCTTACTTAACAAATATATTTACTGATAATATCAATTTGAAAATGTTTCCATACCGTCAGTGTGGCCCAGGCCTAGTTGTCCAAAATCATTTCTTCCCCAGGAGTAGATGTTTCCAGACATGGATAAGGCCATGCTGTGGGCTTTTCCTGCAGAAATCTGAACCAAGGGAATTCCTGACAGGTTCTCCACAATCTGTGGTATGGCGATTGAGGCAAACTGACTTCCAATTCCAAGTTGGCCATGTAAGTTCTGTCCCCACGCAAAAAGCTCACCACCTTGACATAAACAAAATGTTGCCTTATTAAGTTTAAAGTGAAGGAGACATTAACTAAGGGTATTATATATGTTATCCATACTACCAGTCTCTTACATTCAACTTCCTAGATCCCACATGTCTGAGACAGAAAAACTACAAGAATCTTCTCTTTAGCAGTAACAGTTCTACTTCCTTACCTCCCACGTCAAAGGGTAGTGGTTATGTCCTTGTTTCCCCAAACCTCATCTTCCTAGATTGTGATTTACCAATAATAAACTGAACACACCCTTTGCCTGACATCACTAGACTGTGGGCTTCTTCGATGGTTGTGCCCCTGCCCCCAAATTTCACATGTTGAAATCCTAACAACTCTCAATGTGACGGTATTGGGAGGTGGACCTTTGTGAGGTGGTTAAGATTAGGTGAGATCATGAGGATAGAGCCTTCAAGAATGGGATTAATGCCCTTTTAGAAGAGAGATTCCAGGGGTGAATAGCTGGCTCAGTCAGTGGAGCATACAACCCTTGATCTTCAGGGTTGTGAATTTGAGTCCCACACTGGGTATAGCAATTACTTGAAAATAAAATCTTTAAAAAAAGAGAGAGAGGAATTCCAGAGACTTCTCTTGCCCCTCAACAGACACTGAATCTGCTGGCACCTTAAATTGGGACTTCCAGGCTCCAGGCTGGGGGAAGTAAATTTCTTCTGTTTAAGCCAGCCAATTTTTGGTATTTTTGTTATAGCAGCCCAAATGGACAGAGACAGGTAGAATGAAGACACCTGAATATATTACAATCAAATTCAAGAAATACTTATTTTCAAAAACTCATAATATAGGCACATGAAAACCAGAAACATTCTACATCTGGGAAAATAAAACCTAAAATTAATGTTTTCTCTCTGGCCCACCCACTCTGTTCATGTGCCTGAAAATCCTAAATAATTTACACATCTGAAGTTACAGCACAGTATCTTGAAAGAGTCTGCTTCTTCTTCCATTAACTGAATATCCAGAGCACATTTTTCAAGAAATGTTCTTAGATGTTATCTAATGGAGTTGACAATATCAGAGTCTGAAAAAACATATCAAAAAATTAATGCTACCTGAGCATTAATTAATTAATGCTTACTGAGCTAAGATACTGTACAGATAGACTCTGGTGGGAGACAGAGCTTCTCCTTCAAATGTAACTATCAAAGGGGCTCCTGGGTGGCTTAGGCAGTTAAGCATTCGACTTCAGCTCAGGCCATGATCTCGAGGTCAGTGAGTTCGAGTTCGAGCTCTGCTCGGGTTCTGTGCTGACAGCTCAGAGCCTGGAACCTGCTTCAGATTCTGTGTCTCCCTCTCTCTCTCTGCCCCTCCCCTGCTCTGTTTCTCGAAAACAAATAAACGTTAAAAAAAATTTTTTTTAATGTAACTATCATCTGCCTATCAGTCACCAGAAATATAATGATGACTTGATCAGTTCTCTTTCTTGCTTCTCCAACTTTCAGTCTTCCTAGATTATGATTAACCAGTAATAAGCCCTGAAAATCTCTTTTGCCCCGTATCAATAGACTCTGGGATTCCTGAAGACACAGTGTTGGCTGTTTCATCTTTTTTTTTTTTTTTTTTTTTTATTTTAACATTTTTTATTTATTTTTGGGACAGAGAGAGACAGAGCATGAACGGGGGAGGGGCAGAGAGAGAGGGAGACACAGAATCGGAAACAGGCTCCAGGCTCCGAGCCATCAGCCCAGAGCCTGACGCGGGGCTCGAACTCACAGACCGCGAGATCGTGACCTGGCTGAAGTCGGACGCTTAACCGACTGCGCCACCCAGGCGCCCCTGTTTCATCTTTTTTAACTTGAACACAGTAGATATTCAAAATGAAATATGTGTTCTTGAATGGATGAAGTCAAACAACCAGGCCAATTTTTTCCAATGCACAGTTCATATTCTCAAACTTCAATACAGGTCAAATTCTGGATTTACTTCTCTTGAATTCAGGTTTCCCATTAGTTTATTTACTCTGTCCTATATATTAAAAATCCAGGGCGCCTGGGTGGCTCAGTCAGTTAAGCATCTGACTCTTGATTTTGACTTAAGTCATCATCTCACTCAGTTTGTAGGATTGAACCTTGCATCCAGCTCTGGGCTGACAGCATGGAGCCTACTTGGGATTCCCCCCCATAATTCTTTCTCTCTCAAAGTAAGTAAACATTTTATAAATTATTTAAAGTTGGGGCGCCTGGGTGGCTCAGTCAGTTAAGCATCTGACTTGATTTTGGCTTAAGTCATCATCTCACTCAGTTTGTAGGATTGAACCTTGCATCCAGCTCTGGGCTGACAGCATGGAGCCTACTTGGGATTCCCCCCCATAATTCTTTCTCTCTCAAAGTAAGTAAACATTTTATAAATTATTTAAAGTTGGGGCGCCTGGGTGGCTCAGTCGGTTAAGCGTCCGACTTCGGCTCAGGTCATGATCTCATGGTTTGTGAGTTCAAGCCCCGCATTGGGCTCTGTGCTGACAGCTCAGAGCCTGGAACCTGCTTTAGATTCTGTGTCTCCCTCTCTCTCCCCTGCTCACGCTCTGTCTCTCTGTCTCCCAATAATAAATAAACATTAAAAAAATTTTTTTTAATTATTTAAGGGGTGCCTGGGTGGCTCAGTAGGTTAAGCGTCCGACTTTGGCTCAGGTCATGATCTCCAGGTTCACGAGTTAGGCCCTGCGTCAGGCTCTGTGCTGACAGCTCAGAGTCTGGAGCCTGCTTTGGATTCTCCCTCCCTCTCTCCTCCTTTCTCCTTGTGCTCGCTCTCTCTCTCCAAAGTAAATAAAAAACATTTAAAAAATTATTAAATTTTTTTTCCTTGGCCCTGAATTCCCATCTATTACCTTCCTGTCATAATTATTCCTCCATGGTCAAGTTTCTTTAGGAAATAATCTATATTCATTGCTTCCATTTCCCACTATTACTGCCTTCCATTCCTTATTTCTGATAAGAAACAAAAAAATAATAAGGGCTGGGGAGAATCCCTGAATTCAAATGGTAATGTGAAAACACATCAGAGGTTTTCAAACTGGCCACAAGAGCAGATCCAAGGGATTCTAAGCTCCTGCCACAGGAGCTAAAAGAGCACTAGAAGGAGGGAAGAACGTTCTCGAAAACGGTGGCCCATGCCTGGTCCTGAGTCCACGATGATTTTGATTATTCAGAATATTTTCACTGTTTCATACTTAAAAAATAAAAACACAAAAGTGTTGGAAAAATCTCTAGGGTCAAGATGGAGCCATTCCTGCCCAAGGTGCCATGTCAGCAAACTGAACTTATATGTTTCTTTAGATGCTCTGCTTGACCAGAACCGCCACATATCCAGTCAGCCAATCCCCAAACACCATACCAGCTCTGGGATATATGCTTATTTCCTTGTTCCCTGATCTTTCTGAGGAGGGTTAAATATGCAACCCTTCCCAACCAATCATGCCCTATTTCTACACAAGCAGTAGTGTACTGCTTCTAACACTCTATAAAACTCACTCTTGCACAAAATCCCTCCAAAACAGTGCTCCACTGCTTGTGATGCACTATACTCCCAATCCATCGATTGCTTGTCCTTGAACAAAGGGTATCAAATTCTTTACTAAACTGTTTTTGTTTTGTCATTTGACAGAATAAAATGTAGGAATAATAATTATGGAAACCTGAAGATTTTATATGTCCAAAAATTCTCTTATTTTATATGTCCTTTAAGAACAAGTGCCTTGGGGAATGTGGCTAGCTCAGTCAGTAGAGCATGTGACTCTTTATGGACTCTATCTCAGGGTTGTGAGTTCAAGCCCCAAGTTGGGCCTGAAGTTTACTTAAAAAAAAAAAAAAAGAGTTAAGTGCCCTGAATTATATCAAATTCAAAACCATATTTCTGTCTGTTGCAAGGTGACGCATACACATTCTACTAGTTCTACATATATATGCATTTATTTCCTCTAAAAACCAATATTCTAGAAAAGTACCTTTTGAGAGTGCAAGAGAATGATAATCCCCACATGTGATCTGAATTATACTTTTTTCTTGTAAAATGCATTGAAACCTGATGAAAGAAAATATATTTTGTGTCAATCACTGTAATAAAAGTCACAATATCAATGTTAAAATTACTAATTGTATTTAATTGGGATGAAAATCAAGGAAATATTTAAATTTACTGCTTCACATTCAGTACATCAAAAATTATAAAAAATACTATATGTTTTAAGTGGTGGTTTAAAAAGTAAAATAACATGAATTGTATTATTACATTCAAATGATTTTAAGCCTCTTTTGCAAACAGTTAATTGTATGATACAGGAATAATACAAGATAAAAATAAGTTCTAATTCACACAATCTACTAGGAAAAACTCTCATAAATCATTCCTTGATAATGCCATTTTTCTCCTAGGTTGAAAACTTTTATTTCTGGTAATCTAATTTATAGGATTATTATGAGGGTTAAATAATCTAATGAATGTGAAAGTCCAATTTGGGGTGAGGCAGACTAACAATCATGTCTTTCAAATGCCAAAGCAAGACATGTTGCCTATGGGACACAACCTGGTATAGTAATTTACTGATGGAATTCACTGGTCATTTCAGAATTGCTTACTAAGAGCCACTATGAAAAGCAGGGGACAAGGTTCATATAAAGTAACATTTTCCTACAAAAATTATGATTGCCTTTTAATAAAAGAAAAATATTCTTAATATTTCTTAATAAAAGAAAAAAGTTCCCTACCTTGCATGTTCTATGCTATAGTTGTACTCAAATGGTTTTCCATCTGAGGATAGAATCAGCATGTGCTCTGCTCCTTGGTCCACGGAATGTATCTTCGTTTTTTTTCCTAACTTAATGCACTCTGCAGAGCAAATGCAACCAGGAACTATCATCAGTCTGGTTATTAACTCACTATTATTACTGATTTCATTATAACACACTTAAAACACCTGGAAAAACATTTCAACTGAACAACCTTAGACTTAACATGAACTTCTCTTTAAAGAAAAATTCAAGAAAGAAAAGCAGACAAATTAGCAAAAACTACTGTTTTGATGATGGATTTTTTCAATTTGGGAAAGCACGGATTCATACTTTGTTTTAAATTGAATATAGACTTAATATAACCAATTAAATATTTGCTTTTAGATTCCTGTTTAATAAATTGAGACAGAAAAATTAAATTTAAAGTGACAGAAATGAAAAAGTCTATAAGAAAATATAACAGTATCTGGAAGACATAACTCTTTAGGAGAAAATACATGGTGTATTTTGAGATATACTCTTTCCAAATACAAAGAAATAACAATAATAAAACCCTCCTCACTGCTCAATATAAAAGCCAAGGTCTTGGGGCATTATTTTTAAGGAAGGATACTGTTAAAAGAATTTTTATTGGCATTATTGAATATTTAACTCTTTCTAAAAGTTAAGAGATTTAAAATTATCCACAGTTACCATTTACTCTTATTTCATTTGTTTACAAAAATTAAATGTGGGAACTTGTTTTACTTTTCGGTTCTAATCAAACACAATTTACTCATGTAAGAATCTCAACGCACAAACCACTTCATATTACAAATGATATGAGCAGCAAAACAGTTTGGTAATAAAGGAGAAATGGTTAAACAGACTAACGTTTTTTAGAGATCAGCACTTCAAATCAGTTGAAAAAAAGGTTACTCAAAAAAGGTACTGGGACATCAGACTAGCTATTTGGAGAAACAAATAAATCTAGATTCCCCTATTACCTTAAATCAAAATAATTTTCAAGTGCATCAAAAATTTTGACTTTAAAAATAAAAGCTTAAAATTCCTATAAGGATGAGTACATTAAGAAAACAAAACAAAACAAAAAAACCTTGAGACTGTGGATAGCGTTGTAACACAAAATCCATAACCCTTCTTAAAAGAAGACTGTAGAAGGAGACCGTAAAATAACACCAACAAAAGTTGGGAAAAACATCACAACGTATAAAATGGACAAAGGGCTATTCTTAATATTCAAATAACTCTTTCAAATAAATAAGAAAAAAATTAAGAACTCAAATTTTTAAAAGCTAGTCAAAGGTATGAAAAGGCAATTCAAAAAGAATGCAAATGGCCAATAGAAAAAAAAGATGCTTGACTTCACTCAAGGTAAAAGCAAAACGACTGGTAAAATACCATTTTCTTCACTATTCAGATGGGCAAAAGTTTCTATGTGGCCATTTGCTTTCCTCCACCTAAAAAATCGAAACCACAGTTCCTGACACCTTATCTATAGAGATTACCACCTCGGATAAATGCAACTGAAAGCACTCTTTAAATCGCTTGCATATATAAGATAGTATCGTTGGGAACAAGAGAACTGTATTCTCCAAAGGCACACAAAATCAGAGCCGGTGCGCTCTAAAAAGAAGTGACAACCAAACTGAACAGATACCAGTGCTAAAAGCGGACTAGCTAAGAAGATGCTGCCGGCAAGCGCGCTCGGTCCGCGCGGCCAACGTGTGGAGGGCGAGACCCAGTTCTCGATACCCTCCTCCCCCGCCCTCCCGCAAACTCAGCGCCAACTAGGGACGTGGAGAAGGGAGAGCACAGGGAATCGAACGCACCAAACGCAAAACCCACCGGGCCCGGCGCATTTCTGCGGCCACCGCGGACTGCTGCGGCGTAGAGCTTTCTAAGCTCTCCTTCCCGTTTAGAGGACGGCACACCCACAATCGGGGAGCTCCGGAGAGAAGCGTCCGTGCCGCCCCGGCCCCGCAGGCGCTACACCGGGGTCCCCCGGCCGCCCACCCTCACACCCCCAGCCCGAGGTAGGACGGCCGAGCGGGCATTTCCCTCCTACTCACTCGGCTTCCTGGTGCCGTCGCTCCCCGCCGGCAGCTGGTGGACCTCGACGCCGGCCCCGCCGCGCTCCAACACCACCAGGCGCCCGCGCGTACAGCACATCTGGCGCGTCGCCTCGGTCCTCTGGTGCAGCGCCCCGCGGAGGCCGGCGGCGCTGGGGAAGAGCCAGAGCTGCGTGCCCTGCGGTTCCGCGGAGCGCCCGGGCGCTGTGGTTCGGGGCGCCGGGGCCGGCCCGGGAGCCGAGCGCGCGCCGCCCCGCGCCCCCCTTCGTGGCCTCCGCTCCATCGCCCCTTTCCCGGGCTCCACAGCCGCGCCTCGGCTTTCCAGACCTCGTTGGAAATGGAGCTCCCAAGAAATCGGTTCCCCGCGTCGCGGTGCGCAGCCACAGCTAGCGGACCTCGCCGCGGCGTCGAGGAACTGTAGCCTCCTCTGCTCCGCCCCCGCTCAGTTGCCGGACTAGCCACGTGCTGTTTGGGGGGCGGAGCCGGCAGTTCAGTAGGAAACGAAACCGACGCTCTTGTAAGGGGGCGGAAGAGAAGTGGAAAAGGAAAGGGAAACTCGAAAGCGTCAGAAATGGGTTGGAAGGCAGCCACAGTAAACAGGGTGCTGGCAGGTCACGAGATGGGTGGGCAAGGCTGAGGAGCTGTCCCCGGGCGAGCTTTGGCCACCTGAACTCCTGTACTAAGTGGCTTTGGAAGAAACACTGCAGTTCCACTAGGAGGAGCACTGAACACGGGCAGACTTGCATAATTTCCAGAAACTATGGTAAGGAAAGTCAGCTTGTTAAGCATTCTGTCTCAGGCTCCGCCACACGATCGCGATGAAACTGAAAGAACTGCGCGGTCACTCCCTCCGCCCACGTCGCGGTGCCTGGCAACCAGTGATGTGCTTTCTGTCAGTACGGTTTGCCTTTTCGAGAATTCCTTACAAATGGAGTCAAACTACTGTGCAGTCTTTGTGTCTGCCTTTTTCTCCACTTAGCATAAATAATGCTTTTGAGATCAGTCCTGTTGTGTTTCATCAGTAGTTGGTCAGTCAGTAGTGATTGTTGAATGGTATTCCGATATATGGGTATACAACAATTAGTTGTCCATTAGCCGATTAACAGGCACTTCAGTTCTTTTCCAGTTTGGGGCTACAATGAATAGAGGTACTATGACAATGAGCAAGTCTTTGAATGGATAAATGTTTTCTTGTGAGTAAATACCTAAAAATGGAATTGCCATATCGTATGATAAATACATGACTGTGGTGAAAGACATTCCGAAATCTTTCCAAAGTGCTTACCGTTTTGCATATCCTCCAGCAATTTATGGGAGTGCCGGTCCCTCTATACATATCCTTGACGACATTTGGTATTGTCAGTCTTTTAAACTATAGCCGTTGCAGTCTATAGGTGTATCTTTACTGTGGTTTTAATTAACATTTCCCTAATGATTAATGATGTTGAAGCATCTTTTCATATGCTTATTAGTGCTAATCTCTGTCTCTTTGGTGAAGTATTTCTTCACATCTTTTGCTGTTTATTAATTTGAATGGTCATTATCTCAAAGTTCTTTATATATATTGCAGTACTTTATGTTATATATCAAGTCCTTTATTAGATTTGCTTTGAAATGTTTTCTACCAGTCTGTGGCTTGCCTTTTAATTTTATTTAGTGTCTTTTGAAGAGCAAAAAATTTTAATTTCAATGCAATTTATCCATTTTTTTTCTTTTACATAGTTAATGCCTTTTGGGGGAGGGTCTTAGAAAAACTTTGCTTAACCCAAGATTTCGAAGATTTTTTTTACATGTTATCTTCTAGAAATTTTGTAGTTTTAGGTCTTTGTTACATTTCAAATGAAGTATTCTTTATGGTGCGAGGTAAGGATAGAGGTTAATTTCTGTCTTTACATATTTCCAGTTGTTCTAGCTAGCCTTTGCCGGTTGGATTGCCTTAGTGTCTTTGGCAAACCTCTGTTGGCCATGTGTAATTGGATTTATTTCTGGACTTTTTACTGTGTTCCCTTGATCTATATATCTATTTTTACTCTGAGACCACACTGCTTTGATTACTGTAGATTATAATTAAGTTTCAAAATCAGTTCATTGAAATGCTCCAGCATTGGCCTTTCTTCGGTGTTCTTTTGGCTATATTTTATTTTTGTTTGTTTTGGCTATTTTAGGTCTTCCACATTTCCATATGTATTTCCATATATATTTATCATTATCTACAAAACAAACTGCAGGGATTTTGAAATTGCACTAAATTAAATTAGTTTGGGAAGAATTGACATAATTGATATCTCTCCCCAATAATTTAAAGCTTCTTTAATGTCTTTAAGCAATATTGTCTAGTTTTCACTGTATAGTTGAACATATATTGTTATATTTATCCTTAAATATTTTTTATTTTTTGATGATATTACAAATGATACTTTTTAAAATTTAATTTATGGTTGTTGTGAGTATATAGAAGTAGTTAATTTTTATATTTGACCTGGAATCCTGAGACTTTTCTATATTTACTTAATACTATTGGTGGGTGGTTTGTTTTTTTAGATCCCTTAGGATCTTCTGCAGATGATCATGTAGTCTATAAATCAGATAGTTTTATTCCTTCCTTTCAGATCATTATGCCTTTTTTTTCACTTTGCCCTCTTGTATAGACTAGTGCCTCTAGTACAATGTTGAATAGAAGTGATGAGAGGCATCCTTGCCTTGTTACTAGTTTTATTTTTATTTTTTATTTTTAAAGTGTATTTATTTTGAGTGTGTGCACACGCTCACACAAGTGAGGGGAGGGCAGAGAGACAGGGAAAGGGAGAGAATCCCAAGCAGGCTCTGCACTGTCAGCGCAGAGCCCAACTTGGGGCTTGATCTCACAAACCTTGAGATTGTGACCTGAGCTGAGACGAAGAGTCTGAGTCTGACGCTTAAGCGATTGAGCTGCTTAAGCGATTGAGCCAGCCTGTCACTAGTTTTAGAAGGAAAGCATTTAGCCTTTTACCATTAAGTGTAAGTTTAGCACTTCGTAGGTTCTATCAGATTGAGGAAGTTCCCTTCTGGTCCTAGTTTGCTAAAAATATCATGTGTGAGTGGCTATTGCATTTGGTCAGTTTTTTTGTGTGTGTCTATTGAGGTAATTACATGATTTTTTTGGTCTTACTGTGAAATGTAATAGATTTTTAGGTGTATTTCTGGACTAAACCCCACTTGATTACAGATATTATCCTTATATTTTGTTGGATATGTCTGATATCCAGAATCCTGGAAAAATTTTTTTGTATCTCTGTTCATGAGAAATACTTGCAGGGTTGTTGTTTTTTTTTTTTTTTTTTCCCCTATAATGTCTTTGTCTGGTTTTGATATTAGGGTAATGCTGATATTGTACTTAATTGGAAAGTGTTCCCTCTTCCTCTGTTTTCTTCTTCCTTTTTCTTTCTTTTTTTCTTTCTTTCTTTTTTTCTTTCTTTCTTTTTTTCTTTCTTTCTTCCTTTCTTCCTTCCCTTTTTTTTTTTTTAATTTATTTTGAGAGAGAACTTATGAATGCGAGGGAGGGTCAGAGAGAGGGAGACAGAGAGAATCCCAGGCAGGCTCTGCACTGTCAGCTACAAGCCTGATGTGGGGCTGGAACTCCCAAACTATGAGATCATGGCCTGAGCCGAAATCAAGAGTTGGATGCTTAGCCGACTGAGCCAACCAGGTGCCCCCCCTTTTTTATTAAGATTTTATTTTTAAGTAATCTCTGCACCCAATGTATGGCTCTAACTCACAACCCCAAGATCAAGAGTTGGATTCTCTTCCCACTGAGCCAGCAAGGCAGGGCACCCCTCTTCCTCTGTTTTCTGAACGAATATGTAAAGAATTGCAATGCTCTCTTCCATAAATGTTTAGTATAGTTCATCTGTTTGCATTAGAAGATTTACATTGGAACTGAATGGCCTGAAAAATACAACTGAACAGTCGAGTGCCTAGGGTTCCCTGAGATTTAGAGGTTACCTTTTCCCTTAAAATTCAAATAGAATACATCTGGGCCTTCATTCCATTTATTATATAAACCAGACATATCCAAAAGAAATCTGAGAATTGACTGGGGCTTATGTTCCTACAGACCACCTCACATTCTAGTATCCTTAGTGAATTCTCTCTGTTCTATCTTCAGGTGATTCTGCTCTCTTTCCACATCAGCACCCCAATTTTGACTTTACCCCATGGTCTTTCCTTTTCCAAAGTGCCACTGATACAAGGCTTCTCTGTATGGTTGCCATACAACAGGAACTTATAGAACAGTTTACAGTTTATAATTTAATACAAGACAGAACTGATCTAAAAAAATCCATTGGCCATTTATAGCCATACTTAACTTCTCCTTTAATTTATTCTATAGCCATATTGCTAAGACATATTTCATGTCTTCATTTTCTCCAACTACCATCGGATGGGAGCTCCTGGTTGGGCTCAGTGTTTAACCAAAATAATGATATATGCATTTAGACTGACTCTTGGAACAGGATTGAGGATAAGTATTTATTCAATGAACTAATGAATCCTTTAACATATAGATTTTTCAATAAAATTACTCAGCAGCTGGCTAAATTCAAGACATTTTAGAATATAAAATATATATTTACATGCCTCAAAAACCTGTTGAATTACTTTATTTTTTCAAACCAGCATAATATCTTTAATATTTGCAGACAGTGTTTATTAGATGAACAACATTTTATTTATTGTTTCTTTCCAAAGTTTATTTATTTAATTAGAGAAAGAGAGAGAGAAGCAGAGAGACAAGGAGAGGGAGAATCCCAAGCAGGCTCTGCACTGTCAGCGCAAAGCAGGACATGGGGCTTGAACTCACAGGCAATGAGATCATGACCTGAGCTGAAATCAAGAGTTGAACTCTTAACCAGCTGAGCCACCCAGGTGCCCCTAGATGAACAACATTTTTAAAAATATCTGTTGGCTTTTAATATTCAGTTTATTTTTACATGAAAATTATTGTTCAGGAATAATTCAGTAAAAAGCAAACATTCAAATAACAAATTTAGGGATCAAGAAATGTTAATTTATTAAAAAATTATTCTTAAAAAATTATTCTTGATTCATCATATTATTGTTTACCCCAACATTTGTCAACTAATTCTAAAATCTATTCAACCCTTTGTGTCACTTAGACCTAAGGAAGAACAAACGAGTTGAAGATGAGAGGGCCTGAGAATACAAGGCATCACCAAAACTATCAGGAGTCAGTCTGTGATTTGGAGGGAGGCAAATCCTTTGTTGCTGTTGATGGCTACTTGAAGGGCCTCCTCCACTCTTTCCATCGTAGAATATTTAGGGAGGTCCAGAATATTATGACATGTCAATGCTCTTGGGTTATCTCTTTCACTGAAAGTTTTGGGACAGCGAAAGAGGATTCCCATTTCCTGTTTGCCTCTTGCATGCAGCCTGTCATTTCCTTTAAGAAAAACTAGAAAGAAATAGACTTTGGTTAAGATGTGTTGTTTTTTGTTTTGTTTTGTTTTGTTTTGTTTTGTTTTATATCCAAGTTAGTTAGCATATAGTGCCATAATGATTTCAGGAGTAGAATCCAGTGATTCATCCCCTATATATAACACCCAGTGCTCATCCCAACAAGTAACCTCCTTAATGCCCCTCACCCATTTGGCCCGTCCTCCCACCCACAACCCCTCCAGCAACCCTCAGTTTGTTCTCTATATTTCAGTGTCTCTTATGTTTTGTCCCCCTCCCTGGTTTTACATTATTTTTGCTTCCCTTCCCTTGTGTTCATGTTTTGTATCTTAAATTCCACAAATGAGTGAAGTCATATGATATTTGTCTTCCTCTGATGGACTAATTTCATTTAGCATAATACACTGTAGTTCCATTCACATTGTTGCAAATGGCAAGATTTTATTCTTTTTGATTGCTGAGTAATACTCCAGTGTGTGTGTGTGTGTGTGTGTGTGTGTGTGTGTGTGTGTGTACACACACACAACATCTTTATCCATTCATCTGTCGATGGACATCTGGGCTTTTACCATACTTTGGCTATTATCAATAGCACTGCTATAAACACTGGGGTACATGTGCCATTTCAAAACAGCACACCTGTATCCTTTGGATAAATACCTAGTAATGCAATTGCTGGGTCCTAGGGTAGTTCTGTTTTTCATTTTTTGAGGAACCTCTGTACTCTTTTCCAGAGTGGCTGCACCAGTTTGCATTCCCACCAGCAGTGCAAAAGAGATCCTCTTTCTCCGTATCCTTGCCACCATCTGTTGTTGCCTGCATTGTTAATATTAGCCATTCTTACAGGTGTGAGGTGGTCTCTCAATGTGGCTTGGATTTGTATTTCCCTGATGATGAGTGATGTTGAGCATTTTTTCATGCTTCTGTTAGCCATCTGGATGTCTTCTTTGGAAAAGTGTTTATTCACATCTTTTGCCCATTTCTTCACTGGATTATTTGTTTTATGGGTGTTGAGTTTGATAAGTTCTTTACAGATTTTGGATACTAACCCTTTACTTGATATGTCATTTGCAAATATCTTCTCCCATTCCATCAGTTGCCTTTTAGTTTTGCTGATGGTTTCCTTTGCTGTGCAGAAGCTTTTTATTTTGATGAGGTCCCAACAGTTCATTTTTGCTTTTGTTTCCCTTGCCTCTAGAGAAGTGTTGAGTAAGAAGTTGCTGTGGCTGAGGTCAAAGAGGTTTTTGCCTACTTTCTCCTCTAGGATTTTGATGGCCTTCTGTCTTACGTTTAGGTCTTTCATCCATTTTGAGTTTATTTTTGTGGATGGCGTAAGAAAGTGGTCTAGGTTCTGGGACGCCTGGTTAAGTGTCCGACTTCGGCTCAGGTCATGGTCTCGCAGTTTGTGAGTTCGAGCCCCACTTCAGGCTCTGTGCTAAGAGCTCAGTGTCTGAAGCCTGCTTCAGATTCTGTGTCTGTTCCTCTCTCTGCCCCTCCCATGCTCATGCTCTGTCTGTCTCTGTCTCTCAATATAAACATTAAAAAAAAAAAGTGGTCCAGGTTCATTTTTCTGTATGTTGTTGTCCAGTTTTCCAAACACCATTTGCTGAAAAGACTGTCTTCTTTCCGTTGAATATTCTGTTCTGCTTTGTCAAAGATTAGTTGGCCATATGTTTGTGGGTCCATTTCTGGCTTCTCCTGTTCCATTGATCTAAGTGTCTGTTTTTTGTGCCAGTTCCATACTGTCTTGATGATTACAGCTTTGTAATACATCTTGAAGTCTGGAATTGTGATGCCTCCAGTTCTGGTTTTCTTTTCAGGATTGCTTTGGCTATTGGGGTCTTTTCTGGTTCCGTACAAATTTTAGGATTTTTTTTTTTCTGGCTTTGTAAAGAATGCTGGTGTTATTTTGATAGAAATTGCATTGAATATGTAGATTGCTTTGGGTAATATCGACATTTTAACATTATTTGTTCTTCCTATCCATGAGCATGGAATATTTTTCCATTTGTGTGTGTGTGTGTCTTCTTCAGTTTCTTTCAGGAGCTTTCTATAGTTTTCAGTGTATAGATTTTTCACCTCTTTGGTTACCTTTAGTCCTAAGTATTTTATGGGTTTTGGTGCAGTTAAGATGTTTCACAGAAAGAACAAAACATAAAATAAAAAGGGAGAAATCAATCATTTCATTCAGTAAACAATACTGAGTACCCTTGTGCAGCAAGAACCACATAGGGCCATGTGGAGCATAGAAAAATCATGACTTTTGGTCTTTGTCCTCAGTGAGTTCATGGTCTAGTTGGGGAAAATCACATAAAAGGAAAGAGAATAGCAAGATACAGGGAAGTGTAATTTAGCTCAACTAGGAAATATGAGATGAAGAGTCTAATGAAGGCCCTGAGACTGAGGGGGGCACCAGGCGGGGGGTAGCAGGGAGACTTCAGTCAGGGGTCACACCTGGCTAGTTAGTTCTCAAGGAAAGATGTTACATAAACTTTCAAGGCAGAGGGGAAAGCCCAAGAAAAAGTCAAAGGTGGGAAGATGTTAGTGAACTCACTGAATGCACAGACAGTGGAACCAGTGGGCAGAAGCAGAAGTTTACCATTCAAAGAGAAAATCAGACAGGTAGTTTGGGCCTGTGAATAAGTAGTTTGTGGAGAAGTTGGAATTGTCCTCCAGTGGCCTCAGTAGCAACAAAAATAGCAAGAAGAAGTACATCTCAGGAATAACTGAACAAAGGGATGGGGAGGTGAGAGAATAAGTCATTAAGTCTGTGCTAGGGAAACCTTAGGGTTCCCACCAAGAGACATTCTTACACCACAAGGCCACAGAGCTTAGTGGTTCAGAGCCTTGGCTTTGGACCAACCTGTTGGGTTCTCACACTCACCAACTGTCTGAATATAGGTCAGCTACTAAATGCATCAAGCCTCTTTTTCCTCAGTTTTGAAATGTGGAAAAATAAGTACCTACCTCAAAACATTGCTATTAGGATAAAGGGAAGTTACAGATATGAAGTGGTCAGTACAATGCCTGGGATAGAATAAGCATACAATAAATGCTGTTAGTATTATCATCAGCGGTCATTGCTATTGGTATTATTTCTAAAATGGTATTAGAGAAATACACATTGTCCTAATTCCATAGGTCTTAGATAAATAAAGATAGGAATGTGAGATTAAAGGTTTGATTAGGAACCAACTAGTGATATGTGTATTATTATTATTTTTTTTTAATGGGAAACTAGGCTTTTATAAATAAAAACATTGGTTTAGGAAGCCTGGCTTTGCCATTAACATGTGTGACCCACACTATGCATAATGACTTCATGGCAAATAAAGTATTTATCTTTTAAAAAGATATTTAAGTATAAATCCACCTATTAGTAATACTTACAGAGGAATTTTCTCTTTTCCTCCAAAGTTAATTTGTGGAAAGCTTTCCAAAACATCAGTATAGTAGGGTGTGATTTGTGGTATCCTTGACCATATTGTGAATTCTTGAGAAAAAAGAGGGAGAAAAGTGGTTTTTAGAAGGAATATACACAAGTTGTTTGGAAGAACTGGGGGCACTTTTCGTTATCACCAACCTTTTCAAACTGTTTCCAGTCATAATCAGTATTTCCAACCACTGCTGTCATTAGTTCTTCGGGCTGGAAAATTGTAAGCATCTCCTTGTCACAGACTTTATAAAATCCTCTCTGAAATTCCTCATAAACTGCCTTTACAGAGGTGTTGAAAATGTAATCAACACATACGGAAACATATTCTTTCCTTGAGGGAAGCAGAAAAGAAAAAGCTGATAACATACTTTACCATTGACTAAATATTCTCTACTTTACCCTTTTTACCATTTCTACTGAGAAAGAAAAAATAAATTGTTTCTACATAGCATACAACCCTGTAGACAGAGAGAAGTAAAAACATCTGGTCAGCTGGAGGAAGGAACCTCAGAGAATGTAGCAAAAGGACTAAGACTTTGTTTTGCTTTCATTTTCTTCCAAAATCCTTTAAAAACTCTAATCTGAATATGTAATTCTCTGGGATGCCTGGGTGGCTCTGGGATGCCTGGTATTCTCAGGGACACCTGAGACTTCAGCTCAGTTCGTCCATTGGTTCCAGCCTAGCATTGGGCTCTGTGCTGACAGCTCAGAGCCTGGAGCTTGCTTCGGATTCTGTGTCACCCTCTCTCTGCCCCTCCCCTGCTCATGCTCTGTCTCTCTCTCTCTCTCTCTCTCTCTCTCTCTGTCTCTCAAAAAATAAAAACATTAAAAAAAATGAATATGTAATTCTCCTGCTTAAAATCTTTCGAAGGCTTTCTTTCCATTGCCCTTAGGGCAAATTCCAAACTTCCCTGATCTCACTCTTGGCTGACACCGCTGGCCTCTTCCCATTTGCATTAGAAGCTTTGGCCAAACTGACCTTCAGTTCTGTGGTCTCCCTGTCTCTCTTGTAGTTAGGCCACAGCATGCAGTGCTCCCTCTTTACATGGTAACTTCTCCATGTAACTGCTCCATCCAGAGTTACATATAAACATGACTTTCTCAGGGTTGGTCCTCTGTTCCCTTCTCCCTCCTCTGTCACAACACGTTACTGTGTGTAAATTATTTCTGCGAAGTCTGGCTTTCTCACACCATGATGAATTTCCTGATGGCAGGGTTGCTACTTGGAGGTATTTCCACCAGATATCCACCGGAAACATGACAGTCTTTGAGCAGTGTTGTGAACTGTCCTAAGTGGACTGTCCTGTCTAAACCAATCCCCATCAGCTCTCCCCTGAAACCAGTGCTGGTAAGTGGTTAACAACCAGCTCCCTAAAGAGAAGAAAATGAAAGGGAATCCTCATTTGCAACATTTGCCAGTTCTGGTGTAATATTCCCACCATGGCTGATTTCATGCTACTGATATTTTAATAATAAACTCTCAACATTTTTGAAAATTGAACAGTCGGCTCTCACAAGCAGATACCAGCTGGCTCCAGCATAAAACTACTGTAAATCTCTTAACTAACTTTCATCACAGTGCTCATCCTTATCTGACATTATATTACATAATAATTTATTTGTATATTGTCTCTGTCCCAGTGAAACTTAAGTTCCAGGTTTTGTCTTTTTCACAGCTGTATCTCTGGTACCTAGAATAAAATCTGGTACAGAGTAAGGACTCAAAAATAATTGTTAAGTTGATAACTAGTGAAAGTGCTGCAAAGGAAATATTTAATCCTGACTCCTTTTTCCCCTTCTCTTACCCTGTAACTTTTTTTTTTTTTAAGTAGACTTCACACCCAGCAGAGTCCACCAATTTTTCTCAGAGAATAGGAGCTAAAATGATCATCTGAAAAGCTAAAATACATTTATACATTATAGTGAGGAGTGCCTGGGTAGCTCGGTTGGGCGTCTGACTTCGACACAGGTCATAATCTCATGGCCTGTGAGTTCAGCCCCATGTCAGGCTCTGTGCTGACAGCTCAGAGCCTGGAGCCTGCTTTGGATTCTGCATCTCCCTTTTTCTGCCCTCCCCCCAGGCCCCCCTCAAAAATAAATATTTTTTTTTATTAAAAAAATTTTTTTTAACGTTTATTTATTATTTTTTTTGAGACAGAGAGATACAGAGCGTGAACAGGGGAGGGTCAGAGAGAGAGGGAGACACAGAATCCGAAACAGGCTCCAGGCTCTGAGCTGTCGGCACAGAGCCCGATGTGGGGCTCGAACTCAGACCGCGAGATCACAACCTGAGCCAGAATCAGATGCTCAACCGACTGAGCCACCCAGGCGCCCCTCAAAAATAAATATTTAAAAAAATTTTAAATTGGCCCGCCTGGGTGGTTCACTCAGTTAAGCATCCGACTCCAGCTCAGGTCATGATCTTGCGTCTCTGTGAGTTCAGGCCCTATGTCGTCTGGCTCTGTGCTGACACCTCAAAGCCTGGAACCTGCTTCCAATTCTCTGTTTCCCTTTCTCTCTGCCCCTCCCCATTCACGCTCTGTCTCTCTCCCTCTCTCAAAAATAAATAATAATTTATTTTTATTTTTTAAATTATAGTGATACAAACATTTTATATGTATTCTGTGTCTCAAAACTTACTTGTTGGTTTGGTCCACAGGTACAGAGATCCCATTTGGAATTAAATCCACATCATTTTTGTCCCAGTGTATCTGTAAGCAAAATGTACTCAGGTACCAAACATGAAAAAAAGTCTGAATAATCAACTGCAGGGGCCATGGGCAGGTTGCCCCATGATGGGCCACATTGGCATGAAGGTTATTTCTGAGTTAAAAGCAATAAAAAACCTACAGAAGTGCACACACACAGACACAAAACCAAAAATTTAAACCCCCCCAGCAGATTCAGGAAAAGCTCTTTACCTCCCCCTCAACTGTCTAAAAATAATTTAGATAGAGGACCTGCACCCTTTTCCTTAGGTCAGAATGACATATATACCTCATTTTACCTGCCTTTGGAATTTCCATGTTTGTATGGCTTCCCTGTATGTACAAGATTAAATTTGACATTCTCCTGTTAATCTGTCTCATGTCAATTTGATTCTTAGTCCAAGTAGAAGGACTTCTAAAGGCAGAATAAATTCTTTCTCCCAAATACAACCACAATACCATTATACCAGTACATTCTTCCCTATAAAATGTTAAATAACTGGGAGCTAAATAATTATTTGTGTAGTAGCCTTTTAAATACGTATAAAAATTAAAAAAACCTACCCTAGTATATGTTGTATATTGTCTTACGCATTTAATTATTTACATTGTTCTCATCGATTGCATAATTGCTGTATTTTCACTTATTTGAGAGGATATAAACCTAAGGTATCAAAGGAGGAACAGGTGGGAGGAAAGTCTTACAGTACAGAAGTAAAATACCCTTCTGCCCAGAGGGGCAGGGCAGAAAATAAAAACAAAAACAAAGGATTCTCCTATTTAAGGTAATATAGTAAAAATTCTTCTAAAAAACAGATTCAAGCTAAACTATAATCTGGTTTGCATTGGTACTCACAGAAAAATATATGTAAAGCTCTTCTCCAATGTCATCAGCTTCATTATTTAGAATTTCTTGCAAATTCCTAATGAAAATTTTCATTTAAAAAGTTATTTTTAATTTTATTTTGTTTTTAAAGTTACATTTACTAATCTTATAAAATTTCAAAAGTAATGTTTAATGGAAAAAATCTTTGACAATATAGAAGTGTATAAAATGCCAGGTAAATGTCCTCTCTTTATCTTCCCACTTCCTCTTCCTAGATTTAACCTCTTTTTACAGTTTGATTGGTTGGGTCACTGCTAACACATAGACACTGCTGTGTCTTGATGGAAATTATAGAAAGGAGCCCCTTCCTGTAGACCAGTGTTTCTCAATCTGGGGTGATTTCGGACATAGAGGACATTTGGCAAAATCTGGAAACCTCTTTGGCTGTTACAGTTAGCAAACGGGTTGCCACTGGCACCTAATGGGTAGCAACCCTATAAGCTGTTAAGCATCTTTAATGCTCAGATCAGCCTCCACAATAAAGATTTATCTAGCCCAAAATGTCAGTGTTACCAAGGTTGAGAAACTCTGTTCTGGATGGCCAGGGCAGTGTAAATCTGGGCAGTTTCTTTTTCCACTAATAGTACATGAGAAGAGAATCCTTTTCCCCAATCTGTTGCCAACTCAATATTTTATGAAAAACTTTTTAACATTTGTCGATCTAGAAGCAGAAAAAGGATCTCATTTTCATTTATAGTTCTTCAATTACTAATAAGGTTGAACATATTTTCATTTTTTATTAGCCATATATATATATACACACACACACACACACATGCATACACATACACATACATACACTCAGCCATACATATTTATGTATGATGACACACATATACACATATATATTTATATATCAGCGATACTACTCCTTTGTCATATATGTTGCCAGTATTTTCCTTACAGGATTTAGTTTGCTTTTTAACTTAGAACAAGTATTTTTCAATTCTCAAAAAATAAAGTTGATGACACACTGATTTATTTAAATAAATATGACTATGATTTATTAAAATACATATAGCATGCATTATTCTTATTAAGAATATTGTGTTCTGTTTCCATCTAGATAAATTCAAGAGACTAGGCCAGAGCTCTAGGTTGATAATTAGAACATTTGGCTTTTCTTTATTTTTGAACATGTACTTTATTATAAGTCATGCTCAAATTCAAATTCATCAAAAGAGCATACATTTATTGCAATTAAAGACCTTTTCTCTGTGTGTATGTGTGTGATTAGCATCATTTATTCCTGAACAACTGAAACTTACTAATTACAGTCCTGGAAAAACATTTACTTACTTTCCGAGAAGAGGACTGAGTTCTATTAAATCTTGCAATGATGCCTTTTGGTCCAGAAGTTTCTTAAAGAGAGCCAGTGGGAAAGGAAGGTTGGCAACATTTAAATTGTACAGGGAGAGTCCACACAGCATCCCAAAGAGAAAATATCTCTTCTTCTCAAATTTAGGCTGGAAAAGGAAAAGAAAAAAAAGCAACCATAATATATTAGAAATAATCAATAATCCAAAAGGATAATTAGATGAATAAAAAATGGTTTCAGTTCCCTTTTCTAAAAGTCCCAAATTAGAAACAAAATGGGCTTCAGGAAAATAAAGTTTGAAGTTTTACACAGGCTTTAATACAATTTAAATTTCTTCCATAAGTTAACATACAAATTGATAGTTCAGGTAAATAAACGAATTCACTTACTGTTACTGAAAGCATATGGGGGTATAAAAAAAATTTGCTCAGATAGCCTTATAAACCAAGGTTTTCATTATTTACTTTCATAGTCTTTGCCTTCAAATTCATGTAGAAAAACAACTCTGCAGAAGGAAGAGCACACTTTCTCTGCACTTTCATTGTGCATTAGGCATGTCATATAAGCGTGTCCCCTTGGACGATACTGCCCTCAGCCTAGGCATGCTGACAAGGACAAGCATATGGGTCAGGGAAGGTGACTGATTCTGTCGACCGTGAAGGTGGGTGGAAAGAAGAGTCCTGATGAAACTGGATTCACTCTTCTCTCACTTGGTAGTCGGAGATGAGGGAAAACACTGGCCACATCTTGGTAGGCCATCACTACCATACAGCCGAGAGACCCCTAGCCTGAACACTCTAAATACATTTGTAACATTTAGCCTCACAATTACTGTAAGTAAATAGGGCATGTAGATTGAGGCTATGAGGTAAGTGGCCCAAAGCCATTCACCTGCTAACATCAAGGCTGGCACTGGAAAAGAAATCTTAGAATTTATATAAAATTCTAGGAATTCAAACTACCCCACAGTGACGGAAATCAGATGAGTAGTTGGGGTTGCATGGGCATGAGGCAGGGGAATGGGGAGAACGAAGCGGGGGAAGAATGGCATTAGAAAGGGGTATTAAGAAATTTTGGGGGATGATGAATATGTTCATTATTTTGACTGTGGTAATAGTTTCATGGCATATGCATACATATATCAAAACTTATCAAATCAGACACCGGATGTATCATAGTCCATTGAATCTCAACTATACTTCATAAAAGCTGTTTAAAAATTTAACGTGCATAGAATCACCTGGGGATCTTATAAAATACATGCTCTGATCTGGGGTGGGGCCTGAAGTTCTAATAGCTCCAAGAGATGCTAGAGCTGCTGCTCTGGATCATGAGTAACAAGGCTGTTTATATGATCGAGTTTTACATTATCATGTATGGTTTTGTGTTGTGGTATATGGTATACTTTTTCTGTTCTGTAAAACTGTAAGAAAATAAATAAGAGACTCACGCTGACAGGAAACCACATGTAGGAACCCTCTTCAGGATATATGAACATTCCATATTCTGTCTTGGTCATCTCTTCAAATATACAGTGGAAGAACTCAGATTTTACCCCTTCTCCCACAGAACAAATTTCTTTAATAAATTCAATCTGAGGAAAGAGAACACACTCCCAGGCTCAGTTTTAAAATACAATGCCTTGATCTTTCTGGAAAAGTTTCAAACCTCCTGCAGCCATCAGAATTCCTAGAAACCCACACCCCTTCGATCCCACACCTCACTCAATTTCCTGCTGAGCAAGCGGATGCCGCAAACCTATTTATTGTCAGATTATTGTATGCGTGTGAATCCTTTACACTGTCATATGAACTAAGTAAAGGAGGATTCTAGCCAGACTTAGTATTCACCAATTATGTTGACCAGATTCTTGAACAAGATTTTGATATGCTTCAGGTCCCTGGAACACTAAATTCCCTGATTCTTCTCCCTTAATGTCTACCTTCATCTCATCATTCAGACTTTATAGCTCTGGCTCTAGTCAACAGCTATTTGGTTTCTCCTGCCTCTCCCCTCATTAGAAACTCTGATAAATTGGGGTGCCTGAATGGATCAGTCCATTAAGCGTCTGACTCTTTCAACGTTTTTTATTTATTTTTGGGACAGAGAGAGACAGAGCATGAACGGGGGAGGGGCAGAGAGAGAGGGAGACACAGAATCGGAAACAGGCTCCAGGCTCCGAGCCAACAGCCCAGAGCCTGACGCGGGGCTCGAACTCACAGACCGCGAGATCGTGACCTGGCTGAAGTCGGACGCTTAACCGACTGCGCCACCCAGGCGCCCCTAAGCGTCTGACTCTTGATCTCAGCTCAGGTCATGATCTCACATTTGTGAGATCAAGCCCCATGCTGGGCTCAGCACTGACAGCATAGAACCTGCTTAGGATTCTCTCTCTCCCTCTTTCTCTGCTCCTCCATTTCTCTCTCTCTCTCTCTCTCTCTCTCTCTCTCTCTCAAAATAAATAAACTTAAAAGAAAACAAAACAAAACAAAAATTTCTGATAAATTGCCCTCCCAGTCCTTCTGGATTTAGCAGCTTTGAAAGAACCATCAGACCTAACTGTCCATAGCCCTCCTGTAGGAAGTCACTATGAACTGTCCTTTTCTTTTTCTTTCTTTTTTTTCCCCCAGTTCTATTATTTATTTAATTTTATTTTTAAGTAATCTGTACACCCAACGTGGAACTCAAACTTACAACCCTGAGATCAAGAGTCACATGCTCTACCAACTAAGCCAGCTAGGCACCCCTTATTTATTTTTTAAGATGTTTTCTCTCTTTTTAAGTTTATTTATTTATTTTGAGAGAGAGCAAGTGGAGGAGGAGCAGAGAGAGAGAAAGGAGGAGAGAGAAAATCCCAAGCAGGCCTCTCACTGTCAGTGCAGAGCCTGATGTGGGGCTCAAACGCACACACCACGAAATCATGACCTGAGCCGAAATCAAGAGTCAGACGCTTAACCAACTGAGCCACTCAAGCGCCCCTATTTTTTAAGATATTTTCAAGTTAAACACTTTGACACTGAACATGTATGGTAGCTTAACCTACCCAAGTATGAGATGTAAGAAGCCAAAACTGTTCTAGCTTTATTAAAAGAAAAGTTGTGCTGCAGAAATTGTCCTTTTCTAAAGTTGGGGCTCTGTGGCTAAGTACTATCCCAGTTTTCCTCCTACCTACCTTTCTAACTACTTTTCCACTTCTTCCCTGGCTAATTTCTTTTTATCGTTATAATATAAGCCTCACTAAGCATTCACTTTCTCCTTCCTTTGCCTGGAAGATCTTATCTCTGCCACTTTGATGAACCGACTCCTTGGCCACAGACCATCATCTCATCTCCAACGGCCCACATTGTGTTCCATCTGGATATCCCAATAATAAATTAAGCTTACTTCCAATTTGCTAATTTCTACTCGCTGAACACTGGCAAGTCTGCCTTCACTGTGGTCAGGACCCACTCACAAGTGGCCTCAACAACCTTGCCTTGTTAGGAGTCTGTATTTTGATTGGCTCTGTCTTGAAGCTCAGCTTCCTACCTCTTTGTCATCTCCTGTGGGCAGAATAATTTTCTATTGATTTCCTCATAATCAAAATTTAAAAGAAAGTAGATACAGAGGGAGATACACAACTAGAAAGTCTGGCCTATAAAAGAGCTTCTTTGTTTTCCATTTAGTCCCACGGTGGAAAATATCCCTCTCCTGTCTGAGTGCTACCCTCCAGGTTCTGGCTTTCCCTCTGAGAGCCTAAGTTATCCTCTCATACCAGGAAAATCTCCCTTCTGTACAGAGTCCAGCTTTTATTTAAAAAGTTACTCATTCTATGTCCTCAACAGGGCAAATGATCTGAGCTCCAACACAGTAAAAACCCTACAGGTACCCAAAAAGATGAAGTGAAAGATGATTAGAATTAGAACCAATACAGTAGAAACTCTGTGACTAAAACCAGAGCCGGGGCCACCTGGGTGGCCCACTCAGTTAAGCCTCCAACTCTTGATTTCAGCTCAAGTCATGATCTCACGGTTTATGAGTTTGAGCCCCGTGTCAGGTTCAAACTGTCAGTGCAGAGCCTGCTTGGGATTCTCTTTCTCTCCCTCTCTCTCTGTCCCTCCCCCCCCCCCCCAAAATAAATAAATAAACCTTGAGGCACCTGGGTGTCTCAGTTGGTTAAACTTCTGACTTCAGCTCAGGTCATGATCTCTCGGTCTGTGAGTTCAAGCCCCACGTCGGGCTCTGTGCTGACAGCTCAGAGTGTGGAGCTGCTTCAGATCCTATGTCTCCCTCTGTCTCGCCCCTTCCCTGCTCATGCTCTGTCTCTTCGCTGTTCAAAATTGAATAAATATTTTAAAAATTTTTTTAAATAAATAAATAAACCTTAAAAATAAAATAAAACTAGAGCCAAAAAGTAGGAAAAGTATCTATTCTACCAGCTGCTTGTCGATGGCATTAATAGCCCAAATTCTGTACCCCTCCTCGATCCATATCTGTTGCATGTAACTCTGCAGTTTCTCCCATTAAAGAAGCTGAGTATATTTCATCGCCCTTGACTTGGGTTCAGCCATGTAACTTGCTTTGACTAAAGCAACTTTAGTTGTGTTATTAGGCTTGCTAACTTGTACCTCTGGCACTGAAGTGAGAAGAATACTATGCTTGCTGGTCCCAGGAAGATGAAAAGCACAGGAAGCAGATCCAAACTGTCCCAGCCAAGCTTAATCTAGCCTAGATCATCCAATACCTAGCCAACTCCCAAATATGTAAACAAGTGCAGACAAAAATCAGTAAAGCCACCCAAATGAATTCGATCTAAATCAGCAGATCCTTAGTTGAATTTCAGATCTCTATAATAAGTTATTGTTATTTTAAGTAATTAAGCTTTGGGATGGTTCACTATGCAGCAATTTTGTAGTCATAGGTAATGAATAGTTAACACCTAATCCCAATATTCAATTAAACATCCCATAGCTTTTCTCTAAAGGGTAAGCAATTTTTTTTCTAATTTTTAATTAAGGGATCTCTGTGCCTGGTGTGGTGCTCAGTCTTACAACTCCAAGATGAAGAGTTTCATGCTGTACGGACTGAGCCAGCCAGGCACCCCAGATTGTGGAAAACCATACAGCTGATAACTATAGTTGCAAAGGCAGGCTCCTCCTTTACTACATTATATAAATGTTCCCCTTTCACATTAATAAAAATGTCCAATGAGACTTTTACTGTACCACTAATAATTTACAGAGGTCAGTGTCTTCAACTTGGCTTAACTGAAGCAGAGCATCTTCAACTAGATGACTTCGTCTGACTCTAAGTGTAAATGTAGGTTGTCCATCCTTTGTTGGCAGATTCACTTGCCCCCAATCCAGGTATTCTTTCTGTTTTAAGCCCTAAAAAAAGAAATATTTTAGGAATCTCATAGGAACACTAGGAAGTGTTTAATATTTCAAATAAACATAGTCTGCATAGCATATACTTATGCCTACTACTGCTGTATATACTCATACTGTAATTATTTAAGAATAAAGGGCATCATAATCTACACTACATTGTGAAAAACAAAGAGATCACAGGATCTGTGAAACCATGGCATCTAGGAATTATATACAAGGAATTAGTCACCATGGAGGTACAGCTAAATAATTACAAGCTATCTCATTTGTAGTAAACATGATCCTTTTTTAAAAAACATTTTTAAAAAGTTTTTTAATGTTTATTTTTGAGAGAGAGAGAAAATGCAAGTGGGGGAGGGGCGGAGAGAGGGAGACACAGAATCTGAAGCAGGCTCCAGGCTCCAACCTGTCAACACAGAGCCCGATGTGGGGCTTGAACCCACAAACTGTGAGATCATGATCTGAGCCAAAGTCGGACGCTGAACCCACTGAGCCACCCAGGCACCCCTGGCAACATTTAATAATTAAAGAAAAAGGATTAAGCATCATTCCACTTTCCTGTGTGAATGTAGCCAAGTGACCCTGGTTGATGAGGAAAAGTTCTTTACAGAATTTAGTCAGTAACTTTGGAAGTAATGATAAGATTAGAAATAATGCCATTGTGCAAACTTCAACCAAAACAATGGATAGAATTATTAAATAAAATGTTGACGCGGGGGTGGGGTGCCTGGGTGGCTCAGTCAGTTAAATGTCCAACTCATGATTTTGGCTCAGGTCATGATCCCCGGGTCATGGATCAAGCCCCATGTCAGGCTCCACCAAGCCCCATGTCAGGCTCCACATTGAGTATCAGGCTGCTTAATATATTCTCTCTCTCTCTCTCTTCCCCTCTGCCTCTCTCACCTGCTTTTGTGCTCTCTCTCTCTCAAAATAAATAAATAAATAAATAAATACATAAATATGATAAATAAATAAATAAATAAATAAATAAATAAATAAAGCATTAATGGGAAGCATTAAAATGGAAGAATCATGTGGTCACCACCTGAACCCACTGAAGAATCTCAGCATGAATAAGAGTGAAACAACCAGAAAGGATGCACTGAAGTATGGAGAGGTGAAAGAAAATTGGGCCTGGGATTTGCTGTAAAATACTTCAGCTAAAATAGTGACAACTAAAAAACAAGTCAGAAATGGGGAAGTGCAGCAAAATGTTGATGACTTCTGAAATTTTGTGATAGGGCTCACTACACCATTATCTCTATTTTGTATATGTTAGTAATTTTACATAATAAAAAAAAGTAGAGCATACATACCATTATTTTTAAATAGGACTCAGCTTGTAATAATTTAATTTTGGATGGCAAATTAAAAATAAATGGAAAATCACTGAAAATAATGGGACTGAGGTTTTCCGCAGGTATCTAAAAAATAGAAAGAGATAATAATAGTTTTAATAATTAAAAGGGGGAAAAACTTTTTCCCTTTACCTCATCACTGTAAATTGTTTTGCTCTATACTTTTTGGAATCTGTTTTTAAGAATTCAAATTATCTAGAAAAAATTTCTAAGAAAATGTATTTCTAAAAAAATGATCATCTAATTTAGCAATTTAGCATTGCAGTGAAGAAATTTTCAAATCTTGAGTTATCAAAGAGATACCTACATAGCTATTAATATGTCCTCCTATAAAAGAATGAACATTTTCAGAAGGAAAAATATTACTCTTACTAGGTTGTTATCCCTAAGGAACAGTCTTCTTCTGTCTTCATGAAAGTTCAGCAAATAGGAGAGTTCGTTTATGTTGAAAGTATCTTCTGGTAGTCGACACCTAGCTTTATTTACCTTAAAGAAAACATGACTTGTTAGTTTTATTTTCTATCAATAAGTGATTATATATATATTACATATATATTATATATATATATTATATATATTACATATATATTACATATATATTATATATATATTATATATATTACATATATATTACATATATATTATATATATATTATATATATTACATATATATTACATATATATTATATATATATTATATATATTACATATATATTACATATATATTATATATATTACATATATATAATATATATCATATATATTACATATATATAATATATATCATATACATAAATATAATATGGCTATTATATGATTAGAGCTCTATAAACCCAATGCATTTGTCAATGATGAAACAGAGTTCTATAAAACTTCCATTTTTTGATATATAATTTACCTAATTTTCATAAATACTGTAAAAGATAACATGTTGGCAGTGGAGATTAGTAAAACAATTCTTAGGGTACAGGTTTACTAGAAACAATTTCTAGATCTTGAGAATAAATCACCATAAAGGGGTGCCTGGGTGGCTCGGTTGGTTGAACATCCAACTTTGGCTCAGGCCATGATCTCACAGTTCATGAGTTTGAGCCTCATATTGGGCTCTCTGCTGTCAGCCCAGGGCCCACTTCATAACCTCTGTCTCCCTTTCTCTCTGCCCCTTACCCACTCATTCTCTCTCTCTCTCTCAAAAATAAACATTTAGAGGTGCCTGCGTGGCTCAGTTGGCTAAGTGTCCGACTTCGGCTCAGGTCATGATCTCGCGGTCCATGAGTGCAAGCCCCGCATTGGGCTCTGTGCTGACAGCTCAGAGCCTGGAGCCTGTTTCAGATTCTGTGTCTCCCTCTCTCTCTGACCCTCCCCCATTCATGCTCTGTCTCTCTCTGTCTCAAAAATAAATAAACGTTAAAAAAATTTTTGTTTAAATAAAAAAATAATAATAAATAAACATTTAAAAAAGGCACCATAAAAATCCAAGGAACTTTTGATAAATTCAGCCCTTTCTCCATTGATTAATATTAATTTTTCACATACTACTTGTCAGGTGTGAGACAAAACATAGCTAAAAAGTGTCCTTGCTGACACATAGCTTACAGTCTAGTACGGTAGTCAGCAAACTCTTTCTTAAATCCAAACAGTAAATATTTGAACTTGGGACCATACAATATCTGGTGCTATTCAACTCTTCCATTTTGTAGCACAAAACCACCTTAGACAATATGAAAACAAGTGTGGGTATGTTCCAATAAAACTTTATTTACAAAAATATGAGGCTACCCATGGGTATAGATTACCAACCCATAGTCTAGTAGATAAAAACAAGTAGTCAGGCAAGGAGGATACAATTTCTGATTGGAGAAGGACTTAAGGGGTTTAAGAAGGCTTTCCAGAGGAAGCAATTCTGGAAAATCAATGCTCTAAATAAGCCTCTATCATATCAAATTAATCCAAAAGATAGAAGACAGGAAATAAAGAATCTAAGAATATAAATTAAGGAAGTAAATAACACGTACAGGGGAGAGGATCAACAAGTAAAAAGATTGGTTCTTTAAAAAACTTTCTGGTAAGACTTTGTAAAAGGAAAAAAAACACACAACCATTATCAAGAATGAAAAATGGGATAAGCCTACAGATTTTGATGTGTACTTTTTCTTAAAGAAGTACATTACAAAACATCTTCAGTCTCATAAAGTTTCTCCCTTATCAAAATTCCCAATTATATTGCAACTACGTGGATGGAACTGGAGGGTATTATGCTAAGTGAAATTAGTCAGAGAAAGACAAAAATCATATGACTTCACTTATATGAAGACTTTAAGAGACAAAACAGATGAACATAAGGGAAGGGAAACAAAAATAATATAAAAACAGGGAGGGGGACAAAACAGAATAGATTCATAAATGTGGAGAACAAACTGAGGGTTACTGGAGGGGTTGTGGGAGGGGGGATAGGCTAAATGGGTAAGGGGTATTAAGGAATCTACCCTGAAATCATTGTTTCACTATATGCTAACTAATTTGGATGTAAATTTTAAAAAATTAAAAATAAAATTAAAAAAAATTCCCAATTATTTTCTGCCAAACATTTTCCTTATATGCATTACTTTAAAAATATGTGTATGGGTCACCTGGGTGGTTCAGTTGGTTAAGCGTCCAACTTCAGCTCTGGTCATGATGTCATGGTTTGTGGGTTCAAGCCCCACATTGGGCTTTGTGCTGACAGTGCAGAGCCTGCTTAGAATTCTCTGTCTCCCTCTCTCTCTGCCCCTCCCCAACTCATGCTCACGTTCTCTCTCTCAAAAACATATAAACATTAAAAATTTTTTTTAATAAAAGTAAATTTTAAAAAATAAAATGTAAATTAAAAAATACCTGACTCCTCATGATTCTTATTTGTCTTCTTAAGACTCCAATTAGCAATTCACCATAGCATCAAAAACAATGAAATGCTTACGAATCAATTTAATCAAGGAGGTGAAAGACCTGTACACCAAAAACTGTAAGACTTTGATGAAAGAAATTGAAGAAAACACAAATAAATGGAAATATAGCCTTTCTTTATGGATTAGAAGAATTAATATCGGGGGAACCTGGGTGACTCAGTCAATTAAGTGTCCAACGCTTGGGTTTCAGCTCAAGTCACGATCTCACAGTTTCATGAGTTCAAGCCCCACATCGGGTTCCTCACTGGCAGTATGGAAGCTGCTTGGGATTGTCTGTCTCCCTCTCTCCCTGCCTCTCTCCAACTTGTGCCCTCTCTGTCTCTCTCAAAATAAATAAATTTAAAATAAAGAAGAATTAATATTGTTAAAATGTCTATAGCAGCTAAAGTTATCTATAGATAAGATGTAATCCCTCTCCAAATTCCAAAGGCATTTTTCACAGAGTTAAGAAAAACAGTCTTAAAATTCATATGAAACCACAAAAGATTGAACAGTCAAAGCAGTCCTGAGAAAGAAGAACAAAACTGGAGGCCTCACAACTCCAGATTTACAACTATACTATAAAGCTATAGTAATGGTACTGGCATAAAAATAGACTCATAAACCAATGGAACAGAATCAAGAGACCAGAAATAAAACCTCACAAAAATGGTCAACTAACATTTGACAAAGGAGCCAAGAAAACTCAATGGGGAAAGGATAGTCTTTTCAATAAATATTGGGGCAACTGGATGACCATATTCAGAAGAATGAAATTGGACCCCTATCGTATACCACTCAGAAAAATTTACTTGAAATGGATTAAAGACTTAAACATAGGCCATAAAACTCCTAGAATAAAACCTAAGGGGAAAGCTCCTTGACATTGGTCTTGGCAATGATTTTTTTGGATATGACAACAAAAGCACAAGCAACAAAACCAAAAATAAGTAAGTGGGACTACCAAAAACTAAAACTACAAAGTTTCTACACAGCAAAAGAAACAACAATAAAATAAAAAGGCAACCTATGAAATGGGAGAAAATACTTGCAAATTGTATATTTCATAAGAAATTAATGTCTAAAATATATACAGAACACATGCCACTGATCAAACAAAACAGTCTAATTTTAAAAATGGGCAGAGGAACTGAATAGATGTTTTTCCAAAGAAGACATACAGATGGCCAATGGGTACATGAAAAGATGGTCAACATCCATAATCATCAGGGAAATGCAGCTCAAAGCTACACAGTGAAATATCACCTCATACTTGTTAGAATGGCTGTCATCAAAAAAACAAAAGATAAGTGTTGGCATGGATACAGAGAAAAGGGAACCTTTGTACACTGCAGGTGGGAATGTTAATTGGTGCAGCCACCACGGGAAACAGTATGGAGGTTCCTCAAAAAATTAAAAACAGAACTACCATATGATTTAGCAATCCCACTTCTTGCTATATTAAAAAATATATTCATCTGAATAAATATATTCACTTCAAAGGAAATTAAATCACTATCTCAAAGAGATGTCTGCACCCCCATGTTTAATGCAGCATTATTTACAAAAGCCAAGACAAGAAAACAACTTAAGCATCCTGGATGGATGAATAGATAAAGAAGATGTATATAAACACTGGAATACATTTCAGCCATGAGGGAGAAGGAGATCCTGCCTTTTGAGACAACAGGGATGGGACTTAGGATAAGTCAAATAACTCAGAGAAAGAAAAATATGTATGATACCACTTATCTATGAAGCTGAACTCAGAAACAGAAAGTAGAATGGTGGTTGTCAGGGAGTGGGGGAAATGGGAAGATATTGGTCAAAGGGTTCAAACTTCCAGTTGTAAAATGAATAAGTATAGATGTATCAAAGCAATATACTGCACACTTTGAAGTCACACAATATGTCAATTATGTCTCAATAAAGCTAGGTAAAAAAAAGAAATATACTACTTTAGAAATACCGGTGCATTAGTACTTCTGAAATGAACTAATTTTTGTACCTAATGTTTTCTCCTGTTGAGATTGATATTTTATGGTGAAATTGGTTTTGATTGCCATTTAAATTTATATTTATAAAATCATCTTACTTTAGCCAATTATTTTTAATTGAACAATACTAATTTAATTCTGCTCTTTACTTAAAATGCTCTGGCTCCTCCCTATCCCCCAACAATCATTAGGTTTATTAGTAGGCTAATTTTAAATTACTTCTGGATTATGTTGTGTACTGTACTGAAAATAATAATCATTCTCATTTTTTAGTATTTGTGCATATGATATATGTGATATATATTACATATAACCTGTATATAAAATATGTAACATATATGTAATATATATGACTAGAGTCTAGCCAATTAGCAAAACAAGCAAAATTCTGAATTACTAAGAACTGAATAAAATATTTTGTTTTAGAAATAAAATAAGACTCCAATTGGCTGAGACCTAAAAGTTTTTAATTGAGTAAAATCATATATATATATATATATATATATATATATGTATATGTATGTGTGTATATATATATATATATATATATTCAGATGAACCCTTACCTTATACACTTGTTTCACCATTCCTAGAAGAGCTTTAAGATTGCAGTGATTCTCATTGGTTTCAATTTTAGGCCAGGAACGCAGCTGAGAGACGATGGCATTTTTGAGCATCTGGACCAGTGTATTGAGAGAAGATTCTTGCAAAGATCCCCAGCACTTCTCTGGGGGGTATAAAATCAGCCATGATAAATATGCACCCTCCAAAAAAATCCTCAGTTTCTTCCAGGTTCTTTAACGTATGAAATAGATAACAGTTTCCATTTCTGATGGCAAAACATATAAAATATCTTGTCTCGGGGTACCATCCTGGACATTTATTACTCACAGATGTGAAAAAATGTTTTTCCCTCATCAAATATCATTGGAATTGAAAGTTCAGATGTAGGATTCTGAAGAAATTTGTTGATCATATTAATACTTGACTACTTGATTGATTTCATGATTTTCAAACAAAATTCCATAGAGTATCTATAAAATCTGAAAACTTGCATAAGAATACACACACATGCACACATATAATGTCATCAAGGACATTTTTGATTTGAGGAAAATAAAATATCTTTTCAGACTTTATGAACACCTCGTATATATGGATATATTTTTTAAATTAACTCAATAACAATATTTTAATATTACTTTGTTCCAACCTAGATATTTGTATCTTTAAAACATAATTCTCAGAAAGCAAACCTATCAAATATTAAAATAGCTAATTTAATTAAAATAATATGACCCAGATGTATGAAATGCAGACTTACATAGTAGAGATTCCATAAATGGACACAAATACATAGGATACTTGAGTATATGATAAATGTGGCATTACATATTAGTGGGAATGAAACAGATCATTCAGTGAATGTATGGGAACAACTGAAAACTTTTCCAGAAAAAGATAAAGCTTAATCAAGATGAACTCTGAATGGATCAAAGAGTTACACATAAAAATGAACCAATAAAAATTCTAGTAGAAGTGGGGCACCTGGCTGACTCAGTCAGAGTATGTGACTCTTGAACTCAGGGTCATGAGTTCAAGCCCCACACTGGGCATGGAGCCTACTTTAAAAAAAAAAAAAAATTCTAGTAGGAGTATGGGAAATTTTTTTAAATTTCAGAGGGAGTAGGCTTTTTGAAATACGATCCAAACTCAGCGACCATATAAGAAAATGTTTACATAGTAGGCTTCATTGAAATATTTTCAAATAATTATGCATGTGAAAATTCCACAAAATAAAAAAAATTAATAACCCAGAGAAAAAAGACTTGTAATTCATATTATTGATAAAGAATTAGTTGCCTTAATCATTTAAAAGCTTCTAAATAGGAGCGCCTCGTTGGCCTAATCAGTTAAGCTTGATTTCAGCTCAGGTCATGATGTCACAGTTGTGGGATCAAGCTCCATGCCGGGCTCCATGCTGACAGCACAGAGCCTGCTAAACTTTAAAAAATAAAATAAAATAGGGGTGCCTGGCTGGCTCAGTCAGTTGAACATCTGACTTCAGCCAAGGTCGTGATCTCACAGTTAGTGGATTAAAGTCCCACATTGGACTCGCTGCTGTCAGCACAGAGCCCGCTTCAGATACTGTCCCTCTCTCTCTCTGTCCCTCCCCTGTTCACAACTCTCTTTTTCTCTCTCAAAAATAAACATTAAAAAAATAAAGTAAAAACTAAAAAGCTAAATAAAAAAGAAAAACACTAACAACAACACATGGGAAAATGGGTTAAGAGGGAAGAACTGATAGTTTCCAGACTATAATATACAAATGGAACTGAGATATAGGAAAACCAGCACAATCTCATTCATAATGAGAAAACTAAAATTCAAATTAAGAGACTTTTTTCTTCAGAATGGCAAATATCAAAGTCTAATAATACTGTAGAAAAATGTGTGGGCTGATGCTCTCATATTTGTTGATGAAATGTAAACTGGTATATCCTCTGTCAGGGTTGCCATGTTGCACTGACCTGCAGTTTATTTAGATTACAATGTGAACGGTGGCCACTTAAAGTTCTGTGGAGGGTCTCTCAAAACTTAAAAAAAAAAAAAAAAAAAAAAGTTAACGTTTGTTTTTTTTGAGAGACATAGCATGAGCAGGGGAAGGGCAGAGAGAGAGTGAGACATAGAATCCAAAGTGGGCTCCAGACTCTGAGCTGTCAGCACAGAGCCCAACATGTGGCTCAAACTCGCGAACCACGAGATCATGACCTGAGCTGAAGTCAGACACTTCACTGACTGAGCCGTCCAGGTGCCCCAAAATTTCTCAAGTTTTAAAACATAAACAAAAAGTTTTCAAGTATAGATTTATTTTGACTGGATCCTCTATGGTTATTAAACTCTGAAGTCAAAGCCATGTCCAAGTCTAAGAGTTACACATGCTTTGTATAAGAGTAATGATTATAATAATGTTAGGTTAATCTTTTCAAACATTCACATACCACATACCCAAACATTTGTGTGTTTTTAAATCTTCTATCCAAAATTTGCTCCATCTTTTACTTCAGTGATTGTTGAGAGTACAGATAAAGTGAAAAATTAATCAAACTTACTCAGGACTCGTAAAGATCGGTCACTCATTTTACAAACAGCTTCTGCATATGGAACCACCAGACTCCTCCAGTTCTTAGAATCATGCATCACAGGACATTCTGGGAGCAGAAGGAAAACTGATAATGCTTCTTGGTGTGGAGAATGACATGGAAGAGCTCTGAGCAGATTATCCCTAAAACCTGTAGTTATCTGTGGTTGAAAGGATCAGGGAAAGGGCCCAGAATATATTAGATACAGATTATAGTGAAAAACAAGCTATGGGACTAGGGGTTTCATTCCACTATTTTCCAATGGTGTAATCATTTAGTTTTCCTCAGACCTTCTGTTCAAACTCCAAAACTCCTTGCATACCAAATGCCTCTAATGTATTATGTGAGAGCCATCCTCCCTATTTTATACTGGGATGCATGAAAGAAATAAAGTGAAGTCACATGTGCATGTACATGCTGTGTGAATCATGGACTCAATTAGAGACTGACACATCAAAGATCCATACCCAAATCTATGACTTAAAATCCAACATGGCAGAGATAATGGCATACGTTCACCTCACCAATACTGTTTCATTTTCCTTCTAGGCTCCCAGGAAGATGGCATTTCCCAGCCTCCCCTGCAGTTATATGGGGCCATATGATTGAGTTCTGGCTAATGAGATATGAATGAAATGTGTATATGAAATATGTATATCACTTCTAGGCATGACCCCTGCAACCTCTCATGTAACCTTCTATACTCGCTTTCCTTATCTGCCAACTGAATACAAAACATATACTGGAGGATTTCATGGCTCCAGTGCCTAGAACTCCAGAAAAAAGGAACCCAAATCACTCCTCAGTGAAATTATGCAGAGGTGGGAAAGGTAGCAGAATATACACTCAGAGATATGCCACTCTGGGGGCACCTGGGTGGCTCAGTCAGTTAAGCGTCCGACTCCTGATCTAGGCTTAGGTCATGATTTCATGGTTCATGGGATCGAGCCCCATGTCAGTCTGTGCTAATGGTGCGGAGCCTGCTTGGGTTTCTCTCTCTCTCTCTCTCTCTCTCTCTCTCTCTGCCCATCCTTCACTTGTGCTCTCTCTCTCAAAATGAATAAACTTAAAAAAAATATATGCCACTCTGGCATGAGGATTATTTTGAGCTGAAGGCAGGTGAGAAAAAGCAGGCACAGGACAAGCTCTCTGGCTTCCCTCTATCTACTTGAAAACAATATAAATTCCCCCTGTAAAGGTGTCCTCCTGCCGCTAACTTCTGTACCAGGAGAAGGGCAAGAACCTTATCAGCAGAGATGAACAGGCATTGAGAAAGAGTCTACAGAGGGACAAAACATAAGAGACTCTTAAATACAGGGAACAAATGGAGGGTTGCTAGAGGGGTTTTGGGTGGGGAATGGGCTAAATGGGCAAGGGGCAGTAAGGAGGACACTTGTGGGGATGAGCACTGGGTGCTATATACAGGGGATGAATTACTAAATTCTACTCCTGAAATCATTATTGCACTATATGCTAACTTGGGTGTAAATTTTTAAAAATAAAAGAGAAAAAGAGTCTACACAAATAAACCTTATGATCTAGACCTTATCTAACATGAGCTTCCCCAGATATGCCTTCCTGCATTTTGGCGCCCTTAGAAGCTCAAGGTTTGGCGCCCTTAGAAGCTTATTGTTCTTTTGCTAAGATGCTATATAACCAAGTTCTAACCACGCTTTAGTTACTCATCACTGAGTGTATATGCAGCATGCACACACATATTAATAAACTTCTGTTTATTTCTCTCCCATTAATCTGTCTTTTCTCAGTCTAATTTGCAGGGTCCCAGCCAATGAAACTAAGATGGGTGGAGGGGAAACATTTCCTCTTCCTCCTCTGCATGTGTTTCCTGTCTCCAACCCTCATTGGACTACGATGTGAAAAGAAGTCTTCATTGTGTTAAGCCACTGAGATTTGGAAGTTGTTTGTTAACAACAGCTAGCATCATTTATTCTATTTAATAGATCTTAGATGCTTTTAACAACAGTGTCTATCTCCACATGTCAGAAGGATTAAGATGATATTTGCAACAATAAAAGTACTATATATTATTACATTAATGTTCTTACAATTTATTTTTTCCAGATGTCCAGAAGAACATGATTTATATGGAATGCTAGTAGGCATATATAGGAAAATAATGTCACACAAAGTCAAATAACTTTGAGAAAAATAGGGCCAAAACAGCTAGATTTCTTTTGGTGTATGACATCATAGAATCTTTGATTTACTGATGTACATTATAACTTCATAATAGTATGCAGTGTATCCAAAGTTGTTTCACTTAGAACCTGTTTTCAGGGAGCATTCTGTGAAACTAATGTTCCTTGGAACTCACACTGGGAATAGCACCCCAAGTTATCTCCCATATAACCTAAATAAATTTATTTTTTAAATGCATTCTAGGGGCACCTGGGTGGCTCAGTTGGTTAGGTGTCCGACGTTGGCTCGGGTCATGATCTCACGGCTCATGAGTTCAAACCCCACAATGGATCCTGTGCTGACAGCTCAGAACCTGGAGCCTGCTTCAGATTCTGTCTCCCTCTCTCTCTGTTCCTCCCCTGCTTGTGTTCTGTCTTGTCTCTCTCTCAAAAATAAATAAACATTTAAAAAATAATAAAATATATTTGATAACATCTATTCTTCTTCATCTTGACAATAAAAGTATCTACTATATGGCACAAAAACAGACACATAGACCAATGGAATAGAATAGAAATCCCAGAACTAGACCCACAAACGTATGGCCAACTCATCTTTGACAAAGCAGGAAAGAACATCCAATGGAAAAAAGACAGTCTCTTTAACAAAGGGTGCTGGGAGAACTGGACAGCAACATGCAGAAGGTTGAAACTAGACCACTTTCTCACACCATTCACAAAAATAAACTCAAAATGGATAAAGGACCTGAATGTGAGACAGAAAACCATCAAAACCCTAGAGGAGAAAGCAGGTAAAGACCTCTCTGACCTCAGCTGTAGCAATCTCTTACTCGACACATCCCCAAAGGCAAGGGAATTAAAAGCAAAAGTGAATTACTGGGACCTTATGAAGATAAAAAGCTTCTGCACAGCAAAGGAAACAACCAACAAAACTAAAAGGCAACCAACGGAATGGGAAAAGATATTTGCAAATGACATATCGGACAAAGGGCTAGTATCCAAAATCTATAAAGAGCTCACCAAACTCCACACCCGAAAAACAAATAATCCAGTGAAGAAATGGGCAGAAAACATGAATAGACACTTCTCTAAAGAAGACATCCGGATGGCCAACAGGCACATGAAAAGATGTTCAACGTCACTCCTTATCAGGGAAATACAAATCAAAACCACACTCAGATATCACCTCACGCCAGTCAGAGTGGCCAAAATGAACAAATCAGGAGACTATAGATGCTGGCGAGGATGTGGAGAAACGGGAACCCTCTTGCACTGTTGGTGGGAATGCAAATTGGTGCAGCTGCTCTGGAAAGCAGTGTGGAGGTTCCTCAGAAAATTAAAAATACACCTACCCTATGACCCAGCAATAGCACTGCTAGGAATGTATCCAAGGGATACAGGAGTACTGATGCATAGGGGCACTTGTACCCCAATGTTTATAGCAGCACTCTCAACAATAGCCAAATTATGGAAAGAGCCTAAATGTCCATCAACTGATGAATGGATAAAGAAATTGTGGTTTATATACACAATGGAATACTACGTGGCAATGAGAAAAAATGAAATATGGCCTTTTGTAGCAACGTGGATGGAACTGGAGAGTGTGATGCTAAGTGAAATAAGCCATACAGAGAAAGACTGATACCATATGGTTTCACTCTTATGTGGATCCTGAGAAACTTAACAGAAACCCATGGGGGAGGGGAAGGAAAAAAAGAAAAAAGAGGTTAGAGTGGGAGACAGCCAAAGCATAAGAGACTGTTAAAAACTGAGAACAAACTGAGGGTTGATGGGGGGTGGGAGGGAGGGGAGGGTGGGTGATGGGTATTGAGGAGGGCACCTTTTGGGATGAGCACTGGGTGTTGTATGGAAACCAATTTGACAATAAATTTCATATATTAAAAAAAAAAAAGTATCTACTATATATTAAAGAACACTACTTTCCCTTCCAAATGTGGGGACCCAAAATGGTATATATACAAGATGACTTGAAACCAAAGGCATGTGGATACAGCTGATGTAGAAGGAAGACTTCAGATCTTCCCTTATCTGACTAAAGTCAGGGCCTTCCAAGAAACTTGGAGGGCAGGTTTCACTGCCAGGTAAAGACCAGCCACTTGCACTTGGATGAGAAATCACACAAACATTATCACAAGCTGTCATATCTTCCATTTGTCCCTCTTAAAGCCCATTTGTCTCCCTGAAAAGTCCAGTTTTCTCAAAGAAACCTCTTCTCCCCCAATCCCTTTTCCCTATTCCCTATTAATTGGTATATAAGCCCTCATCCCTAGCTGTTCAGGGAGCCTCTTCATCTAAATGCTCCCCGCAAACACGGGGAATATTTACTCAGTCTATTAATCCTGTTTGTTACTCAGTCTATTACTCTTTTTTTTGTTTAAATTTTTAATGTTTATCTTTAAGAGAGAGACAGACCACAAGTGGGGGAGGGGCAGAGAGAGAGGGAGACACAGAATCTGAAGCAGGCTCCAGGCTCTGAGCTGTCAGCACAGAGGCCGACATGGGGCCCAAACCCACAAGCCGTTGAGATCATGACTTGAGCTGAAGTCAGACGTTCAACCTACTGAGCCACCCAGGCACCCCATCAGTCTATTACTCTTGTTACTCAGTCATGAACTCACATGAACCTGAGTTTGTAGAGGGAAAATTTTCCAACACAACCCAGAATCATAAAATATCTAACTAGAATAGAGCTTAAAAAGGAACTCCATAAATAAGGAACCCCTCAAAAAGGTAAAGAAAATGTAACCCAAATAGGATAAGGGATGAATTGGTAGCAGATTCATCTTAACTGGATTTGACATTCATCTCAAAAGAAAGAACAGGATTTCTATTCTCCTAGTCCAGGTAAAAATTATCTTACTTCCCAAACTAGTGCTATATTCATATGTCTGCTAATGGTTATTTACCTCTCAAGCATTGGTTTTTCATGTTGAAAACAAAAGTACTGTATTTACAGGACATTTAAACATTCAGTAAGAAAGTAAATGCCAGCTTGGAATATAGTGTCTGGAATATAGTAACCTTATTGTGAACACTAGCCGTCTCCCTTATCACAGAGTCTCTCTGACTCAGCTCCGAACAAAATTCAACTGCATTCATATTGGTTCCTATAAAGAAATTCTATTGCTCTATTTCTCAAGTAAATATTGGCTATTACCATGGAAGAAATCCATTCTGTTTTTGTCAACTTCTCGAAGGTATCTCTTGCCATTTGTAAGTCCACATCAATGGAAATCGTTTCTACAGATTCTCTTTGGATACAAGAAATGTAAACAAAACAAAACACATAAACAGATAGAAAAGAATATTTCTAAACTTCATACATATTTATTGCTTTATTTTATTAAATAGCATATATAAACATTTTTCTTACAATTTGTCTCCTTTCAAAATTATGAATTTTTTTGGCACACAAAAATGATTATAAAATTTATATTCTCCTAAAAGAGAGTAGGTTACTATTATTGCTAGAGTAGCTACAAGTTTGGGTTGCAATAATGGCAAAATTTCATAGGCTACATCTGAGAACCAAAAACGTTTACCCCCACACTCAGCCTGTACACTAAAATCTGAAACTACCCCCGCCCCCAACACACACAACACACCTTACCATCATCTACATTTACATTACTTTAGGATTCCACTGTTTCATTAGCATGACTTCACTATTTCAAAAGACACTAGCCCAGGCAAATGGCTTGATTGTTCATTATAGGAACTTCCTGAAAAGACCCATTAACTCTTCAGTGGAAAGCATTAACAGATAGTTTATGCTCTAAGATTGTCTGAATCTCTTGCCTAAAGTTGTTGCCTTGCTGTTTCCACCCACCCTGGATCACTGTATCTTCTCCCAATCCTAATCAAGCCTCCAGCTTTCCCCTCCCATGTTGAAAGACCTGGCCTAAACCAAACTGCCAATTCTTGATAAATTCCAACCTAGCCTTCCCTCTCAGAAACACTATCAAATCTTTGTTTAGGTGTGGTGTTTTCCTGGGTTCTGTTGGTGATATTTGAAGAGACTTGAATTCTGTCAAATAATTTTTTGTAATGTTCTATCAAGAAATACTTTATGCTTGCTGAATAACTGGTCAAGAGTAATGCCAGGGCTAAAATATTTATGCAAATATTCAAACAAAGTATTTTAAATCTCCCCTTAAAATATTTTGTCCTTTGCAGTCTTTGGCATCTTAAGACCAAACCTCGAGGTTCATCATTCCTGGGAGGATACTTTTCCACTTTAGTAAGATAATATTCTAAGTGTAGAAAATATTCTATATGCAGTAAGGATTAGCCTGAGGCTAGAGCAGGGGAGAAAGAGAAAACACTGTTTGGCAGAGTCCCTGTCCTCACTTCTTGCCTGGAAGGATGGCAAGAAGAAGAACGCAAATGGGAGAGGGAGAAGGCAGAGGGAAGCAGTGTCTGATTTGTCTTCTTCCACCTTTGACTGGGATATGTGGGGATGAACAGAGATGCTTTTTTTTGGACTCTAGAAAGATAGTGTGTTGCGGCTGCAAGTGGGAAGCCACGGCATTCAGTTTCCCTGGGTTTCTCTGGTTCTCACAAGAAGTTGTTGGACTCAACAGTTCCTTGTGTCCCCTTGAGGAGTGACTGAGAGTGCAGCGGGATTAAGAATCAGTGGGACAGGAATGAAATCTTGCCATGCGCAAGTGTGTATAGAGCTAGAGTATGTTATGCTAAGCGAAATAAGAGGTCAGAGAAAAACAAATATATGATTTCACTCATACTTGGAATTTAAAAAATAAAACAGATGAACATATGGGAAGGAAAAAAAAAAAGAGAGACAGAAACAAACCATAAGACACTCTTAACGTTAGAGGACAAACAGGGTTGATGGAGGGAGGTGGGTGGGGATTGGGCTAAACAGGTGATGGGTATTAAGGAGGGCATTTATTATGAACACTGGGTGTTACATGCAAGTGATGAGTCACTAAAACAAAACAAAACAAAACAAAACAAAACAAAACAAAAAAAAACACAAACAAACCAATGGGACAACTGGGGGGTTGCACAGAGGCAAGGAATACATGCAACATGAGTTAAATGAGTGCCACCTACTGGCCAGGTGGGGGTACAAGATGTGTAGAACTTTTCAGAATCAGTCAGGCAGCTTGGGGCCTACTCATCAGGGAGAGATGAGACCTGACCTAGTGGGGGAGGGTTGGACTGAGTTATATCCACTACGGACACACCAGTAGGGCACTGGCCTCCAGAGAAGGCAGAGGGCAGCCTAAGAGCCTTCATGCTCTTATCCTCCTTCTCTCTTAAACACTGTTAAATTAATTAAACAAGGAGGCCATTACACTGGGGGTAGCTCTATCACCATGATGGCCTACGTATGCAAACCAAAATCTAAGCCTGTAAATACTTGTTATAAAATCGAAACCAAAGTACAACTAGTCACAAACAGCCAACTACATTTTAAGCTATAGCCAATCAGGGGGCCCGGGTGGCTCAGTTGGTTAAGCAACCAGCTCTTAATTTTGGCTCAGGTCATGATCTCATGGTTTGTGATTTCGAGCTCCCCATCAGGCTCTACGTTCCTGGTACGGAGCCTGCTTGGGATTCTCAGTCTCCCTGTCTCTCTGCCTCTCCTGCACATTCTCTCTCTCTTTCTCAAAAATTAATAAATAAAACTTAAAAAAAAATGTTTTAAGCTATAGCCAATCAATTAATTTCCTTTCTTTGCTTCTGCATCTTCTCTACATAAGTCTTTCCACTAGCTCCTGTTGATGGAGTGCTCTAATCACTTCCAATTTGGTGCTTCCCAGTTTGAATCAGTATTTGCTTAAATAAACTCTTAAAAATTTTAATATGCCTCAGTTCATCTCTTAACAGTTCCCAGGCACAGTGTTGGAAAGCATAAAGCGAAGGGAAGAAATATAAGACCAAATATAGAGCATTTCACAAAGGAACTGTTTATACTATTGGATCAGACCAAGTGTCAAACCAAATAGAGAAATTAGATTTTCCTCTGTAGTAGTGAATCTAGTTAAAGATAAATAGAATCTATTTTCCCTACTGATGCCACCACAAAAAGAACTGCCAAGTGCTGCCTTGGCCTCTAAGTACTGAAGCAATGTTAGAATGATCACTCACAGATACAAAGATCTTGAAAAAAAAGCACATCATTCCTTCCAATCAGGTAACAGAGGAGGGCAGGGCAGAGGAAGTGAACAATGTGAATTAGGAATCACAACTTATAGTGGTCTTGCAGAAAATTACCTTACAAAATGGAAGAATTTTATACCAGCCTATGGTGTTTTCTATGTTGGACTTTTTGTTCAAAGATAACATAATTTACAAATTAAAATGACTGACTTGAAACATTTCATGCTAAAGATTCCCCAGTGTTTCAAATGAAGGTAAATCTCATTTAAAAATTACCTTTTCTTTAAAAAACTTGCAGTCAGACAAGCAGGAGATGAAAATATCATCCTAACTTCGCTGTAAAAGTCATAACACAAGTGTTAAGTCATAGCGTATTATAAAGCAGGTCTCCTTTTATCTTATGCCCAATTATTTAACCGAAGACATGGAATCATTATTAATAAAAACAACTCCTCGGGGTGCCTGGGTGGCTCAGTCGGTTAAGTGTCTGAGTTTGGCTCAGGTTATGATCTCTCAGTTCGAGAGTTCGAGTGCTATGTCAGGCTCTGTGCTTACAGCTCAGAGCCCAGAGCCTGTTTCAGATTCTTTGTCTCTCCCTCTCTCTCTCTCTCTCTCTGCCCCTCCTCTGCTTCTGCTCTCTCTCTCAAAAATAAATACATTTTTTAAAAATAAATAAATAAATAAATAAATAAATAAATAAATAAATAGACAACTGCTCCCTTACAAGTCTTCCAAATTCTGGATATAATTTGTGCTGATAAATCTCACCAACACCCTTCATAGTTGATTCTACCAAGTCACATATATTTAAATAAAATCCTCCCTTCTGAAAACAGAAATTTATGGAGTCCCAGAGTATAAACTATGAAGATATAAAAAAGAGTCCACTTTAGTGAAGGCTTTGCAAGACACAAAGTGTTTTTGATTCATCCTGCATCTCTCACCTATCAAGGTGCCTGAGAAACCATATGTCCTCAAGATAGTTCTGTTAAATAAATGATGAATGAATCAATGACTTCTTCAAACTATGAGGTGGTGGAAGAGAATCATGGTTAAAATGCAAATGCCTTCACAGCAAAGCCAAACCCTCTCTGTCTTATATTTAGCATAAAATGACCATGGCTTCAAAACCAATTACAAGTGACTTATAATTTATCAAACAGAGCTACCTTGTAGCCATTTCATGTTCACTGCTTCCTCTTGTCACTGCCATCCATTTCTCTGTCAGGGACTGGTTAATTTGGCTTATTTCTGGCAGGATTTTCCTGGAAACATTTGTGGAACTAGTATCCTTCAAGGAAGAAAGAAAAATGATTAGGAAAACACAGAGCATGTGCACATGCTGAGTAATACATACCACAGTAAAGCCTGTGACACAGGTGGTAGGGAGGCCCGCCCTCTCAGACAGTGGGGTGTGGTGACAGGAGTTAGGTCTTCAGACTGGCCTGGTTGTTCCGGTGCCTAGCCGTGGCCACTTTGCTTGGCCTGCGCCTTAGTTTTGTAATTTAAAAATGGGATAACACAAAATAATTGAAAACAGGGACTCAACCAGGTACTTGTACACCAATGTTCACTGCAGCAATATTCACAATAACCAAAAAAATAGAAACAACCAGTGTCCATCAATAGCATCAACAGATGAACATCGTGTATTCATGCAGGAGAATATGCAGCCATAAAAAGGAAGGAGATTCTGACACATGCTGAAACATGGACAAACTTTGAAAACATTATACTAAGTGAAATAAGCCAGATACAAAAGGACAAATATTGTATGATTCCACTTATAGGAAATCGGCAACTTCGGAGAAAGTAGATTAGAGATTACCCAGGGCTGAGGGGTCACAGAACAGAGACTTATTATTGTTTAATGGTTACAGAGTTTCTGTTTGGGGTGATAAAAAAAGTTTTGGAGATCATAGTACTGATGTTTGTACAATATTGTGAATGCAATTAATATCACTGAATTGTATACTTAAAAATCATTAAAATAGAAAAGTATATATATATATATATATATATATATATATATATATTACCACAATAAAATGGATGAGATAATATCATCTCTCTCTCTCTCTCTTTGCTCTTGTTAAGATTAAATATTAGGTATACAAAACCTGTGGATTATAATTGTATTCAATAAATACTAGTTTCTTTCTCCCCTTCAGTCAACCATAGATTTTTCCATTTAGATCAGTGGTTTTCAAACTTTAGCATGCAATAGAATTACCTGGTGATCTTGCTAAAGCATAGATTGTGGAGCCCATCCCCACAGTTTCTGATTCAGGAGTGGAACTCAAGAATTTGTATCTAGCAAACTCCCAGGTGCTGCTGCTGCTCGTGGTGGTATAGGGACCACACTTTGAGAACTATGGTTCAGTTCAATACCTGAAACCAAATGGCTCAACCAGAGCCGTCAGAAATTACTTGTCTGGAAAGAAAAATCTGTCTTTTTAATGTAGTCTTCCAAAGACATTAGTGCTCTGCTCCATGTTATACCTCTGCCTCCACTGAACTTGTAATGAGTCAGGAAATTAATTAACTAATTAATTAATTATTTTTTAGGTAAGCTCTATGCCCAACATGGGGCTTGATCTCAAGACCCCGAGACCAAGAGTCACATGCTCTACTGACTGAGCCAACCAGGGACCCCATGAGTCAGGTAACTCTTCATTTTTGTTTAATGCTTAAATAAAGACCTCTTGAACAAGATGTATAACAATGACTTCTAAAGTTCCCTTCAGCCTCCTGATCTGAGTCCTAGGTGTCCCCTCTAGTTCAATCATGAGAAAGCTTTTTTTCTGCCCACATCACTGGCAACTTAGGACAATGAAGTGCTCCCTCCCTATTGGCACTTACACATACTCTCTTTCAGAATCCCAGCTCCTCTGAAGTGCACGACATCTTCTACTGTAATCATCTCCCAGTGTCCTTGTCACTCCCTTTCAACACTGAGAACAATAGTACCTTGCTGTCTCCCTCGGCACTGAGGTGCCTGTTGTTGTTCTTGGCAACTGAAGAACTAATAAACATGATTTATGTCCCACCTGGATGTTTTCATTTTTTCTTTTTTCATATGAGAGAGAGAGAGAGAGAGAGAGAGAGAGACTCCCAAGCAGGCTCCATGCTCAGTGAGGAGCCTAACACAGGGCTCCATCCCACAATCCTGGGATCACAACCTGAGCTGAAATCAAGAGTTGGACGCTCAACTGACTGATACACCCAGACACCCCTGATCTCCCAATTCTTGATCTCATCTCCACACTTTCCTCTGCTCAACTTCAACCACCCATACCCTGGATTAGGGTTTCATATGGATGCTTTTGACATTTTTGGTCAGATAATTCTTTGTTGTGAAGGTCTTGTGCATTGAAGGATGTTTAGCAGCAGCCCTGGCCTCTACCCACAAGGTGCTGGTGGCAGCCACCCCAGCATCCTTTCTACAACCTAAAATGTCTCCAAACATTGCCAGATGTTTCCAGGGGCAAAATCATTCCTAGTTGAAAACCACTGCCCTAGGTACAGGTGATACCCTATGCTTTGTAATCATCAATAATTGTTTCACCTTCTAAAATTTCTATTAGAAACATTCTCTTCTGGTTACCATGCACCATTTTTCTGATTCTCTTACTTTAGAGTGAAACTCTCAATCCAACATTCTTTGATGCTGGAATGAGTTAAGACATTGGGGACCGCTGGAACAGAATACATGTATTTTGTATGCAAGAGGACATAAATTTTTTTTGGTGGGGGGGAGGACAGAATGTTATGGACTGAATGTGTTCCCCCCAAATTCATATATTGAAATTTTAACCCTCAGTGTGACAGCATTAACAGGTGGAGGCTTGGGGCACCTGGGTGGCTCAGTCAAGCATCTGACTCTTGATTTCAGCTCAGGTCATTATCTCACAGTTCCTGGGAGGAAGCCACACGTTGGGCTCTGTGCTGATAGTGCAGAGCCTGCTCAGGATCCTCTCTCTCCGGCTCTCTCTACCCCTCCCTTGCTCCCTCTCTCTCTCTCTCTCAAAAAAAAAAAAAAAAAAAAAAAAAAAAGAGGTGGGGCCTTTGGGAGGTGCATGGGTCATGAGGATGGAGCTCTCATGAATGGGACTAGCACCCTTATAAGAGACTCCAGAGAGCTCTCTTGCCCCTTCTGCTATGTGAGGACACAGCAAGAAGATAGCCTTCCACAAACAAGGAAGCAGGTCCTCACCAGACACCAAGTATGCTAGCCCCTTGATCCTGGACTTCCCAGACTCCAGAACTATGAGAAGTAAGTTTCTGCTGTTCATAAGGCACCTCGTCTATGGTGTTTTGTTAGCAGACAGAGCAGACTTACTTCCACTTGCTTTAGAGTGGAACCCACTCGAACATTCTTTGAGGCCATTAGGATCTCCAATCCACTGACCCTATTGTTTGGTCATTATTCATCCTCCGCCTCATCCTCACCCAGCTTAGAGCCCATGGTCAGCACTATAATAAGTCCCTTGCAAATACTTCCTACTCTGTCACTTTCCTATTGTACTTACCTAGTAAAACTCCATCTGTGGTTAAAATCAAGTCTGGATTACTCCAAAATTGAATCCAAACAAAACCGAATCCAATCCATTCACTGGAGAAAATTGCACAACCGTGCTGACTGATTTCGCTTGAAGTCTACTACCACAAATGTCAAATGGGCACCCAACACTGTTTAGTAATTTCCCACAACATTTGCTTTCTCACTCTCTGAGACAACTACTGCACACCTTCCTTTTATTCCCAAACCTCTAACACTCCTCTTCCACTCACTCCCAGATGAGGACCGTGCCTTGTGTGTCACTGAAGAAATTAAAGCCATCAGGCACCTTTCCATCATCACCTCTCCCCCTCCCCCCCGCCCCACCTCCACTGTTCCTTATTAGAATAAAATAAATATTTCTACATTCTATAATACCCCTAATTCTATAAATACCCCTACATTCTATGTGGACAGAATCCTGCCTCTTCTCTCCTACTGAGGGACATTGCTTCTGCAATTATCCATTCTTTCTCATGCACCATCATTTTCTCCATTTGAATGGGATCATTCTCCAAAATAATCTCTGTGCTCATCTTACTTGACCTCTCAGCAGTATGTGACAGGATTAGCCACTTCTTCTTTCTGGAAATACCTTCTCTTGCCTTGATAACACACCCTCTCCTGGTTTTCCCCCATCTTAGAAACTGGCCCTTTTCACTTTGTCTTCTGGCACCTCCTCATTGTCAGACCTCTAAATGGAGAATTCCCTCACGGCTGGATTCTGTCCCCTTTCTCTTCTCATTTTTACTCTCTTAATAAGGTAAGCTTTCCTCCAGGCCTCAGCTTCAAGTACTGTCTATACTTGGACAACTACCATGTCTATATTCCAGTGCTGACATGCTCCCTGAGCTCCAGATTTGGACATCCAACTAAGGCTCCAGATCTCGTCTTCAAGGACATTTCACACTGACCACATCTCACCTACCTGCCTCCATCCCATATAACTCTTCACCCTTTCCTATGTGCTCTGCCCTTCGGGCCCTCTCTCTGTCCTCACATGCTAAACAAATACTTGCCACAGGGTCTCTCTATGTGTGGTTCCCACTAGCTGGAACACTCTTTCTTTGGATCTAAGCATGCCTAAGGTATCCAATTAATGTCCCAGCCACTGAGAGGTCTTCCCTAACTGATATTTCTTTCTTTTTTTTTTTAAGTTTATTTATTTTATTTATTTTTTTTAATTTTATTTATTTTTTCAACGTTTATTTATTTTTGGGACAGAGAGAGACAGAGCATGAACGGGGGAGGGCAGAGAGAGAGGGAGACGCAGGCTCCAGGCTCTGAGCCATCAGCCCAGAGCCCGACGCGGGGCTCGAACTCACGGACCGCGAGATCGTGACCTGGCTGAAGTCGGACGCTTAACCGACTGCGCCACCCAGGCGCCCCTAAAGTTTATTTATTTTTGAGACAGAGAGAGACAGAATGAACGGGGGAGGGTCAGAGAAAGAGGGAGACACAGAATCTGAAACAGGCTCCAGGCTCTGAGCAGTCAGCACAGAGCCCGACGCGGGGCTCGAACTCACAGACCGTGAGATCATGACCTGAGCAGAAGTCGGATGCTTAACCGACTGAGCCACCCAGGCGCCCCCCTAACTGACATTTCTAAAGAAGCCCACTTCATCAGTCTCCCACGATCTGCTTTGTTTGCTTCAGAGCACTTATGACTCTCTAACACAATGTTACTTATTTTGTATTTACATATTTATTGTCTGCCCTTCCCTGTAGAATCCAAATGCCATGAATGAGAGCAACCTTGCCTGTATTATTCACTTTTATCCCAAGCACCGAAACCAGAGCCTGAGACACAGCAGGCAGCTGCTTCTTGGCTGAATGGCTGTAACAGAACAGACAAGTACAACCCAACCAACCCAGCAGCACAGAAACCTTTGCCTCTGACCATTTTCTGTCCCAGAGAATATAGTAAGAATCTGTATGGATGTCATGGTTAAAACATTCCTGATAATTAAAAAAAAAAGTACAAATTGGGAAAATAACTACATACAGCATACCTTAAAGATACTGAGGGTTCGGTTCAATTCTACCACAATAAAGTGAATATTGCAATAAAGTGAGTCAAATGAATTTTTTGGCTTCAATTATGTTTACACAATACTGTAGTCTATGAAGTGTGAAAAAGCATCATGTCTAAAAAAAAAATAATGTATATATCTTTTTTTTTAAGTTTATTTTGAGAGAGAGATTGCAAGCAGGGGAGGGACAGAGAGAGAGGGAGAGAGAGAAAATCCCATGCAGGCTCTGCTTGTCAGTGCGAAGACCAGTGCAGGGCTCGATCCCATGAACTGTGAGATCATGACCTGAGCCCAAACCAAGAGTTGGACACTTAACCGATTGAGCCACCCCAGGCACCCCAGCAATGTATATATCTTAAGTTAAAAAATACTTCACTGCTAAGAACTGCTAGTCATCATTTGAGCTCTCAGTGAGTCATAATATTTCTTCTGATGAAGGTTGTAATCTTGCCTTGATGTTGGTGGTCAGGGTTGGGGATAGCTGTGGCAATTTCCTCAAATAAGACAACACTGAAGTTTGCCATATCAATGGGTGCTTCCTTTTACGATTTCTCTGTACCACATGATGCTGTTTGGCAGCATTTTACAGAGCTTCTTTCAAAATTGAAGTCAATCCTCTCAAACCTTGCTGCTGCTTTATCAACTCAGTTTATGTAAAAATATAGATCCTTTGTCATCATTTCAACAATCTTCACAGCATCTTCACCAGGAGTAGATGCCATCTCAAGAAACAATTTTCTTTACTCATCCATAAAAAGCAACTTCTCATCGATTCATAGTTTTATCATGAGATTGTAGCAATTCATTCACATCTTCAGGCTCCACTTCTGATTCTAGTTCTCTTGCTGTTTCCACTACTGAAGTCTTGAACCCCTCAAAGTCCTCCATGAGGGCTGGAACCAGTTTCTTCCAAACTGCTGTTAATGTTGACATCTTAAACTCTTCCCATGAATGTTCTTAATAGAATCTAGGACGGTGAATCTTTTCCAGAAGGTTTTCAATTGACTTCGCCCAGATCCATTAGAGGAATTACTATCAACGACAGCTGTAGCCTTTTTTTTTCTTTAAGAGAGAGGGCGCAAGTGAGCAAGGGGCAGAGAGGGAGAGACAGAAGCAGGGCTCACCCAAAGCAGGGCTCAGGTTCACCCGATGCAGGGCTCGAGCTCACAAACTGTGAGATCATGACCTGAGCTAAAGTCAGATGCTTAACTGACTGAGCCACCCAGGCACCGTCAGCTGTAGCCTTATGAAGTGTATTTCTTAAATAATATGACTTGAAAGTCAAAATGACTCCTTGATTCATGGACTACAGAATGGATGTTATGTTAACAGGGATTAAAACAATATCATTCTGGTTGTACATCTCCATCAGAACTCCTGGATGACCAGGTGTACTATCTATGAGCAATAATATTTTGAAAGAAAACTTTTATTTTTTTGGCAGATCTCAGCAATGGCCTTAAAATATTCTATAAACCATGTTATAAAGAGGTGCTGTCACCTAGGCTTTGTTGTTCCATTCATAGAGAACAAGCAGATTAGATAAAGCACAATTCTTAAGGGCCCTAGGATTTTCAGGATGGTAAATGAACACTGGCTTCTACTTAAAGTCAGCAGCTGCATTAGCCCCTAACAAGATAGTCAGGCATCCTTTGAAGCTTTGAAGGTAGGCAGTGACTTCTCTCTAGCTATGAAAGTCCTACATGGCATCTTCTTCCAGTGGAAAGCTGTCTCATCTGCATTGAAAACCTGTTGGTTAGTGTAGCCACCTTCATTAATCATCTTAACTAGATCTTCTGGGTAACTTGCTGCAGCACTTGCTGCTTCACCTTGCACTCTGATGTTATGGAGATGGCTTCTTTACTTGAACCTCACAAACCAAACTCCGCTAGTTTCAAACTTCTGTACTGCAGCTTCCTCACCTCTCTCAGCCTTCATAAAATTGAGGAGAGTTAGGGCCTTGCCTTGGATCAGGCTTTGGTATTAAGGGAATGTTTGATCTTCTATCCAGACCACTAAAACTTTCTCCATATTAGAAGTAAGGCTGTTTCACTTTCTTATCATTTGTGTGTTCACTGATGTAGCACTTTTTATTTCCTTCAAGAACTTTTCCTTTGCATTCACAGCTTAGCTAGGTTTGATGTGGTTTTCAGCCTGTCTCAGCTTTCGATGGGTCTTCCTCACTAAGTTTATAATTTCTAGCTTCTTATTTATTTAAAATGACATGTGACTCTTCCTTTCACCAGAACATTTAGAAGCTATTGTAGGGTTATTAACTGGCCAAATTTCAATATTGTTTTGTCTCAGAGAATAAACAGGAAGGCCCAAGGAGAGGGAGAGAGACAGGGGAACAGCCAGTTGGTGAAACAGCCAGAACACACACCTTTCAGTTTGCCACCCTAGAGGGGCATGGTTCATGGTGTCCCCAAACAATGTCAACAGTAACATCAAAAATCACTGATCACAGATCACCATAACATATATAGTAATAATGGAAAAGTTTGAAATATTGCAAGAATTACCAAAATGTGACACAGAGACAAGAAGCGAGCAAATGCTGTTGGAAAAATGGTGCCCATAAACTTCTTCAATATAGCATTGCCACAAACCTTCAGTTTGTAAAAAAACGCACTAAAGCAAAGTGCCAATATAATGAGGTACATCTGTATACTTCCACCTCCATACAAGCATTTCACCCGGAAATATGATAAAATCCTCTCTGTCACCAACTGGGAGGGTACTATGGTACGGTGGGTAATGGTTTAAGCTTTGGAGCTGGATTGCCTGGATTCAGCTCTGCCACTTAGCAGTGCAACTTTGGGTGAGTCCACTTCTCTGAGACTCAGTTCTTTCATATATAAAATGGGGGAAATAATACCAATTGGAATTGACATGAGGATTAAATGTGTTGATTGACTTGGAGTATTTTGATTGGTCCTTCATGCATGAGGGCTACAATTAACACTAATCAATTAATATTAATCACTGCTCTTAATATTATCATTAATATTACTTAATAATAAACAGTGTAAAAACAATGAATTTAGATTTGGGGGTCTCATCTCTCAGGAAGCCAAATGAGGAAGTGAAAATCACAGATTTTTTAAGAAGCATTCTGAGGATCTTATTATTTTAGTAAAAAATATGAATATACACAAATGATACAATGTTTCAAATACTAGTTTGAAATCTAGAGGAAAACAATGATTTTTAAAAGAAACAGAAAGTGTAATAGATACCTTGTAAGTTGTCACAAAATTGGCATGTGTTCCAGCAAAAATGTGCTTGACTTGAACATCCACAAGTCCTAAAAGAAAGTCATAAATCCATGTTTATTGTTTTTAGAAGTAAAAAATAAATCTTTTGTTATAAACCTAAAACTACTTTGAAAAAATAGCCTTAAAAAAAAACCTGATATATTAGCAAGCTAAATTTACTTATTTATTGGCAATTAGTATTCTTCTAAATGAATTTTAACAAGCACCATAAACGATTTATTTTGATCAGCCTACATGTTGCATACACACTTAGCTTAAAATTTAATTTTTCATGCACTTGCTTAATGAAACCAAGGTGATGTGCTTTAGATGTACTTTTTTTAAGATTTTATTTTTTAAAGTAATCTCTACACCAAAGGTGGGGCCTGAACTCACAACACCGAGATCAAGAGTCACATGCTCCTCTGAGCCAACCCGGTGCCCCTAGAAGAGGTTTGATTAAATATATAAAAGTATATCTTTCTGATAATTCATCAACTTGGGAACTTTTTTGTATTACCTTAATCTTCAGAAAAAAATTACTAAATACTCCAAGAATCATTACATAAGAAAAACTGCATATTGTCTTAATTAAAAGTAACAGTACTAAAAGAACCAGAGGTCTATGTACTCCTGTGAAAGGAAGATAAATAATATTTCTCCTCCAGTGGCATCAATTAAAACAAAATCATGACTTAGTGGAACCACTTTTACTCTCAGCAGAAATCAGGCAGGTAACGTCAGTGTTCTCTGTCAGAGGCTCCGGATGATTTGAGCAGCTTTTGCAACTTGGTCCGCGACCAAAAGATACCACCTGGCCTGTGGTGTAGACATACGCAAGGGTATGGTAACTGCAAGAGAGAGAATATAATGAAGACCAAGGTACTCACTTTTTGAGAAAGATGATGTCTCCTAACACAAAATAACAGGTTTATCTAATAAGTACTCAGATACCTTATTATAATGTCAGGGTGAGAGGGTACCAAATGATGTGGTTAAACAAATGGTAGGTGAATATTAACTTTTTTTTTTTTTTTTGCATAGTAACGCATTTATTTTTTTTAACATATGAAATTTATTGTCAAATTGGTTTCCATACAACACCCAGTGCTCATCCCAAAAGATGCCCTCTTCAATGCCCATCACCTCCCCTCCCCTCCCTCCCACCCCCCATCAACCTTCAGTTTGTTCTCAGTTTTTAAGAGTTTCTTATGCTTTGACTGTCTCCCACTCTAACCTCTTTTTTCTTTTTTTCCTTCCCCTCCCCCATGGTTTCTGTTAAGTTTCTCAGCATCCACATAAGAGTGAAAACGTATGGTATCTGTCCTTCTCTGTATGGCTTATTTCACTTAACATCACACTCTCCAGTTCCATCCACGTTGCTACAAAGGGCCATATTTCATTCTTTCTCATTGCCACTCAGTACTCCATTGTGTATATAAACCACAATTTCTTTATGCATTCATCAGTTGATGGGCATTTAGGCTCTTTCCATAATTTGGCTATTGTTGAGAGTGCTGCTATAAACATTGGGGTACAAGTGCCCCTATGCATCAGTACTGTATCCCTTGGGTAAATTCCTAGCAGTGCTATTGCTGGGTCATAGGGTAGGTATATTTTTAACTTTTTGAGGAACCTCCCCACACTGTTTTCCAGAGCGGCTGCACCAGTTTGCATTCCCACCAACAGTGCAAGAGGGTTCCCGTTTCTCCACATCCTCTCCAGCATCTATAGTCTCCTGATTTGTTCATTTTGGCCACTCTGACTGGCGTGAGGTGATATCTGAGTGTGGTTTTGATTTGTATTTCCCTGATGAGGAGCGACGTTGAGCATCCTTTCATGTGCCTGTTGGCCATCCGGATGTCTTCTTTAGAGAAGTGTCTATTCATGTTTTCTGCCCATTTCTTCACTGGGTTATTTGTTTTTCAGGTGTGGAGTTTGGAGAGCTCTTTATAGGTTTTGGATACTAGCCCTTTGTCCGATATGTCATTTGCAAATATCTTTTCCCATTCCGTTGGTTGCCTTTTAGTTTTGTTGGTTGTTTCGTTTGCTGTGCAGAAGCTTTTTATCTTCATGAGGTCCCAATAGTTCATTTTGCTTTTAATTCCCTTGCCTTTGGGGATGTGTCGAGTAAGAGATTGCTACGGCTGAGGTCAGAGAGGTCTTTTCCTGCTTTCTCCTCTAGGGTTTTGATGGTTTCCTGTCTCACATTCAGGTCCTTTATCCATTTTGAGTTTATTTTTGTGAATGGTGTAAGAAAGTGGTCTAGTTTCATTCTTCTGCATGCTGCTGTCCAGTTCTCCCAGCACCCTTTGTTAAAGAGACTGTCTTTTTTCCATTGGATATTCTTTCCTGCTTTGTCAAAGATGAGTTGGCCATACGTTTGTGGGTCTAGTTTTGGGGTTTCTATTGTATTCCATTGGTCTATGTGTCTGTTTTTGTGCCAATACCATGCTGTCTTGATGATGACAGCTTTGTAGTAGAGGCTAAAGTCTGGGATTGTGATGCCTCCTGCTTTGGTCTTCTTCAAAATTACTTTGGCTGTTCAGGACCTTTTGTGGTTCCATATGAATTTTAGGATTGCTTGTTCTAGCTTTGAGAAGAATGCTGGTGCAATTTTGATTGGGATTGCATTGAATGTGTAGATAGCTTTGGGTAGTATTTACATTTTAACAATATTTATTCTTCCAATCCATGAGCACGGAATGTTTTTTCATTTCCTTATATCTTCTTCAATTTCCTTCATAAGCTTTCTATAGTTTTCAGCATACAGATCTTGTACATCTTTGGTTAGATTTATTCCTAGGTATTTTATGCTTCTTGGTGCAATTGTGAATGGGATCAGTTTCTTTATTTGTCTTTCTGTTGCTTCATTATTAGTGTATAAGAATGCAACTGATTTCTGTACATTGATTTTGTATCCTGCAACTTTGCTGAATTCATGTATCAGTTCTAGCAGACTTTTGGTGGAGTCTATCAGATTTTCCATGTATAATATCATGTCATCTGCAAAAAGTGAAAGCTTGACTTCATCTTTGCCAATTTTGATGCCTTTCATTTCCTTTTGTTGTATGATTGCTGATGCTAGAACTTCCAACACTATGTTAAACAACAGCAGTGAGAGTGGGCATCCCTGTCGTGTTCCTGATCTCAGGGAAAAAGCTCTCAGTTCTTCCTCATTGAGGATGATGTTAGCTGTGGGCTTTTCATAAATGGCTTTTATGATGTTTAAGTATGTTCCTTCTATCCCGACTTTCTCGAGGGTTTTTATTAAGAAAGGTTGCTGAATTTTGTCTAATGCCTTTCTGCATCGATTGACAGGATCATATAGTTCTTATCTTTTCTTTTATTAATGTGATGTATCACGTTGATTGATTTGCAGATGTTGAACCAGCCCTGCAGCCCAGGAATGAATCCCACTTGATCATGGGAATAATTTTTTTTATAAGCTGTTGAATTCGATTTGCTAGTATCTTATTGAGAATTTTTGCATCCATATTCATCATGGATATTGGCCTGTAGTTCTCTTTTTTTACTGGGTCTCTGTCTGGTTTAGGAATCAAAGTAATACTGGCTTCATAGAATGAGACTGGAAGTTTTCCTTCCCTTTCTATTTCTTGGAATAGCTTGAGAAGGATAGGTATTATCTCTGCTTTAAACGTCTGGTAGAATTCCCCAGGGAAGCCATCTGGTCCTGGACTCTTATTTGTCGGGAGATTTTTGATAACTGATTCAATTTCTTCACTGGTTATGGGTCTGTTCAAGCTTTCTATTTCCTCCTGTTTGAGTTTTGAAAGTGTGGGTGTTTAGGAATTTGTCCATTTCTTCCAAGTTGTCCAATTTGTTGGCATATAATTTTTCATAGTATTCCCTGATAATTGTTTGTATTTCTGAGGGATTGGTTGTAATTCCATTTTCATTCATGATTTTATCTATTTGGGTCATCTCCCTTTTTTTTTTGAGAAGCCTGGCTAGAGGTTTATCAATTTTGTTTATTTTTTCAAAAAACCAACTCTTGGTTTCATTGATCTGCTCTACAGTTTTTTTTTAGATTTTACATTGTTTATTTCTGCTCTGATCTTTATTATTTCTCTTCTTCTGCTGGGTTTGGGGTGTCTTTGCTGTTCTGCTTCTATTTCCTTTAGGTGTGCTGTTAGATTTTGTATTTGGGATTTTTCTTGTTTCTTGAGATAGACCTGGACTGCAATGTATTTTCCTCTCAGGATTGCCTTCGTTGCATCCCAAAGCGTTTGGATTGTTGTATTTTCATTTTCGTTTGTTTCCATATATTTTTTAATTTCTCCTCTAATTGCCTCGTTGACCCATTCATTCTTTAGTAGGGTGTTCTTTAACCTCCATGCTTTTGGAGGTTTTCCAGACTTTTTCCTGTGGTTGATTTCAAGCTTCATAGCATTGTTGTCCGAAAGTATGCATGGTATGATCTCAATTCTTGTATACTTATGAAGGGCTGTTTTGTGACCCAGTATGTGATCTATCTTGGAGAATGTTCCATGTGCACTCGAGAAGAAAGTATATTCTGTTGCTTTGGGATGCAGAGTTCTAAATATATCTGTCAAGTCCATCTGATCCAATGTATCATTCAGGGCCCTTGTTTCTTTATTGACCATGTGTCTAGATGATCTATCCATTGTTGTAAGTGGGGTATTAAAGTCCCCTGCAGTTACCACATTCTTGTCAATAAGGTTGCTTTTGTTTGTAATTGTTTTATATATTTGGGGGCTCCTGTATTCGATGCACAGACATTTATAATTGTTAGTTCTTCTTGATGGATAGACCCTGCAATTATTATATAATGCCCTTCTTTTTTTAATTTTTTTTTTTCAACGTTTTTTATTTATTTTTGGGACAGAGAGAGACAGAGCATGAATGGGGGAGGGTCAGAGAGAGGGAGACACAGAATCGGAAACAGGCTCCAGGCTCCGAGCCATCAGCCCAGAGCCTGACGCGGGGCTCGAACTCACGGACCGCGAGATCGTGACCTGGCTGAAGTCGGACGCTTAACCGACTGCGCCACCCAGGCGCCCCTATAATGCCCTTCTTTATCTCTTGTTACAGCCTTTAATTTAAAGTCTAGTTTGTCTGATATAAGTATGGCTACTCCAGCTTTCTTTTGACTTCGAATAGCATGATAAATAGTTCTCCATCCCCTCACTTTCAATCTGAAGGTGTCCTCAGGTCTAAAATGAGTCTCTTGTAGACAGCAAATAGATGGGTCTTGTTTTTTTTATCCATTCTGATACCTATGTCTTTTGGTTGGTGCATTTAGTCCATTTACATTCAGTGTTATTATAGAAAGATATGGGTTTGAGTCATTGTGATGTCTGTAGGTTTCATGCTTGTAGCGATGTCTCTGGTACTTTGTCTCACAGGATCCCCCTTAGGATCTCTTGTAGGGCTGGTTTAGTGGTGACGAATTCCTTCAGTTTTTGTTTGTTTGGGAAGACGTTTATCTCTCCTTCTATTCTAAATGACAGATTTGCTGGGTAGAGGATTCTCGGCTGCATATTTTTTCTGTTCATCACATTGAAGATTTCCTGCCACTCCTTTCTGGCCTGCCAAGTTTCAGTAGAGAGATCGGTCACGAGTCTTATAGGTCTCCCTTTATATGTTAGAGCACGTTTATCTCTGGCTGCTTTCAGAATTTTCTCTTTATCTTTGTATTTTGCCAGTTTCACTATGATATGTCATGCAGAAGATCGATTCAAGTTACGTCTGAAGGGAGTTCTCTGTGCCTCTTGGATTTCAATGCCTTTTTCCTTCCCCAGATCCGGGAAGTTCTCAGCTATTATTTCTTTAAGTACACCTTCAGCACCTTTCCCTCTCTCTTCCTCCTCTGGAATACCAATTATGCATAGATTATTTCTCTTTAGTGCATCACTTAGTTCTCTAATTTTCCCCTCATACTCCTGGATTTTTTTTATCTCTCTTCTTCTCAGCTTCCTCTTTTTCCATAATTTTATCTTCTAGTTCACCTATTCTCTCATGTGCCTCTTCAATCCGAGCTGTGGTCATCTCCATTTTATTTTGCAGCTCATTAATAGCATTTTTTAGCTCCTCCTGGCTGTTCCTTAGTCCCTTGATCTCTGTAGCAATAGATTCTCTGCTGTCCTTTATACTGTTTTCAAGCCCAGCGATTAATTTTATGACTATTATTCTAAATTCACTTACTGTTATATTGTTTAAATCATTTTTGATCAGTTTGTTAGCTGTCATTATTTCCTGGACGTTTTTTTGAGGAGAATTCTTCCGTTTCATCATCTTGGATAGTACCTGGAGTGGTGGGGAACTGCAGGGCACTTCCCCTGTGCTGTCTGGAATAACTTGCTTTGGTGGGCAGGGCCGCAGTCAGACCTGATGTCTGCCCCCAGCCCACCGCTGGGACCACAGACTGGTGTGTCCCTTCTCTTCCCCTCTCCTAGGGGCAGGATTCACTGTGGGGTGGCATGGCCCATCTGGGCTACTTGCACACTGCCAGGCTTGTGGTGCTGGGGATCTGGCATATTAGCTGGGTTGGATCGGCAAGGTGCACAGGGGCGGGAGGGGCAGGCTCAGCTCTCTTTTCCTTCAGAGATCTGCTTCCGGAGGGGCCCTGTGGCACTGGGAGGGAGTCAGACCCGCCGCCGCCGGAGGGATGGGTCCGATGGATCCGCAGAAGCACAGCGTTGGGTGTTTGCGCGGTGCAAGCAAGTTCCCTGACAGGAACTGGTTCCCTTTGTGGTTTCGGCTGGGGGATGGGCAACGGAGATGGCACTGGCGAGCGCCTTTGTTCCCCGCCAAGCTGCGCTCTGTTGTCCGGGGCTCAACAACTCTCCTTCCTGTTGTCCTCCAGCCCTCCCGCTCACCGAGAAGATCTGTTAACTTATAACCCTCCAGATGTTAAGTCCCGCTTGCTGTCAGAACACACGCCAGCCGGCCCCTCTGCTTTTGCCAGCCAGACTCAGGGCCTCTGCTTGGCAGATGGGCTGCGCCTCTGCCCCAGCTCCCTCCCGCCTGTCTGGGTTGTGCGCACGGCCTCTCTGCCCTTCCTACCCTCTTCCATAGGCCTCTTGTCTATGCTTGGCTCCAGAGAATCCATTCTGCTAGTCTTCTGGCGATTTTCTGGGTTATTTAGGCAGGTGTGGGTGGAATCTGATCAGCAGGACGTGGTGAGCCCAGTGTCCTCCTACGCTGCCATCTTCCCAGAAGCCCTCCCCGAATATTAACTTTTTAGTAACCTTAAAGACAGAATATTATTGATAAGTCTTTACTATGGTTTCTATCATTTGTGTTTTATTTTTTTATTTTTATTATTTTTTAAGGTTTATTTTTGAGAGAGAGAGAGCCTTGTTGGTGCATGCACACCAGCGGGGGAGGGACAGAGAGAGAGAGGACAGAGAATCTGAAGCAGGCACCTTGCTGACAGCTGAGAGTCCAAGAGCCTGATGCAGGGCTGGAACTCACAAACTGTGAGATCTTGACCTGAGCCACCCAGATGCCCCATCATTTGTTTTATTATTATTTTTAAATGTTTATTTACTTTTAAGAGAGAGAGAAAGATAGAGTGTGAGTTGAGGAGGGGGAGATCGAGAGGGAGACACAGAATCCAAAGCAGGCTCCAGGCCCTGAGCTGTCAAGCACAGAGCTTGATGTGGGGGTTGAACACATGGACCGAGAGATCATGACCTGAGCCAGTCAGATGCTTAACTGAGCCACCCAGGTTCTCCTTCATTTGTGTTTTAAATGTAAGCTTTGTAGGGCTCCTGGGTGGCTCAGTCGGTTGAGCCTCCGACTTCAGCTCAGGCCATGATCTCTTGGTCTGTGAGTACAAGCCCCGCGTCGGGCTCTGTGCTGACAGATCAGAGCCTGGAACCTGCTTCGGATTCTGTGTCTCCCTCTCTCTCTCTGCCCCTCCCCTGCTCATGCTCTGTCTCTCTGTCTCAAAAATAAATAAAAACGTTAAAAAAAATTTTTTTTAAATAAATGTAAGCTTTGTTATTTATAAATTGGGTAGATAATATTCAGTGTCCTCATAATTAGGTTATGCAAAACTCTGAATGCATATGTAAATATGTATTATCTTCTATTTGTGTGGGAATACTTTAATTTTGCTTTATCAACTCAAGTAGGCAAGTACCACTGTTTTTATTTTAAACCCTCTTGCCAACCTTCAGCACCTAATAAGGTGGTCTATACACAGTAGACTTCCAATAAATTCTTATTAAATAAATGAAATGTCTGGAATAAAGAAAAAATAGAAAACTTAAACTATATTTAAAAGAAGTAAATTTTCAGAAAGGAAAATGATCTAGAAAAATAGTAGTTACATATTTTGTGTTTTAAGTTTTGAAACATTGCTGAGGAATCATTTCTAAATCATAAAATATAACACATTCTACTCACACTAAAAACAAACAAACAAAAAACTAGCCTATTACCTTCCGCAGTCTATCTGTGAAACTAGGCCTTCAATTCCTTCCATGAGTTGTGGACCTGTCTTCTCAGCAGTGGGGCTGTGTCCCAGCTGTCCACAGCTATTGTCTCCAAATGTGAACACTTTCCCATTCTGTTTAAAAAAGAAGGAATAGAAGGAATCAAACTAATTTCATATTTAAAAAAGTAACTAGAAACTTAAAGATAAGTATCATCAGAGAATTATATGAGAGTACTATATGAAGGGTCTTATATTTATTATTTCTAAGAGTGTATGTAAGTTAACTCATTAAACATGAAAAACCATTGGCTTTCATTGTAGAATCAATGGATGGCTCAAGAATAACACATTTAAATAGAGGGTTGCTTTATTTATTTGAACATTTCTCTGAAAATAATCTTTTCTCAAAAGATGATTTTTTTAAAGTGTATTTATTTTTTTTAGTAATCTCTACACCCAACCTTGGGGTCGAACTCACAACCCCACTATCAAGAGTTGTATGCTCTTCTGACTGAGCCAGCCAGGGGCCCCTCAAAAAATGATTTTTTTTTTAAAGTTTTGTTTATTTATTTTGAGAAAGAGAGAGAGAAAAAATGAGTGTGAGTCGGGGACGGGCAGAGAGACACATGGGGAGAGAGAGAATCCCAAGCAGGCTCCGTGCTATCAGCGTGGAGCCTGACGCAGGGCTCTATCCCACAAACTAAGAGATGGGGACCTGAGCTGAAACCAAGAGTCTGGAGGCTCAACCAACTGAGCCACACAGGTGCAACCAAAGATGACTCTTGATTAAAACAACTCTAGCTTTCTCCTGTCCACTAAGAATAATATAATCCAAACACACTTTTAAACAAATAATACCGGGGCACCTGGGTGGCTCAGTTGGTTAAGCGTCTGACTTCGGCTCAGGTCGTGATCCCATGGTTTGTGAGTTAGAGCCCCACATCGGGCTCTCTGCTGTCAGCACAGAGCCTGCTTCGGATCCTCTGTCCCCGTCTCTCTCTGCTCCTCCCTCACTCACGCTCTCCCTCTCTCTCTCAAAAATAAACATTAAAAAAGTTAAAACAGGGAGCCTGGGTGGCTCAGTTGGTTGAGCATCCGACTTTGGCTCAGGCCATGATCTCGCAGTCTGTGGGTTCGAGCCCTGCATCGGGCTCTGTGTTGACAGCTCAGAGCCTGGAGCCTGTTTCAGATTCTGTGTCTCCCTCTTTCTCTGACCCTCCCCTGTTCATGCTCTCTCTCTCTCTCTCTGTCTCAAAAATAAATAAATGTTAAAAAAAAGTTTTTTAAAGTTAAAACAAGTAATACAAATTATTTTAGGTATTTAGTTTTTAAATAATCATTTCAACCACACAAATAGTTTTCAAGTCTATTCCTTATGGCTATGGAGAGAATCCACCCCCTTGGAATATACTATTTGGCCAGTATAACAAGAGGAAGCAAACATTTACAAAGCAGGCTCATAATTTTGCCAAGCAAGAAATGGAACAAAGTAGGTTCTAGTCTATAATTTGGGTTATTGAAATCTGTAAAAATTACTTCATCTCTTCTATAATAATTTTCACCTGTAGAACTACATTATGAATGAATCATTGCTAAAAGGATTCTCTCCTATATTAATCTAACTCAGCGGGTATCTAAAAATATTTCCTAAAGCTGAAGTTAGCTTTTGTTAGAGGATCTTGAAACTTTCATGGTTTATATTTGGCTAATTTCTCCTCTTTAGATATTTGTACATTGAATGGATATAGTTGAGATACTGATACGCATATGGCTTTTAACAACAGCCAATAGCTATACCTTGTGGTAACATTTCTCATTTGCCAAAAATAGCAAAACATTTTAGATTACCTGGGTAAGCACTGCAGTGTGCTCATGACCACAGCTGATATAAACCACACCGAGAGTTTTCAGCGCACTAACTGAACGAGGCTTGTAGCTTTGCACTGTTGAAAGAAAGTACAATGTCTAGAGTCTAAGAAACAGCCTCAGAATCCATGAGTTTTTACATCTTTTAATATTTTTATCATCTTGTAATTAGTTAACATAATTTTTAAAATGAACACTCAGAAGTATTATAAAATAGAGGGAAAGCCCTGCTTTGGAAAAGAAAGAAAAGCAGTCCTTTAGCATTTATTTCTGGAAAATTTGATCTTCTATAACACCTATCACTATTCTCCTACAAAGCTAAGTTTTAAGACCTTTATTCCCAGTAATATTGCCATTATGTTATATTCATTTCTGTCACATGGTAGGTGTTCTGCAAATATGCAATAATAATTGAGAAAATAAGACTTATTTCATGTTGGCAGAGTTAAATGAAACGAGATGTAAGTACTGGTACTTAACAGGCACCAACTATGTTAGCTGAATGTAAAGAACTGAACAGAGGAGGAAAGGGTTCATGGGGAAGACTTCACAGTGAGTTTAAGGGTTGCCAGGAACTGGTTTTTCTCCAGCTAGCATCTTCTAATCCAGTGATTCTAAAACTTGACTGCACATTGGAATAACCTGTGGAATCTTTAACAATGACCGATGCCTGGTTTCCATCCCCAGACATTCTGATTTACTTGGTATAGGGTCTAACTTGGACACTGCAACTTGTTTGGAGGGGGTGGGCACTGGGATTTTTCAATGCTCTTGCAGTAGAAAAAATAAGGGGCTTTGGAAGATGTCCGTGTCCTTTCCCCAGAGGCTGTGAATATGTTAGGTTATACTGCAAAGAGGAGTTAAGGAAGCAGATGGAATTAAAGTTGCTAAACTGTTGACCTTAAAATAGGGAGGTTAGCCTGGATTATCTGTGTGGGCCCAATGTAATTACAAATTCCTCCTTTGACTGAGGAAGAGGGAGGTAGGAGAGTCACTGTCAGAGTGACTTGAGGAAGACTTAACCAGCCATTGCTGGCTTTGAAGAAGGGGGCTATGAGTCAAGGAATGTAAATGAACTCTAGAGGGGGAAAAAAGCAAGAAAATAATGCAAGGTCCATCCCCACCCCACACCTGGTTGTCCCAAAGCTGCTGACACTTTTTTTTAGCCCACTGAGACCTGCATAAGACTTCTGACTACCAGAACTATAAGATAAGAAATCTATGTTGTTTCAAGCCACAAGTTTCTGGTAATATATTATAGTGGCAATCAAAAATTAAGATGGCATCCCAGGTGATTCTAATATACTCCAGAGCCTGGGAATCACTGCTCTAATCATTGAGAGTACCCTTTGCAGAGCTGGTCTTCCAACTGGAAAGAAAGAATGATTTACTGCAAGAACAAGATTATCTTGTTACCTGGAACATTACTCCCGAAGAAGGCCAGCTGCCCTGCATTGTTGCTTCCCCAGCCAAATGAAGTCCCAGAGAGAGACAGGGCAAAGCTGTGGGCCCCGCCTGCAGCCACCTGAGCCAGGGGGATGCCATCCAGGGACCTCACCCTCTGTGGGCTGGCTTGGGAGGGGAGCTCTTTCCCCAGGCCCAGCTGCCCATGGCTGTTACTTCCCCATGAAAACACTTGGCCATCTACAAAAATAAAGAAGAGAAATTCAAAATTGTAAAAATATTGGAATACCAAATTCGAGTAGAAACTACCACCCTAATTCTAAAGATCTTTGATACTTAAATAGGGACAAAAGAGGTTAGAGTATTCTGACTAAAGGCAAGGAAGATGGTCAAGAACACCTTCAAAAGTCCCTTCCAACAACATCCACTCCTCTTCTCCCTCCCAGTCAAGGGCAACTGTGTTCTTTCAGTTGCTCAGACTAGAAATCTTGGGAGTCATGCTCATCTCCTTTCTTTCTTTTACACCCTTCTACCTAGCAAATCCTAAAGTCTCTATCTTTAAAATGTATCTGGAATCTGACCACTTCTCACCTCCCCACTGTTACCACCTTAGCCACCAAGCCACCATCACTTTTCTCCTGGAAGATTACAATAACACCTCACTGGGCTCCCAGAATCCATGTTTGTCTTTTCTCCAAAGGGTAGCCAGAGTGGTCTTTTAAAAAAATAAGTCAGACTGAACCCTTTAGGGATTTTCTGTCTCACTCAATAAAAGGACAATTCTCACCACAGCTCACAAGCGCCAGGTCACCAGGATTCCCCATGACACATCTCAGACTTCATTTCCCCCTTGCTCATACCTTTCCAGAGCCCCTGCTGTTCCCTGTTGAGTATGCCACAACCTCATGGCCTTTACATCTGGATCATTCCTTTGGATCATGGCCTTAGCATCTTGTCTCCCTCCTCCCCTTCTTTTGGTGTCTGCTCACCTTGTAAGAAATAGCTTCCGTGACATCCTTCATAAAAGAGAAAGACCCCTTTCCTCTACTTGAGTACTTGCTCCCATTCCCTTACCTGGCCTCATTTTTTTCCCCCACACCCTTGTCTCTGTTATATGACATAATTATTTGTCTATGTGTTTAAGGCTCACTTCCCCTACATACCCCCATAATATAAACTCCATGAAAGCACAGTCTTAGGTTTGTTCACTGCTATATCCTCTTTGCTGGAAACATTATAGGCACTTAACAAACATTTGTGGAATGACTGGATGGGAGAAAACAACCAACAACATTTTATGTTGAATTTGACCAGAGGTGGATAATTTACATGAGGTCAAAAGTCAAGATCTTCTAATGTTTCATTGTCTACCCAGGAAACTGCCAAGGTGTCTCAGATGTTTATGTTATTACATCTAATTTTTTCTTTTTTAAACTCTTCTAAAGCTAGTTCTACCACTGAAAAGTATTTCTGAGGGCACAATGCAGAATGTCAAACCCACATTTAAGGTCTATGAGAACTCACAGTTCACCATAGCAAATGTACTGGGTACCCAGGCTTCACACAACCTTCACAATCCAGACCAATGTAAAGACAAATCAATACCCTGAGGAAATAATTCAAACTATTTCAATAATTAAGAAGAAGAAAAGTATGGAAGGAAAAGAGACTAATATTTATTGTACCCCTACTATCTGCTTTGGACTGTGCAGGATATATTGTATGTCTTGTTTCACTGAATCTTCTGAACAGCCTGTAAGGTAGACATCAGTACTCCTACAGATGAGAAAATCGAGAGTCAAGTTAAATAACTTGCCCTAGATCAAATAGCTGGAAATGGCAGGAAGGAATTATACAATAGCCACAGGATTATAGTACGGTCTCATGGCCTGTGTGGTCCAATGGTTAAGCACTTAGGATTGGGATGTAAACAAGTATTGGTTCAAATCTCACTATCTGTTAGTGTGTGACCTTAGGCAAATTGCTGAAAGTCTGAGTCCAAATTTCTTCATTTCTAAAATGAGAATACAAATAATGCCCAGGTTCAGTGTTTGTTAAGTGACTGAATGAGATTATACATGTAAAGCATTTCACAAAATAGCTGGTGCGACAGAAGGCAACCAGGAAATAAACGTTGGCTGTTCATAGCCCTTGTGGCACAGCTGCAATTATGCATAAGATATCACCTGAAGGACATACAAATGTTAAATGTCTCTTGAAGGCAATCAGAATATGCCACCCCAAAATATGTCATTTTGGCATAAGGGTTATCTTGAGCTGAAGGCAATTGAGAATCAATCTATGCAGGAAAAGTTCTCTGCCCCTCCTCTTATCCACCCAAAAGCAATGTATATATTTCCCTTTGTGAAGGTGTCCTTTCCTGCACCAGGGATGGGCAGTGACTCATCACCAGAGATGGAAAGTCTGCATCAACATGAGTCTTCACAAATAACTCTTAATAAAATAACTCTTATCTTCCATTATTTCCACATATTTCCAAGTCACTTCCCTACAATTGATCATCCTGCAAAGCCCAAATCTTTCCTTTGTTAAAATGGTATATAAGTCCCCAAGTCTAATGACTTCTTGAGTTTCACTTCTTTTTTGTGAACTTCCATGCATGAAAATATTAATAAAACTCGTGCCTTTTGTCTTGTTAATCTGTCTTTTGTCACATAAATTTGCAGGCTACCAGGTGCTAAACTTAAGAGGCTGGAAGAAAAGTTTTTCCTCTGCAACACTCTCCATTGAAAAATTTTGAATGATGATGGACAAAGGATGGGGGATGTTAGTAGAAAAAATATAGTCATGATTTTGATACCTTGACTTTTCTTTCTTTTCTTTTTAGGTAGGTAAAATCCAGCACAGAGCCCAATGTGGGGCTTGAGCTCACAACCCTGAGATCAAGACCTGTGCTGAGGTCGAGTCAGATTCTTAACTGACTGAGCCACCCAGCCACCACATTGACATTTTGACTTTTCTTTCTTTGATCTAAGTCAAAAAAACAAATAGGCCTTAGTGTATTTGAGTCTGCCGGTATATACAGCCATTCAGCACAAAGGGCAAAGTTCTGGAAATAAAACCACTACTAAATTCTGAGAGAGTCAGATCAGGTCATGAGAACAGAGATGACCCTTTATAGCATCGATATGAATGAGTCACTACTTAGAGTATAATAAGAACAAAGACAATTGAAAAAACAATGAAGAACAATAGAGCTTATGAAATCTAAAAAGTTAAAAACTTCTAAATGCATTAAAATTAGTCCCACTGCATTAAAAATCAACAGGTATCATTCATATTAAAAACAAATTACTTTGTAATGATACTTAGAAGATCCAAAAAGCCATTTTTACCTTCTGATAATGCCAGAGAGTGGTAGTTTCCACAGGAAACTTGTATAATTTTTATACCAGTCAGAGTTTTTATCTTCCTGTAGTAAAAATGATACAAAAATCTATTAATCCTTCTTTAGAGTGGCTCACCAAGTGAACTACAGATATGTAAAATGATCCCAGGTAATACATTTGGTTTAGGGAAATAGCTTTCTTTACTTTTTTTATGAGTTGGGCTACTTTAATGTTTTTTTACAATAGAATAGTTCTCTTGATGACTGCAGATATATAGGGCTGTTTGGTAATAATCAGAAACACCACAGTAATGGTGGTTTTCCTGATTGGTGTATAATCTTTAGAAATTATAAAGAATTACTTGCTTAAAACTGCTGTCAAACCAACATTCAACATTCATGCGTTCATCATTTTCAGGATTGTTGGCAACCTGGGCATATTTTCCCTAGAAATAATTTATTTTCTTACATTTCTGTAGTACCTTTAAGCCAAAGCCTTCTAAGTGTTTTTAACATGACATCAACAAGCATAAAGGTACAGAGCAGAATCTAAACAGTTATAATACACAAGTGATTTTTATTGGACTTTTAATGCAGTATATAATGTACTAACTTTTATTCTATATTTATTGCCTTAAAAGAAAAATAAATTTCTTCGTGCACATATGACACAGGGCTTTAAAATTTATAGAACACTGTTATTTACATCATCTGATTTAAGCCCTATTTGATAAATAAATCACTAGGTTGAATCCTATTACATTGCCATTTTTGTGGATCAAAAAGGTAACTACCAGCAATTTCATATGGTTGCATCTAGTAGTGGTCAGAGTTCTAGTTTGCTCTAGGGAATCATGTTATAGGTATCATGTTGTAGAACTAGACTCAAACCTTCGTCTTTTCATTCAAAGTTCAATGCTTGTTCTCCAAAGCCACAGCACACATACAATTCAAAACCAGAAGAGGTAACGAAAAGTAACCTCCTAGTATTAAAAATCATGCTTTTTAAAATTCTTACACATGTAATTCATGAATGTACAATTCAGACTGCTTGTCATATCATTTGTCCTAGGAAGCTGTTTATGAGGATATGATTCCTCCCCCTTATCCCATCATCTTACTACTTTTCCATAAGTAAAAGTTTCCTCTTCTGGTTTGGATCCAGTGATAGGGGGCATGCAAATTAACTGACAACTGACAATAACTGAAAGGAGAAAAGACAAAATTTATTTATATGTACAGATGGGAGCTGCCAGTAATGGAAAATTTGTGGAATCACTATATATATATATATATATATATATATATCAGTATAGCAAAAGGGAGGTTTTCAAGGTTTCAGTAGGAGAGTATGGAAGGTTTCATAGGGTTTTTTTGGTGTTGTTTGGGCAGTCTGTCTTCATAGCATCTGAATTCATAAGAAACTCCCTCCAAGCTGTGAATGGCAGCTGTTTTTTTCAAGGAGTCTTTGCTTTAGTCAGAAGGGAATTTCCAATAAGATTTCTTTCTGCATCTTCTGTTCAATGTTTTTACTTTAAAGTAATCTTTATATTTTATTTTTATTTATAGGTTATGTTTATTTTATATTTATTTATTTACCAAGTGGGTCCCCTCGGTTATTTCCAATATATGAGATTAAGATCAAGGAGTCACATGTTCTCATTTTACCCTGCCCTTCTTCATAGGACTCTAATTAAATAATAATTGGGGTTAGGAGTTTTTTCTCTCACTACACTATAATCATTGAGGTTAGGGACTTTGTCATAGTATCTTTGTACCCTGACATCTTGCATGGTGCCTAGCACATGAAACTCAAAAATACTGAATGAATGAATGAATGAATGAATGGAAATACTTACTGAGGTATAAGATTTATTTCCTTAAATTCTCCAATTCCCAGCTGCCCTTCAGAACCAGCTCCCCATGCGAAGACCCTTCCTTTGTAACAGACAGCAAGGGAGTGTTCCTTTCCACAGCTCACCAGTTCAACACGTAGAGTTTCCAATGCCTGAATTGGTTCTTCAGGAACAAAAACAAAATAAAACTTCTCAGAAAGATCACTCAGATTTCTCATCTTTTCCAATGGACTTTTAAATCATGCCCTGACATCCACACTAAAGTTTGAAGGAAAAAAGCTCAATGAGTATTACGCTGTCTGTATGGGAATATGGTTACTATTTAAAAGGATGAGCTTCAGGGGCACCCCGGTGACTCAAGTCAGTTGACTTTTGATTTTGGCTCAGATCATGATCCCAGTGTCATGAGATTGAGCCCCATGTCAGGCTTTGCGCTGAGCATGGAGCCTGCTTGGGATTCTCTCTCCCTCTGACCCCTCCTCTCGCTTTCAATATAGAATAGCATAGCATAGACTAGAATAGGATGAGCTTCATGGAGAAAGGGAACTTGTAGGAACTACGATGCTTGACTTAACATTTCTCTATAAGGATGGTAGCAAAACAAAAGGAGACAGAGGGAAGATGGGATTGCCTCCACTCTCCTCTTCTGACTTTCCTAGCCCTGAACAGTGAGAATAGTGAATTCCTTGCTCAGGAGGAAATGGGCAGGGAGCCTGCCTCATGAATGTGAGAGGCAGAAGCCAGATCCTCTCACAAAGAATGCAGTAGGAGCACCTGGCTGGCTCAGTCTGTAGAGCTTGTGACTCTCGATCTCAGGGTTGTAGGTTGGAGCCCCACATTGGGTGCAGAGATTACTTTAAAAAATAAAATCTTTTTTAAAAAGTAGTAATATGCCTCTCATGAGCCAAAAGTGCCCACAAATGAAAACCTAATCATTTGTAGTGTGATCCCTACCAGTCAATCTAAGCTTTTTCCAAAGTGTTTGTTTCTGAATTATTAGAGGTTTTGAGTTAAATATATCACATTTATTTTGAGGTAAAGAGAGAAAGAGAGAGAAGGGGAGGGGAAGAGAGACAGGGAGAGAGAGAGAATCCCAAGAAGGCTCCATGATGCCAGCACAGAGTCCTGATTTGGGGCTTGATCTTACGAACTGTGATATCATGATGTGTGTCGAAATCAAGAGTTGGATACTTAACTAACTGAGCCACCCAGGAGCCTTTAGTTTTCTTTTTTTAAACCTGTGTGATCTTATCCTTTTCAATTATTTAGTTTCAAACCATGGGGCAATAAAAAAAATGTCCCAAAGATTCATACACTCATGAAGGCTGAAACTGGTACCACATTCCTAGACAACAATTTGGCATCAAGTATTATGTTGCCCCTCATTTCCACCTAAAAGGGATTGGGATATGCCATCCCAAAATATTCCACTTGAGCAATTTTTGGAGTTGAAGGCAACTGAAAATCAAGAGAAGCAGGAAGAGTTCTCTGCCCTCCCCTCATCCACCTAAAAGCAGAGCATAAAATTTCCTTGTAAAGATGTACCCCCTCTTCCATACTAGGAAGAGAAGAGTAACTCTTATCATTAGAGTTGGCACTAAGATGAGTCTGTATAGACAGCTCTTACCAAAATAACCCTTTTCTTTCATTAATCTCTCTCATACATTTCCTAGTCACTTCCCCACAACTGATCATCCTTCAAAGTCCAAAACCCCTTTTCTTTGCTAAAATGGCATATAAGTCCCTGAATCTAATCACTTCTTGAGTTTCCCTTCTTTTCTGTGAACTCCTGTGCACATAAAATATTAATAAAATTGTATGCTTTTTCTCATGTTAATCTGTCTTTATCAGCTTAGTTCGTAGGCCTTCAGAACAAGAACTAATAGGGTAGAGAAGTTTTTCCTCCCAGACACAACACTTGGGATTATTCTAGGTAAGTAATCAGAAATATGGTCAAATAACGGCAATCATAGTATTATTTATAAAAACCCCTAATGAGAAAAAAAAACAAAAACCTAATTTCTAACAAAGAAAAATAATTAAATTGCACTGTTAAAGCCTAGAATGTTATGCAATAATTTAAAATGTATTTTCCAAAAGTACACAATAAGGGGGACCTGGGTGGCTCAGTTGAGCCACCAACTCTGGATTTCAGCTCAGCCCATGATCTCAGGGTTGGTGAGATGGAGCCCCGCGTGGGGCTCTGTGCTGATGACTCTGCTTGGGATTCTCTCTCCTCTCTCTCTCTCTCTCTCTCTCTTCCCCTCCCCCACTCGAGCTGTCTCTCTCAAAATAAATAAACATTAAAAAAAATCATAATAAAAGGGCAATGTTCATGATATGTTTCATAAGAGCGCAATTTACAGAGCTGCATAATACTGTGTATACAAAACTATATAATGACATGCTTTTATAAAATTAAATGTATGATAGAAAAAAGTGAAAAAAGAAATGCATCAAAATATTAGTAGTTGTCTTTGGGTATAGGAATTATAGGCAATTTCTTTTCCTGTGTTATAATAATCAGTAATGGTAAAAATGCTATTATGTATTTTATTAAAAAAAAAAAAAATAAAGACGCCGTGGGCTATTTCTGAGAGTTAGAGGTGTTCCGCCCATAAACCAGTTTGGAAAGTCGTTCTGATCAGCCCAGATAGATTCGCTCAGGCAAGGACTAGTATGGAAAGGCTTAGTGGGAAGTACCACGTCTCTTTTTAAAGGAACGCGGTCCCGTTAGTTTCGCTGTCAGTTTCGCTTTGAAGATGAACTGGAAACCGAAAACAACCGCGCATCTGGAAAACGAAACTGACGAAGTTGCGCGCGAAGGTGTGGAGCAACGTTTCCCCGCCTCTGGAGGCCCAGGGGACCCGGGACTCCCAGCAGCATCCCCTGCCTGGCCCCGCGCCCCGCACCTTTGCCCCGGGCACTTACTTGGCTGCTCCTCGCGCTGCAAGCCTCTCCGCCCCAGCTGGCCCCGGCTGTTGTCCCCGCATGAGTGCACAGCGCCGTCGCTCAGCAGCAGCAGCGAGTGGCGCTCCCCGCTGGCGGCCTGCCGAAGCTCGGGACCGCCCCGGGCCGCAGGCCTCCGGCGCAGAGGTCCTTTGGAGCTGGCGCCCCAGCACAGGTACATCCCGCTCCCGCGCCCGGCCTCCAGTGGCTGTGCGTTAAGCCTGGACCGGCTTGCCAAGGTTAGTGACAGGCTGTGTGCTGATTTGCCGGACACCTGGAGGCTAGGAGGAACAGCCCGAGTCTGATAACATCAGGGAGTCCGACTCCCCACCCCGCAGCAGCACCGCCCTGGCACCCTTAGTCATCGAGCACCCTGGCCAATGGCTTTTGTGGATCAAACGTGACCCTCGAGTGCTGAGGAGCAGAGAGGGACTCCAGAGGAAGAGCTTCTGGAATTACTTACATACTAGCTAAGTCATTTATAAGCTGTGTGATTTTGGGCAAGTTGCCTAAGGAATCCGTGCCTCAGCTACCACGGCAATGAGAATGTGGAGAGTAATACAGCAAATCTAATGTTAGGGTAATTTAACAGATAATACATAATGTTAGAATAATGCCTAGGATGCTTAATAAAAGCATCTGAAGCATTTCCTAAGCTGTTTTTGGCACTGGTAATGCAAAATCCTCATGGTACTAACATTCTGTTTATAAACAGGTAAATAGTATAATGTCAAGTGACAACATGAAGAAATATAACAGTAAAGTAATAGTGGGGTCAGAAGGAAGTTGTATTTTTTAAATACTTATTTCTTTATTAAGGTCTATTTATTTTGAAAGAGAGAGACTGCATGAGTGGGGGAGGGGCGGCGGGGAGAGAGAATCCCAAGCAGGTTCTGCACTGCCAGTATGGAGCCTGACTAGGGATTCGGAGGGCCTGAAGTGACAACCATGAGATCATGACCTGAGCCGAAATCAAGAGTCAGAAGCTTAACCAGCTGAGCCACCCAGGCGTCCCGGGAACTTGTATTTTTTGATAAGATTTCAGAGAACACTTCTCTGATGAAGTGACATTTGAGTAGGGAGCTTAGGGGACATGGGACATGAGGGAATGAATCATGTTCATATCTAATGGCAGAGGGTGAAGGAGAGCAGTTGGAAGGTTTTTTTGTTTTTTGTTTTTTTTTTAAGAAAAGCAGTTGTTAGTATTTAATGAACCTCTCTCCATGTGACTTCAGGCTACCAGGACACAGGCTCCCCCCACGCCTTTAATCTCCTCAGCTCTTCTACTCAAGAATTTGGCCTTCACGATGACAGGCTGTTTAGGGAGCTTTCCCTTTCCCAATACTTTGTAGTAGCCCGATCACACCACATCAATGATAGGAGCAGCTCCAGTCTTGTTTTTGGCAGCATTTACCCGTGTCTGCTCACTGACCAAGGTCCATAGTTTATCAAGGTTAACAGTTGGATAGAAGCTCTGGTTCCTTTTTAAGTGGTAATGCCTCACACCAACTTTTCCAAAGTGACTTGGATGATATTTGTCAAAGTTGATCCTGTGGTGATGCATGCTGCCAGCATTATCCCGGCCTCCTGGGTGCTTCCAGTGCTTGCCGATGAGGCCGTGGCCATGGCTCACGTGGCCCCAAAGTTTCCGGGTCTTTCTCAGTCTGGATGGCATGTCAGCAGCCTAGAAGAAAGAGCACAGTTGGAAGGTCTTGAAGAGAGAAGTGACATGATCTGACTTTAGTTTTAAAAGATTCCTTCTGACTGCCATGTAGAATATAATAGAACAAAAATGGAAGCAGAAAAGCCAGTTAGGAGAGGCTGCTGTAGGAGGCCAGGTTGGAAGGATGCCCTTGGGACTAAGGCAGTACCCTAGAAGGAAGGAGAGAAGAAATGAACACATTCAAGATGTTTTGAAAGAGTCCACAGATTTGCTGATGGGTTGGAAGAAGGAGGAGAGAAAAAAAGAAAGGGATGAGGATTATTCCAAGGTTGGCCTGAACAGCTGGGTGAATGGTAGTTCCCTTTCTTGGCATGGGGAAGCCTGAGTGAAGCTTCACTTTGGGGCTGGTGGGTCAGGAGTCCAGTCTGGTATTAACTGTGGGATGCTTGATATATAAGGAGGCAATAGGATTAACTGTTTTGGAGTTGTGCAGAGGAGTCAGGGTGGAGTCATAAAATTGAGAGTCTCAGTGTAGAAAGGATACTTAAAGCCAGATGGGGGATTGAGATCACTCAGTGGGAGGTGAATGTGGCTAGCCTATAACAGAGGACGGATCCTAGAAGGAAGACCAGGAAGGGTGGCATGTACCAAGCAGGTGACGAACAAGGGAATGATCATCTTTGACAATTGCTTGTTGAGCAAGATATGGATTGAGTATTGATCTTTAGGTTTGGCAAAATAGAGGTCGTTGGTGACTCTGACAATGTTAGCCATCATTGGCATTACTGTTTTATTTTTATTTTTACTTTTTTAAGTTTATGTATTTATTTTGACAGTGAGAGAGAGGGAGTGCATAATACATGTACAAGCAGGGAAGGGGGGCGGTGGTGGCGGTGGAGGAGTTAGAGAGTGAGGGAGAGAGAATCCCAGGCAGGCTCCAAGCTGTCAGTGAGGAACCTGACTTGGGACTTGAATGCATGAACCGTGAGATTATCACCTGAGCTGAAGTTATTGAGCCACCCAGGCACCTACCCTGAATGTATTTCTTAAAAAAACAATCATCTGGAGAGCTAACATGTAAATGTATTGTGTCCCCATCACCTAGCACAGTGTCTGCCACATAAAAAGAACTCAATAAAAGTTAGTGAGATAAGTAAATACAATGCAACTTAAACCGATCATACTTCTATTGCTTGAGAAAGAGATAACTAGATAACTCTCAGTTCATCTGTGCTCATGCACTTGAAAATGGTAGCTCCATTTATTGAATATTTACCATGTGTTGGCTATTTTATTTATTTGTTTATTTATTTTTAAAGTTTATTTATTTATTTTGAGAGATAGAGTGAGCAGGGGAAGGGCACAGAGAAAGGAAGAGAGAATCCCAAGCAGGCTCCACACTGTCAGTGCAGAGCCCGACACAGGGCACAAATTCACCAATGGTGAGATCATGTCCTGAGCCCAAATCAAGAGTCAGACGCTTAACTGACTGAGCCACTCAGGTGCTCTATGTGTTGGCTATTTTATGTAAAATACCTACTTTAGTTCTTTCATCAGTTTTTCTCAGTTAAGATTCTTTTGGTTGCAAGTGACAGAAAATATGACCTAAGCTCATTGAAGCAAAAGAAATTTACTGTAGATTGCATTATGCTTATTCAAAAATATTTGATTTGCCTCTCTGCCCTATGGCATCAAGCTTGAGCATGTGAATGTGTTCTCGCCAATGACATGCCAGCATGGAGTGTCTTCTGGGCAGATGGTTTAAGGGCCAACAATTATTTACCTACTCTCTTTTCCCTCTATTACAACTGTTGATTTTCCAGATCGAGATTAGCTTCATCATCCTGGGTCCCAGATTAGAAACCATAACCTAGCAGAGTTATAGGTAATCTTTGTAGCATAAGTGAAAAATCAGTGTTCATTGTTGTAAGTCCCTGAGTTTTTGGAAGGTACTTGTTATTGCACAGATTGCCTAACTTAGAGTTTTCTGACATTCACATACTGAAAAGTCCAATCAGCATGGCTGATTTCAGGAAAGACTGTCAACAAGGACTTAATGTCAGGGAAACTGGCTGACATGTGACTTTTGATCTCGGGGTTGTGAGTTCAAGCCCCACACTGGGTGTAAGATTACTTAAAAATAAGATCCTAAAAAGAAAACAAGTGCTTAATGTCCTAATGATTCCATTTCTCTGTACCTCTTCACCCTATCTCCTGCTATGAGGACTTTGTCTTCCGGCTCCTTTGAGATAGCAAGAGAGTTTTGACAACTCTAATCTTTATTTATTTATTTATTTATTTATTTATTTATTTATTTTTAACCATACACCACATTTATTTTTCCAAAGAACTTCCAAACTCCCTCCTTGCTACAAAATAACAAACAAAAACATTAATAATATAGAGGTAGGAGTAATTTTTGAGGTTAAATTGTCATCTTAGTAGGCATCAAACCCTAGCTGAATTGCCTTGTGTGTAATAAAAGATATTCTTATGCCCTGAAATAGATCATGAGATACTTGGGTGACAAACAGCCTTTTAATTTCAATGACACCTAGAGCCTCCCAGGATCTACTCTCCATTCTCTGCCTTCTCTTATTTCCATGTTTCGGTTTTGTACTGAAAAGCAGCCACTTCTACATCCTTGATCAGACACTAACAGCAGACCAGACATGGTAACTATAGTTCTCTCCCTCCCGACAACTCTAATCTTTATATCCAACTCTCTGCTTCACAGCCTTGGAGAATGTGGTGTTTAGGTGTGATGCTCTCACATGTCTCCCCCTGAGCCAATCAAGGCTGCCAGGAGATCGAGTCAGTCAGTCACTTGGCAGATTTGTTGGCCACATGGGGGTGGAACCTCACCCAAGCAGTTGGTCTGAGAGTGAGGAGTAGGCAGATTCCAAAATGAAAGCTGGGCATGTTGCTGGAAGAAGTGGGGAACGGACGCTAAGGAGATAAGCAACAAGTATTTTCCGTATTGTGTATCAATCATGTAAAATAGATATTATTATTCTTATTTGTGGGTAAGGAATCAGGCTCAATGTTTTGGTAACTTTGGCATGTGAGTGACAGGATATTAACATTGGTCAATTTGGCTAGAAAGCCTATTTAATTTCCACTATAACACACTCTTCAAGGTCTCTGATCTCGCCTCTTGTGCCCCCCTCAGGTTGATGGCACATCCTCACAACCATTCCACCTAGACAACTCCCGATTCATCTCATATTCCCTCCCCACTGCAAAATCCTTCCTGAACCAATTAGTTGCTGAAGGATGGATGTGGGCTCAGATCAGCAACATTTCATTTTCTACCCATTTTCTACCTCCACCACTCCTACCCTTCCTCAGCTCTTTTGCAATGATCTCTCACATGTCTGTATCTCTAATATCTGGCATCTCTAATTGATCTTATATATTCTCCTAAGAGTTATATGCAGAAAGCACAGGTCTGATCATATTACTTAGCTTTTTAAGTAGGCCTATTGCTACAGAAAAATAAGTACAAAATCCTTTGTGTATAATTTACGGCCCTGTGTAATCTGCTTGTGACTGACCTTTCCAGCTGCATCTCACCAACAGTTACAGGCATCACACCCTCATATACCCACCCATACACAGGGACTATTTTCACAATGAACAGCCTGCCTTTTCCAATTGCCTACTTTCTTTTTTCCAATTCCATGCCTTTGTTCATAATATATCTTCTGTCTAGAATCTCCTTTTCCCCCCTTATGGGGAAAATTTTTGAAAATATGTGCATCTGATAGGCCTTTTCTATGGAGTCTTTCTTGGACTCCATAATATCAGTTACTCCTCTTTCTAGGCTCCTACAACAAATGATGCCCTTAGTATACACACACTCCCCAACTTGAAATTAATTTCGCTCCATATGGTTATATTATTCCATCTTTGCCCAACCAACTCTGTGAAAGACCTTAACATCTTTGTAGCCTCACCAAAGCCTAGCAAAGTGTCTGTTATATAATATATGTGAAATATAGTGCCTGGCACTTAAAAGGCACTCAGTGACTATCAGCTGAATTAAGTAAAATCCGTGGTTAATAGATTTCATCTTTACTGAGTACACAAAACATAATAATTGTCACTCACATTAGTATTCACATTTTGCAAAATCCTTCCAGCTGTTTTACCTCATGTGTCCTCAGAAGCACAGAGTGGGTAGGCATGGGAAGGAACACTGTTCCTATGTCACAGATGAAGAATTTAGGCTCAGAGATGTGAAAGTGATTTGTTTCAAATTACAGATAAGTGAGTGGAATAGCCCAAGATTTTTCTTTCCACCATATCATTGTGTCTAATGAGCTTCCCTTTCTGAGAGAACACCCAGGTGAAAAAACAGAAAAACAATATAAATTGACTGTCATCATATGTTTAAAATCAATCTTTGAAGATAATTTATACCTAACCTTTCCTACCAATAACCTATTTTTCTTTTTTCCTAACAGCGATTTCTGGAAGACAGGAGAATTGAGAGAAGCAAAAGAAAATAGCATTCCCTAACTACCTACCACATGCCAGTTTCCCTCACAGTAGATATACCCATGTAAGTTTTGCAACCGCCCCATAAGGTCCATATATGTCCTTGCATACAGATAATAACCCAAGCCTCAGGAAATTTTAGTGATTTGCCCAAGATAAATAGTAAGAAAAATGGGAGACCCCAGATTCAAATCATACTTCCTTTCTCCACTGCCTTTCTACCAAACAGCACTTACTCAAAGTGAGGTGAGAAGGATGTTACAAAGAGAATGAGAGAATGAACCTTCAAAAGGTCCTTACAAGCAAACGGGACTGAGGAAAGACAATAAACCAGTCAGGAGGGGTGAAAACAGCCCTGACGTCAATCCCTGAGGATCAGAAAGAAGGACACCTGAGAAGGGTCACTGCAATTCCATTGCTTTCCTCTGCCATCCTCTTCCTAGGCTCACTTCTGCTTTAACCTTGATGCTTCTGAGTCCAGTGTCCATCCTCTGTGCTGCTTAGCTAGGACAGCCCTTAGACTGGACAAATGGAAAATCTAACCCATTCTATACATTAGCTCCGTTTGTGATTACACTCCAGCTGCCACCCCAGTTACTGACAGGTAGCTCCCTGGCAGATGTCAAGTGGACAAGACAATTAGGACAGCTGGTACAAGTCAGTGGGAGAAAAAACTGACTTACCTATCAGAATGGCTCACATGAACAAGACAAGAAATAACAGGTGTTGGTGAAGAGGTGGAGAAAGGGAAACCCTCTTACACTCTTGGTGGGAATGCAAACTGGTGCAGGCACCGTGCACAACACTATGGAGTTTCCTCAAAAAGTTAAAAATAGAACTACCTTATAACCCAGCAATTTCCCTGCTAGGTATTTCCCCAAAGAATACAAAAATACTAATTCAAAGGGACACATGCACCCCTATGTTCACAGCATTATCTACAGTAGCCAAAGTATGGAAACAGCCCAAGTGTCCATTGCCTGATGAAATGAATAAGGAAGATGTGTATATATATGCAAGGGAATATTTCTCAGCCATAAAAAAGAATGAAATCTTGCCATTTGCAATGACATGGATGGAGCTAGAGAGTATTACACTAAGTGAAATAAGAGAAAGACAAATACCATATGATTTCACTTATGTATGGAATTTAAGAAACAAAATAAAGGGAAAATGAGAGAGAAAGAGAGAGGCAAACCAAGAAATAGGCTCTTAACTATAGACAACAAATTGATGGTTACCAAAGGGGAGGTGGGCATGAGGAATGGGTGAAATAGGTGATGAGGGTTAAAGATGTCCACTTGTGATGAGCACTGGGTGTTGTATAGAATTGTTGAATCATTATATTATACACGTGAAAATAGTATTACACTATATGTTAACTAACTGGAATTTAAATAAAAACTTAAAAAAACACCCCAAAATAAAAAAACCGACCTCCACAAACCCTGATGTTTCAACCTTACACAGTTTTTTTTTTTTAAGTTTATTTATTTATTTTGAGAGAGAGAGCTTGTGCATGAGTGGAGGGGGGCAAAGAGAGAGAATTCCAAGCAGACTCTGTACTGCCAGCATGGAGCCTGATGCAGGGCTTGAACTCACGAACTGAACCATGAGATCATTACCTGGGCTGAAGTCAAGAGTCAGAGGCTTAACTGACTGAGCCACCCAGGCAACCCTGTCTGCTTATAGATAAGAAATGGTAGTTTTGACTTCTAACTCTAGATGGCAGTATTAGTCAACTTGATCTCTTTATTTTTTCTTAAAACAAAATTTTTTTAACATTTATTCATTTTTGAAAGACAGAGAGAGCGCGAATGGGAGAGGGGCAGAGAGAGAGGGAGACACAGAATCTGAAGCAGGCTCCAGTCTCCAAGCTGTCAGCACAGCGCCCAACGCGGGGCTCAAACTCATAGACTGTTGAGATCATGACCTGAGCTGAAGTCGGCCACTTAACCCTCTGAGCCACCCAGGCGCCCCTCTTTATTTTTTCTTTAATGGTAGCAACCATTTTTCATGGCTGGCTGACTTATGGTTGACATCTCTTCTCTATAGGTAGTCTTACAATTATTCACAAGGATTTTAATGATTTTCTTTCCCATGCTCATTGGAAGATATTAGTATTTAAATTACTTAGAAAAAAAACAAAATGCTGTACTCACATGTTATATTATTATTGTAATTGCCATAACACATTGCATTGTAATGTTAACAATCTCAGAACACCAGAATATAGTCCTGAACTGGGAAGAAAGAGGAAAAGTGCCTCTGAATCCTAGAAATGGTTACCACTCAAGCCAGGGGCTTCAAAACATGTTAGCCAATAATAAATTGAGGGCTGCCTGAAATTTGTATATGAAACACTGTTTCACTTAATTTGTTAACCTGTGTGAACTAGTGCAGCTTTACCTGTAAATTAGGATTATTTTCATCTGAATATAAAAAAGCTGTCAAATAATAATAGTTTAAATACAGAGTAATGGTTTAAATACAAGTTTATTTCTCTCACACATAAAAAGCGCTGAGGTAAAGGGTGCTTGGGTGGCTCAGTCAGTTGAGCAACTGACTCTTGATTTTGGCTCAGGTCATGATCCTAGTGTTGTGGGATCAAGCCCTGCCTTGGGCTCCCCAATGGGCATGGAGCCTGCTTGGGATTAGCTCTCTCTTCCTCTGGCTCTCCTCCCTGCCCCATAGGTATGCAGTCAGGGGCTCATCTGACAGCTCCATTATTTTCCAGAAACTCACACACCTTCTATCTGCTTCATTAGAGAACCGAATTTACACTTCACGTTCCAAGATGACTGCCGGGGTTGTAGCTGTCACAGCTGTATTCTAAGCAGCTTAAAAGGAGGAATGAGGTTGCTTCCCCAAGTCCCACACCACATTTCTGCATGCATCTGATTTACCAAAACTTCACCTGGCTGTAGTAGTAGCATGAGATGCTGTAAAATGTAATTTTTAGCAGCACCTTACAACCCCAAAGGGGTTGTTACCTTCCTGTCACCAAGGAAGAAGGAGACGATATTAAGTAGCAACATGTCTTCTCCATAACCTCCAACATACTGGAACACACTTGTTTGCTCATTACCTGTGGCTGCTTTTCTGCTCCAATGGCAGAGTGTCACAGCAACTATATTGCCTGAAAAGCCTAAAATATTTCCTATCTGGCCTTTACAGAAGCTGTTTACAGACGCTTGGTTTAGACTGACGCTGGAGAAACAGGGAGAAGAGACAGCATAGGAGCAGGGACTAGGGTGAGGTGAGTGAGGCACACACTATTTAAGAGAAAGAATGCCAAAAATCTAATCAAATAACATTTAATGCAGTATTTCTAAAAATCAACACTAACGCCAAAAAGCCATGATGAACAAAATATCAAAATTTAAAAGAAGCAAGGATCAATACCAGTGTTTTACTGTGCCATTTCAGAGACTGAAACATAAGGAAAATCAGTAACTATGGAGATTTTTGGCGCTGCCTTTAACTTTTGCATGGAAGGCAAGTGCCTCACTCACTGCCCCCTGGTGGTGGCCCCGGTGTTACAGAGGTAATCTGGAGGCAGTGAGGATGGATGATGAGGGACAAAACAAGGTGGCAGAAGATATGGAGACTTGGGAGTGGATTTCAGATCTTAGATCTGAGGTCTCCATTTTTACGGGGAAATTTTCACTCATTTCACCCAAAGTAAAAGCCAAAGAGCATGTAGGCTGTGCAATTCAGCCACAAGTCCCTCAGCTCTACAACCTCATTCCTAAGTACTCTCCTCCTGGTTTCCTTCCCATTAACCAGCTGGATTCCTTACAGTGCCTTCGCAAAGCCAGGAATGCTTCACCTCAGAACACTTGCTCTCTCGGTTTCTCCTCCCTGGAGTCCTCATCCCCCACATGCACAGGGCTCATGTCTCACCTCCCAGAGGCCTCTCCTGACCACGATTTTTAAGATTAGACCTAGTTCTCCATCCCACTCCCTCCCTGTTTTATTTTTTCCATTGTATCTATCAACCTCTAGTCTAGAATGTACTGATTTACTGAGTTTATGGTTTGTCTTTTATTGCCCAATTGCATGTTCTGTGAAGGCAGGATTTCTATCTGCTTTGCCACCATGGAATGCCCAGCATCCTCATCTCTAGTTTTCATCTAGAGAACCAGCCCCCCATCAATACTTGAGGACTAACAGCAGATCCAATAGAATGCATGGTGACAAAGGGAAAAGGAGGAATTATTCTCTTTTAAGGTCTTGGGCATTAGTTCTAACAGTGAACAAATACGCTTTCTACTTCAGCAAAAATGACAGTCTGAAGTGTGAAAATTCTCACATTGCCCCCTGTGACCTGTTGACTGGTCTTCCTATACGCTCATTTTCCTGCCTCTTGGAATTCCTAACTCCCTGTAAAATCCTAAATTAATTGCTTCCCCTTTTCAAGGGCAGCTTTAATCACAACAGCCAATTCTAGGAACACTTCTACAGAAAAGGGAAATCAGTTATTTCTCTGTGTTTATCTATAAAGATAGGGTAGTGTTTTATTGTTGTTTTTTGTTTTTTTGTTTTCTGTTGGCACTTTCCTTGACTATATTATCACGCACACTTTTCTGTTTCAGGCCGAGGTGATCTATCTGTAATCTGTTACCCTCTTGCTGTTTCTGCCAAGAATTAGTCATAAGTCATTTGGCTTCCTCACTTATACTTTTCAATTGCTGCTTCTCACAGTGAGTCCCTGCTTATTTTAGCAGGTGTATAAAGTAACAGCTGGTTGCCTGGCCATGCCTAGACAGCTAAAAGGTACTGTGGGTAGGACAGTCACGAAGAAGGAAGGAATAAGCTGAACTTGACAGTTAAAGAAAGAGAGGTCCTATATCCTAACTGCAACCTGTCCAGAGAATGTATCTTCCCATCACCCCAGATATTATACCTATGCTGGTAATTACTGAAATCTGAATATCAAAATAGTTTTTATACAGAGGGAATAATCACTATATGTACAATTCAAATATGGCTTTAAATCCTCCCCCAAATTCCTTAGCGATTGATTTTTCCATCTCATACCATAAAATAAATATATTTTAAAATAATTACCCTGTCCACCTAATAACAATAAGAGAAGTATATCAATTGCTTAGGTCAGGGGTCAGTAAGCTTTTGTATACCGAAGGGCCAGATATAGAGCCAGATAACATAAATGTTTTGGGATTTGCAGTCCATATATTCTTTTTTTGAGTTTTTATGTATTTATTTTGAGAGAGAGCGTGCACGCAAAGCAAGAACAGAGAGAGATGGAGAGAGAGCATCTCAAGCAGGCCTTGTGCTGATAGTGCAGAGCCTGATGCAGGGCTCAGTCCCACGAACCGTGAGATTACTACCTGAGCTGAGATCAAGAGTTGGACGCTTAACCATGCAGTCCATATGTTCTTGTCACGATTATTCAACTCTGACATGGTATCATGAAAGTAGCACAAGCAATGTATAAATAAATGAGTATGACTGAGGTCCAGTAAAACCTTGTTTATACATTTAAACTGGAATTTCAGATAATTTTTGTGTGTCACAAAATATTATTCTTTATTTTTTTCAGCTATTAAAAAATATATAATCCATTCTGAGTTCACAGGCCATGCAAAAATGGAGGGGAAGGGGCAGACCAGATTTGACTCATGGGTCATAGTTTGTTTGCCAGTCCCTGGCCTAGGTTTAGCAGTCACACAAGTAACCTCAGGGCATCTATTCCATAGAAGTAAGGGCATATTTGTAAGTAAGGATATTTATATATGGATTTTTTAAAAAACTTTCTTGGATTGGCAGGAGAAAGAAAGAAAACTAAATGAAATTTCCTTTAATAGGAGAGTGATTGAATAAACTGTAGCATAGCCAATGGAATATTAGGGAGTCATCAAAAAGAGTGAGTTAGATCTATACTAGTAGTCTTGGAAGAATTTTCATGATTTATTTATTTATATGTATTTTGAACGACAGAGAGAGAGAGAGAGAGAGAGAGAGAGAGCCAGCATGAGCTGGGGAGGGGCAGAGAGAGAGGGAGAGAGAGAATCCCAAGCAGGTTCCACGCAGTCAGCACAGAGCCTGATGAGGGGCTCAGACTCAAGGAACCATGAGATCATGGCCTGAACCAAAATCAAGAGTCAGACAATTAACTGACTAAGCCACCCAGGCACCCCTCATGATTTACTTTTAAGCTAAGAGAGCACATTGGAAATAAGTGATTTCTCTTTTCCTTCTTTTAGTATAATAAACAATCTCATTTTCATAAAATAAATAATGAACATCCCATCTATTTCTATGAATAGGATTTGTGAGAGTGCAGGAGTGCCTGGGTAGCAGGGTTGGTTAAGTGTCTGGCTCTTGAACTTGGATCAGGTCATGATCTCACAGTTTGTGAGTTTGATCCCTACAAAGGATTGGGGGGGTGGTGTGTGTGCCTGGGTGGCTCAGTCAGTTAAGTGTCCGACTTAGCCTCAGGTCATGATCTTCAGGGTTCATGGGTTTGAGCCCCATGGCAGGCTCTGTGCTGACAGTTCAGAGCCTGGAGCCTGCTTGGGATTTTGTGTCTCCCTCTCTGTCCCTCCCCCACTGGTGTTTTTTTTTCTCTCTCTCTTTCTAAAAAATAAATAAATGTTTAAAAAAAATTTAAAAAAAGGATTTGTGAGAGTAGGAGTTAGGGAGTAAAGAAAAGAGGGAAAGACATAAGATCCCACTTATGTAAAATTATACATGGTGCACATAAAAAAGATACAAAATTGTGATCAGCAAAATGTTAATGGTGGTTATTACAGGATGGTAGAATTTCAGATGGTGTTTTCTTTTCCCTTATGATTTCATGTGTTCTTTGATTGTTTATAATAAGGATAAATTACTTATGTATTCTAGAGGAAAGATAATGCTATTTTTACTTCAAAGAAAAGATTTAACTATAATGTTTATCAAACTGCCATCTCTTTTTTTTTTTGAGTTTATTTTTTTTAAGTAATCTCTATACCCAACATGGTGCTCAAATTTACAATCCTGAGATCAAGAGTCATGCTCTACTGACTGAGCCAGTCAGATGTTACCAAACTGCCATTTCTAAATATTATTAAAAGGTTGGAAACTAACAAAAAATCCAATAGTAGGGATGACACTGCTAAGTCTTTTGGTACAGCTTATACAACAGAATTGGCCTTTAAAAAGATGTTGTCAGTGGTAGAGATTGCTGGCTTTACAAGTGGATAGATCTGGGTGTAAATCCAGACTCACAAATACCAGTTAAGCATCTTAAGGAAGTCTTTTCAGACCCTGGTGAAATTTCCTCATCTGTAAAATTGGAATAGTAATGTAATTTTGTTATTTTAGCAATTAACATATAGTACAGACTCATTTTTTTAAAATTTTTTTAGTACAGGCTCTTTAAATGTCATCTAGTGAGTGTAGTAGTTATTTTGGGGGGTTTATGTGGAATTTAAAAATTGTATGCAATGAATATGTCTTAAAATTTTTAACATTTATTTATTTTTTTGAGAGACAGAGAGAGACAGAGCGTGGGGTGGGCGTGGGGGTGGTGCAGAAAGAGAAGGAGACACAAAATCCGAAGCAGGCTCCAGGCTCCCAGCTGTCAACACAGAGCCCCATGCAGGGCTTGAACCCACAAGTTGTGAGATCATAACCTGAGCCAAAGTCGGACACTTAACCAACTGAGGCACCTAGGCACTCCAAATGGTTTTTTTTTTTTTTTTCATAAAAGAGAAAAGGACTACTTTTGATTACAATGACAGAGTTTACTTCAGAATGAAATGGTTTCTAAAAATCAGTCAGTTTGGAATTGAAGGCAAGGTACCTGTTATAGTACAATGTAGGTTGGGCTTGGGAGAGAAAGGCTTGCTGGGTGTAAGAGTGACAGGTAACAATTACAGGAAGAGTAACAAGTGAAACTCGCCTGCCTGTGTGGAGCATCATAGAAAGAAATATTGAACAGGCCTGACTATGAAAGGAGAGAAGACAGAAGAGATGCCAGGCTGCACGGTCATCAGAGAAAAATAAGTCCATTCTCCATTAAGGTGAAGGCAAGACACCCTGTAACTTGGTTGACAAATAGTTACAATGGATAAATGGATGGTTTTCAGGGTTGTGCATTTAGGATCAGGTTGTCTGGACCACAAAGAATGAACTAAGAAGGAAATCCTTCACTCTGTATTTGAAGAGAACCCTGAATTATGGAGAAATTGTGTGGGAAAATATTCATAACCCAATTAAAGGGTATATGAAGGTGTAACTGCTGTAATCCATTTAGTCACTCAATAAATATTTATTGAGCACCTACATTGTGTGAGCACTCATGATATACCAATCACAGATCAAGATGTGCTTTGTTTTGAATCTGAGTAACTTTGCTGTCTGATCCCAAGATGAATGATGTCCATGTTCACAACATGTTTGGAGGTTTATGAGGACAATGGGACAATGTGAGTAGTCTTTGTAGCTTACCCAACTGGATGAGGAACTAATGAGTTAGGATTACTAGCTGTGCCTAAGGCAATGTGGTTCAACACATAAAGGGCTGTGGCATCAGACTACCAGGATTCAAATTCTGGTAAGTTTCTATAATACTAGGTAAGTTTCTTCATCTGTTTGAACCTCCATGTTCTCAACTGTAAAATGAAGATAATAGCATTTACCTGAGAGGATTTTTTTCCCTCTAATTAAGAATTAGTGAAATAAAATATATGGGTGACCCTTGAACAATGCAGGGGTTAGGGGCACTTGAAAGAAGACTTCAGCTGCTCCATTTGAACTCAGACTTGCTAGTTGGGTTCTTCTTTCCAGCTTGTCTCTTGGCCCAGGCGGAAGACCCTGAGGGCAAAGCATCCCCTGATGAGAACCAAAATAACTCCCTCGAGCAATAAAAATTGCCCTGAGCCAGCAAGCCCCCACCTGTGATTGACTCCAAGACGATGATTGATTTGGCCTTCACTGCCCACCTGCACAAACCCACCCACCTTTGCCCCACATTTTCCTTATATAAACTTGGAAGTATTTTCGGCACTTTGGAGACAGTCTTTGAGATGCTGGTCTGCTGTCTTCCCAGTGTTGGCCTCACTGAAGTAAATTCCTTTCTTGTTTCACCACCCAGTTCTCTCTGCCTTTGAATTTTGTCCCCAGTGAGTGGCTGAACCTGGTCTGTTTGGGCCCCCCACAGCCAGGTACGCTTGCACGCCTGCGCACAAACCATACACTGATCCCCGTCATAGTCGGAGATCCACGTAAAACTTTTGGCTCTCCTAAAACTTAACTCCTAATAGCCAAGGGTTGACTGGAAGCCTTACCGATGACGTAGTTGATTAACACATATTTGTATGTTACATGTATTATATATCGTAGTCTTAAAATAGCATAAGCTAGAGAAAAGAAAATATTAAGAAAATCATAAGGAAGATACATTTACAGTACTGTACTGTATTCATATATATATATATATATATATATATATATATATATATAAACAATATATAAGTGGACCTGCACAGTTCAAACCTGTGATGTTCAAGGGTCAGCTGTATAGGGAATGCCTGGTGTGATGCCTGCAATAGCAAACAACAGCACCCAGTAGATATGAGCTTTTATTATTATTTCACCCTTGTGTAGCACTAGAAAGAAGCAAGTTAACATACACCAAACCAGAACCAGGCCTGAGAAGAAGAAAATCAAAGATGCCAGGAAACAATTCGTCTGACGTGTCCTGGTTAAGAGTGAACTTTAATAGCTAAACTCTCCTGTGAAAATTCTTTAAGGGGATGTTACTGTTTTGTACTTTTAGGCTTGGCCTCATTAAGAGGCGTGGTTTTGGAACCATATGTCTAGTAGAGAGTAGTCCTCTTAGGGATGACCTATGCACAGAGAAAGGGATAACTGTCATTGTCCTGGAGAAAATAGGGAGTCCATGGTCAAGTAGAGCTTCCCCGAGAAACACCCATTCTAACTCATTGACACAAGTGCTGCTGTCTATTCGAGGGGAAAGGAAGCTGCAGACCATGTTAAAGCCCCATGGCCTTGGAGCTCTTGTCAGTGTACAATGAAATTCATTTTCATTCATTCAACTTATGTTTATCGAATGCCTGTCCAGTGTCAGGTAAGATGCTAGAGGCCTGAGGATACAGCATTAAGAGGGAAAAACCGATCCTACCAGCCCCACCCTGCCTTCATGGACTTCAGGAGAGAGAGAGGGGGAGAAGGAGGCATTAGTCATATGATCACTGAAATAAATGTAAAAATATAGTAAGTGCTATTAAGGAAAGGTATATGTTGCTGTGATACCATGTAATAGAAAGACTTATCAGGTTAATGAGATCATAAAGCTTCCTAGAGGAAATGATGCCAGGTGACAATGGGAAAGATCAGTGCTCCAAACAGTGAACACATTGTGCAAAGGTACTGTGGTAGAAGGAAGTATGACACCTTTGAGGAAAGACCATCAGTGAGATGGAAGAAGCTAAGACATGCTATTCAGAACTAACATTTGTTGAGTACCTATTAAGTTCTAAGCACTTTACACTGATTCTCACAACAATCCTAGGAGGTAGATACTATCTTTATTCCTATTTTGTACAGATGAAGAAACTGGAACACACAGAAATTAAGTAATTATTATTCAAGGTTATTCAGTTAGTAGATGGTAGAGTGGAAATAAGATTGGTTTGAAGAAGTAGGACAGGACCAAAACATGCAGAAATTCATAAGCCATGTTAAAATTGTTGATTTTTATACTAAAGGAAAAAGGAATTTACTGAAGTGTTATTGAAGAAGGAAAGCACTGTGTGTGTGTGTGTGTGTGTGTGTGTGTGTGTGTGTGTATTAACAAACATATTTGCATTTCAAAACAGTCATTTGAGGTGTAGCATGAGAACTAGTTGAAAGGACTGGAAGAGTAGACAGACAAACCAATTAGGAGGTGACCGCTGTTCTCTGGACAAGAGCAAGAGGTGATGGCCCCAGGACTGGGGAGTTGGCCCCGGAGAAGGACAGAGTGGATGTGTTTGAGGTATATTTTGGAGAAAAAGTGGATGAGGAGTTAGGAGGGGACGTGTCCAGGGTGAACCCCTAGGTATCTGGCTGGTGTAACTGAATGGAGGATGGTGTCGTTTTAAGATGCAGAGAGCACAGGAGGGGGAGCAAACCTGGGCATAGGAAAGAAGATCACAAATTCCAGGTATTTTGAGATACTCCACTTGGCAAAGTCAAGAAGATAGTTGTATGTGTGGGTCTGGAGCTCAGATAGGTCTGTGCTAGAGACTGAATTAGGGACTCATCTGTGATAGTGGTAACTGCAGACACAGAATGGATGAGACCAGTAAGGGACTGAAGAATGAGAAGAGAGAGACGATTGCTCAATATGTGGTGAGGAAGCCCAAGCTTTTCTTGGCCTTGGTGCAGCCCTTCATGTCTTTTTTTTTTTTTTTTTTTTAAACTTCCTGATCCACACCCTCTCCTCTGTAAAAGCAAAATAAATCCAACTGAAAGTCAGAAGAAGAAGCTTATCAAGAAAATGATATAATGGCTTGAGTTAACCCTTGAGCCACCTTCGCTTTTTCCATTTATTAAGTTTGAAACATTCCTTCTACAAGGAAATAATTAACCTAACAATTCTGCCTTAATCCCTTCAGGACCTCCTTAATATTCAAAAAGCATTTTCTCTATGAAAAGTCAGACTAAACACGCCAGACAGTAACTTGCCAAATAATGCTCCCAAAGGCTTGGAAGAATTATTTCAGTTTCTACATGAGTTTGTCTTATAGATATGGAATAACGTGAGCACTCTGAGAGGTTGACTCTTTATTTTAAAAAAGTTTTAATTCCCAGAGCTCTTATTTCATCCATAGACTGCTAGGTATTGAGCATCCACCAAGGGAAAATACATATCTAAGCTCTTATACTGTTTATTCATGCTATTGTTATTTTTTAATAGAGAATTTTTTAAAAAGGCTTTATTTTTAAATAATCTCTACACCCAACACGGGACTTGAACTCACAACCCCGAGATCAAGAGTTACACACTCTACCAACTGAGCCAGCCAGGCACCCCCATCCTATTATTAAAATAGCTCTGGCACAGGGCTGCCTGGGTGGTTCAGTTGGTTACTTGAGGACTTCAGCTCAGGTCATGACCTCATGGTTCGTGGCTTTGAGCCCTGTGTCAGGGTCTGTGCTGACAGCTCAGAGCCTGGAGCCTGCTTCAGATTCTGTGTCTCCCTCTCTCTCTGCCCCTCCCTGGCTCACGCTCTGTCTCTGTCTGAAAAATACATGAACATTCAAAAAAATTTTTTTAATTGCTCTGGCACAGATATATCTAACATGAGAGTTTTCATGAGATAAAAATCTGAACCTTAAAAGAAAGCAGTACATAACTCCTTCAGTTCATAAGCCATTGAAGATGAACTTTTTCACTGAAGTTTAATAGTGAAGTTTCTTTCTCATTCTGATGGGGATTGTGAAGTATCTGAGCAACGCAGTGTTGAATACTAGAGGCAAGCAGGGTGAGCCGTGCCAGTATTTTCTGAACCATTTAACTATCAGAATCAAGAAAGCAAGTAGTTACAACTTCAGTTTTGTGACTGTCTGGGTTGCATTTGTTGAATGTATACAGAGTGAGTCAGACATCCAGCAGGAAACAGGTGGCACAATGACATTAAAATAGGCCAAGTAGGTTGATCAAATGGACCATTTTCAAAAGTGTGGGAAGAAGTGTAGAGGAAAGCAACCAGGACAGGGTAGGTTCCTGGGGCAATGATCCCTAGGCCCAAAGGGACACAGGGAAGTATTGGTCACAAAACCCAGAAAGAGTAATTCAAAAAAGTTTTGTGGAGAGGATCACTTTGAGAGGAACTGTGATCTTCCAAGGGAAAGGTGCAACCAACTTTAAGTGACCCTGCAGGGAGGCAAACAAGGGAGTAAATATTCTCCCTTACCTCTCCTTCCTCCTTGTTGGCGCCCCTCACCTAAGCACTGACTAGTCCATTCAGGTGGGCAGGCAGCAGAGTGGAGAGGGTGGGGAGGATCTGATGGGAGAAACAGAAGAGAGTGAGCACAAACAGGAAGAGTGGCAAATGAACTCAAATCAGTAGATAGAAGGTTCTAGAGTGGGGGTAGGGTGATGGCAATGGTTTCATATAAGGACGCTGGAGAGGCTGGCTCAAAAAGTTATACATAATGGGGTGCCTGGCTGGCTCAATCTGTAGAACATGTGACTCTTGATCTCCGGGTCTTGAGTTTGTTGAGGTAGTAAGGGGCGGGCTGAGGATGAAGTGCAAGCTAGCGCATGCACGCACGCATGCACACGCGCGTGCGCGCGCGCACACACACACACACACACACACACACACACACACACCAGGTAGAATGTGTGTGATATTCCTCAGGCACTCCTGGATGCCCGAAGAAAAACAAATGGTTAACTGATACAAATCACAGTCATACAGGACATGGGTCTCCATCAGTTTACAAACATCTTCGTAAATTACAAGAAAAAGGCAATCCTATCAATAGCCTAATCTCCAGAAACCTGTAGATTCAGTTTCCTGGAGCCCCAACATCACCCCTCCATAGTGATATGGGTAACAAAGGCAAGAGGGAAATGGCAGGTAAAATGCAATTTCCTTATAACCTGCAGCCCAACTGACAAATACTTGAGTCAAATACACAGTATAACATTTCTTTAGGAATGCTTTATGGTCATAATGTTAATTAATCCCTTACTAGAGCGAAAACAACCTTAGCTTGACAATAGCAAGGCCTCAGGTATTTTAGGAGTCCTCTTTAGCATATCAAAGTCCTTCTGGAGGCCTCCCTTTTGCCTTTATTTCCCCCAACTCCACAGTATATAACCAGTCACTCCTCACAACCCCAGTGCTGCTCTTTCTGCCCACGGGTCCTGTCCCCATGCTTTAATAAAATCACGGTTTTGCACAAAAGACGTCTTCAAGAATTCTTTGTTTGTCTTTGTTGTTCTTTGTTGTTTATCAGCTTCAGACCCCCACCATTACCCCAAAACCTCGTCAAGTTCAAGCCCCACGTTGGTTGTGGAGCCTACTTAAAAAAAAGTTACACATTACTTTTATGACCCTATATGAAATATGGTGATAGCAATTCTAAAACCAGTGGAAGTGATCATACTAAAGATCATACTAAAGTTACTATCTTATAGAACTTTTTTGGAAATTAGGCAGAACTGAGTTACTTCCAAGGTTCCTTTCAGACTTGTGTACTATAAGCCTACATTTTTGAATAATAGAAAGTCAAGTAAAGTTAATGTCTTGGCACAGGTACTAATAGAAAGACATGTGTTTTCTTTCTTTTTAGTAGAATGGATAATTGAAAAGCCTTTAGGAAACTGAAAAACCTGTATACACAAAAATATTTATCACAGCAAAGAGCAAACGCTGGAACAAACTTTATTCCTAACAGCTGGGGGAATGGTTAAGAAAATTATAGTATGTTCAATGCAATATTATGTGGAAGCAAATAATTACAAAGAATTATGAAGCACCATGGAAAATGCATATGACATGATGTCAGGTTAAAAAAAAAAGTGGGATTTGAAATTTTATATACATTCCGGTCATAATGTTTTGAAAATATGTGAAAAAAGGCTTGAATCTATTAAAAAACGAAATTCCACTGAGTAAATTTGTAGATCTACCAGGTTTATTAAATAATTCATGAGTTGGGCAGCATTTCATCGGGCAAGTAGAGGGGAGCTCCGCTGAGCTAAACAAGAGAAATGTTTTTAAAGGCAGAGAGAGGGCACACACACACACACACACACACACACACACACAGAAAGCAATTTATTAGCAAGTAACGCATTGTTTAGGCAAGGTTGCCCTCTAAGGGGAGGATAAAGGGTATATCAGCACATGTCTTAGTATTGACCAGGAAATTCTATGCTGACTGGTTAATAAAGGTTACATTCCTAGCGGGTTGAGACTGCAGTTAGGTTAGGTATTAAATCCTGGTTCACTGACTCGGGACTTTAACCTAAGTGATGCCATTTTGGGCCTCCAGTTTTCTTTCTAACAAATGAAATGATCAGAAATCAAAGTAGTTTCATTAAGGTAGTAAAACGATGGATGGTTTTTTTCTTCTTTTAATTTTTCAAGTTTTTAGTAATGTATGATACATTCATTTATATATTTTAACGTGTTAAATAACAAAAAATCAACCTAGTAAGTTATAAAGATCTAATTGACTTTATTAGTAGATTCATGAATCAAGTAGCATCCCATCTACCAAGTAGAAGGGAGCTATAAAGGGCTACAGAAAAAAATCCGTTGTTTTAGGCAAGGTCGCCCTCCTAAGGGGAAAGGAGTGGGGTTTGTCAGTAAATGTCCTAGCGCTGACCAGGAAATTCCCATGTTGACTGGCTGAAGGTTACATTTCTAGGGGGTTGAAACTGTAATTAGGTTAGGTATTAAGTTTTGGTTTACTGACTTGGGACCTTAACCTAAGTCATGCCACTGGGGACTATGTTTTCTTTTTAACACATGTCAAATAGTTAAATATATTTCATTTATTTGAATTATAATTTATATATATCATTTTAAAATGCAATAAAAGTTATACTTTTTGGAGAGCTGAAACTTTTTTATATCTTGATCTGGATGGAGGTTACCTGAGTGTATATTTAATAAAAAAATCATTGAATTGCATATTTATGATTAATGTAATATATGCTCACTTATATATGTATATATACATATATACATATGTAAATGTGTATATACATATACACACAAACATTATACCTCAGTAAAAGAATTTTTAAAATTGTAAATCACAACACATTATCTAAAGTACACTGGAGAAATGAAGTTGAATGTAATTCTATATTTACCTCTTATATTTTATCAACACAATACAGCATGACATTCCTGATTTTTAATTCTAAAGACAGAAGGTTTTATAGCATTCCTATTTATCAAATCTTCTTTTTTAAAAAAAAGTTTATTTATTTATTTTGAGTGACAGAGAGAGAGAGAGAGAGAGAGAACCTGTGGGGGAGGGGCAGAGAGAGAGGGAGAGAGAATCCCAAGCAGGCTCCATGTTGTCAGCATGAAGCCCAGTGCAAGACTCGATCCCAGGAACTGTGAGATCATGACCTGAGCCAAAATCAAGAGTTGGACATTTAACCAACTAAGCCATCCAGGCGCCTCAGAACATGAGAGTTTTTGAAACATAATCCTGAGATTCAGGTGGATTAGCTATTCTGAGCTTCTTTAAAATGCTAGGTCTCAAGAATGTCACTGTGGTTAATAAAAGTTGTCTTTTCATTTAAAGTTCCAGAAGGCTTTTGGTGTTCTTTTTAAATTTTGTATTCATTACTAGAGAGTGTATATCTGATGTCTCAGTTTATGGGTAGCAATCTTTTCCAAAGGCTACTTACCTGGAGATATTTCCAGGTGAATAGGTATGTCTCAAATCAAACAAAATGTAAATTTCAGGAATTGTTTTTGAGTACAGCATAACTTCTTTTCTTTTATTTTTTTTGAAAGATTTTTAAATGATTTTTAAGAAATCTCTACACCCAACATGGGGCTCAAACTCACAATCCAGAGATCAAGAGTCTCATGCTCCACTGAAGCCAGAACAAGCCAGATGCTCCTAGCATAACTTATTTTCTATGACCTGGAATAGAGCCCATTTGGAGATGCAATGTGTCTGCATAAAATGAGAAGTAATATATCTTTTCCACTGTACCTTTGGCCTGGTTTCCAGTGTAGGTATAAGACTTTTTTTTATCATGAGCTTATAAAGCAAATCATTTACTTTCCCATACTTCTCATTCTTCATGATTATCATACAAATGTTTGAAAATATTAATTAATGTGGGGAGCCTGGGTGGCTCAGTTGGTTAAGCGTCCAACTTTGGCTCAGGTCATGATCTTGTGGACTGTGAGTTCAAGACCTGCATAGGACTCTCTGCTGTCCTATGCAGAGCCCGCTTCAGATTCTCTGTCTCCCTCTCCCTTTGCCCCTCCCCCTCCGACCCCAAGCATGTACTCTCTCTCTCAAAAATAAATAAACATTAAAAAAAGAAAATATTAATTAATAATATTATTTGAAGACTCTAAATAGGTCAAGGCTGATTTTTTCTTCTGATTTTTTCCCCCAGCTTTATTGAGATATTATTGACAAATAACCTATGTAAGTTTAAGGTGTACAATATGATGCTTTGATATATATATATATATATATATATATATATATATATATAATATATATATATTATATATATTGCAAAATATATGCAATATGCTTTGATATATATACTATATATATATATATATATATATATATATATTGCAAAATAAGGTCAGATAATACTTCCACACCTTTACATAATTACCTTTTGTATGATGTGTGGTCCCTGATTTCTTTTTAAACCAAAGGCATTATTTAACATGTATGAAACTGTATGATTATATAATTTTAAATATCTTTTAACCCCATGAATAGTTAAAATATAATTGGGTATCTATAATTTTAATTAAAGTCATATATTTTCTGAGAATTAGCAATGAAAAAATTCAATTGACCTATTCCCTAATGGACAGTCTGTCATTTGACATTTGAGAACAGAGTAGTTTTACCCAAAAAGAGAACTTTCGTCTTCAGGAGAAAGAAGTTCCTCTCACTGTCCCGCTACCTCCTAAAGTCATGCGCCTCAAACTTCAGCATTCACAGTTAGTACCTGGGGTTGCTTGTGAAGGGTAACAATATGCCACCCCAAAATATGTCTGTAGGAATTTGGGACAGGTCACCACAAATTATGCCACTTTGGCATGTTGATTCTTTTGGGCTGTAAGCACTTGAAAACAGCAAATGCAGGGAGATGTATGGAAAGACTTTTTCTCCACTCCCCTTATCTGTCTAAAGACAGCACCTCCAAAAGGGGTTCAGTTGTTATAAATCTACTTCCTGGAAGTTTCATCACCCAGGAAGAATTGACTCTGCTCACAGGAGAGGATAGATTAAATTTGATAGCACACCCAGACATACTTGGTCATAAAGTATCCTACTTTCCATCTTCTAAAGGCCCACTCATCTTTGCTAAAAATAATTTGCTCTCTCCTCTAAGGTCTGCATCTCCCTCTCCCTTTCCCTATTAAAATGGTATGTAAGTCTAAATTCTAAAGCTACCTCTGTGAGTTATTCCTTTTTCCCTAGAATCTCCCCAGGGTATATGTGAAATATGCATGTTAACAACCTCCTGTTTGGTCTTCTCTTGTCAATCCATCTTTTATTACAGTGATCTCAGCTAAGAACTCAGAAGGGTAGGGGGGAATTCATTTTCCTCCCCTATACTTGTTATAATGCAGATTCCTGGGCCTAACCCCCAAAGAATCTCATTTAGTAAGCCTGGGTAGAACCTAGGAATATGCATTCTTGAAACATCCTGAGAGATCCTGATGCTGGTGGTCTATAACTACCCTTTTCCAAGCCTTTGGTTCTTACAGGAGAGCTTGTATCCTTAATTAATCAGTCACCACCTAGGATGATTAGCAAAAATTATCCAAAAACACACACAAACATGCACACATACTTGACCAAAGTTTACACTGATAAAGTCCTAAGATTGGGGTTGACTAGAATGCAGGACATATGTAGGATAATCCCATGCTTCTGAGCCCATTTCTAACCAAATGCAAAGCCATGCATTTGGGCTACAAAAAACGCTTTGTCCATCAGTGTAGCACTGGAACAGAAGGAAGATACAATTCTTCATCTGCAAATGTTTCATTATACAAGAAGCAAAAGTTTAGTGGAATTATATATACATTAAAAAAGAGTCTTAAGAGATTCCAAGATTCTTAGAGTTCATTTATTTTTTAAGTTTTTATTTATTTTGGGGAGGGAGTGCATGTATTGCGGAGGGACAGAGAGAGAGGGGGACAGAGAATCCCAAGCGACCTCTGTGCTGACAGCAGCCAGCCAGATGTGGGGCTCTAACTCACAAATCGTGAGATCATGACCTGAGCTGAATCAGACGCTCAACTGAGTGAGCCATGCTGGTGCCCCTAATATTCTTAGAATTCTTAAAAAAGATTCTAAAACGTAATGTTCTCTGGGTGGCAGGAGACCTTTGTAAAGGCAGGTATTTGAATTCCTGACCCTCCCCCCCCCCCCCACTGTCTACTGTTCTATAGATTCTCCACCAAATGATATTTAGGCTCTACAGGATTACCCTCAGGAATGGGAAGCTCAAGGAAGTCCTGAAGCCTGATCGTTAGAATTCTTTACTGTAGAAGAACTTCATTCAGAATTTATTGGCCTGATTATTGCCCTGGTTCCCACCCACTTCAAGTATTTGAAGACAGTTTTGTTTTCTACTCCAAATCTTCCTTTCCCGAGATAACTTCAGGCCTCTTCAATTGTTCTTTATTTTCTATATTTTCAACCCTTCACACCTGGTGGCCAGCTTTTGAATAATTGATCAATGTCCTTCTCCGCATGCGTCATAGAATGGAAGATAAGGCAAAAAGATCGATAAGCAGAAGCCTTAAATGTAGTTACTGATTTGCTGCAGCTTTCTTAGTGAAAGTATGGGGAAAGGAATAAGTTTCCCCTGATTTGTGTAATTGTCATCATTCATTATTCATCCATTCATTCAATACTTGTATGTCAAGTACCTACTCTGTGCAAAAGCACTGGGCTGGGTGTTGGAGATTACAAAAAAAAAAAAAAAAAAAAAAAAAGACAAGAGGAACTCCACTTGGGAAAGCAGGTAAGAAACAATTACAACAGAAAAAAGGGGGCTGGAATAAGGGTAAGCATAGAAACTAAAAGAGATCTTCTTAACCTAGAATATACGGAAGTGTGGGAGTCAGGGAAATTTTCCGGGAAAGATGACATCTAGAATATCCCCATCTAACTTGATAGAGCACTCATTTCATGCTCAGAACTATATAAAGGCTGCTCTGATGGGATTTAAATCACACCAATGCAAAAGGTAAATAAATAAATCACACCCATGCAAATGAAATACAGAAGTCTGACAGGCCTGAGCCATGTTGTGAAATTATATTTATTATATTTAGCATTGGCAGAGTGTTAGGGAAAGCCCAAGACTCAAAGTTGTTCATTCACGATGTCAAGTGGTGGAGGGCAATATAAAAGCTATGTGTCAGGACTCCTGCTGTAAGCAAGAGAAAGCCAATTCAATTTAGTTTAAATTAGAAAGAGGATTAATTGACCCAGTACCTGGAAGTTCAAGTTGTAAACTTCAGGCAAGGCTTGATCAAGGCACTCAAATGATGTCCTCAGCATACTGTCTTTCTCATCAATCTTTAAGTTCCATTTTCTTTTCTTTTTTTCTTTTTAAAAGTGTATTTATTTTGGGAGAGAGAGAGAGAGTGAGCATGAGTGGTGGAGGGGCAAAGAGAGAGGAGAGAGAGAGAATCCCAAGCAGGCTCCATGCTGTCAGCAAGGGAGCCCCATGCAGGGCTCAATCTCACTAATTGTGAGATCATGACCTGAGTCAAAATCAAGAGAGGCTTAACCGAATGAGCCACCCAGGCATCCCTGGCTCTATTTTCTTCTTTGGTGGCTTCATTCTCAGGCAGCTAGCTCTGTGTTGACTTCAAGCTATATGATTACAGTTTAACAATCCCAGAAGAAAGAGTTTACTGTAGTGCTAGGATTGACTCCCCGTCTCAGCTTCAGTTGTATGCACACCTCTGAGCAAATCATTGTGGCCAGGAGAATTCCTTATACTTTGAAGGCTGGCCTGGATAACATTCCCACTTCTGGAACTGGGGATTAGATTTAACTCTATCTAAACTACATAATGTAATGCTTGGAGGGAAGTAGTTTCTTCAGGGAAACAAAGAAAAGGATTAAGATGCTTTTTAGCTTAAGTAGGACTAGACACTGGCCATACAAAAGCAAAGACTCAAAAAACCAGTTGTCCAAATCCATGGAGATTAAGAGAAAACACATTCACATTTCTGGTATGCAGTCACTTGAGCTGTTCAATTCAAGGTTTACTGAGTATTGAGCACTAGGTGCTAAAAAAGATTCTAATAAAATAAGCCGGATATAGTCCTTACCCTTTAAGAGAAATTGCCTAGAACTTAGCTCTCAAGCTTTAGTATGCATAAGATCCCTGGGCGAACTTGTTTAAAATGCAGATTCTGGGCCCTCTTCCAGACTTACTAAATGAATTTTTGGTACTGGGGTCTGAGAATCACCATTGTTTTAAAGCAGGTGATTTCTAATACAGGTGTTCCCTGTATTACGTTCTGCATAGTACCGATTCAGCTGCAGGAAAGGTATGAAGAAGGCTGGATTTGTCTTTTCCTATCACATCTCACACATCAGGAGGAAATTTATTTTCTCCTCTAAAGTTTCACTTTTCCTTCTCTCCAAGTTTCCTGCCTTCCAACTACCCCTATATACACACCGCTAGGCTCTCAGTGCCCACAAGTATACTCTGATTTCCTTTGACACCATAACTCGAATGTGTTCTGCGTTGTTCCCTATGTGGCCAAACCAGTCTTCGAGCATCTCCTTTACATACCTACCCAAGCTTGTTCGCTTATATCAGCTTACCCGACAACCCACCAAAGAAACTGACCTGATAAATTAATGTGAAGATGATATACACTTTTTTTAAAAGATTTTTTTTTCTTTAAGTAATCTCTATATCCAGTGGGGGGCTGGAACTCACAACCCTGAGATCAAGAGTCACACGCTCCACTGATTGAGCCAACCAGGCGCCCCAGAGGATTTGCACTTTTAATAAAGATATAGAGGTATCTGTGGTCCAGAGTGGTAATCAAATCCCTGTTGCTGTAATTTCCATGCGAAGGTTGGTGGGGTAGGAGATATTTTTGAGAATGGAGTCATGTCTGACATCATCTCTCAAATTATGCCATGAAGATTTCCACTCATGCATGACATTTGGTACAGCTCAAATACTTCTGCCTGAAGAAGGCAGGATAACTAAGTAAAATAACATCCACCAAGAATCTCAAAACCCCAATGATTATAGCTTCATTTTGCTAAGATGATCTCAAATGTGTCACTATGTGCTATCTCTAACCCCTTTTTCTCTTCCCACAGGCTTTCTTGGAGAGCAATGAAACAATGGGATTAAAAAGATGAAGTAATTAAATGCAGTGAGGTATCCTGAATTGGTTCCTGGAATAGAAAAAGGATATTAATGGAAAAACTAATAAAATCCAAATGGAGTCTGTAGTTAATAGTGTTGTTCCAGTGTTAATTTCTTAGTTTTGGCAAATGTACCATGGTTATAAAAGATACTAACATTAGGGAAAACTGGGTGAAGTGTATATAGGAATCATCTGTACTATCTTTGTATCTTTCTGTAGATCTAAAATTATCCCATAATAAAACATTTATTTTTCAGAAAGGTGAAGAAAGAAGAGAATCTAAGCCATAATTAGCCTCTATTCAAAGAATGACTATAATCCAACAATATCCTTGGTATAAAATCTTCCTCCAACTCATTCACAGCAAGGTGAACTGACATTCCAGTGTTTTAGCAACATTTCATCATACATAATTATTTAAAACATAGCACAAAAAAGTAATCTGAAAAAAGTTAGAAAAGAAATCAATAACAACACTTTAGAGAAAATATATTTTTACTAACTTAGATTACAGATATGAGGGGAAAAATTAACCCCAAGAATTACTTTTGTAAAAGCTTGAGTATTTAATCAAAACATCATTTGAGGTACCTCCTCAGGAAATAGGTCTGGGAAAAGGCAGGGTGACTTATGTTTTTGACTTTATATACTTTTGTATCGCATGACTTCCTAAAAAGTAATGAGAATGTATTACCTTTACAATTTTTAAAGCATATATATTTTTTATTTAATTTTTAAAAGTGTATTTATTTATTTTTAAAGAGAGAAAGAGAGCATGGGCGTGGGAAGGGAAAAGAGAGAGGGAGAGAGAGAGTATCCCAGGCAGGCTGTCAGTGCAGAGCCCAACACAGGGGTTTGAACCCATGAAGCATGAGATCATGACCTGGGCCAAAACCAAGAGTTGGACACTTAACTGACTGAGCCATCCAGGTACCCATATATATATATATTAAAATAATTTATTTATTTATTTATGTTTATTTATTTTGAGAAAGAGAGAGCACATGCATGTGCGGGAGCAGGGGAGGGGTAAAGAGATAAAGGGGAGAAAGAGAATCCCAAGCAGGCTCCACACTATCAGCACAGAGCCCAATGCAGGTGCTCGAAACCCACATACCATGAAATCATGACCTGAACTGAAACCGAGTCAAACACCCAACTGAGTGAGCCACCTAGGCCCCCCAAGATTTTACTTTTAAGTGATCTCTACACCCAACATGGGGCTTGAACCTACCATCCTGACATCAAGAGTCACATGTTCCCCTGACTGAGCCAGCCAGGTGCTCCGACAGATACATATTTTTTAAGTAGCAATTTATATACTATGAGGAAGAAATGGCTATGTTTGAAGTGGAACACTAGAAACACTGAAATTATAAAATAAAAGAAATGCAGTAATCAAAAAGAAAGAAAACGAAGGAAGTAATATGGAAGAGAATATGCACAAATGTTCATAAAGCTATATATGACGGTATGATACATTTTTTAACTTCTGTATTCTATATTCTCTTTAGTAAACATGCAACTTTTCTTTATTGGGAACATTAAAAATAAAAAAATACAACCTTTACCTACATGTATTTATCAAATTTTTTGTACAAATATTATGACATCTGTCCCTATGTGGGTCTTTAAACTTGAGGAAATTGCAAATTTCAGAACATGTATTATAAACTATCTTCAGAAAAAATCCTATATTAAAAATAATAGACTGTTAGAACTTGGCCACTGACTCACTGGTTTAGTTTCCTTTTCGAAGTTATTTAGAAAAAATATCTAGCTGTGTACAAAGGCTGCCTTCCAAAATACTAGAGGTAATGGCCAGGGAGATGGTATTTGAAAACTCCTGTTAAGTGTCTGCAAACAAATACTTAATAAGTATTTTCAAAAGAAAAAATTCAAACCTCTGGCTTCTCTCTTCTTTTCTCATCTCTACTTGAATATCTCTGAGATACCACAAAAATAAACAAACCTGAAATCAAATCCAACATCTTAATGCCTTCAAGTTCCTAGACTTCTCCTCCTATCCACTTTCTCCAGAATTGAAAGCAGGGTTTGATTCTCTTCAGAAAAAAAAGGTCAAATCTGGAGATTTCACTTAGCCTAGGAGGGTGCTTAGGCCAAGGGGGGTAGGGGGGTCACATTCTCAGAGCTAAGTGGAATATAAACAGCCAGGCAGGAGAAGGAAGAAGTTCTCAAGAAAAGCAGTGTGACAGCAATAGCCCTTAGAGCAGAGAGATTAGCAGCCAGAGTGAGTGTAAACTCTAGGAAGAGAGAAAGATATTTAAAGGGGATTTGTAAGAAAGTTTGCCCTGGTAATGGGCTGTATCCCCTAACCCCACCTCCAGTACAGCACTCCACCCCTATTCCCGAAGGCTCTAAAAATGCAGACACAGATTGCCTGGGTGTGAAACATGACTCCACTTACTGGCTGTATACCATTTGGCAACTCTCTATTCACTGAGTTCTTCATCTGTAAAATGGCATATGGTCACACCTACTTTATGGGGGTTGTGTGAAGAAATTGAATGAATTCTGAATTAATACTCTTCCATAACTGAAATAATGTTTAGATGGCTGCAATAGCTACCAATTTGTTCTAACTTTCCTTGGGATCTTCTAGCATTAATCTTCTTCAAAATGGTGCCAAAGAATCTCTACAATACAGATCTGTATGTATTAATCCCCAGTTTAAACCCCTTTGAGTATCGTCAATAATCACTCTTTGTTTCCAACTCAATTTTTTTTTTGAGGTTCTAATATTTTGTTCAAGTTTCACTGTAAGTTATGTTAATTATAGCATTTTAAAGGAGGATCTTATTCTACCCAAAATGGAAGACTCTAAAATCACCGGTTAAACTGCTAAAAAATAAACCGAGTGGCAAGAATATAACAGAAGTCCAATTTAGATTCTGAATGATGTCACCATGTGATTACAGTCACAGAGACTCTTCTCTGCTTGCAGCTAGAACTCTTAGAAGCTGTTTCATCTGGTGCAAGGGCAAAAAAACACAACATGAAAGGAGATAAAGTCCTGAATTACTGGCTTCATCCACCTCTATCTCAAAACGGCGTTCGAGTGCACACACACACACACACACTCACAAAACAAAAAACTCAGCTACCATGCATTGCAGACTATTTTTGGTGTAAAAGAGGTGATGGACTGGGGTGAAAACAGGTCATGAAAATCTGCCTAAAAAAGTCTCTTTCAGATGAGTTTGTACACACCATCAAACAACAAGCCTCTCCTTCATGGGGTAGGAAACTAAGGTTCACTTCTCAGGAAGTCACAATTTCATTCATTTACTTAATGACAGTTTGTAATTATCAACTTCCACTAGCAGCTGTTTCTAGATAAAAAAAAAAAAGCCCTGACATTTCTAGAGGCCACCAAGTTCCCCCCAAGTCCACAGCTGAAAGGATCTTGTTTGGAATTGGGTTTCTTCTGTACCTCTGAAAGAGTAACATCTTAAAGTGGAATCATTTAATATGGAGGTTCAATATGATGTTTAGCATTACTGCATTCCAGACAAACATTAAAAGGTACACTAAATTCTGAGGGTAGCTATGCTGTAAAATAGTTTAAAATGAAATGATTGTATAGCCTTTGATTATGCTTGCCTTCCAGTCATAGACCAAGCTTGTGGCCACCAGCAGTGACATTCTTGCCATCCAGCAGAGCTGACAGCATCACTCTGACACAGTCAGTCTGACAGCTAGCTTTACGGTCTGAATGTGTTCTAAACCAATCAGGCTGGAGCTGTTCACTGTGGTGGAGAAATAGGCGTCAGGGTCCATCTGATACTTGGCTGCTATTGCGAAGTCAGTGTTACTAGTTCCTGCTGTCCAGGCCAGATTAACATTGGTCTCCAATTTCTTGTTCACCTTCTGATAAAAGGAGTCACTAGCCTCCATCCTGTCATTTACATTAGTGTAAAGCTGCAATTCATCAGTCTTGTAGCCAACCACAGAGTTGCTCTGGGTCCCTCCAGACTTTGTGGTCTCAGAATTCATCTGGGAGCCAGCGAGCCAGTCGTTTTGATGTGGCACCTGAGGGACCCGGTCTGAAGGCCCCGCCATGTGGAAATCCACATCCAGGTTGATGCCTCCTGCTTATGCCCTGTCTTGATTTTAGCATCCTCCTCCCACCTTCCCACCCTGTGCTTGGTGAGAGGATGAATCAAAGGTCAGCTTCAGTACACATGCAAGCTGGTCTTCCACAAATATCTCCATGCCTAGAGTGTTGTCTGTGTTGTATTTTTCCAAGGTCGCCAGACCGTGCTTGATACATCTATACTGGGTTTCTAGGCTGATGCTGACTTTAGTGGTTGGTCTCAGTGTTGGCTGAACCTAAGCTGGTACATTGCAGTCCATTTTCAGGTTTTGTTTTCAAATCAGGTTTTATTAAGCCAAATTCCTAGCCCTTGGTGAAGACATCTCTCGCAGATTTGCCAAAATGAGCACACGTGGGAGGCACAGCCATCTCTGGCTCAGGGTCAGTGGCATCAGGCTGGGTGGTGGCTGTCTCTGGGACTGCAGTGCCAACCCTAACTCGACTTCTGATCCTTAAGTCTTGCTCCTCACCCACCTGCACCATCATCGCCCACACACCTGGCCCTGGCATGACTCCAGGCTTCTCCTTGTGTTCTTTCCTTTCTCTGGATTGATCTCCCTATTAGTCTTTAATGAGTTGCTATTTAGCCTTTAAGACACTAATAAAAATTTCTCTCCTCTGTGAAGTCTTTCTCAACAACCCCAGACAAAAGTTAGTCACTCCTGCTTCTTTGTTTACGTTTCACTTGGTACATAGCCCTGCCTTTGTACCTAACAGGTTGTGCTGGAATTATGTGTTTATGGGCCTTTCCCTCTCAGGAAACTGTGATTGACTCCATGACAAGGACTTCCTAACTCCTTGTTTGCTGGAAACCATGGCCACATTCCTAAATCATCAAAGATGCTTAATAACAGGGTGAAGAGTGGATGAATTAATAAATAAATGAATTAGTATAACACCTCAGGTGACATCTGCATTAGTAAAGACAATAAAAGGGTGGCAAGTAGGATACAAGCTCAACCACTGTAGCCATGTGACTTTGGGCAAATTTCTTACTTTCTGTGCCTTGGTTTCCTCATCTATAAAATGGTGATGACAATACCTTTCTAGTTGTGTGAATTAAACAATAAATTTAAAGTTCTTAGAAGAATGCCTAGCATATAATAATCATTTTATGTGTATTAGTTATTGTTGTCATATTATTCATGGAGAATCACTGTAAACTCTGTGAGAAGTAGGGATTATGGTTTGACTTACCATTTAATTCCTAACTGCCACAATGGTTCATATAGAATAAGCACTCAATAAAGATTTCTTAAATAAATATCAAAATAATAAAGAAGAGAATCAGGCTCACAGAGCCTGCTTCAGATCCTCTGTCTCCCTCTCTCTGCCCCTCCCACCCTCACAAAAATAAATAAACATTTAAAATATAATGATAAGGGCCACCTGGGTGGCTCAGTCGCTTGAGCACCCAACTCCTGGTTTTGGCTCAGGTCATGATCTCACAGTGTCTTAAACATTGGGCTCCAGGCTCTGTACTGACAGTCCAGAGCCTGCTTGGGATTCTCTGTCTCTTTCTCTCTCTGCCTCTCTCCCACTGTCACTATCTCTGTCTCTCTCAGAAAAAATTAATAAACTTAAAAAAAATGATGATAAAAAAGAGAACAAAAGAGAAGAGAGTTAAAAAAAAAAACCCACAAAAGGTAAATACGGGTGCATTTGGCACAAAGTACAAAGATATTGCTAAGTCATCTCAGGTCCTCACTACTGGGCTGCATGACAAAGTGCACCTGGAGTTTCTGAATCTTTCATTTCACCCTCATAAGAACTTTGACTTTGCCCTCCTCAGTTACAGTGTTCTCTCTAAAGACAGTGAGGGGGGGAAAGGGATGTCATATAAAAGGAGTGATTTAATAATACACTGAGAGCCAGGAAAGGCTGTTTTTTCTTTTGTAGCCAATGGATTCATTACCTGCTGCTGAAACCACCTTTTTTGGTCCTCTGCTTGATCTGTAAAAATCAAACCTTAAACACTTGCATGCTTACTTGCAACCAGACTAGATGATGGTGGCTTCAATAATTGTTTGCCATCTGCTTTGCAAAGACAGAGTCAAAATGAAACTTGTAAGGGGGATGTTTTAGTTCAGGCTGCTAACAAATTACCATAGACTGGGTGATGTATCAACAATAGAGATACATTTCTCACAGTTTTGGAGGCTGGAAATATGAGATCAGGGTGCCAGCAGGTTTGGGCTCTGGTGAAGGTCCTCTTCCAGGCTGCAGATTCCTGACTTTTTGTATCCTTACATGGTAGAAGAAGAGAGCCAGCTCTTCTGGCCTCTTCTTATGTGGGCATTAATCTTATCATGAAGGTTCCATCCTCATGACTTAATTACCTCCCAAAGGCCCCAACTCCAGATACCATCACATTATGATTAGAGTTTCAGCATATGAATTAGGGGAGTGGAGACACAAACATTATTTTTTTAATTAATTATTTATTTATTTTGGACAGAGAGAGAGAGAGAGAGGGGGGGGGGGGGAGAGATAGTATAAGCAGGGGAGAGGAGCAGAGGGAGAGAGAGAGAATCCCAAGCAGCTCCACCCTCAGTGCAGAGCTTGAGGCAGGGCTTAATCCCACGACCTTGGGATCATGATCTGAGGTGGAAACCAAGAGTTGGATGCTCAACTGAGCCACCCAGGTGCCCTGGAGTCACAAACATTCAGAAAGTGATCTGTTTCTTTATGTAGGGGAGGCAAAATTTTATGTCTTCCCATCTTAGGTTTTTAGCTGGGCTTTTTACAAAAAGACAAATTAATGAGAGAAAAGCAAACAATTTAATGTGTGCAGTGCACATCACACAGGAGAAACTTGAAGAGTAACTCAAAGTAGTGGCTTAGAACTCTTGCTTGTGTAGTATCTTCGACAAAGAACAGTAAATTTATAGAGAAACGACAGGACAAAGGAAAGTCATTCCAGGCTTCCAAGGTGGCAAACTGAGGGAAGGTAAATATGTGGGAGGAAGCTAATGGAGTAAGGTTTGTTTGCAGATTTCTTTTTTATTGCTCTTGAGCTGATACATCTGTTTGCAGAAAAAGGAGAATTTCCTACAGGAGAATTTCCTATAGGCAGAAAGAGGGCAAGTAGAGAGAAGAGTTTGCTGCTTCTTCATTGCCTTAAGCTTGAAACAATTTTTATGTCAAAGAGGAATATTTGAGGGTGACATATTCTAGTCTCCTCCATTTGCTATCCAAAAAAGCCTAAGGAAAGAAAAAATTGAATAGGAAGCATTATGACATGGTAGCCCACTAGTTTGAACTCCAAACGAGAGGGAAAAGAGCAAAGAGAGAAGCTATGTAACTGCATTATAAACTCCATGAAAAGATTATTGAAGTATAATTTTTCAAAAAGTTAAAAAAAATGGTTGTCATACAAATATATAATGAACACATACCAAAGATTTTGTTCAACTAAGTAATTAGTAGGGACCCAGAAAATTGGTAACATTGGCTCCAATTTAATAAAGAAATGTTAGAGTAAAATTGCTAGGTTAGACACAAAACTGGTTAATGTTCTTCAAGGCAATTAATTGTAACCTTTGTGTTTGTCTTTTATACTGGACAGAAATTATTTGCATCTTTATGGGGAGGGGGGGAACATGTAACTTCACTAAGACTGGGACCTTTAATCAGAACAGTGATTTGAACAAAGTGTATTCCCCCTAGAATATTAAATCATCCTTGGGTGATCCTTATAAACAATGCCCTCCCATGACATTAAAAGGAACTTCCACCCTTGTTTTTGCTTTATTTACAAGTTTTAAAGAATTTTTTTTTTAAGTAGGCTTCATGTCCAACATGGGGCCTGAACTTATAACCCTGAGATTGAGAATTGCATGCTCTACTGACTGAGTCAGCCAGGCGCCACAAGAATGTTTCTTAACAGGAAGGATTTCACTTTATTTTCTTCACTGCTGCATTAGTACTGGCACCTAGAACAGTACTTGCAACTAGTAGGCTCTTAAGGAATAGTTACTGAATGAATGAATGGTTATGTTTTAAGAAAGATTTTGTTAATTGGTTGTTTATAACTGGAATGCATTTCTCTTCAAAGTGATGTTAGAAATTATGGTAGGTAGTTCTTTGGTCAGACATATCTTTCCAACCTGCAGTGTAACCAAGAAAGCCTGACAAACAAGGGCAGGAATGTTTTTTTATGAGAAATGCATCCATCTATTTAAAATACAGAACGAGGGCCACATCTTCTCTCCATCTCCACACTTACATCCCTTTGATTCCATTTACTGGTCCCCACCTCAGGACTTGTTCTCTCTCAAGGTCTCTATTGCTGGGCAGTGGTATCAGGAATTCCCAGAAGCAGTACTGGGTGCTTTGAGTACAGCCTGGAGCAGGCTGTAGTTAAAGAAAAGAAGAAGCAGGGACTTGATGGTCTTAGGTTGGAGATGAGGTGCTCTGGGCTCTGAAACTCTGGTGGTATAACCCCCAGGATTGCTCTCAGTCTGAGGTTTTACCACTTTACTTTTCTTCTATAAATTCCAAAATGGACTTAACTACTTTTCTTTTATTACCACCATCTTGTGTTCTGACTAGAGTCTCTCTCCTCTATAAGCCACTGGAGGACAGAATGAAGTCTTACAGCTTTGCCTGTCCCTGACACATACAGTCCTATGGAGGACTTTTAAAAAGGTGCATGTGCAGATTGAGTGTAACCATTCTGTGGATTTGCTGCAGTGACTGGAGTAGCCAGATATTTTCTACCCAAGATATCTCATCTGAAGGACATCCTATTGATTTGCATTAAGTTCACCTGCCTGTAACAAAAAACCTGAAATGATAGTGGCTTATTCAGGAGAGAAGTTCATTTCTCTTGTGCATCAAAGAAGTCTGGAGGTAGGCAGTGCTTGTGTTGAGGCTCCACAGTCATCAGAGAGCCAGACCCTTTCTATTTTTTCTGCCCCACCATCCCAGCACATGAATACCAACCTTAAAATCACCGAGGTGTCCAAGTCGAAGAGAATACCCAATCACAGATTTTCCTGGGCTTACCCAAAGTGTGGAAGGTAGTAAGTAAACAGCAGTAGGGCTAGGGGCATCCTACTCTAGATAGGAATCTTACCTTCCTTTTTCTTTAAACCCTCTGAGACTGACTATTGAAGACCAATCTGAGCCACCAGGCAAACGAAAGGTCAAGTGAATATTGGATGTGAGCTGGAGAAGGAAGGAGGAAGAAAGGAAGCAAAATTCTAAGAAGCAGCAGAAATAACCCCAAACATCAGAGACACTGTTTTTGGAGGCTATCTGGGTGTAAGAGCTGTACATAAATTTGCCATTTGCCTCTTTAGTACTGTATCAGTCAGAATCTCAACAGAAAACTGGGTTTCACTCAAGTTAGATCATCTGAGGAAAGAATTTTTTTTTTTTTTTTTGCAAGTGAACTGTCCACAAAGTTGTAGGGTGTAGCATAACCCCAAGACAATGACTTAACCTGGGGTCAGTAGCAGCAGGGCAGTTAAGACCCCTAGGCCTGAAGGGATGAGAGGAGGGAGTGATTATTGAAAGGAATGCAAGGGTCGCCAAATGAACTCTCACATTTGGGCAAGAGACAGAGTCTGAGGAAAGGAACAAAGATAGTTAGTGGTCCTGTTCTCTTCCTTCCTATGAAGCCAGAGGACCACAACCTTTGGTGTGGTTCATACAGGTGAGCCTCCTGGGACAGGGAATGGTGAAGAGTAGATTTGGAGGGACAAACAGAAGATATAAAGGCAAGAATATTGAAATTAAACTGCAAATAGAGGAGTAGAATAAAATGCCTTTCAGTGGCCCCCTTTTTTGTTGTTGTTGTTGGCTCCACTCTGGGAGTGGAGCCCAATGCAGGGCTTGAACTCATGACCCTGAGAGCAAGACCTGAGCTGAGATCAAGAGCTGGATGTTTAACCAACTGAGCCACCAAGTCACCCCCATTGGCACTCTTTTTACATTCATTCTGTCATTATCTGTGGTAGCCAGCCTCCAAAGTAGCCTCCAATAGTTCTTGCTATTGATAGCTCTTGATATTCCGGCTGCAGAAATGATGGAGGGTGACTTCTAAAGCTGGTTCACATCGAGGCTTCTGCCTTCTGCCTTGGATCACTTATTCTGGAGGATACTAGCTCTCAGGTCATGAGGATTCTTACACAGTACATGTGTTGTGGAGCTGAAGCCTCCTATAGCAACCACTTACCAGCCACGAGAGACAAGCTTCTCAGAAGAGGACCTCTCGCCCCAGTCAAGTCATCATATGACTGCAACTCTGGCCGACATCTTGACTGCAACCTCATGAGAGACCCCAAACAGAACTGCCCAGCAAAGCTGCTCCCAAATTCCTGACTCTCAGAATTATGTGCACCAATAAATGTTTACTGTTCTTCACAACAGAGTTTTGGAGTAATTTTCTGTGTAGCAACAGATAACTAATTGTGATTGTTAATTTAGATGTCAATTTGATTGGGTTGTGGGATACTCAGATAGCTGGTGAAACATTACTTCTGGGTGTTTGTGTGATAGTGTTTCTTGAAGAGATTAGCTTTTGAATTGGTGACTCTTGCCGGTGTGGGTGGGCATCATCCAATCTGTTGAGGCCTGAATAGAACCAAAAGGCAGAGGAAGGCTTTGCTACTTGAGCTGAGACAACAATCCTCTCCTGCCCTCAGCACTCCTGGTTCTCAGGCTCTCAGACCTGAGAGCCTATACCATAGGGCTGGAATCTATACCATTGCGTCTTGCGGCTCTCAGGCCTTTGAACTATATCCCTGGCTTTCCAAAGTGTCTAGCTTGAAGAAGGCAGATTTGTGGGACTTCTCAGACTCCAATTACATGAGCCAATGCCTCATAATAAATCTCTTTATACATATATAAAGGGTTTCTCTAGAGAACTCTGACCAAGACAGTAATATATCAGCACAGTTAACCCTCACTAACTTCTATGCATTATTCATTATATCTTCATTGAAATCTTACAGATAAAAGCTATTTATTTATGTTCTGTCCCCAAATCACTAAGACATGTGCCCTTATTGCAAGCTTTCCTAAAGCATATATGTACATTACACATTGTCTAAAAATCTGAATATTTTCCTGACCCATTAAAGGCCTACAGGAGCAATGGCTTTGGGAGCTATTTGCAACCAATTCACTAAGAACTTCAACTGTGCATCATAAAGAGAAGATTCAGGACTGAGTAGCAGTCACAGTAGACATGAAGACCACTGAGTATACTCACACAGCAAAACTGAGCCACTTTTCTGTACTTACGTCCATAATTTTGTTGTATGAAATTGTTTGTTTATGGTTTTCACTCTGAACGCTATCTTTCTTTAGCAACCACTTGAGTTTTAGCTTATTAGACAGCTAAGCTCAATGTCATTTGCTAGATATCATTTACCAGAAAGTGATTGGGTGAAATGCATTTCTTCTCCTGAGCTAGAGTTACTAGTTTGCTCATCTTTCAGGATACTGTCAAAGTAGTTCTTGGCTCAGATTAAAAAAAAAAAAAAAAAAAAAAAGTTCAATACCCAGACTGAGCTTTCCATTAGAAAGTTATATTGAATATTTTTGAAGCTACATCCTTTTCCCACTAGTTTTTATCATTTCCTTAGCATAAATTTTCTCAAAAATAAATGCTCTGTTAAGATTTAACCACACCAGGGGTGTCTGGGTGGTTCAGTCGGTTAAGGGTCCGATTTCAGCTCAGGTCATGATCCTGTGGTTTGTGAGTCCAAGCCCTGCATCAGGCTCTGTTCTGTCAGCACAGATCCCCTGTTCCTCTCTCAATCAGATAAATAAACATTTTTTTAAAAATCTTAAAAAAAGATTTAAGCACACCTTTTTTTCTTTTTTCTAAACTTTTTCCTTTTGGAAAAGTTTTTTAAAACATAGAAGGAAAGAAAATAGTAAAATGAATTTCAATGTACCCATCATCCAGCCTGAACTGTTTTCAGACATTTCTTCTTTTTTTTAAGTAATCTCTACACCCCACATGGGGCTCAAACTTACCACCCTGAGATCCAGAGTCCTATGCTCCACAAACTGGGCCAGCCAAGCACCCCTCTCATAACACTTCTGACACCAAATGAGTGCCCTACAATTTAACTCAATTTTGACACTAACCACTTGGAGTTAGCACAGACCTCACAGGTTAAGAGTTCAGTCTCACAAGGCTGCCCCATCCCCTAACGAGACTATTTTGAAGTAATCCAAGTAATCAGAAAATTTCATTCATAATATTTTGATATTTATCTCTAAAAGATAAGGACCACTTAATGTAACAATATTATTATCACAGATTTTAAAAATTCAAAATAATCAAAAAGACTTGTTCATTTTGACTGTTGCAACATATTGCTAAATTGCTCTCCTACAAGGGTGTAATAATTAACCCTCCCACCCCCAGTTTACAGTCCTGATATTATCAATCTTTTTCATCTTCACCAATTTGTGTCTCTTGTGTCTTGTTCTAATTCCCATTTCTTTGATTATTAATGAGGTTGAGCAATTCTCATTTCATACTGGCCATTTATGTTTCATCTTCGATAATTTGCCTCTTCATTCCTCTGTTGATTTTTCTATGCATCAGTCTTATTTTCATGTTGGTCTTATTTTCATGTTGATGGGTAAGTTAAAATAGCAAGAGTTTTAACAAATATTGCATCATCTGTATGGTATACAATGGGAAAAAACTGAAAATGAACTTTATTTTCAAACAGTTGTTTAAAGTATTCATGGAAAATCCATAACATGGTACTCCATGCAGCTATGAAAAAGTATATATTTATTACTACCCAAAGAAATCTACAGATTCAGTGCAAACCTTATCAAAATACCAACATCATTTTTTACAAAACTAGAACAAAGAATACTAAAATATGCATGGAACCACAAAAGATCCAGAATAGCCAACACAATCTTGAGAAAGAAAAAGCTGGAGGTATCATAATTCTAGATTGCAACATATACTACAAAGTATATACTACAAAATAAAATACAAAGTAGTAATCAAAGCAGTATCAAAGCAAATTAAACACATAGATCAATGGAACAGAATAAAGAGCCCAGATATAAACCCATGCTTATATGTCAATTAATCTATGGAAAAGGAGGCAAGAATATAGAATGGGAGAGAAGATAGTCGTTTCAATAAATGGTGCTGGGAAAACTGAATAGCTACATGCAGAAGAATTAAACTGGACTATTTTCTAACACCATACACAAAAATAAACTCAAAGTGGATTAAATCCTGAATGTGAGACCTGAAACCATAAAAATCCTAGAAGAGAACACAGGCAGTAATTTCTTTGACATCAGTTATAACATTTTTCTAGATGTCTCCTAAGTAAGTCAAGGGAAACAAAAGCAAAAATAAACTATTGGGATTACATCAAAATAAAAAACTTTTGCACAGTGAAGGAAACTCTCAAAAAGCAAAAAGACAACCTACTAAATGCGAAAAGATATTTGTAAATGATATATCTGATAAGGAGTTATACCCCAAATATATAAAAACTGCAGCAACATGGATGGAACTAGAAGATATTATGCTAAGTGAAATAAGTCAGTCAGAGAAAAACAGATATCATATGTTTTCACTTATGTGGATCTTGAGAAATTTAACAGAAGACCAGGGGAAGAGAAGGGGGAAAAATAGTTACAAACAAAGAAGGAGGGAGGCAAACCATAAAAGACTCTTAAATACAGAGAACAAACTGGGTGGGGGACGGGTAGAAGAGAAAATGGGTGATAGGCATTGAGGAGGGCACTTATTGGGATGAGTACTGGGTGCTGTATAAGCGATGAACCATGGGAATCTACCCCAAAAACCAATAGCACACTTTACACACTGTATGTTAGCCAATTTCACAATAAATTATATATATATATGTGTGTATATATATACATATATATACACACATATATGTGTGTGTGTGTGTATATATATATAGTTACACAACTCAATACCAAAAAACCCAAACCAGTTTAAAATGAGCAGAGGACTTGAATAGACATTTTTGTAAATGATCCAGTAATTCTACAATTCTACTACTGGGCATGAACCCAAAGAAAACAAATAGATATATGCACCCCCATGTTTATTGCAGAACTATTTACAATAGCCAAGATATGGAAACAACCAAAGTATCCATCAATAGACAAATGTGTAAGGAAGATATGGTGTGTGTGTGTGTGTGTGTGTGTGTATGATGCATATATATATATATATATATATATATATATATATAATGGAATGTGACATAGCTATAAAAAAGAATGAGATTGTGTCATTTGAGACAACATGGATGAACCTAGAGGGTATTATACTATGCGAAATAAGTTAGAAAAGAAAAATACCATATGACTTCACTTGTGTGGAATTTTAAAAAAACAAATGAATAAACAAAAACAGAAAGCAGAACCAGACCTATAAATACAGAGAAGAAGCTGATGGTTGCCAGAGGGGAGGGGGTGGGGAGATGGGCAGAATGGGTGAAGGGCAGTTGGAGGTACAGGCTTCCATTTATGGAATGAGTAAGTCATGGTAATCAAAGGCACAGCATAAGGAATATAGTCAATGATGTTGTAATAGTGCTGTGAGCATAGCATAATGTATAAACTTGAAAAGTCACTCTGTTGTATGCCTGAAATGAATGTAACATTGTGTGTCAAATATACTAAAAAAAAGAAGTATGTATTTGTACAGAGCCCGATGCGGGACTCGAAATCACAAGCTGTGAGATCATGACCTGAGCTGAAGTCAGACACCTAACTGAGTGAGCCACCCAGGCGCCCCACAAACATGCCACTTTAATGGGAGATGTTGGTAGTGGGGAAGACTCGTTCATGTGTGAGGTGTGAGGTGGGCATGATATACGCTAGAACTCTTTGTATATTACATGCAATTTTGTTGTGAACCTAAAAGTACTCTCAAAAGTAATGTCTATTTTTTTTAATTTTTTTTTAAATTTTTATTTATTTTTGAGATAGAGAAAGAGCATGAACGGGGGAGGGTCAGAGAGAGGGAGACACAGAATCTGAAACAGGCTCCAGGCTCTGAGCTGTCAGCACAGAGCCCAACGCGGGGCTCGAACTCACGGACTGTGAGATCATGACCTGAGCCGAAGTCGGATGCTTAACCGACTGAGCCACCCAGGCGCCCCTAATGTCTATTTTTTAAAGGACATACGGACATGGGTAGCTATTGTTTATTAATTTAAAATTATTTATTAGGGGCACCTGGCTGGCACAATCAGAAGAGCATGCAACTCTCGATGGCATCATGAATTCAAGCCCCATGTTGTGTGTGCAGATTACTAAAAAAGAATCAATAAAATAAAATGGATTTTTTAAATTATTTATTAAATGTTCATATTAAGATAATTTCTCTCACTGAGTGTACTATTTAAATACGAAAACAATATGTTGGTAATACAATCTAACATAGTACAATCTTAGAGTCAATAACAATGATTATATTGTGAAACTCTTTAACATGTATTTCAGAGGCACCTGGGTGACTCAGTGGATTAAGGATCTGACTTTGGCTCAGGTCATGATCTTACCTTTTGTGAGTTTGAGCCCCACATCAGGCTGTCCCTTGCAGAGTCTGCTTGGGATTCTGTCTTTCCCTCTCTCTGCCCCTTCTCCACTTGCTCTCTCTTTCTCTCTCTCAAAATCAATAAATAAACTTTATTTAAAAAATTTTTTTTTTTTAACGTTTATTTATTTTTGAGACAGAGAGACAGAGCATGAACGGGGGAGGGTCAGAGAGAGAGGGAGACACAGAATCTGAAACAGGTTCCAGGCTCTGAGCTGTGAGCACAGAGCCCGACGTGGGGCTCAAACTCATGGACCGCGAGATCATGACCTGAGCCGAAGTCGGCCGCTTAACCGACTGAGCCACCCAGGCGCCCCAATAAATAAACTTTAAAAAAAAATGTATTTTAATTCTTAAAAAACATTTTATTTATTTGAGAGAGAGAGAGAGAGAGAGAGAGCACGCATGAGTGGGGAAGGAGCAGAGAGAGGGAGAGACAGAATCTGAAGCAGGCCCCAGGCTCCAAGCTGTCAGCACAGAGCCCTATGACATGGGGCTCGAACTCACAAATTGTGGGATCATGACCTGAGCTGAAGTCAGACGCTTAACTGACTGAGCCACCCAGGCGCCCCGAAAAAAAACATGTATTTTATTCATCATATTGTTGAATCAACTTTTATTTGTTTATTTATTTATTTATTTAAAACATATTTTTTAAATGTTTATTTATTTTTGAGAGAGAGAGACAGTGTGAACAGGGGAGGGGCAGAGAGAGGGGAAGATACAGAATCCGAAGCAGGCTCCAGGCTCTGAGCTGTCAGCACAGAGCCCAATGAGGGGCTCAAACTCACAGACTGCGAGGTCATGACCCCAGCTGAAGTCAGCTGCTCAACCGACTGAGCCACCCAGGTGCCCCTAACTTTCACTTTTTTTTAAAGATAGATTATTTTTGGAGCATATTTCTGTGTACCACAAAATTGAGTATGAAGTAGAGATTTCCTGCCCCCACACATGCCTGACATCTATTATTTATCTATATTGACATTGAAAGCTATGCATAATATAATTTGGGTAAAAAGAAAATTAACAGAAGAATATACATAATAACTAGGATACGATTTGAGCTGTAACATGGATGTTTGTAGTTGCATAGAAAATACTTAGAAAAGATCGCTGACTTGTTTTATTATTTCCCTAATTCATGTGGGAAAACAGCTCTGAGAAGTTAAATGACTTAGTCAAGAACAATCGGCTATAAATGATGAATAGCCAGGAGATGAAACCAAATTTGTCTGGCATGAAACCTGGCTTAGTCCACTTTAACATTAGGCAGACAAGGTCTGTGAGGGAATGCTAGGAGCCACTGGCAGAAAGATGCAAAAACTGGGGGTGTGGGGTGAGCAAGGTGAATGTTCCTTAAAACATTCGTTTTAAGGAAACTGAGCTATGGTACATTGCTGCACTCGTGGAATCGATGGTTCAACCTCAGTTCAGAGCAAAACCAAACATTTTCAATTTCAGAGAACCAAAGTATGAATCCTGTCTTGGAGAAATCTCCCCTGACTACTGATCCTTAAAATAGTAAAGGAACTAGATCATCTCAGGATGTGGCCATAATGTTGCAACCTCTGTTATCCTATGGAAAGAGTTGTTCCGGCCTATGTAGCTTTAGGTCATCTGATAAAATCTATACAAGGCAGGAATCTCTCCTACAGTCTTACTCTGGATATTTAAAAATCATTTCTAGCTCAATAAATTGTAACCTTTTAGAACTTCTAGGAGGAAGAGACTGCAGGCACAGAACTAATTGCTACTTTTATTTGAGTGGGCTATCTTTTTAAATGTACTATTGCAAAATATATTGTTTTCTGTGTGCACTTTTTTGTTTATTTATTTATTTTGAGAGAGAGAGCACGCAAGTGTGGGAGTGTGGGAGGGCAGAGAGAGAGGGTGCAAGGTGGTGGGGAGAGGGAGAGAGAGAGAGAGAGAGAGGGAGAGGGAGAGAGAGAAATGGAGGGATAGAGAGAATCCCAAGTAGGCTCTGCCCTGTCAGCACAGAGGCACAATCTCACCAACTGTGAGATCATGACCTGAGCCAAAATTAAGAGTCAGTCACTTAACTGACTGAGCCACCCAGGTGCCCCGTGTGCAAATTTTTTAATTTATGGAAACAGTATTGCATTATATATCTCCTTCTGGTGTTTATATTTTTCCACTCAGCTCTGTGTATTTAAGAATTGTCAATGAAGCTGTGCCTACATCTAACCTGATGCTACTCACAGAGGCTTTAGACTCCAGTGTGTGGATCACATTTTACCTGTCTACTCTCACAGGGATGAGCACCTGTGAGATGCACCTAAGATGTAGACTTAATTCCCTTCCATCTTTGGCTATGACAGAGGAAACAGCCTGTCCATGATCCCATATGGACCCATGTGAAAATTTCTTTGGGATATTTACTAGGAGCAGAATTGCTGTGTCACAGAATACATTTTCATTAGACTAAATTATGCCAGATCACTCCCCAGAATGGCTGCACCAGGTAGATGCCCACCAACAGTGGAGAACAGTATGTTCCCTTTCCCCCACCTCTCCAACCTTGGCAAGATCCAAATTTCTGATTTTTTTGTGAGTCTGAGAGGTGTAAACTGATACCTTTGTGAATGTTTTAGCTTGCATCTCTCCAATTACTACTGATTCATGTTTATATAACTGACTAGCCCATAGTGAAATTGATATGCTGAGAAGGGTCAGGTTGACCTTGTTTCAGGTTCCTCTTGCACACCTTGTTCTGTTCCCTGGGTTAGGCCAATATCTTTTTTGTTTGTTTATTTGCTTAGAGAGAGAGAGAGAGAGAGAGAGAGAGAGAGCAAGAGGGGGAGAGCAAAAGGAGAGAGAGAAAGAGAGAAAGAGAGAGAGAGAATTCCATGTAGGCTCCGTGCTGTCAGTGCAAAGCCTGACTTGGGTCTCGATCCCATGACCCTGGGATTGTAACCTAAGCTGAAATCAAGAGTCAACCAACTGATCTCAACCAACTGACCCACCCAGGCACCCCAAATATAATTTTCTAAGCAGCTTTATGGAAATATAATTTACATACCATATAATTCACCCATATAAAGTCCACAATTCAATGGTTTTTAGCATATTCACATGGTTGTGCAACCATCACCACAATCAATTGTAGAACATTTTTATCACCTCAGAAAGAAACACTGCACCCACTTGCATGTATTCCCCTTTACCCCCCAAATTTCCCCACAGCCCTAGGAAACCATGAATCTACCTTCTGTCTCTGCAGATTTGCCTATTCTGGATATTTCATATAAATGGAATCACACAATATGTGGTCTTTTGAGACTGGATTCTTTACTAAGAATTGTTTTTGAGGTTCATCCATGTAGTAGCCCTTCAGTACTTCATTCCTTTTTTTTTTTTTTTTTTTTTTTTTTGCTGAATAATACTTCATTGTATGGCTGTACCACGTTTTCTTTACCTATTCACCAGTTGACGGATTTGGGGTTGTTCCCACTTTTTGACTGTTATAAAGAATGCTACTATGTACATTCATGTACATGCTTTTGTATGGATCTATTTTAATTTCCCTTGGGTATATACCTAAGAACTGCTAAGGAGGGTAACTCTATGTTTAATATTTTGAGCAACTGTCAAACTGTTTTCCACAGTGGCTGCACAATTTTATATTCTTGCCAGCAATGTACTAAGGTTCCAATTTCTCCACATTCTTGTCTACACTTGTTATTGTCCATTTTGTTTGTTATAGTCATCCTCATGGGTGTGAAGTGGTATCTTATGGTGGTTTTGATTTGAGTTTTCCTCATGACTAATGCTGATGGGCATCTTTTCATGATAGATTTTCATCGGTGGTTTGTATATTTTCTTTGGGGGAATGTCTATAATGTTGATAATATTTCATAACAAGAATTATTTAAAAATTATTAATAATTAGTAAGTAATAGTAATTTTAATAATAAAATAATTGAATTACAAGAATTCTTTATATACATTGACTACAAGTCTCTTATGAGATATGTGATTTAAGATATTTTGGGGGGGCTAATTTCCTATTAGCTTAGTCTCAATGTTACAAATGTAATAGCTGCTATCACTAGTCACACATTTCTGAGGTAATCTGTGAGTCTTTTCTCACAACACTCTGACACCAAATGTGTGGGGTTTTTTCCCCCATTCCAACTAATTCTCCAACTCTCTGGACACCAAGTAGGTGTCCTACCAGTCAGTTCAATTCTGACACAAGCCACCCAGAATTAGCACAGACCCCACAGGTTAAGGACTCAGTCCAACAAGTCTGCCCCTACTTTAGCTTGTCACCTGTACTTCTGACTAATCAGCTATAGATGGGAGGTTCCAGTGACCCGTTCCTCAAGCTCAGTTAATTTGCTAGGGCAGCTCACAGAACTCAGAGAAACATTTTACTTACTAGATCACTGGTTTATTATAATAGGATATAACTCAGGAAGAGCCAGATGGAAGAGAGATCCACCGGGCAAAGTATGAAGAAAGAGCATAGGGCTTCCAATCCCTAATGGAGTATATCACTCTTCTTGAATCTCCATGTGTTCAAAACCTGGAAACTCTCCAAACTCCAACATTTTGGGTTTTTATGGAGTCTTCATTATCTAGGCATGATTGATTAGATAATTGGCTATTGGTGATTACCTCAATCCCCAGCTTCTCTCCCCCTCTTGGAGGTTGGGAGTTTCATTGAAAGTTCCAATCCTCAAATCAAGTCTTGGCCTGACGCTATCTATCTAGGGGCCCACCAAGAGTCATTCCATTAGACAAAGGAAGTGACTCTTACCACTCAGGAAGCTCCAAGGGATTTAGGAACTCTGTGTCAGGAGCTGGGGGCAAAGACCAAATATATAATTCTTATTGTATCAGACACAGATTGGATGGAAGAGGGGTGGAAGGAAGAAAACAGATTCCAGGTTGATTATCAATTCAGTTTACTTCCCACACCTGTAACTACTATCTCTGTGCAAGCTATTCTAAGCGTATAGAGAAACTTTAAGCAGCTAGAGTCACAACATAAATGAATGGAATGGAGACTGCCAAAATTGTGAAATACTAGAAGCAGAAACTATTCATTTCAGTGTCTTCAGGCTCCACTGTAGCAAGTGTCCGGCACAAGAGTTGCTCCACAAACATTTGCTCAATATAACTGAACTGAGGTAAGTTCATATCTAAAAGATACGTCAGAAGATAGAAAGTGACACAAAAGTCCAGACGTCTCCTGCTACAGCTGTCAGCATTAGTCCTTCAGTTTCTATTGGGGCAGAAGATGGAACAAGTGAAGATAAATGTGAAGGAAATGAAGGGAGTTGAGAAAAAAGGCTTTAAGAAAAGATCAAGGAGACCAGTGGTAAGATAAAGAAACCCTGGAGGGGAAAGCCTGTGGTTACCTGCCCTAGGAATTTAGAATTTTTAAAAGCATTCCCCTAGAGCTAATCAGGTTGAGCTCTTTCTGCACCAACACTTAAAAGGCTTCAGTAGATCTGAGATTTTTACATCAGCCCCACTGTTCTGTGCCACACGATGTGTGAAGTAGAGTCAAGAGAGTCAAGAATAGCGAACACCGAGGGGTGTAACAGGCCAGAAGAGCTGCTGAGGAAAGCAACAGAAACCATGCCGCAAAGAGAGAACCGAAGTATTTAGGTAATTTTCACTTCTATTTTCTTTTCTGCTTCCAGAGAGGTGGACCCACATTTTCTTTTTTTTTTAATTTTTTTTATGTTTTACTTTATTTTTAAGAGGTGGGGGAGGGGCAGAGACAGAGGGAGACAGAATCTGAAGCAGGCTCCAGGCTCTGAGCTGTCAGCCCAGAGCCCGATGCAGGGCTCTAACTCACGAACACTGAGATCATGACCTGAGTCGAAGTTGGAGGCTTAATCGACTGAGCCACCCAGGCTCCCCTGGACCCACATTTTCTATTCCTAGCTTCCTTTCTGGTTTTTGTTTTGTTTTGTTTTTTGTTTTTATGCTTTCTATGATAGGTATGAGCTTTCCAATCGTGGAATTCTATGTTTGCGGTCCCCCAACATGCAGTGTTCTGAATAGATGGATGCCTTGTATTTTCCAGGGAAGTCTGGTCCTCTAAATTTTGTGTCACAGATTCAGATGTCAAAAAAAAAAAAAAAATTATCTTAGGGAAAGAGACTCAAAGATGTGCAGTAGCTACCATACAATATAGCCTGGCACTTTTACTTGTAGGTGTATATTCAAAATAACGAAAACACGAATCCACATAAAAACTTGCACACGAACGTTCGTAGCGGCATTCTTTATAATAGCCCCAAAGTGGAAACAACCTAAACGTCCATCAACTGATGAAAGGATAAACAAAATCTTGCATCTACTATCTTAAAAAAATTGAAAATGCAGACATATGAACTCTAGAAAACATATGAAAGTGATCCGTTATCTGCAAGATATACCAAAAACCTGTTTTCTGGCAGCAGAGTAGTCTCTGATTAATGTACTTCTTTACCTGATGGAAGACTTCCAAGAGGCAGGACGTACAAGCTGCCAGTCTTCTAAAGGCCTGGGAATTGAGACTGTTGCTTCCCTGTATTTTATTGGTCAAAGCAGTCACAGGCCAGCCCAGATTCAAGGGTCAAGAAATAGGCTCTGCCCTTGGTAGTGCAACAGCATGTGAGTCCACGAAGAGAAGAATTGGAGATAAGCTATCATAAAGATAGAATTGGTTGGCAACTAGGAAACAGATGTAAAATGTCAGAAGCCACCAACAACGAAAGAGCAACTTACATTTAATAGTTTAAAGTTAACCTACAGTTAAATTCAGGTAATATACACTACAGTCATGCACATACTTATGTGATGCAGAGTGTACTTCTGTCTCTTGACTTTGGGCTTAGGCATATCTATTATTTATCTATTGTTGCATACCAAAGGCCTCATCTCATTTAATCACTAACTACATTTGAAAGAGCTGCTTACACCTCCCTTCTTGAAATTTTCTTTATTGCCTTTCTCTTGCTTTCTATTGGTTTCCCTCCGACTTCATTGCTACTCCTTTTTAAAAAAAATTTTTTTTACGTTTATTTATTGTTTATTTTATTTATTTATTTATTTGTTTATTTATTTATTTATTTATTTTGAGAGAGAGAGAGCACACATGTGCAAGTGGGAGAGGGGCAGAAAGAGAAAGAAAGAGAGAGAGAGAATCTCAAGCAGGCTCTGTACTGCCAGCGCAGAGCCCAACATGGGTGTTGGGCTCCTAAACTGTGAGATCATGACCTCAGAAAAGATCAAGAGACCGACTCTTAACTGACTGAGCCACCCAGGTGCCTCTCATTGCTATTCCTTCTTAGTCTCCTTGCTCAATCATCTTTCTTTTTCCAGCTTCTACATTCTGCAAAATCACATGCTTTGGCCTCCAGCCTCCTCTCTTCTCCATCTTTACTTACTCCTTAGGTGATCTCATCCTGACGGCTTTCAGTTCCATGCACAGACCGATGACTCCAAAATTTGTGTCTCTCAACTCGACAGCTCCCTAGAACAACAGGTAATACATTTAAGTGCCTAAGCAAAATCTTCATTGTATGTTTACTGGGTGTCAGAAATTTAACATCCCCAAGGTGAAACTCTTGATTCTTCTTCAGCTCCACCTCAAGAATTTTCTACCTAGTTTCTTTGTTGCTACTCCTGATGCCCCTTCAGTTTATTCTCTGCACAGCAACATGAGTATCCCTTTCAATCACAAACACATTCCTGACACTCTGCTCTCTCTCCTTGGGTCTTCTCATTTATGAGAATAACATCCAAATTTCTTATCTTGGTGTATAATGCCTTACAGATTCCAGCCTTTCTCCAGCCTCATTCCTGCTTAATTTCATTCATTAACTATGCGCCTGTCATGTTGGCTTCCCTGTCACTCTGCTGCAAGGTCTTTGTTCTTGTCCATTCCTCTACCTGGAATACTTTTTCTTCAAATACATGCAGGGTCTGTTCCCTCCCTTCTATTGTGGTTTCTGCTCCCAAGTACCTCTGGCTCTAAGAGGGTTTTCCCTGGCTTTCGCACCTGAAATAGCACATTTTCCCTGCTCTATCCCATTATTCATTATTATTTTTTCTACAGACCATTCATTGTTACAGAAAGCAAAGAATATATTACTTTTCTCTTCTGTTCCTTTTTCTAGAGTGTATGTTCCATGAGGACAGAAATTTTGTCTGTTTCATTCACTGCTGTATCTTCAGCTCTCCGAAGTTTCTGGTACGTAGGGGGATGCACTACATAAGTATTATTTGAGTGAGTGAACAGCCATTTATTGAACAAATAAGGAGAGAGAGTTTTAAAGGAGAAGAGGAGGAAGAACAGAGACATTCTGTGAGCAGGGGACAATGCCAGAGACAAGCAAGCCCAGAATAAGATAAGGTGTTTTAGGCAATGGCAGGGAATAATACAAATTCCTGACATTTACTAGGTTATCTAAAGCCAAGAATGGGGATGCCTGGGTGGCTCAGTCGGTTAAGCGTCCAAATTTGGCTCAGGTTATGATCTATGGTTTATGAGTTTGAGCCCTGTGTCAGGCTCTGTTTTGACAGCTCAGAGCCTGGAGCCTGGTTCAGATTCTGTCTCCCTCTCTCTCTGCCCCTCTTGCTCATGCTCTGTCTCTCTCTCTCTCACTCGAAAATAAATAAGCATTAAAAAAAAATTTTAAGTCAAGAATGACTCTAGAGACTTTGCACATGTTAGTTTATTTAATTCCCCCAGAAAGAATGATTTGAGAAATACTACCATCTCCATTTACACATGAGGAAACTAAGCATAGGAAGGTTAAGAAACTAGCCTAAAGTCACAGTTCATAAATGGTAGAACCAGAATTCAAACAGGCTGGGTATCTCCAGAGTCTTACTCTCCACCACTATATTACACAGCCTCTCAGAAGAGGCAAGTATGAGGTCACTGAATTTACATTTCGCTTCCTTCACAAAATTGCCCAGAGTTAACCCTACGTATAGTCTTGGTGTCTTTCCTACAGGTATTGCAGAAGAAACACATCTAATTTTGCAAAACTTTTCTGCCAATTGGCATGTCCTTGCTAGAATCTCTGACTTTGTTGCCTGTTCATAGGAGTTATGATTGCATATGATATGAAGAGATTCAATTAGTACTTGACAGGGATGCTGGAAATTTGGCCTATAATTACTTCCAGTCTGTAGTTATAGTAGCTCTGTGAGTTTGAGAATACTCCTATCACCTCTCAGAGTTTGCATTTAATTCTCTGAAAAATGAAGGGGAGAGGACGAGGAGGAAATAAATTCAATGATATCTCTCAGCTCTAAAATCCTGATCACATTGACTTCCAGTCAGGCAAAAAGATTTCTGGGCCTTTTCCTTCCAAAGCTATCCAACTGAGGTGGCTCAGTTGGTTAAGCATTCAGGTCTTGATCTCTCTCTCTCTCTCTCTTTTAAGTTTACTTATTTATTTGGAGATGAGAGAGAGAGAAAGAGAGACAGAGAGAGAAAACAAGCAGGGGAGGGGCAGAGAGACAGGTAGAGAACCCCAAGACACGTCTCCCATACAGGGCTTGATCCCATGAACCATAAGATCATGACCTGAGCTGAAATCAAGAGTCAGATGCTTAACTAATTGAGCCACGCGGGTGCCCCCAAGTCTTGATCTCTTGAGCCCCACGATGGGCTCCATGCTGGGCATGAAGCCTACTTTATAAGGTTTTTTTAATGTTTAAGTTTAATGTTTATTTATTTTTGAGTAAGAGAGAGAGAGAGACAGAGAGACAGAGACAGAGACAGAGCATGAGCGGGGGAGAGGCAAAGAGAGAGGGAAACACAAAATCTGAAGCAGGCTCCGGGCTCCAAGCTGTCAGCACAGAGCCAGATGCAGGGCTTGAACTCAGAAACCATGAGATCATGACTTGAGCCCAAGTCGGACACTTTATGCTTGCTTTACCGACTGAGCCACCCAGGCTCCCAAGGAAGCCTACTTTAAAAAAACAAACAAATAAAAAAACACAAAGGCGAAAGGTCCTCGGTTGGCAACACCACTCTGTGATGATCCTTATCTACAGTAAACCTGCAGGTTGCTCTGCCTTCTCATGGGCCCTGTTAGGAAATCAACCTCCTTTTGGAATAGAACTTTCTACATCAGTTGCTTAAAAGCAGATGGAAAGTAAATTTACCTAATTCCAGGGAAGCAAGCCAACACTGCAAAATGGATGATTTCTGTTTTCTGTTTTCCTTCCCAGTCAAAGCCCGTGCCAGCTGGCTAGTCTTAGGTAAATTCCTCCCTCAGATTCAATTTATATTCTGCTTTAACTGCTCATTTTCTCCCACTTTGGTCCCTCAAAGTGATGTGTTCTCCCCTTGTACTTTCTCTAAACACAGAAGGCCCCCAGTGGATGATACTATATAATCTGTACCTGGTGAACAGAAAATGCTTTTATTCCCTTTTCTTTCCATTTACTTTAGCTGTAATCTATGTTCTTTCCTAGTGCATGAAGTAGTCAGAAATTTATGTTCATAGGTACAGTGTATTTCACTTGTGGAGCATGTCAAAACAGAAAACTAATTTGTGTTGAGTAATCTGCAAAGCCAATTTTTGATAAAACAATTTAAAGATTTCAAAACAGAGGTGAGTAGGAACATATTTAACATATCGATGAACTATAAACAGACAGTGTGGGAAGGTGATATGATTTGAAGACTGAGGGTTCAAATCCCAGCTATTCCACTCGATATTGTGTGACCTAGGGCAAGCCACTTGCCTCTCAGTGCCTCAAATTTTACTTATCTGTAAAGTAGGGACAATATTACTTACATCAAAGGGCTGTTGTGTGGACATACCTAAGTGTCCTGGAAAAAGTTGACATCTAACAGATAGATGTTAATGGTAGAGAAACAAAGATGTCTATGGGGAAAGTGGGAAGAACAGATAAGGCATCAATGAGTTCAGCTTTCACTTTCTTTTCCTTGACAGGAAAATCCCACAGTAGTTAAGAACAAGCTGTTGCGGTGCCTGGGTGGCTCAGTGGGTTAAGTGTCTGACTTTGGTTCAGGTCATGAACTCACGTTTCGTGGGTTCGAGCCCCACACTGGCTCTATGCTGATCACTCAGAGCCTGGAGCCTGCTTTGGATTCTGTGTCTCCCTCTCTTTCTGTCCCTCCCCTGCTCGCACTCTGTTTCTTTCTCTCTCAAAAATAAATAAAGATTTAAAAAAAAAAAAAACAAAAAACGAACACACTTTGGAACTATGTTGCCAGGATTCAAGTTCCAGCACTGTCATTTATAAGCTATATGATCTCAGGCAAGTTATTTAATCTTTCTGTGCCTCATCTGTAAAATGGGGATGATAATAGTAACCCTACCTCATGGGGTTGTTAAGATTAAGTGAGTTAATACATGTAAGGTATTTAAAACAGTGCCTGGACAGAATAAACATTTATACGTATTAGTGTGATGGTTAATTTTATGTCAGTTTGGCTTGGCCAGGGTACCCAGATATTTGACCAAACATCTGTCTAGATGTCTCTGCGGAGGTACTTATAGATGGGATTAACATTTAATTGGTAGACTGAGTAAAGCAGATTCTTCTCCATAAGGTGGGTGGGCCTCATCCAATCAGTTAAAGGTCTTAAGAAAAAAAAGACTGACATCACCTAAGGAAGCAGGAATTCTGCCTCCAGACTGCCCTGGGACTTGTGCTACAAGATTATTTCTTCCCTGGGTCTCTGCACTCTGCTGCAGGACCTCTGTACTTGCCTTTTCTTCTGCCTTGAATACTTTTCCTTCAAATATATCCATGGTCTGCTCCCTCCCTTCAGATTTGGACTTGCCAGCCCTCATATGGTGAGCCAGTTTCTTAAATCTCAATCTCTCTCTCTCTCTCTCTCTCTCTCTCTCTCTCTCTCTCTCTCCCTCCCTCCCTCCCCACACACACCACATACACACACATACATAGCACACACATGCACCTTATTGGTTCTGTTTCTTTGGAGAGCCCTAATACAGTTAGCAGTTATTATTTTTGTTTGTAGCAGGAAGTGATACTCTATATTGGTCCTTCAATAAGAGCACAGCAATCAATAATCACATGGCAAATCTTCACTTTAATCCTCCCAGTTCTGAAGATTTAAGAAAACTAGGAGGAGAAAAGGTTTGCCCTTTAAATAAAAAAGGCAAGGAAGCAAGGAGGCAAGATTGTTCATGGCAGGTTTAGAAAATGATGTGTTTGGGTGGACTAAGGGTCCACTTAGGGAATTAGTGGGTCATAAGTTTGAGGAAGGAAGGCCTAAATACCAGCCTTAGAAGCTCAGGATTTTTCCCCCTACTGGCAATGGGGAGCTACTGAAGCTTTGTGAAAACCGCAATTAGATAAAAATACATATCAATGGTGTAGGATTAGTTAGGAGGAGGGAGCAATCAGGGAAAGAGAGAACAGGTAGAAAATATTATGTAACCTTGCATTATGCTGTTATCTACAGTTTATCACCAAAGAGCATTAAGCATCTGTTTCCTTACTGTTTTCATTGAGTCACATTTTCAGTCATATGGTAGTCCCTCATGTGAGCAGGCTGATGTCCCTCTCTTGATCCCCTTCCTTTTATTCCTGTGCTGTAACTCTGCTCTCTTCCCAGGTCCCATCTTCCTGACTGTTCCCTAGTCTATGCAAAGGTAGGGATAGGGAACCCCATTTTTGTTTTTCTTTGTGACCTGGGGAGAGCTTTCCTGGTTTCAACCTGGGAGCTGGAGTGTCAATTCCTATTTTCTTTATATTAAAGCATCTTCAAGAAAACAAATGTCTTTTGCTTTCTTTCTATAGCATAACCATTATATGCTCTTAGCTTATTTGAGTTTTAAAAACTTCTTCTGGAGGGTCTTTGTATATAAAATCTAGATCACCCAAAGCCAAAGTAACTTTTTAAGTGGTAATGCTAACCCTGGTTTTAAAGTCTATATTTAACACTGCCAGAGAAAGAAACACAGTTGGGTACTTTCCCAGGGTATGCTAATGAGCTGAAAAAAGAATACTTTCCTTTCTGCTATTGGTAGAGAAACTGACCAATAGAAGAGCAGGTCAGCACCTACACCCACTCTGTAGCAAGTAAGGAGGTGTGTTTGTTCATGCCAATAACTCATGCTTTTGGTTGCCTGACAACCAGTGACAAGTGTGCCTTTCATCATCTATTACAATGTTACCTTGAGATTCTGAACTTTAATCTAAATGAGACTCAGAAAAGAGGAATGAGCTTAGAAAATTAGATACCATTTCTATAGGTTATGGGCATACACACTTCTGATTACAGATTTTGAAGACAATGGCAGTTTTTCTTAATACTGCGTGCATTTTTCTGTTTATCCACTTGTATAAAGCTGGTTATTTTCACATTCAGTCCATGCCACTGACAAGAAATGTATTGAATATTCTTTATGAAGATTACAAGGGGATTTTTGGCCTGTTTCAGACATATCTGAATAACAGTACATTAGCAGATGTTACTTACCAGTAAACACTGAGTTTTAGATTCTTGAAGTTATAATTTTCACTGTGTTATTCTGTACCATTTCCCACAGCTAGAAGGGTGTCATATTACTTTGTTTATATGTTGCTTAATAGGTGGACCAAGTGTTTTCATTATTATTATTATTATTATTATTATTATTATCTAGCCTAGCTGTTTACAGACTCCTCCAATGCACTGTAAAATCTTCAGAGTAATAACAGTGTTTATTTTTATGGGACACTTACATTGTCTACCTAATTTAATTCGTGCAGCAATTATGTAAATTTTCCAGGAAAGGTTATATTTAGTGTTATTTTATATCTGATTAAACAGAGGCACAGTGAAGTTAGCTACTTATCTGAGGCCACACACTAGTCAAAAGCAATGTTGGAGTCCAGGCTCCAGACCTAAGCAAGGTACATTTTCTTTGATTCCAAAACACCTCTCAGGAGTCAGAAATTTGTTTTTTCTTTCTTATTCTTTCTAGGTAGACTTGTATAACATTCAGCAACTGAATAATTCCTAACTTAAAAGAGAGACAGAGACAGAAAGGAGAATGTGAGCCACAAGAGTCCTAGGATAATATTTAGAAAACGACATACTTTCTAATTGTAGCATTCATTATACTTAGGTGCATGTGTACTGTCTACTCTCCTTCCTCCCAATTTTCATAAGAGGAGAGATCATGTTCACATTGTTCAGTCCTTGGTATAAACCTAACATACATAGTACTTGATGTACAGCAGGAATTTCACAAATAGTTATTGAAAAGCTTAACACTAAAAATTGCCCAAGAAAAACAGAACCAAATGATTTTAAATCAGAGCTGCTATCTGTATCAGTTGGGATAGGCTGATACGTTCAATTAGCTCCAGATGCAGTAACAATAATATCAGTGGCTTAAAATGATGAAGGTTTGTTTCACGCTCATGCTCTTTGGCCATCATGGAGCAGAATTATGCTCTTCATAGTCACTCAGGGATCCAGCTTGAAGGAGCAGACATGATCTAGAATAGTGTTGGTGGCAAAGACAGACAGAAGTGGCCCTGGAGGGTCTTGCAGAAGAATATCAAATGTTCCAACTAAGAAACACCATCACCTCCACTTAAATATTCATTGACCTGGACTAGTCACAGGTACCCCAGCTTCCCATAGCATCACCTACTTAGGGGCCAGAAGCTGCCTAGGTGGTGGAGAGCAGGAAATACTTGGCAAATGGTGCTAATGACTACCAGATTTCATTTCCTTGATTCTGAGCTTTTGTGATTGAAATAATAAAGTACAATTTTGTTTATAAGCTTTCTTACATTTATAAAATATACTTTTCCTCATAACAGCCCTTTATAAGAAAGATGCATAGTGAAATTAAATACTTAAATAAGGTCAATAGAAAAGTCAGAGGTGGAAATAGAAAGATAATTCAAATCTCTATACCACTGGTACTATTTTTAATTTTAAAATTTTTAAATGTTTATTTATTTTTGAGAGAGAGAGAAAGAGTGTGAGCAGGGAAGGGGCAGAGAGGGAGGGAGACCCAGAATCCAAAGCAGGCTCCAGGCTCTGAGCTGTTAGCACAGAGCCGGACGTGGGGCTCGAACTCACGAAACACAAGATCAGTCACGAAACACAAGATCATGACCTGAGCCAAAGTTGGACGCTTAACTGACTGAGCCACCCAGGCACCCCTCGATACAACTGGTACTAGATGAAGCTTACTTATTCCATATCTGTGGAGATAAATTACACACGGGGAAAAAAAAGCAACAGTTACATTTTATTCCAAAATAAAATCATTGCTGCAAGTTTTAATTGGGTCCAAAGACAAAACTTAAAAATTCTTTATGTCAGTGTTTTGGATATCATTCTGGTGATACAGAGAAGGGACATCTGGGCTAGCAATTCTGGACTGAACAGGCTGCACTGTGGAAAAATACATCCCAGTACTCCTGGCCCCTTTTAGGCATGAGGCCAAAAGTAGCATACAGATACTTACCTGAAAAATTGCTGATTCTGAAGTAGGAGAAGAATAGTGTTTTCCCTTTACTGTCCTAGGTTCTCTGGCTGGGGAACCTAAAAATTAAACTGGCAAAAGATAAATTACAAGGAAAAAAAAGTTGTTTTGTTTTGTTTTTCTGATTGAGGTGGTTTTAATTCCTTAGCAACTCTAGCAAATCAAAACTTAAGTCTGTACTGGCTGAAGGTTAACAAATAAAAACCTAAGGACAACCAATCACAAAGAGCAAATTAAACTCCCCCAAGTAAAGTAGTTGCTTAAGCTAGAGCCAAATAATTTTCTTGCTTTGCTTTCCTCTCTTATCTATAAAATCTTGTCTCTAGCTCCTGTTGTTGGAACACTCCTAACCACTTCTTGTCTGGAGCTCCACAATTCCAATTGATTTTTGCTCAAATAAACTCTTAAAATGCTTAATATGTATCAGTTTACCTTTTAACAGTTCCACGTTGGTGGTTCATTAGCCCAAATCTCAAAAGGCTTACTCAAGACTCATCTGTCCTCACTTGATATTTTATAAGCTCCCTTGCCACCCACTTACCCAAAGCCTCATGACCCATCTTGGGTCTAATTTCCTGATAGTTGCTACTATCAACCAGTTCACTTCTTTAAAATATAAAGTGAAATACAAAGGAACTCAACTTGATTCTTTTGGATATTATGAAATGATCCCTCATGCCGAGTACATGTACATTTGTACTACATTTAGCTATGCTTCGGAGATTCAAACAGCAGAAGTTTATAATTCAAAGGAACTACTGGCTTTATTTGTTATCAATTGTGGTAAGATATGGAATGGTATGGTTTTCAAATGTAATTCCAAGGACTGCAATAACATCAAACATATGCATATTCTTCAGGGCAGCCTAACTGATCTTGTTTATCACATGACTGTGGATTATAGAGTACTACAGTAAAAAGGATATAGCAAAGTCATGATGTTCTCAAATGCTGGGCATGCAGTCTGCAAGAGCTTAAAAAGAAGGTCAAAAAGCCAAGCAAATTCAAAACGTTTTAGACTTCCAAACTTAAAATTTCCCAAGTCAACAGTTCTTGTTGTTGCCCAAAATGTTCACAATTGTGAGTGTGAAGTCTTTCATTATCTGGTCCAAATGTTTGAGATATTGCAATACATGATACTACATTTATTGCTGAACAGTCAAAAATAACTTCATTGTATTTAAACCTCGGCCACCCCTGGGGCACCTGGGTGGCTCAGTCAGTTTAGCGGTGGACTTCGGCTCAGGTCATGATCTCACCGTTCCTGAGTTTGAGCCTTGCATTGGGCTCACTGTTTTCAGCGCAGAGCCCGCTTTGGATCCTCTGTCCCCCTCTCTCTGCCCCACCCTTTCCTGCCTCTCGTGCATCCACGCGCACTCTCTCTCTCTCTCTCTCTCTCAAAAATAAACATTAAAAAAAATTAAACCTCAGCCACCAAAATGCTCCATCGCCATAAAAGGCCATCATCAAAAGACATGCACTAGAATGTACATAGTAGTGCTATCTGTAATAGCTCCAAACTGGAAACTACCCTAACATCTGTCAAAAGAATGAATTCATCAATTGTGGTATATTCACAGAATGGCATAAAATGAATAATCTACAACTACATGCAATAATATGGAAGAATCTCATAAATATAAAGTTTAATAAAGAAGCCAAGCACAAGAGAATGCAAACTTTATGATTATATATGTCAAGTACAAAGACAGGCAAAACTAAGTCTATGTTGTTGGCAGGATAGACAATGACTGGAAGGCAGTATGATAGGGTCCCTGCATGTTAATAATGTTCTCTTCTTTTATCTTTGTTGGATAGCATACCAAGTTGTGTTCAGATTGTGAAAATTCATAGAATTGTATACACAGTTTGGAATGTGTGTACTTTCTGTTAAAAAGTTAACGAAAGAAAGAAAATTCCAGGAAGCCCATGAAAAGTGAATTTTGGCTCAACATAATAATCCTCAATGTCATTACTAGAATTTGTGGGCCACCAATGAATCACTCTGTAAACAGAGTATTCAATGAACTGGATTCAGAACAATTGCCCAGGAGCAGGATACCTGATATGTCAAAACAAGCTGATAGTTTACCTTTGAAATCTCCGATCTCTCTGCTTTTCTCTACCTTCAGTGATATCACCATAGTGTAAGCCAGATGAATCTCATCTGAAACGGTCTCCTAAACAGTTTCCCCAATAGCCTATTCTGCTTGTTCTCTACACATTAAGGAAAGTGATGTAAAGTCTAAACTAGATCCTTTTACTTCCTGCTTAAAAGGCCTCAATAGAATCCCAGTAAATTGAAAATGTAATGACAACTCTAAGGTGCATGGTCCGGCCTCTGGCTATATCACCCAACTCATGTCATGCTGCTCTCCCCCTCCCTCTTCCTAGAGCCACACTGGCCTTCTTTCTGTTCTTCCAAAACGTCAAACTGTAGGACCTCACATCTTTGTGCTGCTCTCTTCTCTGCCCAGAACAATCATCACTTTTCAGATTCCTTGGTTGATTGATTTCCTTCTCACCCTTCAAGTCTCTGTTTAGATGGCTTCTTATAAAGTTCTCCTATAACAACCCTATCTAATATCAACCTCGTATTTATTCTCTATATCCACACTTTTCTATTTCCGTCCTTGACGTGATTATTGTTTTATTTGCTTGTTTACCTGTTGTTGTTGTTGTTTTTCCTTTTCCTCATTAGACTGTAAATTCTGTGAAGGCAGAAATCATGTCTACTTGTGTCAGGATTGTAGCGCCAATGCCTAGCACAGTGCTTGGCAAACAAAAGGTCCTCCATAAACATGGAAATACTTGTCAAATGAATGAATCGACATTCCCAAGGGATCACAAGACGCCTGTTCAGTCATGAAGAACATTGCTCTGTGAGTTTTCCAAAGAATAGCAGTATAACCAGATGCCTTTCAAGCCTCCTTGCCCAGACAAACTGTTGGCATTCGTTCTCGGTTTCCAGTTGTCACAACTACCGCTGCCTTGCCACAAGAGACACGCACCCCTCCTCGACCAGCTGGCGGACTTACCCATCTCCGGATCCCACCCAACGCCCAGGCGCCCCCTCATTGGCCCGAGTGTCAAGGCCTTCGGGAGGGCGGGATGTCAGTGCGAGCCCTACTGGCCCAAGTCGACGTCGCTCAACCGAGCGCTGCTAAAAGTCAGCCAAACCAAATTGTAGTTGCGGAGAGGCTCGTTCCCGTTGGAATCTATGATTGGTTGAGATCAAGGGCCGTGGCCGGCGAACCGCCTCTCCGAACGCGGATTGGCCAGAGCTTGCCGTCAGTCAGCGAGAACAGACTTCCCCCTCTCCATCTGGCTCCCTGCAGGAGAAAAATTCTCGAGATTTTCCAGCAGGAGGGCCAGTGGCTGTTCTAGCTGCTTGCTCCAGAAATCAGAAACATCGGGGAAGGCAATCTTATTTTCCTACCAGGAAAGCCCCTTCCCCGCCCTCCGTTAACTAATTAGAAAATTTCCAGGGACATTGCCATCGCGAGGTAAGAGCCTAGAGAGTGCACTTCATTTATTTCTAACAGTTTATGATATTATTTATGGGCAGGGTCACATCCCACCGCTCCCGGTCCGTGGAATGGAGAGTAAACGAAGGGTTCGTCAGGGAGGGGAGGGGAAATGTACATTTAAATCCCCCAGTCTGACAAGCAGTGTCTGGGTTCTCTGTGCACCACGTTCTTCCCTTTGGAGGTCATGAATAGCATGTCCCGGCTGGGCCCACCCGGGCTTCACGGCGGGCAGCAGGCGTTTCCTGCTAAGAAACCCGCGCTCGGCCTTGAACTTGACTGCAAGCTGCAGGCGCCACCCAAGCGAGTGGAGTGGGACAAGGTTGGGAGGAAGGAGAGACCATGGACTGGATGGTGGAAAGGGCGGAGGCTGCGCGTTCGCGTTTCCCTGTAGCTAAGCTCCCAGTCACCCTGCTCGAACCCGGATTCTAGGATGCTGCAGGGGTCAGCCCCGCATCGTCGCCGCACATGCTGCTGGGGTGAGGGAGACGTGGAGACATCCAGGATCTGTGCGGGGCGAGGGTGATTGGGAGGCGGAGACCGGGCGGCGGAAGGTGCTGGGGTGAACGCAACCATCTGCAAAGCTGCGCGGGCGGGAGGGTGTGCTTCCTGAGGTGTATCACACTGGCTACTGGCGAGCCCAGAATTCTGAACTGTCCAAGGGTGAGCGTTTCAGGAGACCAGAATAGAGCAGGATGTAGACAACTGGTTGCTGTCGATCTGAGGATGTGGGTTTTGCTTTGCCAGGAGAGGCCTTGTGGCTGGTGGTGTCTTTTTTAGCAGCCGCTTTATTGTAGATTAGAGATTTCATAGGCGACAAAGACCAGACTCCGGTGAAAATAGACGGGGAATTTGGAGTCTCTAAAGCTCCACCGGCTTTTCTGAGCTTCAGACTGAAAATGAGCAGCAAGGCCTCTTCAGCCCTTTGCACCCATCCTCCTCCAGTGCGGAGGAGGAATGAGATTGTCGTAGGTTTCAGGAGTGACTAAAGTGACAAATTATAATGACCTTGAAAAAAGAGTAGTGGTGTCGTGGTATTAGAGGAGAAGAACAGATGCACCACTGGGTAATAAAACAGTTATAATTTTTGAGTAGTGAGTACTAATTTTTTTTCTTGCAACCTTAGTCACTTTCTATTGACGATCAACACAGGCACCTCCCTTGACTGGAATCTTAAAGAAGAGGAAGGACGAGAGGAGAGGTGCTGTTGACGTAGTATAGAATATAAAGGAAAATTCTTAAATGAAGTGTAAAGGTACAGGTTTGGAATGTGGTCTGTGAGTTGTATCCACATTAACTAAGATGTTTTAAAAGATATATGGAATTAGAACATTGAATACTTTTCACTACTCCCACGTTCTTTCCTCTATTCACACATCCAAACACGTTCACATCAAACCTAAGGGGAATCCTTTGGGGTTTTTTGTTGTTGTTGTTTCCCTCATATAGACTATTACAGTTTCTTTTCCTTTCTCCTAGCAGAGTACTGATAAAGAAGGTATTGGAGTCCACATTTCCTGAAATACTTTCTGGAAGTTTCCATACCATTTGAATGTATTGGGTGGCAGTGGTTGTCTTTAAAAAAGTAGACAAAAGAAATATTGGCTTTGAGAATGCTAAAATTACCTTGTGTTTCATTTGTGGAAGTTACTGATGTAAAGATACCTGCATGCTGCTTTATAATGGACAAATATGAATACTTTCTAAAATATTTTTGCTGGAGGGATAGATCTAAACACCTTTCTGTAAACTGAACCTCAGAACACCTGAATAATTTTGTCATGTGCTTAAAGCTACAACCATAAATTGCCCTTTTGACCTGCTTTCAGCAGTCAACAGTTTAAACTGTTTAAACTGTTTAAACTCCCAAATGCACCCTCCTGCCAGAGATAGTGAATGCCTCTCTTTTTCCAAAAATAAATTTGGACAGCTCTGAGGTGTTTAAACCATTGAGGGATAATAAAGTGGGAGTGAGATGAAAATGTACAATTGGCATAGCAATTTTATAGCTGTATATGTGGCTTTTCTTCACCACCTTTTATCTTTAAATCAAGTATGTACTTCAAAAGTTTACTACAAACCAAATGCATTTTTTTTTTCCTTCCTGATGCATTTCACCTGAGATTTCCTACTCTCAGGGTGTGGGTTTTTAGCAGTGTGCTCATGCAGTATCTCTGTCTACTCTCATGGTCTCACGGCAAATTTCCAACTTAACCCTCTTTGCTGAGAATCCCTCCTGCTAGTGAGAATTGTTAAACCAAGTGCCAACATTTTTCACTGGGCAAAGAGTTCTATGTCAGGACTTAAAAAAAATTTTTTTTTAATGTTTATTCAATGAGAGAGACAAAGTGTGAGCAGGGGAGGGGCAGTGAGAGAAGAAGACACAGAATCTGAAGCAGGCTCCAGGCTCTGAGCTGTCAGCACAGAGCCCAACGTGGGGTTCAAACCCATGAACTGGGAGATAATGACCTGAGCCAAAATTGGATGCTTAACTGATTGAGCCACCCAGTCGCCCCCTATGTCAGGACTTTAAAGTATCAGATTAAGCCATTAAAGCATTAAAGAGGAAGATGGAGAAGTCTGGGTCACAAAAATCAATGTGAAAATGATGAAAACAGAAAACGTTTTTGGCATTTCTTTATTGACAATATGTAGACTATATTGGGTTTCTGTGTGTGTGCATACTCACACTCTTAAAAAAATTTATGTGATTAAAGTAAATCTGTGGGTCATGCATTTTTGTTTTGATTGGGAAATAAGAAGGAATTATGGCAAAGTTTGGTCTAGAAGGAGGATTATCCATTTTCTTTTTCCTTTTGGTATATGGCTATCAATATAGTTCAGGTTGCTGATATGTATAACCTGTTCTGTCACTAGAATTCCAATCAAGTTCTTTATTTTCTTGCTTAGCATAGTTTTTACATTTTAGTTTTGCTAGTAGAATATGGTGTGTGGGTAATGTGTTCTTGTGCTCTTTAACTTTTGCTCTGACATTTTTGTCTTTAGATGGCTTTCAAGCAGAATTATTTCTGCCCTTTGCCTCTTTTGGATGATTTTTACTTTCAAAGCTTGAATATGAATGTTAAAATGGTTTATAAAAATATAAGCTAGTCCTGACTTCTGACTGAGAGATTGACATAAAGGATTCCTGAATAACTTTTTTAGTTTGCAGAATGATAAATGCATGCGAATTTATAATTGCTGAGCTGACAAATAATAAAAATATCTCTTAGGTGTTTGTCAGTTCTCCATTCTTTTTGTTATGAAGAACACTCATGCCTTTTTTTTTTTTTTTTTTTGCAGACTTTGGGTTTTTTTTTTTTTCACATCATAAATTATACTCTTTTGTCTACTAGTCAAGGTGTAGTCATTTCCATGGGCATCTGGAGAACTGGGGGCAGCTAATGGCTGATTACTTTTTGAATTTCTGGAGGAAACTTTTCCTGATGTGCTGGTTTAATTCAAAGTTGTTATTTAGCTTGGGAACACAGGTCTTCTTTGAATTGTTTCCCAAGGAATATAGAGATTAAATGATATAGTTCTATTGCATTGGAAATATGCAATGTCACCTGCTTGCATAAGTGGTGCTGACCTAGTTTTGTAAACCAGCTATATATCTGGTTCACATGTCATCTCTGCTAATAGTATTCCTTATAAAATAAATGTTTTCTTATGACTATTCTGCTTACTTTCTGAGATGATTGTGCAAAGAATAAATGAGGAAGGAGGCCAGGTTGATGATTGACTTTAGTCCATGCAGGCTTAAAGAAACTGCCCAACTTGCATTTTACTTCACTCTTAAGTGTTTCTAGTTGATATTTGTTTCCTGCTAAAATGCAGCTCTGTTTTATTTTTTGAGTTTTGGAGGAGAGAGGGAGAGAGAGAGAGAGAAGAAAGACAAGAGCAACCTAGAAAAGTAAAAAAATTTATTCAGTATTTGTTTTTAAATCTAGAACTCTTGTTTAAAGTAGGTGAACAACTACAAAATAGCCCAAGGCCGAATATGGCATGCATGATTTCAGATTGAAGCCAAAAGAATAGTACTTTGCTTATACAAAATAGACTCATTATATTGTGCACCTGGAACTAATATAATGCTGTGTTGTCAGTTATACCTCAGTTTGAAAGGAAAAAGAATAGTACTTCACTAATTTCTGGTGCACTCTTCAAATGTGAATGGTTTCTAATAAATTTTTATTAAAATTTTTATTTTAAAAGTTTATTTTTTAAAAGTTTTATTTTTTTCTATATGGTATAAAGCTGCTCTGTGAATTATCTCTATCAATAATCAGTACTTAGTTCTCTAGTGTAGATTGTAATACAGCCTGAAATTTCTTCACAAGTCATTATCTTTATAAACACTTTTTTTTGGGTAATATAATGTGTTGTTTCTCTTTGATACTTAATAACCAGAGATACTATGTCTATTCCACCCCTAATATTGTCATAAAAAAGTGAGTTTTGGTCTTTTATACTAAAAGATATTAACTAAAAGGCCAAGAAGGAATGGTCTCCTAAGTCTTTCACGATACATTAATTCTTTGGGAGGCCATTTTTATTCTAAATTCTGTGGAGGCAGGGCTCATATATTGTTCACTGGGCCCTAGATATCAAGGGCGCTTTTTGGAAACTGATCCTTTCCTTCTACTGTTTTATTTAATGAAAGGAGTAATGGCTGTTCTGATACAGAGCTAGACTGATTTCCAAAAATGTATTTGAAAATGATTGTTTGAAATCTCTAATGCATTTACTTATGGGTTCACTCAACTTGGGCTTTGTGTGTGTGTTTTTGTTTGTGCTTTTGCTGAGATATAGTTTTTCAAGTTCATTTTTTATTGTGAGAGAATTCAAACATACAACTGAGAATAATATAATACCTGTATACCCTGCACCAGCATTATAAAATCTTTTCAAGTTGGTTTCTAATACATAAAGGAACAGAACAAAGTACTGTGGAGTTGAATTCTTACTTAGGACCTTATTTGTATGGAAAACTGCCAGAAACACTGCCCTTCCTTCAGGAGTATAGGAATTCCCCCTGACAACACCCAGGGGAGGCCTTTGGATTCAACTTTGGGACAGAGTCCAGAAATGGGGTGCAGAGTAATAATTTCAAAGAAACATAGTCTAGTGTCAGGTGCTGTCTCCTGCTGCAGCAGTCAGCAGGCGGTACTTGGAAGGGCTGGGCTGCTGGGCTTGTAGAGAGGAAACCTGCAGCTGTAGTGTAAATGCATAAATCAGTTGCTTTTAAGTCACAAATGTGGTTCCCTTCAGTCCCAGCGATCACACACATCAGAAATGGCTTATCCTGGAGTCTCTAGGAGTGTTTGCATGAACCATTCTACATTAACCATAGTAATAAAGTATGTGAAATTTAGTAAGTTGACAGATCTTCAAAGAAAATGGAATTTAGATCCTAAATTGTGTCTTTGTTAAAACTTGGGCACTCTGAGTACAGAGCTGTCATAACTATTCTATTAACCAGTTACTTTTCTTATTTCTTTCCCCCTTAAGAGACTTTGTTGTTGTTGACATTTGCCCCTACCTTTTCTTCAGAGCAATGGAGTTAATGAAGGAAGACTATTCACTCACACCGTGTTCTATATTGTTGCTACTCAAAGTATGGGCCTGCTGGGTCAAAAGTTTAGTGTCTTGAAATGCAGCATCTCAGGCTCCGCCCTGGACAGACTAAATCAGAATCTGCATTTTATTTATTTTTTTAAAGTTTATATATTTGTGTGCAGCTGTGCACAAGTGGGGGAGGGGCAGAGAGAGAGAGAGGGAGAAAGAGAGAATCCCGAGCAGGCTCCATGCGGTCAGTACAGAGCCCTATGTGGGGCTCAAACACCCAAAAAGGTGAGATCACTGCCGGAGCCAAAGTCAAGAGTCGGACTGGTAACTGACTGAGCCACCCAGGCACCCCCAGAACCTGCATTTGAACAAGTTCCCCAGGTGACTGTGGGTTAAAGTTTGAGAAACGCGTTCTATATGATATATATACATTGGCACATTTTAATAGAATTTAAACACTGTGAAAGGGGTAGGCAAATCAGTTCGTTTTCGATCTGCTATTCTTAGGAGCAGGCTGTTAGGTGCCATATTCTTTATGGCCTTACATGTTGGTAATATCCAATGATATATCAGTTATATATGAAGTTACTGATGGAGTCTCTGTCTCTCTATTGCATCTCTCTCTCTCTCTCTCTCTGTGTCCTCAGTCGCATCATTTTTCTTGAAGACATTCCATTATTGTTCTACCGACCTTTCCCTCATTCCCGAGTCCTCTGGAGTTGAGTTATGTCAACAGCTGCCTTAATTACTTTGGTCAGAAGTGGCGGGAACCACGTGAGGAGGAGAGTGCTGCTGAGCTCCCGCCTTCTGCAGGACGACCGGCGGGTGACGCCCACGTGCCACAGCTCCACTTCAGAGCCTAGGTGTTCGCGGTTTGACCCAGATGGCAGTGGGCGTCCAGCCACCTGGGACAATTTTGGGATCTGGGATAACCGCATTGATGAGCCGATTCTGCTGCCGCCCAGCATTAAGTATGGCAAGCCGATTCCCAAAATCAGCTTGGAAAATGTAGGCTGCGCCTCGCATATTGGCAGGCGGAAAGAGAACGAAGACCGGTTTGACAGCGCTCAGCTGACCGATGAGGTCCTGTACTTTGCCGTGTACGATGGCCACGGAGGACCTGCCGCCGCTGATTTCTGTCACACCCACATGGAGAAATGCATCATGTACGTACAGTGACTCAATTCTTCACTTTGCAGTTTGCTTTGTACTTCATGTTTAAACTTTAAGCTTTTGGCTGAAGCATTCACTGTTAACCTAGTTAGTTGAGTGGTTCCATTGTGTTGTTTTAAGAACAAACAGTAGCTTAAGCATGCCACTTATTACTGATGGTTGATGGCTATTACCATTTCGGCAGTGTATGTTTCTTTTTTTAAAGTTTATTTATTTTTGAGAGAGAGAGAGGCCCAAAGAGAGGGGGACAGGGGATCAGAGGCAGCCTCCACACTGACAGCAGAGAGCCCAATGGGGGACTTGAACTCATGGACCCTGAGATCATGACCTGAGCTGAAGTCAGATGCTTAACTGACTGAGCCCCCCAGGTGCCCCTAGGCAATGTATGTTTTAATAACTCCTCTGGTGAGGCCGTTGACCAGAATCAACAGCCCTTGATTTGTGATCATTTCAAGTGAGTTAGCATAAAGTACATGATCTCATGTGCCATGAGAAGCACTTAACTCCTACCAGTGCATGGCATATAGTACTTCAATAAATGGTAATTATTCTTGCAAATGGTATGAATAGCTTTGAATATTTGTTAAGAATAGCTTTAAATGATTAGCATTAGTATGAGGAAAATGCATTTAACGAGGCTGTTTTGGAGGTCTTTAAATAGTTTATTTATTGCAGTTATTATTAATGTATTTTAGGGGATCACACTACTGCTTGAATTAAAAGGGGGGAACATGTGACTATTTCTTGTCTTTCTGTGTTTAGTTATTCATGCTGCTCATCAGTTGATTTATTCGTATGTTGAACTCCGTGGCTTAATTTAATATGAAAGAACTCTTGACCTCTCAGGGTTGTAGATAGAGAGGATTAGATTAATCTTTTAAGGATTAAGACTTGGACTTATATTTTACCGTTCTTAAAGGCTTATGTCTGTGCTTAGTTATTTCCTAATTTGATTTGTTAATCTGTGGATTTTAAGAGTCCATCTGAAAGGTGAACCATGAAGGTCCCTTATATGGAATAATAGCTAGCCAGCTAGCTAGAGGAAGAAGAGAAACTTATTAAAAAATGATTCTTTGGGACTCTTTTTTTCTCCCCACCAAGGGATTTGCTTCCTAAGGAGAAGAACTTGGAAACTGTGTTGACCTTGGCTTTTCTAGAAATAGATAAAGCCTTTGCAAGGCATGCCCACCTGTCTGCTGATGGTAAGTAAAACAATCACATTCTGTAGGGGCCTGGGGAATGTCTAGTACAGAGGAAACAACTTAAGCCCTTTAGGGGTGGGAATTTTAATGTAAATTTATTTGTAAGGATGCTTATGTTGAAAGTGATTTTATATAAGTGATAAATTTAAATGTTGTTTGGAATCCAAGGTTATGTTAGCACCTCACTTTTAAATCAAGTATATTGGACACATTTTGAAAAATTGAAGCTCTAAAATGGTTCTGATATTGAATTTAAATTTTAAAGAGATTTAAGATTTTTAAAATTTGCTCTTTTTATGGATAAAAGGTCCATACTATGAGAAGGTTTACTGTTTTTGTTTTTTTAGATGAATCTGATGAGCAAGTACTGAAATACACTATTGGGTAGTCTTGTTTAGCCAGGTAGAAGATAAGAAAAAATTACTAACTGGTCCTAAATAAGAAAAGACAATGGCTAATATGCACTACTTTCTTTAATTAGAAGAAAGATCTGTGTTCTCCCACTTTTTTATTTTAATGCTTATTCATTTTTTGAGAGAGAGAGAGAGAGAAACAGAACATGAGCAGGGAGGGGCAGAGAGAGAGGAGACACAGAATCTGAAGCAGGCTTCAGGTTCTGAGCTGTCAGCACAAAGCTGGACACAGGGCTCGAACTCACACTGCAAGACTATGACCTGAGCCAAAGTCAGATGCTTAGCTAACTGAGCCACCCAGGTGCCCCTCTCCCACTTCTGAAAAAGCCTGCTCTTGCAGCTTTGTGGTAAATAGTGATATTTTTGTTTTTATTTGTTAAACACAAGGGCATGTCAGCTCAATTTAAAAGTTTGTGTGCTATCCTTAAATTTGGAAAGTAAAATGTTTCTGATTTTGACTAAATTTATCAAAAGCATTCAGAAAAATGTAGCTAGTGTTTTCTAGTTAGCTGGCCCTAAAATCTTTTGCTCATAAAGATAATCTTGAAAACTTCTGCAGTGATCATGTAAATGTACACATACAGACCTCATAACTGATTTGAAAGTGAATCATGCAATATTAATCAGTGTTTGGTTCATCTTTTTATTTAAAGGAAGTCAAAGCATCACAGAATAACATTTCACAATTTTCAGTGAGAGAGCATAGGGATGGAAATTCTCCTCAAATTGCAGATAAGGCCAGTTGCAGAGTGAGGGCTGGGATTTTCCTGGCACCCACAGTGGCCTCTCTCATGGGCATGTTTATTGATAAAGCGTACAGAAGATGACTAAGATGGCTCTATTTGCCATCTTACGAGATTTTTCCTGCCCTTTTTTGAGAACCTTACCATCATCGTACTTCTTGGAAAAGCATTAGATTGCACTCTCTTTGTTCAGGGATTTATTTTCTCATTGATAGATTGACTTGGCCCATTTTCTCTTCATGCCTTTGGACTTTTTCCCTTCCAGCTGGCTCCTTACTTTTGAAAAGAGAGGTTGAGAGAAGGTACATTTTAGGTAGAAGATTTAGCTCTTGTCCCTGACGGATAACAACGTGTAAGAGAACAGTAAAACAGTTATAGTTTTATCTTTATAACTCTGAATATTGGTGTGCCTTTGTTTCATCCATTACCAGGTTGGCTGTATCTCATACCACAATGTTTGCTGGCTGTAGTCCAAGTGGGTATCCTGGCTGTTCTGTAAACAGGTAGCCTGCTGGGCAAGGTTTTCAGAGGCAGACAAGTTTATCATGGGAATGTGGCCCACAGTCAAAACATTAACCCTTTATGGGTGCAGTCAGCCCTTCTATAAAGGATCTAATTGACAAAGATGCTTAAAACTGATAGATTCGGCGCAAAAGATGAGAGGAGCCCTCTCATTTATTAAATAATAAATATAATTAAAGAGCATTTTGTACTTAGGGAAAGAATTTGTTTAACTTGCCTACCTTAAAAGAAACTTTCTAAAGGTGCCTTACTCATAAACAGTTGTGCAAAGAAATTAATCATAAAAATATAATTAATTTTGAATAAGAAATTTAAACTGTATTTATTTAACTGAGTTCATCCATCCTATGCTTTGAGTTAATGATCTCAGACCTTTCATAAGATATTTTAAAATTTACTTTTGTTTAATAGCCATTTATTTGTTTGCAAGTATAATGGGGCACAACAGAATGATACCTAGTGTGCTGCTAAAAGAAAGGGGTCTACTGTGACATTGCTGTTCTTAAATCTCGTTTTATATGTATTCCTATAGATCACTTGGTGTGTGTGTGTGTGTGTGTGTGTGTGTGTGTGTGTGTGTGTTTAAATAAGTATTTTGAAAACAACTTTGAGATTTATTCGTAGTAAGTTGTCAAGGCTTTCAACCTTGCTAAAAATTGCCTTTTGATATTTGGGGCCCGTTTTATCAAATATGTTAAAACCACTGAAAGACAGAACGCTGTAAGTTGTTTAACTTTTCAATTTGTGTATTAAAAGAACATACCTCGTTTCAGATTTCAAAGTTATTCTTTAACTTTAAAACACTTTAGTTTTGGTTTTTAGTAAGAACTGAAGCGGTACCAGTATTATAAGAGTGGATAATATTCCTTTTAGCAAAGTTATATTAGGACCCAGGGCTAGTTAAATAAAATGGTGAAGTAAGTGCAGTTTGCCCCCTCCAGTTGCTTTTACCTTTTCTATCAGCATCAGTCCCATTTCCTGTCCTTGAGCCCTTCCTGTGAGCAGCTTAAAGGTAGGGACCATGGCTTACTCATTTTGAATCTCCAGTGCTCAACAAACACCCTGTACAGAATCTGGAAGGCACTCAATGATTATTTGGACTGAACTGATCTTCATGCCTGCTCTTTCTCACCAAAGTTATGTTTTAAAGTATTTTTTAATGTTTATTCTTTTTTCTTTTCTTTTTTTTTTTTGACAAAGACAGAGTGTGAGGGGAAGGGGCAGAGAGAGAGGGAGATAGAGAATCACAAGCAGGCTCCAGTCTCTGACCTGTCAGCACAGAGCCCAATGCAGGTCTTGAAGTCACCAACCACGAGATCGTGACCTGAGCCCAAGTCAGATGCTTAAGCAACTGAGCCATTCAGGCACCCCACTCACCAAAGTTATTATAATTTATTCTTTGATTATCCTGGAGCCGATTTAACCAAATTATTAATATAATATATATGTTTTAATGAATTATCACTCCTGTGTGGATTTGAATTTTAAGTAGGGGGAGCCTGAAAATAGGTTAAAACCTAGGAATGAATCACTAATGGTGGAATTTGGGGGTATAAATGGGAGATGTACCCCTCAATTGTACTATATTACCGTTCTTGAGGGGTAGTAAAAGAAAGTGAACGTAAAACATTTTTCTCTTTTCAAGACTTTGGTCCAAAGCTGTCACATCTGCATAAAGTGCTTCCAATTATCCCATTAGCATTTAAAATAGTTACTATTTCGGGGCGCCTGGGTGGCTCAGTCGGTTGGGCGCCTGACTACGGCTCAGGTCATGATCTTGCAGTCTGCGAGTTCGAGCCCTGCATCCGGTTCTGTGCTGACAGCTCAGAACCTGGAGCCTGCTTCTGATTCTGTGTCTCCCTCTCTCTCTGCCCCTTCCCTCCTTGGTCTCTGTCTCTATCTCAAAAATAATAAACATTAAAAAAAATTAAAAAAAAATAGTTACTATTTCAGTTTAAAGTGGGGTGGTTTGAGGAGAATAAAATCAGAGTGCCACCTATGAAGAAACTGCAAGAATCTTGACCTTACAAAATTGCTGGCTCTTTTTATTGATTTGTTGTTGACACATTTTGAAATCACCCTTATTTATGAAGCTAATTTCATCATCGTCTTTAAATGTTTTGTAATTCATGCCAGTTATATATATTATTACAATTAATGAAACCAGGCAGTAAATTCAAATGACATCCCATTACTCTATTGTTTATGAACAAACTATCACTTAAAACAAATGGGATGGTAGAAAACTAAGATTATATATTGTATGTCCTATAAACTCTTCCAAGGGTTTCTAGATTGCATAAGGTTTGAAAGCCGCAAAGCTCCCCAAGAGACAAATGAATCAGAAAGAGAAGTCTTGCTCTGATTTCAGAGTGTGAGATGTTGGTGATAGCATCATGAGTTCCACTGGAAACTTCCATGCTCTTCACATTATCTGATCTCTACAAAATAACCGGTGTTAGAAAGGTGGTTTTTTGACTACCCTTCTCACACTGAGGGCAGCCAAAAGGAAAAACAATAGGGACAATGTGGAAGAGATACTTACTGTGCTGTTACTGCTTCAGCTCATTACTTTGATTTTGGTGTTCGTGAGTCATACATGTCCAGAACACCCATGTTTAATAAATATTGAAAGTGTATTGGTTTATACAGATAATTGTTTACACAGTAAACAGTAATTGCCAGGGGGGTTATACTTTGAAAAGTACAGCTTTTACTCTTATGTTGCCATTCAAAATCTTGATCATTTTTCTTTTGATATGTCGACCTGCAACACCGGGGAAAAGAGAGAGCTGCAGAAATACCCATTTTATGAATTCATAAACTTATAAACATGCATTAGCACTCAAGAGCGTTACTAGCCTATATTTAAACAATGAATTTTAATTAATCATTCTATTCCAAAACAATGCATCAAGCCTCATTAACAAATATGGTACTTCTTGTATCTTGGTATAGGAGGTGCTTTGATTCCTTCCTGATACAAATTTAAATCCCAGTTAATTTGGTGGTATACTGTAGTTCACATCCTCTCTAAATTGTCAGATACAAATTATTCACTGCTATTCCCATGAATTTTCCTGTTAGTTATTGGGACCGTTCTGATATTAGCACAAAACAAATTGACAGGTGTTTTTTTTTTTGTTTTTTTTTTTCAACTCAGTAAAGGTACTGATTTACTTTTCAGGACTGTTGAAGTGTGTGTGTGTGTGTGTGTGCATGTGCGCGCGTGTGTGTGTGTGAGAGAGAGAGAGAGAGAGAATCAGTATATAGATGTGTGACTGTGTTATACAACATATGTGTTTTGCATACATGTGTTTGTATATAGTTTTTCCTGCCTTGGGAAGCTGTAAAACTGAGAAGTTTTACTCTGATGAAAAAATAGACTCAACTACAAAATACCATCAATTTAGGCAAACTGAGTCTTGGAATCGCTGATTTGGCATCTCCTGGAATATTATATAATTTGCTAGTGAAATTTCTACCAAAATAAAAACCCTTGCCCTTATTTTGCAGCTCTTTCTCTGTCCTCCCCTGTGTTGCAGGTTTGTAATGTTTGAGCACAATTCCTGGGTGAATTTCCTATTTGCCTCTGTGCGTGTTATTTGTGGCAGAGAACTGTGCCCGGTCAGCAGCTCTAGACCTGGAGCCCGTGGACACTATATGCTGGGCTTCAGTGGAAAGAGAGATCTGCTTAATTTTGTCCCAGGTGAAGGAGTCCAGCGGTTCCTAGCCTGGACTACTGGAAGGTTCCCACATCCTCTCTGTCCCATTAGTTGAGATGACTTGCAGTAGGAAATGTCCAGTGAGTGTTAAGACCTTATTGACAGATGTCTTAGTTTCATAGTTCTGTTGTTAGGGCAAAAGTGAGACTTTTTACTTCCATGTTAAATGTTAAATGAAATAAATGCTTATTTAATATTTACTTCTTAGATGCTTAGCAAGCCAGAATCAACAGTCAGTTTTGAAAACTTTCCCATAAATCTGGGATTTTGGAACTGTAAAGATGGGATGGTAAAAACTCAAGGTCTTTTATTTGTGTGTGTGTGAGAGAGAGAGAGAGAGAGAGCTGTGGAGGGACGGAAAGAGAGGGGGACAGAGGATCTGAAGGTGGCTCCGTGCGGACAGCAGACAGCCCGATGTAGGGCTCGAACTCACGAGCTGTGAGATCGTGACCTGAGCATGCTCAATCAACTGAGCCACCCAGGTGCCCTTAAAATCAAGCTCTTTTAAATTCCTAGGGGGCAGAGCCATGAATTACAATAGAATCCTAAACAGCTAAACTTGGAAGTTTTTATTTATGAAATTTTAACTCTTTTGATGTAACTAATTAAAAACCACTTTTTAAAACAGCTGCTGCTGACCATTTAGACAAAGGAGAGGAATACTAAGTTCCCTGGACAGGTAGCATCTAAGTAAATGCCTGTGTTCTCTTCCTGGCTCTTCCCATCATTGGAAAAAAATCACAGTAGTGAAACTGTGAAGATTCCATCACATAATGTTTTGGGAAACTCAAAAGTTAACTTTTATAATGTAAACATCACTGATACTTATGCTAAGACATTTACGTTATACGGTGACAAATATGTAATATGTTTTAGCATTGCAGAGATATTACCTTGCACAACAGTTCCAAAATCAAAAGATAAATGGGAAGATAGTGCAACTGTAAATGCTATTTCTCGAGAAAGTAGATTGAGCATGGATATAAAAGATTAAGTAGGGTTTATTAATGTTTTTTCCATTTTACTTCTCTGATTAAAGCAGGCATTTTAATATACCAATTGGAATAAATATATATATATATATATATAAGTATATATATCCTTCCAAAATGCATTACTGATGAAATTTTTTAAATTGTCTTTTTGAAAAAAAAAATTGGTAAGATTGAGCCTTATTCAGTCAAATCAGTAGCACTTCATTTTTCCTAAACCTACTTTTGTAGAAGACATCTTTGGATGATCACCTGAGTATTTTATGTAGATGCTTTAAAGAATTAACCATGTTATTGAAGATAATACCTGCTTTAAATAAGTTGTCTTTTTCAGTTTATTCCAGTTTGCTTTACTTTTTAGCCCTTAATTTCACTTTTCCCTTATTCTCACTTTTGGCAAGGCTCAATGCACCTTCAAAATTTGTAACAAATGATAAAGAAAGTAGGGCAGACACTGTTCGAATAAATCAAAGAAAGATGCAAAAATGCAGTTTGGACTGGATGAAGGAAACAATGACGACCTCAGGCCAAGTAACATTTAATTTTGATTTTAGTCAGGGAAAATTAAACATGAACTCCAAGGAAGCATATGGGAAGCTAGAATGAACTTCATTCTCCACCCTCCCATACTTTCCTAATATAATGATGGCTGTAACTTTGTTTCATGTGTGGGAAGGACAAAGATAAGTAGAAAAGAATGTGAACCTTTAACTGTTTTAGGATTTTTTGGTGAACATTTATAATATTAGAACCATTGTAAAAGGAAAGAATATAAAAGACAGCACTTTAAGAGCAGATGGTATGCCCTTGGCATTCTTGCTTAGCTTATTAACCGGTAATACTTTCATGGGATAGGAGTAAGAAATGGAAGAGAAAATCTTCTGAGTGCATAGATTATAGAAAAGTCAGCTTGCCTGAATGGGCTCATACCTAAAAGTCATCCTGCTGTATTAACCAGTCTCATTAAAATACTTTTAATCCTGACAGCTGACGTAGACACAGGCTGTCATAATTATTATATGTTCAAGTCAGTTTTAGTTTATATAGAGGCCATTTGGAGACAGTGATGCACTTTTTACCAAGTAAGGTTAGCAACTTTTTCTGTTTGCATGGAGCCTTGTTACTGAATTAAATACTTCTTTCTCTGCATGCTCTTACTTACATAGTTCATTTGCATTTTATTTGCATACCTCTAGTTAAGTTAGAATGATACATTTCAGTGTTAGTTTAACATGCCTGTGTTCTATTTTGTAATAAAAATTCCATATCCAATCATTTGACTGTCACTGACTTACCCTCTTTTTAATACTGTTTGCAGCAACCCTTCTGACCTCTGGGACTACTGCAACGGTAGCCCTGTTGAGAGATGGTATTGAGCTGGTTGTAGCCAGTGTCGGGGACAGCAGGGCTATTTTGTGTAGAAAAGGAAAATCCATGAAGCTGACCATTGACCATACTCCAGAAAGAAAAGATGAAAAAGAAAGGTACCATCTCCACTGATCATTCTGTGAAGATCGTGTTTGTATAGTTCAAAGTAGAAATGTAACCTCGAATTTTAAACTGATTTCATCTTAAGTTTAACCATGCCTTCATTCCTGGGGTATCATGTCATAGCCTTTTTTTTTCTTGGACCAGGATCAAGAAATGTGGTGGCTTTGTGGCTTGGAATAGTTTGGGACAGCCTCATGTGAATGGCAGACTTGCAATGACAAGGAGTCTTGGAGATTTGGATCTTAAAACCAGCGGTGTGATAGCAGAACCAGAAACAAAGAGGGTCAAGGTAACGAAGAACCTGCAAACATTTGATACGTATGCAAAGAATGGATGCAGGATTGTTCCCAGCTACAGGCTTTCTTAGAAAGAAAGAAAGCCACAGTCATGTGGCTGTTAATTGAAGCCACATGACTTTTTTTTTTTTTTAACTTATTCATTTATTTTGAGAGAGAGAGAGAGAGAGCAAGTGTGTGTGGGGAGGAGGGGCAGAGAGAGAGGGAGAGAAAGAATCCCAAGCAGGCTCAGTGCTGTCAGCTCAGAGCCCCAGCTAGGGCTCCATCTCACAAACCATGAGATCGTGACCTGAGCTGAAATCAAGAGTCAGACACTTAATCAACTGAGCCACCAGGTGCCCCCTGACCAACATGACTTTTGTTTTATTTTAATTTATTTTAATTAATTTATTTATTTTTAATTGTTTTAATGTTATTTATTTATGTATTTAATTTATTTATTTTTAACATTTATTTATTTTTGAGACAGAGAGAGAGCATGAACAGGGGAGGGTCAGAGAAAGAGGGAGACACAGAATCTGAAACAGGCTCCAGGCTCTGAGCTGTCAGCATAGAGCCTGACGCGGGGCTCGAACCCACGAACCGTGAGATCATGACCTGAACCGAAGTCAGACGCTTAACTGACTGAGCCACCCAGGCGCCCCAATGTTTATTTATTTTTGAGAGAGAGAGAGAGACAGAGCATGAGCAGGGGAGGGGCAGAGAGACAGAGACACAGAATCTGAAGCAGGATTGTCATGCTGTCAGCACAGAACCCAATGTGGGGCCCGATCTCACGAACCGCCAGATCATGACCTGAGCCGAAGTCGGAGGCTTAACCAACTGAGCCACCAGGCACCACCCCCCCCCCCCAACATGGCTTTTAAAAGGAGTTTATGGGGGCGCCTGGGTGGCTCAGTCGGTTAAGTGTCCGACTTCGGCTCAGGTCATGATCTCACAGTCTGTGAGTTCAAGCCCCGCGTGGGGCTCTGTGCTGACAGCTCAGAGCCTGGAGCCCATTTCAGATTCTGTGTCTCCCTCTCTCTGACCCTCCCCTGTTCATGCTCTGTCTCTCTCTGTCTCAAAAATAAATAAACATTAAAAAAAAAAATTTAAAAAATAAAAGGAGTTTATGAAAGGATAGATGAACTTTCCAAATAAAATAAGATACTGGCCTACTGTACGATGAAGTGAGGTTTGGTTTTGCTTCACTCTGCACTGGAATTCACCCAGTAGAATGGCTCTACTGCCCTTCCTCCCCTACACGTGATCATCCAGTCACCACCACTTGGAATGTGTCCCTCACTTCCCTTTTCCACCAAACGAAATAATCGCCCCACCTCTGTTTCTCTGACATCTTTTGTATGCTACTAATCAGTGCCTCCATTACACTACACTTCCCCTAACACACACCCAGTTGTGAGCTGACACTTCCCTCTCTGCATGTGCTAGTACCTAGCACAGTATAGTGTAGGCTCCCAATAATGGCAACGAATGATTGTTAATTGAATGATTCCTTGTCTTCTAGTTAGTTCACTTGTATTCATTTTGTCAAACAGATACTTACATAGGGTTTACTCTGTGCCAGGCTCTGTTCAGGATAGCTACCCCACCCCATTTTACAGAGAAAACAACTCTAGAGCATAGGTGAATTTACCTGTGTTTGCCCGGCCAAAAAGTAGAGGCAGATTTCAAATCCAGGGAGCCTGGCTCCAGAGATAGTGCTCCCAACCATTACAATGTGCTGTCTCCCATCATTTGGCTATCTAGCTTCCTTTGTGGTGATGCTAAGTAAACGTTAGGTTTGTCCCTGGTGGTTGATGCTAAATGTTGCTAATTTCATCCAAATTATAGGCCTTCCATTTTCACTGTGAAGCTTTTTTTAAAAAATGTTTATTTTTTGGACAGAGAAAGAGTGCGTGAGCAAGGGAGGGACAGAGAGAGAGGGAGACAGAGAGTCCCAAGCAGACTCTGTGCTGTTGGCGCAGAGCGCGATGCGGGGCTTGAACGGCCCCCCAGGCGTGAGATCATGACCTGCACCCAAACCAAGAGTCGGATGCTTAACCAGCTGAGCCATCCAGGCGCCCCTTCAATGTGAAGCTTTTAAACACAGATGACCACTCAGCAAACAAAAAAAATTTTGTGGATTTTGAAGATTATTCAAAGACTGAGTCTATGCATTTGGTTCTGATTGCAGCTCCATCACGCTGATGACAGCTTCCTGGTCCTCACTACAGATGGAATTAACTTCATGGTGAACAGTCAAGAGATTTGTGACTTTGTCAATCAGTGCCATGATCCCAACGAAGCAGCCCATGCAGTGATTGAACAGGTGACACAGCAAAACTTCTGCTAGAAAATCCCAATTGTGGGTGGTGGGGGAGAGGAGGAGAGAACAACCCAGATGCAGGTCTTGGTACAGCCTGGAGGGGCTGCCACAGGCTTGAGATTTCTTTGAAATTTCGTGTTTTAGCCTGAGTATTACAATGAATGTTACACTTGACTCCATAATATTTCCAATTTAAATTTTTTTTACAATTCTCCCAAATAGTTAAGTAAAACTAGTATGCCAAGGAATGTGCTATGTTTATTTTTTGGATTTGTACACATCTGGAAAAGATAGTAATAGCAGCAGTAAATTATAATAATAGTTAATAGTAATATCAGTATGTGTCAGACACTCTTCTGTTCATACATATTTAACTCATGCAATCTTCACAGTAACCTTCTGAGGCTAGAGCTAGTATTATCCCTTATCACAGATGAGGAAAACTGAGGCACAGAAGCTGAGAAGTTAAGTAACTTATTCAAGATCACAAAACCATCAAGTTGTGGAACTGGGCTTCAAACCCAGCCAGTTAAGCTTCTGAATTCAACCACTGGACCAAACTAAACTGTTCCAAATAAATATCCAGTATAAGAACACTATAGCATAGGCAACTTCTGGTTTTTAAAAATGGGTGTGTGAAAAAAAAAAAACAACAGAAATTTAAAAAGGTATATGGATAAGTTATGTGTTAGTGTGTCAGTTAGAGCTAAAACTGGGAATATCCAGTAATACCCAATGAAGAAAATGCAAAATTTCCATGTGCTGTTTAATATTCTGTTTGGATCAATAGCTCTTTTAAGTTATAGCCATTGCTTAATCATTAGAGATATGCTTTAATTTAACAGCTATTTTTTACATTTCCCAATTCTTACATTTGCAACCAGGAAGGCATATTTAGCCCAAACTTTTATGTGCTAATATTTGTAATTAAGACATGAAACCTTACTTAAAAATACCTTACTTTTATTTGCATGAAAATAGACGGGTGAGCATGAATTATTCTCTTGGTTACTATGTGTGTTCATGAGATTAAAGAAATGGGCCCAATTCCATGGATGATCACTTCTCTCCTAATTTCACCTACCTGTTTTGAGATACATGTGTTCTCATTCACATAGGTAGTGATATTTTAATGACTCCGTGGTATTCCACTATATTTGTGTGCCATAATTCATTTACTAGTTCCCCTAATCAGCAAATTTAGTTTATGTTCACTTTTCCATCTTATGGGGGGAGGGGGAGCACCGTATAAACCTTATTGTATCTCTGTGCATATCTGCTTCCTTCATGTATTATTTTCTCAGGTGAAGTTCTTAAAATTGCTAGGCAAAAAGAATACAATGTATTCTAAAGCTTTTTTTTTTTTAAGTTTATTTATTTATTTTGAGAGGGAGAGGGGCAGGGAAAGATGGAGATGGGGAGAGAAAGAACCCCAAGCAGACTCCACAGCAGTGCAGAGCCTGACTTGGGGCTCGAACCCACAAACCGTGAGATCATGACCTGAGTCGAAATCAAGAATCGGATGCTTAACCGACCGAGCCACCCCGGCGCTCCATCTAAAACTTTTACTAAGGTTGCCAAATTGCCCTCCAGAAATGATATTCCAATTTACACTTTTCTCTAGCATGTTTATAAAGTTTGTTTCTCCAAATTCTTGTCATAGTTTTTTGCCAATTTGATAGGTAAAAATAAATCAAATTTTAATGTTTTTGGTTTGCATCTTTTTTCTTTGTTAGTGAAACTAACCATTTGCACAGGTTTGTTAGCCATTGTATTTCTTGTCTGTGGATAGCTGTTTTCCATTCTTTTATAGACATGTCTGTCTTTTTCATGGTTATTCTAAAAACCTCCTATATGTTAAGTATATATATTTTTTGTCTTTCAATTTGTTTGTAAAACTTTTTTATATTTTGATGCTTTTTATATCAGATATTTTTAATCAACCCTTTCCTTCACAGTTTTGGCCTCAGGCTGTGAATTCTTTTAAAATACATTTGCTGTTGAATATAATCCCAAGCACTTCTTACAATGACTATGTCATTTCCTGTTTGAATTAGTCCCTAAAATTGATTTATAATTCTCCTACTGTAAGAAAATTTAGTTTATGCCACTTTTCCATTTTGTAGGGAGCATAATAAACTTTATTGTCATTATATCTTATACACATCCATTTCCTTGGGGTATTAATTTTTAGGCTAAATTCCTAGAAGCAGAATTGCCAGGTAAAAGCTAACACTGAATTCTTACCTTGTATTAGTCTTTGTGCTAAATGTTTTATATTTTTCTTCAAGAGCTGTATATCTTGTACCTTAGTCCTTTTGGTATTTCTGTTGCTAAAATTGCTACAGTGGGATATAGTTAATATGGTTGTTTGGGGGGGATCATCTGTTATTCTATGTGCAATCTAATAAACTGTGTGGACCTTGATACATGTTGAATGAATCACAAACCATTGTGAAGTATCTGGGTTAGTAACCGCATTTTTATTTTTTTTTAATTTATTTTATTTTATTTTTTAACGTTTATTTATTTTTGAGACAGAGAGAGACAGAGCATGAACAGAGGAGGGGCAGAGAGAGAGGGAGACACAGAATCTGAAACAGGCTGCAGGCTCTGAGCGGTCAGCACAGAGCCCGACGCGGGGCTCGAACTCACGGACCGTGAGATCATGACCTGAGCCGAAGTCGGATGCTTAACCGACCAAGCCACCCAGGCGCCCCAGTAACCGTATTTTTAAAAAATTTAACAGAGAGAGAGAAACAGCAGGGGAGGGGTAAAGAGATCCAAAGCAGGCTTTGCACTGACAGCATGGAGCCTGATGCAGGGCTTGAACTCACGAACTGTGAGAGCATGACCTGAGCCAAAGTCAGATGCGTAACCAACTGAGCCACCAGGCGCCCCAGTAACTGTATTTTGAATGAATTTATAGCCTTCTAGAGGAACAATTATTTCTCTTTGTACAGACTCTGATTTCCTGTGTTTTTCTCTTCCTTCCTGCCAAACCTTGCAGGCAATACAGTTTGGTACTGAAGATAACAGTACTGCAGTAGTAGTGCCTTTTGGTGCCTGGGGGAAATACAAGAGCTCTAAAATCAACTTCTCATTCAGCAGAAGCTTTGCCTCCAGTGGACGATGGGCGTGACTGCTTGCTGGGACTTTGAATTTCTGGGAAACGGTTTTTCACTGAGTATGTCAAGACGGTTTTTCACTGAGTATGTCAAGAAACTTACTAGATCAAACAAGTCAGCTGTGCCAGGCAGGATGCCTCTGTGACTCACTAGATCAGTACACAAGTCAGTGTAAACTAAGTAACCATTTACATAGTAGTTTTTCATTAATAACTCATATTTATGTTCAACTGTATGTACTCAGTATAAATATATGTGTAATTCAACTGTGGTGAATCTTTAAGTTGAGTGAGCAAATGAAAAGTGGTTCTGACGCACTTGCTGAATGTTAAATTTCTAATTTTTAGAACTCTTAGGCAGCTACGAGTTTCGTCTGATCATTTCTGTTCTTTCTTCATTTGAACAGATTCTTGCCTTCAAGTTCTTCAAAACTAGTAGATATTTTGACGGCTCTGCAATGTGTTAGCTGCAAGTGTTTATTTTCAATAGTTCTACCAAGGAGTAAGTGTGAAAACAGAGTTCTGTGTGACTATATTTTGTATTCTGGACCACTTGCTGGTAAATTTCACAATGGAAAAGACATTAATTCAGATAATATGGCGCTGCTAAATTGTATGCATATTTACAACAGTGCAGTTATGAATGTCAGCTGTGTCACTTAGTCTTCCCCCTTCCCCCCCAACCCCCTTCATTGCCTCTTTTTCTGTAGCTAAGAATGTTATATAGATACATAGACTACTTCTTTATATCAGAAGAGTATGCACAGGCCGAATCTTTTGGTCAAAGCCATACAAACTTAAATACTGATGGTATCCAGTATTTTGTATGAAGTTTCCATTTGTTATCTTTAACTCTGTGTTTTGTGTTTTATATGTAGTATGTTTATATCACCTTTTGTATAGAATAAGCAAGTTGGATAATTTGTCAGTAGAAATAATACCACATTGTCTGATAATATGAGAGAGATAGTGTGAGGCTTATGTCTCCTTTTTGCTTCTTTCTAAGATTCAAAGCAAAGAATAAATCTAAAACGTTAAAGCATTCTATATTTCAGCTTGCTAATGTAATTTAGGAATGTAAAACTCTACTTTATATCTGCATGTAAGTTTGCTGTTAAAATGTGAATCTCTACATGCGTGTTTGAAATTATATCTGCAGTTTATTTTGCAGACCATGTAAGTTTGTTATATGTGTGGGGGTATGTACATATGTAAATTTTGGAGTAATAGAGAATTAAAGGGAACAATCCTGCATAGCTCCTTCACCAGTGAGATTTAAATTATTAATATGTTTATCGCAAGGGCTCTTGACAGACGGAGGACAGCTTTATAGTGGAGAACAAATGGTTATTGGCAGGTGAAGAAATAGATTGAAAATGGCAGAGACATTTTATGGCAGGTAAATTATGCAGAAAACACAGAAGCAGACTAGCATGTTGAAACTGCATTGCTCTAGGTAATGTGCAAATAAAATAATAGGATGTGAGAAAAATGCTGAGTGTTAAGAATGGCGTGGAGTTTTGTTGTAGAAACCAACAACAAAAAAAAGAAACCAAGAAGGTCAAGTTGATATAGTCTATTCCTTCCACTTTGGGTTTTCATGGTTGAGTTTTTTTTCTGTCTTTATCTTTTATTTAAAGGTTTGTTAGAAGGAAGAGGGCCCAATATAAATATTCACATCTTCTCACCTTTTTGGGAATGGAAGAAAATAAATCTTGAGTTTTCCTGCATATATTAATCAGGAATTTTCTTTTGATAAAAAAGGTGACAAAGAAATATTTGAATTTTTTTTTTTTTTATTTTCAAGGAAGCTTAGTGAAAAGTAAAGAACATTACAGGAAAGAAAACAGTCTTCTGTTCATTGTCTGGGAAGTGAGGAACCAAAAGTAGGCTAAGAAAGCTGGAAGACTTTCTTGTTCTTGCTGAGTTAGGTCCCGGAACCTAAATGTAGAAGCGTCATTTAGGAGTATGGAGAACTTACGAAGTAACAAGCAGACGAAAACTCTAAAGCACAAAATGACATTCTGAAAATGTAGGTTTCATTTCTGATTTGAATTCTTCACATTACTATTCCTCTCTTTTACTTTAAAAACTGAGAGTGGGAGTGATGTTGTCAAGCTCAGAAGTCACTGATTCACCGAGGTGGATTGCCAGGTTTACAAAGAGAAATTTGTAGGGCTGTGTTGGCCTTGGTCTGGGGTGGGCTTTGCTCTGCTTTACCCAAAAAGCAGAAATCAGTCAACTTTGCTTAAGCATAAAAACATATTGGTGTTTGTTTTTCAAGCCACAATGTTAAAGTATCATTTGTAGATTATTATAATCCACAAAAGATAATAAGCTTACATGTTTTCAGCTTCTAGGCCTATTACAAGGAATTATGCAAACAGTAGTGAAAAAAAAGAACTGTTCTAACTATAGTCTTTTAGTTATAACTGTGAATTTGCTATGTGGTTATTAACATGTGGGTATAGGTATAATGCAGATTATATTAATGTAATTAAATTTAAATCCATTGTAATTTATGTTTGCCTTTCATTTATGTGTAGTACATAAATCATCTTTATAAAATGTGTTGCCAAACTATTTGCCAACATTTATTTGGCAAAATATGCTTAAAATCATTGTGATTTTTCACAAGTATAAGTTCTTAAGTACCTTGTATATTCACAAGTAAATGCAGTCCTGCTCTCTATCAACTGTTCATTTGTTGTAGATTTTTGTGTTTCTGAAGTGCTTCAAAGTCTTATGCATTTTTTTCTGAAAAAAATTAGTTTTGAAGGGATCAGTTTAGAATCTCTATACTCTACGATGTGAACTTTTCTCAAGTTCCAAAATAAAAAAAAAAAATTACTTGCAATGAAGAATTATTAGCACATAATCTAAATAGAAATTATGTTTTCAAAGTGGAATTTGATTCTTTTTTGTCTAAGAATCCTGGCAGAGAATGATTAGGCCTATGTGAACTCCTCAATATCAGAAAGGACATTTAGTTTCCTTTCTAAGAAAGGACAAGGATTTATTTCATGGTAATATGATAGTAAGAAAATGAGCCAAGGCAGGGTGAGGGGAAGGAATGGTTAAAGTTTAGCATCAAACAGTTAAATACAAACATGGGTTTGAATTTAGCATTTCATTTCAGTTGTTCACATACCCTTGTCTGTGGAAAGCGACATAAAATTTTGGTTGGATTACATTTTATTGTATTCATGAGATTCACTTATCTTGATGACCTCAGCAGAAATAAAATGTCATGTCTTTAGAAGCCAAATGTGATGACCTGCCTGTTGCTTTTGGCATCTGGAATGAGACTGACTGACTCTGGCAGCTCCCACTGGTTGTTAGATGGTTGAAATGGTCCAGTGATGGTCAACTGAGTGTTCCGGGCTGTGAAACCATGGAATTCTATCATGGTTCTACCACTGGATGCCAGTACAAAATTTAGCAGCTTAATGTGTTCTGAATTAATTTAATTTCTGCTGAAGTGCTCTTGTGTACATTGTTTTATAATTTAACCAAAGTGCTGCTTGGGTGTACTTTGTACTTTTCCCAGTGAGTTGATATGATTGCTGCTTTGACCATTCTTTTAAATGTATGTATTAGAGTAATTGTGAGCAGACTTAAATCATATATCTCAGTGTTCAAAACACCATTTTAATAAAGTATATCCATTAAGCCCTTTTTAAAATCCAAGTGTGTTTATTTGGAATCCAGACGTTCCAATATTTATTATGTGCTCCTGTGACACTGATATACAAGAGTCAATGAATGGTTGGAAATTTAGTAGACAAAATGAGGATGTTTGCAAAATTAACTTGAAGAATCTTTGAAAAAAGTGTATATATACATTTATCTGTTCAAATCTTTTTTATTTGATCTGAAACAAAATATGGCTTTTTTAGTTCCTTCTTCCAAAATATTTGTTGGTACATCAGAGGAAAATGGTCATGATCATTTTTTAATATTTTGCATGTGGTATATTTCACTGTATCATTTCTTTGTATTAAAAAAATAGAAATAGGTGTTTGTCAGTGATACTGCAGACCTCAGCATTATGCATTTAACATAAGCAATTTTCTTTTTTCTTTTTTTAATGTTTATTTATTTTAAGAGAGAGAGGAGGGGAGGTACAGAAAGAGAGGGGGACAGAGGATCTGAAGCGGGCTCTGTGCTGACAGCAGAGATCCTGATGTGGGGCTCAAACTCAGGAACTGTGAGATCATGACCTGAGCAGAAGTCAGACACTTACCCAACTGAGCCACCCAGGCACCCCGACATAAGCAATTTTCCATACCCTGTTGTTGACTGAATAGTTGCACTCCATAGGCACAAGAATTTCTTCTAGGTGGTATTCCCTGAAGGTAACTTGGTAAACTCCATGGCATTAGAGATCTATTTGTCCTGTTTTGTTCAAACTCCATACCTAGCGCTCTTTATAGGTCTTGCAATGAGGAGAAAATGTTTGTTGAATCACTGATCATTAATGTTTGTTGAATAAGTTAATGTAGTGCACTGGATTATACTTCCATTAATTTTACGTTAGTGGGGAAATAGTCATTAGATATGTTAAATATTAAGCGAAACATAGTATTTAAAAATTTTTTTAAAATATTTATTTATTTTTGAAGGAGAGAGAGACAGTGTGGGGGCGGGGTGGGGGGGACAGAAAGAGAGGGAGAATCCAAAGCAGGATCCGGGCTCTGAGCTGTCAGCACAGAGCCCAACACAGGGCTTGAACCCACAAACCGCGAGATCATGACCTGAGCCGAAGTCAGACGCTCAGCCGACTGAGCCACCCAGGCGCCCCACAAAACATAGTATTTAATGATGAAGGAATGATATCTCACCTCTTTTGGTGTGTCCTTAGACGATAGTCAGTTAAGCATTTGTATATATATGGTTCAGAGGCTTGTTCCAAACAAAAACCTAAAAGAGCAGTGCTGCATGAACGACTCTAACCTTGCTTTTTTTTTTTTTTTTTTTTTTTTTTTGGAGACTGAGAGGGGAAATGAATATTAAGGGTCTCTTTCGAATATATTATGTCACTTATTCTCCACAACAATCACACAGGGAAGCCTTTCTAATTATCCTTTTTATAGATGAGGAAATGGAGCATTTGAGTAGCTAATAATGGCAAGATCTAATTCAGACCTCTTTGACTTCAAAATCTGTGTTCCTTCTTTTCTACCCTAACCTCCTTTTATACATTAGCAAAAACAAAACCAATTCACTACTATCAAACATCCATTTTTGCAGAAGGCTCTCTGGTGGACATGAAAAAGAATTACAAGAAATGATCCAGAAATTCTAACTTAGTGGATGGATGAATACATTAGAGTTAGTAACTGAGCATATACCACAAAGATAAATTAGGGTAGAGAACTAAATTATGTCTAAGCCAAGTAAGTATAACTGGGGAGTAACTGTGAGTGAATGAACAGAATTTCTGCTTTAATCAGTACAGGATTTAGATGACTACTTATGGATATCTAATAAGTCAGTTGACCAGTGACAAGCATTTACTGAGAACCTACTTCATATATCTGTATGACAGCAGGGTGGGCCTACCAGGGCTTGCGGAAGGTAGCTGCTTGCTCATCTCCCTAGAAGAACTTTGTCAGAAGGCAGAGAAGTGAGAGAAGTGAGTTATACAAGAGCTAGTGTTCACCTGGACAGGTAAAGCAAAGATGTTTGGAGCCAAAAGAGATCTAACCAATGAAGTCGTTAAGCCTTTGCTCACATGTCAAGGGTAGGTTCTTTCAAGGACCAGGAGACCTATGTCATGTCTTAAGAAGGCAAGTGGACAAAGGCAGAACCAGTTATATATTTTGTACAAAATGAAAATGCTAGGCCCTTATTCAAAATGTGTTAAGAATTTCAAAGACAACAACACAGAACACTAAACTGAATGTGGAGCCCTTCTAAGGTTGTGCACCATGAAGCTGGCCCTGACCTGAGTGAAAATACTCAAGAGCAACATTTGCAAGTTAATGCAGAGCACAGAAAAGAAAGGAGCACATCAGTAAAGCAAGAAGAGTACCCTACAACACAAAAATGTATACCAGCTAGGACAGCACAAAGTCTTGATAGAAAACTTTTCATGATGAAAGCCAAAAGGACTAACTTTCAGTAAAGGTGCCCAGGAGTTGTCCAAGACACCTTTACTTACATTGTCTTATTTATTCCTTTCTAAAATACTGAAAGGTGAGACTAAGCTATTGCTACAGATTGGGTTCCCTAGGAAGCAGGCTCTGAGACAGAGTTCAGATTTGGAGTTTATTAGGGAATGCTCTTGGCAACAACACATGTAGCAGGGATGGGAAAGAGGCAGGGGAGAAGTTGGGCTGTGATGGGGAGAACTTTGGCCCTCCACAGGGAGCTCTGAAATTGGGATGTCCCTTTAGTGTTGCTTTGTTTTGTTTGATTTTGGCTTAACTAATGAGGCCTTTATTACTTCACAAACCAAAGCAAGGTGAGGTAGGTGACAGGTTGGTGACATTGTGAGCATCATTGGAGAACAACAATGTTTATGAAAGTGACTCTCTTCTGCAAGTGGCCAGCCGAACTGAGATAAGGTCCTTTAGGACACAACTGGGTTAGGCATGTGCCCTCATTAGAGAGAAAGGTACAGGTCCCCATGAAGCCTCAGGCTGCTCATTACATTCTCTAGAGAGAGCACAGATGTCTACTTCCCTAAATAGGTTGAGGGTGACCACCAAGATGTGGCAGGTAGAACTGAGATGACTTGTGTCACAGAAACTGGCAGTGCCAATTTTGGCAAGGGCCCCAGGCAAGTTAGGAAGTACAATACAACTGCTGGAAGCTTCCCACATATCTAGAACTTATAGGGAGATCTCCCCACTGTGTATATTCAGATGTATGAGTTTCAACTTCAGGAACATGTCTCCCTCATAAAGGTTCTCCTTCAGTGTCATTATATTGAACAAGGAGATAGCATGTTCCCATGTTTCCTGTATGTCTATGGCTTTGCTTCATGTGAACTTTCCTGTGCCCAGCGAGGTGAGACCTTCAGCTGAAGGCTTTCTCAAATTCACTGCACTCATAAAGCCTATCTGCTTTGTGAACTTTCTAGTGCTGGATCAGAGCAGACCATTGGCTGAAGACTTTCCTGTATTTGCCATGCACATGAGGCCTTTCTGTGTGGTGGTGAACTTTCTGGTGCCGAATGATGTTAGACCTTCAGCTGAAAGCTTCCTCCATTTGTTGCACTTGTGAGGCCTTTCTCTCATGGGAATTTTTTGGTGCTTAGCAAATCTGGCTCTAAAGGATTTCCCACATTCCCTACACTCATGACGCCTCTCTGCCATGCGAAGTCTTTTGTATTGAATGAAGTCACCATTACTGGTACAGAGTTTCCCATATACTCTGCACTCATAATGCCTTGCTCCAGTGTGAACTCTTTTGTACAATAAGGCTAGAGCTTTGGCCAAAGAGTTTCTCATATTTGCTGCACTTACAAGGCTTTGCTTCAGTGTGAATTCTCTGGTGTTAAAGGAAAATGAAGATGTGGGTGAAGAATTTTCCACACTGGTTGCATTTATAAGGCTTTTTTCTCCGGTGTGGGTTTCTGAAGCTTAAAGAGGTTCAATCTTCCAGGGAAGGCTTTCCCACATTCATTGCACTCCTAAAACCTTTTGAAACCACTAAAAAAATGTAAAAATGGATGGAAATTAAGATGCACACGCTAATGCTTTACTAAGACCTGACTTTGAACACTCTTTTCCCCCTATTCCTCATTCTTGGAGCCCCCCTCTCCCCTCCACTTTGTTTTTCTGTAGACTCCTTTGTTCCAAGAACTTTGTATGAATGTTGACATCTCGCTGACCTTAATGTATACTTAGTGATGAGACTTAGACGGTCCGTGCCAGCGCTAGTCATGAGACCACCTTGAAGACGTAGGGCAGGCAGCTGGGACCAGATTACTATCGAAACCGCCCAGATCCCATATTTTCCTCTAAAACCGCTCAGCCTTTTACCCCGACGGGTCTGCAGTTTTGAAGGCATTAGTCTGCTGCAGCCTCCTTTGCCTGCCGAGGAAACAAACTATTGTTCCTTTGTACCCCAAACGCTGTCTTCGTGTTCTATTTTGGCTCCGGGGCACAGAGGTCGTTTTTCCACGACAGTTTCTGCAGCGCGGAAGATGCACGCCCTCTGGCGCCTGGCTCTGAGGGGCTGCTGAGGTGGAGCCGCCGCGAGGATTGGCGGTATCTCCTACCCCGCCGGGCGCCGGGCCGCGCAGGCCAAGCAGGCGGCGGGGAGCCGCACCCGACGGCAGCCAGGGCGGCGGGCTGCGCGCTGAGCCGGCTCCCTGCGCTCCCCGCGCTCCCAGGGCGGTGGCACTGCGCCCCGCGGCCGCTCCCCGGCCCTGCGGCGCCCGAGCCTCATTTCCTTAATTCCCTTGGCATTTGCCGGACAGACAGTGGCTTTTCGACTCCTCTTTTCTCTTTTATTTCCTTTCCTAGTTCTTTCCTTCCTCTCTTTCTTTCCCGGGAGGCGGCTGGGACGAAACCTCCGCTTCAGACCTCTAACTGAAGTGGAGAGAACCGCCCCCGCATCCGCTCCAAAGCCCCTCTTTGGGCACCAGGCCTCTACAGCCCAGCACGGAGCGGTCAGCGGATGCAGACTGTTCGGAAAGAGGACACGACTGTCAGCTGTCGGCGGGGAGGCTGTCCCCTGCCTAGGGGGCTACTCGGAGAGGATGGCAGATGAGAGCTGTGGTCTGGCAGGGCGCCCAGCGGCTGGAGGAATAGGTTCTTCAGTCCTGAAGGTAGGTTCTGGAAGCATAAGGCAGCATCCACTAAGTGTCAGCAACACTAAGATAAGGCTGAAAAGATCGAGGGATTTGCCCAGGGTCCCACGGGGGTTTCTGACCAGCTCAAACCCTCATTCCCAGGAACCGTGCCCGATTCATAATTTGTTAAAATGTATGGCCTGGGTGGCTATGTTAGCGCCAATGGACACTAGTTGCGGTTTGGACAACATTCCGGATAGAGTCAATCCTTAGCTAGTCAACACCAATCAGATTCTGTCTTTAAAATCTGTATTAAGGGATGGGCGGGCTCTCTGACTGTATAAGGGGAGGAGCTAGGATCAAGCTGAGCAGGCTGGTTTTTTTTTAGATAATGTGAGTATGCAGAGAGAAGATACTTCCCCAAAGGTGCACAGGAAAGTGGAGGGAGGAGCTGCCTCCATCCCCACAGAACTTCCATTCCAAACCCATGGCTAATCTGAGAGAATTGCTATACAGACCAAAACTCCTGCATGACAAAATACAAAAAGTAACTATTTGAGGGTGCTGGCTGGGGATTCAAATCTAACCCTATTTCATCCCAGAGTCCATTATTTTGCACTGCAGAAATAATCAGCATGCATATATTAGTAATTAGATGGGGAAAAAAAATTCATAGGGAACCTGAGAATGCCACAGCTGTTTACTGGAAGCCAGGAAGAATAGAATAATGGGAAAATGTGTCAGGGCAAGAAAGAGAGGACATAGTAAAAGCACACCAGACCAAGACAAAAGTTAACCAAACTCCTATGCTACATGCCTGACTGCATTTGAGGCTCCTACTTCCCCATTTCTCATTTACTGCATTCTACCGTCTGACTCCACCACACCAATGAAACATTCATTTCAGAGGTCCACAATGACCTCCTTGGATAAATACACCGAGTCCTTGTAGCTTTTTTTTTTTTTTTTTTTAAGTTTACTTATTTTGAGAGGGAGCATGCAAGTGGGGGAGGCGCAGAGAGAGAGGGGGAGAGAGCGAGAATCCCAAGCAGGCTCCGCACTGTCAGCATGGAGCCCAATGTGGGCCTTGAACTCAACAACCACAAGATTATGACCTGTGCGAGCTGAAACCAAGTCAGATGCTTAACTGACTAAGCCACCCAGGCGCCCCCTTGTTTTTATTTTATTTGACCTCTCTTCAGCATTCAGTGTTCCTGGCTACTCCCCTGGCGTTCAGTCTCCTCTCTTAGCTTTCTTATCACCTCTTTTGTGGTTTTCCTGCAAAATGTCCTGCAGGACAAGTCTCCCCTCCTGGATAAATTAAAACTCTTCAGCATTGCATAAAAGACCCTTTCTTTGTGGTCTGTTCTCTGCTACTGCTCCAGTGTAATTTCTTCCACTTCCAATCTCCTTCCTATGTTAAGCTTTATGCAAGTGTAGGTCTATTTTTCTCTCTCTCTGTAACACATCCCCCTACTTCTTTCACAGGTAAAGTTCAAAATTCAGACATCATTTCCTCTAGGATGTTTGTTGTGGGACTCCTCCCATGTGAGTTAAGTTCCCCTTCTATTTATTCCCATGACATCCAGTACTTAACTTCTATCCTAACACTTACTACCCAATATTATAATACTGTGTTTCCTTCCCTTTCTTCACCTTTAGTTTGTGGATTCCTCAAGGGCAAGGACTTGGTCTTCCTATATAGCCCTAACGGTTATCGCTGAGTGGAACATAATAGGCCTTCAAAGAAGTTTGGAATGCATGAATGACATAATTCAAATAGGGGAGAGTTATTATCTCCTTCCTGAGCCTTATTTTAAAACTTGAGAGTACCTTCCCCTTCCCAAAAGATGAATCATGGAAAGAAGCAGGATCACTGTATTACTGAGAGGAGTGAAGTCCTCAATTTCTTCAGTTACAACCCAATTGGATAGGTGGGCTGAGCACCATTGTTTTAAGATCCTGTTCAGTCGGTGTTGGCAAGTTATGCTGGCATAGCTGAGAAAGCATGACTACAGTGCTTAAAGTGAGAAACAATTATGATGTAAGAAGATCCCAATCTAAGAGTCTTCTTAGGTGCTGCGAAGAACATCTTTCCACTGTGATGTTTCTCTGATGCTAAACCTGCTTTTAGAGATCAGATAAATGTGAGACACATTTCTAATGCCAAAGCTTAAAGCCCAACTCATGAGGGAATTCCTGCCCCAAAGTTCTTATGTAGAAACTGAGAGAAAATAGAAATCTGTTTTCTTATAAAGTTTTTTTTTTTAATGTTTATTTATTTATTTTGAGAGAGAGAGAGAGAGGGAGAACATGAGCAAGGGGGGGAGGGGGCAGAGAGAGAGGGAGAGAGAGAATCCCAAGCTGGCTCCATGCTGTCAGCACACAGGCAGACATGGGGCTCAATCCCACGAACTGTGAGACCATGACCTGAGCCAAAATCAAGAGTCAGATGCTCAACTGACTGAGCCACCCAGGTGCCCCAAGAATCCATTTTTGTTTTGTTTTGTTTTGTTTTTTGTTTTTTAATCTAACCCTCTTGTTTTCAAGATTACACAGTTTGTTAGATGCCAAACCAGGAACTGGCTTCCAGGCCATACCCCAGAGGTTGCTGTGTAGTTCTTTGGGGACAGGGGACAGGTAATTTTACTCAGGCATAGACAGACACACAGTGGGTACTCAATCTGTTGAATGAAGGAGGGAATGAATGAATGTGCTCTATCATAGTGGTGTAGATGTAAGGGAAGGGCACTGTCATTTCTCCAAAGATGGGAAAATTTAAAAGTTTGGGGGGGACACAAATATTTATTTCAAAAGTAAACTTTATCAAAACAAAGGACGAAAAAATGTTTTGGATGTCAAAAAGGTCTATGTTGCTGAATAATTTGTCACTAATTTCAAAGGATCATGGAGGGGCGCCTAGGCGGCTCAGTCGGTTGGGTGTCCGACTTTGGCCCAGGTCATGATCTCGCAGTCTGTGAGTTCAAGCCCCGCATCGGGCTCTGTGCTGACAGCTCGGAGCCTGGAGCCTGCTTCAGATTCTGTGTCTCCCTCTCTCTCTGCCCCTCCCCTGCTCATGCTCTGTCTCTCTCTCTCTGTCAAAAATAAGTAAACATTAAAAAAAAAATTAAAAAAAAAAAGGATGATGGAAAATCATCTTCTGAAATGTTGACATGTCTGCATAAGAAGCATAGGGGCAAAATGCTTGAGTGTGAAGTCCCAGTTGCCTGAATCCTGCCCTCTTCACCTACATAACTGAGCAGGTTATTTAACCCATGCTATGAATCAGTTTCCTCATTTGCAAAATGGGGCTAATAACAGCACATCAGGTTGTCATGAAACAGTGAAATACACACAACCTACACAGTCATATGCCCATTTTCTGCCACTAGTTCCCGTCTATCTAGATGTTAGTTTTGCTTTTGGTAAATGTTTTCTTTCTATGGTTTTTTCCCCTTCCCCTGGTGTGCCTTTCTTTTCCTTTCACTAACCTTCTACTTTTTCTCTCTTTTCATTTATTTCCCTCTCTGCCTGACTGAATTTCTTCTTCATATTCTTTTTTACAAAAAAATTTTTATTTATTTTAAGAGAGAGAGAGAGGGAGTGCAGAGGAGGGGCAAAGAGAAGGAGAGAGAGAATCCTAAGTAGTCTCTGCACTCTCAGCGCGAGGGCCATGAACCGCGAGATCATGATGTGAGCCAAAGTCAAGAGTTGGACACTCAACCAACTGAGCCACCCAAGGGCCCCTATCTTTAATATTCTAATACCTCTTCCTCACTTAAAAAATGACTGATGGTATGAACTTTAGTATATCTACAGAACAAGAAACTTAATAATAACTGTTAAAACCCTGTTTTCTTTTTTCCAAACGAATTTTTGATATCTGCCATGATCATGCATCTTTTTTTTTTTTTAACATTTTAAAGTCAGTGAATACATTTACGTTATTTTAGTTCTGTTTTTCTTCACCTCACATAACTTTATGTGGAAGGGGATCAGGATATGCCACTTTGACATAAGGATTATTTTGAGTTGAAGAAAACTGAAAATCAACAGATGTAGAAAGAAGCCTTCTTGGTGCCTCCTGTATTGCATTAAAAGCAGAAACTTCTTAGAAATGAGGCTGTCATAAATCCCTCTCCAGGATGGGTCTACTCCTAGAAGAGAGACCAAGAGTAATCCTGCCATAAATCAAATCCTTCGTGGCCATGAAGAAGATGGAAATGACCACTCACACATTCATAGACAAATATTATCACAAACTTTTTAATCTCCAGTTTGTTCTTCTAAAAACCCATTTGTCTTTCCTAAAGAAACTTATTTATTCTTCCCAAAGAGGTCTTTTTTCCACTCTCCTCATTCCCCTACCAAGTTCAATAGAAAAATTTCTAACTTTAACCATTTAGCTTCTAGTTACTTCCATATGAATAACCTTTTTTCTCCTGTTAATCTGTCATTTGTCAGTATAGTTTGCAGGTCCCCAGGAACTATAGCTTAGAGGGAAGCAAAAGGTTTTCTTCCCCAGACAGTTCATATGCCATGTGTTAATGTAGACCATCTACTTGTTAACTTTTGTTGATTGTGATATCATATACTATAGTTTATGCTGCGTTCCCCTCTTGTGGGGCACATTGTTTCTAATTTTTGCTGTTTCAAACTCTCCTTCCCTTATGCCACTTTCCCTTGCCTTCTCTGCCACAGCAGATCTATACAAATGCACAAATGCATGATTATGTAAAATATATATAAAATGTACTATATTTTGTGTCTAGATCTTCAGCCTTGTGAAGAAAAGGAAGAACCAGGCAGTGTTGCCATCTAGAGAGTCTCTCTTCTCTAGGGAACTGATCTAGACACCAATCATAAACTTTATTGTACCTTGAATTCTCAGATTCTGAATGTTTATTAACAGCACAAATGTACCAGGCAATAAAGAGAGGTGGGGTCAGTCTGCCAAATAAAAATACTTCCTTTGATGTGAGCTTTCCTCTCTTAGAGCTTCTTGTGTCACCAGTTCAGTACATAACAAGTATGAAGAGTTAACAAAGACAATTTGTCATAGTTACTAACTTTCTAGTGTGCTGTTTGGCTTTTAAAATTTGGAAGCAGCCACCGAGGCAGATTTGGCATTTCGAGATTCTGCTACAAGTGTAATTTTATTTTTTCTAATGTTTATATATTTATTTTTGAGAGAGAGAGAGAGAGAGAGAGAGAGAGAGAGAGAGAGCGCTTGGACAAGTAGAGGAGGGACAGAGAGAGAGGGAGACACAGAATCCGAAGCAGGCTCCAGGCTCCAAGCGGTCAGCACAGAACCTGATGCGGGACTTGAACTCACCAACCGCAAGATCATGACCTGAGCTGTAGTTGGACACTTAACCGACTGAGCCACCCAGGTGCCCCAAGTATGATTTTATTTTGGGTGATGTTTATAGGCTCAGTTTATATTGTCATTTGTTTTATAATGCTGATTATAAAGCCTTAGTTAAATAATACTATGTGAACAGAACCATGCTGTTAGACTACAAAAGCCCCAAATGAGGTCCTTAACTCTCAGAAGCTTATAATTGATGAAATGAGAAACCAAAGCTGTGAGTTCTGAGGAACTTGTAAATAATCATTTTGAGCCTTGATAATAAAGATATGGAACATAGAATTTTTGACTCTTAATAAACAGTTGCTAAGTCTTGGTTTACTTGTAAGCCTTAAAGGAAATTTGGAGCAACTGTTCCATACCCTAGAACATAGGGATAGATTATCACAAATTTCTCTGGATTCATTCTACAGAGTTCTGAAGACTCCATTACAAACCAGTAGCTAGAAAACAAAAAGTTTGGGATACTAGAAAAGGCCCTTTCATGATTTCCAATGGCTAAGCTAAGAAGTGGTCTCTGTTACTGCCTCTCAGACCCCTGAGAAATGGTTAAAGACAAGAAAAAATAGGACTGGCAAAATATTTATCTGGGACCGCCTTCCTTACTTCCATCCCTTGGTAACTTGGAGTGGATTCCTCTCCAAGGAATCCACTGACTCTGATAAGAATCATCTGTGTATGTAAAAGACTTCTGTTCTTTGAAGCAGGGATGGTGCTGGCTGCTTTCAACCTTTCCCTCTTTCCAGTTCTAAGGACTTCGGTCAACCTGCTTAAACAAGATTGGGGATTAAATTGCACCTACATTCTTATAGATATACACTTTTTGAAAGAAATGAAGAATTAATAAACATGATTTTTGCCACAACTTGTCACCTTTGGCACAGTGTTGCCCTTATAAGAAATACTTGCCCTCTGTCTCCGTAAAGAAATAGCTGGTGATTTCACAGAGGTTCTAGGAACTGTCAGTTTACTCCTAGTTGACTGCAAAATAATACACATAGTTAGATAGTGTGGTAAGTCAATGGAAGGACTTCCATTCAGTAAGTTTCTGTCTCCTGTGTTCTATCTTATTTAGCTTGGAGCCAGCGATTTTCAAATCTTGTTCCACAGAACCCAGGAGGGCCTCAGGCATTTTATTCTAAGTTTTTAGAAGTTGGTTTTTTTGTTTGAGATTGGTGGTTATCTTTGATTCTTAAGCATATACAAAAAATACATGAATATATTCTTGTGAAAATTTGTGACTTTATTAAGTACACTTTATCAAGCCTCTGTCCAGTGGTATACTTGACACAATTCTGGGGACTAAGGATTTTTTTTATGAACAAAGCAAATAAAAATCCATGCCCTCATAGAGCTTACATGCTAGTGGAAGGAGAAAAGCAAACATAATTAATAGGGAAATTACATGTTAAAAGGTGATAAGTGCTATCATCAAAAATAAGATGAGGCAGATCAAGAATGCTAGCAGGGGCGCCTGAGTGGCTCAGTCAGTTAAGCTTCTGACTGACTCTTGATTTCGGCTCAGGTCATGATCTCACAGTTCATAAAATTGAGCCCTATATCAGGCTCCTTGCTGACAGTGTGGAACCTTCTTGAGATTCTCTCTCTCTCTCTCTCTCTCTCTCTCTCAAAATAAATTAAAGAAAAAAAAGGAATTGCAATTTTAAGTTAGGAGGTCAGGGCAGGCCTAATTGAGAAGTTACCATTTGAAGAAAAGCTTGAAGGGAATGAAGGAATGAGCCATATATATAATAGGGGAAGAGCATCCTGGGCAAAGGGAACAGGAAATGCAAAGACTCTGAGATGGGTCAGTGTATGTGTATTTGAGGTACTGCAAGGAGATAGGTCTGGCTATATTACAGCTAGCAAAGGGAAAATGAGATCAGAAAAGTAGAGGTGGGAGATACAGATTGTAAAGGTCTTTGGCTTTTACTCTAAGAGAAATAAGAAAGTATGAATACACATTAAACAACAGAGATGTATGTTGTCAACAAAGCATCCCCACCTCCTAATCCCATACTGCCCAGAGATTGCTGCCATTTTGGGTCATGATTCTCTAGAAGTTGTTTTTTTGTTTTTGTTTTTGTTTTTTTAATAAAAAACCCACATAAGCGTGCCTGGGTGGCTCAGTCAGTTAAACGCCAGACTTCGGCTCAGGTCATGATCTCACGGTTTGTGGGTTGGAACTCCACATCAGGCTCTGTGCAACAAGCTCAGAGCCTGGAGCCTGCTTCAGATTCTGTGTCTCCCTCTCTCTCTCTGCCCCTCCCTTGCTCGCACTCTGTCTCTCTCTCTCAAAAATAAACATTAAAAAAAAAAACCATGTAAGTTTTTTTATATGGGTACCTATAAAAACATGTAATTTTGTTTTGTGAGGATGTGCATGTGTTTTAACATTTTGTATGTCCTGTGTTAATTAGCAATTTGCTTTTTACAATTAATTTATTTTGGAGGTCTTTCTTTGTCAAGACAATACATTTATTTCTACCTCATTCTTTTAAACTGTTGAATACTCCATTGTATGCCTGCGCTACATTTTATTTAACCATATCCTTTCTGGTAAACAACTTGATGCTAATTTCTTTCCTTCTTTCCTTCTTTCCTCCCTCCCTTCCTCTTTTGACCTCTCTCTTCCTGCTACCTTCCTTCCTTTTCTTTTTCTCCTTTCCTTATTGAATTACTATTGTCTTAATAGTATATTTAATAACATAAAATTACATTACATGAAACATGGGAGAAAACTTTAAAATGAAAATTTGTGTTCCCTTTTGTCAAAAAAGCAATATGAATTTCCTAAATTGAGATCACTTAGATCTGCCTCAGTGGAAAAGAAGCTTCAGTGACTTCTTAAGCAAGGATTTATCTAACGTTTATTGCTCTGTAATAAGGGGAAATCATGAGAGCTTGAGTCCAGTTACTCTGAGCCTTGCTAAGAGTTCACTGGGTCACCTTAGCCAAGTTGACCATAGGTCTGTATCAGTGGGAAGTGAAGATCCAGGGTCCACAGTCTATGCTGGGTTGTCTCTTCTCCCCTCGATACCACCTGAACCAATATGGAATTCAGCCAGCTTGGCTGTTATAGGTCATGTGTGTTAGTCTTTTCTACACAAACTTGATGTCAGTTCCTGGAGTACAGGGACCATGTCTTACATTCCATTTTTTTCCCCAACAGTGCCTAGCTGATTCTTAGAATCATCATTACTTATTTTTAATATGTATTTAAATTATCCTTAAAATTGTATTTGCAAAGTTAGCTCTATTTGGTTTAGAATAAACCTTGCAATAAAATTTCAGCCATGTCTATGGATTTATCAGCATTTCTTTTAAACGTACCATTGATGAGGAAGTTTGTAATTTTGCACTACTTTTTACCTTTAGGCCTTGCCCATATACAATCGCATCACTAGTATAATGCACACATGCTTTGCTTAATTATATTCCAGACAAGATATCTCTGCTTTGCCATGCTTACAACACAGCAAAATGGTCAACTGTGCAAATGTCCTATTATTTCACTTGACATCATCATGTTTTCAGAATACAAAATGCCTATCTAATATGGTCTTACCTTCCTATTTTATTTCTGGCTTAGAAAAGGAGAACATTAGCAGGCTAGCGTGTTCTAAATATAGCCTCTGTCTCCTCTTCGGATCTCTGGTGGGTCTTTGCCCTGAAACGTAACACTGTCTTTGCTTTGTTTTCTTTCACTTCCTTTCAAATCTGTTGTCTTCCTGCTTGTACTTTTTTGCCAGAAGGCAGGGCCTATGAGAGGAGACCCCCCCGATTTCGTCAGAGCTGGCAAAAGACAGGAAGTTTACACAGAGCAAAACTATTTGCTAGGATTGGTTTTGACCCTTCCTCAAGTTGTTGCTTGTGTCAGAGATACTGTTGTCAGGATTCTGTCGTGCAAAGAGAAAGATAAAAATATCTTTCTGACTCGTGCATTTTCTCCCTTTCCCATCCTCTTGCCAGGAACGCTGGAAATGGATCCCAGGCTGATTGGAGGCATTAGGTCATCAGTTTGAATCCCAGTGGTCGAGAAAGAAATGTGGGTAATAACTAGCTGATGGTGGAGAAGAAAGGAACTCAAGGAGGTATGAGAACCGTTCATTTTACCCTGGACATTTCCTCAAGGCTAGTTTTTCTGGAAAGCCTCCGTCTTCCTGGTTGTTGCAGGACCTGGCTGAGGAACTGTTCCATTTCCTCTCTGATTCTTTCTCTTGCCTCCTGAGGACTGGCAAAGGGAAGGTCCTGGAACTTTAAAGAGCTGCAGTGTCTATGGGAGAACCTGTAAGGAGAGAAGTCTTCTCAGTATCACCACTTCCTCTCTACCAAGGCTCGGGCTGCTTTCCTTTGAGCATCACACATCAAAAGTGAAGTGAGTCATCTGTTTTTAATTTTTCAAGTGTTCAAACTAAGTAGAGAATCTTGGTTCTATTTTTGTATGGGCTTTAACAAATTCGTCACATAAACCAGTACTTCTCATACTTTAACGTGAATATGAATCACCTGGACATTTAGTTAAAAAGCAGAGTTCTGTGGGTCTGGTTTGAGCCTGAGACCCTGCATTTCTGCAGGCTTGCAGGCAACCTCAGATCTGCTGGTTCATGGACCATGCCTTGAGTAACAAGGCCTTAAATCCTCTAGGCTTTTTGCTTTTTGGGGGAAAAGGATTGGGGGATGCTGGTGGAATGAAGGGACTTAACCCAGTACATGATTCATGTAGAGCACCTGAAAAGAAAATCAGTCACCTTCCCTGCCCTGGTTGTACCTGCTTGAGCAGACTGTCTCTAGAATTTGGGGTTTCTGTTAAACAGGTTCTAGATGTGGGAAGCAAAGTCACCCCAAGTGAGAGAGAATGTTGGGCTGCTCCTTACACTGCATGGGTCACATTCAGCAGAGCCAGAAATCTTTAAGTGTTGTAATTTTTGGGATTAAGTGTCCATGTCATGCCTCAACCAGTATAGCTACTGGTCACTTTGAACATTTCAGCTTCAATTAAAAATTATGCGTTCTTGAAAAATAACTGGTGTCCCTACCACCTACCATTTTGAGGTGAAGAGTGTAAGATACAGGAATCTATTACATGGTTTAAAGTCAGTTCGAGTAAGGAATATAATTAATAGGTTTTGTTTTCTTATGAGAGGCCTTTAAACTCTCCCAATAGTAGCTCCATCTTAAGTGATTCACATTTATCTGAAAGTCACTTTTAATCCAAGAGACAATCCAAAAGGAAAAAAATCCAAAGGAAAAAAATCCAAAAAAAAAAAGATTGGAAGTGTACCTATTCTGTCCCTAGTTGAAGGGAGAAAATAGCAATGGGAGAAAAGAAGGGGGAAAGAAAAGAGAGTGGTGGCCTGGGATATCCTAGCTTTGCAAAATGAATAAAAGAAACCCACCCTAGATATCAAATTCTTACCCACACATGCATGAGAGTCCTTCCAGAATGGTAGCTTGTGTCTTCCTCAGCCAGAGAAATGTGCTAGAAGCAGAATAAGTAAATATAAATTTTGTTGTTTTGATGAATGAACATGCTGAAACTATTTGTCATTAAGTTGAGGATTATGCAATGGAATCAAAGTTCAGAGGAATAGACAGGCCTGGTGAAGCCCAGGATGAACCCATTCAACCATCCAGAAAGGGGAGAATTGCTTCTGTTTGAAATAAACTTCAAATAACATTTCTTTCTATTATGGAGTATAACCAGAGGTGATATTTAAAATTTTAACAACCTGAGAGGCACAAACATTGACCAATCAGAACAGAAGCTACTGTAAACAGCCCATATAATAGCAAATGCTAGGCCGTAAGAATGCACAGGACTGAATATTGGCCTAAGCTATTACAGGTTTTAATGAAATATTTATGGGAGGAGAAATTATAAAGCTACTGATGAGTTCAGAGATATATAATGATATTCCTACTACCATCTGCCAATACTCTGGCCCCATTTTCTCAGTGAGGACACTTCTCTCTTTTCCTGTCTTGTCAAGGCCAGAGCAACCCCTCATTTCAGCTGTGTATCTCGTACAACCTACACTAAAGAGAATTCTCTTAAGTCACTGCAAGACTCGAACTCCTATCCACTTCCTGAGTAGCAGGGAAGATGCATCTATTCTATTGTAATGAGTTGCAGCAGAAAATGAACCACGTTATCCTTCCATACAAAGCATTGTCACATACATTATCTCACTTGATTTTCACAAACATCATGGGGTATAGGTCAAGGGGATTACTATTTTACCCTGACAGTTAAGAAATTGAGGCTCTGGTTAAGCAATTGCTAAAAGACACACAGCAGGTTAGTAGGTGTGTGGATTTGACCTGGGCCTGATTGCTTGAAGTTCAGGTTTATCATGTACTTTTACTCATCCTTTCAAGCATCCTCTCAGGACCTTTGACAACCTATATTGTTCTGTAGTAGGATCTTTTTTTTATGACATAATTTGAAAGCTTTGTACATTAAAAAGAATTTGCTTTCTACTTCTTTTGTCAAAATTATTCTCATGTTTGTCTTAAGCTTTGCCTCCATTAAGGCCTTTACTGCACAGGAATAAATGTTTTAGAGCAGTGAATCTCAAACTTTGTCATGCTTAAAAATCACCTGGGGAGCCTGCTAAAACTCAGATTCCTGGGCCCTACCTCCAGAGACTCTGACTCAGTGGGTCCGGGGTCAGGCCTGAGAATTTGCACTTCTAATAAGTTTCCAGATGAACCTAATGCTGCTAGCCAGAGACCATGCTTTTAGACTATGGGCACAGCTTCAGTATTTTTTTATTTTATTTTATTTTATTTTATTTTATTTTATTTTATTTTATCTTTTAATTTTTTTTAAGATTCTGTTTTTAAGTAATCTCTACACCCATCATGGGGCTCGAACTCACAATGCCAAGATCAAGAGTTGCATGCTCTACCGACTGAACCAGCCAGGCACCCCTTCAGTAGGTATTTTAATATATATTTTTTAATGTTTATTTATTTTTGAAGGAGAGAGAGACAGAGAGTGAGCGGGGGAGGAGCAGAGAGAGAGGGAGACACAGAGTCCAAGGCAGGCTCCAGGCTCTGAGCTGTCAGCACAGAGCCTGATGGGGGACTCGAGCCCACAAACCATGACCTGAGCCGAAGTCGGATGTTCAAAAGACTGAGCCACCCAGGTGCCGCAGTCAGTATTTTAAAATAACATCTTCATGGTTTAGTGAGGGAGCTTAATGTGCTTAATAGCACAGATTATAGAGCCAGAATTCCTGAGTCTGAATATTGATGCCCTCACTTATACAAGCTGTGTAATTCTGGGGAAGTTAACCCTTCTGTGCCTCAGTTTCCTAATCTGTAAAATGGAGACAATGACACTACTACCTTAGAAGAGAGTTGTGAGGATTAAATGGCTTAGCAGTGCCAGGCTCTCTCTATACAAATTTGTTCTTTTATTACTAAGTCTTGCTCAATTCATAATTATACTTTACAATGGAAACAAGAGCAACAAGAATTCACACACATATCAGACGTTCTTTGATGTAGATGTTACCCATGACTTAATCATGAGCCAAACGTGCTCTTATGTTATTTGTGTGAGTCGATGTCCCAGGCTGTCAGTTAGCACTTCCCACCAAGGGGAGAGAGAGCAGACAATGCTGAGAAGTTGGGAAGAGCTTGGTCATTCAGGGCCTTTTGTGTCATCCTCAGGATTTGGACTTAACTCTAATAGTGATGAAAGCCATCAATATAGTTTGAAGGTGGGGAGTACAATCATAATTACATTTTAGGAGTTTAATGCTGCAGTTTGGAGGGTAGTTTGGAAGATGGTGAGGCTACAGGCAGAGGCTGTTTGAATGGACTGTTTGTGATCATCCTGGAGAGAATTAATAAAGGCTTGAACCAAAGCAGTAGGGTAAACTCAGAGCAGCTCCCATGGTTCAGGTGATGGAATGGAGCATATGTCATGAATCAGAAAGGAAATTTGATCTGTACTAAAACTCCTTAGCTTACACCTCTTCCCTATATTGAAACCCCTTGAGGTTGAGGACTGAGCCTAACTCCTATGTAGTCCCAGCCTCTGGCTCCCAGTAGGCCCCTGATAGATGTTTGGTGAGTGAATGGGTGAGGGAGAACAATCAAATCCTCTTGTGGTCTATAGGTTTCTGTGATCTGGCTCTTACTTATCTCTCCAATCTCACCTTTCTCCTCTCTCACCTTTATTCTGGTCACACTTGCCTTCCTTTGGACCTTTGAAAATGGTCCAACTGTGGCCTCCAGCCCAGAGTGTCAAACTGCTGCCTTTGGGGCAAATCTGTCCTGCCACCTGTTACTATAGATACAATTTTATTGGAACACACTTGCGACCCTTTGAGTGCGTCTTGTTTATGGCTACTTTAGTGTTATAATAGCAGGGTAGAGTAATTATGACAGAGACCACATGGCCTGTGAAGCCCCAGATATTTGCTATCTGGCCCTTTACAGAAAAAGTTTACTGATCCCTACTCTAGTTCTTTGAAATTGCTGTGACCTCTGATTTAAAACTCTAACCTCGACAAAACGACATTAATCAAAAAACTGTGGTACTGACATAAAGAAGAACATACAGACCAATGAAATAGAGTGGAGAGCCCCCAGATAAGCTCTAATGTGTGTGCACAAACGATTTCTGACAAGGGTGTCAAGACCATTCAATGTGGAAAAGACAGTCTTTTGGAAAAAATGGTGCTAAGAAAATTGGACATCCACGTGCAAAAGGACTGTCAGACCCTTATCTTGCACCATAGAAAAAATTAAGTCAAATGAACCACATGCCTAGACATGAAAGTAAAGAGTACAAAACTCTTAGATGAAAACATAGGAGAAAAGCTTCATGATGCTGGATTTGGCAGCGATTTCTTGGAAATGATACCAAAGCACGAGCAACAAAAGAAAAACTAGATAAATTGGACTTCTTCAAAATTAAAAACTTCTGTGTATCAAAGGACATTACTAAAGTAAAAAGACAACCCACATAATGGCAGAAAATATTTTCAAATCATCTAATAAGGAGTTAATAATGTAGAATATATAAAGAATTCCTACAACTTAACAACAAAAGCCAAATGACCCAATTAAAAAAGGGTGAAGGACTTGAACAGACATTTCTCCAAAGACGATATACAAATGGCCAATAAGCACACGAAAAGATGCTTAGCATTACTAATCACTAAGGAAATATAAATCAAAACCACAGTGAGATACCACTTCATACTCAATAGATAGCCATAATAATAATAATATAATAAAAGGCACAAAACAAGAGCTGGTATGGATCTGAAGAAACTGCAACCTTTGTGCTTTGCTGGAAGGAATGTAAAACAGTGTTAGCTGCTATGGAAAACAGTTTAGCAGTTCCTCAAAAAATTAAACATACAATTACCATATGATCACTTCTGGGTATACACTAAAAGAATTAAAAGCAGGCACTCAAATAGACATTTTATACTTCTATTCATAGCAACATTATTCACAAAAGCACAAAGATGAACACCAGAAGAATACCACAAATGTGGTATAAATTTACAATGGAATAGTCATCTTAAAAGTTCTGACACATGGATGAAACTTGGTGATATTACGCTAAGTGAAATATGCTGGTCATCAAAGGACAAACACTGTATGATTATACTTATATGAGGTACCTAATAGGAGTTGAATTCATAGAAACAGAAAAGAGAATAGTGGTTGCCACTGGGGCCACTGGGGAGTGAGGAGTTATTGATTAGCGTGTGCAGAGTTTCAGTTTGGGGAAATGAGAGAAGTTCTGGAGATGGGTGGTGGTAATGGATGCACAACAATGTTAATGTACTTAATGTCACAAAACTCTACTCCTAAAAAATGGTAAATTTGGGGGTGCCTGGGTGGCTCAGTCAGTTAAGCGTCCGACTTCAGCTCAGGTCATGATCTCACAGTTTGTGAGTTCAAGCCCCACATCGGGCTCCTCATTGAGAGTGTGGAGTCTGCTTGGGATTCTCTCCCTTTCCCTGTCTCTCTGCCCCTCCCCTACTTGTGCTCTCTGTCAAAATAAAATAAACTTTAAAAATGGTAAATTTTATGTTATAGATATTTTACCACAGTGCATGGCTGGTTCTTATTCAGTTTTCAGCTTAAAAAGTGGTATTTCTTCAAGGAGGACTCCCATTACTCTTTGTAACTTCCTTGTATCACATATCACTCTCTGAAGTGACTATATATATATTTGATCATCTGTCTTCATAGAATGTAAGCTTCCTGAGGATAGGGTCTTTGTCTAAGTCAAAGCTATATCCTAACACTTAGTTCTTGGCACATCATAGATGCCCAGTAAATATTTGTGGAATAAACTACAGTATACTCTTGAACATCATGAGTTTGAACTGTGGGAGTTTACTTATACATGGAATTTTTGGATAAATATATTGGAAAATTTTTGGAGATTTGTAACAATTCGAAAAAAACTCATAGATGAACTGCATTGCCTATATATATCAAAAAATAAAGAAGTTAGATACGTCATGAAAGCATAAAATATACGTAGATACTATTTTGTCACTTACTACCATAAAATATACACAAATGTATTATAAAAGGTTAAAATTTATCAAAACTGATGCACACAAATGCAGACCATACATGGTGCCGTTTACGGTCAAAAGAAATGTAACCAAATGCGAAGATGCAGGATTAAATCATAACTATGTAAAATTAACTGTAGCACATACTATACTATGCAAGAATTTTGTATCCATCTCTCCTAGCTGTGATGGTGAGCTTAAGTGTTGCCAGTATCCACTTCGAATGCTGTTCGTGATGATGGTCTTCATATGACTGGGTTTTCTCTCCAGTATATTGTGAATCACAGTAAAATGTTTTCTCTTGAGGTTCTTGCATGTTTTTCACCATGCTTAGTGCCACACTATAAACCTTGAATAGTGCCATGGGACCCATGCAAAGTGCCACTAGTGATGCTCAAAGTGCTTCTAAGAAGCAGAGAAAAGTCATGACATGACAAGAAAAAGTTGAGCTGCTTGATATGTACTACATGTAGATTGAGGTCTGCAGTGTGGTTGCCTGCATTTCAAGATAAATGAATCCAGTGTAAGGAACATAGTAAAAAAAAAAAAAAAAAAAAGGAAATTCATGAAGCTGTCACTGGAGCTACACCAACGGGGGTGAAAACTTTGTACTTGTTGCAAAATACCTTTTTATCTCCTATTGAAATGCAGCTCTTATTTGGGTACAGGATTAGTATAAGAAAGGCGTACCTATAGACTCAAATATGATTTGAGAAAAAGTGAGGTCATTATATGAAAACTTGAAGCAAAAGGAAGAAGAAAGATCTAAAATTGGAGGATTTAATGCCAGCAAAGGATGATTTGATCATTTGAACAAGAAGTTTGGCTTGAAAAATGTCAAGAAAGCAGGAGAAGCACCAACCAAGAGGCAGCCAGATGCATTCTCAGACACAGTTTAAAAAAATCACTGAGGGGGTGCCTGGGTGGCTCAGTTGGCTGAGCATCTTGGTTTCAGCTCAGGTTGTGGTCTCACGGTTTGTGAGTTCAAGCCCCGTGCTGGGCTCTGCACTGGCAGTGTGGAGCCTGCTTAGGATTCTCTCTCTGTCTTCTACCCCTCCCCCACTCACTCTGTCTCTGTCTCTCTCAAATAAATAAAATAAAACTTAGAAAAAAAAGTCATTGAGGAGAAAGGACATTTGCCTTAACAGGTTTTTAATGCAGACCAAAGTGCCCTATTCTGAAAAAAGTGTCACAAAGGACATTTATTAGTAAGGAAGAGAAGCAAGCACCAGGATTTGAGGCAGGAAGGCATAGGCTAATTCTATTTTGTGCAAATGCAGTCGGGTTTATGATCAGAACTGCCCTATCTATAAAGTTGATAATCCCCAAGCCTTGAAGGGGAAAGATAAACACCAGCTGCTACTGTTTTGGTTGTACTACAAGAAAGCCTGGACAAGGATTGGTTCCTTTTTCTGGATTTGTTCCATCAATACTTTGTTCTTGAAGTCTGGAAGTACCTTGCCAGCAAGGGACTGCCTTTTAACATTCTTTTGATTTTGGACAATGCCTGTCTACTCAGAACCCCATGAGATGTTGAAGCGGTCTACTTGCCCTCAAACACAATGGCTCTAATTCAACCTCTAGATCATGGAGTCATAAGGATCATTAAAGTTCATTACACACAGTACTTTAGGGAAAGGATTGTCAATACTATGGAAGAGAACTACAATAGAGAGAATATCATGAAAGTCTAGAAGGATTACATCATTGGAGATGCCATTGTTGTTACAGAAAAAGCCACGAAAGCCATCAAGCCCCAAACAATAAATTCCTGCTACAGAAACTGCCCAGATGCTGTGCCTGACCTCACAGAGTTTACAACAGAGCCAAGGAAATCATGAGAGAGATTGTAGATATGGCAAAAAAGGTGGAGGGTGGTTGTGGTGAAGGGTCTCAAGATCTGGATCTTGGGAAATTTAAGAGCTAACAGACATCACACCAGAGGAATTAACAGAAGACGACTCAATGGACATGAGTGCTTCCAAACCAGTGCCAGATGACGAGGAGGAAGATGTAAAAAAAGCAGTGCCAGAAAACAGACTGGCATTAAACAATCTGGCAGAAAGTTCTGACTATCCAAGACTGCTTTGGAGTTCTTTTACAGCATGGAACCTCTGTGATATGGGCACTGAAACTAAAACAAATGGTGGAAGAGGACTGGTAGTATATAGAAACATTTTTAGAGAAAGGAAGAAGCATGAAAGTCGGACAGAAATTACATGTGTTTCCATAAAGTTGCACCTAGTGTGCCTGCCTCTCCTGCCTTCCCTTCTACCTCCCCCATCTGTGTCTCCCCTGACACAACAAGACCAACCAACCTCTCTTTCCTCCTCTTCAGCCTACTCAACGTGAAGATAAGGAAGACCTCTGTGATGATCCACATCCACTTAATGAATAGAAATAATCATCATGATGTACAGTTACTAAATATCTGTTGTGTATGTCTGTGTGTGTCTTTTTGTGAAGATCTAGTAACTGTATAACAAGAGCTGTATTGAGACATTTCGTGTCATTATCATCATTGCCTGAGCGTTCATCGTTCATCATGTAGAACATTGTGTGCAAGAATTGTATGGAAGTGGATAGCCTATCCTTACACAGGCATAACATGAGTGATATTTAATGTAAAATTAATATTGTGCTGGCTTTCTTACTGTTTTACAACTTTGCCTTCAGCAGATTACATTACTGTACTGGATGCTTCTCTGTCTCTGTCTGTGTCTCTCAGTCAGAATAAGTATATATCAGCCTATCATTACAAGTAAGTGTTTTTTTTAAAAAATGTAACACTGTTTTCAATACTGTATTATGGGGGGACACCTGGCTCAGTAGGTGGAGCATGTGATTCTTGATCTTGGGGTCGTGAGTTCAAGCCCCACACTGGGCCTAGAGCTTACTTTTTAAAAAGGGGACAAAAAAAAATAATAAAAAAGGGGACAATACTGTATTATGAATATGACTATAATGCTATATGCCATAAAAATTTTATAGTGATTGATTCATTAGTATATTAGCTAGGCTATCACGAAGCAATCATACTGGTTACACTAGGCTACCACAGAGCAATCATACTGCTGCTTCTTCATTATCAATGCATGATTATACTGATAAATAAAAATAATTTCTTTTTCACATTATCTTTTCATTTTTGTTAATTTTTGAAATGTTCATTTATTTTTGAGAGAGAGAGAAAGACAGAGCACAGATGGGGGAGGGACAGAGAGAGAGGGAGACACAGAATCCGAAGCAGGCTCCAGGCTCTGAGCTGTCAGCACAGAGCCTGACATGGGGCTCAAACTCACAAACGGTGAGATCATGACCTGAGTTCAAGTCAGACACTCAATCGACTGAGCCACCCAGGCGCCCCTATCTTTGCATTTTTAAAGTCTAGTTTTAGTGATATATATAACATCTGTAGTGTTTTGTATCATATAAGATAATATTGAGGTGCAGCCACTCTGGAAAACAGTATGGGGGTTCCTCAAAAAGTTAAAAATAGAGCTACCCTATGACCCACCAATTGCACTCTAGATATTTACCCAAAGGATACAAAAATACTGATTCAAAGGGATACATGCACGCTGATGTTTATAGCAGCATTATCAACAATAGCCAAATTATGGAAAGAACTCAGATGGCCATCAATGGATGAATGGATAAAGAAGATGTGGTATATAAATGCAACGGAATATTACTCAGCCATAAAAAACAATGAAATCTTGCCATTTACAATGATGTGGATGGAGCTAGAAAGAATAATGCTAAGTCAGAGAAAGACAAATACCACATGATTTCGCTCATATGTGAAATTTAAGAAACAAAGAAATGAGCAATGGAAACAGACAGAGAGACAAACCAGGAAACAGACTCTTAACTATAGAAAACAAAATGATCAGTCCAGAGGGAGGGTGTGTGTGTGTGTGTGTGAGTGAAATAGGTGATGGGGATTAAGGAGTGCACTTGTGATGAGCACTGGGTGCTGTTGGGAAGTTTGAGTCACTGTATTGTACAACTTAAATTAATATTACACTGTATGTTAACTAACTGGAATTTAAATAAGAACTTAAGGGGCACCTGGGTGGCTCAGTTAGTTAAGGGTCCAACTCTTGATTTTGGCTCTGGTCATGATCTCATGGTTCGTGTGATCGAGCCCCATGTCAGCCTCTGTGCTAGGTGTGGAGCCTGCTTGGAATTCTCTTTCTCCTTCTGCCTTTCCCCCTGCCTCAGTAAATAAATGAATAAATAAAAACTTCTAGGAAAAGGCAATATTGATGTAGACACTGAGAGATTTTTCATCTTATAAACAATGTAAATTTAGAGTATCAATAAATACAGTACAGTACTATAAATGTATTCTCTCTTCCTTATGATTTTAATAGCATTTTCTCTAGCTCACTTTGTTGTATATAATGTATGAAATATGTGTTAATCAAATGTTTATGTTATCAGTAAAGCTTCCGATAAACAGCAGGCTATTAGTAGTTAAGTTTTTGGGGAGTCAAAAGTGGTATTTTCATCTGCAGTGGTGGTGGGTACCCCCAACCCTCAAGATGTTCAGGGGTCCATTATAATAAAACCAGCTTAATGAGAAAAAGAGAAAGGGCTCCACCTGGAGGTCGTATTAGTAAGTGGGTTCTGTGGGAGTTTTAAAAGTACAATATTCAGGGGCGCCTGGGTGGCTCAGTCGGTTAAGCGTCCGACTTCAGCTCAGGTCATGATCTCATGGTCCGTGAGTTCGAGCCCCGCGTCGGGCTCTGGGCTGATGGCTCAGAGCCTGGAGCCTGCTTCTGATTCTGTGTCTCCCTCTCTCTCTGCCCCTCCCCTGTTCATGCTCTGTCTCTCTCTGTCTCAAAAATAAATAAACATTAAAAAAAATTAAAAAAAAATAAAAGTACAATATTCAAAAATCAAAGCCAAACTGAAAATCTAACTTCAGTAGTATTAGTTGTGATGGTGGCATGAAAGGGCCTGAGAAAGAAATGAATCAAACGTATTTCTGTAAAGTATTTCCGTATGAAGTCCCTTCTTTCCATATTAACTCCCTTCTCAGTCTCCCAATTCCTAGACCTTCAGCAATTCCTCTCCTTCTTCTGCATGTATCCTCTATTCATTTACTTCCTGTCTATGGCTGCTTTCATGCTACAGTGCCAAAATGGAGTGGTTGCTACAGCAACTGCATGGCCCACAATCCTCAAGTGTTTACTCTCTGGCCTTTTACAGAAAAAGCTTGCCAACCAATCCCTAATGTAGATAAAGATAATAGACTAGATATGTTTATTTACTATTCCTCAAGAACTTTCATGATACTCATTCAAATCAATTTATAAATATTTTTTGAGTGCCTACTATGTTTCAGGCATTGTCCTAGGCACCAAGGGTAGAAGAGTGAATGAAATAGAGAACCCTGCTCTTGTAAAGTTCACCTTCTACTGGGAGAAGACAGATAATAAACAATAATGAAATCAATAATATAGTATGTTAGAAGGTGAGAAGGGCTAGAGAGAAAAGCATTGTAAGGGAAGGGGTAATCAGGAAGACAGAGGGAGATTTTGCAATTTTAAATAGAGTGGAGGTGGGATGCCTGGGTGGCTCAGTCAGTTAAGCATCTGACTCTTGATATTGCCTCAGGTCATGATTTCTCAGTTTGTGGGATCATTCCCTGCCTCAGGCTCCGTGCTGGCAGCACAGAGCCTGCTTGGGATTCTTGCTCTCCCTCTCACTCTGCCCCTCCCCTTCTCATGCCCTCTCTCTCTCTCAAAATAAATAAACAAAAAATAAAAATAAAAAATAGAGTGGAGGAAAGAATTTAGGTAGAGGAAATGGAGGCAGGAGAATGTCTAGCATGGTAGAGAAACACCTTAGGAAGTCAGTGTGCATAGAAGAACCATTCTTTTCCATGGTCCCCACACCTATGCACTCTGGCTCTGTGCAATATTGGCTGCTGGTTTATAGCATACATCCTGTGCTGTAGGACAATATCCTAGCATTACATGGGGTACCAGCTGGCCCTACAATTGAAACTTCAACAGGCCAGATCACTGTTCTATCAAGCTTCTGCAAGATGGAGGACTTTGAAAGCATGAGCCTATCTCTAAACCTGTTTTTTCATAACCTATGACCATAGTCAGAGACAGTTATATGGGATACCATGGCAATGGATTAGACATCCTGTAACTTCAGGATACTAGGGATGGCAGAAGCTCTGTAGGCAAGGAAAGTAAATTTTTACCCAGAATATGAAGCTATCCCTGAAAACATAAATAATGGTTCCCTTTATGATGAGGAGAGTTCATCATAACCAACTGCTACTAGGTAGTTACCTGCCACCCTGGACATTGGTACTGTATCAGTACCTTAGTATTGGCTTCTGCTGTTGACAGATTGGGCACTCAGCAGTAGTTAAAGGCAAAATGGTCTTGGGGAGCTAAAAACCATGTTGTTATCTCACACTTCCTTCCATGCTGCTATGGCCACTTTGTGTGTGGATGTGTTAAGCAAGCATTGGGATGCCTGGAGAAAGAGGCTTCCTTACATTCGCAAAATAGATCCTCTTGATTATCTGATTTTTGACAGCCTTTGCAATCATGGATACCCTCTATTGGATATATACTTGACACTTAAATATTCTCACATTCCAAGAGGCCCATATGCAGTCCATCTTGTCATCTAGCTCCTAGCTATCTGTCCAATCCAACAGCCACTGCCCATAAATAATTATAGGTCTTTGTACCTCAGGCCATAAAACAATCAACCAGATGTACTCCTCAAAGTTCTGTCTGCTTGGGGGATTTCTGTCAATCATGGTTTTCTGTGGTCATGCCTAAATGGGTCATAGTACAGTGAACATTCACTTTTTGTCAGTGCAGTATCAGGTAAAGATCCATCTGAAGACTAGGCGCATGCTTCATTCCCTTCTGTGAAATGCTCACTGGGAAGTCCCCAAGAGGACTCCCACATAGGTTGAGGAAAAGGCAAGAAAGTGGTAGAAAAAGATATCTTAGTAGTTGTAGCCAAGTGGTTATGCACATTCCTTGTGCTCCTGGACCTGCTAGGACCTGGTCTCCTATATACTACTTCCATATGACAGTGGAAAAGTTGCTGTGCACACGCAGCTTTGTGGCTCATCATGGGAAGTTCAGTGTATGCGGCCATGTGGTAGTGTGTGGTAATGTGTTCGGTCTCAAAAACTTGGACCAGTAGCAAGCCAGGAGCTCCTTTTCAAGGGGAGAATATATGTCATAAGAGGAGGTGTGGTCTTACTAAACACCTAGAGGTCTGTGCTGTGACAATCCCACTGGAGCCTGCCTCAAGCCATATATACAATCTTTCTCTACAACAATATACTTCTACTACCATTTGGTCTACCAAATTGTTGTCACTCCATGTCCTAGGGCTCAAGTAGCAAGACAGCTTCTTTTGAAACTTCAAGAAGTTTCTTATACCTGACTCCACTCAAAAATGGTAGCTTTACAAATTATCAAATGAAATGGTTCGGAGCAACATGCTGCATGTGACATGTGTTGCTTCCAAGTTTGAAAGAAGCAAGTATGGTGGGTTTTTGTTTTGTTTCTACTTCATGGTGTGAAGTGCAAGGTACAGAAGCTTACGTCTCATTTTATAGAGGGCTATCCTAATGTTCCCCAAATGATGGAGCCTCCACAAATATCACTGGTGTAGTAGACCTATTAAATTTTATGGAATTTAACTCCCATCCTTTGACATATATGTAAATAAGGTATTTTTGATACTTGTTTCTTCCTGTTGGCCAGATCCAATTGGCATAATGACATTAATATACAGAATTGGCCTGATGTCCTCTGGGATATCAAGACAATCAAGGTTCCTCTCAACTAAATTATGATGGTGGGAGAGAGGCTATAGCTCTGGGAAATGAACATAAATGTATACTGTTTTTCCTGATATGGAAATAAATGCAAATTATGTTTAATTTTCCTTATTGATTAGAAAGGAAAATAAAACATTTGATAAGTCAAGAGTTGTATACCAGGTACCAGGTGCTGTGTTGATTGTCTTCACTAGAGAAAAAACATCTTGAGTGGCTGCTGAAATTGGGATTACTACCTGATTAAGACCACAATCATCTAATGTCATTCAGTATGATCCATCTGACTTTTGTACCAGCTAAACAGGTGAGTTACCTAGCAAGGGTGGAGGAATCACCACGCCAGTATCAGAAATTTTTGTTGTTGGTATTAATCCCTGCAATTCTCTCAGGATGTGGTGTTACTTTTAGGTCCATGTCTTGGTACAGAGGAGGCAGGAGTGGGAGGGCAGCCCCAGGGGATTCTTTGATGCTTCCTGCCATAATTGTTGTCACTCCATGTGGGGTCCAAGTTTAGACTAACTTAGGCCAAGATACCATCTATCTGCTCATCTCCATAAGTTGCTACTCTGAATTTTTGAACATGGTGGCACATTGTGTCCCTGGGAGTCAATGTCATTTAGGAAGCAATATCTAATAATTCCCAGAATCATTGGGTATTTCCTTTCCTCTAGTGTATAGTCACCCAGCAAAAATCTCTGGGGCAATACTCTTTAAGGCTTCTCCCTGGACCAGCGACCATTAGCACCACTTAGAAACTCATTAAAAATGAAAATTCAGAGGCACTGCACCAGCCCCAGTAAGTCAGAATCCCTGGGAATGGGCCTTTAAGAATCAGTGTTGTAATGAGTTCCCAGCACATTTAAAGAGGCAGTGTCTTAGATCAGTAGTTCTCTACAAAATGATTTTACCCCTCAGGTAGGGTTGACAAATAACATATAGGGATCCCGATTAAATTCGAATTTCAGATAAAGAACAAGTATTTTTTTTTTTAGTATAGATATCTCCATGCACTAGTTTGAATCTGAAATTCAAATTTAATCTGTGTTTTTATTTGCTAAATCTGGTAACCCTACTCTCCAGAGGATACTTGGTAATGTTTTGGCAAACATTTTGGTTGTCACAACTGGGGAAGAGGGTAGGTATGTGTGCTACCGGCATCTTGTGGGTAGAGACTAGATATGCTACCAAACATCCTATAATGTACAAGATAACCACCTACAACAAAGAAATACCCAGGCCAAACTGTCAGTAGTACAGAGGTTGAGAAATGCTAGCTTGGCAGAAGATTTGTGGCATACGCCTATGGCTGTGTCGCAGGATCTTTTCTCAGAAGTACCCAGATTTTCCCCTTCATTGAAGCTCTTAGTCTCCAAAATGACTTAGGTCTGGATATTGGGCACAAGGCATACTTTGGCAACTTGGGTTAGGTTCCACCTAACAGACTTAGGTCTTTTTTTCCACATACGTATGTTAAGCAGCATCTTAGCATGCTGTCAGTTTATGAACTTTTGGGACTCCAAAATCAGTTAGCCATTGGCACAAAGCACAGAAGGTCAAAACACTGATTTTTTAAACTTATTTTTTTACTAAATTTTTTTTCTTTAATTTGAGAGAGAATTTTTTAATTTGCGTGAGTCAGGGAGGGGCAGAGAGAGACAGAGATAGAGAATCACAAGCAGGCTCCACGCTGAGCCTGGAGCCCAACTTGGGACTCGATTCTACAACCTTGGGATCATGACCTGAGCCAAAATCAAGAGTCAGACACTCAGCTGTCTGAGGCACCCAGGTGCCCCAAAACACTTATTATATGCCCCATCTGTGGCTTGTTGAAGTCATTGCCCCATATTGTTTCTAACAGTCCAGCACTCTGCCAGGCCTTCACCACACCGAATCCCTCTATCCTTATTGATATAAGGATACATTTGCACTGCAGCCTCATCTGCCCATATCTCTGAACTGCAGAGCTCTGCAGGGATGCTGGTGCTTGCCTCACTAATGCATTTCCTAATGTCTTGGTGTCTTTTAGACCTTCCCAGAGGGGTGTAGTCAGGGGGTGTTTGAGGAGGTTGCATATAATGGATCCATTCTTATTTTCCCGTAACTTGGCATTCCTTTGCCAAGAGTATGCTAGAGAATATCTGGCATTTCAACCTCATTAACTCTGTGTTATTGTTGAATCCAGGCTTTCATTAGCCGACAGTTTCAAACAGGTAGCACTATCCCCAGTCTTCCAGTCAAAATGTTATATTCCTAACCCTGGAGGAGTACACTTACGTCAATGCTCTTGGCTTAACTGAATATATTTTATCCCCATTGGCTTAACACTTTTAGAATCTATATGCTCAGCTGCTCCCCAGACTTCTGTTGATAACATGTTGGCAAAATCATGTAACTCTGTTAGGGAATAGGCTGCCCCCGCCTAGGCCAGGCTCCCACTGCTCTCTTGGGGGTATCGTTCCAATTTCTTTTGCTGCATGACCAAACTCTCTAAAACCTAGAGGCCTAACCAGCAAGTTGTTGTTATGTCTCATGGTTCTGATTAAATGGATGTGAGAGAGAATGGGAGAGGGATTGATTGGAGAAGGGAATATAGAGAATTCTTTTGAAGAGTTTTGTTGTAAAAGAGAGCAGAGCAATATAGCAGTGGTCATAAGATGTGAGATGAAGAAATATGTTGTTGAAGATGAAAGAAAAAAACAACATGATTGTATGCTGCTGGGCATGATCCAGTAGTAAGAGATAGATATAGTAGTAAGAGATAGATACATCAGTATATAGTATATAGATATAGGTAGTATATATACCTATTGGCTATATCCATATCAATATCAGTATGCGATGATATATAAGAGAAAGGAGATGGGATTTACTGACAAGTGGAGACATTGTCTCAGGCCTCAGATGAATAGGACATTCATCTAGGCCAGAGTGATAAGAGGGAAGGCAGAGTATGCTGGCCAATAGGCAGATATGGTAGAATCTAGAAGTCTCTTTTGCTTGCTTCAGTTTTCTCAGTGAAGTAGGAAATAAGGTTATCAGCTGAGCTACCTGGATAGCTCAGTTGGTTAGGCATCAGCTCTTGATTTTGGCTCAGATCATGGTCTCACAGTTCATGAGTTCAAGCCCCACATTGGGCACCACGCTGCCAGTGCAGAGCCTGCTTGGGATTCTCTCTCTCTCCCTCCTCTTCTGCCCCTCCCCAACTCACACATGTGTGCACACTCTCTCTCAAAATAAATAAACAAACTTAAAAAAATTAAAAAAAAATTAGATGAATTGTTATTCTTATGTGTTTTTCTCCCCCCACATTCGGCGGCAAGGATATAGGCGAAGAGTGGGAGAGATCTGGATTTAAGGAGAGTTTGTGGTTTGGCCACACAAATGGCAATGCAAAAGAATAACAAGGGAGTTTGAGGGTGTTTGCTAGGGTATTATTATAATGAATGATCATGGAATTTCATCTGGTATGGAGACTAAAGTGAACAGTGAGGGATGAGGCACAGTGAAGTATTAGCAAAATTAATGGATTGTACATTTTGTGGTGGTCAAAGGTTTGTTGGAGTGGGGTTACTAGGAGTTAGGTGGAAATATGGGATTTGGTGGTCAGAGAGCAAGACAGATAAGATGGCACCGGTAATGACAGTGTCTATGGTGTGACTGGGAGTGTCTGACTGAAGCAAGGTGGAGAGCAAGGACGCTGGAGGAGAGGTTAAGGTAGTCAGGGCCAGCGTGGTGGGAAAATTACCTATGTGTGTATTGAATTTACCATGAAGCAAGACAGACGTAGCATTAGAGACAGTGGGCATGTACCAGGGACTAAAGTTACTGATAAATGGGGCAAGCGAGTCCTGGAGTCTAAAGATAGCAGCAACTGTGAGAGGCAGTCAGTGATAAAGTCTGATGACATGAAATTTGAAGCTGAGATCTTTGTGTGGAAATTAGTAGTAGATGATCTACTTTGGGATGTTCACATTTTGTGGTGGTTTGTGGTGTGAACATGCGATATCAGAATGTGAAATTCCCCAATGTAACCTCAAGGAAAAGGTTTCCATAAAGCCTTTTCATGCTTTAAACACAAGAGGGCGCCAGAGTCTAGCAAGGCTAGGATTATTTTTGCCTTTCCTCCTGCGAAAGCCAGGACAACAGTTACTTTTGAGAGTGAAAGCGGACACAATTAATAATTACTTGGGGCACTACATGCAAACTGGGACTTTCCTATGCAAACTGGCACATATGCTCACACTCTGCTCTGCACTATATAAGCATGACCAGTTTAATTATGAGCTAAGTCTACACTGAGAGTTCTAATTCCAAAAATCGCTGTAAATATTTTTGACACACAGATTAGAAAGACAAAAATTACCAAACCTACTTTTATCTTGAAGAGGAGATCAAGAAAGACTTTCTCCTCCACCCCACCTCCCTAATGATGTTTATTGCCTCTCCCACTTTTCCCCTCAGGGCATCTGAGTTTGACTTTAAAGTAAGCCAATTGCTGTAGTCCCCCAAAGAATCTCAGGCATTCGAAAGTAATCCAAAGTGTTCTTTAAATTCCTGTAGTGCTTGGGGTTCCTGGGTGGCTCCTTTGGTTAAGCATCTGACTTTGGCTCAGGTCATGATCTCACGGTTTGTGGGCTTGTGAGCTCGAGCCCTGTGTCGGGCTCTGTGCTCACTGCTCACTGCTTGGAGCCTGCTTCAGATTCTGTATCTCCCTCTCTCTCTGCCCCTCCCCTGCTCATGCTCTGTCTCTCTCTCTCAAAAATAAATAAACATTAAAAATTAAAAAAAAAAACTTAAAAAAATTCCTATAGTCCTTTTCTATATATCACTTATCTTCTGTATTACATAGTTTTAAAAAGAAAACCACAGGCCCAAAATGGAGTCACTTACGTTAAGAGCCCCAGGTCAGTAAACCAAGACTTAATATCCAATCTAACTGTAGTTTTAGCTCCACCAGGAATATGATCTTTAACCAGTCAACATACATTTTCCTGGTTGGTCCTAGGAACTTTACTCATAGATCCCTCTGTTCTCTTTTGGAGGAACAGTGCTTCTTTACTAATAATTTTCCCTTTCCTGATCCTTTTCTGCCTTTAAAAACCTTTCCTTTTCTGCAGCTCAGTGGGACTGCCCTCTCTTTTCTGGGTGGGATGCTGCCTAGTTCATGAATCCATTAATAAAACCAATTAGAGTCTTTAAGACGTACTTGGTTGAATATTTGTTCTTTAGCAGCAGTAATTATTTCTGTACTTGTTTATTTCTTCTTTTAAACATGATTTACAGGCTGAAAACATTAAGAAATTGATGCTAAAAATGGTTCTTCTTAAGGGCTCTGTTTACCACATTCTCTCATTTCTTAATAAGCCAAACTGTTCTTTATTCTTAGTTCAAAAAAAAAATTAACTCTTGCATATGTTTTTCTATCTATTATCTATCTCTATCTCTATCTATCTATCTATCTATCTATCTATCATCTCTAGCTGTCAGTAATGCAGTATTAACATTATGGAACTTATTTCTACCATTCTTTTTGTTTTGGAGATGCATCCTTCATCATCACTTAATGGGGCTTAATGTAAGCAGTAGTGATGTGGGAAACAAAGGCAGAAGGAAATGGCAGATAACATTAAGTTTCCTTAAACCCTGTAGCCCATTGACAAATAGTTGAGACAGGTGGAGTATAACATTTCCCTAAGAACTCCTTACTGTCTTAATGCTTTGTTAGAGGGAAAAACAACCTTAGCTTGACAATATTGGAAGCATCATGGAGATAGGGGCATAAATGAGTGATATGCAAATAATCACCATTCATGTGTCCTTATTTGTACCCTAACACTGATACTTCTTGGTGAAATTTCAAGTTATGCCAATAGCCAAGAGTACACAGTCCAAGCAACATAGCTGATAAGCTTGGCTTGTCAGAATGCTGAAGCAGTTCCTGAAGAGATAGTACATGGGTATATGGGCCACAGAAAGAATGAGGACTAGGACAAAGATTGTAAGAATCAGTTATACCAGACTAATTATACTTCTTTCCAGTATAGTGGTTTTGCCTTGTTAAATTAAAGGAGTTTAATCTGGACTATAGTTTCCATAGAATATCAAAGACACAACCCAGAAAACAGTGAATGATGTTGGAAATAAAATACAAAGTTATGGGGGGCATTTTATTCTTAATATAGTTAAAATTTATATAAAATTACTGAAAAAAAAAGTTGTAGTTAATCATCAGATACAATCATTCATTAGGGTTTCTTCTCTAGAGGGTACCTTCGGAAAGGCTTGACTCTGAGAATTGCTAGTAAAAAATAGATGCATTTTCATTTCATGTTGGCGAGTGCTTTGGAAAATTGCACCTGTATTTTGACCAAGCCATGTGCACACTTAATAAGCTTAAATGAATATGACTCATTTACAAAATGATGACAGTTGGCATTCCTCTATAGCTTCAGGCATGACATACTACATTATTTCTGTTTCCCACCTCTACTCTTTCCTGGTCTTTCCTGACCAACACAGATATTTTTTTTTTTTTTCTTTTCATTCATTCCAATTAAGAGTGTATTTAAAAAAAAAAAAAAAAAGAGTGTGTTTAAGGTTTCTTCTCTATGTAGCCCACACGTATTCACCATTTAGTACTGAAATTTTTTTATGGATGTTAAGGAAACCAGGCTGTACAAGGCAAAGCCAGTTATTTTCTTAGGAATCAGTTTGGGGTCCCTTTTAGTACACTAAAGAGGGGGGAAATATTGATCAAGTCTACCTTGTCTTACCCCTATACATTGTTTCTCCTGGGACACCTGGAAGTATTTGTTTAAATCTAGATTTCTCGGTCTGTTTTTTATTATTTATTTATTTATTTATGTATTTATGTATTTATTTATATTTTGAGAGAGAGAGAGAAAACACACAAGAGGGGGAGGGGCAGAGAGAAGGAGAGAGAGAATCCCAAGCAGGCTCCACACCATCAGTGCAGAGCTCAATGTCGGGCTCAAACTCATGAATTGTGAGATCATGACCTGAGATGAGATCAAGAGTCAGATGCTTAACTGACTGCATCACCCAGGCACCCCATCTCTCTCTCTCTCCCTCTTTTAAAGCAGTCTGTACAACCAACGTGGAGCTCAAACTCACAACCCCAAGATCAAGAATTGCATACTCTACCAACTGAGCCAGACAGGTGCCCTGTTTAAATCTAGATTCTGACTTATTATCTACTGAATATGAATCATGTTTGGGGACGTGTGTGTTTCTTAAGAGTCTTAATTTTTTAAAAGCACCTGCAAGTGATTCTGATGTAGCCTAAGCTCAACTGTTATGGCTTTATAATTAGTTGTATCAGTTTAAGTTTAGTGTGTCAGCAGTTATATTTAAGAATCTGCCAAATGAGGGGCACCTGGGTGGCCCAGTTGGTTAAGCGGCCAACTCTTGATTTCCACTCAGGTCATGATCTCATGGTTTGTGGGTTCAAGCCCTACATCAGGCTCCATGCTGGCAGTGCAGAACTTGCTTGGGATTCTCTCTCCCTCCTTCTCTCTCTTTGCCCCTCCCCTGCTCACTTTCTCTGTCTCTCAAAATAAATAAACTTAAAAAAAGGGAGGGGGGTGCCTGGGTGGCTCAGTTGGTTAACTTCGGCTCAGGTCATGATCTCGCGGTCTGTGAGTTCGAGCCCCGCATCAGGCTCTGTGCTGACAGCTCAGAGCCTGGAGCCTGTTTCAGATTCTGTGTCTCCCTCTCTCTGACCCTCCCCCATTCATGCTCTGTCTCTGTCTCAAAAATAAATAAACGTTAAAAAAAAATTAAAAAAAAAAAGAATATTGTAATAAAAACATCTCCTAAAAGGGGCAAAGAGCACAGTCTAGGAGAATTTGACCCAGCAACTTTTTTCTTCCAAGCAGGCTGTGTTAACTGCTAGGATCATATCAGTTTTAACTTATAATTTTTTTTGTTTTAACTTATAAAATATTGCCGCTTGCTAATGAAATTATAAGCTTGAAGGAATAGCAAAGTGAATAAATAATGAATACAATGTTAATTAAGATGTCTACATATTAACTATAATTAGTCACTAAATATAGATTATCTAGTTATTAGACATAAATCAATTAATTTTTTAAGTATGCCCAAGATAACAATTTTAATTTTAGAATATTTGATATTGAGAATTCTTCTTGATAACAAGTAGATAGCAAGACTACATATTGAAACCACCCAAAACAATAAAACTGTCTTCCCTTTAGGAAAAACAAGGACCTAGTCAACAATTTGAAAAGACTATATCTGAAAGAAATTGACTCAGTAATTAATAACCTTCTACAACACAGAGTACATGGCCCAGATGGGTTTACTGGGGAATTTCACCAAACATTTAAGGGAAGATTATACCAATGATTTACAATATCTTGTAGATAGAAGCCAAAGGAATACTTCCTAATTCAGTCTATAAGATCAGCATTATCCTAATGCCAAACCCAGACAAAGATATTGCAAGAAAAGAAAACCATAAGATTAATATCTCTCATGATATAAATGCAAAAATTATCAACAAAATAATAGTAAGTTGAATCCAACAATGTGTAGAAAGAAATTACATCACTTGGGATTATACACCAAAAATTATACCCAGCTGGGATTTATCCCAGATATGCAAAGGCAAGTTTAACATTTGGAATAAATTAATGTCATCCATCACATCACAGGGCTAAAGAAGAAAAATCACATGATCATATCAATAGAGGCACAAAAAACATTTGACAAAATCCAACACTCATTCATGATCACAAACTCTCAGTATAGGAATAGAAGAGAATTTCCTTGAAGAAGACACAAAGAAATGGAAAAAGATTCCATGCTCCTGGATACGAAGAACAAATATTGTTAAAATGTCAATACTACCCAAAGCAATCTACATATTCAACGTGATCCTTATCAAAGTAACACCAGCGTTCTTCACAGAGCTAGAACAAATAATCCTAAAATTTGTATGGAACCAGAAAAGATCCTGAATAGCCAAAGCGATCTTGAAAAAGAAAACCAAAGCAGAAGGCATCACAATCCCAGACTTCAAGCTATACTACAAAGCTGTAATCATCAAGACAGTATGGTACTGGCACAAGAACAGACACTCAGATCAATGGAATAGAATAGAGAACCCAGAAATGTACCCACAAATGTATGGGCAACTAACCTTTGACAAAGCAGGAAAGAATATCCAATGGAATAAAGACAGTCTCTTCAGCAAGTGGTGCTGGGAAAACTGGACGGTGACATGCAGAAGAATGAGCCTGGACCACTTTGTTACACCATACACAAAAATAAACTCAAAATGGATGAAAGACCTCAATGTAAGACAGGAAGCCATCAAAATCCTTGAGGAGAAAGCAGGCAAAAACCTCTTTGATCTTGCCCGCAGCAATTTTTTACTCAACATGTCTCTGGAGGCAAGGGAAACAAAAGCAAAAATGAACTACTGGGGCCTCATCAAAATAAAAAGCTTCTGCACAACGAAGGAAACAATCAGCAAAACTAAAAGGCAACCGACAGAATGGGAGAAGATATTTAAAAATGACATATCAGATAAAGGGTTAGTATCCAAAATCTACAAAGAACATATCAAACTCAACACCCAAAAAACAAATAATCTAGTGAAGAAATGGGCAAAAGACATGAATAGACATTTCTCCAAAGAAGACACCCAGATGGCCAACCAACACATGAAAAAATGCTCAACATCACTCATCACCAGGGAAATACAAATCAAAACCACAATGAGAGACCACCTTACACCTGTCACGATGGCTAACATTAACAACTCAGGCAACAACAGATGTTGACAAGGATGCAGAGAAAGAGGATCTCTTTTGCATTGTTGGTGGGAATGCAAGCTGGTGCAGCCACTCTGGAAAACAGTATGGAGGTTTCTCAAAAAACTAAAAATAGAACTACCCTAGACCCAGCAATTGCACTACTAGGCATTTATCCATGGGATACAGGTGTGCTGTTTTGAAGGGACACATGCACCCCCATGTTTATAGCAGTACTATCACCAATAGCCAAAGTATGGAAAGAGCCCAAATGTCCATCGATGGACGAATGGATAAAGAAGATGTGGTATATATATACAATGGAGTATTACCGGCAATCAAAAAGAATGAAATCTTGCCATTCGCAACTATGTGGATGGAACTGGAGGGTATTATGCTAAGTGAAATTAGTCAGAGAAAAACAAAAATCATATGACTTCACTCATATGAGGACTTTAAGAGACAAAACAGATGAACAAAAGGGAAGGGAAACAAAAATAATGTAAAAACAGGGAGGGGGACAAAACAAAAGAGACTCATAAATATGGAGAACAAACTGAGGGTTGCTGGAGGGGTTGTAGGAGGGGAGAGGGGCTAAATGGGTAAGGGGCATTAAGGAATCTACTGAAATCATTGCTTCACTATATACTAACTAATTTGGATGTAAATCTTAAAAAATAAAAAATAAAGTTAAAAATAAATAAAGAAAGAAGAGAATTTCCTCAGCTTAATAAAGAACATCTACAAAACGCCTCCAGCGAACTTCATACTTAATCATGAGAAACTAGAATAAGATCCCAATAGGATCAGGAACTAGGCAAGGATGTCCCTTCTCACCACTCCTTTACAACATCATACTGGAAGTTCTAATGATTCAATAAGACAAGAAAAAGAATAAAAGTTATGCCAATTGGGAAGGAAGAAATAAAACTGTCTTTGTTTGCATGTGATATGATTGTCTATGCAAAACATCCAAAGAATCAACAACAAAAACTCATAGGGCTAATAAGTGATATAGCAAAGTTGCAGGATACAAGGTTAATCTACAAAAATCAACCACTTTTCTACTTACCAGCAAAAGCCAAGTGGAATTTGAAATTAAAAACAATGCAATTTACATTAGCAACCTCAAAATGAAGTCCTTAGGTATAAATCAAACAAAATATAAACAAAATCTGCATGAGGAAAACTATAGAAGTCTGATGAATGAAATCTAAGAATAACTAAATAAATGGAGAAATATTCCACGTTTATGGATGGAAAGACCCAATATTATCAAGATGTCAGTTCTTCCCAACTTGAGCTATAGATTCAATACAATTGCAATCAAAATCCAAGCAAGTTATTTTATGGTTATCGACAAACTGATTCTCAAGTTTGTATAGAGACAAAAGACCCGGAATAGCTGACATAGCATTGAAGAAAAAGAACAAGTAAGAGGATTGATACTCCTGATTTCAAGATTTACTATGAAGCTACAGTAATCAGGACAGTGTGGTATTATTAGTGAATGAATAGACAAATAGATCATGGAACAGAATAGAGGGCCCAGAAAGAGAACCAAATAAATATAGTCAATTGATCTTTGACAAAAGAACAAAGGCAATACAATGGAACAAACAAAGATAGTCTTTAGTAAACAGTGCGGTGCTGGAACCAATGGACCTTCACACACACACAAAAATAATAATCTAGATAAAGTCTGTACACCGTACACAAAAATTAACTCAAAGTGGATCATAGATCTAAATGAAAAACAAAAAATTCCTAGAAGATAACAGAAGAAAAGGTAGATGACCTTGGATATAGCAATAACCTTTTAGATATAACACCAAGGCATGACTTAGGAGAAAAATCATTGATAAGATGGGATTCATAAAAATTAAAAATGTCTGTCCTGCACAAGACAATATCAAATGGATGAGAAGACAGACTACAGACTGGGAGAAAATATTTGCAGACTCTGTCTTTTCCTTATGATCTACCTAAGTGTATATCCATGCTATGTTGCTATGATTAATCTTAGCTGTGAGTAGAACTATATACTGAGTTCTGTAAATCCTTCCATGAATACAGAATCCTTCCATGAATCTCTGAATATAGGGGACCCCCCCAAAACACTAAGGAAAGGGTATATTTTTCTTCCAAGTGCAGTTTTAAATGTTTGGAAGTATTTTAATTAACTAAGTTTATAAATTAGATCAAATATTGAAAGATCTCTTAGAAGTGAATAATAAAATGTGCTAGATTTAGAAATAGAGAAATAGTATTTGTAACCTGAATTTAAGGGCTTGAGGAAAACTAGAGTCTGAAATTTGTAACTTTAATCGTCAAATACTAATTTCTAAAACCCAGGTGAACCTGAATACACTTTACAGCTCACAAAGATGTCCCTCAGCAGGATTCAAAAAACCCTCAAATTTAATATATCTCATCAGCCTGGAGCAGATTGCTTGCCCTCCTAGTCTCAATGGCAGAAAGGCATCTGTTCAAACAGTCCATAGCTCCATATCATTAAGATTTCAGTTAAAAAGAAGGAGCCTAAGATCCAGCCCTATGTATACCATTTGATAGTATACCGTATCACATCATCTTGCAGAATCTGCTTCTGATGGTGATATTGAAATGTGATTTCTAGGGACGCCTGGGCGGCTCAGTCTGTTAAGCGTCTCATTCTTGATTTCAGCTCAGGTGATGATCTCGTGGTTCCTGAAATTGAGCCCCGAGTTGGTCTTCACACTGATAATGTGGAACCTGCTTGGGTTTTTCCCTCTCCCTCTCTCTCTGCCCCTCCCCCCCTCAAAATAAATAAATGAACTTCAAAATAAAATAAATTAAAATAAAATGTGATCTATAAAAGCATCAAGTAGGTAGGGTGTCAAGTTGAATTCATGTAACAGCTGGTAACTCTATGGTGTTAAAGACCCAGGAAAAGCTAATAAAGACTAGTCCTTTAATATTCTTTAATACCCTTGACATATTTCTCCATTGGATGATGAAGAGTGTGGCAGGGGTCTCTAGTAGAACAGTCATGCCTGAAACCTACTTGTTATGCATTAAAAAAACAACACTATAGGGGCAACAGGGTGGCTCAGTCAATTAACCGGCTGATTCCAGCTCAGGTCATAGTCTTATGGTTCCTGGGTTTGAGCCCCATGTGAGGCTCTATGCTGACAGCTCAGAGCCTGGTGCTTCAGATTCTGTGTCTCCCTTTCTCTCTCCTCTCTCTCTCTGCCCCTCTCCGACCTGTGTGCTCGTGTTCTCTCTCTCTCTCTCTCTCTCTCTCTCTCTCTCTCTCTCTCTCTCAAAGATAAATAAACATAAAAAAACAACACTACAGTATAAGGAGAAAATAGAGATTTCCCCCCCATACCTAGCATAGTACCTGGCATTTACTAAACCTACCAAATATTTGTTGAATAAATGGAGGTGAATGGGGAAAGGGTTAACATTAGGCAGGGATAGATAAGGCTTCAGCTGCAAGTGGAAAGCTAAAGCAGGAGTGGGGCTTGGGGAGAAGCAGAAGGATAAACGCATTCCAGACCTGCCTGGGCAAGGTGCCTTGAGTGGAGTCTCACAAACTTTCTTATAAATTCCCAGTAAAAAGTCAGAGACAACAATCCTCAGCAGCAACCCAGTTGGGACCCCTCTCACTCTTGAGAGCTGTATACTTTCCCTCAACAAACTCTATCACTTTGCTCACTCTCTATTTGAGAGATTCAGTCTTTGACTCCACAAGACAAGGACCAGCATCTCTCCCACCCTCCTGTAACAGAGGAACTATTGATTTACTTAGGGCATTAAGATGTAAACATCTCAAAGTTAAATGATAATATGAGGCAGTGGTTCTGGAGACATAAGAAGCAGTAAGTGATAAATTGCCAAATGAATGGAAGTGAGAAAAGTGTTAAGAACTCAAAGTAGGGGGAGACCACTGTAGGCTATACTGATCAAATAAAGCTTCATGGAGAAGGTTAGTCTTAGAAAGTCTTGGCTTTAAAAATATTTAGAATTTGAAGATGGGTGGGGAAAGGCATGAGAAGCAAGAGTATGAGCCAAGGAAGGGAAGTCAGAAAATAAGATGCATGAGTTTGAGATCATGTTGACCCTCTAGCATGGCCACCTCATCCTCTTAAAAAAGAAGAGCAGGGAGAAGCCTCCTAACACCAGGTTGTGGTGGTCCTGCTTCTCAGGCTCAGGAGTTTGGACTCGATTCTTTTATTTTAAAAAATGTCTTTAAAATTTTTTCTTTTAAGTTATTTATTTATTTTGAGAGAGAGAGAGAGAGAGAGAGAGAGAGAGCAAGGGAGGGTCAGAGGCAGAATCCCAAGCAGGCTCCACGCTGCCAGCACAGAGCCCAATGTGGGGCTCAAACTCATGAACTACAAGATCATGACCAGAGCCGAAATCATGAGTTGGATGCTTAATCGACTGAGCCACCCAAGGCGCCCCTGGACTTGATTCTTTTAGTAAGGAAAAGAATGAATGGTTTTTCAACAGGCAGTGTTATAAAGAAAGACTTCGGTGATTCTAGAATAAAGATTATACTCGGGACAAGGGCTAGTAGGATGGTTTAAGTTGGATTGGAGGAGTAAGTGTTGTTGGAAGAGAATAGTTAGGAAACAGATACAACATAAGAAAGGGCTAAGCCACAAGATCAGAGGTTATGGAAAGAGATTCCTTAGACATTGTAAAGGAAGAAGTCATGGGATGGTGACTACATAAGGAGGGCTAAGAGTGTCTTTATGAAAGTAAGAGAGGAGGGTCCATTTTCAGAATGAAGTATACATCTATAGATTGTTTATATTTTTAGTTTTGTTTTGTTGTAATTTTTTTTTTTTTTTTTTTTTTTTTTACACCAAATGAGCTGGAATCAGTGTCTACATCAGAAGGTAGTGTGGACAAAAGTGTACTTTTTCAAAGACAGAAAAGAATATTTGCAACTCACAATGTTTTTGGAACACGTTATTCCTGGGGGTTTAACTCTTATGTATTTTAAGATTAGAATCTTGGCTTTTCCAAATAAACCTCGTGAGAGTTAAGCAACCCATACTTAGAGGGATAATGAGTGTGCTGATGAACAGGAATGTTGCAGTCGGCTGGGGACTTTGGAAGACGTTTCAACCATTTTGTAGAGAAGAACTCAAGACATAAACAGATTGTCCTTCAGGACAGAGGACAGGTTGTCAAATACTCTGCCAGTGCAAGTGAAGGGAAACACAATTACAGGAATTTTTTGCATGTTTTTTGATGTGTCACTGCTGGTAAATACGCTTCAGGAAAGGATGAACAGCTCCTGGCCAAGGAGGAAGCTGCTTTAAAGAAAGCAAAGCCAAAACAAAGAATTGGCAGTACTCTTAAGAGGCTGGGTAGCTTTGTTCAGGCCAGCCTGGGCTTCCTGTTTTGTGGGCTTCTCAAACATTTTTTGATTTTAACTGACAAATATTGTAGCAGCTTAGGGCCTGGATTTCAAGTCTATTTCCATGCAGAACCCACTCCTCTGATTCTGAAATTGCTTCTGAAATTGCTGAAATTCAATTCTGAAATTGCTTCTGATTCTGAAATTGATTCTGAAAGTGCTTCTCAGTCCCTACCACCCAGCCTTAGAGAAGACAAGATGGCTAGAGGGGGCTGGAGTTGGTTATTTATCTCTTCCTAGGTAATTTTAAACTTTGATAAAACCCTAATAGGTGGTTAGGGTCTGATAAAATAGTATCTCTTGAAGACAGGCTTTGTTAAGAACAGAATGCTCTGGTTTGTTTCAAAATTGTTTCCTCTTCCTACGGGAAGCTGAGGGGGATTTTTCTCTGATCTTTACTGTGAGCACCTGGTAGAACTTCAGGAGCTAAAACCCACAAAAATGAGGTGATCCTCTTGGAGTTTTTAGCTCATAGACCTGTCCACCAGCAATTTATCAATTGCAATTCAGGTTTTCTTACCTTGGCACTGGTTTCCCAGAGTTTTTGTTTGTGAGTTTTTGTCCTATTAAGTTGTGATTCTCTATTCACCTGTCTGTCTCCCATTTTAAGGGAAGCAGTTTGCTCCTTGTCCTCACTTCTCTGACAGAGCTAAGAAAAGCTATTGATTTTTCAGTTTGTTCAACTTTTTATTTGGTGTTAAAGGAGTCCAAGGTCCTTATGTGCCTGACTGGCCATTGGAAGTCTGCTTGAATGATTTTAACTACCAAATTCTGTCCTCAACAGCCATGTTTGTTTATATGTGTGAATTAGTTCTCAAATGATCAATTGCTGCTCAAGTGCTTATGTCTTACTGACATAACATCAACCTAGTTAAGAGGCTGGGCCTCACCTACTTGGGTCTAGAAACTGGATCTTCTCAGTGTGCTTGTGCTGATGGGCTCAAGTTGCTGATTCATAGTAAGTTCACAAGAAATTGAGGTATGAATTAGAATGACAATTGATTTTCTTATGGACATTCTATGATTTAGAAACTCAAATCTCCAAGTGGGCCCTTCTAGATATCAGAGTAGAGAAAATGGGGCACATTTAAGAGCTTTGTCATCCAAGTAATGGAAAATTTTGTGTGAGCTGTCTCTACCCATAATAAAGAAAAACCTCTCTAGGGACTGGAAATTTCACACTGTTCTGATCCAATGTTATTATTAGTCTAATAATTGTGATTACTACTAATAAAGACACCATTTATGGGATGATTCTTCTGTGTCAGGAACTATGCTAAACACTTAATCCTCAGAGATAAAGATTATTATACTTTGGTAGATTAGGAAGGTCATGTGATTTAATCAAGATCACCCACCCAGTTAGTAAAACCCTGAAGCAGGATTCAAAAGCAGAGCTCTCTGAGCCCAGCATATACTATATGGACTCTCAACAATTCTTGGACTATCTGTTTTTTAGTTTCTATAAAGAAGAAACTCTTTGTGTTAAACACATTCTTTATTCTGGTAAGTTATTGTAAATAAAGTTATATATAATTCAGTTTTAGCTTTGGCCAGTTAACAAAGATGATTGTGAAAAGTTTTCTATGAAATTTTATAAACTAGAATATATTACGTATATAAAAGAAGTGTAGAGAATATTGTAATAAATGCTTATGCACCACCATGAGGATTCTTATATGTTAGCATCATTCTCTTCTTTACAAAGAGATTCTTTTAAAATAAAAATCAATCAGGTCACTTTTCTTTTTGAAACCCTCTGATGCGTTTCCACATCTAAATACAACCTCAAAGTACCAATAAGCCACTAAGCCCTACACAATCTTTTACCATTTTCCCTCTCATTATTGACACTCTAACGTTGCTATGCCTTGAAGATGCCAAGCATTTCCTGTCTCAGAACTTTCGTGCAGACCTCTCCCTCTATCTGCAACACTCTGATATCAGTATACTTATAGGATTAAGTTTAACTGAAAGATAGTGGTATAAACAATATAGACACTTATTTATCTCTCATGTTGAAGACATCTTGAGGTGGGCATTCCAGAAATAGTATAATGTTCATGGTTTCAGGGGCATCTGGGTGGCTTAGTTGGTTAAGCATCTGACTTGAGCTCAGGTCATGGTCTCCCAGTTCATGAGTTTGAACCCTGTGTCAGGCTCTCTACTGTCAGCTCAGAGCCTGCTTTGGATCCTCTGTCTCCCTCTCTGTCTGCCTCTCCCCTGCTCACATTCTCTCTCTCAAAAACAAACATTAAAAAAAAAAAGCTTAAAAAAAAAGTCCATGGTTTCAAAGAACCCACATTTTTTCTTTGTCATATATGGCTTCTACTGTCAAAGTCATTTCACAGTCCAAGCTAGCCACAGGGATTCCACTCATCATGTTTGAATTCTAACTAAAAGGAAAGAGGAAGGCAGTAAGAATACTCTAGGTTACTATGAAATGTTGGATCAAGGAGGAAATGGAATACCTCGTTTTTTTTAAATGTTTTTTTGAAGTTAAACCTTTGTTGTCTAAGTACGATCCCATCACCTTCATGGCAGCCTCAGAGGACAATAATAAGGTGTCCTTTCAAACTGAACTTGTTTCTATTCACCCTTCTAGTAAAAATGTAGTTGAGCTTGATCTTTCTGTACCACCTATGGCCCAGAGAATTCAGATTTCTTTTATTTTAACAATAGAAACCTTTTTAAAAATTAAAAATAAATGCTATAAAAATTTTTTTTCACAATCACCTGTATTAACAGGTCAAAACTAAAACTAAATCATTTATAACTAGTTTTATAATAACCTATCAGAATAAAGAATGTATTTAGCACAAATGGGGTGATAAAACAGTCCAAGAATTGTTGAGAGTCCATATAGTACTTGTAAAATAAACTCCAGTATATAAAAATATATTTATTGTTATTTATATGTTAAAATTTATAGAATTTACTTATTATGGAGTCAGTGAAAATAGTATTTTTCATGAACACAAGGCTGTTGAAAAGAGAGTTTATTATAGTTGCAGGAAGCCTCTGAAATAAACTTATTTTTGATTTTGTTTTGGTTGTACACTATTGAGAAAAATCTGATTTACAGACTAGTAGTTGGACATGGTTTCAGGTTTTTGTATTGCGTTCATCATCTTAATAATTTTATGATTTTCTTTGATTAAACAGAGATGACAAGAGAAGACTTATTCTGAAATACATATAAACATACATAAATTAGCTTGTATGCTTCCAATATGTTAAACTTACCAAAGTTTAGTATGTGAAAGATAGTATGTGAAAGGGCACTATATGTTTTTGTATAATTTCTTAAAATGTTTAAAAACATTTTTTAATGTTTATTTATTTTTGAGAGAGGAAGAGAGACAAAGCACGAGTAGAAAGGGGCAGAGAGAGAGGGAGACACAAAATCTGAAGCAGGCTCCAGGCTCTGAGCTGACACCACAGAGCCTGATGTGGGGCTCAAACCCATGAACCATAAGATCATGACCTGAGCCGAAGTCAGACAGTTAACCGACTGAGCCACCCAGGTGCCCCTTAAAATGTTTTAAATAAATAAGGAAATACTTCTCTATATATTTATATACTACATGTTGAACTGGAATGTTCCTATGGTATCAGAGGATAATTCTTCTGATGTCCAATGTTTTTAGTTTAATGATATCTTATGGATTGGCAAGTTGCAGGTGACATTCTCCATGGCCTTTGACACCCACCAGACGGGAGATTTACAATCCCAACAAAATTGAGGATGTACTTGCCAGTTATGATACTTTTTTTTTAAGTTGATTTATTTATTTTTGAGAGAGAGTACAAGTCAGAGAAGAGCAGAGAGAGAGAGAGAGAGAGAGAGAGAGAGAGACAGAGAATCCCAAGCTGGCTCCACATGATCAGCAAAGAGCACAATGTGGGGCTTGATCCCACTAACCATGAGATCATGACTTGAGCCAAAGTCACAGGCACAACTGACTGAGCCACCCAGGCACCCCACCAGTTATGATGCTTAAACTTCTGTTAGTGGGTTCACACACAGAATCCCATATGTAGTCAAAGAATAATTGCTGTCTTTCACAAACTCTAGTAGTGTTTGTTTCTGAGAGAACACTTGTTGCTCCTATAAAACTGCTACAGAAGGCAGCCTGTTTGTCTCTTGGTAAAAGAGGCAACACCGCCTCTTTGGCTCTGTGGCTGACCCCATGTTGCAAGACTGTGTTGCTGAAATGGGGGCCAAGAGGAAAGGCCCCCTTGCAGTGCAGTGTGGATTGATGTTCACCTAATGCGTTCAGTACCACTTCCCTACCCATACTTTTATCCTTTCAGGAACAAACAGGCCTGGATTCTAAATGTGCCCCTGCTTGGTTGCTGGTGTGGCCACAAGCTCTACTCCTCAGGTTGCACCCCAACCATCGCCCCCCGCCCCACACCTATCTCCCACAGTGGGCCTCAGGGCAGGGGGCTGGCCTGGGCTTAGGAGCCTGAGGCTGCATGTTCAGACCCTGTCAGACCTCAGAGACTGGCAGGCTGGTGCACTCTGGCACAGCCCTGATGAGGCCAAACAGCCCTGGGGCCAATCCCTAATATCAGCTTTGCTGAGTGGGCCACAGGGCAGATCCTCCCTCCCCAGGTCTACAGGCCCCTTGAACACCATCAGGCTTCATCCCCTGCCCCACCTCCCTCTGGCCTTCTCACTAAGCACCGTTTTCCACACAGCCATTCAGACAGAGGAAGACCCAGAAACTTCAGAGCCACATGAGCCACTGCCATTGCCGTACCTGCAAGCACTGGGACTCACCAAGAGGCTGGTGTAATGCCGGTGGCATGCATCACCACCAGATCGACTGAGACAGCTACCACCCAGGTTACTTTGGGAAAGTTGATATGAGGCATCACCACTTAAAGAGGAAGCAGAGCTTCTGCCTAACTGTCAATCTTGATAAATGGTGGACATTGTTTAGTGAGCAGACACATGTAAATGCTGCCAAAAACAAGACTGGAGCTGCTGCCATCATCGAGGTGATGGAATCAGGCTATTCTGGGGACAGGAAAGCTCCCAAAACAGCCTGTCATCATGAAGGCCAAATTCTTCAGCAGAAGAGCTGAGGAGAAGACTAAGGGTATGTGGAGGGGACAGTATGTGGAGGGAGGTTCTTAATGCTAACAAAATGCTTAAAAACAAAAAGAAAGAAAAGAAAAAAGAATGAACAGGCCTAGGGCAGGAGTCCAGCCCCTCTTCTCTAGCTGGAACTGAAGGATTTATGCACTGATCAAAGTGTGTTGGGAACTTGATGACAGTGGGGCACAGGTTGCCATGGTTCTTAGAGTCCCCCATTGGCACAGTCAAAATCTACTTTGGATGTGGAAACAAATCTCAAATTGGACTATGGACTGACGCAGGTTTATGGGTGGGCTCTTTTGAGCCAATATACAGAAGATGTAACTGAGAATGCCAAATGCATTATAGGAAGTATATTTAAAAAACAAAAACCAAAAAACAAAAAACTTCCTTGGGGTGCCTGGATGGCTCTGTTGGTTAAGTGTCCAACTCTTGATATCTGCTCAGGTCGTGATCTCATGGATCACGCTTGTGAGATGGAGCCCCGTGTCGGGCTCTGCACTGATAACTCAGAGCCTGCTTGGGATTCTCTGTCTTTCTCTGTGTCTCTCTCTCTGCCCCTCCCCTGCTCTCTCTCTCTGTCAAAATAAATAAATAAACTTAAAAAAAAATTCCTGAAGCTGATTTGCAGTCATTCCCCTTTTCCACCCCAAGCCCCAGAAAACTGCTAACTTACTTTCTGACTCTACAGCTTTGCCCTCTCTAGGCATTTTGCTAAATGGAATCCTATACTCTTTTTACCCTGGCTTCTTTCACTTATCATGTTTTTGAGGTTCATCCATCTTGTAGCATGAATCATTCATTTTTATTCCTGAGTAGGGTTCTATTGTATGGATACAACAAATTTTGTTCATCTTCTAGCAAGTTGATAGACATTCAGGTTGTTTCCAGTTTTGGGCTATTATGAATAATGCTACTGTAAACATTTGTTTACAGGCTTTTGTGTGAATATGTGTTATTATTTCTTTCACATAGATTCCTAGGAGTGAATTTGTTGAGTTATATGGTAAATTTATGTTTCACTTTTTAAGAAACTGCCAAATGGGGGAGCCTGGGTGGCTCAGTCAGTTAAGCGTCTGATTGCAGCTCAGGTCATGATCTCGTGGTTCATGAATTCAAGCCCCACATTGGGCTCTGGGCTGACAGCTCAGAGCCTGGAGCCTGATTTAGATTCTGTGTCTCCCTCTCTCTCTGCCCCTCCCCCATCACATTCTGTGTCTATCTCTCAAAAATAAATACACATTTAAAAATTAAAAGAAAAAAAAAAAGAAACTGCCAAATTATTTTCCAAAGTAATTGCACCATTTTACATTCCTACCAGCAATGTATGAGAATTCCAGTTTTTCCACATTTTCTTGCTAACATTTGTTATTGTCTGTCTTTGGTTATAGCCATTTTAGGGTAGGAAGTGGTATCTCACTGTGACTTTAATTTGTATTTTCATAATGACTAATGATGTTGAGCATATTTTCATGTGCTTATTGACCATTCATATATTTTTGCTGAAATTTCTACTTAAATCTTTTGCCTATTTTTAAAACTAGGTTAATTTTTTTATATTGAGTTGTGTTATAAATTCTGGATACAAGTTGTTCTATAGTACACGTGTTTAAAAAAAAGACATATGCAGTATTTACATTAAAAAAAAATGTTTATTTATTTATTTTGAGAGAGAGAGCAGGGAAGGGGCAAAGAGAGAGAGGGACAGAGAGAATCCAAAGTAGGCTGCGTGCTGTTAGCACAGAGCCCAGAAGTGGGCTGGATCTCACAAATGGTGAGTTCATGACCTGAGCCAAAAACAATGGTCAGACACTTAGGTTCCCCATTTACATTTTTAGTTTCACTACAGGATGGAACGAAAATATATGCATGTTATTTATTTATTTATTTGGGAAGAAAAAATCCATGCTATGGACACAAGTTATCAGAAATATGATTTGCAAATATTTTCTCTAAATGGCTAAAATATTTTAAAAACAACATTTACATAAATGGTTTGTGGAGTTCCTGAAGCCTCTCTGTGTTATCCTAGGATTGTCAGACCACAATTTGAAACCCACTGCTAGTGAGCATTTCAGTGGCATTTTAAACTCAGCAAGCTGAATAACTCATCTCCGGCAGAATCACTGACTGGTGGAGTTGAAAGGGATCTTACAATTAACCAAATGTCCTTCTAACTTTGTAAATAAACTCAATAGCTTAATTGCAATGCCTGTATGCAAGGTTTTATGGAACACTGGAGGCGGAGCTTAAATTGAAGATAAAAACATCAGGAGTCATTGAGTTTAGCTAAGGCAGGAGTACAAAGAGAGAGAGTCAGTATTTCCTGTTAAGATTGGGGTTTTATTTGCTGGCTCATGATAAAGAAATTTAGACATTAAAGAGAAGTGAGGAAGAACTCTGTAGGAACCAGGCTTTAATAATAGAAGTCCACCTCATTGGCTGTTGTTTAAATAATAACAACAATAAAAAAAACTCATGCTGTTAAGGAAATTGTATTGTGTTCAGTATAGAAGGGCCAACTTTGCACATTTACCTCAAACCACCCCATGCCTCCTTTGCACATATGATTTGTATACATTTCTTTTTGTACACTCCTTTAAACTTACCTCTTTTGTTCATTTAACAATGAATTTGTTGAGTACCTCTTATAAAGCTAGAAACTGGCCTTAAAATGTAGTTCACACTCTTTTAAGGCAAATATTTAACTAAGCAGTTATAAAGTCATGGACTAAGTACGAAAACAAGTTTTATAGGTATGTTTATAAGTATAAAACAAACAAACCTTTAGCTAGATTGACTAAGGAAAAAGAGAGAAGACTCAAATTATTAACGTCAGTTGGGACATTGCTACTGATTTTATAGAAATAAAACATATTATAAAAGAAAACGATGAACAATTGTCCAACAACAAATCAGATAACTTAGATAAGAGGGACAAATTCCCAGAAACATACAATCAGCCAAACCAACTCATGAAGAAATAGAAGAGCTGAGGGGCTCCTGGCTGGCTTAGTTGGTGGAGTGTGTGACTCTTGATCTCTGGGTTGTGACTTCCTGCCTCATGTTGGGTGTAGAGACTACTTAAAAATAAAATCTTAAAAAAAAAAAAAAAGAAAGAAAAGTTGAATAGATCTACAACCAGCAAGGAGATGGACTTGGTAGTAAAAACCTCCCAACAAAGAAAAACAATGGACCAATTAGCTTACAGATAGATTCTACCAAATCTTTTCAGAACTAACACAAATCCTTCTCAAACTCTTCTAAAAAATTGAAGAGAAGGGAACACTTCCTAAGTCACTCTGTGGAGTCAGCATTCCCTGGTACCAAAGCCACACACAGACACAATAGAAAGAAAGAACTATAGACTATTATCCTTTGTGAATATAGACACAAAAATTCTTAACTTAATAATAGCACATCAAATTCAAAACTTATTAAAAGGATTATAAACCATGACCAGGTGGGATTTAACCATGGAATGTGAAGATGGTTCAACACATGAAAAACAATCAGTGTACTATACCACATTATTAGAACAAACAAACAAACAAAAAACTGTGTGATCATCTCATATAGCAAACATATTTGCAGAAAAGATATTTCACAAAATTAACATGCTTTTATGATAAAAAAATCACTCAATAAACTGGGAATAGAAGGAAACTTCCTCAACATGATAGAGGCCATATATAAAAAATTCATAGCTAACATCATAGTCAGTGGTGAAATACTGAAGACTTTTCCCCTAAAATCAGGAACAAAACAAAGATGCCTGCTTTTCCCACATCTATTCAACATTTTAGCCAGAGCAATTAGGCAAGAAAAAGAAAAGCATCCAAATTGGAAAGGAAGTAAAATTATCTCTGTTCACAGATGGTATATGATCTTATACATAGGAAACCCAAAAGATTCCACACACACACAAAATTGTTAGAGCTGATAGGCAAATTCAGCAAAGTTGCAGGCTACAAAATCAACATGCAGAAATTACTTGCTTTCCTGTACTGCGGCAATAAACAATCTGAAAAGAAAATTAAGAAAACAATTTCATTTACAATAGTATAAAAAACAATAAAATACTTAGGAATAAAATTAACTAAGAAGGTGAAAGACTTATACACTGAAAACTGCAAAAGATTGCTGAAAGAAATTGAAGAAAACATAAACAAATGGAAAGATATCCTGTGCCCATGGATTGGAATATTTAATATTGTTAAGATGACAGTGCTACCTAAAATTATTTACAGATTGAGTGTAATCATTATCAAAATCCCAGTGGCATTTTTTTCAGAAGTAGAAAAAACCCATCCTGAAATGCATCTGAATCTTAAGGGACCCTGGATAGCCAAAGTAATCTTGAAAATGAAGAGCAAGTTTAGAAGTCTCACACTTTGTGATTCCAAAACACACTACAAAGCTCCTATAATCATGAGTGTAAGGACAGACATATAGACCAATGGAATAGAATAAAGAGTCCCAAAATAAACCCATGCATATATGGTCAACTGATTTTCAACAGGGGTACAAAGACAATTTAATAGGAAAAGGATAATCTTTTCAAGAAATGGTGTTGGGAAAATTGCATATCCACATGCAAAAGAATGAAGTTGGATCTTTTCCTTATACCATAAACAGAAAACACTCAAAATGGATCAAAGACCTAATGTTGAGAGCTAAAAGTGTAAAACCTTAGAAGAAAACATAGGTGAAAATCATTATGACATTGGATTTGGCAATGATTTCTTGGCTGTGACACTGTTGCTTATTTTACAGGATGTTTTCCATCCTTGGCTTATGATCATTGTGTGACAATGGCAACTCTCAGATATCACGACCACAAAAAGACTACTGGACATTTCCAAACATACTCTGTGTGTTTGGGGTTGGGGGGCACATTATGAAAATATTTATGAAATACGTATGAAAATACTTATGAATAAAATTATTTGCTATCTGAAATTTGTTTCAAAATAATTTGTGGGAAAGGGGGAGAAAAGGAGAATATGAATGAAATGAAGATTGGCCACTAGTTGTCGATATCTACATTGAGGCTCAGCATATCTTTTTCTAACTTGTGAAATGTTGTAATTTTCCATTTTCCATGAGAAAATGAAAAAGATGATGGAGATATTTGAGGACTTGTATTTTCAGCACTACTTCAGCATTTGAGACCCTGAAACTACCCAGCTACATAATATCTAAAAATATTTGATTAAAGATTAAAACCCACTTTTACAAGATTAGGTGAGTTCACTAAGATCAGTAATGGAACAAAGGCCAAGCAAGTAAGCTAACTCATTGGGTATCTGAGATCTACAGTGATCGTTTTGATCTGAGCTGCATCGCACAGAAAGGATGGGGTCAAAGCCTTGAGTTCACATAAAATGGAAATGTAACACCTAGACCCAGGAGAGGTATACCCTCAGATAGGGCAAACTAGAAAGGAAACCCACTCTGCCAACCACAAGACAACATTGCTATCTTGGCATGCACTATGAACGGATATTTTAAAAAGAAGGAAAAAAAACCCTCCCCTGAGAATTTGTAGCCACTGGCCCAATCTTATGTAGTTTGGGACCTGAATGTACATTCTTTGCATGATCCAAAAACACAAGCCTATAATTCAAAGGCTATGAGGATGGGTAAAATCCCCAGGTGTCTGAGAGAAGGAAATTCAGACTTTTCCAGGGCTCAAAGAATTCTTTCATATAGGTTGCCCAAAAAACTTAAAAAATTACAAAACAAACATCAAGCAAGCCATGGAGAATAGAACCAGAACCATAAAGACTTAAGATATTATAATTATCAGAATTGAAATGAAAAATAATTCTGTTTGAAGTATTTTAAAATGTAAAAAAAAAAAAAGATACTGAAAACATGAACAAGAATAGGAGACTATCAAATAATTAGGCCAGTTTGAAGAACAACGTACTATTTTTAGAAATGAAAAGTATCCCTAATCATTGAAATTAAGAATTTGGATAGAAGATAAATACAACTGTATAGAGAATTAGACATCTGGAAGACATATCTGAAGAAATTATGCAAGATCCAACACAGAGAGATAAAGATGTGGAAAATATGTAAGGGCTAAGAGACATGTAGGAAGAGACATGTAGAAATGGAGCAGCCCATAGGCTACATCCCTAGCCAGAGCTTAGTAGTGCCTTTTTTTCAGGATTAACATGATTTAATTCATTATCAGTCTTATACACTGCTGAGGTTGGGAAGGCCAGGATGGTGGCTTGAGTCACTCACACTTTCATTGTGGAGGAATCTGATTTGGGAAGTCTTGTTACTGAGCAGGGAGCCGTGGAGGTGCCCGAGTTTATCCAGCAGTGTTGAAGACCTTCCCAAAGGCAGCCTGAGACCAGGCACTTCATAGCTAAAGGTCCCCCCCAGTGGCTCTCAGTGCCCGCTGCCCTCTTTACAGAGAGGAGGCACATAGACCTCTAGAGGCACTAGGGATGCAAGATGGCAGCTTGGGGAGGTTCCCCTGCAAATGTGCTGTGTCTCTGCCTCAATATCCCCATCCACACAATATAGCCACACATCCCTAGGCAGAGTTGAACAGCATTGTCTCTCACCACCTCTACCCTTTTATAAGTGGGCAGCAGCATCCCTGCCTGAGGCTTCAAAAAGTGAGCCTGACTCCAGTCCCCTGCTTTGTGTGGTTTGAGTTCCTTTTATTTAGCCAAACTCCTTACCACCATTACCTGCTTCCAGCCCCAAGTCCCTCAACCTGCAGGCTTTAGTAAAATTCTTATCATTTGGGGTTTCTTTCATGGAGTTTCGTATCTTAGATTCACCACTGCCTAGACTTTCCTATTTTTCTTCTTTTACTTTGGTATGTGTGGCGGAGGGGGATTTTGAAGGGTGAGCAAATTCATTCTGCCTTCTTTCTCCAAAAAAAATTTTTTTTTTCTGAACAGTTTTTACAGGAAATAGTGGTGTCATTGTTTCTTATATCAGCACTAAGGTAAAGGGACATAATGCGAGCATAAATTGTCTTCTAGCTGTATCACCTTGGGCAAATTCCTTACTCTCACTATGCTTCAGTTTTATCATCTACAAGATAGAGATATTAATAGAATCCACCTAAGGGCATTGTTGTAAAGATTGACCAAGTTTTTTAAAAACCTCACAAAACTTAAAGGCACTTAGAATACTGCCTGGCAAGTAGCAAGTTCTCAATAAGTATTAATCAGTAAGTTATTATTGGCATTGAGTAAACATCGAGGTTACCTTATGTTTTCCAAATGCACGTTGTTTTATTTTTATTTTTATTTTTTATTAAAAAATTTTTAATGTTTACTTAGTTTTGAGAGAGAGAGACAGAGAGGGAGTGGGGGAGGGGCAGAGAGAGAGTGAGACACAGAATCCAAAGCAGGCTCCAAGCTCTGAGCTGTCAGCATAGAGCCCGACATGGGGCTTGAACCCATGAACTGTGAGATCATGACCTGAGCCAAAGTCAGACATTTAACCAACTGAGCCACCCAGGCATCCCCACATTATTTTATTTTATCTTTATTCAACCCTGTAGCATGGATATTATCACCTTTAATTTGTGGAAAGAAATTGAGGCACCCAAGTATCAAATAGCAAAAACTCGAAAGAGGAGATAAAACATGGGTACATCTAGATTGACTTATGGCTTTGTCACACATAGAATATTGAATGTACGTTTCCTGGGTCTAATATGGGTTCTGGGTGAAGTTATAAGTGTTTGGCTTTATTGACATCATCCTTTATAATATTAAACATGACAGTCAGATGTGAAAAAACTCTAACACATTGTATAATGAACCATGTGTCATTTAATGCCCATTAGACTTTAACTTCATTCGTTCCCAAAAATGAACTCTTATCTCTGCAGACAATGAAGTGTTTATAGTAGTCAGTAATGTATCATATGAAAGAGATCAGTCATTGATGAAACCCTCTTCCATTTTAACAACATGACAAAGTCAGGTAAGGGTGGATAGGCCCCTGAATTGCATAAGATAAACCCACTTTTGTTATTCAGTCAATCAAGTTTTATCAATTATCTGTTGTGTTCAAGGCCAGAGAGAGGCAATATTTAGAACACACACTGAGGACAGATACATTACTTTCTCATCATTTCCATTAACAACACCATGAGGTTTTCAGCTTCTCAGGTGTGAGATCTTGATGTCAGTTCCAGCTCTTTTGTCTTTTACCTTCAATGTTCCACCAGTTACCAGGTGCTATAAACTCCTCCTTTGCAATGTTTCTTTCACGCCCCTTTCCTCAAAAATTTTTTCACCATTGCTCTAGTTCAGTGTTTTTTTTTTTTTCATTTTCAGACTGATCTCTGCCTTCTCACACCCCATCCCCATCATCCATTCTGTATGTGAACAGATTAATCTTTTGAAAACACTACTTTGACAATGTCATCCATCTACACTAAAATTTCATTAGTTTCTCACTCTCAAGATAGGTTTAAACTCCTTAGTTTGGCTTTCAAGTCTTCCACAATTTGGTTCCAGAAGATTCTGTCCATTTCTGTTAGTATGTTACCAAGAATACAGCCTTTGAGATGCTTCTTGGGGGATAGGTTCCATGAATAAATGCTGTTCAGTAATGATGAAGCCTACTTAATTCACTTGTTTTAACCTGGCATTTCCCCATCCTTCCTTTCCTCATACCACATATCCATAAAGTCTTTTGTTTAAACTTTTTCTTATTTAAAAATAAATACCCAACATGAGGCTTGAACTTATAACCCCGAGATCAAGAATCACACGTTCCTTGGGGCACCTGGGTGGCTCAGTCAATTGAGTGTCTGACTTTGGCTTAGGTCATGATCTCATGTTTCATGAGTTCTAGCCCCCCATCAGGCTCTGTGCTGACAACTTGGAGCCTGGAGCCTGCTTCGGATTTTGTGTCTCCCACTCTCTCTGCCCCTCCCCGCTCACACTCTCTCTCTCTCTCTCAAAAATAAATAAACATTAAGAAATATATATATATATATATATATATATATATATATATATATATATATATAATCACATGGTCCTCTGACTGAGCTGGCCAGGCGCCCCCTGTTTAAGTAAACTTCTTAATTGACGTATAACATAGATCCAGAATAAGTACAGACCATCTAAGTAAACAGCTTAATGTATAGTTATAAAGTGAACACACTTGTATATCTGCCACCCAGATCAAACACACACACATATATATGTATATGCATTTGTTCATTATCAACACTGCCAAGTCTCCATGCTCCACCCTAGTCATTGTCCCTTCCAAAGGTAACTACTGTTTTGACTTTTATCATTATACATGAGTTTTATGTGGTTTTTGTTTGTTTCTATGGAGATATAATGGACATATAACAAACATATATTTGATCGGGGTTGCAGAAACACAGGTGTTTTCACTTTGTAAATATACATAAAGCTGTTTACTGAGATTTTCTGTACTTATTTTGGATGTATGTTATATTTCAATTAAAAAGATTACTTAAAAGACTTTATGGATATGTGGAATTTAGTTTGTTGAACTCTCAACATTTAACCTTTTAGCCTATTTTGCAGGACAAATGTTATTATCCCACTTTCTGACTCTGCAGGTCAATTATCAGTACCTAATCATATTTTTTTTCCTTGCTGTGCTCATTTTTTAGGGCTTGGCTACCTCTGTGAACTTTATAACCAAATGAATTATTTCTTTTCTTTCTTTTTTTTTTTTAAAGTTCATTTATTTTGAGAGAGAGGGAGAGAAAGAGAAAGTGTGTGAGAGAGAGTGGGGGTTGGGGGGAGAATGAGGGAGGGGCAGAGAGAGAGGGAAAGAGAGAATCCCAAGCAGGCTCCATGCTGTCAGCATAGAGCCTGAAGCGGGGCTTGAAACCACTAACCATGAGATCATGACCTGAGCCAAAAGCAAGAGTTGGTGGCTTAACCGAGTGAGTCACCCAGGTGCCCCCAAATGAATTATTTCTTACTGGGTCTCTAGTCTGCTGTATGAAACAAATTACATGAACCAAGGTAGTATGGCTCCACATCTGGGCTCTTAACACCCCCTGGCCCCCACCGCTACTCACACATAGACACACAGACACACACACACACTGTCTTTTTCTGTATTAATGCCACCTTCTGTCTTCTCTATGATTTTAAGACTTTGACCACTGGTTTTTGGCATTTCTCTTCTCTCCAAGATGGTCACTACCTTGGCAAAGTCTGTTTATTTAGATGATCAACCCACCACCCTGGCTTTTGTGCTCTTTGATCTCAACTTCCCCAAGGGTAGGCACAATTTTAAAGATCCTCTTTTCCCCAAACCCCAAGATTCCAGTTCATTCACTGGTTATTTACCCATATGTGAATCTAGGTACGGCTCTGAGGAATTTTGCAGTTATTTATTTATTTATCTATCTATCTATTTATTTATTTATTTATTTATTTAGAATTTTGCAGTTATAATTACAGTCCCAAATCAGTTGACCGTAAAATGGTGAGATTATCAAGATGGGCCTGATTTCATTACACCAGCCCTTTAAAAGGCAGAAGGGGAAGTCTGAGAGATTCAGTGTTTGAGAAGGACCTGCTTTGAAGATGCAGGGAATCACATAAGGAGGAATGTGGGCAGCCTGGAGGCGCTGGTTGACAGTCAGCAAGGAAACAGGGACTTCAGTCCTGCAAAGAATTGGGTTCTGCCAACAAGGTGAACTTAGAAGCAGGTTATTCAGATAAGAACCTTCCTTCAGGTAAAAGCCCAGCTGGCTGACACTTTGATTTGTCCCCATGATATACAGAGCAGAGCCGAGCCTAGCTGCCCTAGATTCCTGACCTCCAGAACTATAATAAATGAGTGTTGTTTTAAGATGTTAAACTGATAGAAAACCTCCCTTCCACCTCCATAATCCTATTGTTGTGTCCAAACCATGCAACCTTGTCAAAACCTGGAATTCTAGTCTTAAATGCCAATTTCCTGTGCAGTGATCTCATCCTCCTGTTTCCACTCCTCAGCCTCCAAGTGACGCCTCCATGGGTTCCCTTTCTACCTGTCTTTTCCTGGCTTCCTCTTTCTTTTTCTTTCTTTCTCTTTCTTTCTTTCTTTCTTTCTTTCTTTCTTTCTTTCTTTCTTTCAATTTTTTTAAATTTATTTTTGAGAGAGAGAGAGAGAGAGAGAGAGAGACAAACAGAGTGCCAGCAGAGAGAGACAGAGACACAGAATTCGAAGCAGGCTCCAGGCTTTGAGCTGTCAGCACAGAGCCTGACACAGGGCTCAGACTCACAGACTGCAAGATGGTGGCCTGAGCCAAATTCGGGCGCTTAACCTACTGAGCCATCCAGGCATCCCCCTGGTTTCACTTTCTTATGATGAATCACGTCACCCACTCAACTCCTTGCTCCATTTTTCTATTTCTTTATCCACCTAGCAAAACCACATTCTAGACTTTATTCAACCTTCTAACTTCTCTATCTTTATTAATGGGAATTCATAAGCGAGAATTCTTTGTGAATGGGAAAATCATGCCCATTTGTGGCTTTGATGCTGCTATATTTGTAGAATCTACTCTTAGGGGTCCTTAGTGTTGCTGTGCAGTCTCTCTCTAGGTCCCTTATTACTACTGGGAGGACAAATGTTCCCTCTACCAATTTAGGTCCAGTGGGGTGGGGAAGGAGCTGAAAGTTAACCGACAACAGATTAAAGGAGAAAAGATAGGGTTTATGGGGTTTATATACCAACTTAATAGGGGCACGTTGGGGGGGGGGGCAGGAGAAAGGGCTTCCATGGGAGAACAAAGGACTTTTAGGAAAGACAAATGGGTTTTTAGGGAAACAAATGAAAGTATGACCATTTGTGATAATGTTTGTTCATGCAATTTCTTATCCATGTGGGAGTGCTTGGTCCTTTTCCTGGCAGTGAAGTTTCCTTGAGAGGGGCTTTATGGCTGTTTTACTTTCTGAAGATTTTGTCTTTGGTCAGATAAGGGAAGCTGCGAGAAGGCTTCTTTCAGCATCCACTGACTGCATCTCAAATATCTTTAGTTTAAAATCATCTTTAGACCAACTCCATGGGGCTGGGTGGATCCCTACATTAGTATCCAATTTGTTTACTTAGGCCCTTGTGGTAGGCAGAATAGTGGCTTCACAAAGATGTCATGTCCTAATACCCAGAATGTGGGTGTGTTAGGTTACCTGCCAAAGGAGAATTAGGGTTGCCTATGAAATTAAGGTTGCTAATCAGATGACTTTAAAATAGAAAGATTATCATGGCTTATCCCATGTGTCTAATGCAATCACAAGGGTCCTTTAAAGTGGAAGCAGGAGGCAGAAGATAAGAGAGAAAGAGATATGATAACAGAAGCAGGGGCAGAGTGATGCTCTGTTGTTGGCTTGGAAGCTACAGGAATGGGACCATAGGCCAAGGAATGCAGGTGGCCTTTGGAAGCTGGAAAAGTTCCAGAAAGGAGTGCAGACCTGCTGACATCTTTGATTTTAGCCCAGTCAGGCCCATTTGGACTTCTGACCTATGGAAATGTAGGATAATAAATTTTTGTTGTCTTAAGCCATTAAGTCTGTGGTATTTTGTTATGGCAACCATAGGAAATGAATATAGCTCTATTCCAGGGTTTATCATTTTCTCAAATCCCTGGTCTCCTCACACTGTACCTTCAGCAGATCCTCCAGCTTAGGAGAGAAAGTACATTTCTTTCCATTTTCTTTCTTTTCCCTAATGAAAATATTTATCTGCATGAATCTGCATGACTCATCCTGACTCCCTTTCCTTCCCCCACAATTAAAAAAAAAAGTTTCCTTTTTTTTAATGTATTTTTATTTTTATTTATTTTTATTTTTTTAATGAAATTTATTGTCAAATTGGTTTCCATACAACACCCAGTGCTCATCCCAAAAAATGCCCTCTTCAATACTCATCACCCACCCTCACCTCCCTCCCACCCCCCATCAACCCTCACTTTGTTCTCAGTTTTTAAGAGTCTCTTATGCTTTGGCTCTCTCCCACTCTAACCTCTTTTTTCCTTTTCTTTTGTAATGTGAATGCCTCTAGATTTCATTTCCATTCCCTTCTTAAGGGACCTGATTATACCAGTTAACCACCTTTTCTTCTTTATGACTTGTCATCTTGGCACGCACACACATTCCAGCCTGTCCAATCAAATAAGAAATATTCTTTGAACCCAAGATGGCCTTAAGGGATACTCCTTTCTCTCACCTTCTTGTTATAGTGAAAACTTTGGGAGGAGTTATCTGTACTCTGTTTCCATTCCTTCACTTACTCATGGGTGTTCAAGTCATTACAGACTGACCTTCCTGTCACAGACTTCACGGGGGAGCATGGTGTACATAGCTGCTTGCACTGTTTTTTATTTGCTTTATCTTGGAAGTGGTGAAAATAAATATACCTTGGACACATTACAGATGTTATATACATAACCCAAATGCCCCATGTCCATAAAATAAGTCCTGTATGAAACCTGGACTTGATAGGGGAAAATTGACTCTGAGAAGCTCACTCCTTGGAGTGAGCATTAAGGAATATACTGAGCCCTCACTAGCTCCTTGCACTTGGTGGCCAGGCTGGCAATTAGACTGAGAGCTCAGGACAGCTGGGAAAGGCGAAGAAGGCATTAAAAATCCTGTGAGAAGGATGAGCAGAGCTTCTCATAGGTCTATATGGGAGCTTTGATAGTAGGGTGACTGATTCATGGAATTACAGGCCCAGAAAGTTTGATCCTTTAATGAGAATACTGTTGTTGATTTTGCTTTGGTTTGCCATTCTGTATAATAAGCCATACCCTTAATCAACATTAAACAAATTTATATCTTTTGCCTGTGTCTGTTGCTGACATTCCATTAAGCACTGATACCCTTGTGAAAACCATACAGGCAAGTCCCTCACTGGTGTGATTATTGAAAAGGAGTATTACCACCTGACCGCCACAAAAAAAGAAAAACTTCCAGTTATTTTTGGAGTTTTCAAAAAGCAAGGGGCACTCAGGAGTGGGTCAGTCTGTTAAGCATCTGACTTTGGCTCAGGTCATGATCACGTGGTTTGTGAGTTTGAACCCCACATCAGGCTCCGTGCTGACAGCTCAGAGCCTGGAGCCTGCTTCAGATTCTACATCTCCCTCTCTGCCTCTCCCTCGCTGACACTCTGTCTCTGTCTCTCTCTCAAAAAATAAATGTTAAAAAAAAAAAGTGAGGCTCAAGTGATTTCATGAATGAGTTTGTTTGCTCCCTTCACCTGAGGTCAGCTTCCTTATCTATCTGTTCGTGTCCATGCATACTGCCTACAAAAACATAAGGTGACACCCCACCCCTGCCAGTGCCCACTTAGATCTTCAATGTGTGTTTAATGGGTGTGGACTCCAGATGGCCCCAAAGCTTTCAATTAGGATTGTAAAGAAATCTTAATTTTGATAATTCTGTAGTTTGATTATAAGGCTCATAAAATATGACAAACAGTGACTTCAACTAGCTTGAAGAGAGTTCAGGAGATCAATGTTCATCAGAGATCCAGTGTCCTTCTGTTTACTTGCTCTGCAGCCTAAGAAATCAATAGAGAGAAGTAGGCAAAGGTCTTACATAGAATATTCATGAATAAACCACAAACGATCATTAAACATTAAAAAAAATTACTCTCACTAAGTCAAAGAAATGTACATTAAAACACTGACATTTGTCATGTATCAAATTTTAAAAGATTAAAATTATTATTCCATCCAGTATTTGTGAGAGCTTAGAGGAACAAACAACCTTTTAAATTTTGGGAGACTGTGAATTTGGCACAAATAATTTTGTGGGAAATCTGGCTATATACATTAGAAAAATTTTTTTGCATTAAAAATTTTAAAACAAGCAATACCTTTTGCCTGAGCAAGGCACCTTCTGGAATTTATCTGGATGTGTGTGATGAAATAGCTACAAGAATGTTTTGTGACTAATAGGAAGATTAGTTAATTATGGTATATAACAAACAAATGAATACCATGCAGCTATTAACTATAAAGTTGTAGAAAGATATTGAATGACAGAGAACCATGTTTGCAGTTTACAATGTAGCAGTTTACAAAATAATAATAGTTACCATCTATTGAGTGCTAACCAGTGATAATAATTCTGTTCAGGGCTTTACACACATTATCTCATTTACTCTTTCTAACTACCCTAAGAGATTGTTTCCACTGATTACCAATAACCACCCGAAGATCAAGTAATTAGTACAAGCAGAAATCTCCAGGGTTTGGGTGAACCAGGGTACAGATGTAGGCTATCTGACTTCTGGGATGATGACTTCCATCTCTGTACCTATTGTATGTAAGCTCATTTTGTTTTTTAAGAAAATGTGTATGCATGGAAAAAGACTAAAAGCAGATGGTATGTGCTTGCTGGCTTAAAGTAATTTTTTTTTTTTTTTTATGTTTCTTTTTGAGAGAGTGAGTGTGCCAATGGAGAGGCAGAGAGAGGGGGACAGAAGATCTGAAGTGGGCTCTGTGCTGAGCCACCCAGGTGCCCCTCCAAGTCATTTTTTTTTCATCTTGTTTGATACTACAACAGGAGAGAAAAATAAGTTTAGTTAAATGGTAAAAAGAAAAAGTGCCAGAATGAGAATGCATTCAGTGGGAATTCCAATATCAGGCTCTCTAAATACTGGGCAGTTACTCTTCTCTGGTAATATAAAAAAGGAAGGTTATGAGGTGGAGGGCAGAGAGCAGCAGTCTTAGAAGCTGTGAGTTCCCCATTTACCCTAACTTTTGACCCTGTGCAAACTGGTCTCCTTTCCACCAGGTGACTCACCTGTAAATGAGGAAGGTCATCTTTAGGTTCCTCCCTCCCTATATTTTGTGACCTAAACTACCCAAACAGCAAAACAGAAGGCAGGGCATTTGAAAATGATTAGTGCAGGGGCACCTGGGTGGTTCAGTTGGTTAAGCCAATGACTCTTGGTTTTACGCTCAGGTCATGATCAGGATTCATGGGTTTGAGCTGGATTGTTCAGCCGGGTTTGAGCCCCACGTTGGGCTGTCTGCTCTCAGCACAGAGACTGCTTCAGATCCGCTGTTTCCCTCTTTCTACCCCTCTCCTGCTCGTGCTTGCCTACACGTTTTCTCTCTCTCAGAAATAAATATTAAAAAAAAATAACTAGCCCCAAAATAAAATGCTAACTTATAAGCTAAAATGACTCATTTCTTAACAATGCAATACATTTATGAAATGTTGGCTTTAGTCTGAATTTATCAAATTGATGGCAATGATCAGCTTTAGAGAAATCAGCAAATTGCTATGCTTCTCTCCCTCCACAATTTCCACCTAGAAAAGGAAGAGGCACAAATCACTTCTGGAGAATAGTATAGAAAAGGTAAGCTTCCTGCTCTTACTTCCTTCTGAGTGCAAAAGAGATAGCCCTTAAAGCTTGGTTTTTAGGTGGATCTTTAGAGTATATTAGAGTGAGATTAGGAATTAATGTAACGTTAGTTAGCACATACACTGACATATCAATACGAAAAAAATCAAACTATTCTAAAAATTGGACTAAAAACAGGCAGAAAGTTTTAATTCTTTTAGTTTTTTTTTTTTTTTAGCTCTATTTTGGGTGAGGTTATGACTCTAAGTATTGTCATTGTCTTTATACATACATTTTAGTGACTAAAACACTGACATTTCATTGACTTATTTTACTTTTAAACAAAATTATTTTTCCCAATATAAAGGTTGCATATCTGCATGAAACAAATATAGAAAATTACACTAAAATAGAAGGAAAAAAAGAACAGTAATGTCATAACCCAGAAAAATAACACTTTCTTGTATTGCTAGCTATTTTCTAGGTATAAGTTTTTGGTTTGTTTTCATTTTATGTAATTGCAGAATGCTATATTCAACTTATTCTTTTTTTATGTGCTTTTAAAATCAAATTCATGTGTATTTTTTCCATTTTAATAATTCCCCTCTTGGAATTGCCTTCAGAGTTTGCTGGCAACTTTTAAAATCTTTACTGATATCAGTAAAGCTTTATTCTTCAGAGGGCGTTTTTAAATTTTGCAGTTATCAAGAGCCAGCTTTGAAAAATTTTACTCAGCCTTGGCTTAAAGTGACAAATGTATTTGTATATGGGTCTTTAAGCATCTTTAAACGGTCTCAAAATTAATCCAAAAAACCAATTTCATCCAAATGTTTGAGCACATCATGGATATATACTTTAAAATCCTTTAAAAGTATACAGTATGGTATTTTTAATATTCTAAAAAATTATGTATAATCAATTCCTCCCTCCCTCTCTTTCTCTCTTTCTTTCTGAAGGAAAGAGAGGAAGCTGGGGAGGAGCAGCGGGAGAGGGAGAGAGAATCTTAAACAGCTCCACCCACAGAGCCCCACCACTGAGAGATCATGACCTGAACTGATATTAAGAGTCCTGCCTCCAACACTATGTTAAACAACAGCAGTGAGAGTGGACATCCCTGTCGTGTTCCTGATCTCAGGCAGAAAGCTCTCAGTTTTTCCCCATTGAGGAGGATATTAGCTGTGGGCTTTTCATAAATGGCTTTTATGATATTTAAGTATGTTCCTTCTATCCCGACTTTCTCGAGGGTTTTTATTAAGAAAGGATGCTGAATTTTGTCAAATGCTTTTTCTGCATCGATTGCCAGGATCATATGGTTCTTATCTTTTCTTTTATTAATGTAATGTATCACATTGATTGATTTGCGAATATTGAACCAGCCCTACAGCCCAGGAATGAATCCCACTTGATCATGGTGAATAATTCTTTTTATGTGCTGTTGAATTCGATTTGCTAGTATCTTGTTGAGAATTTTTGCATCTATATTCATCAGGGATATTGGCCTGTAGTTCTCTTTTTGCTGGGTCTCTCTCTGGTTTGGGAATCAAAGTAATGCTGGCTTCATAGAATGAGTCTGGAAGTTTTCTTTCCCTTCCTATTTTTTGGAACAGCTTGAGAATAGGTATTATCTCTGCTTTAAATGTCTGGTAGAATTCCCCAGGGAAGCCATCTGGTCCTGGACTCATTTGTTGGGAGATTTTTGATAACTGATTCAATTTCTTCACTGGTTATGGGTCTGTTCAAATTTTCTATTTCTTCCTGTTTGAGTTTTGGAAGTGTGTGGGTGCTTAGGAATTCGTCCATTTCTTCCAGGTTGTCCAGAGCCTAAATGTCCATCAATTGAATGGATAAAGAAATTGTGGTTTATATATACAATGGAATACTACTTGGCAATGAGAAAGAATGAAATCTGGCCATTTGTAGCAACGTGGATGGAACTGGAGAGTGTTATGCTAAGTGAAATAAGTCCTACAGAGAAAGACAGATACCATGTTTTCACTCCTATATGGATCCTGAGAAACTTAACAGAAGACCATGGGGGAGGGAAAGGGGGGGGAAGAGAGGGAGGGAGGCAAACCATAACAGACTCTTAAAAACTGGGAATAAACAGGGTTGATGGAGGATAGGAGGGAGGGGAAAGTGGGTGATGGGCATTGAGGAGGGCACCTGTTGGGATGAGCACTAGGTGTTGTATGGAAAACAATCTGACAATAAATTTCATATTTAAAAAAAAAAAAAAAGAAGAAGAGTCCTGGCTCAACTGACTGAGCCACCCAGGCGCCCCAAATCGATTTCTTATATAGGCTTCCTGGCTAAAACTTGTCTTTTTAAAAATAGAATCCACACCCAACACAGGGCCTGAACTCACAACCTTAAGATCGAGGGTCGCACACTCCACCAACAGAGCCAGCCAGGTGCCCCATAGCTAAAGATTTCAAGCAATGGGTGAAGAATTAGCAGTAATCCCTAGTGTTGCTTTCAATAACGATTTTTGTTTGTAAATGCAAACCGGAAAACAGATGCAAGTACTAATTTCCAAGGGTAGATGCAGTAGGCAAATTTTGGGATAGTCTTATACACTCATAAAGCCTGATAACCAAACTTTTTCTCGAATATGCACACTTTCCGGCTTTTCCACACGAACACTGCTGCAGAGAAGTATTTATTACAGGAGTGTGAAGAATACAATTGAACTGTTCATAATAATATTTTTATTCAAAAATCCGCTCCTCTCCCCCTTAGATTCAGTTCCTGAACTTACTGTCCTGGGGAGCAGGCACCTAATTTCTCAGAAACTCTTTAGATAGCGACCTACTTGCTCTCTGGGTGAGCAACGTGTGTGAGAGACAAAAACCACGGTGTTAGCGTCCCCTGGTGCTTAGGGGCGCGGGACAGACAGTGACCCAATCCAGAGAAGGTATTGATCAGCTTGGGTAGCGTCCTGTGATCACCAGGGCTAACTGCCACTGTCCCTTTGGTACAAGCCCTGGGGAGTTTTGGGTTCAACTCTGCGCTCTCCAGGAGTGTCATCTCCGTGACCCGACCCCGCGGGAGTGTGGCGGTCCGATCCAATGTCCGGCTCTGAGCACACGGAACCAGTTCCCGCCCTCCGCTCGGGCGCCGGGCGGTTAGGACAGCCAGGCAGGCTGCGCCTCTCCTGCTGTCCGCCTGCGGGCACCTACCCCGAGGGAGCCATCGCCCAGCGCTCTCCCCGCCTGCAGCCCGAAGGTAGCGAGGTGGGGCCCGCGTGCGCGCTGCCTGTGTTCGCCTCTTCGCAACCCTTACCCCCGCCCGACCTCGGCCACCCCGACCCGCTGCCAGCCGCCCCTGACCTGCACCGTGCCCTAGAGCGGACGCCTCTCCAGGCCAGCCGCGGCGCATGTGAGTGCGCGGCCCACCGCCAGCGCGCCGACACCATCGGTGGGCTGCCTGCGACCCGAGCGCGCGGAAAGTAGTCCCGCGGGGAGGGGGAGGAGGAGGGGGTCTGCCGCGCGCTCCAGCTGTGCCCTGAGTCCTCCGTCGTTACACGAGTCGAGAGCCCGCAGGAGGGAAGTGGGAGTCCTGGACCATCCCGCAGAGTTTCGGAGTCACAGGAAGGAAGCAACCTGGAAAGGAGCCGGGGAGATTTTGGAAAAGCTCTTCAGGATTTAGAAAGCGCAGGACAGATGCTTGATGCCATTGTTAGGAGCTGCTTCCCTAGGGTGTGCTGGAAGGTCTGGCTCACTCAGCTCGGCGTTTATATAAATGATTGTTAGTGCTCCTCCTCTGAGCACACGGACCCTGAGATCGAAGCCCTCGGTTCAGCTGAACCACTATTAACCCGAGTGAGTAAATGGCGAAAGCTACTGGGGATGTTGTGTGGCTTGAGTGGTCCGTGGGGGTATTGCATGTATATTTGGTTGAAAATAGAAAACTGTTCAGTTGAGATGACTAGGTTTGAGTTAGTCCCTCCCACTTTCGTTTGAAAAACGAGTGTGAAATACCAATTGAGAATTCACATCGGTTTTTCAGAAATCCATGTCTTGGTGCAAACGGATTTTGTGTCTGGTGGTGTGTGTTAAGAGCCGGTGGGTGAAACTCTCGTCTTTCTCCAAATGTACGAAACAAGAGTTGATATAAGATGGATAAAAACTTATTGAACATGGAAGTTACTACAAGGTGGGAGAGAAATTTGTTGATATTAGTATTTTTAAAGGGATTAACCAATATATTTTATGTATTTTTCTTATCTTCAGGGCATAAATTTTTGTCCCTAACTTTCTTTGGATGGCTGGCTTGTTAAAGAGCTATTGAGTTCCCTTTTGTAATTTTTTTTCTGTGGATAGTTGATTTTTAATGATTGACTTCAAAAAATTAACCAGCTTATTACAATACTTATTAGAAATAGTACTGAAGAAGTTAGAACAATACAGAAAAATACAAGACCAAAATGTAAATATAGCAGTTAAAAACAAGAACTGTAATGTTGCCTAGTGTTATTTTCTTGCCTAATAGTAAAAATACAAAAGCTCATTCCACTTTTAGAAAAAAATAGATTTATAGTAACAAATATGTATTGGTTATCTTTGTTCCAAACCCTGAGTATTCAGCAAGATTAGGAAACACATTCTTTTGTATTAAGATGCTATTAAAATACACTTAGAGCCAAAATCTGTCTCTGCATTTATTTTTATTAAGCTTCCATGAAGCATTTGAGGTGAGCATAAGTATTACAAGTGGAAAATAAAATACAATCAAGAGTAAAGGGAAGCAGGTTAAAATGGACTTGGACAGATGCTATGCAAATTAAAGTTGCCTCCTGGGAGCCACAATAAAAAGGGATGAATAGTCACACAATTCAATGAGGATAAAGGCGGAAACTTACCAGCTCCTTAGAAAAGCTTTTCTTGGCATTTATTTCTGAGGGAAATGTTTTGTGTTACAGAAGATGCAGAGGGGATTGAAGAACAGCAGTGGGAGAGCAAATGTGTGCCCATCCTAGTAGTCCATGCAGTAGTACATTTACTAGCTGTAGTTGCAATTTTCCTTGCCCTAAGTGTTGTGAGAAGCCCTTGTTGGATGCTGAGACCTTATGGTCATACATGCTGCTGTTTGATGGTTTGGGGTTTATTCAGGGATGAGTCTAGACTTTTTAGAGGGATAGATGGACCTAATGTTCTTCAAGTACCCTGTATTTCTATGTCAGGAGTTTTTGATAGAAGTTTGGCAGCAGATACAGGTTATATCAAGAGGGAAGGCTTATTCTCTGTTGCTTACTGGGGTTATAGGATAGGGTTGCAATTTTTTAGTGAAAATTAAAAAAAACGAATGGCTGTCATCTCTATAGGATATAGGATCTGTAGGTCTGCCTACAGAAAGCTAAAGTTTATCCTTTAAAATATCCATTCTCGGGGCGCCTGGGTGGCTCAGTCGGTTAAGCGTCCGACTTCGGCTCAGGTCATGATCTCGCGGTCCATGAGTTCGAGCCCCGCGGGCTCTGTGCTGACAGCTCAGAGCCTGGAGCCTGTTTCCAATTCTGTGTCTCCCTCTCTCTCTGACCCTCCCCCGTTCATGCTCTCTCTCTGTCTCAAAAATAAGCAAACATTGGGGTGCCTGGGTGGCTTGGTCGGTTAAGTGTCCGACTTCGGCTCAGGTCATGATCTCACGGTCCGTGAGTTCGAGCCCCGCGTCGGGCTCTGTGCTGACAGCTCAGAGCCTGGAGCCTGTTTCAGATTCTGTGTCTCCCTCTGTCTCTGCCCCTCCCCTGTTCATGCTCTGTCTCTCTCTGTCTCAAAAATAAATAAACGTTAAAAAAAATTAAAAAAAAAATAAACATTAAAACACACACACACACACACACACACACACACACACACACACACAATATCCATTCTCTGTTCACACTAGGTTGTGAACCAGTAATGATAAATTGTCTTGGTGGTTTGGGCCTCATTTCCCAACCCCCCCCCCCCCCCCCACACACACACAGTTTTATGAGAAATAATTCACATATCCTACACAGTTCACCTATTTAAAGTGCACAGTGTGTGGAATCATTTTCATCATCCCCTCCCTTAGAAACCCATTAGCAGTTACTCCCCCTTCTCATGATACCCCCCAGCATAGCTTTTTTTTTTTTTTTTTTGAAGCAAGATATTCTGTTTCACTGAGAGACTGTTACAAAGTGGCTATCTATTTTTTGAGCCACACAGCTTATTTATAGAGATAAATAAAATATCCATTCAGAGAATCATAACATTGAAAGTTAGTACCACACTGGTTGTTGAAACCCAAGGTGAGTGGATGTGAGTAAAGCAAACGAACTGATTTCAATGAAGAAGTTTTGATTTTGACAGAAGGGTACAGTCAAATCTTGGCAGTGTCTGAAACCCCATTGAACAAAGTTTCTTACACTTTTGCTGATCACTAGCCCAATCTCTTTGGGTTTGCAACTAGAAAAAAATTTTACACTTTAGACAAGAGCTGGCTGGAAATCAGTATTTAGGGCCAGGTAGCAGTAGGTAGCTCTCTGTCATTTCTCTGGTATTATGTTCTCAGAGTTATCTGGAAAGGCAAAACCGGAAGGCTCTAGAAAGTAATAAGCCTATGATCTCCCTCTGGGTCCATTTGAGTGGAGTGTCTTACAAGGTAAGAAGAAAAACTCTCTGACAGGTACCCAAAGTTTAGATACTTTCACACAGGAGGTCCTGCCCTATCTGCTTCCTGACCTGCACAGCCCAACCCTGGCTCCACGCTGACTGTATCCTAGGACAGGGGAGAGAAGGGATAGAAAAGTTGGAGGGACAAAAGAATACTTAGAAAGGGAGAAGAAAATACTTCATTTTGCCCCTTTTATTCAACCATCCTGTATTAATTTGGAATGCCTTAAGACAAGATCATTATCTTCTGGATAAAAGGAAGTGGCCATCAATGGGTGGTTGAGTGCTTTCTCTGTGCAGGTGTTTTTATATTCGTTCTCATTTGATGCTCAGACTAAACCTTCCAGGGAGTATTTCAATCCCATATTTATAGGGGAGGAAGCTGAGAGTTCACTGGGTTACTCATAGTGGGGACAAAAAGACCATATTGAACTTTATTAAAGTTTAGCATGCCTGCCTTCTGTCTCCCTTTCTTTTTGTTTCCCTCCTTTTCTTTCTTTTCATTTCTTTTTTCTTCTCTTTCTTCTTTTATCTTTCTTTTCTTTTTTCTTTCCTTCTTTCTCTTTCTTTCTTTCTTTCTTTCTTTCTTTCTTTCTTTCTTTCTTTCTTTCTCCTCTCTCTGTCTCACCTGGTAATTTGTTTCACAGTTTACTTACATGTTTACAGAGCAGCTCACTGTAAGTCATGTCGGGGCATAAATTGTTAGGGAGTAGGGAGGCCAGATCTAATTAGGGTCTGATAAATGTCATTCGTTCATTTTCTGCATTTGATGAAAGCACTTCATCTCTCTGGACCACAGTTTCTTCATGGGACCAGAGATCATGTGGATTGGGATGGGAGGGATCTATATTTTATTTAAGGAGTCTAGAAGTGGAATGTGGGGTCAGCTGACATTGCCAGAGTGGTAGTGCAGAGTATCAGGCGTCCTGAGGACATTTCATATTCCTATGTGGCCCATCACTGGGAATGCTAAAGGTATTCCCATTATTATCCTATTATTTTTAAATAATGTTCAAGCTATATTTTACAACATAAGTGTTCTGCCAGTGGAATCATTACTCAGTAAAAGTCTAAAGACCTAGCATCTGGTACGTCAATACTAGCTCATAGCCTCTTATAAAAATTTTTTTTTAAGTTTATTTATTTTGAGAGAGAGAGGGAGAAAGAGAGAATCCCAAGCTGGCTCTGCACTGTCAGCACAGAGCCTGACACGGGGCTCAAACTCACAGCTGTGATATCATGACCTGAGCCGTAACCAAGAGCCAAACCAGGTTAAGTTTGACACTTAACCTACTGAGCCACGTAGTCACCCCAGCATAGCTTCTTCTGTAAAATGGGAATAACTGCCCAATTTGTGAGGGTCAAATGATCCTTATAAAACTTACTATTATTTGGAAACTGTTAAACACTGTCTATATCTGTCTCTCTTTCTATATAAACAATATCTTCAAGATAGAATTTCAGTATGCAACCAATATAAACTTACTGAGATATTTTACATTCTTTTTGTCATATTAAATCTTTGAAATCTGGTGGGTATCCTACATGTACAGCACATCTCAATTCTGACTATGCACATTTCAAGTATTTAGTAGCCACATGTGGCTAGTGGCTGCCATATTGGGTAGCACAAGTCTGCAGCATTAATTAATACATTGGTAGAAGCTGGTTTGGGTGATGCCTTTTCTATTCTGAAAATAATGCTTTTAGTAACTAATAACTTGTTCCTAATACCTACCTGTTACTAATAAAAACAGAAGGAATAAAACTGCAGGAAATGCAAGAATCCAGGAAATAATACTTGTCCATTATTTTAGTGCATACGTACTCTGTGCAAGGAAGTCTAGAGACTGGAGTCTTCGTTCTGCAAACCTACCACCTGACTTTGATTTATAACCTTTCTGATCCATTTATCCTGTTCCATCACATGGGGATACTGTATGTCTTCCCAGTGTACCTCATAATAGTTACCTCAAATAAAACGTGTACTTCAGAAATCATAAAGCAGTAGGCTAATTATAGTTAAAAATCTAATGATATCAGTTCAGTCATACCTAAATCTAATAGTACTATTGATATCATGCCAAATCACTCACCACTTCCATATCAAATCTAAGTTAGGAGTAGAATCCATTTGACACATGCAGCATTGATTTATGCGGATATTACCAGCAACCTAGGGCCAGTTGACCCACTCCAGTTGCGACAGTATAGATCTGGTCTTGCTACTTAGCTGTTCCCTGGAGCTACAGACCACTCATTGTGTTCTGACCTCAGATGTAGATACATATCTCTCCACCCCACCCCACCCCCAGGGAGATATATTCCATCTTACCTGGTAGGATGCTACCCTATCCCAGAGGCAAATTGAAGTGGTTTGAATTTTTCCACAAAAGGCAAATTGCTATGCTTCTCTCCCTCCACAATTTCCACCTAAATAAGGAAGAGGCACAAATCACTTCTGGAGAATAGTTTAGAAAAGGTAAGTTTCCTGCTCTTACTTCTCTTCTCAGTGCGATAGAGATAGCCCTTAAAGCTTGGTTTTTAGGTGGATCTCATTACTCTCATATCATGAATTTCAGCTAATCATAATTATGACAGGGTAACAAGAAAAAGATGTTATTGATGTGTTATCCTTTATAAAACAATGCTTTTGAGAAGGCATTGAAAAGCTGTGATTGGGTTTGCATAGCTCTTGATGAGGTTTTCAAGAACAAAGATGGCATTTTAAGCCTGACATCATGCTTCCATTATAAACATTGAAAAAATTGGGGGTTATTTCATTATTGATTTTAATTTGTTGTTTTGAAATAATTTTTAGGCTTACTGAAAAGTTGCAAAAAAATATGGCACAGAGAGTTTCTGTAACATCTTGTATAACTATAGTAAAATTGTCAAAACTGATAGATTAACATTGGAACAATACTGTAATACTATTAACAAAACTATAGACTTACTTGGATTTCACTGACTTTTCATTATCCTTTTTCCATTCAGGATCCAGTTCCAGGAACTTGTGAAGAGTACTGGTCAGATATCTTATAGAATGCTCCTCAGTTAGTACTTGGTGTTTTCTCATGATTAGATTGAGGTTATGCATTTTGGGGGAAAAAATACCAGAAGGAATCTCAGTACATTTTGTCAGAGGTACATGACATCTTATTGCTGACGTAAACCTTGGTTAAGGTGCTGTTCGCCAGGTCCCCAGTGGAAAGTTATTTTTCTCTTTGTAATTATTAGGTATCTTGGGAGAGAAACCTGGACTATGCAAATACCCGGTTTCTCCTTAGACTTAAATTTGGACTATGCAAATATCTTCTTTCTGCTTAAACTTTGTTCACTAATTTTAACATCCATTGGTGGAACTTGATGTACATTTTACTATGTTGTTCTAATAGTGATTTAAAATTTTTTTCTCCTTCTAAGTTTACTAATTCTTCTTACCCATTTAGTTACTCAACTATTTGTATCAGTAAAAATTCATGGATATTTGTTATTTTATGGGTTATAATTCAATATTGTCATTATTTAATTTACTGCTCAACCTGTTCCAGCCTTGGCCACTAGAACTTTCTTTCAGGTTGGCCTATGTGCCCTTTTGACATACCACCATTCCCCCTGCCTCCTTGCCCAAACTTTAAAGCTTTATCCTTACTTTTTTTTTTTAATGTTTATTTGTTTTTGAGAGAGAGAGAGAGAGAGAGAGAGAGAGAGAGAGAGAGAAGGGGAGGGGCAGAGAGAGAGGGAGACAGAAGATCTGAAGTGGGCTCCAAACTGACAGCAGAGAGCCCAATGTGGGGCTCGAACTCACAAACCGCAAGATCATGCCCTGAGCTGAAGTCAGACGCTTAACTGACTGAGTCACCCAGGCACCCCATCCTTACTTTCTGATACTACAGAATGCTGCAGGCTCAATTTGTATTTTCCATGTCTCAACCCTGGAATCAACCATTTCTCCGAGACATGGGTTCCTCTTTTGGAGAATGTTATTAGAAACCACCATCTGGGCACTAGCTATGTTATTGGGGTTACTCTGGGCTTTTTAAGTTTAATAGATTTGTGACCTAGAAGTGCATGTTTACAAAAAGAATAATGCCTTCAATTTCAAACATTATAGAGGACCTCACTGTAGTTGCCAGTTTGGGTTTAGTCTCATGGGAAATACATAAAATTTTTAGGGTTCAGAGTTTTTTAAAAGTTCCTAGTTTTTCTCAAATGATGACCTGTAAGTGCTTAGAAAACAAACACAGTGAACACGTGAACTTTTATTTATTAGGCTCTGGTAAGAAAGCAGGATTTTTGTTTGTTTGTTTTGTTTTTTTAGTTCTGTAGCTTAAAGATATGCATAGGTCATATCTTTGTGATGTGCAAATGTCTTTAAAGAAGTTATGAAGAGAGTAGAGGGTTAACTTTCAGTGGGATCAGAGGGAGTCCTAGGGGTGTTGTCCTGTGATAAGTAGAGGCAGTGCACCAGAAAGATAGGAGATGGATAAAAGATGAGAAAGATAGGTGGATGTGAAGACAGTGCCAGTGTTGGGAGCATGCAGGACTAAGATAGTAGGAAGGACAAGATCATTAGGGGAGAGAAGGTCAAGGGGCTAAAAATTCACTGTAGCTGCCAAGATCCTAAACTTTACAATAGTGTATGACAGTGTCAATCCATAAATGCCTCTTGGAAAACAGTTTATATTTGGATGCTCAGTCAAATGTGGGTCTGTAGCGTTTTGTTAAAAAATAAAAGAATAATACATTATTGCATGATGAAGACCCCAAGACACTGGGGGTGGGGGATTGTCATCCACAAGTCTTACTTATGGTTCTCAGGTTTTTTTTAAAGATTTTATTTTTAAATAATCTCTATACCCAATGTGGGGCTCAAACCCTTAACTCCGAGATCCAGGGTCACACGCTGTACCAGCTGACCCAGCCAGGTGCTCCTCACTCTGTTTTTAACCAAAGGTAGCTATCTCTCTCTCAGCTATCTCACAGGCATCTAAAACTTAACTGCACTGAACAGAGTCTTTGAGGTTTTTTTAAATTTTTAAAAAAATTTTTAATGTTTATTTATTTTTGAGAGAGAGAGACAGAGTGTGAGTGGCGGAGGGGCAGAGAGAGAGGGAGACACAGAATCTGAAGCAGGCTCCAGGCTGTGTCAGCACGGAGCCTGATGTGGGGCCCAAATCCACAAACCACGAGATCATGACCTGAGCCCAAGTTGGACACTTAACTGATTGAGCCACCCAGGCGCCCCGAGTCTTTGAGTTTTTGATGTCCCCTCTGTCATTACCCAGCTCATCTCCTTGTCCAAGTATGTTTTACCTAGTTTCTGCACTAGCCACCTAATGGCCCTTGCTGCTGCATTTGCCACACAGTGCTGCCAGAGTGGTCATTTAAAAACATAGTTAGATCTGTAGTCCTGCTTCTAAGGCCTCAGTGGGGTCTAATTGGTTGTACAGACCTTCCATGATGGGGTCTCTTCCTCTCTGGCTGATCTTGTCCTTCATGCCATGTTTCCCAGATCACTCTGCTGTGATGCTGTGGGGGCCTAGAGTGCCAGACTGGGATTGTTTCCTTGTCCTGAAGACTTCAGCGATCTGATTCTAACTCTCTGTTACTGAGTAGCCTTTGGACCTGAATATAGTGTCAACATTGGATGGTTCAAAGTGGATGTGTCAAATCAGATAACATTAAAATCCATTGATTGATACTTTCGAAATGCAAGGGATGATTTATGGAAGTTAAAATTCAGATTTTAAGTTCCCTTTCTAACAGTGCTCAGTACCCTGCTAGCTTCTGCTTTCTGTCCATTCATAAGTTTTGTAATGATCACCTGACAGTGACTTGAGACTCCTAACTCCTTGTCAGGATTTAATCTCTTGGCATTATAGTAAATGTTTGCAGGAGGTATGTGCTTAGATAGCATGTCCTTATGCCTATGAGGCAGAGTTGAAAACTCTCCATTTACTAGTATTATCCCTAGGAAAAAAATGTAAGAGGACGGCACTGAATTCTTGACCTGAGGCTACTCTGGCTTCTCCCAGCATGAGCAATAGTTATGACTGTGGACAGGTGTCTGGCTGAGAACTTTAGAATTAACTTGTGTGCTTTTCTTATCTATGTGCAGTTTCCATTGTGTTATGCATTCCGCTTATAGTAGACTATCAGATTATGAGTGTAGTAAAGAGTAAAATAGAGAAGAATGGTATTTTAAATGCAGGTTATCATTCTTATAATAGATATGCCAGCATCTATGGCAGGAGACTGTTTAAACTTTTTAAAAAAGTAAAAATGTGGCTTCACTAGTTGGAAAACCATAAGAAGAGAGTAAAGATGACACAGGTAAACCGCCAGAAAAGGGACAGCTGAAAAGTGGAAAAGAATCTCATTAAAGCCCCTCAGTCATGTGTGAAAGAGCTTTTCCACCTGGCTAAGGGACATAATCAAGCCAGATAACAGAGTAGGCTGGGTTCAGGTGAATTTTTAAGCCATTTGGATACTTCTTTTATTTTTATTATATTGTTATACCCATTATCAACAGTGTATTTATAATTCAATTCATATTTTGTGTATCTGGTTGTAAATTTTATATCATCTAATTTCACACTTAATATAAATCCATTTGATTTGAATATGGTGATGTGTGTGTATGTGCTGTGTGCACACTTTAGTTCTATGGGCCTTGGGAAACTGACTTTACAAATATCATATATAGACATAAATGTGTAAGGCTTATTTTTTTGCACAGTAATATATACATGCCTCTTGTTTATTAAATCACTGGTTTCAATGTTACGTTAAGGTATTTGCAGACGAATTTCAGAACAGAATTAAAATATTGTTAAAATTGCAGCTTAATAAATGTTTTTGCAGTGGGTCTAGGACACAGAAAGGGATAAGAACCCAATTAGGACCAGCAGATGCTCTGGAAGAAAGGAAGCAGCAGCAAGTTGGGAAGACGATTTTTGTGATAAGGAAATCTAGAGGTGATTTAGGTTGTTTTTTATATATAAAAGAAGATAAGGCTAATTCACTGGTAGCAACACATATGCTCAGAAAGCTTCTGAACATAGGGAAATATTAATGTTTACTTGGAAGCAGTTTCTTTTGGTGACCCATCTAAACTCAGTATATGATATTAACTGGAGACCCAGCACTTTGAAGTTAACATGGTACTGAGGTTGTTGTATTTTCTTTATTTTATGATCATTACTATATATTTTTTGTTTCATCTTGGAGTAATGCATTGTTCCAAATGGTGTTAGAAATAAAAAGTTTGTTGTTGTTGTTGTTGTTGTTGTTGTTGTTGTTGTTGTGTGTGTGTGTGTGTGTGTGTGATGTGCTTTAGCTGGATGGTATGCCTAGGTTATACCTGTCTAATCTCTTGATTTGTGACTCAGGAGAATTTCTGAAGCCAAGCCGTCTCTCTGAGGAAGATTGTTGGAATCCTAATGAGGAACTGAGCAGCTTCTAGACAGTATGAATCACAAACTTAATCCTATCACAATGAAGGCGCTTTGTGTGCACACCCTTCTAAAATGTGATTGTATTGATAAGTTTTAACCATCTGCCTTGTATGGGCATAGATTATCTTTCTTGGGCACTTTAGTTCCAGTTGGTGCCTTTTATTAGTAGAAAAATCTCAAAAAATCTCTTAAAAATTTCCATCTTGAGCCAATGTCCTATTTAGATTTGGTATGTTATTTGATTGTCTTAATAAGTCTTAGGAAAGGATTAGTGGCTTCCTCAGTGCTAAACATTAAATGAGGATGACTGTAGAAGTGATTGCTGGCATTAGAACTGGCATATTTTGGCTTCTGAAGACATGGGGAGATAGCTTAAGAAGTTTATAAAGTCAAGATGTAAAGTTTATAGATTACTTGTACCTTATACCTTTGCTTTCACTGCTTTAAGAGAATAGGATTTTGGCTAATTATTACCATTCATTGTGTTCACAGATTAAAACTAAGCTATTTACCTTTAATTTCCTGAGTGCCAGTCTTTAGGTGTTTTCCTACTTTACCAGTTACCAAAATTGAATGGAGTGTTATACATGTGATGACAATAGAGCAGATTCTGGGTGCAGAAACAATTACTCAGCTCTTCCTTTGTTTTTTAGCTGTTTTACTATGATATGCCTAGGTTGGTTTTCTTTTATTTATCCTGCTTTGATGTTCCTCGAGCTTCTTCAGTTTGTGGCTTGAGAACCTCATCAGTTTTAGAAAATACATGGTTAGTATTTCTTAAAATGTTGATTCTACTACAGTTTTTCCACTTTGAGGTCTCCAGTTACATGTATGCCAGACCTTTTTCATCATATCCCATATATTTCTTAGACTCTTTTATGTAGGTTTCATCTTTTTCAATCTGGAGGACCTCCCTCCACACACACACACCATATTGATAATTTTCATCCATGTTTCAAACTAGATGTTTGCTGCATATGAGTCTACCAATTCCACTAATTCTCTTTTCTAATCTGTGTCTAAACTGTTATTAAACTCATCTATTGATTTTTTTGTTTTTCGATATAGATTCTGGTTCTTTGGTGATAATATCCTTTTATTCATTTTCTTAAACATATTACTCAGTTATTTTAATGTCAATGTCTGATGATTCTAGTCTGCATTACCTGTGGGTCTATTTCTATTTTCTTGTTTTTAGAACATTAGGTTCTGTTAACTGGCATGTCTGGTAATTTTTTATTGAAAATTTGGATGATGATGTCTTTCAGAGCGGATTTAACTTTCTCCTTGCAGACAAATCAAGTATGAATGGATCAGTAGAAGTTGGTCTATTTCTGGGTTGCCTGTATTCCTGCGGCATAGCCTTCCTGGGACCTGAAAAGCTTGGGGATTCCAGCTGATAACTTGCAACTCCAAAGTTTACCTTCTTAGCCCTGGGAGCTATTAACACAAAATGAACAAACCTTTTTAAAAATTTCAGAGAGTCTTCATTTGGCTTTGGATTCAGGGTAATGCTGGCCTCATAGAATGAGTTTGGAAGTTTTCCTCCATTTATATTTTTTGGACTAGTTTGAGAAGAGTAGGTATTGGTTCTTTTTTAAATGTTTGGTAGAATTCCTCTGTGAAGTCATCTGACCCTGGACTTTTGTTTGTTAGAAGATTTTTGATTACTGATACAATTTCTTTGCTGGTTATCAGTCTGTTCAAATATTTCTATTTCTTCCTGTTTCAGTTTTGGTAGTTTATATGTTTCTAGGAATTTACCCATTTCTTCCAGATTGCCCAATTTGTTGGCATATAATTTCCATAATATTTTCTTATAATTGTTTGTATTTCTGTGGTATTAGTTGTGATTTCTCTCTCATTCATGATTTTATTTATTTGGGTCCTTTCTCTTCTTTTTGATATGCGTTTATCAATTTTATTAATTTTTTCAAAGAATCAGCTCCTGGTTTCATTGAACTGTTCTACTGTTTTTTTGTTTGTTAGTTTGTTTTTGGTTTCTAAATATCACTTATGCTCTAATCTTTATTTTTTCCCTTATTCTGCTGGTTTTGGGCTTCATTTGTTGTTCTTTTTTAGCTTTAGATGTAAGGTCAGGTTGCTTGAGATTTTTCTTACTTTATGAGGTAGGCTTGTATTGCTATGTACTTCCCTCTAATGACCTCCTTTGCTGCATTCCAAAAGTTTTGGACCATTGTGTTTTCATTTTCATTTGTTTCCATGCATTTTTAAAAAATTTCTTCTTTAATTTCCTGGCTAACCCATTCATTATTTAGTAGGATGTTGTTAACCTGTATGTGTTTGTGGTCTTTCCAAAATTTTTCACGTGGTTGACTTCAAGTTTAATGGCTTTGTGATTAGAAAATATCTATGGTATGATCTCAATCTTTTTGTTGAGGCCTGATTTGGAAGTTAATATATGATCTATTCTGGAGAATGTCCCATGTGCTTTTGAAAAGAATGTGTATTCTGCTGCTTTAGGAGGGAATGTTCTAAATATATCTGTTAAGTCCATCTGGTCTGGTGTGTCATTCAAAGCCATTGTTTCCTTGTTGATTTTCTGCTTAGTTGATCCATTGCTGTAAGTGGGGTGTGAAAGTCCCTACTATTATTGTATTGTAATCAGTGAATTCCTTTATGTTTGTTATTAATTGTTTTATATATTTGGGTTCTTTCAAGATGGGGGCATAAATATTTATCATTGTTAGATCTTCTTGGAGTGTCCCCTTTATTATGATATAATGCCCTTTTTCATCTCTTGTGACAGTCTTTAGTTTAAAATCTAGTTTGTCCACTAAAAGAGAGAACTACACGCCAATATCCCTGATTAACATGGATGCAAAAATTCTCAACAAAATACTAGCAAATTGAATCTGACAGTACATTAAAAGAATCATTCACCACAATCAAGTGGGATTTATTCCTGGGTTGCAAAGGTGGTTCAATTTTTGCAAATAAATCAACTGGATACACCACATTAATAAAAGAAAGGATAAGAACCATATGATCCTCTCAAATGATGCAGAAAAGGCATCTGATACAGTACAGCATCCATTCTTAATAAAAACCCTCAGCAAAGTAGGGATAGAGGGAACATACCTCAACATCATAAAGGCCATATACAAAAACCCACAGCTAATATCATACTCAATGGAAAAATACTGAGAGCTTTTCCTCTAAGGTCAGGAACAAGACAGGGATGTCCACTCTCACCACTGTTATTTAGTACTGGAAGTCCTATTTTCATCAATCAGGCAACAAAAAGATATAACAGGCATCCAGATTGATAAGGAAGAAGTACAACTGTCACTATTTGCAGATGGCATGACACTATATAGAAAATCCAAAAGATTCTGATAAAAATTTGCCAGAACTGATACACAAATTCAGTAAAGTCACAGGATACAAAATCAACATACAGAAATGGAATGGAAGCAGGCAGCAGAAACCTGATGGGTTTTTCTGCTTTATAGTTAACATGTCTCTGGTGATCCTTTTGAGTGGCCGATAGAGCAAAGGCACTAATATTGTGTATATATATATATATATATATATATATATATATATATGGCAATTTCTCTAAAGTTTATCGTAAGTTGTTCAGCTTCAGTTTGCAGGACTTCAGGAAGAAGGGCAGTTTTAGTTCTTAATGATTTTAAGATAAAAGAATGGGAGAAGATAGGAAGCCTTAGTTTGGAGAGATAGCTCCAAATAGCCAGATAGTCAAAGAAACCAGAATTCAGGATCCAGCCCAGTTTTATAGGCAAACAGCAAACCCTCAAAGATAATTAATCAGAACTAGAATCTAACATCTATAAAGGTGTGTTTTTGAAATATAACCTTTCTCTCTAAAGTCACCTTCATTCCTGTCAAAAATAGCCCAATAAAGACTAATTTGTTTGTAAAATAAGTCCAGTTTTAACAAACTTGGCCTAATTATTTACCTAAGTATTTACATAAGTATTTATAGCAGGAATAGTAATTGAATATATAGATTCTTTTAAACCTGTTTTGTTGGAACTTTTGTAATGAATTTCAGTTTGAACCTTTGACATTTTTTAAGGCCAAGAGTGAAACCAAATACTTGCCATAAGATTCTACTATAATACCTATAGATTTGGGTGAATTCCTGTCTTCTTGAGGTCCCCCACATTTCCTGAGGTTCGTGCTTCTGTCAGGAAGTGATATTCTTTACTCGCCTGGTAAAGCTGCTGGGAACTCTGTAAGCACGGTATCAGGCCAACACCTCCTAGGGGCTTTATTGGCTCCATAAAGTCAATTTCAGTTCCTTAAAGCTGTCTGGTCATATCTGAGTCTACACATGTGTCTCTCAAATATGACATTCCAGTCAGAGCCTTGGTAATATAACCAGTGTTTCCAATGGTGTCCTGTAACAAGGAGAACAGATTCTTATTGTACTTTTGCAAATAATTATAATTGCCATGAAAGCAAGAATAATTATTGAGAGTTTCTAAATTCTGGAGGGTTCAGGTAGGGAGAAAAGATAAATGTTTTTATGTGTTCACAAAGGAATATTTTATCATATTTTTGTAAATCATAGATATTTTAAGAGAAGAAGTTTCCTTAAATCTGGAAGAGCAGAGAACCAGCAGTTTTAAACTACAGTTGTAAAAACTATAATCATTTTTTCTTAATTCACTTAGTCCCATGTTATTAATTTCTGTTTTGTTTGAGTGCAGTTTTTTTGGTTAGTCCTGGAAATTCTTAGTTTAGTTTTGTGATCTTAAGGGCATCAAAAAACTATATTTGTCAAAAGTCCTTTTTGTGAATCTCCTTGAAGATGAAACAGATTTTGTAAGAGCATCAGACAATAACTATAAATGACAAAAGACTCAAAGATGGAGATGGTTAAAGGTCTGATGAAAGTTCATTATAATACAGTTGACAAGGAAATCCAGTTATTTCTGTGACACATAACAGTTTAATGTTTCAATAATTGGAATTTGAAGTGATGACATTATACCAGGACATATTAAAACTTTAGGAATTTTCTATAATTTCTGGAACAGTTATATAGCATTTACCCACATAATACAATCTAAGAAGGTTTATCATTATTTGTTTGACAGTGCTTCCCATGTAACTTAACATCCAAATAAACAAGGCTAAAGTTTTTGTGAAAAACTTTATTTAGAATTTAAAGTTTTGGGAAGTTTGTTAAAAATATCAAAAAGTTCGAAAGCACATGCCTAAATAGGATTACAGATCATTACAAAACTTAAGTTTTAAGTTTTAACCAAAATGGCACTAAGAGATTCTATAGAAGATTAAATAATTCTTAGCAAAACTCAGCTCCTTTAATATTGACAAGTTTTAGTTTTCTTTGGTAATTAGAGACCTGATAAAAACAAATATAGAAACCCTTGTTTTTCTAAGCAGATAAAGAAAAAAAATGTTGTAATTTCTTATCAAGAGCAGATCAATAATCTAAGTAAGTCTTATCTTTTTAACAGAGAGAAAAACCAAATTTTAATTTTATACTGGTGTACTTTTTTTCATTTTAGGTTTTTATTTCAATTCCAGTTAGCTAAGCATCTAGTATTATATTAGTTTCAAGTATACAATGTAGTGATTCAACAATTCCATACATCACCCACTGCTCATCACAAGTGCCCATCACCTATTTAATCCATCCTCCCTAGCCCTCTCTCCTCTGGTCAATATCAGTTTGTTCTCTCTAGTGAAGAGTCTGTTTCTTGATTTGTCTCTCTCTCTCTTTTTCCCCGTTGCTCATTTGTTTGGTTTCTTAAATTCCACATATGAGTGAAAACCTATGGTATTTGTCTTTTTCTCATGGACTTATTTTGCTTAGCATGAAACTCTATAGTTTCGTCCATGTCATTGCAAATGGTAAGATTTCATTCTTTTTATGGTTGAATAATATTCCTGTGTGTGTGTGTGTGTGTGTGTGTGTATATATATGTGTGTATATATATATATATCATATTTATCTATTCACCAATTAATGGATACTTGTAAATAGCATTGTTTTTTAAATTTCTCTTTCTGTTGCTTAATTATTGGTGTATAGAAATGCAACAGATTTCTGCACATTGGTTTTGTGTCCTGTGATTTTACTGAATTCATGTACTACTTCTAGCAGTTTTTTGGTAGAGTCTTTTGTTTTTCTATATACAGCATCATGCCATCTGCCAATAGTAAAAGTTTAACTTCTTCCTTACAGATTTGGATGCCTTTTATTTCTTTTTGTTGTCTGCTGTTGTGGCAAGGATTTCCAGTACTATGTTGAAAAAAAGTGGTGAGAGTTGGACATCCTTGTCTTGTTATTGATCATAGGGGAAAAGGTCTCAGTTTTTCTCCACTGAGTATGTTAGCTGTGGGTTTTTTGTATATTGCCTTTACGATGTTGAGGTATGTTCCCACTATCCCTGTACTTTGTTGGGAGTTTTTCTCATGAATGGCTGTTGTACTTTGCCAAATGCTTTCTCTGTGCCTATTAAAATGATTATATGGTTCTTATCTTTTCTTTTATTGATGTGATGTATCATGTTGATTGATCTGCAAATGGTGAACCACCAGGAATAAATCCCACTTGATCATGGGAATGATTTTTTTTAATGTATTGTTGAATTTGGTTTGATAGTATTTTGTTGAATATTTTTGCATCTATGTTCATCAGGGAAATTGTCCTGTACTTCTCTTTTTTGTGTGGTGTCTTTATCTGGTTTTGGTATCAGGGTCATGCTGGCCTCATAGACTGAATTTGGAAGTTTTCTTTCCTTTTCTATTTTTTGGAATAGTTTGAGAAGAATAGGTATTAACTCTTCTTTGAATGTTTGGTAGTATTTACCTGTGAAGCCTGATCTGGGACTTTTGTTTGTTGGGAGATTTTTGATTACTGATGCAGTTTCTTTGCTGGTTATCAGGTCTGTTCAAATTTTCTATTTCTTCCTGTTCCGTTTTGGTAGTTTATGCATGTCTAGGAATTTATCCATTTCTTCTAGGTAGTCCAATTTGTTGGCATACAATTTTTCATAATGTTCTCTTATAATTGTATTTATGCGGTGTTGGTTGTGATTTCTCCTCTCTCATTTGTGATTTTATTTATTTGAGTCCTTTCTCTTTTTTTGTTAAGTGTGGCTAGAGGTTTACCAATTTTATTATTTTTTTTAAAGAATCAGCTCATTCTATTGTTTTTTTAGTTTCTATATCATTTCTGTCTGCTCTAATCTTTATTATGTTCTTCCTTCTGCTGCTTTTAGGTTTTGTTTGTTGTCCATTTTCTATACAAGTTTACTTTTAAACTTGTTTATTCTGAGCATAGTCATTCCTGACCATGCATCAAATTCTTTTCCCCTTCACAGACCTTCTACAACTTTCCTTTTCTTTTCGACTTTGCCGTAAGCTTTCCCTCTGTAAAACAATCAGTCTTATTTTAGGACAAAATTATTTTTTTTCTCTCAACAAAAATGTATTCTCATTCCTTATATCTTTCTTGCACATCTTCTACTTTCCTACATACAGAGTTGCTTTCTTTGTCATTTCCAGCAGTCTCCATTACATTTAGCAGAATTTTCACTCTTAGAAACCTTAGTCTTCAGTGAAAACTAAGTAGTTAGGATTTTGAACTGTTACACTAGAATTCTTTACATTGGCAAATTTATGAACACATTTCAGTTTTTGGAAACGTGTTTTTTTCATAGTATAATTTTCAATAAAGGATAAAATCATTTAGCAGCAGATCTAAGTATTTTTAGTTTCTCGGTAATAATACAAAAGCAGAAAAGCCTTGTTTAGTAATAAATGTTTCCGGATTTTATCTTACTTGGAAAATTAGATACCCAATGAATTCAACCCAATTTTTCATTTAGCCTAGCAAAAGTTTTAACTTACCAGAGATTTTGAAAGCTATAAACCTTTTTATGTATTTAACCTATTTGCTTTTAACAATTACCCATGAGAACTTCATGAGACAGACAAAATCCAATAGCATTTTAAGTTATTTTTGCTGACAAATTACAACAGATAGAACACGAATTGAATAAATTCCGGTAGAATAAAAGCTGATTATTATATTTTATATTGATAACTGCAAAAACGTGTCTATTTTAATTAAAGCAGCCACCTTGAGTTAGCTTTAATACCGAATACGTTGCACCTGTGTTCACTTGAAAGTCAATCAGTTTGTTCCTGTTCTCCACTGTCAGTTTTACCTGGGGCTTCTGTGGGGAAGTCTCAAGTGAGTGGTTTAAGTCCAAGGGAGCCCTCGGGCCTCTTCATGCTGATTTGGAGCTGCTCCAGTTTGGACCTTCATAAGGAGGGGGCCCAATAGCTTGCGGTGCTTTGTGCTCCTCGACAGTGACGGTAGGATGAGCAGGAGTGGATAGCGCACGAGGCCTTGGTGTAGGAGCCGCCTGTGTGCGAGACCCGGATGGTGGTACAGTAACAGGACGGGGCGGAGGCGGCAGGAGTGCTGCTGGCAAGGTCAGACGCATAGTCAAAGTTTGGACTAACTTTACTTTATCTCCGTCTCCTGTATTTTCCTCCTGCAGAACCGGCTTTTTTTCTCTGCTTGCTTTTCAGGCCACTGGAGGAGGTGGAGGAGCAGGCAGTGGGTTGGTTAGGCATTGGTCCTGGTGTTTGTGTTTAAGAGGTGTTTTTAGGATTTGCGGTGTCTGCCTGTCTTGCTCCCTTTTTCTTCATTTTTTATGACTATTGAGAAGTGGGTCAGGTATCTTAAGTCTTTGTCTATCCTTATTTCTTTGGCCCATCAGTTGGGTTCCTTGCTGTGAGGCATCTTTATTATGGAGTAACGTAAAAGCCAGAATGTAGGGAATTTTATTCCAGATCATGTGAACTTGAAAAACATTTGAGTTATTTTTATCTTTCTGAGTTCTAGAATGCCCAGTTTCTAGAGCTCTTGCTTTTAAACTAATTAAATAGAACTCCTTTACAGATTAATTTTAGCAATACCAATTGGAGGTAGAGAAAATACCTCATCTGTAACGCATATAGACATTTACACAAACAAGGTGCACACATAATTAGCCTCTGTTTCAGTAATATTTGTGGAGAGGACATCTAAGACCCAACTTCCAAATATCCTCCTTTTATTAAAACAAACCTGATTGCAAGACAGCAGGATACTTTCTGGATCCATTAACTAGTTATTTTCCATTTCCAGTAAGAACTCGGTCGGTTTTGTCCAAAGATATGAAACGCTACAGCAACGAACAAACCGAATGAAGCCCAGAGTACCTTTGTGAGGGTTGGGTCCTCCCCCAAAGCCAGGGGTTCACTGGTTACACCAAATGGCTCCCTAGTTTCTAGCTGCTTGGTCTTATAGCTGGCTTTCTCTCATAGTGTACACAAGAAAACTAATCCAGACATGTCGAAGAACTGCATTTGGGATTTGAGACTCAGGTTATCCTTAAATTTCCCCATTAGTAAGCACTTGCCGTGTGTAGGCTCCACATGTATTGTACGTACAGCCTGCCAGAGTTTCCTGTGGGTGGTTGTTGGTTTTCCAGCAGCGTTAGGCTTTTGAAGCACGGTTCCCCATTCGTTTTAGTTTCAGTTTTATTTGTAGAATAAGGCTTGACTAAGATCTAAGGATATCAAGTGTGGTGGGTTGAGAGGGTGCTGCTTGTGAGAGTTACTTCCAAGGACCGTGATACACCTTCTGATGTCTCTGGATTTCTCTCAGTGAGGTAAAAACCATCGAAGGGGCTGGGAGCACTGGATGATCTGTCTTTATGTCTGTGTCCCTGGACCATCCAATCATTAATTACCTTATTAGATGGAACATTCCTATGGGACCCCTGCAGGTCTTGAGGAATATCCTCTGACACTTCCATTACAGGCTTTCAGTCATCTGAAAGGATCATTTGGCCAGAAGTAGCAAATGTCCTTGCTGCTTAGAGCTGAGTGATTCGGTCTCTCATATTTCTAACCAGAAAATTTACTCAAGCCTTACACTGAAGGTCTAGCAATTAGTATAATGCCAAATTCAAACATCCAGCCCATCAATTCCAACCCCTGTAGGTTATTCCCACCTGAGATCATTCCTGTAACTCTCAACAGCTTGAATAAAAGTCAGGACCATCAACTCAAATTGAGGAGGTGCAGATATCAGGAGAACTCACCCGATATATCTATGAGGTGCTGGGAGTTCACAGGGGTACCTGTGCTGGTACCCAGCGCCTGAGTTGCTCGGAGGTCTTGCGAGAGTTTCTCTAATATCCTGTCCTTCTATGCCAAGTAACATTGATGCAAAATGAACAAATCTTTTTAAAATTTTTAAAGAGAAAAGGAAAGACGAGCCCAATTTAGCACAATAGCCCAGGATACATAATCTTGACAAAGAAGAGAGTGCTTTGGGGAAGGAACATTTGGTGCAGTGTTCTACATGTTTTTTTACATGAAGAGTTACACATCATGATGAAGAAGGGCATTCCAGAAAGTTACAGACTTTATGTTTTCAACATGTGCAAGGCTGTATGATTTTAATCTTATGGGAACCAAGAGGTTTCTTTTGTTTTTCCTATCTGTATGTTTGATGTTCCTTTTTGGTTGTTTTTTGAATGAAGCAGACATGCAATGTGTGCTCCAGACAGAGGTAGAGCCTATGCTTTGAGGTTTTGCCAAGTCATTTTGACCTTGGTGGGAAATGTAAAGTATAGCTTCCCTGAGAGCCCAGGAGCAGGGTCCACAAATGTTAAAAGTTAAAAATTTTCTTTATCATTGGCTGCTTAAATATTTGCTCAGATTTTTAGCCTCTAGCAGCTTCTTTCTGCCTGTTTTTGTTTTGTTTTGTTTTTTTTTCTGAAATTTTCCCCATGTGTCTGCAATTTGCCTTGAGAGGAAAGGGCACAGAATGCTGGGTTTGCCTTTGCATTCTCTCCTTTCCAGGATTTTGGTTCTGCAACTCCTAGCTGCTTTGGTTACTCTAATCACACAGAGCTCTTCAAATAGTTGCATGTTACATTTTATCTACTTTTACAATGTTCTCTTTGGAGGAGGCTGGGTTTGGAACAGCTGCTCCATCATAGCCAGAGAGAAAGTTCTTCATGGATAACTTTCATTTTTATTTATTTTTTAAAATTTAATTAATTAAATTTATTTTTCTTTTAGAGAGAGAGTGCGTGTGAGCAGGGGAGAGGGGCAGGTGGGGTGGGGAGAGAGAGAGATTGAGAATCCTAAGCAGGCTCTATGCTCAGCATGGAGCCTGATGTGGGGCTCCATCCCACAACCCTGGAATCATAACCTGACCCGAAATCAAGAGTCAGATGCTCAAGAGACCGAGCCACCTGGGTGCCCTGATAACTTTGATTTTTAAAAATTAAAACTGGGATGTCAACTATACTCTAACAAAACAGAACACTAAGTTGATGGTCATTTGACATTTCAAACCTAGTTCACAAGCTGTTAAGTTCATCTTAACTTTAGTCTAAATCTTTTAAATTTTTTTTTTTAACGTTTATTTATTTTTGAGACAGAGAGAGACAGAGCATGAACAGGGGAGGGGCAGAGAGAGAGGGAGACACAGAATCTGAAGCAGGCTCCAGGTTCTGAGCTGTCAGTACAGGAGCCCAATGTGAGGCTCAGACCCACAAACCATGAGATCAAGACCTGGGCCAAAGTTGGGTGCTTAACCGACTGAGCCACATAGGCGCCCCTAAACTCCATTTATAAACTTAATACTCTGTTTTTGTTCTAAATTCTATACCTGCTTCATTATTGGTTTGATTTTATTAATAGTTTTTCTACTTAATTCTAAAGCTTCCTAGAATTTAAATATGTTCACCCATCATGGAAATGATCATGTCATCTCAAACAGTTTTGGAACTTCTCTTCTTGGCTGATTGAGGGAGCATAACAGACAGGGATATAGAGTCTGGAGCAATAAATTCAGAGAAATTTCTCTTGTCCCTGACTGCCTGGATTAACTCCCTTTTTATAATAATAACTATATCAAGAACCCAAAATGAAACAACAAAAACAGGTGATGGTAATCATGTGGTCTGCCCCTAATCTTGAGATGTATCGTAATATGATTTTCAAACCAGGCAAGTCTAACTCCCACTTATCTTTTTCCTGTTTTATGAGTTTTGATTAATTTTCATTGTCTGTATTTACTTATTAGATGTTTAATTAACAACTAATTGAAGTTTATGCATTTGGAGTTGTGTCTGCCCCCCTAATATAGGTCCCATGGTTGTTCTTTTCACAATATAGCCTGTTCATTGGAAATGGAACTATTTATTGCATTGTAATTTAAAATCGACTTGTTTTTAAAGCATGTTTAATAGTGTATTTTATTGAACCCACTGTACCTAAAATATTTTTACTTAAGCATGTAAAAAAAGGACTAATCGGGTATTTTACATTCTTTTAAAAAATTTAGATCTCTATTTTTAATTTTTCTGAATAGAGCTAAAATTGACAAATACCATTACATTGGTTTCAGGTGTACAATATAATGATTTAATATTTATTTATATTGTGAAATGATCACTGTAAGTCTAGTTAACATCTATCACAAAGTCACAATTTTTTTTCTTGTGATGAGAACTTCCAAGATCTGCCGTCTTAACAACTTTCAAACATACAGTGCAGTGTTATTATCTGTAGACACCATGCTGTATATTACATTTCCAGGATTTATTTATTTTGTAATTGGAAATGTGTACCAAAATGACTTGTTTTAAGTGTACTGTTAACTGGTATTTACAATCTGATTTATCTGGACTATCAACTTATTGTTGCTTTTCCCTCTACAGAAAGGCAGAAACTCTCCAGATGTCTTCCAGTAATGACGAAGTTTTTATCCCAATGTCACGAAGAAATACCAATGACCTCCCCACGACAACCTCCAATGACCTGAAGACATTTACCGAAGTAGCTGTGTTAAGTTTTCATAACATCAACTATCGAGTAAAAGTGACGAGTGGCTTTCTTCTTGGTCGAAAAACAGTTGAGAAAGAAATATTAACAAATATCAAGTATGTTCATGAACTTGTATTAAAACAGCTTTATTGACCTACAGTGAGCTTGACAGGTTTTGCTTATTGCAAATAAAGGAATTACATTTGTGTACAACTCTATACAGACATACAGACACGTGCTTTTATTTCTTGTGGCTGAACTTGGAGTGAAGTGGTTGGATCCCATATTAGGTGTGTGGTTAACTTTAAAGGAACTGCCAAATTGGGAAAGTGGTTGCTCTATGTGTATCAACTTTTGTTTGAGAAACTGAACAATTAATGTGTCGTTTAATTATTTCTGGGTACACCCTGTGGTTTACTGAATGGGAATGGCTGTATAATTTACTGGTTCTTGGTTGTGGGGATATAATTATCATCTCTGAACTTTAGTTTTCTCATCTGTGGAACAGAGAGAAGACCTGCTATTGTACCTTATGAGCCAGACACTTTTCGGTACTTATGTCCTTTATGTCCTTTATGTCCTAGATGCAAGAGCCAGGTAGTGGAAATGACAGTATATTGTAAAAGTACTTTGGTTTTCAAATACACTTGTTTTAAATGAGTGTTCCATTTATACAGTAATTTGTACCATTTACTTAATGCTTCTCCCCATTATATAGGCAGACAGAGTCTATTTACATATAAGACAAACTATGGCTTAGCTTAAGTGATGCAGTGGAATTCCAAGAGAAATTAGGAACCAAATCAATACATTTAACTGTATTTTAGAATCCAAATCAGTACAAAACTATGGTTTTCATTCTCTTCATCCAGGGCGAATGCATCATGTCGTGGTGGAGTGGGCGGTAGAGTGGGGAGAGAAAAATGAGCATTTATGTAGAATCTAGTTGGTCCCAGATATCTCTACTCTTTCACAAATGATAGCCATCAGGGTTTTAATGTTTTTCTGATGTCTACAGAAGTGAGCTTGATTTTTCCTGTCTGTGGAGGGGGGAGTGAGTCTAGGTATGCTCAGACAGCATAGTCTGTTTGTTTAATAGGGGCAATAACTACTCCTAGACAAAGAAAGTAACTTTTTCGGGCTCTTTTATCTGTGGGCAGGGAGACTCTGGGGATCTGAGATCGACGGGGTTACCAGGAGGCCAGGTGCTTTGTAGGATTAGATAGAACTTTGTCCATGGAGTAATACCTACTGTCAAGCTTACTTCCTTGTTGCTTTTGTGTGTTAGTTGAGAAACCCTGAGTAGGAAAATAAGAGAGGAATGGTAGATGCAAAGTTTCCTTTCTGAAAAGCTGATAATTTTTTTGTGGAACATCATAATCAAGAAAATGTTGGTCATGTGGTGCCTGGATGGCTCAGTCAGTTGAGTGTCTAACTCTTGATTTCAGCTCAGCCCACGATCTCACTGTTTGTGGGTTTGAGCCACATGACCGGCTCTGCACTGACAATGTGGAGCCTCCTTGGGATTCTCTCTCTCTCGCTCTCTCTGTCCCTCCCTCACTTGTGCTCTCTCTCTCTCAAAAATAAATAAATAAACTTAAAAGAATTAATACTCAAAAAAGAAAATGTTGGTCACTTCAGATTTTGTGCTAAGTGGAAGGTAACAAAGGACCTGAATATGTGCAGGTTGAATAGATTTAAAATGCGTGCTGTGCAAGCATATATTTATCTTGCTTATGTTTTAAAACTACTAGATTTAGTAACTTGGTACTGTAAAAGTGTCATCTGTTCAAGGCTTCATAAAGTTTTATGGTTCACTGGTATGCATTTCAGCAATGGATGAGTTCATCCTTGCGTGCAGAACTAGGTTCATAAAAACTCAGTCAAATCTTGTAATTCTTTATAATTTTATAGTTAAAAGGACAGGTGGGATTGGTTTCCTTGTTTACTCACATGTCTGGTTTAGGGATCACTGAGAAAGGTCATCCCTGTTTTTGCTGCAGTGATTCTTATGTTTCCCCTATCTGTTGATTTCAACTAAGTAGAGTTTCTGGGATGGGGAAAGATTGCTTCCATAAACCTAATTTTTGATTTGTGTTTGATAGCACTGCCATCATTCACAGTAGTAACTGTATTTCAAGAAATCTGATGAGAATCTTGAGTTTTGTTTTTCCTTTGGACATTTTGTAATCTCATTTGTAGATCTAAGTAACTAGAACCTGATTTCCTCTGTCGGGGGAAGAAGACAAAACAAAATCTGACTATTAGCATTCAAAAAGGTAAGATTTTACTTCCTCATGAAAAACCTTTTTGTTACACTTAGTTTGTCCCCATATCCAGTATTTGGGCTTTCCTTCACGAAGGTTGAAGATCTATGGAAAAAATAGTCCATACCAGTAGATGTGTGGATATTTTTTAATCTCCAGGGAAATTTGTTATACTGTTTCAGGGTTTTTTTAATTTATAATTTATTTTGACATAATTTTAAAAAGTTTTGAGGTTTATTTTTCAAAGACAGAGAGAGACAGAGCTTGAGTGGGGGAGAGGCGGAGAGAGAGGGAAACAGAATCCAAAGCAGGTTGCAGGCTCTGAGCTGTCAACAAAGAGCCTGATGTGGGGCTTGAACTCATGAACTGTGAGATCATGACCTGAGCCAAAGTCAGATGCTTAACTGACTGAGCCACTCAGGTGACCCTATTTTGACATAATTTTAAACTTAAACCTTGCACTTTTTACTCAGATGCCCCACCTGTCAACATTTCACTGCATTTGCTCGTTACTTTTACTCTTTATATACCCATTATCATTAGTATTTTTCTAAAAGCAAGCTGTCCATATGGTGTTTTATTATCCTTAACTCCTTTGGTGTATGCTTTCCAGAAATAAGGATCCTCTTTTATATAGCAACTCAGTCATTGTTTTGGAGCAGCCCAGGGGAAGTGCAGCCTCATAGTGAATGCAGTGGTGGGTGCTAAGGGACTGTCCGTCAACCACGCCTTTAACATACTTAACTAACCACCACATCATGTGTCTTTTGTCTCATCCAACCTGGTATTTTTCTGTCTCACCCTTGAACCTTGATTACTTAGTCATGTTGGTGTCTACCAGCCTTTTCCGCCGTAATGTTACCATTTCTACTTTGTAATTGATAAATACTATGAGGGGAGATACTCTGACATTATTCCAAAACTGTAGTCCTCATTAATCTTCAACCCACCAGCTTTAGCCCCCATTGATTCTTCCTTCCCAAGTCAGCAGTAACAATCACTATGATAGCTATCAAAAGGTGATTTTTCTGTTTTCATCCAACTCTTCAGTATGGATTAGATTGTAGTCTACTAAAAGAAAAAAAAGCTCTATTCTTCCTTTCTTCAGTCATTTCTTTATATCAGTATAGACTCATGGATTTCATATTCAATACCATTCAATAGAATTGCATTATTATCATTATTCTTCTTGATAATCTTACTGTTCCTGATTGGGTCAGTGGGAGACCTTTGCTTTTTTTACCTTGTTCTTTTGATATATTTTCTCATTTGAGTATTTTCTTGGCACAGCAAGAAGTTTCAGACTCCCTGAATACTTACCCTGCTTCAGACCTGGAATTAGCTGTTGTTCCTTTTCATGGAGGATGGTATTTATAAACCAAGATCTGGGTGTTTGGAATGTTCGTTGCCATTGGGATGTCATAGCTTCTAGGCCTTCTCAGTGGGTAGACCTAGGGAATATATATATATATATATATATATATATATATATATATATATATACACATACATGTACCTAAAGCTTTCTATATCTGTGTATATAGATTAAAACTCATGACTTCTCAGTAATACCTTCAATTCTAATTTTATACCTAGGGTTCTTTCTACATTTCTATCTTTATAAAATATCTCAAAAAATAAAAAACCTGGTTCTCATTATCCTTAATATACTTACTGATTTGCTTACTTTTCTTATTCCTTAATATAAGTAATTACCCTGCCCTCTAGCTGTCACCTCTGTTCCTTCCATCTCCCTTCACAGCCTGTGTTCTGTTACAGCTGTCAAGAAGTTTTTCCTACTTCTTGACATTTTTTTAAAGTTTATTTTTATTTTTGCAAGAGAAAAAAGAGAAAGAGTGCATGTGTGGGGGGTGGGGGAGGGGGAAAGAGAGTGAAAGAGACAATCCCAAACTGACAATGCAGAGCCCGACATGGGGCTCAGTCTCACGAACTGTGAGATCATGACCTGAGCTGAAATTAAAAGTCAGACGCTTAACCAACTGAGCTCCCCAGGTGTCTTTTGACATTTGTTTTTATTGAAAACTTTTTTTTTTTTTTAGCTTTCCTGTAAGTAACTGTCATTTATAAAAATGTAGAGACTCATTTATTCAATACATTTTAAGTGTCTATGAGGTGCTTGACATTGTATATGATGTTAGTGACACAGTTATGTCCTCTGTTCCAGAAACCTTCTAGTCTAATGGTGGATTCATACAAGTAGAGCACTTTACTCTTTAGAGGGACAGATAGGGGGATTAGAAGACACCATGAAAGCCCCTAATCCTAAATTGGAGGCCCAGGGGAATGAGAGAGAGAGTGAAGAGTGTGTGTGTAGAACAAGGTAGGGAGGGAAGGTAGCTCCAAGCAGTGGGAATGGCATGGACCTCTTCATAAAATGAGAACAGAGGATTAACCATTATGCACTAAAATGTGATAGATGTGACATGAATCCTTTAGCTAGGTTTCATTTGATGTATTCAATGATCTACCCATTGTACCACTGTGCTGCATGCTATGGTGGGGTGGGGGGTGACACAAGATTGCACCATCTTGTTGACAAAGTTTTACAATACAGTGAGGGAGATTTTCCTGCATGTACATGCTGTAAAGCAGTAAATAAGGGTGGGAAATGAGTTCGGAGGGATGATAGTAGAGTGGAGGGCAGGGTGGGGAAACAAGGGGATTGTAGACCATAAACCAGAACAAACGTCAACAGACTTTCTATAAAGGGCCTTATAGTAAATATTTTCATCTTTATGGGCCATACATCTGTGTTGCAAATAGTCAATTCTGTCACTGTAGTGTGAAAGCAGCCATGGACGTAAATGAATGAGTGTGGCTCTGTTTCAATGATACTTTGTTTATGAAAACAGAAAACAGGTGACCAGCTCTTTTTTGCTGGCCCTTGGACTGTAAACTCCAGGAGGCCTAGGACTTTGTTCTATTCTCTGTCCCATGTCCTAGAAGAGTGTCTTGTACATACGTAGTAGTCACTGGATAATTGTGTTGAATGAATGGAGGGAGAATTAGCCACTGCTCCCAACTGGAACTCTTTCTTGCATTTGTGGTTGTATGTTATTGTTGTTTTCTGTAATGCTAGGGTTTAGTGCCAAAGTAAGCCCAGCTTGGGGACCTATAAAATTGTCCTAGAACATTCACATTCAATTTTGGGCTAATCATTTAGGATTAGTTGGTCTTTACTTGAGTAAATATTTTTAAAACCTGGAGATTTTTTCTGATAATGAAGTCTTAGTGAATGACAAGCTTATTTCTGGTCATTTTAGAAACAGTTACTAGGTAGCTATTAATAAAGAAGATGAATCAAGAGCTACAGATAAATGCATCTTGAAAATTCACTCAGCCAGTATGTCTTTTTACTTTTGGGGATGGGGGGAAGAGAAGAGGTCATTGAAAGAATAAGAGATTTTTCTGTTCTACAGCTTGTTCCTAGTTTACCAAACTCATTGTATTTGTGCAGTGTTTCTGTGCGAGGCACCATAGTTGAGTAACAGAGTGAAAGCTACATTTCACCCTAGCATCCACCAGCCATTTTACAGTTGTGACAACTTAAGTTGTCCCCTACAGAAAGTGGCATCTATCACTTCTACACTGAGAATTTCCCAGTCCAATTACCTGAAACTTTATAAGGAAGAAAATGATACATATTGAGAATATATATTTTACTATTTCTAATTTAGTAAAAAATTTGTGAGGGTTAAGAACGGGTGATGTGTTTTTTGTTTGTTTTACCTGTGAGGTGCTTTATTCTAGCCATTGACTTTCTACTTCAGATATATTGTTTTTTAGTCTGAGTAGATTTAAGCAGTGAGAACACTCTTACTGGGGATTCTAGAAGTCCATTGACTTGTTAATTGTGTAGAACTTGACTAAGTAGCAAATGAGGTGACTTGAAGATAATGTCACTGAACATTAGTTAAGACTAAAGGTCTTTACACTGTGTTTGGGGGGATAAATGTTAACAGAGATGTTTCACTAGACTCTGCTACTTTGAGGAAACTTGAACTTCCTTGTGTCCTTTTTCAAAAAATATAAATGATTTAGAGAAGAAGTGAAAGGAATTTAGAGGGACCCAAGCCATTTTTCTTAGATGTCTTGAGTATTGATTAACTTCGTTTGTATGTGGGACTTATGTTAATTGACAGTTCAGTGTCTTTTTCTTTTAAGAGTTGGTTTGTGCTTGTTTTTTTTTAATCACTTTCATTGAGTGTATTAAATGCAGACCCTAAATTAATAGAACCAGTTTTGAAACAAGCTATTAAATTGGTATGTCTCTGTGTTTACAGTGGCATCATGAGACCTGGCCTCAATGCCATTCTGGGACCCACAGGTGGAGGCAAATCTTCGTGAGTATAATAATATAAGTCAGCTTTTTCTTTGCAGTTTAAATGTGCTTTTCAAGATTATTTTTACATGAGCATGTATTTGTTGAGCATTTGCAGCCTATCTAGTCTGGTTCTAGGCTCTGTGGGTAACATGCAATAGTGCTAGCTTGTGGTTGTTTCAAGGACCGGGAAATCTTATTTGGTCAGCTTACTAACAGGACATGATAACAGGACATGATTGGCATACAGCTGTTGGCTGTGATTTGAGCTATGGGGAGAGAAAGAGGGAGAAAATATAAAGTGGGGAGATGGAGCCAAAGGCATAAGTTAAGGCCTGTGTCTTAGACAAAGGAGCACATTGCTTGCCTTGAGACCCCCCAAGGTCACAGCCTGGAAGGTTCTTTCGGAAGTCTGTGCTGGATCAGCCAACAGTGCCTCGGTTTCATGTCTTTGGGCTTTATTGTAGCATATACTAAATAAGGGAAGGTAAGAATTTAAAAATATACATAATTTTAGGTAATCTATAGACTTTCTTGATCAGTTAATTTTCTAACTTGAGCAGAATTTGGATTCAGTGGAGCCGAGAGATACAGCCTGAGTTGGAGAAAAACCACAACGTATATGTCCTCTCATAGGTTGTTAGATGTCTTAGCTGCAAGGAAAGATCCACATGGATTATCTGGGGATGTTTTGATAAATGGAGCACCTCGACCTGCCAATTTCAAATGTAATTCAGGTTATGTGGTACAAGTAAGTATTTATGCATTTTTTTGTTTAGCTTGCTTTTATTTCTATGTGGGCAAGTACCTTGGCTGATAGTTCAGTGTACTTCCAACTGACTATATGACATGCTCATAGAACCAGTTTTCTTTCCACCAGCTTTTCATAATCCCCCGTAAGATTCAGAGTAGTGTGAAATGAAAAGGCAGGGAGAATCTGGAATATAACCATGGTAAGGGCAATGGTATCCATTCTAGTTATCATTTCCATAAGACACTACTGAATTCCCTTTTGGCCCTACCTTCACCCCTGTCCTTCTTCGAGCTTAGAAAGATGTTCTGGTAAATCCTGTATAAAGCAGTCTGACATGTCTGCTGGTAATAATCATAATGACCTGTGTCTCTTTGGGTGTACCGATACAGAATGAAAATTATGCCATCAGGCTTTTTCAGCTGTCTATATGTGAAGTTGTTGTCATTTGTATGATTGCAAATACATCATTAGCTAGGACTTTAAATTGAGTGTGTTATTCTTGTGGATTACATTACATGTACTTAAGGGTGATGGTATTAGAAAAGACCTAATACGTGTTATTCAAATGCCATTTTGCTTTAAGGATGATGTCGTGATGGGCACTCTGACGGTGAGAGAAAATTTACAGTTCTCAGCAGCTCTACGGCTTCCAACAACTATGACGACTAATGAAAAAAATATACGGATTAACAGGGTCATTCAGGAGTTAGGTCTGGATAAAGTGGCGGATTCCAAGGTAATGTGGAAAAAACAGGATCATAGCTGGCAAATAGGATCTTACCTGTGTGGATAGTGTAACTCTTATTCAGAAGTTTTCTATAATATGTGTGGTCAAAAGTGACTGCTTTGTGTAAAGATGAGAAAAACATAATATGGAGATGGAAATTAGCCAGAAAAAAACTAAAAGTGTTTGAACCCTGCAAATGAAGTGTGGCAGTGTGCTCTAGTATATAGAAGTGTCTTTGCAAAGAGCACAAGGCCCTTTCCATGTGATGATAGCTCTTGACGCTTTCCCACACCGTTTGTCATGGGTCATCCACTGTCTTTACACTAACTTTCCTTCTTCCTGTTTTCTTTCCCCTTTTAGCTCTTCTTCCTCTTCCTCCAGGAGACTTTGTTCCATTGCTTTTGAGGTATATTTCTGGAATTCTTAAATGGCAAAAATCCAAGGGTTCTGGCTCTACGTTTCACTTTGCTATAATTTGGCTTTCAAAATTATATTTAGTCAAAGTAGAGTTTCATTCCTGTTTTTTTAAGCTTATTTATTTTGAGAGAGAGTGTGCGCATGGGAGGGGCAGAGAGAGAGGGAGAAAGAGAATCCCAAGCAGGCTCCACACTGTCAGTGCAAGGAGCCCAATGTGAGGCTCAAACTCACAAACCCGTGAGATCATGACCTGAGCTGAAATCAAGAGCCAGATGCTTAACTAATTGAGCCATCCAGGCACCCCTAACTTAGGGTTTATTTCTAATTTGTGTAGCATCCCAGTCGTTTTTCTATAGCTTTTCTTTTGGTACTTTTGTCTCTTATTCCCCTCTCCTCTTCATATCTTCCTTTCTTCTGCCAATATTTACTTACATATTGTCTGTTATGTGCTGGGCTCTTAGGTTTTAGAGATAACAGTTTGGGGCCAGAGAGACAAAAATAAATCCTTTTGTGGTTGTGCAGAGTCAGGAGGAAGAAATGAAATGAATGAGAGAACTTTACAGTTGATGACTAGGGATGAAAGATTTGCTGGGAAGACATTTGAAGCTTTGGGTGAAGATGAGCTTTTTAGATTGTGGTGGCTGTAGTTTAGCATTCTTTATTATTTTAAAGATTTTATTTTTAAGTAATCTCTACACTCAATTTTGGGCTCGAACTTACAACCCTGGGATCAAGAATTGTACCCTCTACTAACTGAGCCTGTGGTGGCAATAGTTTAATCCCCCTGTGAAATCTATCCTCGACTTAGAGATAATGAAGAAAGGGGGCATTCTGCTGGCTGCTGCTTCTTGTGATACTGACATTTAAAAAAAAAGGTTAAGTGTATTTTGCTATATTTTGCTTGGAAGCAGCACTCCGGGATGCCACTATTTACTACTTTTGTTTTATGAGTTTATGGGTTTGGGTTTCCTTTGCTTTGGCTCTGTTTTTCATTTTGTCTTTTTAGTAAGGTGCTTTCCAATCTTTATTTTTAGGTAAAACTTCTTTACAAATAGACAGCCATTGCCCTAACTTATTTGCATAGAATTCCTGGGAAATGAGCTGAAGGTAGTTGTTCACTTCTTAGAATTTATTTATCTAATTGATTGAAAATACTTTCAACATTTTTTTACTTTTTATGAAATTTTAAACATAGAATAGTCTGATTACTATCCTAATTGTATGATTATAGTATAATTAATATAATGGTATGATACTAATAACATTCACCTAGATCTCCCAGTTGTTGACATCTTATCCCATATGTGCTTCAGCTTTTTTTTCTGAAGTATTTTTTTGAAGTATTTTAGAGAAAGTTATAAATATCATATTTCACTCCTGAAAACTGATTATGCATCTTAAAAAAAAGACATTTGCCTACATTACCACAATACCATTATAAACTAACAAAATTAACAGTGTCTTAATATCAGTTATGTTAAGCCCCTATTCATTCACATTTTCCCAATTGTCTCCAAAATGTCTGTTACAGCTCAATTGTTACAAGATCCAGCCAAGGGCATCAGTAGCACTTGATTATCTCTTTGAAGACTCTTAATGTAGGAATTGCTTCCTACCTCCCCCCAAACCTTCTTGTCCCCTCCATCCCCACTACATACAATGACATCGACTAGTTGAAAAGACTGAGCCAAAAGAAAAGACTACAGTTGCCCTGTAGAATGTTCTGTCTTCTGGATTTGTCTGAAAGAATGAGTGAGGAATTCTGCAGTGAGTTGGGATATATGCAGGGTCAATTTGGGAAGCCTTATGGTGATTTAAGAAGTGCTAATGTGGTATAATAGAAAGTGAACTTTCTGTTTCCCAAACCACGCTGAGGACTTTTGGAGGGGTGAGGAGGGAGAGTGTAAGAAGATTAATAAATTATAGATGCTTTCCCCTTCTCCTCTCCTACCTTTATCTCCCTTTTGGTTTGTGATTTCAGTATGCCAGGGCCAAATCTTTTACTATTCTAATTTGACTTGGTAAGGAATATATAGTACTGTTAAGCATGGCTTTCACATCAGGCTTAGCCACTTAGCTGATTTGAGCCTCAGTTTACTCATTTTATTAAAGCGAAACCTACCTCTTTTCCGACATTTTTATTTACTTGCTATTTTGAATAAGCAAGGGATGAGATATTGCCTCTTACAGGGTCAGCTCATTGTAGGACCTCCACAAACAATAGTGGCTGTGGTTGTAATTGTTAATAATGATATTTGTGTTTTAGGTTGGAACTCAGTTTATCCGTGGTGTGTCTGGAGGAGAAAGAAAAAGGACTAGTATAGGAATGGAGCTTATTACTGATCCAGCCATCCTGTTCCTAGATGAGCCCACAACTGGCTTAGACTCAAGCACAGCAAATGCTGTCCTTTTGCTCCTGAAGAGGTAAATGCTATAGGAACATTATTCTCTCATCCATGCTGAGAGAATATCTGATCACCTGCTGTATATCAGGTGTTCTTCTTGGTATAGGGAATTCAGCAGTGAGTGCAATTTCTTCTGTCTTTGTTCAAGGGAAACAGTTGATCGACAAATATAAGCGTTTCAAGAAAAATGAAGCACGGTAAGAGCGTAGCAAAAGATGGCTGTAGTGGGGGTGGGGGTGCTATATTAAACAGTAGGATGGTCAGAGAAAACCTCAATGATGTGATATGTGAGCTGCGAGCAAGTAAGCAGGACCTGGATGTCTGGGAGAAGAGAGTCCTTGGAGGGAAGAGCCAGTGGGTCCTGAGGCAGAGTGTGCCTGATGTGTTTAGAATATCAAGGAGGCCAGAGGGACTGGATGCTGGTGAACTAGGTAGAATGGGGATTGCTTATCGATTAGTTTGCTAGGACTGCCATAACGTGGTATCAATGGACTGGGTGACTTAAACAACAGAAGTTTAGTTTTTCATATTCTTGGGAATCTAAAAGCCCAAGATAAGAGGGTCAGTAGAGTTGTTTTTTCTGAGGCCTTTCTCCCTGGCTTGGCTTGTCCGTAGTTATCTTCAATCTGCATCCTCACTTAGATTAAGGCCCACATATGACCTTGTTTAACCATAAGTCCCTCTGTAAAGACCCTGTCTGCAAATACAGGTGTATTCTGAGGTCATAGGGGTTAGAACTTCAACATGAATTTTGGGTGGGGGACATAATTCAGTCCATAACAGAATAGAACATGAGATGGAATTGAGTGGGTGGCAGATTACAAAGGCTTTGTAGGCCACTGTAAGAACTGTGGCTTTTATTGTCTCTAGGTTACATGGGAAACTTTTAGGGAGTTCTAGAACAGCAGAGTGGCAGCTGTGTAGAGAAAAGACTGTAGTGCAAGGTGAGTATAAGGAAAGCAGTCAGGAGGCTGTATTAGCTCAGTGGAGATATGATGCTGGTTTTGACTAGGAATGGTAGTGGTGAGTTGGTGAGAAGTCATGGATTCTGGATCAATTGTAAAGATAGAACCAACAGAATTAGTTCATGAATTGGACATGGGAAGTGATTATTGAAAGAATGAGTTTCTAAAATTTGGGACCTGAAAAATGGAAGAATGGAGAAAAGATAATATAGATAATAAAAAAAATAATAAAAAGAAAAGAAAATAATAAAAAGAAAATAAATAAATAATAAATAACTGTTACCATTTATGTGCATTTGCTCTCCCTCCGTCCCTCCACCCCACATAGTCTTTTTCTGACATCATGTACCATCACCCCTAGATACTCTGGAGTATAACTCTAAGAAACAAGGACACTCCTCCTACAATTCCATCTTACACACCTCCCAGCCAAGGAGTCCACATTGCTGCCAGCACCACCGTCCAACCCATGAACTCCAGCTGGACTTCACCAGTTGTCCCAAAAGTGTCTCTTTCTCCTTTCTGGCTTAGAATTTTCTCCAGGAATGATTTTTAAAATATTTTCTAATTCTGAACAGTTCTTTAGTCTTTTCTGGCTCTCATGTCCTTATCTGTCTTCAAGAGTACATTTCGTAGAGTGGCCCTCAACCTGGATGCATCCAGTGTTTCTCTATGACTAGACTCAGGCCATGAATTCTTGGTAGGGATACCACAGAAATGATGTTGTATTCTTGTGCAAAAATCAGGGGCTGTGTGATTTATTTTATTTTATTTTATTTTATTTTATTTTATTTTATTATTTATTTTATTGTATATTTATTGTCAAATTGGTTTCTGTACAACACCCAGTGCTCATCCCAACAAGTGCCCTCCTTAGTGCCCATCACCCATTTTCCCCTCTCCCCTACCCCCCATCAACCTCAGTTTGTTCTCAGTATCCAAGAGTCTCTTATGATTTGCCTCCCTTCCTCTCTATAGCTTTTTCTCCCCCTTCCACTCCCCCATGGTCTTCTGTTAAGTTTCTCAAGATCTACATATGGGTGAAAATATAAGGTATCTGTCTTTCTCTGACTCATTTCACTTAGCATAATACCCTCCAGGTCCATCCACGTTGCTGCAAATGGCCAGATTTCATTCCTTCTCATTGCTAAGTAGTATTCCATTGTATCTATAAACCACATCTTCCTTATCCATTCATCAGTTGTTGGACATTTAGGCTCTTTCCATAATTTGGCTATTGTTGAAAGCACTGCTATAAACATTGTGGTACCTGTGCCCCTATACATTAGCACTCCTGTATCCCTTGGGTAAATTCCTAGTAGTGCTATTGCTAGGTCATAGGGTAGTTCTATTTTTAATTTTTTTGAGGAACCTCCACACTGTGTTCCAGAGTGGATGCATCAGTTTGCATTCCCACCAACAGGGCAAAAGGGTTCCCATTTCTCCACATCCTCACCAGCATCTGTAGTCTCCTGATTTGTTCATTTTAGCCACTCTGACCAGTGTGGGGTGGTATCTCAGTGTGGTTTTGATTTGTATTTCCCTAACGAGGAGAGGGGCTGCATGGTTTTGACTTTTCCATGGGTGATGTTCACGACCATCAGCTGGTCATGTTGGTGTCTGCTGGGTGTACCTGCTGTGAAGTAATTATTTTTCCCTTTGTAATTGATTAATATTTTGTCAGGGGAGATAACTGGTTATTATGTCCATATCCTGTTTCTCATTAAATCTCTACCCACCAGTTTTAGCATGTACTCACAACTTTTGCCTCGATCAATTATTGGTGTGATGGTTGCCAAGTGATTTTGTGTTTACATCATTCTTTCTACATATATTAGTTGGCATTCTACTACCAAGAACTTTTCCTCCTTCTCTATTCATTTTACTCATATTATTTTAGTCAATAGATTATAATCTGCTATTACTTATTTTCTATGATTAAATTAGCCCTGATTTGGCCATTGGAAGCCCCTTCAGTCTAGCTTTGTGTCCTTTTGACATGCTCCCTAATCATTCTTCAAGCATTTCTCTACTTCCTGGTCAACAAGATGATCCAGGCTCATCTTGTCCTTTTCCTGTGTCAGATGTTTCTCTAAGGAGTCCCGGTACCTTCTGGTGTAGTCAGAATTTAGAAACCAAGATCTGCTTACTTAGTGTAGTGTGCTTGCTGCTACTACACTGGAAGTTTCATTGCTTCCAGACCCACTTAGCAGACATACCTAGGAAATATTTGTGTACATGTGCGTTATGTATGTGTATATATATAACACAGAAATATATTTTTATATTGTTTTTATCAAAGATTTTATTTTTAAGTAATCTCCACACTCATCATGGCACTCAAACTCATAACCCTGAGATCCAGAGTTATATGCTCCACTGACTGAGCCAGCCAGGCACCTATTTCTATTTGGAAAATATATGGAATATTAATTACATATGTGTATACATATATATATTTTGAATAGAATGATAGATACAAACATACATCTGTAACTATTGCTCTGTTAGTATGTGTGTATTAAAAAACTCAAGAATGTGTAAAATTTCCAATCTAGTCTAACATGAGTCCTCTTTTTAGTCTTTTCCCTTTTCACGTTTGTTTGTTTTTTAAAATGTTTATTTATTTTGAGATAGAAAGCGAGAGTGAGCACATGAGTGGGGAAGGGGCAGAGAGAGCAGGAGAGACAGAATCCCAAGCAGGCTTCGTGCTATCAGAGCAGAACCTGGTGTAGCACTTGAACTCACGAACTGTGAGATCATGACTGAGCTGAGATCAAGAGTCAGACACTTAACTGACTGAACCACCCAGGTGCCCCACCCTTTCCATGTTTGTAAATGATTTTTTAGACAGACAAAGTCTTAGCTGTCATTATCTCAATATATTTACTTACTTGGTCAGCCAAGTAACTTAACTGTTAAATACTACTAATCTCTTAGTCACTCTGGCCATTTCCTCTGCCCGCTACCTCTGGGACTGCTCCCTAACCCCCACTTTTTTAAAAGCTACCAAACACATCACCTTTAATGACATCCCCTCCTTGTCATTACCTTGCTTCCTCTGATGCCCATGCCCTCATAAGCAAGTCTCTATGCTAGGATAAGAAGCAATAGGAAGATTTTAGATATCTTAAGTTTGAGATGTCAGTTGCACATATAAGTGAAGATGCCAACTAATGGGTCTGGGGTTCGGGTTCAGTTAGAGAATGCATGATATTTTTGTCATCTGTAAGTATGTTAACAGCATTCAGTAGAGAATGGTGAATTGATGTGGCATACTTGACTGTGTTATGTTTTATCATGTTTTGTTCTAGTTAGCACACAAGCATCGTTCACCCTGTTGGAGGGCTCTAACCTGGTCCTTTTCACACTCCACTGTGCACACTAATCACTAGGGTCGTGTTAAAATCAGATTCTGTTTCTACAGCATGGAGTACAAGAGTCTACATGTCTAATAGGAGATACTGATAATGATGTCATTGGGCCTCAGACCACAAGGCTTTCACACCAATCCACTTTCCTGCTTCCAGTGCTTCACCAGCCCTTTCTTACCGTCTGACTAAAGCTGCAGCTTCTGAGTGAAGGGATTCATCATGGGCTTATTTTTTGATGCAGTCTCTCTTACTAACTTTTTCCCCTCCCCCAGTCCCAACTCCTGCACATACCTCTGGGCTCTGCAATGGCATTGAACTACTTGTAGTTTCCTTAGTAGACCTTTGTTATTGCATACTTTTTTTGCCATGTTCCTTCCACCTGACTACACTTTCTCTTCTTGGCTTACTCCGGTTGGCCCCTTTGATACACTACTTATATTATCTTCAGAATGGGTTATAGTCTTCTATTTTGCTTATAAGAAACCCTCAGCTTCTTTTATTCCACACTGTATTGAAATGATTGATCTACTGGCCTGTTCCTATTTGGGGCGGAAGGAACTTATAGACACTACTAGCATATAGTAAGTAGGTACTTAGAAAATGCCTAAATTGACATGATACCTCTCATAAAATATTTCCAATAATGACAGATTTTTAACAGTGATTTGGCCTTTGTTTTTTTTCTACCCATAAGTAGTAACTCCTGTGTAAAGGTAGTTTAACAATGTTTTGGCCATGGAATTAGATCAAATCCCAACCCCACCCCTTAAGTAACTGTGACACTTAGGGCCAGTTGCTCAGCTCTCTTAAGTCTTATCTGTAATATAAAGGTAATGGTAGTATTGGTACTGCCTTGTAACAATATTGTGAAAATTTAGATAAGGCTATCTATAAAGTATGTAGTAGCAAAGACATAGTAAGTACTCAGTAATGTTAGTTGTACCATTAAGGGAAAAGAATGAAAACCAATTCCTAAAGAGCCAAGAGATTTAAATGATCAGTGAGAATGGGGCATGCAATCATTGTTTTAATATTTAGTCTATAATATGTTTTCAAACTTGAGTGTACTTACAGGACTACCTGGGTGCTTGTTAGATGTATGGATTCACTAGGCCCAATAGGTCTGAGAATGTTCAGGGATCTGCATTTTTAAATGGTTCTTTATTTTTGAGAGAGAGAGAAAGAGAGAGTGTGCATGCACTAGTTGGGGAGGGGCAGAAAGAGGGGGACAGAGGATCTCAAGCGGGCTCTGTCCTAACAGCAGAGAGCCCAATGCGGGGCATGAACTCATGAGCCATGAGATCATGACCTGAGCGGAAGTAGGTCGCTTAACTGACTGAGCCTCCCAGGTGACCCTGGAGATTTGCATTTTTAATTACTCTTCTGGTTGATGTAGACTGCCCATAGAACACACTTTAGAAACCCTAGTGCTTCATAGAAGCACCAAATTGAGGTCTCCTAACTATCAGATGGATAAGATGAAATGAGAAGTTAGTAAGAGAAAATCAAGTCGAACTAAGAATAGATAACCTAGAGGCAGGAATAAAGTTGCCACGATGTTCACATTTCACATGTTTAATGACTCAGACATTTAATGACTTTTATTTTTTTCACTTTTAATTTAGGATGTCTGAACAGGGACGAACAATCATTTTCTCCATTCATCAGCCTCGTTACTCTATCTTCAAGTTGTTTGATAGCCTCACCTTGTTGGCCTCAGGAAGACTAATGTTCCATGGGCCTGCCCAGGAGGCCTTGGGTTACTTTGCATTAATGGGTATGCTTGACTTTTTCACGTAGTAAGATCCTTTATTAAGAGAATCCTAAAGAGAGTAAAAGGGGTCTATAGGAATGCTGTTGATTTTTGAGTAGACATACCATGGCTTCCCCCATTCCAACACAACTTTGGTAGTTTGGTGTTAGAATTTTTCTTCACTTTGCAGCACTAGCTTGTTCTTTGGGTCTTTTTCCTGACCTGGTTGAGTATGGCTGCATGTGTGTGCAGGAGTATTTCTACTGGGCCTTACCTGATCTGCTTCCCACTTCAGTTCAGGATATATGTTGGCTTCATAGCCAGTTATGTCTGTTGAACATTTTGGGAAAGGCCTAATAGTATCCTCCAATTATCTTCTTGACTGTATTATGGATCAGGCTCTATCACTGTGTTCCCTCGTAGAAGATGTTAGTCTCCTTTGGTGGAGGTTCATAAGATGCTACTTAAAATTTTCTAGTAACGTTAGATTGCAGATTTAGGCCTTGAGGGGGTGTGAGTGACTTGCCAGTTAATAGAATGACTAGTTGTCTTTGAGGGACCGACATTTCTGACAGTTTTGGACTGCTTGGTTCTATTTAGAATGGAAGTATGTAATTGTTTTTTTACGACTCATGTTGTCTGCTTTATTTTATTAAAAACTTTTAAATGTTTATTTTTTAGAGAGAGAGTGCACGTATGAGCAGGGGAGGGGCAGAGAGAGAGGGAGACAGAGAATCTGAAGCAGGCTCCATGCTATCTGCACAAAGCCTGACATGTGGCTCGAACTCACAAACCGTGAGATTAGGACCTGAGCTGAAGTCGTACGCTCAATCAACCGAGCCACCCAGGCGCCGCTGCTTCATTTTAGAGATATTTGGATACGATTATAGATGATGCTCCATGACTCCAAATATAGTTTTAAATATTCACTAGCCAGTTTTAAAAATTTCCATTTAATGTCCATCATTTAAAGTTAATAAGCACACACAGGTCTAGGGAGTTTAGGGGAGATGAACCTAGAGTCAAACTGGAGGCCAAGTTGAGTCCAGAGGATTGTGCCGCAGAAGCTGAGATAAGCATTCAGCTGTGTTGTGCCAGTCACATTCTCTTGGGAGTGCTGCTCTGGTGATTTGTTCTCCCTATTGGAATTATGACAGCACAATGAATGCATATTTGGCTATCCCCAGGTGAACTTGGAGAGCAGAACACACCCCTGGCCTCTCCCAAGGACAGTCCTGCTGTGCTGTAGCATTCTTTGCTTGTGGCCTTGCTTTGAAGAGCATTAGTTCCAGCTACAGCTTTTTTTTTTTAACTTATTTTTATTTGCACCTATATTTCTATTTTTGAAGAAGTTCTGATAAGCTTCAGAGCATACTGAGGATAGCTGTTTCGGGTCTCATGAACTAAGATGGGTAAGGACCTAGTATGAACTTTCTGAGAGTCCTAGGTTGGTTTTAAGTGTGTATTTTTCTGGGAGACAGAGCATTGCTGAAATGTTGTGTGATTGAATATATAAAAAGAAAAGGTAAATTAGTGAAGGGAGAAGAGAAAAAAAAAAGTAAGGGAGAAGTTGTCAGATTCTCTCCCTCTCCCTCACCTCTCTCACCCCTGTAAGTGAGTTTTTGTTTTCCAAGACCATCAAGTTTGTGTACTTGAGTTGCCTTCTTTTGTAGGTTACCAGTGTGAGCCCTATAATAACCCTGCAGACTTCTTCCTGGATGTCATTAATGGAGACTCCTCTGCTGTGGTATTAAACAGACAGGACCAGGCGGGTGAAGGTATGAAAATCTGTTGAGAGTCACAGGTTATTGCTTCACTGCATTAACTGAAGTTTAACAATGTGGCAACTCATTAAATCATGGCTTTGTGAATTTATATTAATACTGTCCTCTGATAACCGTTGTCTTAGTCCACTTGGGCTACCGTGACAAAAATACCATAGACAGGTGGCTTAAACAATAAACATTTATTTTTCACAGTTCTGGAGTGGGAAGTCCAAGATGAAGGTATCTGCAGATTCATTGTCTGTTGAGGACCTGCTTCCTGGTTCAGAGATGGGTCACCATCTTCTCATTGCCTCCTCACATGGTGGAAGTAGGGAGGGAGCTCTCTGAGGCCTCTTTTATAAGTTTACCAATCCCATTAATGAGGACAACACCCTCATGACTTAATAACCCCTCAGAGGTCCCGCCTTCAAACATCATCACATTGGGGATTGAGTTTTAGCATATGAATCTTGAGGGATCACAAACATTCACTCTATGGCACTGGTCAACACAGATTTTGTTTTCCTTGACTGTTGAGAATATTTTTGATTTAATTTATAAATAAGCATTTATATGATAGTATCAGTTCTAAGGAGAATTTTTATTTAAAAAATGTCCATGGATTTTATAGTGTTTTGAAATGAGAAACTTGGCAATTTATGTATTTGCATATAGAAGAAAACAAAGGCAAGATTTTTCTATTAGGAATTATAACTTGCTATGATAAGATGTCTATTTTAAAAGAATTAGGGTTCAAATATTATAGTTAGGAAAAGGTCAGTAGGTTTGCTGTATTCATAAGTTTATGGGAGTAGTCAGTCAATTAACTGTATTTTTCTTTTTTTTTTAAATTTTTTTTTGAATGTTTATTTTTGAGAGAGAGACAGAGCATGAGCAGGGGAGGGACAGAGAGAAAGGGAGACACAGAATCCGAAGCAGGCTTCGGGCTCCGAGCTGTCAGCACAGAGCCCAAAGCCCGATGTGGGGCTCTAACTCATGAGCCATGAGATCATGACCTGAGCCGAAGTCAGACGCTCAACCGACTGAGCCACCCAGGCACCCCAATTAACTGTATTTTTCTAATGTTGTAGAGCAATGACAGATCTAATAATTTTTTATACTCAAGCATTAGAATTAAGGTATTAGGGAAGAATCTAAGAAAAGGGTTGCCGAAAAATGGGCTAAATCAGTTGTTACTCTATTAATAAAGTTCCCTTTCTTTATCTACTTTTATTCCAAAGCCAAGGAGACTGAAGGACCTTCCAAGAGAGATATTCCACTCATTGAAAAAATAGCTGAGTTTTATGCCAACTCTGCCTTCTCCAGAAAAACAAAAGATGAGTTAAATCAACTCTCAGAGGGTCAGAAAAAGAAGAGCTCAGCCTTTGGGGAGATCACCTATGCCACCTCCTTCTGTCATCAACTCAGATGGATTTCCAAGCGTTCATTCAAAAACTTACTGGGTAACCCTCAGGCCTCTATAGCTCAGGTAACCTGACAGATTCTTCTGATTATGCTCAGACATATCATGTGGGAATATTAGGTTGTAATATAATCTATTTTAGGATTATGCTTATCTTCTACTCAACATTCTATTTATTTATCCCCACTCCATTTGGGATATAGAAACAGCCAACAGAACAAGTAAAACACAATGAAATTTTTACTTAAGGAAAAATATTTTCTTTTTTTATGGGGTTTTTTTTTTTACTACCTAACTCAGAATTTTTGTTGATTTAGACAAGCTGTAATGGATAATCTTTGTAGAAATTTGTTTTCTTCAAAATTGTGAAGTAAAGGAGATGTTTAGCCACATCTATAGTTTTCTGATAGCTGCATGCATTCATTTCCTGATCCACTCAACAAAAGTTCTTACTGATCACATATGGCATTTTGGGAGCTTATATACAGCAGTGAACAAAATGTGCAAAAATAAAACCTCTGTTCTCATGGAGCCTATTTTCCAATGAGGAAAACAGATGACAAATTCATACAGAAATTAACTATATAGCAAGTCAGGTGGTAAAAGAGTCTGTGGAGAACTTTTAAACAGAAAAGCAGAGAAAGGAAGAGAAAAAGATAGAAGGAACAGGGAGGGGGAAAGAGGGAGAGAGTGGAAAGGAGTTGATGGCATTTGAAATCGGTTGGCCAGGGAAGCCTGGATCTGGAAGTCACTGAATGCCTTAGAAGGTCATAGGGGCCAGCTGCTTTCTGAGGGAAGAGCCTGTGTACAAATGTTGTTCCTTATAATTGACCTTCTTCATTTTGGGATTCGAATCTTAGGAGAGCACTAAGATACCTACAACAGTTTGTAGTTACCACAGTGTAGTAAGCAGACTTTAATTCTGTTAAACAAGGGTATTCACTGTCAGATTGACTTTCTTTTAATAATGATGAAATCCTGTTCTTTTTCTATTTTGGCTGGCTCTGTTCAGAGTTGTTGATTATTACTCTTTTATTTTTCTGTAATTCTCAGGTGCTCTGTCATATGAAACTCTAGTATTCCCAGTTCATTGGACCATTCTTTTCAAGGAAGTCAGTTTAGCTAGTTATTTTGGGGGTTATTGATTTTACTGTCAATCGTTGAATTTCTGTCAAGTACTAAAAGATGACGTGCTGTTGGCACTAATAAGATATTACTGACTTCTTACCACATGCACCATAATTTTCATACTTCAGTACAGTTGCTTTGTAAGTATTAATACCAAGAATCTGTATCCCTCTTTGAGATACACTGCCAGTTGCTCCAAACATTTTTGCTACTTGTTATTTGACATTTCTGTCAGAATATGCACACTTCTGTGTACTAGCAATCAAGGTTAAATTTTTATTCTTTTATAGTATATTTGATGTCTTTTGGGTACAAGTCTGGTAAACAAAGTCAACCTGGTTACCCATTGTTCCAACGTCACTATTGGAATGTGATGGAGTTGGTTCTTTAGTGTGATTTATAGATTTTTTTATAACTTGGAAAATAACTTAAATTTCTCTTGCCTCTGAAAGTGATTTACAAGTGTCTTGTCCAAGTCACAATATGGTAGTCTGAGAAGAATATGATTAGAATGTGGAGGTATTTCTTTTTTTATTTTTTTAAAAGTTTTTATTTAAATTCCAATCAGTTAACATTTAGTGTAATATTAGTTTCAGGTGTACAATTTAGTGATTCAACACTTCCATACAACACCTGGTGCTCATCACCACAACTGCACTCCTTAATCCCCCTCACCTATTTAACCCAACCCCTCACCCCCCCCCTCTGCTCTGGTAACCATCAGTTTGTTCTCTATAGTTAAAAGTCTGTTTCTTGACTTGCCTCTCTCTCTTTTTTTTTTCTCCTTTTCTTGTTTGATTTGTTTCTTAAATTCCACATATGAGTGAAATCATATTGTCTTTCTCTCTCTCACTTATTTTGCATAGCACAATACTCTAGCTCCATCCACGTTATTGCAAATGGAAAGATTTCATTTTTGTTTTTGGCTGAGTAATATCCCATTACATGTATATATACCACATCTTCTTTATCCATTCATCGGTCAGTGGACATTTGGGATCTTTCCATAATTTAGCTATGGTAGGCAATGCTGCTGTAAACATAGGGGTGCATGTGTCCCTTTGAATTCGTGTTTTTGTATTCTTTGGGTGAATACCTGGTCTGAAATTGCTGGATCATAGGGTAGTTCTATTTTTAACTTTTTGAGGAATCTCCATACTGTTTTGCAGTGTGGCTGCACCAGTTTGTATTCCCATCAAAAGTGTAAGAGGGTTCCCTTTTCTAAAATGTGGAACTATTTCTAATACACCATGACTCTGCATCTTTTGTTGCTAGGCTTACTTCAGATGTAGACCCAGGCCTAGTGCCTCCAGGTTGCATATTCAGCCTACTTGCTTCCTCAATGAACTCAGTTCCACTAAAGGAGTCCCAACAGTGTTCAGAGTAGTGGCAGTCTCCTAGAACAAAGATAGGACATTGCATCTCTCTGAGTATCTGCTGTTCAGATTTGTAGATACTGGAATGTTTGCTTAGAACAGGAGCAGGCAAACCTTTTTTGTAAGGGGCTAGGTAGTAAATACTTTGGGCTTTGTGGGCCATGTGGTCTTTGTCTCTAGCCTTTCCCGTTTTAGCTTGAAAGGAGCCATAGATAATGTATAAACAAATGAACATAGTTGTGTTCCAATAAAACTTTATTGATGGATACTGAAACTTGAATTTCATTTAAATTTCATGTGGCAAGAAATATTCTTCTCTCACTTTTGTTTTCTCCCAACCATTAAAAAAGTGGTAAAAACTGTTCTTAGCTAGAGGCTGAACAGAAATAGGTGACAGGCCATGTTTGACCTGTAGACCCTAGCTTGCTGACCTTCGGTTTAGTGGTTTTAAACTCATGTATGTTGTTTACTTTTTAAACTATTTGAACATGAAGCTGTTAAACTGTTTTATGGCTTCCCGCTGATAAATCCTGTATCAGTTGTATTACAGCCATACCTAGATTTCAACTAGTCACTTCCATGATTCAGACTTTGCTTCTAATAATGCCCTTTAACCAAAGGTTGTATTTGAATGATCTGGGAGTGAATGGATCATCTGTATAGAAGGATTTAATGTTCATTTAATGTGCCATGGGTTTTTCTGATCAAATCAATTTGGAAAACACTATCGTATCTCTTAAAGATTCATTTTTTCTACTGGCACATTTTACATTTGACTAGGGATGTTTTTTGAGTAATGGCCATAATTATCCCTCAAAACTCACCTTGAGATATATTGCTAAACACAGGTGAATAAGACAGAATAACATATTTAGGGAATTTCTTTTTTTTTTTTTCCTTCTGTTCAGAACAGAGCCCAGGTGCACAGGACTTACAGTATCTCTTCTTTGTGTGCTCTGTTGAGCAATGCTTAGTTTGCCTATTTTTTTTCTCTTTTCTGTAATCCAAGAAAGAATAACGCGGATTCACCTTGTAAAAGCATGACAAAATTATGAGATTGATCATAGCGAACATCCTTTGGTAATATTGACTATCGAACCTTTAGCGAACATCCTCATGGTAATATTGACAGTATCTTTTATATGCAAAAGGAACAAGCATGTAGAGTGTCCAGATTAAAAAGTCCAGACATTCTTAAAGCTATACTGGGTGAACATAGAGACTTGTATACATACACATGCACACATGGTAATGGAGCCATCATCATTTATTTTGGAAGCTTATCTGTTGGCATGAAGTACAGTATATTCTGAGGGTAATGAAAATATACCAGGGTAATAGATTTTTTTCTCCAAATTTCTGACTGTCTTATTAGCAAGGGAATTTTAAAGACATCTCAGATCATACTTTTTCCAGACTGTGGTTTTCACAAACTAGCCTCCACAGATCATGATCCTGTTTACCAGTTTGGTTTGCTTCATGCCAAAATATGCTTCAAAAAATTCCTTCAAGTCTTGATACTATTGTACTGTAGTAGTACTGAGGTTTTGTATTTTATTTTTTAACTTTGAAGGTTCCAAGATACATGGTGGGATATTTTGTTTTCTTCAGATTACCATTTCTTACATTTTTTAAATTTAATACAACATAAAAGTACAATACATAGAACTTTCCTAAATAAATTGTGTCATAGTATAACCCTTAATCCTTTGCTTATAGAAGTGTCCTTAAGAGATATTTTGTCAATCTTAAAAATAGAAGTAATGTTTATCCAGTCTACTTGAGTCCTCAAACAGACCGAGTAAGTGAAGGTAGGTAAGAGTGGCAAAAAACTGGCAGCTTAGTTCTACTCGTTTGGCTGCAGGCCCTTGGGCTGAGGTTGCTGGAGAAGCAGTGACAAGAGAATGGGTAGTGAAAGTACTCGGGTACCCTCAGAGAGAGCTGGTTGAATGCTTTGGTGGCAGTGACAGTGCACTTTTCCAGTGCAGGCATAGACTGTCCCCTGGGTCAGATAGGCGAGCCCCAGCTTATCGCTGCTTCCTTATCACATGAAATAACATTGTTAGAATTGTTTTATATGTGCTTGAAACATTTTATTTATTTTTAATGTTAAAAGTAAAAATATCCTGGGGTGCCTGCGTGGCTCAGTCGGTTAAGTGTTCAACTCTTGATTTTGGCTCGGGTCCTTGATCTCACAGTTGTGAGACTGAGCCCTGTGTCGGGCTCTGTGCTGAGTGTGGAGTCTGCTTGGGATTCTCTCTCTCTCTGTCTCTCTTTCTCTCTCTCTCCCTCTGCCCCTCTACCCTGCTCTCGCTCTCGCTCTCTCTCTCTCTCTCTCACACACACACACACGCACATATTCTCTCTCAAAATAAATAAACATATTTTTTAAAAAGTCATTTTAAAAAAAGAGTAAAGATATCCTGTTTTTACTTGAGCCTCTTCAAATATAAAACTGCATGTTCACTAGCACAAAGGTTGAAAGTTCAGGTCAGAACTCTTTAGCCACATGGACTTTATTTTATTTCTCAAATGACTTAGCCACGCACTTGCATTGCTTCCCTACTCTATATGGCCTTCCCAGGCCTGGTAGTTTGAACTAGACCTTGAACCGGCCTGGTGAATCAGTGGGGGGATCCTTAGAGTTCTAGGAGTTTACTGTGTTCTACTGTCAGCCTCCCCAACAAACAGATAAATTATTTTTTAATTTAGAAAGCGGTCTAATAACATACACTGTTCCATATTCTCCCAAGGGCTTTGGCTGAACGATTTGAAGTATCTATCTCAATGGAGAAATTTGGCTACGTAGCCATATAATAATCATAAATGGCGTGTTGTTTTTGTCTTTAATTAAGACTTTTCTTCTTTTTTTTTTTTTGAAAAGATAATTGTAACAATCATCCTGGGATTGGTTATAGGTGCCATTTTCTATGATTTAAAAAATGATTCTACGGGAATCCAGAATAGGTAAGTAAATTTGGATCTTGATTTTGAGAAAGTGTTGTTACTTCTTTCAAGCTTATGAAAATCCATTAAGAATTTAAATTTGAGGGGTGCCTGGGTGGCTCAGTCGGTTAAACGTCTGATTCTTGATTTCAGCAGGTCATGATCTCACAGTTCATGAGATTGAGCCCCATGTTGGGCTCTCAGTGTTGACAGTGCAGGCCTGCTTGGGATTCTCTCTTTCCATGGCTCTCTGCCCCTCCCTGTTTGTGCTCGCTTGTGGGCACACACACACACACTCTCTCTCAAAATAAATAAAATTAAAAAAAAAGAATTTAAATTTGAGACAGGCTAAACTGAAGAGTAGGGTAAGTCAGTGAATTGAAAGCTGGAGGGATATATGTATGTGTGTGTGTGTGTATGTGTGCATGCATATGTATACATATATAGTGGTAATTATATATATGTGTGTATGTATGTATATGTATACATATATAGTGGTAATTTACATAGTACATAAAATTTACCTTCTTAAACAGTTTTAAGTATATAGTTCAGTGGCATTAATTATTTCCCATTATTGCATATTTCCATTATTCCATATAATCCACATTTATACTTTCTGTCTCCCAATTTGATTACTCTAGGTACTGATATAAGTGGAATCCTACAGTATTTGTCCTTTGGTAACTCACTTATTTCCTTTACATAGTATCTTCAAAGTTCATCCATGTTGTGGCACATGTCAGAATTTCTTTCCTTTTAAAGACTGAGTAATATTCCAATGTATGGATATATCATATTTTGTTTATGCATTTATCTGTCTTGGACACTTGGATTATTTCTGCCTTTTGGCTGTTGTGAATTTTGGGGAGGAAGAATACCCTGCTCTTCAGAGTTCCTCTGAAGGACTAAGAATCACGTTGACATAAGACAGATTAACAGGAGAAAATCAAATTCAGTAGCATGTGAACAGGGAATCCACACAGACATGAAATTCCAAAAACAGGCAACATGATGCCTATGTGAGCTAAGGAGAGGGGTGGGTAAGGTCTGAGGATACACTGGGAGAAAGATCTTAGGAAGTTGAGAGATGATATTTGGAAAACTAAAGTTGCCTCTTATGCAAATAAGTTTCTTAGGTAAAGACAATCTTTCTTAGTAACTTTCTTCCTGGTATAGGCTCTCCTTTCCAATGTAAATTTAGGCAGTTGAGGGAGCGGTAAAAAGCTTTTCCAGAATCTGCAGGTAATTGATCGCTTTTAGCTCAAAATAGTCTTCATGTCAAAGTAACCCAAGTTGGAGTGACCCGCCCTTTGCCTCTCATTGAGTAATGCTGCTATGAGTGAGGATTTACAAGTAAATATCTGTTTAAGTCTCTGCTTTAAATTCTTTTGGGTTTATACTCAGAAGTAGAATTACTGGATCGTTTGGTAATTCTATCAAGTATCCTGTCTTCCATAGCAGCTGTATTATTTTGCATTCCTACCAGCAGTGCCCAAGGGTTTCAATTCCTCTGCAACCTCACCAAACTTGTTATTTTCTGTTTTTTTTTTCTTTTTCTTCTTTATAATAATAATAACCATCCTGATTGGTGTCGAGTGATATCTCATGCGGTTTTGATTAGCGTTCTCCTAATGATTAGTGATGTTAAGCATTTTTAATATGCTTATTGCCATGTGTATCTTCTTTGGAGAAATGGCTATTCAAATCCTTTGCCCATTTTTTTATTTGGATTCTTTTTATTGTTGAATTGTAAGTGTTCTTTTTATATTTTGGATATTAACCCCTTATCGTGTGTAAATTTGCAAATATTTTCTGATATTCTGTGGGTTGTCTTCACTATTGAGTGTGTCCTTTGATGCACATGAGTTTTAAATGTTGATGTAGTCCAGTTTGTCTGGGTTTTTTTTTTGTCTTTTTTTAAATTTTTATTTATTTATTTTGAGAGAGGGGAGAGATGTGTATGTGTGTAAGCGGGGGAGGGGCAGAGAGACTGGGAGAGAGAATCTCAAGCAGCCTCTGCACTGTCCGTGCAGAGCTCGATGCACGGCTCTATCTCATGACCCTGAGATCCTGACCTGAGCTGAAGTCAGGAGTCTGACACTCAACTGACTGAGCCACCCAGACACCCCATCTGTTTTTTTCTTTTGTTGCTTGTGAGTAATTTTTTTCTCTATTTTTTGATTTGTTTGCCATGAGGAGGTGGATGAGACTCAGGTTTTTCTGTTATGGTTAGCACTTATATTAGTCTACCTTAGCGAGTTTTAGTCATTATGTGCCCTTAAAAATAGTTTTTCATAATGAGACTTTGTAATGAGGTCTAGCATGCTCCAAATGTAGATGCTCAGTGATGTCCAGGACTGTAGAGTTCTCTTTATACTTCATGTGTAAAACTGTTCTGTGCCAGGCATTGTGCTCTACGCTTTAAATCACAGACTCTGGTTACCCTTCTGCCCAGAGGGATGGGTGATATTATCCCCATTTTACCATAAGGATATGAAGAAGGTGCAGTAGCTTAAGTTGAATCTGTTTTGATGTCTGGAGAAAGCTGATTGTTTATGAAAGAAAGAATAAGCATAAAAGTCAATTCTTCACTTAAGTAAAATAAATGATCTCCAAAATAAATGGAATTAAGTAAGTAGTGTTACTCTACGTTGAGATTATTATGGCAGCTCATTTACAGAGTTATGTCATTGTTTTTCTCTTTACCTCTTCCCTGAAGACAGTGTTCTCTCACTTCCAAGCTTGCTAGTAATTGATGATTTGTACCTTCTGTAAATGCCATATTTTTACCAAGCACAGAGTATAGGTCACAAGATCTATAGAGCCTGTGGACCTTTTGTGTTGTGCAGTTGGAAGCTTTTGGAATAAATATTGGAAAACCTGTCCTTAACTGGCATTTTAAAGGGAAACTGGAAATCTAACCATTAAAATTCTTGATAGAAGAATCCAGAGAAATAAAGAAGAGCTTTAGCAGTTTCTTCAAATTTATTCTGGAGAAATAGGGCATTGGATTTATTTTAATTTGTGTGGTATTTTAAAAATATTTTATTTATTTTTGATAAAGACAGAGTATGAGTAGGGGAGGGGAAAAGAGAGAGGGAGACACAGAATCCAAAGCAGGCTCCAGACTCTGAGCTGTCAAGCCTGACATGGGGCTTGAACTTGTGAACCACAAGATCACAATCTGAGCTGAAGTCAGATGCTCAACTGACTGAGCCACCCAGGCGCCCCTTAATTTGTGTTTTTTGACTTAAACTTGCTGCCACTTTTTCATCATTTGAAATTGCTCAGGAGGCTGGGGGTTTGGTTCTCTTCTTTGGGAATGAATTATCCCAGAGAGGCGCGCTCTGCTCTTTCTCTAACCTGTGTAACTGACAAGCTGGGTTTTATTAGTATATTGAGTTTAAGCTTTTTTTTTTTTTTTAATGTTTATTTATTTTGTGAGAGATAGAGCACATAAACGGGGGAGGGGCAGAGAGAGAGAATCCCAAGCAGGCTCTGCACTGCCAGCACTCTGTACAGCCCGATACAGGGCTCGAACCCATGAACCATGAGATCATGACCTGAACTGAAGGTAAGAGCCAGATGCTTAACTTAGTGAGCCACCAGGCTCCCCGAGTATGAGCTTCTTTGACCTAATAGTTACCTTACAGGGTTGTGGTGATAGCTAAACAAATTAATGCATATTAAGAAAAAAGATAGTTTTAAAAATATTTGGATAATAAGGAGATATTACAGACATGGATTACCCAATTGAAAAGTATTAGAATACCTTAAATTCTTTAGTAATAAAAGCTGTATTTACTGTTAAATAAATCATCTTATGATTTAGAAGTAATGTCACTATCTACTAGTTCAGAATTCTGATGAACAAACAGTATTATTAGATATAAGATCTGACAAATTGAGCTGAATTGTTGCATGTCCCATATTTCTGAAATTAGCTTTTATTCTGATAGTAGGCTTATTTGTGTGGAGAAGGTTGCATAGCTGCCTTTGTACTAGGTCTGGCTATTTCCTATTTATTAATTATGGGTTAAACATTTACTTTTAAAACAGTCTGTTTTCTGTCTTCTGTTTTATTTATTTTTGGCATTGAAAACAATTACTGAGTATCTGGACTTTTTTCTTTCTTTCTTTCTTTCTTTCTTTCTTTCTTTCTTTCTTCTTTTTTTGAGAGGCTGTACACTTGAGTTTCTATTTGTTCTCTCTTATTTTTGCATCATTTAAATGATGGGTCACTTCAGCTCTTTCAGTTTCAGCTCACATCCTCATGTCAATTAAATGGTTTGGTTATGAAGGGCAGCCTAACACTGTCTGAGGGATGTTAGCATGCTTTTGTAAGATGCGTATGTCTATCCAAGTGTCTTTCCTTTTTGAGCCTTCGTTATTTTACTGAGAAACAAGCATTAGTAGTCTTCCTTTTCTTACAGATGCAAAAATAAATTTTTCCTTTATAAGCATCATTTTGTTTTCTGAGCACGTTTGAAGCCATTTTGGTGATGGCCTACCAAGGATAATATCAAGGCTGTACTGACTGTTGTGTGGTGGAGGTCTATAATAAGGTGTCGACTGAGGTTTTCCTCCCCCGTCATTTTGCCTCTTCATATCCTAGTTTCTTCTTTACTTTAAAAATGTGGCTAATGGAGGCTTTTTTTTTTAAGCTCTACAGACTTTATTTGGTTCACTATTTCTTTGTTCATACATTAGGAATGATACTTGTTGTTTTTGTTAGGTAAAATTCAAGATAATATTTTTATGACCTGTGTATTCATCAGCACAGGCTGCCATCAGAAAGAACCATAGTCTGGTGGCTTCAACAACAGTTTAAACAACAACTTCTTACAGTTGAGGAGATGAGGGTGCTTCTGTTGTCAGGTTCTGATGAGAGCTCTCTTCCTGGCTAACAGATGGCCACCTTTTTACTGTGTCCTCACATGGCAGAGAGAGAGAGAGCACACTCTGGTGTCTCTCCCTTTCTTTTAAGGACACTAATCCTGTCATGGGGACTCTACCCTCATGGTCTCATCTAAATCTCATTACCTCCCAAAGACAGAATTGTCTCTAAATATCATCTCATTGAAGGTTTAGCCTTCAACATAGGAATTTGGGGAGGACACAATTCAATCCATAGCAATCCAGGACTGTGACTTCCAAACTGTGCTCTGTGGAGTCCCAGGGGTACCACTGTGTGTACAGAGAGATGGTAGGGAGAGAGCTGATGGAGCTCATAGTTCCCTCTGTTTAAACCAGAACAGTGTTCTATTTGATGTTATAAGGTATCATTTGAGGAGAGAGTTTCATGGGTAGAAAATTGATCTAAGAATGTTTAATCGACTGCAGTGCTTTTTTTTCCCTTTCTCTCATTGCAGATCAGGGGTGCTCTTCTTCCTCACGACCAACCAGTGTTTCAGCAGTATCTCAGCTGTGGAGCTTTTTGTGGTTGAGAAGAAGCTCTTTATGTGAGTAGGTCTCTGTTCCAGGAAGGGGGCTGTCTTGTATCAGGGGGTGTTGGTCAAACTGGTCATATCCTGTATTGGGCTGCAGGGTGGTACCTAGGGATTGCCAATGTTGAGAAAAAGCATCCAGAGACTGAAAAGGCAGTCATGAACCTGCGGGACCTGATACCAAGGGAAAAAGGAGTTCAAGATTAGGGCAGAGCCAGCAAATCCAAATGCTGCAGATAAAGCCAGCAATAAAGGGGCTGAAAAGGAGCTTTTGTTTTTAGCAAATGATAAGTCTTAATGGCCTTTCACAAGAAAAGTTAGAGGGGCTTGGTAGAGAGAAAGTAGTGGATTGAGCCAGTAAATATAAGGTAAGGAGGTAAAGTTGACAAAGAATGTGAACCCAGCTTAGCCCTCAATGGGAGGGGGACTAGAAGAAGGCAAAGGGCAGCCTTAAAAGAAGGTATGGGCTGTTTTGTTTCTTGTGTTTTTTAAAGTTGGAAGAAATTTGCCCATATTTACATGCTGAGGAAAGGAATCCTTCCAGAGGGAAAGAATAAAGATGTTGGTGGAGGAGTTTGGAATTATAGGAGGAAGATGTCAGGAAGAGGAAGGGATCTAGAAGTAGAGAGGAAAGAAAACAGGATTTCATAGCTGACAGGGATGTATGGTTGGAGGATTTGATCATTGAAGGAAGAAGTGCCATTTTCTATTTTATCATGAGGTTGGAAGAAGTGATCCAAGACTGCATTAGGAAGTTCAGAGGATAGCAGTGTCACCTTCTTCATAATCAAAAGTGGGGAGAAAGTAAAGCTGATACCACAGCTGAGCTCCAGTGCTGGGAGAGAGGGAAGAGACAGATCTGCTCACTGGGAGCAGGTGCTCAGGGAGCAGAATGGGCGGCACTCGGAGGGAGTTCTATAATGAGAAGAAGGGTGTTGCACAAACCTGCATGGAGGTGACATCCCAGGAGAGGCCCCCACCCAAGATGGTGCCTGATGCTGACAAGGATGGAGGCCGGGTGTTCACCTCCAGGATGTGAGAAGCTGTAGTTGTTAGACCCCTGGTGGCAGCAGAAGTCTGTACAGTGAGCAATCTAATCTGTTCTCTGCCTTCCTAAACTAATGTAGGATGAGTTTTTCTTTTTCAGACATGAATATATCAGTGGATACTACAGAGTGTCATCTTATTTCTTTGGAAAACTGATATCTGATTTACTACCCATGAGGATATTACCAAGTATTATATTTACTTGTATAATATACTTCTTGTTAGGTAAGCAACATGACAAAAGGTATGTGTCTTTAGTCTTGGATATGAGGGCGGGCCAATTTGTTTATACCAGCATGTTTTTGGTTCTCAAACTCTAAGCCACGCCAGTGAGATAAGGAGACATCTATCCATTGTGCACACTCTCAATAATTTCCCTGAGGACATTTTTTCAAGACTTGTCCCCAACTAACTTTAAAAACTTTTTATAAAACTGTATTTTACTGTGAGATGCTATGTATCATTTACAAACATGGAAAGAATTCACAAGATTGTTTGACACTGTGCTGGAGGAGCTGGAATATTTAGTACCATTTATATTTTTGTGTGTGTGCATGTGTTTGTGTGTGAAGATAGTGAAAGATGTGACTTTTGGGGCTTCTTAGTTTAATACAAATACTTGTTTGATAGGTGTGGTTATTAGATTCATCTGTGCATTGTGTTTAGGCTTTACCCCAGGCTCACTGCATCAGAATTTCCATATATTTTACTGATACACATAAACACATACACATCAGAAATATATATTTTAATAAAAAATATATATATTTTTTATATAAATATATATTTATATTTTTATATAATATAAATATATATTTATATTTATATAAATAAATAATTTTTTATTTATTTATAATATTTAATATTATTAAATATTATATATTTATATTATTATATAATTATATATTTTAATTATATATAATATATAATATATAATATAATTATAAATATATATTTATATAATATTAAATATTAAAATAAATATAATATTTATATATTAAATAAATAAATAAAATAAATTTATATATATATTTATATATAAATATATATATATATTTATATATAAATATATATATATATTTATATATAAATATATATATATATATATAAATATATATATATAACTAAAGCACTAAGAAGATTCACTGATTGAATTAAACTTCCATTTTACAAATAAGAGGTGTGTCAAATATTTAGGCATAGAACCTAGATCCTCAGGCTCCTTCCAAAATCTTCAGATTATATGACCCATAATATTAGTCCATTATGATTTGTAAAGTAGTCTTATGAAATTTATTTAGCCCCACCCTCAATCCCAGAGTTATATGGTGATTTGTCTTGGGAGACTTGGCTTGTGGAGACATTACCCCAGATAGTGAAACCACTGGAAGGTCACATAATCTTCATCTTCCCAGTTTCTTCACACAACGCAGTTATAGCCAGTAGTCATGTGGTGATGTCTGGGTAGAACGAATGCGCTCTTGACAAGTTTCCTTCTTAGAAGAAATGGCTGTAGAATTGTGACCACTTGTGTTGCCTACAGCTGTCCATCTCAGGCACTCAGAAATTGTTAATAATTACACATAAAGGAGCATAGATGTTACATAGAAATGTGCTTATACAGTAAGTATAAAAAGAAAGTGTATGATAACTTTATACAGTAGGATGGGGTGGTCGGATAGAGGATGAATTTTCTTTATTCTGATATTTGTTTCTCAAAATATTATAGTGCCATTTGCACAGAGCGCTCTCAAATACACTGTTACCTATTGGATTCAACCCCCTCTTTTCTTCCCAACCAAGGATTGAAACCAGTTGTGGAGGCTTTCTTCATCATGATGTTTACCCTTATGATGGTGGCTTATTCAGCCAGTTCTATGGCACTGGCCATAGCAGCAGGCCAGAGTGTGGTGTCCATAGCAACACTTCTCATGACCATCTCCTTTGTGTTTATGATGGTGAGTAGAAACTGTGCTTCGCTAAGAATAAATTATTTCCCCTTATTCTTTCCTGCAAATTTATCTGTTACCTGAAACCAGCTTGGAGGATTCTGTAAATTAGATTCTCTGCTTTAAGGAGGCCATGTATTGAAGGATAGCTTATATTAGAGAATGTACAGCTTTTTCTTGACATTCCCTAGCCTTTTTGGCTACTATTCTAATATTATTGCTATAAATTTAGTTAGCATTTTGTTGCAAATGAGTTTTTAAAAGATTCTTCTTGGTGGCATATAGTGAAACCTTGATAAACTGGAACTTCAAAAACCAAACTAGACTTTAAACGAAAGACTAAGATGCAGAAGGGCACTATATCATAATAAAGGGGACAATCCAACAAGAAGATCTAACAATTATAAATATTTATGCCCCCAACATGAAAGTACCCAAAAATATATAACTATTAATGAGACATAAAGGAACCCATTGATAGTAATACAATAATAGTAGGGGACTTTAACACCTCACTTACAGCAATGGACAGATCATCCAAGCAGAAAATCAACAAGGAAACAATGGCTTTGAATGACACACTGGACCAGATAGACTTAACAGATATATTCAGAACATTCCATCTTAGAGCAGCAGAATGCACTTTCTTTTCAAGTGCCCATGGGCCATTCTCCAGAATAGATCACAAATGGGTCAACAAATAAAAAAGATTGAGATCATACCATGGATATTTTCATATAACAACCCTATGAAACTTGAAAATCAGCTACAAGAAAAAATTTGGAAAGACCACAAATACATGGAAGTTAAATAACATGCTACTAAACAATGAATGGGTCAACCAATAAACCAAAGAACAAGTTAAAAAAAATACATGGAAACAAATGAAAATGAAAACACAATGGTCCAAAACCTTTGGGATGAAGCAAAAGTAATTCTAAGAGGAAAGTATATTACCTCAAGAAGCAAGAAAAATCTCAAATAAACTACCTAACTTTATACTAAAGGAGCTAGAAGAACAACAAATGAAGCCTAAAGCCAGCAGAGGAGAGAAATAATAAAGATTAGAGCAGAAATAAATGATACAGAAGCTAAAAAGAAAGAAAAGAAAGAAAGAAAGAAAAAGAAAGAACCATACAGCAGATAAATGAAACCAGGGGCTGAATCTTTCAAAGAATAAAATTGATAAACATCTAGCCAGACTTATCAAAAAGAAAAGAGAAAGGGCCCAAATAAATAAAATTAAAAAAGAGTGGAGAGGTCACAACCAACACCACAGAAATAACAATTATAAGAGAACATTATGAAAAACTATATACTAACAAATTGGACAGCCTGGAAGAAATGGATAAATTCCTAGAAACATATACACTACCAAAACTTAAACAGGAAGAAATAGAAGACTTGAACAGATCAATAACCAGCAAAGAAATTAAATCAGTTATAAAAAGTCTCCCAACAAACAAAAGTCCAGGACCAGATAGTTTCCTAGGAGAAATCTACCAAACACTTAAAGAAGAGTTAATATCTATTCTTCTTAAACTATTCTAAAAAATAGAAAAGGAAAGAAACCTTCTAAATTCATTCCAAGAGACTAGCATTACCCTGATTCCAAAACCAAAGACTCCACTAAAAAAGACAACTATAGGCCAATATCCCTGATGAACATGGATGCAAAAATTCTCAATAAAATACTAGCAAACTGAATCCAACAGTGCATTAAAAGAATCATTCACCACAATCAAGTGGGATTTATTCCTAGGTTGCAAGGGTGGCTCAGTATTTGCAATCAATCAACATGATACACCACATTAATAAAAGAATGGATAAAAACCATATCCTTTCAATTGGTGCAGAAAAAGCATTTGACAAAGTACTACATCCATTCATGATAAAAATTCTCAACAAAGTAGGGTTGGAGAGAATATACCTCAATATAATAAAGGCCACATAAACCCCACATCCTCAATGGGGGAAACAGAGGTTTTCCTCTAAGGTCAGAAATAAGACAGGGATGTCCACTCTCACCACTTTTTTTTCAACATAGTACTGGAAGTCCCAGCCACAGCAATCAGACAACAAAAAGAAATAAAAGTCATCCAAATTGATAAGGAAGAAGTAAAAGTGTCACTATTTGCAGATGACATGATACTCTATATAGGAAGTTTGAAAGACTCCAAAAAATTTTACTAGAACTGATACATGAATTCAGTAAAGTTACAGGATACAAAATCATCATACAGAAATCTGTTGCATTTCTATACACCAATAATGAAGCAGCAGAAAGAGAAATCAAGCAACCAATCCCATTTAAAATTGCACCAAAAACCATGAGATATGTAGGAATAAACCTAACCAAAAAGGTAAAAACATCTGTACTCTGAAAACTATAGAACGCTGATGAAAGAAATTGAAGAGGACACAAAGAAATGGAAAAACATCCCATGCTCATCGATTTGAAGAACACATATTGTTAAACTGTCTATACTACCAAAGCAATCTACACATTTAATGCAATCCCCATCAAAATGCCACCAATATTTTTCACAGAGCTAAAACTAACAATCTTAAAATGTGTGTGGGACCACAAAAGACCCCGAATAGCCAAAGCAATCTTGAAAAAAGCAAAGCAAAGCTGGAGGCATCACAATTCTGGGCTTCAAGTTATAATACAAAACAGTAGTGATCAAGACAGCATAGTACTGGCACAAAAACAGACACAAAGGTCAATGGAAAAGAATAGAAAATCCAGAAATGAACCCACAAGTATATGGCCAATTAATCTTTGGCAAAGCAGGAAAGAATATCCAATGGAAAAAAGACCGTCTCTTCAACAAATGGTGCTGGGAAAACTGGACAGCTACATGCAAAAGAATGGACCATTTTCGTACACCATACACAAAAACAAATTCAAAATGAATTTTCCTTTTCATTTTGTGAAGAATGTCTAAATGGCTGTCAGAATGGCTAAAATTAACAACAAAAGAAACAACATTTATTGGTAGAGATGTGGAGAAAGGGGACCCCTCTTAGATTGTTGGTGGGAATGCAAACTGGTGCAGCCACTTGGAAAACAGTATGGAGGTTCTCAGAAAGTTAAGAATGGAACTACTCTATGATCCAATAATTGTACTCCTAGGTATTTACCCAAAGGATATAAAAATACAGATTTGAAGGGATACATGCACCTCTGTGTTTATAGCCACATTATCAACAATAGCCAAATTATGGAAAGATCCCAAATGTCTATCCACTGATGAATAGATAAAGAGGAGGTGGTATATATACACAATGGAATATTACTCAGTCATAAAAAAGAATAAAATCTTGCCATTTTTAATGACATGGATGGAGCTAGAGAGCGTTAAGTGAAAGAAGTTAGAGAAAGACAAATACCATATTATTTCACTTATATGTGGAATTTAAGAAACAGAATGAACAAGGAAAGGGAAACGAAAGAGAGAGAGGCAATCTAAGAAACAGACTCTTAACCATAGAAAATGTGATGGTTACCAGAGGGAAGGTGGGTGGGCAGATGGGTTAAATAGGCGATGGCAATTACGGAGTGTACTTGTTGTGATGAGGACCAGGTATATGCAAGTGTTGCATCACTAAATTGCATACCTGAAACTAATATTACAGTGTATGTTAGTTAATTAGTTAGAATTTAAATATAAACTTAAAAAAAAACAGAAAAATTTTGATTTTAAGATTCCCTATATAAACAGCAGTCAATTGCCCAACTTCTATGCTAGTGTTAGAGAACTGCTGACTGGTTTAAGCAATAACTTAATGGTTTGGATGTATCTACTCCTTTCCAAGGGAATAGCTAAGTTCCATGAGAAACAAAATGGTCTGCAGTGTGGGTAGTCTGTCTTGGGTCCCTCCTGTATTTTGAAAAGGAGTGTCTAAAAATACTGAAGCATTCCAGAACCCACACAGTACTGTGTCTCTGCCTTTCTGCGTTCCTGACATTCCCTTATATGAATATATTTCTACTTACCTTTTTTTTTTTAAGTAGTTACTGAATCCTAATCTTACATGTCCCTTAATTTTACATGCACATAGATGAATCAGTACATGAATCAACTAGTTACCACATTGCCCCCTACAACATGAAGTAAACAGGAATGCTTAGTCTATTAATATACATGTTCTTTCTGCTAGAATAGGAATAGATGTCTTTAAAAGGAAAATAATCAGCACAAACTTTGACAAACTTTGTGAGTTTGAAATCTAAACATTATTGAGAAATTGATAAACCTTGCATGTATTTTCTGTATTATCCAATAAATAACATGTCATCAATACATAAAAATGTCTTGTTTTATATTAGATGCTTCGTCTTATTATTTAAATGTTTGTATATAGAACTTTTAAAACCAGTCATAAAACCATGTTACTCAGAGACGCCGTGTGTCGTATATTAAGCACCTGGTTAGGTGGAGTTCAAAAATATGTAGTCCCTCAGCGACGTCAGGTTATGTCTATCCCAGCATTCCTAGGGCCAGTTAGAAATTTTATATGAACCTCTTCTCATGTAGCCATCTGTTGCTGGAGTAATCCTTCCTGGGATCTTCATTGTCATACTGTTTTATGGTAGCTTTAAATTTTTTTTTTAATGTTTGTTTATTTTTGAGAGAGAGAGAGCATGAGCAGGGGCGGGGCAGAGAGGGAGGGAGACACAGAATCTAGAGCAGGCTGTCAGCATAGAGCCCAATGCAGGGCTTGAACTCATGAACCATGAGATCATGAGCTGAGCTGAAATTGGATGCTTAACTGACTGAGCCACCCCGTCACCTGGTTTTTGGTAGCTTTAAATGAAGGTATTCACCATATTTTATGCTTCACTTCACCACATTGTGCTATATACCAGTTCCAGGCTGTAGGTTAAGTATGCATCCTGACCCCCAAATTATTTTTATAGTCATGCAGAGATAGAATGCAAACGTTTTTAAATAACAAATCATACTGTGTTTTGGAAATAGAGGAATGAGATGTTCAGGATATGATCTGGTGTATGTATTGGTGGGAACATATAGTGTCTGTATCGTGAGAACAGTCAGTACTTCTTGACCTTTCATTGTGTGCAGTTACAGAAAGTAAAAGCCTTGAAATTTAAGGGTCTTCCAATTAAATGGCACATATATTATATATTGTCATTCCCTGAGAACCATAAACAGCCTCAGTGATAGAGAGGCATACTCATACAAAGAGGAATGGAAGGAATGTCCAGAGTTGGTCTTAACAGAAATGTTTATAAAGGTTGTAGGGCACTTAAAGGAGATATTCTCTGTAATTCTTCATGAAATCCCCTTACCAGGTCTAATTCTTGGTATTTTCTTTTTGTAGATATTTTCAGGGCTGTTGGTAAATCTCACAACCATCCAGCCTTGGCTATCATGGTTTCAGTACTTCAGCATTCCTCGATATGGCTTTGCGGTGAGTTTTCCTCATCTGTTTCTGTGATCCTAGCACAGGATTAATTCTAGGATTAGAATTCCCAAGCTAGGGACAACCAGAATAAAGCCTAACAACCTTGTCTCCCACTGTGAACTGTGAAGGTCTCCAGGGGTTTCTTTTTTAGGAGCAATGAAGGAGAGTTTTCTATTAAGCCTTAGATCACCTTGATAATCACCTGAGGTTTCCCCAGTTACCCAGTTGTCTGAAGGAGGTGAAGGGTGGGGAGATAACTCCTCATGAGGGAGAAAGATTGACTAATTGATATAAAGAAATATAGTTGTGTTTCAGTTCACTATGAAAATAGAGAATGGGGGGCCTAGAATACGTATTTTATATTGAATTCAGAAAAAAACAAACAAAAAACCCCCCCCAAAAAACAAAGAGCATATAATACAGCCACTATCTTGGTTTTAGAAAGCTAATCAACTCCAAAGAAAACTGTCTTAATATAGTATAATTGGGTTCCTAACTCCCAAGAATTAGCACTGGTTTTGATGAAAATAAACACGAATAACACAAAAGATTCTCACCATAAATAAACGATAGTCACTGAGTACTGCTGTATGATTTTGAGTACACTGTGGGATTATAAAATTGGGGAGAGAAGAAGGAAGGAGCCAGAGGTCTCCCCTCTTTGTCAACTACTTTACTTCCCTTTGTTTTGGAAGCTAAAATCTCAACCTTAGACTACTCAGTTGCCAAGGAAAAGAATTTTAGTTGCTCTGGTGTGGCAGAGACTGTGAACGTGAAGCTTGGTTTGTTTGTAGAAATAGCAATAAAGATTAAACTAGGAGTACATGATAATTCTTTGAAGTTTTTTGAAATTTAAAACTGTTTACCTTGCCCCATCCCCCTTGTGTTATAGGCTTTGCAGCATAATGAATTTTTGGGACAAAACTTCTGCCCAGGACTCAACGTAACAACAAATAATACCTGTAGTTATGCGACGTAAGTTGGTATTCAGTGTCGTAGTGGATTTGTTTACTATTGTGGTGTATGTAGAAAGCCCACTGGGCCGCTTGGCTGGTGTAGGTCCTTTCACTGACTTCTCTGGGTTGTACACCAGTGCCCATCTCCTTGGCACTTGCTTCAGTGAAAATTGTACTTCAGATGGAGAAATGTTTCTGATACGTTGTTCATTGGGGGCCTTTAAAAAAGATTCATTGGCTGTTTTGATTGTGAGTTTTAGTTTTGACTTTCCGAACACTTGAGTTTGAAATGAGCTGCTTTGATATTTTACCAAAGCCTTGGAATATTGGAATTGTATGGAGTGTGTGAAGTGTATGGATCCATAAACTTATGGCTTCCTGTAAGCCCAACCCAAGGCCAGGAGCAAGAGCTAAGAGGGCAGCAGAGGGGAGGATCGTTGTCCTGCCGCGCTGTGGGCACTTGCCTCTTCCTCCTGCATTTACTAGGAGACATTATGAAATCGAGGTCTACAGGACTATCTTTTTTTTCTTTTAAACTGACCCAGAACATCCTTTTTGAGGGATGTATCCTCCAAAGGAGGAAACACCTTTCAGTAAACTGAGAAAGAAGTCCCATTTTTTTGCATAATGTCAAACAGAAATGCAGATTTTGATAAAATCAGAGGATGTTGTTTTAAAAATTGAATAACCCTTTTCTTGTCGATGATTGTTGTTAATGGTTTGATTTTGCTACATCGATCAATGAAAGAAAAGAGAATGCTGGTATCCAGAATCTCATGAACTATTCTCAAGTAGAATAGAAATAATTCTTAGTAATAGGGCAAATTGTTATTTTGAAGTATTTCTGAAAAACCTGTATGAAGAGAAGTTTTCTATATTCTGCCCACTCTCTTCTGTCTTGGTATAACATTTTTGGAGGAGCTGCACACACATGGCGTACCAGGTAGTCAGTATGGCTGCACCAGGTAGTTTTAGGACAAGGCGCTTTTCTAAACTGTGGCAGGGCCGCTCCATCCTGCTCTAGCTCAGCCCCCACCGAGGCTTACACCTGATTAGGTGGGCCTGCTGCTGAGTATCTGCAGTGCTCATTCCAGCCCTGCTGCGAGAGCAGCGGGGGCAGGAAGCCCTCGCTCACCTCTTTTCCTAGCTTTAGAATTCTTAGCGTGTGTTTCTTTGTATATCTGGTTGGTGGGTAGTGAGCTCTGTAAAGAGCTTTGATCAACTTGGTAGGGGCCTTAGATGTCAGCTGTTAAAACTGAGGTTTTCCCTGTCAGGAGTGAGAGCAGCATCAGAGATCTGAAAACAAATGAATTTTCAGAGATTAGCGACTGAATTCAAAGTGTGAATCGGTGGACTTGGCTAAGTTCCTTAAACCTTAGTCTCTTCATCTTTTTAAATGGGTATAATATTTATTTCACTGGGTTGTTTCAGGGATTAACTAAACTGTTACATATGGAGTGCTTAGCATAGTATCCAGCAGAATTGTAAGCCCTCATTGTTACCCATTATATATAAAGGCATAGTTCTTTAAGACTTGGAACCTATGGGAACTGTGAATACATTAAGAGTAAAACTTGACAGATAACTAAGGGTAAAGTTACATTCTTTTTCTGTTGAATTTCAGATGTACTGGCGAAGAATTTTTGGTAAACCAGGGCATCGATATCTCCCCTTGGGGCCTGTGGAAGAATCACGTAGCCTTGGCATGCATGATTGTTATTTTCCTTATAATTGCCTACCTAAAATTGTTATTTCTTAAAAAATTTTCTTAAATTCTTCTTGAATTTACATGATTTATGTGCACATTAAATAGGGAGTGTCTTGATTTATTTTAAGCATTCAATGAAGTGTTTTTGTCGTCTCTTCATTTGGCATCATACTGTTCAGCAAGAATTATTTTTCTAGAAACCGCAGCGAACTGATTTATACATGAAAGAACTCAAGTCATAAACTAGTGATATTATGGACTGTGTATTAGTTCATCTGGTCATACAGTAACCATGGGGAAGACATCTAGTTTATCAACCTAAAACAGAATTGAATGCTGGGAACTTGTGACAAGTTATTAATATTTCTGGTATTAGTTTCCTCATCTTTAAAATGAATAGAGAGTTCATTGCCCTCCAGCTCCAGTATTAGATGAATCTGTGATTTGCCATTATTTAATAAATCATAATAACAAATGTACAGATGCAGTGGTGGAAGTACGAAATCTAATCTATGTTGGAAAAACCCAGTGTTATTTATAGGGCAAAAAAACCCCATTGTGATAGAAAAAGCTTTGATGAGCCTTTTAAGATTATTAGAACGTACTGAGATTTCTCTAGTGGAATCAGAGCACCTCAGGGGTCTCTGCTGGCCTTTGTAGGTGTGGAGGACTGGGAATTGTGACCCTTGCTGGAGCAGTTCAGTGGTCTGTGATCAGGGCAAGGATCAGAGCCTCTTGGGGCACTTTGCTCAAATACAGATGGCCAGGCCCTATGAGCCCCGCTGCATCAGCATCTCCAGGGTTACTCCAGAAAGCCCTGCCCATGCCAGGACCTGGTCATTTCCAAGATTCTCTCTGCCTCTGAAACTTAGTTATGATACACTACCTGTCATAACTGCCCCCTACAGACTTTTTCATTCCTACATATACATCTCTTATTCACGGATCTTCTCTTTGTTCTAACCCTTATCAGTAATAGGGAACTATTTCTTAACTTCTTTTTTTTTTATATATAATTTTTTTTAATGTTTATTTATTTTTGAGACAGAGAGAGCACAGGAGCAGGAGAGGGGCAGAGAGAGAGGGACACACAGAATCTGAAGCAGGCTTCAGGCTCTGAGCTGTCAGCACAGAGTCCGACATGGGGCTCAAACTCGTGAGCTGTGAGATCATGACCTGAGCTGAGGTAGGACACTTAACTTAGTGAGCCACCCAGGCGCCCCTTAACTTCTTTTTTATTGAAGGGTCATGTGGGGAAAAGTGTAGTCCAGTGAAGTATCAAAAAAGGAACATGCTGGTGGAGCTACCAATCTAGGCAAAGAAACAGGACGTTAGCAGTGCATGGATGCCCGCCGCATGCCCCCTCCCGATCACTACTTCCTTCTCTCTGTGCTATTTCTGAAATGATGCTTGTATACTCCTCCTTGTTGCTGTTCTCATGTTTTGTGTTCCTGTGTGCATAGGTCCAGCCTTACTTAAGTCCTTTCCTCCCCCTTTTAATGAAGTATTAATTCTGGAATAATTTTAGATTTAACAGAAGAGTTGCAAAGGTAGTATGGAAAAATTCCCAGATATACTTTACCCAACTTTCCTTACTAACATTTTATATATCATGGTACATGTCAGAAGTAAGAAGTTAACATTGGTACATTATTATTACTTAAACTACACACTTTATTCAGATTACACTAACATGCTTAGTCATTCCAGGATCCACTCCAGGGGATCGGATTGCAATGAATCCTCCTTTTTATGAAAGTAAACATTTTTCAGAATTGAGGTTGAGGATCACCAGTGTGGACCCTTTGCAACTGGTCATCTTGGAGTATCACTTAGTGTCATTGGGTGCCCTGCCATATTGTCACAATATCAGTCCAGGGAGGGACATAACATTATATATATATATATATATATATATATATATATATGTGTGTGTGTGTGTGTGTATGTGTATATATATGTGTATATATATATATTTCATAACATTGTATTTTTCAGAAACTTTTTTTAATGATATTTCATTAATGCACTGTCTTGTAACATGTTGTCACACACTCTTTTTACCCTATTATGTGACCATTAGGGTTAATCAGTTTTTCCTGTTCTTGGTGTATAACTCTGGCTTCCTCATAGTTCTCTGTATACAGTCTTCTCCCATTATACAGAGAGTAATATCTGTGCTTCACACACAAAATACACTTAACAGAAGAAACAAAACAGCCCAATATATTAACACTCACTTTTAATAAATTTTTTTTTTTCCAACGTTTTTTATTTATTTTTGGGACAGAGAGAGACAGAGCATGAACGGGGGAGGGGCAGAGAGAGAGGGAGACACAGAATCGGAAACAGGCTCCAGGCTCCGAGCCATCAGCCCAGAGCCTGACGTGGGGCTCGAACTCACAGACCGCGAGATCGTGACCTGGCTGAAGTCGGACGCTTAACCGACTGCGCCACCCAGGCGCCCCAACACTCACTTTTAAAATAAGAAAGAGGGTCATGGTTCAGTGTCTGACATCCTCTCAGGTCATGATCTCATGGTTATTGAGTTCGAGCCCCACATCCAGCTTGCTGCTGTCAGCCTGTCAGAGCAGAGCCCACATTGGATCTTCTGTCCCCCTCTGTCTGCCCCTTCCCCACTGGTACTCTGTCAAAAATAAACAAACATTTAAAAAATGAAATAAAAAAGAATTTAAATGTATCCTCTTATACCTATCATCCTTTTATAGTGCAATTTCCTTATATCCTTTTTAAATTTTTTTTAACGTTTATTTATTTTTGAGACAGAGAGAGACAGAGCATGAACAGGGGAGGGTCAGAGAGAGGGAGACACAGAATCTGAAACAGGCTCCGGGCTCTGAGCTGTCAGCACAGGGGCCCGATGCGGGGCTCGAACTCACGGACCGCGAGATCGTGACCTGAGCCAAAGTCGGCGCTCAACCGACTGAGCCACCCAGGCGCCCCCCTTATATCCTTTTTATATAATTCTGTTTTTAATTATTATGGTAAACCTATAACATAAAATTTGCCATCTTAACGGTTTTTAAATTAAGGACCATTTTTAAAAGTAACGTAAAAGCGTATATCCTATAAAGTATAAAAGAACATACTAATTTATAGAAATTTAGAAATCAGACTATGTCTATATCCTTTTGAATTTTGTTTTTATTTTCTTGGATGTCAGAAGTACTAATCTGTAATGGGAGAAGATATATTAATTTGGTTTAAAGTAAAAGAAACCTGGGGCACCTGGGTAGCTCCGTTGATGGGGCATCTGACTTTGTCTCAGGTCATGATCTCGTGGTTCTTGGGTTCAAGCCCAAAGTTGGGCTCTGTGCTGACAGCTTGGAGCCTGGAGCCTGCTTCAGATTCTGTGTCTCTTCTTTCTCTTCCCCTCCCCTGCTCACAGTCTGTCTCTCTCTGTCTCTCAAAAAATAAAATGTTAAAAATTTTAAAAAGAAAGGAAATCTCAGGAATAAATGAAAAGTGTTAGCTACTGTTTATACTCTTCCCATTGCTGTCGTGGGGCTTTTACAAAAGGGTGCAGGAAGACTCATTGTGGAAGGCTCCATGGTGTGTTAGGTGAGGCAGCAAGAAAGGAAAGGAAAATGGGTGGCTTGAAGAGAGTTGTTGAAGGGGCAGTGGACATACTCCTCTGTTTCTTCGTCTTGGAAGCCATTCTTCATGGTCTTTAGATTTGAATTACATTAACCTCAATACCTCAATGTTTACATATATTTGAAAAGCAGCATTACTCGTATTTATATGAAATCTTTAGGCCTCCCCAGTGCCTGCTCAGTGCGCCCCAGATCAGACTAGCAGAGCTGGCACAGATGCCATTCTTGGGTCCAAAAGCTTGGGCTCTCGCCAATGCTGATGTCCTGATGGCCACTCCTGATGATGCCTCAGCTGTTAAAATGTTGATGAACCAGATTTCTAAGAAATTTTCTGGTAATTTCACTAAGATACTTTTCAAGATATTCTATTGAAACCCTGTTTCTGTATTACAGAACAAATATGTTGCCTCCTAATAATTTACTCTTCCATAAGAGATTTGGCTACCAGTTGAGATGAGGGAGGCCTCACTGGGTTTGTGGGAGAGTGTGTTTTGCATGTTTAGGAATTGGGACTTTATTTTTTTCAGTGTATGCAAGGGGCATTATGCTCTGAGGAATTAATTCACATGAGCCATCCTCAGAAGGGGATTGGTAAACCAGAGCACCAGTTTACTAATTTATTTATTTATTTATTTTTTTTTTTATTTTTTTTTTAAATTTTTTTTTTCAACGTTTTTTATTTATTTTTGGAACAGAGAGAGAGAGACAGAGCATGAACGGGGGAGGGGCAGAGAGAGAGGGAGACACAGAATCGGAAACAGGCTCCAGGCTCCGAGCCATCAGCCCAGAGCCTGACGCGGGGCTCGAACTCACGGACCGCGAGATCGTGACCTGGCTGAAGTCGGACGCTTAACCGACTGCGCCACCCAGGCGCCCCCCAGTTTACTAATTTAAACAGTAAAATGTTACATAGCCATTTACCTGTGACATTCTTCTCTCAGGTGTGAAACTGAAATCAGAGGATTCTTTGGGCTTAGGATTTAAGGCTAATTTAGACAATGTCCACTACATCCATAGGAATTTGTGTGTCAAGCAAACCTGAATCGTTGCAAGAGCTCATCCTCACCAAGTCCATTCAGGAGGTAATCCGTAACTGCCTCACCGTCCGAGGTTTGTGCTTATTCTCAGTGGAATAAAGATCCCAAAGAAAACCTGGAACCCCACCAAACATAGCTACTGTCTTGCTGTACCTGCTGGCCTTCTGTCTCTTGTTATACACATTAAAAAAATGGTTGACTCACATGTTGCAGCCTACTTTCTGTCCCCATTGAACAATATGACTATAAGATACCTCTATTCTAAATTGGAGTAACTCTGTGACTGTGAGATTCCACATTTCTTTGCGGTTACCCAGGGTTTCCCAAGCTTGCCTGGTAAGAATCAATGGTCATCTGGATGCTTATGGAAGGAAGGAAAGAAAGAAAAAGCTATTTTTTTTCCCATCTGTTGAGAAATCTCTGAGGAGTGAGCATAGGAATTCCAGGTGATTCTTTGGGATTATACTGATTTAGGATTGTAATAACCAGTTAAGGTCATTTAACCCTACATTCATTATAATTTGATCTTGATCTAATCGGTGTGGCAATTGCCTTTAAAGGCATATATTTTGTATCCACCTAAATACTGGACTCACATCTAGAACTAAGTGAGCTCATTAACATCACCTGATCTTCAAACTTTTTTTAAGCTGAGGAATCATTCTTGCACCTGGTAAATCCCCCAAAAACAGCACCTATGGGACTCTCATAAGTGACAGCTGGTGATGATTTGGCCGCCTCTCTACAGTTACTCATGTGTCACCCAGGTTTGTGACCTTGATGGACTTATTTAGCTTAATGTGTATCTTTCTCTTTTTATTTTTTTTTAATGTTTTCATTTTTGAGAGACAGAGTGTGAGCAGGAGAGGGACAGACACACACACACAGAATCTGAAGCAGGCTGTAGCCTCTGGGCTCTGAGCTGTCAGCATGGAGCCTGACGTGGAGCTTGAACCCACAAACTGTGAGATCATGATCTGAGCTGAAGTCGGTGCTAAACCGACTGAGCCACCCAGGTGCCCCAGTCTGTATCTTTCCTATCCATAAAATAGGGATTCTAATAGTTTCTATCTCTCTAGAAGTGTGAAGATCAAATAAGGTAATGCATGTAAAGTGCCTAGAAGTACTTGGCTCATAGGATGTCCTCAATACATTTTCGCTATTACTGCTACATCCCATAGGACATCACACTGGTTATTAGCGTCATGCTAGTGCCAGTTCATGGATGACACCCTGCGCAGGGACAAGAGCACCATTCTCCAGGACATGTTCTATGCACTAAACCAGGAGTTAGCAAACTATGGCCTGCAGGCCAAATCCCGCCCACTGCCTGTTTTTGTAAATAAAACTTCACTGAAACACAGTCACGCTCATTCGTATTAGTATTGTCCATGGCTGCTTTTGCACTATGATGGCACAGGAGTTATGACAGAGACTACTGTGGCCCATAATGCCTAAAATATTTACTATCTGGCTCTTTATGGAAAGTTTGCCGGTCCCTGTATGAGACCAAGAGTTCCTGTTCCCAGCATTTACAGTGTAGTCACACTATACAGGTCTACATACTAGTGATATTGGCCTCTCTCAGTATCATTTCCTTCAGCCCATTTGCAGGATTTGTGCTTCCCTGTCTGCAGCTGGAGGCTCTGCTCTTTTGGAGCTCCTAAATCCTCATGAAGCGAGCACACTTTTACCTGGGAATACAGTGAGGGTTCCACTGAACCTCAAACTGTCTGCCACTTAGACACTTTGAGATTGGCACACTGGTGATCAGTAGGCAAAGAAAGCAGGTATCGCATTGGTCAACTCTGTTAGGAGAAGCTAGACTTTACTGCTGTATAATGGGGCAGAGAATTCACAGAGGTAACCTGGTATGCTAACCAGGCAATCACAGCCTGGTAAAGGACAAGGACTTTGAGCCCTCAGCAATGAGGGTGTGGATCACTGCACCAAACAAGCAATGCTGTAGAGCTGAAGTATTGGCCAAGAATGAGGAACTCTAGGAAGGGTGGTAGAGGAGATAAGGAGTAACTATGGCCTTGTGAGCAGCAGCAGCAATGGGGACGAGTCAGTTCCACTAACCCTCCTGTAGTATGTTTTCTAGAGATCATAGCTGGGCTCCCTCAAAAAGTCCAGAGTGGACTTTACGTGGACACAAATGGATCTGAGTGGTGCAAAGGGTGGATGAAGGAGATGTTTTTGGTGCTCTGTGGCATACCTCCTTGGCACCTCTGATTTCAGCTGCAGCTGTAGTGGATAGCTCAAGTGAGCTCAGATCACGTCGATAGCATCCCACCTCAAACCTGCACCACAAATCTCTTCACTTTCCTGCTGTGAGGCCTCCAAAGCTGAAAGAAACTCTTCAGCCCCAGTGCAAGTGTAGCCTGAAAGTGTGGGGTGTTCACCCCTCCACCAATAGGGATCAAGACAAAGCCTCAGCCCAGTGTTCTTCAGACGGGGAATTATGAGAGGCATTCTGTAGGGTTCCCAGAGACGGAACTGAGCTTCTGTTGCCTACCTCATTAACACACCAGTATGCTTGCATCTCCTCCTTTCCTGGCTCATTCTGTTTCCTGCTCCTGTTTCCTAGTATCACCTCCCAAAGGACTCAAGTCCTTGTCTTGACTTTTATTTTACGACACTAAAACACATTCCCATTAATACCAGAAACAAAACAAGCATGTGTAGTCTTACTGCTATTCTCCAACATAATACTGTCCTTACAAATGAACTAGCCTTACCCCCAGAAAACCCAAAGAATCAATACAGAATCTATTAGAACTAGTGAAGGAGTTCAACACATGTGCTACATGTAAGATTAATTTATAGAACATTAGTAATTTCCCTTTATATCAGCAGTAACCAACTAGAAAATATAATAGAAGATTCTGTTCACAGTACCAATAAAACCATATTATAAATACATAGGATCATTAAGAAATTTTAAGAAACACTTAAAGGACATTAAAGACGTTCTGAATAAGTGAAGAATTGTTTCTGATAGTGTTAAGATGTCAGTTGTCCCCAAACTAAACAATAAATTCAATGCAATTCAAATTAAATTCCAGTGGGAACTTTTTCTCTGTCCTCCCTCTAATAGGAGCCCACCAAACTTGTTCGAACACTTGCATGGAAAAATAAAGTTTCACAAAAGTAGCTCAGTCAATTTCATAATAAAAAAAAGACCTTACCAAAAAAAAAAAAAAAAAATTGTTGTGCAAGAATATCCATAGATCAGTTTGCAAAAGGCTAAAGAGTTTATACATGACCCTGAAATGACATCATGAGCCAGTAAGGTAAAGTGACTTATTCAATAAAAAACTGGCTCATTATTTGGAGAAAAATACCTGTGGGCCTTATACAAATTTACTCTTGGGATGTATTAAATGTGAAAGATAAAACTAAGTTTAATAAATAAAAGTTTTTGATCTTACAAAGTTCTCTTTAAAACCCCAAACACAATAAAGCAAAAAAAAAAAAAAAAAATGATTTTACTATATAAAAATTAAGGAAATATTGACAAAGTTGTCAGTTGAGAGACATTAACAAGCAAATATTAACAAGAGTCCAATACTGATAAGGTATTAATATTTAAGCCACGCAAGGAACTTCTGGAAATCAACAAAAAAAGACCATGACCCAATAGAAAAATAAGCAATGAACAAAAACATACTTGTTTCCCATCAGATCAAAGTGTAAGAGTTTCAAGGTTTGAATAGGCAGCTTACCAAAAGGGAAACCCAAATGTTGAACATTTATATGAGGGGATGTTCAACTTTAGGAATTAGGAATCAGAGAAATGCAAAATAAAATGAGACCTCACTTTAAAACCATGCCATTAACAAAAAGCAGGAAGCTGGATGGGACTGATGCTGGTGAGGGGACGTATAAAACTGGTAATCTCATGCATGTAGTGGAATCATGGACGGATGCAGTCATTCCGGAGGGCAACCTGAGAGTTCTGAATAAAATTAAATATTTATAGGCCTGGCACTCAGCAGTCTGACTCCTGTTATATACCCATGGGGGAACTCATGAAAAGTCAACGAGGGAATTAACATTAACGTTCAAAGATTTTGAAATAACAGAAATATTAAAACCAACTATTCACTATAGAAATGCATAAGTAAAATGTGGTTGCACATTAGGGAATACTATACAGTCATCAGAATAACTTAATGAAGGTACATACTGCTGAAGAAGTAATGTGTCAATCATATTTTTTGGACATAAAAGAGAAGATGCCTGTTTCAAAGTCTAAACCTTTAGTAATTAGTCTCATGATACAAGGCAAATTACCCCAGCTGCTTCTACTTAGGAAACAGACAACTATTACATCTGTTATTATACCAAGTCTTTATTAAGAAGTAAAGTGCTCAATATTACACATTAATGAAATTCTCAATTGTCGAGAGACTTGCATATGTAACATCTTCTTAAAATCACAGATATAGAGGGGAAGATGATAGGAGAGGGAAAAGGAGGGAATTCTCCATGACTAAAGAGAAAAAAAAGTATGTAACTTACGGGTAAAAAGAAAGAATTTTGTAAAATCGTACAGGTGAAATGAGAAACAAGATGATAATAAGTACATAAAAAGATTTTCTAGTGACCATAATTAATATATGGCACGTGGTCAATACACATGGATACCACATAATGGCTGCACTTCAAATTGAAGTTTGTACATGTAACAACATGGTACACACACATAAATACGTACACTCAATATCCCTGGAATGCAAACTTCAGTACCTAGTAATAAAGAACTTCATGTAGCATATTCAAAAGAAAGTAAAGATGGAAATAAAGCATGAGAAATAACTATTAAAGAAACCCAATGCATATCACTTCTATAGAAGCCAGCTTAGGCAGGTTTGTTTGCTCAGGCTTTAACTGAAGATTTGACCGACATATTCTATCAATCACGTAAACGACTTAAAGCCAGGCATTCAAACTCAGGCCTCCCTTCTGTTGTTCTCCAAGTCAGAGTTAATTCACCAGCAACGCATTCTCTCTTGCTTGTCCCATTAGCTCTCTCAAAAGGTCACCTCATTCAACACTTTTGAAAAATTAGATTTTTTTATTTTTTATTGAGAAATAATCTCTTCTCTATAAATTTGGTGGGACCCTCTCCTAATGAAAACACAAACAAACAAACAAACCAAAAACTGCTGCAAACTCAAACTGTGGCTGATACGTTCTGATCATGAATGGATTTTCAATACCAGAAATTCCTTCTCATTAAAATTGAGCTCCATTTAGATTATACATTCAAGTTTTGAACTGCTGAATCAGACTATTTGAGTTCCATATTCTTAAAACAGCATAAAACTCAAACTTCAGTTTTACAATGTTTGCATATGAATTTCAAAACTCCTGTAAATTTTTGTTTCAAACGAACATATCTGCTGAGTTAAAACCCTCAGTACATAATGAAAACATTTAGGAAGTCGGCTTTCCCAGATTAGTTACAACGTTCATTTCAGTTGCAAGTAAATTGAACCATGCGGGAAGAGAATATATGGACGAATCTTTATACTAAACTAATTATAAGAAAAAGTCAAACTGATGGGGCACCTGGGTGGCTCAGTCAGTTAAGCATCTGACTTCGGCTCAGGTCATGATCTCAGGGTTTGTGGGTTCAAGCCCCACATCAGGCTCTGTGCTAACAACAGCTCAGAGCCTGGAACTTGCTCTTGTGCTAATAGCTTGGAGCCTAGAACTTGCTTCAGATTCTGTGTCTCCCTCTCTCTCTGCCCCTCCCCTGCTCATTGTCTGTCTCTCTCTCAAAAATAAACATAAAAAGAAAAAAAAAGAAAGAAAGAAAGAAAAAGTCAAACTGAGTGACAGGGCTCCTTCTAATTTTCCTATGTCATGGCTAGAGATGACATTTTAACCTACAATCAATCTGGTGGTTTGACGCAGCTCATTTTATTTTTTATTTTTTTTTTAAACGTTTATTTATTATTAAGAGACAGAGAGAGACAGAGCATGAGCATGGGAGGGGCAGAGAGAGAAGGAGACACAGAATCCAAAGCAGGCTCCAGGCTCTGAGCTGTCAGCACAGAGCCCGACACGGGGCTCAAACTCACAGACCGCGAGATCATGACCTGAGCTGAAGTCGGACACTCAACCGACTGAGCCACCCAGGCGCCCCATCACGCAGCTCATTTTAAATGAGAGTGAAAACAGTATGAACAAATGAAACAGTTATTCCCACGGACATGAACTATAATACAATGATAAAAAAGCACAGTATTCAACATGTATCTTCACCATTCATACACATTCTAGCATAATGACTACATACCCATTCCACGGTTCATAGTTCTTTTCCAGCTCATCTTTTGGAAATGTTTGCCCCAGGAAGGTAGTTGAAACAAAGGGTTCCTTTCTTTAAAGCAAGCTATGTTTTATGTCCATAAACCAAGCCCGAGTGGGAAAGAATGCCCCTACTTTCCCTTCATGCACTGGGCAAAAATGACAATACTGATTTTTGTGACTGGAAATAAAACTCAGAAGGCTTTTGACAATTCTCTCCTAGCTTTAAAGGCTACATTGTTGTCCACTGAGAAGACTCATCCATGGTAGCAAGTGGGCAGACCACTCCATGTACTTTACAAAGACTTTTTTTTCTGTACTCAATATTTACACCTAGGTTTCTTATATGAGAAAAAAAAATCTTCTTTGATCCATGGGCAAAGTTTATCTAAAATAAATTAAAGTGCAGAAGAATTAACAGTTGGTCACAAAGACCAGCATCATATGGTGGTCAGGGCATATAAATAGTGTACTTGCTCTGGCCATTCAGGACAGCCCTTTCTCCCCTATTAGGAACACACACTAACACACATCTTAGACTTGGATATTGGAACTCCCATTTGCACCTGCGCCTTCTATTCCGTCTGCAGACTGGGAGGAAGAAGGGCGGGAGCTTCTGGGGCGTGGCTGACCATTCAGTCCCACCGGCGTGCCTAAACCATGACTTATCTGGGAAGCTGCATCGTCAGACTCCCAGCGTTCCAACTCTTCCCGCACTAGTCGTTCCATCTGCTCCCTGTGGATTTCACTGTCACGACCCAGTCTTTCATCCTAACAAAGGAAAAAGAGATCAGGATGTTGGGGGTTGGGGGATGCACACTTTTGTACTTAGAAATTGCCTTAGGAAATCAGGGGGCCAAATAATCTGTCAACATTAAATAACACTGGCGATTTATAGCATATATAGCAATTCTCTGAGCTACTGGAGTGACTTTTTGACTTAATTCTACCCTTCAGTGAAGGCAGAACCATCCGAACAGTATTAAGAAAGTAATACCTCCAGACTATCATCTGATCTGCACTGATCTGCAGTTATAGACATCTCAGAAAACCTCTCAGATGAAACACTACAAAATATGACTACCCTGATATTTTCTAGAATCAGTGTTTCTGTGTCAGATGACCACTTACCTCCGCCACCCCATCCAGCAGCCTTCCCAGAACCTCCCTTCTCTTCAGTTTGGCCCGCTCCATGATCTCCAGCTTCACGATCACAGCATCAATCTTGGACACGATGCTGCCGATGGAATGCTCCATTCGGTCCACTCGTCTCACCAGGCTGCAGGAAACCACAGGTGAGAGGGGGAAAGCCACCTTGTGTGGTGGGCTGCCTTTTCAGCCCAGCTGGCTTTTCATTTAAAAAAAAATTTTTTTTAAACAATTTTTTTTACATTTATTTATTTATTTATTTATTTATTTTTTCAACGTTTTTTATTTATTTTTGGGACAGAGACAGACAGAGCATGAACGGGGGAGGGGCAGAGAGAGAGGGAGACACAGAATCGGAAACAGGCTCCAGGCTCCGAGCCATCAGCCCGGAGCCCGACGCGGGGCTCGAACTCACGGACCGCGAGATCGTGACCTGGCTGAAGTCGGACGCTTAACCGACTGCGCCACCCAGGCGCCCCGACATTTATTTATTTTTGAGAGACACGGTGAGACAGTGCATGAGTGGGGGAGGGGGAGAGAGAGGAGACACAGAATCTGAAGCAGAGTCCAGGCTCTGAGCTGCCAGCACAGAGTCCAACACGGAGCTCAAACTCACGAACCGTGAGATGGTGACCAGAGCTGAGTTGGACACTTAACCAACTGAGCCACCCAGGTGCTCCCCAGCTGGCTTTTCAAATGGAAGTGCTAAGATATTTTTCTTAAACAAGATGATAATCAGCAGTCTCAAACTTTAGCTATAAACTCATATATTGCTGATGGGAATGCTAACTGGCACAAATTCTCTGCAAGTCAACATTGTATTAGAAGTCTTATGTATGTTTAGCTTTTATTCAGGTATTCCATTTCTTGAAAATTTTCCGAAGGAAGTAAGTATATGTGTGATTTTTTGGGCTACCAGCATATTCATTAGAGTTCTGCTTATTAATAGTGGTTCACTGAAAAATGGTTACATTAAATAATTAATAGAAAAATTTTCAAATATGTTATTTTCATCTATACAATGGAATTCTATGGAGATACCAGAAATTGTATGGTGATAGAATATTTAATGGAATAGTGGTATTTACAATATATTAAGTAAATAAAGCAGTTAGAAAACACTGTTCACTAGTGATCCCATTATTTTGAATAAAAAAATTTATGTAAATGCTTTAAAAACATAGAAATAGGAGACAATTTCTGGAATGGTGACAGGAGGGCTTTGTAAGCCCTCTCCCAGTGAAACAACCGCCACTGTTGAAAATTATCAAAAAAATTTTTTTCAAAACTCTGGACATTTTCTTAAGGGTACACAGCAAATGAAGAAGCATTTATTTAAGAAAATCCACTGAATTTCAGAGAGTCTGCTCCCTCTCTTTCTCCCCCAGTTCAGCGTGACAAAAGTGCCACTCCAGTTGGGTTAGGCAATGAACACAGGACTCCCACTCCCTTCTACTCCCAGTGGGGGGCTCTGGTATCTCACAGGAAGGGGTGGGCTGCGCAGTTCTCATCCCTGTGCCTCCACTCCCGAATCCATATTGCAGAGGATCTAATCCAGACAAGAGTGGCAGCGAGCTATGAGGCTCTCTTCCTCCACTCATCTGCCAACTATAGGGTGGAGTTTCCATGCCCTGAGAGGCAAGCTGAGAAGACTGAAGGCTGCCATCCCAGCCCAGTGCTTGATTCATGAAACAGGGGTATCACTCTGGGAAGTAGACCACTGTCCCTGCCCCTCTCTCTGAAGCAGTAGCACAGGGGTTTTGCCCAGGGGATAGTCAGGCCACAGAACAGAGAGCTCCAAAGCTTCCCCCCAAGAGAACTGTCTTTATTTGGAACAAAGTGCTAAGCCTAAGAGTGCTTTTGAAAACAATGGAGATTATGGTGATAAACAGTTAAGATGAAGCTGGTCTGCTTTGGAAAATATCAACAAAGAGATACAGATTATTTTAAAGAACCAAATATAAATTCTGGAGCTGAAAAGTACAATAAATGAGATGAAAAAGTCACTTAAGGGTCTCCACAGTAGATCTGAGCTGGCAGTAGAAAGAATCAGCACACTTGAAGATAGATGGATAGAAGCTATGTAATCTGAAGGGCCGAAGAGGAAAAAAGTGAAGAAAAATGTAGGATACCTGTAAGCACCCCAACAAACACAGGGTAGGAATCCCAGAAGGAAAGGAAAGAAAGCAGCAAAAAAATACTTTAAGACATAATGGTTGAAAACTTCCTAAATGTGATGAAAATATTACACATTGTAGCAGCTTAATGAACTCCAAATAGGATAACTGCAAAGAGATCCACACTCAGATCAGTCAAAATACTGAAAGACAAAGACAAAGAAAAAATCTTGAAAGTATCAGAGAAAAGTGACTCATCATGTATAACACTGAGGTAAGATTGCTAAGGTAAAATTGCTGAGGTTAAGACTGCTAAGATCTTACTGCTAATCTTAGCAGTAAGATTAACAGCTATCTTCTCATCAGAAACAATGGAGACCAGAAAAAAATGAAGGGGAAATAAAAATATTCCCAGATAAAAAAAAAAAACTGAGGGAATTCATGCTAGCAGGCCTGCTTTAGAATAGCTACTAAAGGAAGTTCTTTAGGCTGACATCAAGTGATCCAGATAGTAATCAGAAGCCACATGAAAAAACGAAGAGCACTGGGTACAGCTAATTATGTAACTATAAAAGGCAGTACAAATTCATGTTTCTTTTCCTTTTTTTCCTCTTAACTGATTTAAAAAGCAATTGTGTAAGACAATATGTACACAATTGTATTGTTGGGCCCATAACATACAGAAATATAATAATATATTTGACAGTAGCAGGACAAAAGAGGGGTAAGAGCAAAGTTGTACTAGAATATGGAAATAACACCAGATGGTAACGTGAACCCACAGGAACGAATGAAGGGAACCAGAAATGGTAAGTAGGAAAAAGAATATAACAAACTCTATAAATATATACTTTCTCTTCTTTCTTGTCTCCTGTAAGAGACCTAAAATTATATGAAGTGATCATTATGACAATGTTGTATTGGATTTGTAACATAGATTAATATGTATAATATGGCACAAAACAGGGGAGGAGTTATATAGGAATATTTCTATATCGCCTTGGATTAAGTTAATATAAATCTGAAGCAGATCCTCATAAATCAATTTGTATATATTACATGCTAGAGCAACTACTAAAAAAAAACTAAAAAATGTAGTGAAAAAATTATTAAAGGAATTAAACTGTAGCTCTAGAAAATATTACTTTATGTAAAAGAAAGCAACAAAGGAGAAAAAGAAGGACAAAAAAAGATATGACACCTACAGAAAATAAAAAATAAGGGACCCCTGAATGGCTCAGTCAGTTGGGCATCCGACTTTGGCTCAGGTCATGATCTCACAGTTCATGGATTCAAGCCCTGTATCCAGCTGTCTGCTGTAAGCACAGAGCCCACTTTGGATCCTTAGTTCCCCTCTCTCTCTAACCCTCCTCTGCTCACGTGTGTGTACACATCCTCTCTCTCAAAAATAAACATTTAAAAAACAATAAGAAGAAAAATGGTAGTTGTAAGTCCAACTATATTAATGATAACATTAAATGTAAATGAAGTAAATATTCTAATCAAAAGGCAAAGATTACCAGACTGGATGAAAAGACCAGGTCCAGCTATATGCTGTCTACAGGGGACACACCTAAGATTCAAAGATACAAACAGACTGGAAATGAGAACAGAAAAAGGTGTATCATGCAAAAAGCGATGATAAGAAAATTGGAGTTGCTATAGTAATATCAGACAAAAAAGACTTTAAAACAAAAAAAAATTACTAGAGATAAAGTAGGACAGTTTTTAATGAAAACGGGGTCAATCTATTAGAAAGATATACCAGTTATAAACATTTATGCACCTAACAACAGAGTTCCAAAATACACAAAGCAAAACCTTACAGAAATGAAGGAACAATTTAATAATAATAGTTGGAGACTTTAATACCCCACTTTCAAAAAGTAGATGAAACTAGCCAGAACAACAGGAAATAGGAGATTTAAGTAACACTATAAACCAAAGACCTAAAAGACGCCTATAGAACACTCCACTTAACAACAGTAGTACATACATTCTTCTTAGGTGCTCATGGAACATTCTTTGGGATATACCTTGTGCTAGGCCATAAAAACAAAAAACACATGAAAAACAAAAAACATGTAAATGGAGATACAAACACCAAAATTACATTTTGGGTTAGCGGGAATAGGAGAGATCGTAATGTTTTCTTCTATTTATTTGCTAACTTTCCTATAAGGAACATATTACTTCTATTGAAAAAAAAACATTAAAAGTTATAAAAAAAAAAAAGAACCTGATGATTAGTAATGGAAAGAATTAAACTGAGAGAGGTGGGAGAAACTGCTTTATCTCATTTAAACTCTTGTCAACACAAATCCTGCCAATTCCTTTATACTTACACTTGAAACTCTTCATAAGAAACCCCACTGGAGATGCTTCCCCTCCTTCTGGAGCTATGCCCACTGTCTTCATCATCATCCTCCTCAGAGTCATCCAGGCTTCTTGGGAAACTTCGGCTGCTCATGGGACGTGGTAAAGAGCTGTGATCCAGATCCAGATCCTCCTGAAGAACATGGGATCACTGGGTGAGGAGCGAGAACACCCAGTCCCCACAGAGCTTCACTGAGGGCTTGGGCAAATGGCAAATGGGTATGTACCAATTACCTAGGATTTCTTTGTGGCTAACACCAGACTGTGATTCCCACACTTGTAAATTTCATGGATTGGCAAATTTTCAAAACAGGTCTTAATGACCAGCAAGGGACTGCTAACTTGTTTGGACAAGAAAGAACATTAAAAATAGAACAAAGCAGAGAAAAAGGTAGAGGAAGAAATATATTATCACCTTTTCATAAAAGATAACACATTTAATAGCCACAAAGTTGGAAGGATATAATCTTACAGTAAAAATTTTGACTAAATGCAGCCTTGTGAAAGGTGATTTCACTATGCCTGGGGAAGTTTTTCACTTACTGGCACCATTCAGTGGGGCAGAGTTTAGAAACTACTCCTCATAGAGAAGGAACTTTAGAATATAGTATTCACCTGCATTCTCTGTACCTCAATTACAATGGATATTTTTTGGTTCGTTTAACCATTTATTTTTAATGTTAATGTTAAAGCTTTTAGTTATCCTTTCTGATTATAAAAGACCATGTGAGTTTACTTCTAACAGTTTCATAAGAAGTATTCAAATGGAAGGCAGTAGTTAGTTTTGTTTCATTATAAATGTTAAAGAACAATTAGCTTTACATCTCCTGGGAATCTTTTTTCCTTCACTCTCATGGACACAGTGAGGTGTGTGACTATACAGGTTTCCCTTTTGAAGCTGATGGCCAGAAAACTTAGGGCCAGATTTATAGCCCAATCTTTAATCAACATACATGTATTTTTATGGAAGCATTTTTAGCTTCCTAGTCTAGTTTTATATTTCACTTTTGTTTTACCTCATTTTTTCATTTTGATTGTTTTACACTGATGCCAACTTATTGCATTTTTACATATTATTATGTTATATATCCTTTTTAGAATAAGCTGGGCATTACAACATGAATTGAGACAGAGAGAGGAGAAAGACTCTCAGTAATCCATGACTTAGCATGGTGTCTGAAACACTGTGGGTACTGAATCAAATCATGTTCTCCTAAATGAGACCCACCCTCTCTTTTTCCAAGTCGTCTCTCATCTGTTGATGTTCATGTTCGGTCAGTTCTTGATCTCCATCTTGGTCGTATTTTGTGAATATTGCCTCAATCTCTGCATCAGTATGGCCCTTCCTGAAATTATTGAGAGGTTACAGATGAAATCACTTGTGTACATAGTACAGTGCAAACAAAGGGACATCAAAATGCAGGAATAAAGGAGAAATTGCTGAATCAGGGCCAGCTCTTCTCTTATTAATATGTGCCAGAAAGACACCTACTCTGAAAAAAGAGCATCTCTATGAGTAAGTGGTTGGGCCAAAAATATCCTTATCACCAAGAACTTATCTTTCCATTAAGAATTTCCCTGGGCCTCAGAAAGAGTGATTCTTACCCTTTGAGATCTTGTCGAAGTTCATCAAAGTTTAACTTGCCTCCGCCTTGCCTCAGACTCTCAGAAATGTCATCCACGGTATTTTTTTTCAGTTTTAGTTTGACCAAGGCTTTATGGTAGCCCTGTTGAAAAGATTTGGTTTAGTTTATTCTCTTTTTACATGCACTTTACCATCCATTTACAGTAGTAACTAACTACCTGTGCAGACCTTGCTCTGCATGGTAGTTGCAGGATTATAAAAATGACCATGCAAGCCTGAACTATGTGAAGTGATGTTAATAATCAACAGGAAAAATTATGATTGCTCCGTGACCTTTAAAACCTTTTATGAGGGGCACCTGGCTGTCTCAGTCAGAAGAACTTGCAACTTTTGACCGTGGGGTCATGTGTTTAAGCCCTGTGTTGGGTGTGGGGATTAATTAAACAAACAAACTTAAAAAAACAACTTTTTTGAACAAATCAGGAGACTACAGATGCTGGAGAGGATGTGGAGAAATGGGAACCCTCTTGCACTGTTGGTGGGAATGCAAATTGGTGCAGCCGCTCTGGAAAGCAGTGTGGAGGTTCCTCAGAAAATTAAAAATAGACCTACCCTATGACCCAGCAATAGCACTGCTAGGAATTTACCCAAGGGATACAGGAGTGTTGATGCATAGGGGCACTTGTACCCCAATGTTTATAGCAGCACTCTCAACAATAGCCAAATTATGGAAAGAGCCTAAATGTCCATCAACTGATGAATGGATAAAGAAATTGTGGTTTATATACACAATGGAATACTACGTGGCAATGAGAAAGAATGAAATCTGGCCTTTTGTAGCAATGTGGATGGAACTGGAGAGTGTGATGCTAAGTGAAATAAGCCATACAGAGAAAGACAGATACCATATGGTTTCACTCTATGTGGATCCTGAGAAACTTAACAGAAACCCATGGGGGAGGGGAAGGAAAAAAAAAAAAAAAGAGGTTAGAGTGGGAGAGAGCCAAAGCATAAGAGACTGTTAAAAACTGAGAACAAACTGAGGGTTGATGGGGGGTGGGAGGGAGGGGAGGGTGGGGGATGGGTGTTGAGGAGGGCACCTTTTGGGATGAGCACTGGGTGTTGTATGGAAACCAATTTGACAATAAATTTCATATATTGGGAAAAAAAACACAACTTTTTATCAAAGCATTAAAATTTTCTTGGTGTTGGTTATAAACTTATTAGGAAAATTTTAAAAACAGTAAAGTGAATATTTATTTGGTACACTGAAATTTAAAACCTCAGAAACACTGAAAATTAAAATGTTTTATTTCTTTGTAAAAAAATTATCCAGACTAGTCTGAACAGCACATGCCTTCTTCCTGTATAACATATGATATGGAGTAAGCATCTTTTCTATGTCTTGGGGAGCTTTCATAATCTTTTCTTAATATGGGTCAGCTCCCAACATTTTATCCTTTGCATTTTCCATGTCATATCTCCAAGAATTCCTTTAATGTGAAGTTGTTTGTCAGTGTCACTTCCTTGAAGACATTGTCAGCCTTTTCCTCATAACCACTGCCCTCATTCATGTTGATAAATGTGCTTCACTAAGCTCTTTGACTGTATATCTGTCTATCCATTGATATTCAAGACCTTGAAGGGTAGTAATGTCAACATTTCCACGCCCAGCTACGTAGCCTAGAAATCTGTTACACTGGTTTTGAATTTCACTTTCAGTGTTGTCATTCTTTGTTTCTTTGCTATGCTTTCATCTTTGCTGGCCCATTCTCCTTTTCCATCACGCATTCTTGCAAAATGTCACATGGGTTTTCCACGGGGAGATACAGAAGCAACACAACTACATGTTCTGTGCCTGAACTGAACAGCAGATGCTCAGGGACCAATCCTAGACTTTGTAAGAAGTGATGTTATGCTCACCGGTTATGATACACATCTGTTACTTATGTAATGATTTGTAGACTGAAGAGCCAGCAGTGAAGTTTATAGTCATGCTATTACAGTTAATATACTGTGATAACTAAGATATTCTGTGAGAATTGCAAGTTTGTACTTCTATACTATTATTCATAGTCAATATACTGTGATAACTGATATATGAACTGCATTGAGAGGCTGGTGTTATTTAACTGAACTAATTGAAATCTGTGCATACCAAAACCAGAGCGCAAAGTAAGGACTGCTTGGATATACTTTGGAGATTTGCTAACGTGTAATAAGCTGTTGTTGCAAAATTCAGGATAACACACATCTTAGGTCCCATGGAAGGGACTTTGTTTTAAGAACTGGAAGTTCTCTGTTCAAACAGGACAGACAACATAGTCCTATGACTTGAACCAACAGAAAAAGATCAGTCAAGGAGCCACTGGTATCTTAGCAAAATGATGTTAGGGAACAAGCTGTGTACTTCAGATGTAGTTATTTGTTGTTGCTTAAGTTTTATACTTTAGACCAAATACAGAAGTCACATTGAAAAGAACAAAGTTACCCAGCTTTCCTGTCCTGCCCTTCCATTTAACAATTAACTTCCTGAGAGGGTGCGTGCTTAAGTGAAAGTCCTCAGACCCTTAGGCTGTGGCCTGATGCCATGGACAGTTTTCCTTTGACTATTTAAAAACTTCTCTGGAAGATCAAGGGTAAAGGGTGGACTACAAAATATTTGTTTCTAAACTTTTTTTTCTCCTTTTAAATTGTATTTGAGATAGAAAAAAGCAGAGACGTCTTCATATTTTTCTCTTCCAATTTATTCTGAATTCTGGAACTGCAAGTGAGAGCCACCTGGAGGTGTTGTCAAAATAAGTGAAGGTGATGAAGCCAGTAGCTCAGCTCTCAAGAGTTGAAAGAGATTGTTGAGAATTTAATTCTAGGGCGTTTACGGGTTCCCAGAATTTAAGTCCAAGTTAACAGCATACCGATCTCTAGCTCTGAGACAGAGAACTTTTTTTTTTAATTTTTTTTTTTTAACGTTTATTTACTTTTGAGACAGAGAGAGACAGAGGATGAATGGGGGAGGGTCAGAGAGAGAGAGAGAGGGAGACACAGAATCTGAAACAGGCTCCAGGCTCTGAGCTGTCAGCACAGAGCCCGATGCGGGGCTCGAACTCAAGAGCCGTGAGATCGTGACCTGAGCCGAAGTCGGACGCTTAACCGACTGAGCCACCCAGGCGCCCCGACAGAGAACTTTTAAATCATTCCTGAAATGTAGCAATCTACTCTTTATTTTAACAATGACAATGGATCAGTGTTGCTGTGGAAATCTGGCTGAAACAATGCTCATTATATGTAGAGGATGAAAACAATTCTGAGAATTAGGGCTTGTCATACCTTTCTGATAAGATCTGAGAGTTCCATTTCAGCTTTCTGCTGGGCCAAATCAGATTTAACTTCGGAGTAAGTATCATTGATGATGGCCAAAAACATATTCTGTTTGTAAATCAAAGGAAAGTTGAGATTAAAGAAGAAACCTAAATATACTTTCTAAACATCAATCCAAAATTTGACATATGTATTTTTGTTCAGTTTTTTTTTTAAGTAATCTGATGTCTTAAGAAGTCATAAATTAATAGTTTTGCTGTTATATTCTTTGGGAAAATTGTTTTTTCCATTAAGTCATGCCAAAGGAAAATGCAATATATTTTCTTACTTACAAACCATATATTGTGATACATTTTGCAAAAAAAGATAAGAATGAAATACAACAAAATATTGATGTATTTACTGATGGATGGTGGTATTACTCTATTTTATTATTTTTGCTTGTCTATGTTCTCTACATTTTTTTATTTGACATAAATTATTAGAAATTTAGAACTCTACACAGTTCTTCAAATTACAACAATCAATACAGACAAGTGGAATCCTATGCTTATTCCAAATGTTGTTATATATTACTTGAGATTTACAGACCATGTTTTGAAGAGTTAAAAAAAGATCTCTCCAAATAGAAATACAGTAGGCTTCACAGAAGAGGGTCAAGAAAAGCTTAGTGAAAAAGACAAAGACTTTGGAGTCAAGCACATTAGGGTTTCAGTCTTAGCACTGCCAAGACTATATTGTTCAAATTTTCTAATCTTTAGGGGTGCCTAGGTGGCTCAGTCAGTTAAGTGTCCAACTTCGGCTCAGGTCATGATCTCATGGTTTGTGAGTTTGAGCCCTGCCTCAGGCTCTGTGCTGACAGCTCCGAGCCTGGAGCCTGCTTCTGATTCTGTGACTCCCTCTTTGTCTGCCCCTCCCCTGTCTCTCTCTGTCTCTCAAAAATGAATAAAAACATTAAAAATTTTTTTCTAATCTTTATTTTAAAATTTATTTATTCTTGCATTAATAAAGTGGAAGAAATAATACTACAGATTTTTATAAGAATTAATGAGATAATCTATGTAAAAGTACTTAGGACAGGACCTAATGCATGGTAAGTGCTACATATTTATAGCTATTATTATTCAGTGACGGTTAGTTCATTTTCCTAACTTTTCCTCTCCCGAGGATAATGGTTTGTATTTCCAACAGGTTTTTCTTGAAGCACCACACCCAACTGATCCAGTCCTTCTTTAACACGCTCTTCCTTCACTTTTCCGTTTTGACACATAACTATGGTTTGAACTCAGAGTTGTGTATTTGATTATGTCTGTTTTCCCCACAAATCTGTGGAATTTTCATGAGGGCAGAGCTGGTCTCTTACTTTCCTTACCACTGTACCCCCAGTACATAGCAGCTTGCCTGGAAATAGTGGCTCGGCAAATATTTATTGAATAATGGATGAATGAACAAATGGGAGCTCTATTATTGTAATGGGCTACTAAACCATTGCAAGTTAAGGAGGAACACTGTTTAAGATTCTGTAGCAGAAATGAGAATAAAATATAAAATGCATGTAAGTTCGTGGCTTAATGTTTAATTCCGAGCACAGACCTTTGCATTTGGAGCAACATTCCCACCTTCTCCCTCCCAACCCAGGCAACTAATGTTCTCTTTTTAAAAGTTTCCAAATGGCTGTTAGCTAATGCCTGCAAATATCTTAGGTGTAGGGTTAAAGGGTGGGTCCTCTGAAGAGATTTTTAAAAAACCGAAAGTGGCTGAGAAAGACTACTGAAAGTGTGGGGAGAGGAAGCCCCCCTCCTCTCCACCCTGTCTCAGAAGGTTTGCTTAATTGTGCAATCAGAGGTCTTTTCCTGGTGATGACAGGATTTTGCTTCCTGGCTCATTTGGGCCACCTCTCACCACGGTAGCTTCTTTTACAGCCAGGGCAATAAATTAACACCCGGCAGTCATCACAGAAAAATGGCCAACCCTGCACTCGGCTTGTCATTTCTTTAAAGAAAAATCTGTATTGACTGTAACTCCCCACCTCTCTCTGGGGGAGTGAGGGGTAGAGGAGTGGAGTTCAGGGAGAGCAATTCCTTTTTGTGTAACAGCACAAAAAATTACTTTAGTATAAAGACAGAAGCTAAACGCTTCTTTTCATGTTCTAGTGACTGATTTGACGAAATGACTGAACAATTGCAGGGCACTGCCTACCAGAAGACAACATTCAAACAAGTCCACATTTGACCATTTCAAATTGCCACAGGTATGTTCCTCATTTGGCAGAAGGACACACAAAGAAAACTTAGGTGGCCAGCAGTTAACGAAAGGGTCCACTGCAGAGCTCTCAATTCCTGGTTTTTGTTTTCCTAGTAGAGATTCGGGGATTCAGATGCTCCAGAATCCAAAGTACTACCAATATTAGAGATGAAAAAGGCTTACTGTTCCATTTTTTTCTTTAACATATGATAGAAAAAAGAAACTAGAGAGGCTTAACTTTAAAACTAATAACACATTTGTGCAAGATACAAATGGACTTGCGTGATATTGCTGACTCTTTCAATCCTACCAAGGTAGATCTAATACTCAATCTGTAAATAACCACTAAATGCTTGGACCAACTTTGGGAATATTACGCTGAATTACTGAACTTTACACAAAGGATCTTATAAAATTTATTGAAAATGGAGACAATTTTGTTGTTTTCTTATGATGGTGATTAATGTAAGGAAAGACTTAAATATTAGGGTTTGGATAAAGAACACCCACCGCTGGGGTGCCTGGATGGCTCAGTCCGTTAAGCACCGTACTCTTGATCTCAGCTCAGGTCATGATCTCTTGGTTACTGAGTTCAAAGCCCTGCGTTAGGCTCTGTGCCGACAGCCTGGAGCCTGTTTTGAATTCTGTCTCTCCCTCTCTCTGCCCCTCCCTCCTTCTCTCTCTGTCTCTCAAAATAAATAAATAAACTTAAAAAAAAAATTTTTTTTCAATGGTTATTTATTTTTGAGAGAAAGATGGAGTGCAAGCAGGGGAGGTGCAGAGAGAGAGGGAGGCACAGAATCCGAAGCAGGCTTCAGGTTCTGTGCTGTCAGCACAGAGCCTGGTGCAGGGCTCGAACTCATGGATGGCGAGATTATGACCTGAGCCAAAGTTGGATGCTCAACCGACTGAGCCACCCAGGCACCCCAAATAAATAAACTTAAAAAAAAACACCCACTGCCTAGGTTAAGCTAACTTAAATGAATAATTACTCAGTAAAATATGTAAATGTTAAGATGGAGAACAAAATGCCTTTTAAAAAATATTAATTAACTTAGGGTCAAAATGTTAAAAATGTTCATTTGTACCAAATCAAGAGAATGAAAAGTTATTTTTGAAAGTAACTTTTAAAGCAATTTCTATCCATTGTTAGCTAGTTTTAAATTTAAAATTTGAATACTCTCTGTGGGCAGTCTCTAGATGTGTTAAATATAAGTAATTCAAGACAAAGTATCTTAAGCTTGACAAGCAATAATTAACTCATATATTACTCTTGACATCCTGGATCTAGCTTGCTTTGTCAGTTCCTATTTCTTTTTTTTTAAAGAAAAGAGGAAAAAGAGGAATGAAAAGTCATGCTAGCAAGTGATCACGAAAGTGCTGACATCTGTGTTAAAAAAGGCTGTAAATATGTAAGTAGTCTACTTTTTAGGCAAAGCATTATTTTAGGTGACTTTATCAATTTGCATGTGACCTAATTTTTTTTTACATTGAATAGACATATATATGGATAAATGAAAGACAATGCAAAAGATTATTTGGTGGCGACTTAAAACTGAATCAATGAGAAGTAAAATAAAATATGTATTCTCATCTACAGTTTTTCCTGAGTCTTTTAAAAAATAAGGACTCTAGAGCATGAGAGAAAAAGGAAGATGGTGATTTATGAAGTTTAAATCACCTCACTGTAAACAAAAGTGTACATACCAAAAGAATGAAGAACATAAAGAACACAAATGTAGTGAAATAAATTGGTCCCAAAACTCGATTAGCTTCCTCAATCTCTGCGAAGTTGATATCACCCAAAATGATACGGAATTGAGTGAAGCTATAAAAACAAAACAAAACAAAACACTACAATACAAAAACAAAGACTGTTCAGCATTGATGTAACATTTCCTAAAGATGATTTCACACTTTTGGACCTCTTTATCAGTGTGCACAGCTGCCAGATAATAGAAAATTGTCAGTCTCCTTGGAAAATTCTTGCTAATGCTAACTATTCGAGCAATTGAAGCTTTCTGGAATAAAAATCATATACTTTTGTGCTAAATACATTATTTCCATTTGGTTAAAAAGAAAACACAATAATTATTAGATGACTCATAAAGCAACCAGTTACAAGAATTTAATCCATAATCTGGCTAAAACATGGATGGTTAACTCTAAACTTCACCATGGTCACCCTGGGTCTGAATTTAAAACCTCTTTAAAAAAAGACTTTGAAAGATAGCCAAAATTGTATGCATTCAAAGATCCAATATCCTCACACGCTCTCAAAGTGGTGTTGAGTGGCCGTGTGTTGCCAATGCTGGGGTCTTAATCAGTAAAATCATTTCCCTTTCCGACTTCCATCGAACAGCAACATAATTTGGTATCCCCCAGCACAAAAAGCCCTTTTAACTTCTATTATCATAATCCTCTTCTCCTTTCCTGACTGACTTCTTTCCAAATGGCGTGGAAATGTAATACTGGTTATTTTTTTTTTAGTCTTAATATCATATATGAGAACTTTGGAAAAGGACAGAAAATTCCTACATCAGTTTGAGTTTCTCGTAGAATATTAGAAATACTATTTTTTTTCTAGAAAATAACCTGAAGTTTAAAATACATGGCAACAATATTGAATAAGAATGAAAATCTAGGCAAATGGTCTCTTAAAAGCTACCATTGGCATTTGGTGCTAAGAAGACCTCTGTCTTTGTAATCATATTGGTTTACTGTAGCTGTTCTACTATCTCTTATGACTTTAGAGTTGCTACCTTAAGTTTATCAGTATTATACATTGCCATCTTTACATTGGTGGGTAATTGCTTCTGGGAAAGATAATTAATTCTTATTTTTAAATAACTATTTAAAACTACTTGGTGGTTAAATAGCAACCATAAAGATTTCTTTATCCTTGAGGAGGCAAGGACGGCTCTGATTAAATTTTTCTTTTATAATTTCATATATACTTACATACAGTCTTGGAAGGTACTGAAATCATCAACCTGAGTGCCAAAGACAAGGTATGCCAACTGAGCATATGCTAAGAAGATGATGAAGAACATAATTGCAAAGCCAAAGAGGTCTTTGGCACATCGAGACATGGTTGTGGAGAGCTGACTCATGGTCCTGTTAAAGTTGATGAATTTGAAGAGCTGTAAGAGAGGGAAGATATCAACAGATGAATGGGTAAACAGATATAGTATATACACATAATGGAATATTACCCAGCCTTACAAAGGGATAAAGTTTTGATCCATGCCACAACATGGATGAACCTTGAAAACATTATGCTAAAGTGAAATAAGCCAGACATAAAAAGACAAATATTGTATGACCCCAGTAACATGGGGTAGCTAGAATATGAAAATTCATAGAGACAGAAAGTAGAATAGCGGTTACCAGGAGCTGCGGTGAGGCGGGAATTGGGAGTTAGTGTTTACTAGATACAGTTTCAGCTGGAATGATGAAAAAGTTCTGGAAATATATATGATGGTTGCACAACATGGTGAATGTAACTAATGCCACTGAATTGTACACTGAAAAATGGTTAAAGTGATAAATTTTATGTTAATGTGTATTTTACAACATTTTTTAAAAAGTTCATTATTTATTTTGAGAAAGAGAGAACGAGCATGAGTGGGGGGATGGGCAGAGAGAGAGGAAGAGAAAATCCCAAGCTTCCCAACATTTTTTTAAGAGAGAGAATAATGACTTGCTTTTGTCCCCAAACCCAGCAACTTCTATTTTCTCATTCAAAAAGTACTTGTTGAATGCCTACCATGTGCCAGGCACTATTCTTGGAGTTGCAAACAGCAGTGCACAGAACAAAGCTCATCCCCTGATGTTGCTTACATTTTACATGATGGTTACAATACAGTAAAAATTGGTTTAAATCATAATTAAGATGATTAGTGATATTTTTACCCCAAGAAAGATTGAGATAAAAGAGGAATGGGGAGGGGCACCTGGATGGCTCAGTCAGTTGAGCATCTGACTCTCGATTTCAGCTCAGATCATGATCTCAAGGTTCATGTGATTGAGCCCCACATTGGGCTCTGTGCTGATAGCACACAGCCTACTTGGGCTTCTCTCTCTTTCCCTCTCTCTCTGCCCCTCCCCTCCTTGCTGTCTCTAAATAAATAAATAAATAAATAAATATTTTTAAGAAAATAAATTAAGAGGGAAAAAAACCAACAAGTGAAAACTAGTTAAAAAAAATCCCTCCAGGAAATATTCATCGCATGTTATTAACTGTCATTTATTGTTTAGCAATGATGTGTCAGGTACGGTGGAAAGAGCAATGTGCACTGCCTCAAGTCTTTGCAATGATTTAAATATTGGTATTCTACCCCCAGGTGTCAGCCAGGGCTCAGAGCCAGCCGTCTAGCCCAGCGCTATCTGACTGCCAAATCATATTAAGCATTTCTGTAAACGAGGCACTAAGGATGTCTGTTCAGGATGTTCCTCACAGCCCAGGGGCATGACAACCTGTGGCATAAGTCTTGGGGGAAGAACGCTGGGAGGACACATCAGAAGTCAAGTTGCAATCCCTGCCTTAAAGAACTTAATGGTTCTTAAAGTTTTGGGAGAATGTTTACAAGCAAAACACTAAATAAAATGCTCAACCTGAGGGACACATTGAAAAGGAATCTCTAGAATTTTACTTAAAGAACTCTTACAAATTGTTTCTGGCCACAATAAAATTTTTTTTGAGGGTTGTGGTAATCACATTTCTTTATGTAATTCCCATTAGATTTGGATTATTATTACTATTTTATGATAAAGGTTTGGTGTATTAGTGGTGGTTTTTCCTGAACAAGCATGTAACTAAATAAATAGGAAGAGAGGATGAGATCTATATCCTCTGATAAATCTCAGGCCTTTCAGGTGTGAATACCAATTCAGGAAAATAAATAACTGCTGGTGACTACCTTTTAGAACAGTGCTGTTCAATCAAACTTTCTGACATGATGGAAATGTTCTTTATTTCCATTGCCCTATATAGTAGCCATCAGCTATATACAGACATTGAGATCTTAAAATGTGGCTAGAGTGACTGATGAACTGAATGTTTAACTGTATGTAATTTTAATTAATTAAAATTTAAATTTCAATAGCCACTTGTGGGTAGTAGCTATTGTCTTGATAGCAGAATGATAGAATTTCACAAGGGACAGCTGGGGAGCTACCCCCATTATTACTAAAATTTTATGCATCTCCAGAATTGAGGCTCATTTGTGTATGAAATGCCCTAACCTTGCACACACATGGAAATGCACACTGTTTTGGAAAAGGAGATGAGTCATAAAGGTACTACTCAGAAGTGTATGTATTTGTCCCAACCTCAATTCTAGGTAAAGCCATATGGCCATATGGCCTCCACCTGGGAAAGAGACAATTCTTCCACAGATCATTTCCAGTGCATCTCTCTGTCCCTCTCCATTCTCCCCAACTTGTTCTTAGTTCCCTTTCCTTCACGTGGTCACCCGATATCAGGTAAAACCCAACCTGTCCCTGTGTTAGTGTAGCTGAGGGCCACAGACCCAAAGGACACTGAGAAGGTGTCTTATTGCATTTGTGAAACAAATCTGCAGGGACTAGTTTTGCAAAACCGCAGGTAGTAGGAAGCATCATACACAGTTAGATGAAAGATCACATGAATCCTGCTAGCTTACTTGTAAAATATGAAGCAGCTTTGGCTGGCATTTGAATTTAACCACAAAAGCACATTCAAGTCCTCCAACATTTTGTGTGACTCATGTTAATAAAAAGAAGGGAAAGGGGCACCTGGATGGCTCAGTCGGTTAAACGTCCAACTTTGGCTCAGGTCATGAGCTCACAGATCATGAGTTCGAGTCCCATGTGGGGCTTTGTGCTGATAGCTCGGAGCCTGGAGCCTGCTTCAGATTCTGTATCTCCCATTCTCTCTGCCTCACCCCCGCCCCCACTCTCCCTCCCCCCTCACTCAAAAATAAATAAACATTAAAATTTATTTTAAATAAAAAAAGAAAGGGAAAAATATTATTGAAAATCCAGAACATGAACTTTGTAAATTACCTTAATCCAGACAAAAAATACTATGACAGCAGCTATATTGTTGAACTGTATTTGCCAGTATGCCAGATGTTCAAAGTTGGGAAAAGTATTTTGATCTTCTAGAAACTGTAGTAGCACCTCCACATTTGATGTTCTATATATGTTAATTCCTATAGCTACCACTGACAGCTGGAAAACAAAAGATTTATATATTATTACAGTGTTTTAGAAATATGCAACTTACCTTAAAATGACTATTTTTTCTTACCCATGTATTACTCCTAGGGCTCAGCAATCTACTTATCCAAATCACTCATACAAATGTTAAATGCTGAGCACAGCCATAATACAAGTAAAACAATAAGCTGCTTGCATTCCCTTTGCTAGCAACAGAAATCCAATAAATGCACGTGTCCATGTGCACAAACACATGAGAGATGTTGCTATGTTGCTGTATTACAAAATCAAATTCAAATAGGATGCCTTGTTTTTTCTGCCACTCTCATTTAAATCACTTTCCACCCTTCTGCTTTCTCAGCCCCATCTTGCTTTTTTTTTTTTTTTTTTCCAGTTGCCAGCCATCCATTCCTTCTACTATTTAACAAATACATAGTGGACATCTATGTATACAGCACTGTGCCAGGGGCTAAGAGGAACAAACAGAAGTAAAATGCACAAACTCTGTTCTTAAGAAACTTACACTCTGGTTCAAGACCAGGTACACACACAAAAATAAGCAACCCAAAAGCCTACTAAGGAGTTGGCATTGTACAACATAAGGTGAAGGGTAAAACAAGACATTCTAAAAGGGGTGCTCGAAGGAAAAAGAATATGCTTGGTCTTAAAGGATGGTGGGAATGATGGTCAGAGAGGGCTCCAGAAGGCTTGCAGTGGGAATATGTGTGAGCCAAGGGTTTCCCTCTTGTTTCTGTTCCTTAACCCACGACCATGCAACTTTCCACATTTACTTCAGTTCTGGGCCTACAACATTGGTCCCTACATGCATCCATCATCACTGGATTAAGGTATATGTATGGAAAGTGCTAGGGGTTAACCATCACAACCTGGGCTTCCTAATGGGCTCTGAATCCACAGCAGGTGTGCTGTCCTAGGTGCTGAGACCCTTACTGTCCATTCCTTCTCTCTTCTCATGAATGATGGTCAAAGACCACTTCATTAGCCCTTCCTGAGATGGCTTCTTGATCATGACTCCAGGTGATTATCATAGCAGAAAACTGCCTGGATGCCAATCTTTACCATCTTTTGTTTTCTGTGAAGGACTTCCAGAGCAAATCTTGTATTTTTGTGCTGGTGGTAGGATTATTTTCTTTGAGCTCTCTGAATACACTGAAAATGTTTCTCTATGTTGACTTAGTTGAGAGGGAAGGGTTGACTGACTGAATAACAATAGCCCTTTACCCAGCTCTCACTAGGTATAGTTGCTTTGGTCATTTATACAATATCAATATCATATCAATATACTAAATTTCCTTGAGATGTTTTCTTCAAAATACAGAATGAGAGAAAAGATGAGAAAAGAGATTTTGTAAGCATTTGAGTTATGTCCTGAGTTTTCTCTGGGATTGTCATCCTTATCTACGAAAGAACTTTCCTTCCTTAACATAAGCTTCATAAGGGCAGGAGTTTGGGCTGTTTGGTTCTTTCCTATATCCCCAGTGCCTAGAACAATGCCAGACACATAGCAGGTGCTCAGAAAATCTTTGTTGAATAAATTAATAATTATCACCCTTGAAACCTACCAATCAACAAAATTATTTGAATTTAGACTTTTTAACAGTCTTCTTTTTTCAGTAATTCCACTAGTTTTGAAAGACTATTGTTTAGGTCAAACGGTTGACTACATTAAGTCTATAGATTTCAAAGTCTTTGATGGAAGAAACAAAAGGAAAACACAAAAAATGATTTCAGAGTGGTTCCAAGATGTTGTAATTATATTTATCACATAATTACTTTTCAAGTTTCGGGTGTGCTTTAGCACATTTGGGCCAGATAAAATGAAAACACCTTTGCTTTTTTCATGGGGTTGAAGGTCCAGTGGAGCACAGGGCTTGTTTTGGGGATGAGCAGAAAGCATGCCCTTATTTCTGCAGGGTCAGAGAAGGTTTCAAAGGAGAAGTAGGATTCCAGTAGCCCTTCCTTGTTCTTTACAAAAGCACACTGTCTGAATTATTGTCTTGGCAGTACTAAGAGTTAAAAAAAAAAAAAAAAAAAAAAAAGAACAATAGCACAGTGAAGCAAGTTTTCAAAGAAATACTTGCAAAATCTTGTGGCTGCTGAGCCAAAGAAACTATCCTTAATTTCCATGACATCATCAGTTATTTTCTCCAAAGCAGGTACAAGGCGATTCACTTAGGTGTGGGAATAAAATATTAAAACTTCTATCCAAGTGAAAAGAAAGTGCTAGAATTCTATTTGTATTTATTTTTAACCAAATCTTTCAAATTTTATGTTGTGAATGTTTGTACAAGTGTATACACACACACACACGCTACAAATATATGGAATACATTAGGGTGTGTTGTCAAAGTTTTCACTTATAGGTGTACATAATCAAAAAGGTTGATTGCCACTGACTAGTCTTTTGTTGATATTAAAGGTATTTGGTTAAAACCCAAACAAACCTGCCACTAACTAGCATATTATCACACTTTTACCATTATTCTCAATGACCTAAACTATAAATATACCCATATAAACTAAAAAAGCAGGGTTTGCAACCTTGGAGTCCCAAACAATAATTGTTTTCTAGAATAGTTTTCAATGTAGATAGACTGCACTCTTCCATCATGTAGTACAGAAATATTTTGAAAAATTCTTCCAGTCTCATGGCCTTTCCTCCCTCCTTAAATAGTGAAATGTCTTTGTTACTCTGTTATTATTAATGTATTGAGAATCTGGGGATCAAGAGCTTACCTACAGGAATTGTGTGATGTGACACAAGCCATTGTGCATCAAGGTTGAATGGCTTCCACACAGTATTCTGGAGGAATTCTTATTTTAAGTAAAAACCCTTTATGAAGAGCACATGCATGTAGCTTGAGAGGCAATAGAAGAGTGGCTAAGAGGGTTATTGTGAGGATTAAACATACTTCTGTATATGAAAAGCACCGGGAACTGTGTCTGACACACATAACTTCTAAAGTGTTAGTGATGATTATTATTATTGCTCGTGTTAATATTTGTGCAGTATATATCTATATAGTTCTTTTCAATGTCTTAAGCATTCTTTTATTCAAACATGAGGATTTTTTTCTATGTTTAAAACATATTAATAACATACTTCAGAAAATATTTTTCCCTATTTTGCCAACTAATTCTAGTGATGATCTGATAATGACTTGATGTAAATGCTTCACAAAGCCCAAACGAATTTTTGGTTGCTGGGGGCTGGGGGAGAATAGTGGCCAAGAAGTAGGGTAACAGAAAAGGGCACCCTGATAGGATAATGCATCACTTAACTGAGATTTCAGAGGGGCATCTCTATCATCAGACGGAGGATGATGGTGGAAAGGACGGACTTTTAGGCATGTAACAATTAAACATGTCTTTATATGCTTCAATGTGTAACAGGACTCGGCAAAAGATTACACATTCTCATTGATGGGAGAAAAGTTTGCAAAAATGCATTTCTCTACGGAAGCCCCTGGAAGGAAGTGATTAAGCTGATGTGGAAGGGAAACCATATTGAACAAGTGTAAGAAGTTATAATAGAGTCAAGGGCACGCAGGGGATCTACAAGGTGTCATAGTCTCGACTCTATCCTAGCTGCCTTCTGGTTTCTTGCACCTGATACAGAAAACGTTGATGGTCCCTCACCTGTATTTTGTACACTGTGGACTATTTTCAGGAAGTTTTAAACTACAAGGAAATTTTCTCTACCACCCCAAATATTTTCTGGATGCTTCTTCTTGCTCTAACTTTACATATGTGCAGAAAAATACAAATTAATTTTTGTTAGCAGTTGAAGAAAAATATAATTAACAAAAACCAGAATAGACAAAACATTGTTTTCTGTGTCCCATCTCATATGGCATGCCAAAGCCAAATGTGAATTACTAAGTTATTCTTTTTTTATGTCTTGGAACTTGTGTGTATCAGCACATAGCGATCACTTTAATTTTTTTTCAAGTTTATTTATTTATTTAAAGTCATCTCTTAAAGTGGGGCTCGAACTCACAACCCTGAGATGAAGAGTCGCATGCTCTTCCAAATGAGCCAGCCACATTATTCTGGTTATTTGTGTGGCTAATTGATAGCTTATTATAAATACCTCTCCACTTCTATATTCAGAAGGGTTACTCATACAAAATGAGAAAATAATTGGTAACACTTAAGTTGATATATAGGAAAGAGAACTTTTAGATTCTCCTTCAGGAATATCAGGATCCACAATACAGAGGAGATAGATCAAGGACTCTAACATGTTTTTATAACAGAGTACGGAATTTTCTATTGTTCTCAAACCTACCACAACAATCACAACATCCAGACAATTCCAGAAACTTCTGAAATAGTGTAGCTTGTGAATGCGAATTTCCAGTATCTCTTCCACCACATAGTAAAAGATAAAAAAACAAAAGATAATCTCACAGGCTGCCAGGAAGAAATCAAAAGTCGTGACATAGCGGATCAGCTTTACAGGCTGAAATTGCCAAGATGGAATCACACCGCCTGTTGCTGGAAATTCAACCAATAACCTGCATTGCAATAAGAACAGTTAAAACAGTAACAAAACAACAACAACAACAACAACAACAACAACACATGGATGCAGCCAGGAAAGGACATCCATCTACTCTGTCCCTGTACTAACAGGTCCTAAAATTGTAACCACAAGTCACCTCAAACTAGTGGCAGAATATTTTTGATCACAGCTAATAGCTGTGTTCTTGTACAATTCTGTGCCCCCAAAGGAACAAGGCTCCCCAAGTCCTCCTAAAGAGATTATTCCTCCTCAGTTTCCCCTTTACTTTTCTGTTACTTATACTGCTCAAAATGCTCTATAGTTCTTTTTTTTTCAAACAAGAAGGATGTTTCTTGCCAACTTCCCATTTTATAGGTGTCACACTGAGAGAGTTAAATGATTCACTTAATGGTGCAGTTACCCTATCAAACTAGAAATAGAATATCTACCTCCTTAATGTTAAGATTCTGAAAAGACCTTTAGTTAACTACCAGGTGTAACCTTCTCTTCCGTTACAGGATGCATAGCCACACCCAGTGCCTGAGTATCTAAGACTCAAGCATGAGCAATAATCAGGTCCAGGCAGAGACAATGGTAAATTAGAACTGGTCAAAGAAGTATGAAAATTTTTCCTTCCTCTTCACTGTCAATCACTGTTTTTTGTTTTTTTCTCATTTGATGTGTTGGAGACCAGGGGCAATAAACAAAAACCTGGGAGAGCAATACAGAAACAGCGAGCCTCGTTATAGCCTCAGTGTAAATGTGGAAGGCAGAAAGTAGCTTGTGTGTGTGAAGTAATCTCTTTTTGTCCTGTTCTGGCCCTGCATCTGTTAACTTCTCCAGAAACGTAGGCAGCAACATACAGAAAAGAAGTAATTGCCTTGACAATATTCACTCTTAAAGTATGGGAAGGAAGTGAAAGACATACTCAAGACCTTCTATAAATAGATATTTCCTTAAATGTCAATCAGAGTTGACTGCCTGAGTTGACTGTTTTTTTCCTCTTTCTATTTGCCCTGAAATCATTAGGAAAAGTTCAATAATAATTGCAATCATTATTCAATCATTTCTAGTAATAGCTGTTATTTGACTTAATGTGACATCATTTCCTGTGAAAGTTGTTAAATAAGTGGTCTGGGAAAATCCAACTGGCCTTGTAAAGCAGATTTGAGTTTAGCCTCAAAAATGATCACAAAATAAGGATATTATGAGAATTTATGCCTCTTATTTGGTAGGTATATATATGTGAAAGTAAGTCATGTCAGTGATGTCTGGGTGTTGCTGACACATTCACCAGGAGGATTAAAGTGGGTGAACTCTGACTCTCCCTTGCCTTGTTCTGCTTTTTTCTTTTTTTATAGCACATATTACCTTCTAACCTACTATTTGTTTCTTTTGTTTATTGTTTCTTGTCTATTATCTATCTCCTCCTGGTTTAACACAAGCTCTGCTAGAGCAGCTATCTTTATTTTGTTCACTGATGTGGCCCAAGTGCTGAGAACAGTACCTGACACATATTAAGTGTCCAATAAATGTTTTCTGAATAAGTGGATGAATGAACAAGAGGCCCCAGACAAGCCAGTAGGTCTTTGTTAGTTTCCTCACTGCTAACCAATGTGACCATGATGGCAATGTCACAGGATCTGTAGAAGGAATTTTATGTGCCTTTGGTGAATCTCAGTGTTAGCAGGTACCTGGGTATCCTACCAAACCTAGGCATACCCTCTGACTACCGTGCTTGTGTTCTGATAGCATGGGCATCATTTGAGAGTGGGAAGCTCAGGGAAATGAGTCACTGTTTGATAGCAGAGGCCGTGGTAACAGAGTATATAGCATTGATCATCATTATAATGAGTAAGAAGAGATGTTAGCAAAACACAGTGCTTTTTTTCTGAGAAGGTTCCAGCTTTGGGATAAACCTGGACCAGTCTTAAGGTTCTTTCCAACTCATAATATTCTAGGATTCTAGTTCCCTTTCCCCAAATATATTTATCCCACTGAGCCTTTGGTTTTCACCCTTCCCTTGCTGTCAGCTCTGATCTTTGGTAGTCCTTTAGCCAGCCGCAGGCAATGGTCTCCTGGTCTATCTCAAGACTAGGATATACATACAAAGACACTGAGGTGGGAGGGACCAGCGCCCTTGGTACACACCTGATCACACAGAACAGGTTAATGTTGGCGTTGTATACCGAAAAGTCAATAAAAGTTGCCCTGGTTCCTCGGTCCAGCCAGACATTGTTCTTGAGGCTAGCGACCTGAGCGGCTGTCTCCTCTCTTGTTCTTGACAAATCCAGGTAATAGCCAGCTCCACTATAGGTTGCAATCATTCCCCAGTGGCTACTCCCATTCAAGTCTTCTTCACTCGTGTATATCCAACTAATTAAAACATGAAATGAAAACAAAACAAACAGATAAAATCAGTGGAACACTTGTGGCATTTATAAAGATAGTTGGGGGGCGCCTAGGTGGCTCAGTCGATTAAGCATCCAACTTCAGCTCAGGTCACGATCTTGCAGTCCGTGAGTTCGAGCCCCGCGTCAGGCTCTGGGCTGATGGCTCAGAGCCTGGAGCCTGCTTCCGATTCTGTGTCTCCCTCTCTCTCTGCCCCTCCCCCGTTCATGCTCTGTCTCTCTCTGTCCCAAAAATAAATAAACGTTAAAAAAAATTTTTTTTATAAAGTTAGTTGGTTCCTGGTGAGATAGAGTATGTAATAAATAAATGTAAGTCTTATCAAGCTGGGTAATGTGCTTGGAGTAGTGCTTCATAAATGTCTTTCTTTCTTTCTTTCTTTCTTTCTTTCTTTCTTTCTTTCTTTCTCTCTTTCAGAGAGAGCACAAGCAGGGGAAGAGCAGAGAGATAGAGAGAAGAGAGACACAGAGAGAGAGGATCCCAAGCAGGCTCTTCACTGTCAGTACAGAGCCCAATGTGAGGCTTGAACTCACAAACCAAGAGATCATGACTTTGAGCCGAAACCAAGAGTTGGACACTTAACTGACTGAGCCACCCAGGTGCCCCTAATTTTCTTTTTAAGTTTATTTATTTAGTTTGAGACAGAGATAGTATGTGAGCAGGGGAGGGAGAGAGACAGAATTCCAAGTAGGCCCTACACTGACAGCACAGAGCCAGATGTAGGGCTTGAGCTCACAAACTGTGAGATCATGACCTGATGATTCAATCCCTTTACACTAAATCTAGCCAAAACCTAGAACCAGAGGCTTAACCAACTTAGCCACCCAGGCACCCCCTTATTTAATTCTTATACATTTATTATCCCCCTTTTAGGTACGAGGGCCCTGAAGCTTAGTGAGGTCAATTCAGTCTCGATGCTTTTGAAGGTATTGTCAGGAACCTACACCAGGACTGTCTCTAGAACCTGTGCTATTAGCCCTTAGTTTATGTAGCTGCCTTCCCTGGGTAACTATACTCAGGGGCTAGATGACTCTATGCTCCCAGAGAAAACTGCAGCCAAGAAGTACAAGTTCATCAAGTACCACTGTTGGCAACTGAACTAAACAAGACTCCACAGGGCATTTGGGTGTTTAATCCACAAGTATTGAGAGAGGCTCTCTTAGGAACCAGAGGCTTCTTTCGCATTAACAGGGATATAAAGATGGACCAAGTTCCTTTCCCTCTCACATTTATAGTAAGTAGGAAGATAAAAGTTGTAATTAAACAATTAAAATACAAGGTAGATGGATGATAAATCCAACAGAGAAGTATAGAGAAATTGCTCTGGCAGATCCTTGTCTGGGGTCCGGCAACAGCAAAGGTGCATAGAGAAAGCTTTGGGAAGAAGCCACAGCAGACCTGGGCTGTGAAAGATAAACAGGATTCAGGCAGGTTTAAGTGGATGAGAAGGGCATTTTCAAGCCTGAGCCAGGTGAGGCCGGAGAAGTACAAGGCATCCAGCTGGTAGTTGAGTTCAGCTCCCATATGATGAAGAAAGAAACGTTGAAAGGTAGACTGTGATCAGATTGTGAAGAGCAAGCACGAAGGAGTCACTGAGGGAAGGTTTCTGAGAGGCACTGAACGGAGTTCCTCTGGTGGCTGCAGGAAAGACTGGAGTGGTGAGGAATAGACACCTCATGTGCAGAAAAGCTGCCATAGCAGGTCTGAGATGGCCCTTTATTCGGAAGGCCTGCTTGCAAGATTGGGCCTTGGCTGCTCTGAACCTTGACTGATAAACAGCTCCCTATATTGACATAAAACTTTGATACATAAGAGTGGCTAACTGTGCCTAGCCTGTCTGTACAAACACAGTGGCTTATGCTCAACACCTTCTTTCCTCCTGGGAGTCTGGGATTTGGGTACATGCCAGGCAGTGGCTGCCTATGTGACCAGAAGCCGATAAATACCTCAGGCAGTGAGTCTCTAATGAGCCTCTCTGACAGATATTGTTGGGACTCGTTACTGGAGGAATTCGGCATGTCCTATGGGACTCCACCAGGAGAGGACTTTTGGAAGCTTGCACTTTGTTTCCTCCAGACTTTGCCCCACACGCCTGTACCTTCTTCTGCTTTTGCTTTTATCTTTTCACTGCATTAAACCTTAGCCACAAACATGACTAGATGATAAATCCTGTGAATCCTTCCAACAAATCCCTGAGCCAGGGTGTGGGCCTGGGGGACCTAACACAGCTCAGTTAGCAGTCCCTGCAATAGGCCAGACATGATGAGGCCTGAGCCAGATCAGTGATAGGAAGATAGGAAGACAGACAGGAAGGACAGAGATAGGACACTGCAGTGACCGTCAGAAGAACTTGGCCTCTGATTTGGAAGTTGGGGCAAGGGAGAAGTGACATCTGAAAAATGATTGGAGGCTCTTTGAATAATGCAAAGGAGAACAGACCCGATAAGAAAGTGAGGAATTCAGTTTGGTCAGACTGAATTATAGGAGCTGGTGGGACATTGGTGGGATATAGTGTTATTTTTTGTTTTCTGTCACTAGAACACAAGCTCTGTGAAGACAGGGGATTTGTTTCTGTTTTGTTTCTTGCTGTTTTGTTGCCCTAGCCAGCACCAAGGGCATTTCTAGAAAAAAGAGACCTCACTGGGAAAATGCCTGGCACAAGTAAACGCTCGGTACATTTGATGAAGAAATGATAAATTATCAAATAGGGATGAGAGAGGAAGTCAACTGAGTGTCAAGGGAAAAAATGTACAGAAAGAAAAGATCTGAATATAGAATGAACGTAGGAATAAGACAGAAGTGGGAGGGGTTAAGAGGAGGATTACAGAATGAAGGGAACTCAAGCATCACTCTCAGAAGTCACAAGAATGAACAATCAACACCGCCAAGTTCTGCAGAGATGCCAAATGGGATGTACATAAGAATGGGTCAGTGGGTTGGCAAACTCAATAAATCCACTGGTGGCTTCTAAGAGAGATGTCCAAAGCACAGGTTTAAGCTTTAAGGGGTGAATCAATGGTAAGGAAATGGACGTGGCGAGTGAAGGCTATTCTTGCCGGAAGTTTGGAGTTCAAGGGAAGGAGGAATGGGAGTAATTTGAGAATAGGGCAGAATCAAGGGGTGGTTTAGACACATGGCAGTCCATCCATGGTGGATGGACATCACCCACTCACCCATGCCTCCAGCAGACATTTACTGAGTAGCTTCAGACAGCAGGCAGTGCTCAAGGCTTTGAGAATACAGCAGTGAACAAAATACAGTCCCCACCCTCAAGAAGCAGGAGTGCTGATAAGGAGCTGATGGTGGCAAGGAGCCACCCTAACAGTGTAATTAATAGAGAAGAAGCAATGTGGTTTAGTAGAAGAAACATGGGTTTTGGAGTCAAGCTGGTTTAAGTGCTGTGACACTTTGGGTAAGTGAGCTTCAGTTTTTTCATCTACAGAACGGAGATGACACCTATTTTCAGAGTTGTTTTGTGAAAAGCAGATGAGATAATGCATGAAATCCCTTCTTAAGTAGCGTCTGGTAGTGGCTGTATCCATTTCTCTCACTAATGATATGAAATTGAGTAAAATATTAGACAAAGTACCATAGTTTAAGGGCAGGAACTAGAAAAAGGAGCAGTAGACAAAATCATTACCAAACCTGGAAGAAATGTCTTTGGGATGATTCAATCCCTTTATGCTAAATCTTCTGACGTTTACCTAGTTTGTTCCTTACGGACCCTGGGACTAAATAAAATATGCATCGGATGATAAACAAAGAATCTGATCATTGGAGAGCTGTTTGCCCCCACAGTATAATTGACAAATCTGGAGTGTGGGTGTCTCAGTTCCCAAGAAAGGGATCTAGGGGAACTGATAGAATTAGGTTAGAAAAGTTTAGAAGACACTTCTAACCATAATGACTCACTCAGGGGCAGTGACCCTAAGAGGGCCACCTTGGGACCGCTTGAGAGCTCTTCTTAAATCTTTATAGTAACTACCGTAATTCTAAAAGTAATGACTATCCTCCCTTAACACACAAGATATTTTAAGTATGGTTACAAAAGAATACCAAAAATCCCTGCAAATACCCACAATGACAATACATACTCAACATCATAAACACATCTTTGAGAGGACAGGCTTTAAACCAGACAAAAAACTGCCTCCCAAGCTTATTAGACACTTTAAATAACTGTACTATGAACAAAGATATATTTGTAAATTCTAGTAAGATGAGAATTTCTGTACCAGAATAATTTCCAGTAATAACCTAGTGAATTATATCAATGGATCTAGAAAAATAGGAACGAGGCATCTTAAAAGAAACCACCAAAGGCCCAGATAGCCTCTTTCTTGTGGGCCATGTTTCTTGTGTCAACAATTTAGCCTGTTGAAATATTTGTGTGCAGAAATTGAAGGGGGTAAAAAGTAGAGAAAACCTGAGAAACCAAAAGTCAATTTGGCCATCGCCTCAAGTGTAAGCACTGAAGGCTCACTTAAAGCATCTTCTCCTTGGTTGGGGTTAGAGAATAAATGATGAATGAATGAATGAATGAATGAATGTCAGTGAGAGGCAAGGACACATGGCAACGGGGCACAGACACTTACGCCGTTCCATTTCTTGGACCGAACGGAGCCCTGTCTTCACTACTGACAGAGTAGACATCATAGCACTCTTTAATCTCATCTCTCAAGTCCTGGGGGATAGAACAGGACCCGTTCCTGACTTTGAGCTGCCGTATACGTGGTACGCCTAATAGGAGGTTCTCGTAGTAGATGAAGCTTCGGTTGTCGGCGTCAGTATTGTTGCTGGGTTGTGTCTTCCAGTAAAGCCCATCCAATAAGGCACCTTCTGTGAACTGAAAGTGAAGGAAACATTTAAAAAAATTTTTTTTAACGTTTATTTATTTCTGAGAGAGAGAGGGACAGAGACAGAGAATGTGGTGGTGGGGGGTGATGGCGCAGAGAGAGAGGGAGACACAGAATCCAAAGGAGGCTCCAGGCTCTGAGCTGTCAGCACAGAGCCCAGTGAGGGGCTTGAACTCACGGACCATGAGATCATGACCTGAGCCAAAGTTGGACGCTCAACGGACTGAGCCACCCAGGTGGCTTCACCCCGTGAAGGAAACATTTTTGAAAAGTTCTTTGAAAAGCTCCAAGCTTAGCGGCTTGCTTTGCACTTTCCTGGAATGTTTGCATGACCAACAGTTTGGCAACTCTGTGAACATGGTAGCATGACAAGAGTGGGTTTCTCTGTCAGAAAGATTAGGGTTGGATCTTGCTCCCCTGCTTACTAGCTGTGAGGCCTTGAGCAGGATCCAACTTCAAGCCAAGGTTCCTGTATCTATAATACTCATTAAAAATATATATATATCCATTTTTTTATATGGTTGCTACCCTTGGTGCCTAGGACTAAAGGTGGGGGGTGTGGTTTACATAAATCCACAACTGTGATCATTTTACCTTTCCCTTATTAAAATAACATCCCACATAACCATGGTTCCAAACTTGCTTGGAGAGGAAAAGACTACAGTTTTGATTACCAGTCTGCCATCTGGTGGATCTTTTAAGTGTCTGGACTATTTTGTCACATTGTGAACTCTAACTGCCCCTGCCCCTGCTTTACCATGGAATTGTGTATATGTGAGAAGTCTCTCATTAGTGTGCCTGTAGGGAAGAAGAAGCTGTTTCTCAGTGTCTTATCCTTATCAGACAATCAAAAGAGATGGATTGCTTTGCTCTGTTGAGGTGGGGAGAGATTCATATTATACAAGAGTGGTTTTGGATGCCAAGTATTTGGATGCCAAGATGTGTAATACACTCTAATTCCTGATGCCTAACTAGGCATCAATATTAATGGGTCCACATGGTCCAGTTTCCTCTATCTTTACAACCACCAGCTCTGACCCCAGCATTTAGTAAAAATTTTAGAAAGCATCTCTGCAGGAAGAAACAATTGTTTCCTTTCCAATTTCCCTTCCAATTTTCCTAGGTTCTGAGCACCATACCTCCCAGATCAGTTTAACATTTCTCCTATGGTATCACTCATAGCTTATCCTCTGCTACTATGTTGGATCTTGTGCAATTTGGGAAGGCTGGATTGAGTTTCACATTAGAGATCTCTGAAAGAAAGTGCCTGCCTTATATCAGGTGCTGTTCTAGAGTATATGCCATCGTAAACAAGGAGACAAAAGACAAAACAAAAACAAACAAAAAAGCAAGACTAAATAACCAGATTTTGCCCTTATTAGGCTGTATATCTAGGAGATAGTCAACAGATATTTATTGAATCAAGAATGGATGAATGAATTATAGACTAGGGTGAAGAAGTTCCTGTCAGGCTAGAAAAAAAGTCCATTTTTCATACTCCCTAGCCATGTGTAAGCATGCTGAGTCTTAGTCTCCTCATCTACCACCCGGGGCACAACATTAGCACTTACCTTGTGTGGTTACTATGGCACTAAAGAAGGTAAAGTATGAAACATACAACATGCTGCAAGAAACATACAAGATTCTCAACTGGACCATAACTTCCAACAACTCACCATAACCTACATCTCACTCGGTGTTAGGCACATAATGGGTCCTATATATACTGGTGAATTAATTTATGAAGCCAAATGAATAATTTTCAGTGATAAAGAGGTACTTTGAAAGTCATTTACAAAAACAAAACAAAAAACAAAAATAGAAAAGTCATTTGTAAATACCTTCCAGAAGTCTTCCATTGAAGAAAGAGTTTTAAAGTTTGTTTTCTCTGTTTTGGACACTGGGGTGTCCAAGAAGAGTTGCGACATTATCCGGGTGTAGTAGTACACACTGGAACTCATCATCCCATAGGTCACTGCAACACAGAAAGAGCCACATAAACCCTGTGAGGGAACCCACACACTTACGAGGACACTCCCACTGAATGGGTAGGTATCCACAAACAGTCTGCTCTGTCCCTTGCCTTCCTTCCCTTCACCATTCTTCTAGGATCTCTCCCTAGCTCTCAAGCCTATAAAAGAAATAAATTAACATTGCCTTATGTGAAACAAAACTGGCTTACTAAAGAGCATTAAGTTAAGATCAAGTGCCTTTACTTGACATCTGGGACATGGCTATTCAACTTCATCTCCCCCTCCCCACCCAGATCAGCCCCTCAACACAGGGAGGCTGATCTGCATGGGTTCCTACTGAAGCCATGCTGAGTGTCTCGTCCTGAGGCTGTGCATGTGCTGTTATTCTCTCTACAATAAAACGGGCAGGCGATTCTCTGTTCTACATCAATTCTCCACCCTTCTCTGCTCTGCATACTGTGGCTGACCTCTACAGATGGTACCACGTAGGCTCCCTTGACCTTTGACATTCCATGCATTTGGCCCATAGGGGGTGGAACAGGAAATGGGGGGGGGGGCTGAGGAAAAAGAGATTGGGTTTGTTTCTTCCACCCCTCCTCCATTCCCTCACCACCTGGATGCACTTTGGCAGGGGACCCTCTAACCTTGGCCATAGTTGCTGGGGGAATCTCTCCTCCCACAGCCATACTGGGTTCATGCCATGCCACTCACTCCCCTTGTCCCCTCAGGCCTGGAGGTGGTAACTGTTCTGAGGGCCTCACTCCCCTTGTTGGTTCCCATAACCCTGCCCCACCTTTGGACATAGTGCCTTCATTAAACGTTCTTTAATTACCACTTTGAGTTTTCCATCCCTTTCCTTGCAGGATGATAACACAGACACATCTTCCTCCCATCTACCTATCAAATCTTGTATGGAACCCTCTAAACTCAAGCTATACTCCTTCCATAAAGATTTTCTGATTATATCAGCTCATTCTGAATGGTCCTAGAGGGAGGTAGGAGGATTAGGTTACAGGAGATCAAAGATTGAATCCTGGCCTGCCTGCTGTCTACTATGTGAACTATGCAAGCTGCTTAAATTTTCTGAGCTTCAGCTTTGTTTTCTGTAGGATGGGGATAATTAGCTACCCCATAGGAGTTTTTGGTGCTTAAATAAAAATAATAACTAAAAATTACCCAATACAGTGGCTGACACTTAAATATCCAACAATGGTGGTTCTTCCTCCTTAATCAGCTTGCTGTAACACCTGCATTAAAAATTTCAGTATTTGAACAAGGAGACGGCTGTCTTACACTGGACTCTAGCAACTGCATGTATAATACACTCTAATTCCTATAACTAGCTGACAAAAAGCTTCAAGAGGAAACACTTCCCTTTTATAATTCTTTTGACCATAGTTCTAAATATCCAACAAGTGATTAACACTTAGCTGATTCTGTAATAATCTTAAGGCATCGTAAAATGCATTTTATTTTATTTATCTATTTTTTAAAGTTTATTGATTTATTTTGAGAGAGGGAGAGAGTGTGCGCAGAAGGGCAGAGAGAGAGAGAGGGGATCCTAAGCAGGCTCATGAATCGTGAGATCATGACCTGAGCTGAAATCAGGAGTCAGATGCTTAATCAACTGAGCTACCTAGGTGCCCCATAAAATGCATTTTAAAACCTTGCATTAAATGATCACTAAATACCTATCAAATCTTGTATGGAACCCTCTAAACTCAAGCTATACTCCTTCCATAAAGATTTTCTGATTATATCAGCTCATTCCGAATGGTCCTAGAGGGAGGTAGGAAGATAACTTACAGGTTATCCCTGTAATCCCTTCACTAAAAGGGGGATTAAGTGCTATTTAATAAAATCTCTTCCTCATATAGTTCCCTTCTCCACCTGAGCAGCATAGATAATTAAGATTATTTAAAAAGAGGAGCAGATAATAGTGATTCAAACATAAGTGTGTTTTAGAGTCCACCTCGAGCAGTCAGTGGATCAGCAAATACATACAATCATGCGGCGTATCTATTTTATCTGGAGGGAAAGGAATGTTTTCCAGTCCCCTTAGTTTTAGACTCCCTCACCTGTCCTCCTGCAACCCACAAATTAGGGTAAGAACATTCCTCTTCAAGTGCTCCATGACTTGCCACCTCTCAAAACTGTACTGGGCCACAGTTAAGGGTTTAGACTTTTAATCCATTCATATTTATGGGACAGAGTGCTTATGAAGATAAGCAAGGTGTGATCTCTGTCCTCAAGAAGAGAAGCTAATAAGTATCCCTGGGAAGAGCATTGTCCAGCCAGCTCCCATAGAGGGATGGACAGGGTACAATAAACTCTACAGAAGCTTTCTGTGGATCCAGAGACAGCTGAGGGAACAAAGCTGATATGATGCTAAAGAAAAGAAGTGAAGGATCCTCGAAGCTGAATAAAAAATTATTAAGTTGATTTTTTCAGTTAACTTGAAATTTGAATTTGCTTTGGATTGACTGATTAATATAGATCATTCTCAAATTTTTTACCTGTGGGTTTTATTGTTTAAAAAGATTTATGACAGATGATTTAAACATTTTGATGTATAAATATGCAATAGTTCTCTATGTATATAAATGTGAGTATTTTAGCCACTGATTAAACATTGTAGCTCTCTTACTTTCCTATATTGTTAATATCGATTGCTTTTGAAATTCTCAGGACCTGTATGAAATTTCACGCTTCACTAAAAGGGAAGTGATGCGTCCCCTTGACTATTTAGCACTATCTGTCAGACATCTAGAGAAACAATGCCATCTAGCTTTGAAGGGATGATTATTCTAACACATTGAATCAGCGAATATTAACTCAGCTCCTCCCTTGTACCAGGCCCTGGGATAATCCATGGGATATCTTTTTTATTTTTTAATTTTTTTTTTTTTTTTTGAGAGAGAGAGAGAGAGAGAGAGAAAAGACAGAGACAGAGAGCACCTACAAGTGTGTGCCCACAAGTGGGAGTGGGGCCAGAGGGAGATGGAGAGAAACTCAAGCAGGCTCCACCCTCAACACAGAGCCCAATGCGGGGCTCCGTCTTACAACCCTGAGATCATGACCGGAGCTGAAATCAAGAGTCAGATGCTTAACCAACTGAGCCACCCAGGCACCCTCTCCATGGGATATCTCTGAGAGACAGCTTCATACACTCCAGGAGTCAGCTGTACCATGAGTCCATATTAGGAAAAGTTCTGTGTTAGTGAGCAAGAAGTACTAGCAAACAAGACAGAGAGTGAAAATGGGCAAAGCTGTCAACATTTTGTAAGAGCACCTATGTGGCATCTCTGAGATGTGCCTAAGAGCATCCCTTTCGCCCTCTCTGTGCTGAGGGAGACAGGTGCATAAACCAGTCTGGCAATCCAAGGTGAGGATTGCAGTGAAAGAGGTGGGCCTGGACTTCAGCACAGCTCAGGGAGGTGGGATAGTTGATAAAGGCTTCTCACTGGATCTGCCTCTTGAGCTGATCTTAAGGGATGAGGAAGAACTGAACAGACCAAGGAGGTGACAGCCTAGGTCAAGGCCTTTCTGAGACTCACAGTGGTGTGGTGTGGTTGAAGTAACAGAAGTCATAGGGAGTGGCAGGTCCGAAGAAGGTAAGCAAAGACTGTATAATGTCTTTATTATGTAAAGATTTTAAACTTTATCTTGAAACTGAGGGATTATAGCATGTTAAATGGAAGAGTGACCTGGGTTAATCTGGTTTCAGAGACCGTAATCTGGAGCAGTGCCTGGGAGTCCTAAAAGTCCAGATATTAGATACTAAACAATGTTGTCTAAGGTCACTGAGTCATCTTAAAACTTAAATAAATCTTGTCACTTCTCTACTTAAAAAACCCAGCTTTCCACTGTAAACCCCTTACAAAGCCTACCAGACCTATAGGGTCTGGCCCCTGACCACCTTTCCATCCTTATCTGATAGTACTCTCTTTAGTAACTGTCTTCAGTTTCTGGAATGTTCTGAGCTTTTTCCTGCCTCAGAACCTTCACTCATAAAGTTCTCTCTGCATCTGACTGGCTCCCACTCTTAATTTAGGTCCCAGAGAGGCCTTGTCTGTAGGGGAATCCTCCTCCCCGATTGTCTTGTTTCATATTACTTCTGCATTTAAGGGCAGGGCCTAAATCTGTTTTTAATTAAATTACTGAACAGGTGACTGAATGAATAAATGAATAATCCAGGACAGAGATGATAAAGGTTAAAATAGGAACAACAGTGATGTATGAAGGAAGGCAGATTCGAGAGGCACTAAAGAGGAAAAATGAGAAAAGTGAGGGAAAGCATCTAGAATGATGTGTAGCTTTGGGGAGAGGCATCATGTGGGTAATGTTCACATTAACTCAGAGAGAACATGAGTGAAACAAGTTTGGATGGGGAGGATGATGGGTTCAGGGTTAGGAATGTTAAGGATGAGATTGCTAGGAGATACACCAGTGGAGATGCCTGATAGAAGTTGGCACAATTTTTGTAGTTCATGAGCAAGGTCTAGGGGGGACCTGGAGTCACCGGCATCAAGTACCAGTTGAGAATGTGGAAAAGACCCCCGAAGAGAAAGCCAAAGATCCAGTTGCAGAGAATACACTGGCTAAACACATTTCATAAGGAAAAAAACTAAAAGTGAATAGAGCAAGGAGAAACACAGAAAGAGAGGGACTCCTAGAAGCCAAAGAGAAGCTTCTAGAAAGCCAAATGCCATGCGACCAAATCCCAGAAAAACCTGAAAAGAGCTCTAAAATTTGGCAATTAAGAGGTCCCTAAGTGGGGTGCCTAGGTGGCTCAGTCAGTTGAGTGTTTGACTCTCAATTTCAGCTCAGGTCATGATCTCATGGTTTGTGAGTTTGAGCCCCATGTTGGGCTTTGCGGTGACAGTGCGGAGCCTGCTTGGGATTCTTTTCCCCACTTCCTCCCCGCCCCCCGTGCCCCCCCCCCCCCCGCCCCACCTCCTCTGCTCCTCCCTTGCTTGTGCTTTCTCTCAAAATAAACTAAAAAAAAAAAAAAAAAAAAAGGTCCCTAAGTGACTTTGGTGAGGCCTTTCAAGAAGTATAGGTGAGACCACAGAATAAACAAGAGAGGTGAAAAAACATTACTAAAACCTCCAAATATTTTAATCCAGTTTTGGTTAAAATTTGAAGGAAATTGTAAGTAACACACTGAGATGGAAATCTTTGAGGGATAAAGGCTGACACAGGTGCTTTTGCGAATGACTATACTGAGCTCGGATTACTTCTTCTTTTGAAACAAAAGAGGGGCGCCTGGGTGGCGCAGTCGGTTAAGCGTCCGACTTCAGCCAGGTCACGATCTCGCGGTCCGTGAGTTCGAGCCCCGCGTCGGGCTCTGGGCTGATGGCTCGGAGCCTGGAGCCTGTTTCCGATTCTGTGTCTCCCTCTCTCTCTGCCCCTACCCCGTTCATGCTCTTTCTCTCTCTGTCCCAAAAATAAATTAAAAACGTTGAAACAAAAGAGAAAGATATGTAGTATTAATAAATGTTATCACAAAGACATAAAGAAGAGAAAGCTATGCACATGGAGTACAGACTATGTATAAATTAATATTTATAGAAGAATAAATACACATTTCTTGTCATGTGGTTTTTGCTCAATTTACTGAAAAGGACAGAGAGCTTTGTGGGCATAGGCAGTCTTTAACAGTTACTTTCCATGGACTACAGCCTGTGATCTTAGGACTGAATATGTTTGCTGTGAGAAGCTGTTGGAATGTTTGTCACCGGAAATTGAACTAGCTTCCCACCAATATGATGATTAACCCATGGCCTTTGATTTCCCTGACCTAGTTATCAACAGTGAGTCTCCATGGATTCTCTTGCAATGAGGAAAACTATCTTGATTAGACAACAATCCTTGCAAGATTTTTACAAGTAAAATAAAATATTCATTTCCTTTTTATTGAAATATAATTGACATATAATATAGTATAAATTTAAGGTGTACAATGTGTTGATTTGATACTATTCATTTAATTTCTTAAGAATTTTTTAATTTTAGGGGCGCCTGGGTGGCTCAGTTGGTTAAGTGTCCGACTTCGGCTCAGGTCATGATCTCACCGTTCATGAGTTTGAGCCCTGTGTCAGGCTCTGTTCTGACAGCTCAGAGCCTGGAGTTTGCTTTGGATTCTGTGTCTCCCTCTCTCTCTGCCCCTCCCCTGCTCATGCTCTGTCTCTCTCTCTGTCTCTCAAAAATAAATAAATATTGAAAAAAAAATTTTTAATAAAAAAATTTAAAGAAGCATTTTTTAATTTTAATTTTTTTAGTATACTAGAATATCTTCTTCCAGAGAAAAAGAAATGGAGACACACAAATTACTTCTTAGAAGGGCTCTTCCTGTCCTAGGATACATCATGCTATTTTAGGACTATGTTGTTCATTTCTCCAATTTCAATACTTCTTTGGACACTGGTGAGTTTAAAGTTAAAGACTTTCTCACAATAACTGATTACATTTTCTACTCTATAAAATATGTTCTATTTTCTACTCTGTAAAATATTTACTGAGGTCTTGGTGTTTTTCTCAGTGACTTGTGGGTTACAAATGTGGTAAGGTATTAACCCTTTGTAATATTTCTTGTAAATATTCTTTACAATTGTTTTCTGCCTTTTAATCTTATCTATTTCTTTGACATGTACAAATACTACATTTCTATGATGCTAACTCAACTAACATTTCTTTATGATTTCCATTATAATGTCTAAACACAGGAAATTTGAGAAACTTCAAAGACTGGAGGGAGCAGAAAAAAAGAAGAGGCAAATGTATTTTTATCACAGATTCACCAAAGACTTTTTTTTGCCATTTCCAAAGATCTTTAATAATATTTATTCCTTTCCTTAACTTTAGCATCTAAGTCACACAAAGAAATACTCTTACTATTTATAACAGTAACCCATATAAAAATAAGTACTTTGATGGTAGATTCATAGCAACCTTAGGTTTCAAGTAAGAATAAATTCTAAATTACAGAGAAAATAGGATTACCTAGTCCCCATGTTATTTCTCTCCTCTGGGTTTATTCAGACTGATTTTAAAGATACAAGGGTTTAGAACTAACACTGATAAAATGGAAGATAACCTTTGAGGGACACTTAGGGGCTCCAAATAAATGCTCAATTAGAACCTATACTTCTTAGAACCTACTGATGAAAGAGTTCGGCCGTGGTCAACGATCTCTGGGAAGAATTTTGCTTTTACTATTCTCACATGATAGTACCTAGGATCTTTTGGTGTATTATTCCCAACCTGCACAAAATCTTTCAAAATAAGTATTTCACAGATACAGGAAGGTTAAATAACTTAGTTCAAGCTTACCTAGTATATAAGTAGTGGCGCTGGAATTTGAACTCAGACCTCTGTTGATGCAAAAAAAAAAAAATCTATACTTTTCCTACTGTGTCAAGCTGCCTTCCAGATCCCTATCTATTTCATATCAAGAGCTTCCCATGTGCAAGGCATAGGGCTAAGTACATTCTCTCATATACCCACAAAGTAATGAGTTTGATATTATTGGCCTTCTGATACTGATACTGTTGGCAAGATTTTAAAACTAGTAATTAAAGAGATGGTTTCTGAGCAATGGGGAAAGGGTTCAATCACTAGGAGCCAGTAAGGCATTGCTAGGAATAAATCATGTCTGCTTATCTCATTTCCTTTTTGATTCGGCCAACAGCTGATAGCAGAAGAATGATGGAGTTATTCAGACGGGCATTAATAAGAAAAAGTCTTTCTTATTAACCTATTTCTTGAACATTCTGACCTATATGATAATATAATTCAGTGAACTCCACTCAAAGAGCTTTCACTAATGGATGATGCTCTTAGATCAAACTTTTTTTGATTTATTATTAATTAATCAGGATAAGAGCATGGATGATATCAACTCTATTGATCCAGTGAAGCCAAGAGGAACAGCTGATACTGACATGAATGACTCCAGATCCAAGATAATTTCAACAGATTGGAATGATAAGCAGGTGCTAATAAGATGGAATTTAACAGAGCTGAAAGGGAAGTCCTTTCAGGACTATGTTCCAGGAAGAAGTGTTCAAATACTAGCTGGGGAACACAGTGATTTATAGTTTGGGGGGAAGAGACTGAGGAATCATTTACGTGAAGGGTCAGGTGATGGGAGGGCGCAGGAGCCACAGCTTTGTATCTGAATAAGGACACTCATAGTCCCACTTTTTCCATTCTTTCATCATGAGGCTCCTACTATACTTTCTTTCTTTTAAAGTTTATTTATTTGAGAGAGACAGAGACAGTGCAAGTGGGGAAGGGGCAGAGAGAGAAGGAGAGAGAATCCCAAGCAGGTTCGGAGCTGTGCAGAGCCTGACATGGGGCTAGAACTCACAAAACTGTGAGATCATGACCTGAGCTGAGTTGGATGCTTAATGGACTGAGCCAACCAGGCAGGAGCTACTGTACTTTCAAAGGGACCTGATAAACAGAACATGTGCAGGGGGAATTTCTATCATGTGGGTACTCAAAGGCATATCACCAATGACATGATTAACAGTTAAAGGAACTGAAAAGGTTTAACCTAGAGGAGACTTAAGGGAGACTTGAATGGCTGTCTCCAAACTTCTGATAGGCTAAATTGGAGAACTTGGTAAAGGTACTTGGTAAAGGTGGGCTTGGAGGGGGCACTGAGAGAGGAAGTTAGACAGCGGTAGACTTGGCTTCATATAAGGAAGAACATTCTAACATAGCCATAGAAAAATGAAATGAATTATTTAAAAGAAGTAAGTCCCTTAACTTGAAACTGTTACTCAATCAGACATAGGATGCCTGACCACTTGAGAGGAACGCTGGAGTGCAATTTTAGCATTCAGTGGAGGTTTGATCATATGGTTGCTAAGATCCCTTCTTAACCAGAGATTCTACAATATTCTGAAAATAAAACTTTGCCTATGTAAAATATGTAGCTACTGGTATAAGAAAAAAATGTGATTAGTGTGAAAAGGAACAAAAAAGCTTTAAAAATTCTAAAATAAACAAGAGAACCCTAATTATATGCCTTAAGGCATGTTTCCTAAAACTCTAGCTATTTGGTTTATCTATCTGGCCTAGATCCCAAACTTGTCAGTGCATCTGAAAACTCACTTCTCTGGGACACATCTAGAAGGCTCTGATTTAGCAGATCTGGGCAAACGGCAATTAAAAAAAAAATTCTCTTGGTGATTCTGATGCTCAAGCAGTTGGTGTGGGCTGGGGGAGGGGGGTGGGCACAGAGAACCTAGACTTACTTATAGGGATACTTACATTTTGCATAAGACATATATGTATGTATGTGTCTATGTCATGCTTAAAAAAACTTAACAATGATCCCAATCAACCTGTTAATATTTAAGGCCACTGTAGTTTAATATTTAAGCTCCTATGCAGGGAGCAAAATCTCCTTCAATATTCTAAGCTCTAACAGCTTAGAACATAAAAGTTAAAGATACCACATCTCTGCCTTTACAACTTTTATTGTAATGAATAGATCTTTTCAGGCTTTTCAGCATTTCTATCATAGACAGAATGTTTTAAAAAGTAATGACAGGGGTGCCTGAGTGTCTCAGTCAGTTAAGTGTCCAACTCTTGATTTCAGTTCAGGTTATGATCTCGCTGTTTTTGAGTTCAAGTCCCGAGTTGGGCTCTGGCACTGGCAGCATGGAGCCTGCTTGGGATTCTCGCCCTCTGCCCCTCCCCCACTCGCGTTCTCTCTCTCTCTCTCTCTCTCTCTCTCTCTCTCTCTCTCTCTCTCTCTCCTCTCTCTCCCTCTCTCTCAAAATAAATAAACTTAAAAAATAAAAATAAAAAATAATTAATGACATTTCCTTTCTAAACAAGTAACAGAAAAAAACCAAGAAGATGGATGTTGTTGACACATACAAACTTTGTAGCTTAAATAACTTCTTTTTTGCTTAAGTTCCCACTTGGAAATGCAAAGTCTCAGAAAATATAAAAAGAAGTCATTCCCTGTTAAAGCTCATCAAGAGCTGACTAGCATTAATAAAAACTGTGTGTGGGAATAGTAAATAAATCAGTATTCAATTTCCTTTTTTTTTAAATTTTTTTTAAATGTTTATTCATTTTCTGAGACACAGAGACAGACAGAGCATGAGTGGGAAAGGGGCAGAGAGAGGGAGACACAGAATCCAAAGCAGACTCCAGGCTCTGAGCTGTCAGCACAGAGCCGGATGTGGGGCTCAAACTCATGAACTGCGAGATCATGACCTGAGCCGAAGTCGGACGCTCAACTGACTGAGCCACTCAGGCGCCCCAATCAGTATTCAATTTCTTAAAATTACAACTGAAACTTAAATGTTTCCTCAATCCTTTATGTTCAACTTAGAAACCTTTTTTATTCTTTTTATATAAATCTGATAAATTCAAAAAACTTTTTGCACTTAGTCAACTGAATTCAAGGTGGTCAATTTTAATGTACTAGGAATGGCATTATCAAACTGTTGATTAAATTTTGATTTTTTCCATATACAAAGAAGGGGAGTCCTTTCAAGATTGGCGTTAATTTTTCAGCATTTCTAAGTGTGCACGATAAGAATGAACTCCTTTCCCAGGAGTATGGTAAGAGGTCCCGGTTGCCATAAATCTGCTTCCTTGTCTGTTCTCATAAAGGGCTTTCGAGAGAACAGGACAGGACTCCCATCATTCAGTCCTCTTTGATTGAAAAGATAAAACCCATTGTCTATGACCTTCTGGACTCTGAAGCAAATGGTTTCTAAGACTTGTTTCTGGCTAAGGCTGGACTCCCCTCCTTTCCCCAAGGACGCATGGACATATGAAAGAAGAGAAGAAGAAAGAGGTGAGTCTGCAGTAAGTTTCCTTAGAGTACATGTCCAGTGCTCATTGAAGATTTGGAAGATATTAAGAACTAAATGAAGGAACCCACACAACAAACATATCAAAATCCAAAAGACTGGGACTTTTAAATATGTATATGTATATCCATAAAAGCAGTATTAGGTGACATTATTTGTATTTCCTGAAAGTTACACTTGGAAAGCCGTTTTGCTAAAAATAATTCTTATGTAGACTTTACATTAACTGATGTAAAAATAGTGACTGTGTATTTACCAGGAAATCTAATACAAAAATCCTTTTACTTGGTTTCTTGGTGTCTGGCAGTTTGTGAGATGCGTGTCATAGTGAAAATGGTCACAACTGGCAATGAACTGGCCAATCAGATAATGCTGAATTTTAATTAATGTTTACCAGAGGAGAGAGGAGGGCTTTACTAAATTCTAAATTGAAATTGAAAACAGAGAACTCCTGAATTAACCCCTCTGATGCATACACAATTCCCTTCAATTATAGTTTTGACAGGTCAAATATTTTCAAAACTTTTCTTTTAGTAGGAGAAAATGTTCTACTTACAAATGCATAAGACTATGAGAAAAAGGAGGTATGTGGCCAGTTCCCGTAAAACACTTTTAAGATACTTCTCACGGTTAGTGTTGCTTTCTTCCATGAGTCTTGTTCCCCAGAGACCTTTAAAATAATGAAAAATATGACATTTTATTTTTCAAATAATGAATGGCAGAAAAAACATATAAAATAAATAGCATAACCTTTAAGGGAGATTCTCCTGCACTTTTCTTGGCATGCTCTGAATGTAACTGGGAAATTGTTTAGCAGGAGTGCCTTTTACTTTAGAATATATCAACCTCTACTGTCCCCCCAAATATGAAAATCACAAGGCGACAATCTGATCATTGTCTAAACTCCCAATCCTATTAGAAAATGGCTTAATAAAAATTTAGGAAGAGAACAGGAAATGAGGGCAGCCTAGAAGAACAGATTAAATATTTGTGCAAACACATCACCTCTTCCTGTGTGGGGGGAGGACGCAACCTGGCAATTATCCTATTACTGAACCGTTAGTACATGATGTAACTGCATGGCACATGATACCTTTCAGGTCACCCTGATGAAAAGAAGGGCTGGTTGGACCATCATTTCACTAGGGGAATATCCATTAAACTTCTAGCACGCTGGCATAAAATCTCTCTACTCTGTACCCATCTTTGTCCTTAAGAAACTCAATGCTGACTGACTACACTAAACATGCTAAGCTTAACAGATTTTTAAAATGCTAATTAACATATCATCTTTAAATTAAAAGCAACAATCATCCAACTTCTCTCTCTCTCTCTTTGGAGAAAGAGTAAAATCAGCAACCATGTTCCACATTTTAGCAGATGGAAAAAGTGTTCGGCTGGCTGAGTGGGATGACATAACCCTCCGTGAGCTTGCTGGAGGCAGTTACCGCAGTTTTGGACTCAGCCAGCAGACAGACATGGTGGCCATCCAAAACCCCCATTAATGAACAGTGTGGTAAAGTCACATTTCTGGTTACTTGGAAGAGACTTAGTATTTTCCAAAAAAGACAAACTTCTCAATCCTCTCAGTTAGATTAGGTCGGCTATGAATGGCAGCCAACCTGGCCCCTGCATTCTGCCTTACACTCCTATTCCACAGACTTGAACCCCTTCAGTCACTGAAACTCACACAGCCACTGGAGCCACCATGACACCACACAGAGAACAGGGAGAAACGGTATCCAGGCTTTTACTTCATAAAAATGACTTCATCACTAGTGTTTATGTATTTTTTAAGTCTTAGAATAATACATTAATTTTACTCCTAAATTTGGATATTTCATTTCCTTTTCTTTTTTCTCTCAAATTTCCTTTAGGAAAATCAACATCGGAATTCAAAGACACTGTGTTACGCATCACAGGTTTCAACACACGGAAAGTGGAGCATGACTTATGACCAGGTTTGCTTCTGCCAAGATCTGGTAGTTGTCAGGGAATTACTCACTCAGAAGAAATGCAGCAAGCAGAATGTTTGTTCGCTCAAACTCTATCATATTTAAAAATTATTACAAATTTAGATGACATGGAAAATTACAACTCAGAATAACACAGAGGCAGCCAAATATTAGGCTCAGTAGCCCTGGATGCAATCACACTCTTTCTTTGGATATATTTCTTTTGGAGGCCAGACCTAAAGTATACACATAAGTAGGGATTACTAGTCTCTTTATCATCAGGAAAGATTGTTGTCTTGCCTCACTTGGTCAGTGATTTCACTCTTTCCCATGGTTTATAAACAATTATGCACTAAGGAATAGTCACAGTTCTTAATATTTACAAATGGTATTGCGACCTATAAATAGAAAAACCAAACTCCCATCAAATTTTATTCAAGCTAAACTTGCAAGAGCCTATCGCAATTTAATTCTAGCCCTCAAATGAAATATTTCAAATAAAAAGAAACAAAGTCCCCTTATTTATATTTTAATATACTTTATGCATTTGATTGACTTTTTCTAAGTTAGTCTACTTCCTCAAATGCTTATTGCTTTAAAAATTTCATCCAATTCCCCCACTGGGTGTGTATATAGGGTCTGTCTGAGGACACAGGGACCTGTTTATATTCTGATGGGTGAGAAATGGCTACATCCACAAATAGAAAATAATTGCTGTCTTGTAACCAACTACTTCCATGTTTAGCACAGCTGATAAAATAAGAATAAAGACAGAGCTCATGTCCCAAATGGCAGCATTCTTCAGAATCAGCTGTTGTCTTTTCCCACAATTGGCCCAGCTACAGAGGGAATACCTGCCTGGCATTTTAGGTACTCACGCTCAGTACATAAAATGTCTCCAGCTGTTAGGGAGAACATGCTGTGAGGGGGACAATCAGACAATATCCAACTTCTCTCATGTTTAAGAAGGCACTTATTCAACTTCAGAGCCCAAAATTGGAGCACTTTATCTAAACAGTGTATATTCCCCTGGGCAGTGGTACTGATATGAATATAGGGGAACTCTGAGATGGAGAATCCAAAACACCAAAGGTGTCTCAAACATAAATAACTGTGAAAAAAATGTCATTGTTGCAACTGTCTTATTCACATACTTCCAAAACCTTTTTATTTTGCAATATATAAAAAAAAAAAATCACAAAGAGAGAATGACATAATGAACTCCTCATATTCTTATGTATCTCTGACTCAGCTTCAACAATTATCAACTCAATGCCAACTTTGATTCATCTAAACCCTCACCCATTCCTCTGAATTTTGAAACTAATTCCAGCTATCATGTCATTTCATCCTGAATATTTCAGTTCTATGGTTATAGGACTCAGTGTGGATCATTTGCCTTACACTAACCCCATCCCATCGGAAATACACTGAATGCTCATGACTCATTGATCATGACAATGAGGAATAATGAGGAATAATGTGGAATTTTGGAGTCGGCTGTGTTCAAATGAGGGCTCAGAACTGTGAGATCTTATCTGACATCATGAGCTCCATTTCCTCATCTGAAAATGGGGTAAGACTACCTCTTTGTGGGGTTGCTCTGGGAATTACAATATTATGTGTAAAGCACATAAAGTGCTTGGAAGAGGCCTGTCTACAGCTCCAGAAACAGGTACAAATCTGAAAAAATGTCCTACTTCTGACATCTAGTTGGTCTAAATTTCAGAACAGTGTAAATGCCCAAATCCATATGAATTTGGATTTCACTGTGAATAGCCTGACCAAATTCTCACTGCATTTATATCATAAAAGAATCCTGTTCTTTTGTGCTTAGATACATGTGGGCTTTGTTTAGGAAGACAAACGCAATCCTTCCTAATAGTTACTTGAATTTCATGGCCACCTTTAAAATGGGAAGTGATGGGTGCCTAAGTGGCTCAGTCAGTTAAGCATCTGACTCTTGATTTTGGCTTAGGTCATGATCTCATGTTTGGTGAGTTCGAGCTCCATGTTGTATTCTATGTTGACAGCGTGGAGCCTACTTAGGATTCTCCCTCTCTCTCTTTCTCTCTCTCTCTCTCTCTGCTCCTCCCCCACTTGTGTTCACCCTCTCCCTCTCTCTCAATAAATAAACATTAAAAAAAAGAATAAAATATTTTTAAAAAAAGGAAGAGACTTTTTACTACTATTGGGCCATTTAATATAGAAGATTCAGTTGCTACCTTATTTGATACTGACTCCTGAATCTTGAATTCTTAGCCTTCTCCTGAGGTCCAGACAAGCAGATACCACAGATAACAGCCAGCTCCACCGTATATCCCACAGATAGTTCATACTCATATGCCCCATGCACTGAGATTTTTCTTTGTCTAGAAACCTACTTGCCCTGTTTGAGTTAATGGTATCAAGCCAGAAACATAGGTTTCATCCTAAAACAGGCCCTTTTCTTAACCCTCATATGGAATTGGTCCACAATTCTGATGGCTTCCGTCTGTCTCCAGGCCAGCTTCCCTCTGTCCCAGTTCACATGCCTTGGATGCAGCCTTTTCACCCCTCTGTCTCTTGCTTAAGCCTCTCCTGACCTATTCTCCCACCAACCAGTACTATGCGCCTCACCCCATTCTCTACATTCTTGCTAGAATCATCTTCAGATTGACATGTAAAGCCCTCAAGAGCTCTAACTTTTTAGAGGGAAAGTACCAAGAAGCTACAGGCTTGCTTGGTCTTACTTCTGCTATTTTTTCCCTCCTTAAATTCTCTCCTCATCCTTCAAAATGTTAACTCAAGTTTCACTTCCTCTGACCTCTCCAGGTAAAGCTGGCCCTCTCTTCATTGGGTCCCTTCCAAACCTGACACCTGGCATTGCAATTATTTACTTACATCTGTTTCCCCTACTAAACTGAGCTCTTTGAGAGTTGGGTGAATGATAATTCACCTTTGTATTCCTAGTACCCACTACAAAGGAGACTCTCATCAAATGTTTGTTGATTGCCCAAATTCTGTTACTAGCATAACCTTTCCACAAACCCCACAGTAGCAACCCTCCCTCAAAAAATTCTCCACAGCTATGGAAATACAAAATCTCATTTGTTCAAAATTATAGTGCAAATAACAAAAGGAAGAAGTGATAGAGCGAGGTTTAGATTAAAAACAAAGGGAAAGTCACAATAGCCAAAAGGTGGAAACAACCCATGTGTTGATCAACTAATGAATGGATAAACAAATGTGTTGTATACATACAATGGAATATTATTCATTTATCAAAGGGAATGAAATTTGGATACATGCTACAATATGGATAAATCCTGAAAACATTACGCTAAGTGAAATAAGTCAGGCACTAAAGGACAAATATTATATGATTCCACTAATATGATGTACCTACATTAGAAAAATTCAGAGACAAAGTAGAACAGAGGTCACCAGGAGCAGGGGGATGTGGTAATTGGTAGAGTTTCTGTTTGAAATGATGAAAAAGTTCTGGAAATGGACAGTGATCATACAACATAGTGAATGGGAGAGGAGGCATCTATTTCTTATAGTAGCTTAGCCTACCCTGACCAATACAATCAGTACTTTAGGATTTCTCTAGGAAAACAAAAACCCCAAACCCCAAGCATAGGTGTTTAAAATAACAAACAGGAAATGACTTTACCAGGGTGATACATCCATAGAACACATTCAACTCTGGAAATTCAGAAAATTTGATAACTCATGCAAAGTATCAGATTTTATTTTTGCTCTAAAGATTTTGAAGAAAAAAAAAAAAGAAGTAAGCAAGACCAGTGAGGATGTCTTTAAGTTTGGGGGCAGTCTTTAAATCTTTCAGCCATCTTTCACTGCTTTTGGTCCAGATCTTTACCACTTCTTCACTGGCTGCCTCCTACATGGCCCTCCTGTCTCTCTGTCTCCCTGTGCAAGATCTCCTGCACAGCACACCCCCTGATATTCCCTTTCTGCATGTTCTGGTCCTGTTAAAAACTTGCAACCACTTCCTAATATTTAGGAATAAATTCTCAATTCCTTGGCTGGACACAAGGTGTCCCACAACCAGGCCTCAAACATTTCTTCTTTACTATCCTACTTCTGCTAAGTAGATCTATCTACTGCACAAAGAGCAAAAATGACCATTTGTTGTCCATATTGGATTCATGTCATTAAAGAACAACACAGAGTATGTTGAAGCTGGAAAAGACTTTGGAGATTAAGTTCAACTCTTCCACTTTATAAATCAGGAACTGAGGCCCAGAAAATCTGAGTGAGTGTATAAAACCACGAAGGCAGGAGACCCCCAGGGAAACTCTAGACCACTCTAAGCTTGAGTAATCTCTCCTACCTTTATAAATTGCAAGTTACTTTCTGCCTTTGATCCTAGGGTACTACTTACATATTGCATGTAAGATTTTTGTCATTGGTATCCATGAGGGGGGAAAAAAAATCACAACTCATTCATGGTTATTTAGTTTACTTTTCTTGGTTTCTGTCCATAAGAAAATGGTGCTGGTGCTGGTTTAGTTCTTTTGTGTGTGCGAGGGGAGGGGGGAGGGGGAAGGGAGGCACCTAATGCAGCGCCAATGATTCAACAAATGTCACTTATTTAATAAGTGACAAGTATATGTTTAATTTTTAATATATTTAACATTTAAGAAAATAAAATTTATTCTAAAATTTTCCAAAATTAACATTTTCCTGAGTCTCTTCCCCTACTAATTAGACCATTGACCAGAAGTTCACTATGAGCTTATACATTGTCAACTTTCTTTTTAATTTCTTTAAATTTAAAAAATTTAAAAATTTTTGAAGAAATAAACTTGTATATAAACTCATACAAAGATACATATTTCACTTCATTATATTCTTTTATCGAGTTTATTCAAAGAAGGTTAAATGTGTTATCAGACGCTTAACCTTAGTTAAAAGGATCATGACTTATTATTCATTTGCTTATAAAAAACTTCTCTCACATCAGTGAATATGCACATTTAAAATAAGGTAAAGTAATATATAATTTGTTTGGATACAGTTTTGAACCTTAAAAAGTGTTAGGGCTTTTCACTAACTCACATAGGTTGTTCAAAAAGGATCTTTTGTTCCCTGTCACACCATGAGTCAGATTACCTAGCATAAGCACCTACATGAAAGTACCCAAGTGTACACAATTAAAAATTTATGATTTAACTTATATTTATGAAGCACTCACAACATGACAGAGTCATGCTATGCATTTTACAAGTTTCATCTCATTTAATTCTCCCCACTCAAGAACTAAGTATTATAATGATCTCTTCTTAAGAAAAACAAAAATTGGGGATCAGAGAGGATAAGCAGTTTGCTCAAGGTCATAGAGTCAATGTGTGGTGGAACTAGGATGTGGGTAAAGGACTGACTTGGTCTCAATCACATTGCTGTAAAAACACCTGGGTTATTTTGTGCAAGATTTTCAAAACTGACAGGGAAGAGAGGGGAAGAGAAACTTTCAAAAGAACTGAGCATGGAAACTCTTAAAAGTGGAGATTAAAATAATTTGAACGGCGAGAGCAAATGCAACTCTTTTCCAAGGATGCCTCTGACAAAACTTTGCAAAAACAGGATCCTATCTGCTTCTGGAAAATCTGTGTCCTCTAAATAGGCACTGGCAAATCTGAAAATTCCTTTCCTGCCTTTTGGAAAGTTGGGCGCACCGAACTCTGACACATTTACACGCTGCTGGTATCTGGTGACTCCACTGATTTGTTGGAACTTCAAAGAACATTGATTTAATTATTTAGAAACATACTACCAAGTTTTTTAGACAATGTAACTTGTTCTTTGCAACTGTTTCAGAAAAATGCCTAGATTAGAAGTGGCTGCACAACTGTTTTTCTCAGACATTATTTTATTCTGTTTGTGGTGATCTCAACAGCCCGCTCTCCCCAAAACAACTACACACATCACCAAAACATCAGTGACAACTCAGTGACACTCCTCCCATAACTTGGATAACACTACTGTTAACCCTTTCCAGAATGGAATGAGGGGCAATAGGGCATCCAGACCAGTGGAAGCCCCAGATATGCAGTTGCAACCAGTCAGTTGTATCAGAATGTTTTTTCATTCTCTACAAGAAGAAAAATCTCCAGAGGTACCCTTTCATTCTATTACGGCTTTCACGTAGATCCAGCGGTAAAAATGTGCTGACACACCTTCTTCTTTTAGAAGAAGGAGGTATCCCATAAATTTGCACCTACAAGGGCGCAGTGGCGGTCCGCCATGGGTACCGGAAGTAGGGCACAAGTAGCAGAGGTGGGGTACGCGCCTGCAAGGGAGGCGGGGACACAGGAGGGATGCGAGGTGGAGCCCCGGAAAGCCGCCCGCAGCTGGTTTGTGCATCAGCCGCTGCAGGTCGCGCTCTTACCTCGCAGCCCGCGAACCAGCCTCTCGGCCCAGGCCACTCGCGGCGGCTGCCCGTCCAGGGGGAGGTGGCGATGAAGCGGGTCCCCGCCGCCGGCCGGGCTGGGGCTCGGCGGGCCCTGGTCCTCTCTCCGGCGCCGCCTCCCGCTTGGGTGGCCGGTGCCGTGGTAGCCCCCCAGCCCCCGGCCCCGGGCGCCCACGGAGCTCACGGACGAGGAGGCGGCGGACCTCCGGCTGCCCGGGCGCCACTCCACGTCCATCTCCACCACCATTCCTCCTTCCTCGCCTTCCACCTCCTCTTCCTCCTCCTCCTCCTCGGCCTCGAAGCCCGGGTTGTCACGGCTCCATGCCTGCCGCGAGCACGACGAGAGCGGCGGGGAGGGAGAGGCCGAGGCTCCGGCCGGGGGGTCCCGCGCGGCCGCCTGCCGGATACGCTCCATCTCGATCTCCAGGCCCCTCTGCTCGCGGAGGCCGCCCGGAGCGGCGAGGCCGGCGCCCACGGCCGCGCCGCCCGTCATCAGCCGGCCGGGGCCGGCCGCTCGGGCTGCGGGCGGCCGCTTCGGGTCCCCGGGCTGCTGCGGCTGCACGCGGCTGGAGTTCACCATCGCGGTCACTGGCGCCCGGCGCGCCTTCGCCCCGGGCCGCGCTCGGCGCAGCCCGCCGCAGGAGCCATGTTCCTTTCTTCCCGGGGCCCGCCGCCTCCTGCTCCCCGCCCCCGACCTCCCCGCAGTCCCGCGTCCCTCGCCCGCCCCCTCGGCCCGCCTTCCCCTCGCCTCGCCTGGCCCAGCGGCCGCGGCGCGCGGCAGGGGGAGGTGCGAGGAAGCCGCCCCCGCGAACGGCGCGGTTGGCGAGCTGCGCCGGGGCCCACGTTCCAAGTGGAGCCGGCGCCCAGGGCGGGCGCCCACATTCCGTGCGGGTGGAGGGGCTTGGGCAGGGAGGGGGACCTGCGGAGGCGGGGCGGGGAGGGGGGCAGGGCTTCTGGAGCTGTCGCTGCGTGCGTGACCCTGACATAATGCTTGGGTCCCTGTTAACCGCCAGCCCCTTCTGCCTCGATTTACCACATTGGAGAGAGAGAAGAGAGAAAACCATTTTGTGAGATGGTGTGGACTAGCGATATCCAGTCTGCGCTGGTCTGCAGTAGGGGCAAAGAAATCCTCAGTTCATTTGAAAACTACCAACAAACTACTAACGCTGACTTCCTTGCCCTTTGGCGGCCGCCTGTCCCTGATTTTGGCGGCCGCCTGTCCCTTGCCCTGGCGGCTGCCTTTTGGATGGTTTCTTCAAGCTTTGGTCGGCTCCTCTCTCCACACATTGTGGAGACCCCAAGGATTCTGTCCTGGAACTCTCTGATCCCTGGGGCTCCCAGCGTGAGCTCATCCATCCCCTCTCCTCGCCGTTGCCCTGAGCCAGTTCTGGCCTCCAGGTCGAAATCTCACGTTAGGCCCCCCGGGGCCAGAACTTTGCTCTTACTCTACAGAGCACAGCCAACTGGATGTTCTGCAATGGTCTCAGACTTAACCTGTCTCAAATTAAATGCTGTCCTTTCACCCCTCTTCTTTTAAGCCTGCGTCACCTCCTGTAACCTCAGTTGAGATTTGAGGCATCGCTGTCCTCACTTGAAGCTTGCCAAGCTATGCTTCTCCATGATACCCTCATCTGTCTGCTCTTCTCGTCCTACACCTCATCTCCCTAAATCTTGTTACTTCTGCCCCACAAATCTCTGATCGGATCTGTGTCTCTCATCCGTGTTTTCTTGTATATTTCTCATTGGAACAACAAACCTGTCCATTCCACCCCCATTCTCCACTTCAAGGTGTCCACAGGCCCAAATCGTGTTCAGAAACAAAACCGTTCATGTCACATGATGCTTAGATACCTCTTGGGGCTTCCGACAGCTTAAAGGGTAAAATTTAATTTCTGTAGGTTAGGTTAGCAAATTTTCTTCATCTACCCTTGTATTCATTTGTTTGCTAAGGCTGACATAATGAAGTACCACAGACTAACTGCCTTAAACAACATAAATTTATTTTTTCACGATTCTAGAGGTTGAAAGTGTGAGATCAAGATGTTGGTAGGATTGTTTTCTCCCAAGGTCTTTTTCCTTAGCTTGTAGATGGTGGTCTTCCTCTAGTGTCTTCACTTGGTCATCTCTTTATATGTGTCTGTGTCCTAATCTCTTCTCATAAGGACACTAGTCACATTGGATTAGCGCCTATTCTAATGACCTCACTTTAACTTAATTATCTTAAAAACAAAAACAAAAACAAAACAAAACAAAAAAAACCCTGTCTCCAAATACAGTCACATTCTGGGTTGTTGAGGGTTAGGACTTCAACATATGAATTTTTGAGGGGGACATAGTTCAGGCCATAACAGCTCCCAATCTACTTTTCTAGCATTGTTTCCCATCTTGTGTATCCATTTGAGTAGCATCCTTTGTTGGTTCTCCATGTGCTCATAACATGCTGATTTTATTTAGGGGATCATGGCCGCCTATCACCGATTCTGCTGTTTATCTCTTTAGTTATCTGTGTTCTTTACTTAACTTTGAGCTTCTTAAAGACAGGGCTGGTGGTGGGTCTGGAGAACAGGCCTGGCTCATCCTATCCATCAGTTAATTCCCGAGATATTTCCTGGATAGCCCATGCCCTCGGGAGGAGATAGACAAATCACAAATAACTGTCCTGGGTAAGGGTTATGATGCTGCCATCTAAGCAACCTCTAAAGATGCCAGTGCCCTGAACAGCACAATGAGGCTGTGTAGTCAAAGGATTCTTAGTAGTCACATGCCAGAAGAGAGCCAGGCCTGAAAAGAGAGTATAGGATCGGGGCTAACAGGGTCTGCTGGGGAACAGATCTCGTGCAGTATTTTAAAGTGTGATCAGAAGACCTTTAGCACTACTTACAGCAAATGTTAAAAACATGGATTCTGAATCTCTACTCCAGGATTACAGGCCTGAAATTCTGAATCATAGAGGATTCTGGGGTGTTGTGAATTTGAGAAGCACCAATATATTCCAAGCCAATGGGGTTTCATGAAACATTTTCCCATATTCCTAGTGCTTTGTTATCACCTGTGATGCATCAGTGTGGAATCCCAGGCCAAGAAGAAAGTTCCACGGTTCCTGAGTCAAAGGTACTCTTTGTCTTGTCCCTGCAGTGTGCTAAATCTGAACGCCAGGTTCAGATCCTGCTCTGCCACTTCCTACCTGTGTAACCTTGGGTGAGTCACTTTACCTCCTTGTGCCTGGACAAACAGGAGTACTAACAGTGTTTACCATTATGGTGTTGTTGTGAGGAGTTCATGTAAGGCGGTGGAACGCTGTCTGGCATGTGGTAAATGCTCAAGTGCAAGCTATTATTAGCTCTTATATCTTAATTATGATAAATGTTTTCATCTATTACAATAACTCACTTGGAAATTTTTGCCACGACTGGATTATGAGCTTCTTAAGACAGACGCTTGCTGCCTAGCACAGAGGATTCTACAACAAATACTTCTTGAGCACCTATTATGTAACAGGCACAACACTAGGAGAGAATGCAGTTGGTGCAGCAAACAGCCCAGCCCCGGGGGAGTTGCATTCCCTGTGGACCTGTTGAGGGACTGAGTGAACCTAGTCGGGTGTCATCATTTGCAGTCACACAGACAGAGCTTTGATTAAGACTGGGTTTTCTAATTCTTCATGTAGAGTTCCTTTTTTTTTTTTTAATGTTTATTTTTGAGAGCGAGCGAGAGAGGGAGACAGGGTGCAAGCAGGGGAGGGGCAAAGAGAGAGGGAGACACAGAATCTGAAGAAGGCGTCAGGCTCTGAGCTGTCAGCACAGAGCCCCACACGGGGCTCAAACTCATTGGCTGTGAGATCATGACCTGAGCCGAAGTTGGATGCTTAACCAACTGAGCCACTCAGGCACCCTTTAGACAAAGAGACAATAAATTTGTGAGGAATTGACAGGATGAAGAAAACAGATGTTTAGGAACTTTAACAAGGAATTCTAAGTGGAATTTGGGTGAGGTAGTAGATTAGAAAAAAAGTAATGAGGTTTTTGCTACACCTTTCTCAGCTTTAAAGTTTCTATCTCTGGTGATGTCTTTTTGCCTAGTACAGGAAGGGTACCCTTTTTTAAAAAGTTTATTTATTTATTTTGACAGTGAGAGAGAGAGTGTGTGTGGGAAGGGCAGAGAGAGAGAGAGAGAGAGAGAGGGAAAGAGAGAATCCCAAGCTGTCTCCATGCCATCAGCGGAGAGCCTGATGTGGGGCTTGAACTGCGAGATCATGACCTGAGCCAAAGTTGGTCACTTAACCAACTGAGCCACCCAGGAGCCCCAGGAAGGATTTCCTGCTTTCAGGGGATGGAGAAGTTTCTGAGTGTCCTTGTACCTGCTATTTATTAAGTAACTTTTAAAAAAATAATCAGTTCTCCGAAGTGCACATTTTGGGGTGGCTTGCCCTTGGCCCCTACAGTATTAAGTCCATATGAAGGCTTTCAACACAAGAAAGGATTGAGACAGAGAGACTACTCAGGCTGGCATGAGAGAGGAAGGTAGGCAGGGCTAGATCATGGAAAGTCTCAGATGCATGTTCAAGAGTATAGCCTGTATTCTATAATTAATAATGATAATAGTGTGTCTTCATTTACAGTGTCATTCATTCATTCATTCATTTAAAGTAGGTTTCATGCCCAGCATGGAGTTCAATGGGGAGCTTAAATTCATGACCCTGAGGTTAAGACCTGAGCTGAGATCAAGAAGAGTCTGGCGCTTAACCAACTGAGCCACCCAGGTGCTCCCCCCTCCTTTTTTTTTTTTTTTTTTTTTTTTTGGTTACAGTGTCAATTATTTAAAACAAAATCTGAAACATTCTTTTAAAGACCATACCATTGTCTCCAAAAGAATTCAAACGGACCAGGGCACCTGGGTGGCTCAGTCAGTTAAGTGTCTGACTTCGACTCAGGCCATGATCTTGCAGTTCACTGGTTAGAGCCCCACATCAGGCTGTGGGATGACTGACAGCTCAAAGCCTAGAGCCTTCTTCAGATTCTGTGTCTCCCTCTCTCTTTGCCCCTCCCTGCTAATGCTCAGTCTCTTAAAAATTAATAAACATTAAAAATAAAAAGAATTCAGACTGGACAAAAATGCATTCACCCATAGATAATTCAGAATTAAATGTGTGCTTAACACAAGTTTTAATTACAAATTATCACAAGAAATGTGATTTTTTAAAAATTCACAGAATTATTTGTGTAATATAACTTGGATGGTATTTAATGCACTGCATCCTAAAGCCTACATTCCAGGACTTTCACTGCCAATTTAAATCTTCATCTTCATCAACCCTCCACCAGCCATGCAATATGTTTCCTGCTCAAAAACGCATTCACTCTTTCTGGCTTACTAATGTTCTCTTCTGTGCTTTTTCGTTGACATGTTTTTCCCCTTCGGAGCTCCTTGCCTTTCCTCTAGCAGACCTTGAAGCTATAAATTTCTCTCCCTTACCACAGAATTCCTTCCTTTAATATCCATCTTAAAACGCTATTTCTCATAAGAAGTTTTCCTTTATAAAATAAATGAGGTGCACACACTCATAATTTTCTTCACCCAGTTGCCACAATCCTATTGCCTATTGCCATATTATAATATTATTATAATATTATATATTACAATAATCTACAGGGCCTGAAATATTGTGTGGGGCAGATAACAGAGCTGGATACTATTTGGTTTCATTTCATCTGCATGTTTACGTTCTTCTGGAACATGCTATACAAACCCCATCTCTTTGTCTCAGTGCCGTGGTGGCCGTTTAGAAAAGCCATTTAAAAGGCAACTTTACAAACAGTGCGGTCTGATTTAATGCTTAGTATTCCCCACACCTCTGGCTTCTGTATTATCAGACTTGCCTGTTTGTTTCCTGTTTTGCTTTTATTTCCCCATGTGAACAGACGAAGCAGACACAGCAGAAGGACCGTTGGTCCTGCAGATTCCACCTTCCAAAGGAAATCCAAAAGGAGCCTCTGGCGTGTGTGGTGTTGCTTAGCAACCCACCCAAACAAACATGTTTCCCTCTCAATTTTTTCCCAGTCCTTATTTATTCAAGAACACTGTAAAATAAGTTTTTACCACTTGACATCTGAAATCATTAGAAAAAAATTTGGTGTTTTGGGCTTTGTGAGAACTGCTAAGCATACTGAAAATTTTACTTGCTTTTATTTCTCTATTTACTGCACTACTAATACAAGGCTAGGGTTTGTGCTATTCTTCTTCGTGTCTAGAGTTTGGTTTGGATATGTCCCTTCTTCTGTGGGGGGTTGGTTACCTTCGCACTGTTGTTGGGTAACACTGTGATTTTGATGACCTAACTTCTCTATCTCAGTTGCCTTCTGTGATAATGTGGTTAAATATCTAATTTATGAATTCCCACAGAATTTTGCTGAACATATAATGAGGGAATATTGACAAGTTCATCCACTAGACACCAGGCACCATGTTATGGGGGAGATCCCAAGGGGGGAAAGGATAAGACATAATTCTACCTGCAAGGGGATAAAATCTAAGTCAGAGATGCCTGGAAACATCCTTACATCGTTCCCAAGCCCTCTTCTACACCTTGTAAAGACTTAAAATCTTTCTGGACTCAGGCATCGTCTCCTTCTGGAAACTTATGTAGCCATAATCCTGGCCCCTAGCTTGAATTTACTTGCCCCTCTACACTGTAAAACTTTATCTCAACATTTGTCATTTTATATTACAAATATCTGTTAACAGTTGTCTTCCTGAGTAGAATGTAAGTTCCTAGAGAGAAGAAGAGACCCTGACTTTTTTGGTTTGTTTTTTGGCAGTTCAGCAGACATTCCCCTTTCTTATCAAAACAGTAATCAGGTTTTCATGGGGGAACCACGCTCCCCTGTTCTGAGTCCATGCATGCCTCAGATGGGGCTGACATCAGCACTGGCTCCCAAGTGATGAGCGTGGAACTCAGGCGTGCCAACCAGAGCATCATGAACTCTTGGCCCCTGTGAATGGTATTTAAGAACAGGTGTGGGATCTGGTTCTGTTCAATGGAAATCAGGACAGAACTTTTTTTTCAAGTTGTGGAAAAGAAAAGCTTTTCTTCCTGCTAGATTTAGAGTCAAAGGATGTAAGTCTAGACAAGCTGGCAGCCAAAATGTTGATACTCATGGGAGAAATGGAGCCAAAAATATTATACATACATAAAAATAAGTATAATGTGAGGGCCGGAAGAATACCAAAATTGATCTAGTGGTAATGTTTGGGTGGCCATGCTATTCAAGAACATTGTGAAATACATTTTTATCATTTGACATCTTCTGGTTTTGTTAGTGACAGATATGATATTTATCATCTATATCTTTATCCAAGTTCAAAAGAATTTTGAACCATGTAGGGCTAAGAATAGAATGCTTTGGAATACTGTGTGAGGCTTTTTTCTTTACCAACTCAAATTTATTCACTAATTCCATTTGGATGTAGTTGTTAAAAAACTTTGAATCCCACTGTATTTTCACTAGCCCAGATTTTCCAAAAGGATATCAGAATTTTTTTTTCAAATGCCTTTTGATGCTGACATGAATGAGACTTACAGCTTACATGAATGAGACTAGATCTACCGGAATTTACAGATTACCTGTTAAATATCCATAGAGCACAATCTTAGATGATATAATTAGGGTGCAGAGGAAATTGTCCTTGCATGCAAGAAACTTGTAATTAAGTTGCAAAGACAAGCTATTCACAGATAACGCAATTACTGATAAGTGCTTTGTGGTTCTCATCTGGAAAGGGTTTTTTTTTGTTGTTGTTTTTAAGAATCTGGAGTCCTAACTCCTAAGGATTCTGATTTATTATGTCTTATGTAGGTCTTAGGAGATGAGGAAAGACCAGCTTCTGATGGTATCATTTGAGCCCCTGAACCAGCACTAATTGAAGGCAGATCTAACCCTGGACTTCATTAGCCCTAACATTTCCTTTCTGATTAATTTATTTTAGGTTAGGGTTTCTGTCCCTTATAATTAAAAAATTAACAGATTTCAATAAAAGTGAGTCATACAAACTGTTAAGACTCATGTTAGTTATGTGCATAAGATGCTATATGACCACATGATCAGGCCCCTTGGTCTGAGCATATAGGGTAGCTGTTTTGGCTTCCCACTCTGCAAGAGTTAGGAGATTAGCGACTTTAGAGGATGTTAAACCTTACCTTTCTTTTTTTATATAATTAAATTACAGCTTTGAAATCTTTGCTGTAACATTCCAGAAGTCCTTTTAAAAATGCCTTTTCAGGGGTGCCTGGGTGGCTCAGTTGGTTAAGCATCCAACTTTAGCTCAGGTCATGATCTCACAGCTCATGAGTTTGAGCCCCTGTTGGATTCTGAGCCTGGAGCCTGCTTCAGATTCTGTGTCTCCCTCTCTATCTGCCCCTCCCTGCCCATGTGTGCTCTCTCTCTCAAAAATAAATAAACATTTAAAAAAATGAAAATAAATAAAAATGTCTTTTCATTCTCAGTATTTTTCAATAGCAGTTCTTATTTTTGATCAAGTTCAGTCTATAAATTGTTTCTTTTATGAATTGTACATGTGGTGTAATATTTTTAGAAAAAATCCTTGCTTCAGGGGCACCTGGGTGCCTCGGTTGGTTAAGTGTCCTACTTTGGCTTGGGTCATGATCTCACAGTTCGTGAATTCAAGCCCCGCATCAGGCTCTGTGCTGACAGCTCAGAGCCTGGAGCCTGCTTTGGATTCTGTGTCTCCCTCTCTCTCTGCCCCTCCCCTGTTTGTGCTCTGTCTCTCTCTCAAAAAAAATAAATAATAAACATTAAAAAACAACTTAAAAAAAATCCTGCTTCATCCAAGGCCATGAACATTTTCTCCTATCTTTTCTTCTAGAAGTTTTTCAGGTTTTACATTTAGGCATATAATCCATTTTGAGATAATTTTTGCGTCTGGTGGGAGGTATGAATCAATTTTTTTTCTTACATATGAATGTCCTGTTGTTCTAGCATCATTGGTTGAAAAGACAATCCTTTCTCTCTTGAATCATCTTTGCACCATTTTTAAAAATTAATTGACCATATATGTATGAGTTGATTTCTGCATGTTCTGTTCTAGGATCTAAGTGATCCTAGGTGAAATGCTAAAACTTTTCACTACTATTATGGTTTTTCCCCCTATTTAAAGATTTTGCTTTTTTTTTTTTAAAAAAAAAACACATTTATTTATTTTTGAGAGAGAGAGAGAGAGAGAGAGCAAGCAGGGGAGAGGCAGAGAGAAGGAGACAGAGAGGATCCAAGCGGGCTCAGCCAATGACAGCAAAGAGACTGATGTGGGGCTCAAACTCATGAACTGTTGGATCATGGCCTGAGCTGATGTTGGATGCTTAACTGACCAAGCCACCCAGGTGCCCCCAAGACTTTACTTTTTTAGAGCAGTTATAAGTTCACACAAAATTGAGGGAAAGATACAGAGATTTCCCATGTCCCTGATGCCCTCTCACATTCATAGCTTTCCCCATTATCAACTTTTCCCACCTGAGAGGCACATTTGTTACATCTGATGAACCTACACTGACACAACATCATCATTCAGGCTACAGTTTACATTAGAGTTCACTCTTGGTGTTGTACCTCTGTGGGTTTGGGCAAATGTATGATGACATATGTCCATTATTATAGTAATTCTGGCCTTGTAAAATGAGTTTGGAAGTGTTTCCTTCTCTTCAATATTTTAGAAGAGTTTGAGAAAGATTAGCATTAATTTTTCTTTAAGTGTTTATTAGAATTCACCCATAAAACCATCTGGGCCCGAGGTTTTTTTGCGGGGACATTTTTGATTACTCATTCAATGTCCTTACTTGTTGTTGAATTGTCCATATTTTCTATTTCTTTATGATTTAGTCTTGGTAGGTGGTGTGTTTCTAGGAATTTAATAATTTCTTCTAATTTATCCAAATTTGTTGGCATATAATTGTTGATAATAGTCTCTTATGATCCTTTATATTCTTGTGGTATCAGTTGTAATGTCTCTTTTTTCATTTATAGTTTTATTTTATTTGAGTCTTCTCTCTCTCTCTCTTTTGGTCAGTCTAGTTAAAGGATTGTTGATTTTGTTTATCTTTTCAAAAAACCAATACAGTTTTGTTGATCTTTTCTATTGTTCACCTGGAGAGTATTTCATTATTTCTGCTCTAATCTTTATTATTTCTTTTATTCTGCTAACTTTGGCTTAGTTTTTTCTTTTTCTTTTTTTTTCTAGTTCCTAGAGGTGTAAAGTTGGGTTATTTATTAGAGAGCTTTCTCTTTTTCTTAATTCAGGCATTTTGCTATGAACTTCCTTCTTAGAATTGCTTTTATTGGATCCTATAAGTTTTGGCATGTTGTTATTCCATTTTTATCTCTCTCAGGATTCTTTCTGGTTTCTCATTTAATTTTTTCTTTGACTCATAAGTTGTTTAAGAGTGTGTTGTTTAATTTCCATATATTTGTGAACATTCCAACTTCCCTTCTGTTATTGATTTCTAGTTTTATACCATCATGATTGCGAAAGATTGATATGATTTCAGTCTTCCTAAATTTGTTAGGACTTGTACTGTGGCCCAGCATATAATCTATCTGGAGAATGTGCTACTTGTGCTTGAAAAGAATGTATATTCTGCTGCTGTTGAAAGTAATGTTCTATAAATGTCTGTTATGGTCATTTGATCTATAATGTTATACAAGCCCACTGTTTCCTTATTGATTTTATGTCTGATGATTTATCCATTGTTGAATGTGGAATATTGAAGTCCTCTGCTATTGTTTTATTGCTGTTTATTTGTCCTTTCAGTTCTGTTAATACTTGTTTTATATGTTTAAGTGCTCTAATGATGAGTGAATATATATTTATAACTTTTATATCTTCCTGATGAATTGATAGTGATTTTACTTCCTTTGGATAAATATACAGAAATGGAATTTCTGGATCATATGGTAGTTCTGTTTTTAATTTTTTGAGGAGACTCCCTACTGTTTTCCCAATTTATATATCCACTAACAGTGCACAAGGGTTCCCTTTTCTCTGTATCCTCACCACACTTGGTATGTCTCGTCTTTTTGATGATAGTCATTCTAACAGGTATGAGGTGGTATCTCATGTGGTTTTGATTTGCATTTCCCTTGATAATTAGTGCTGTAGAGCACCTTTTCATGTACCAGTTGGCTATCTGTATATCTTCTTTGGAAGAATGTCTATTCATTCCCCTGTCCATTTTTTAATTAGATTGCTTGGTGTTTTTTTTTGATATCGCATTTTGTGAATCCCCAAGTATTTAGGTCATTTTTTTTTTTGGTCAGCATTTTGTAACTTTCAGCATACAGATTTTATACATATTTTCTTAGTTTTATATCTAAATATTTCTCTTTTTTTGGAGCAAGTATAAATGGCACCATTTTCAATTTTGGTTTTAACTGGTTTATTGTCAGTATACAAGAATTGAATTGATTTTTGTGTGTTAATTTTAAATCCTACAGTATTACAGAACTCATTGTTCTGGGAGCATTTTGTAGGTTTCTTGGTATTCTGTACACAGCAAATCATTTTGTCTGAAAGTAGTGTTATTTTTTCTTTTCTAATTTGCATGCTCTTTACTTTTTAATTTAATATTATTATTATTATTATTATTGCCTATTTTAGTGACTAGAAATTCCAGGGCTATATGTTGGATAAAAATGGTGAAAGGGTACATTCATTCTTTTTTTCCCATTCTTAGAGTAGAAGCATTCAGTGTTAAGCATTCCTCCTTAAAAATGGTATTAGCTGTAGATTTTTCCAGATGCTATTTATAAGGTCGAGGAATTTCCCCCCATTCCTGTTTTTCTGAGAGTTTTTGTCATTAATGAGAATTGGATTTTGTCAAACACTTTTACTATATCATTGATATTACTGTGTGATTTTTTTTTCCCCCTTTGGCTTGTTAATATGGTAAAATACATTGTTTGATTTTCATATATTGAACAAGCTTTGTGTACCTGGTTTGAAATGCACTTGGTCACAATGTACTATTGTTTTTACACATTGTTGTGTTTGACATTTTGTTGCTAACATTTTGTTGAGGAGTTTTGTGCCTATATTCCTGAAAGATATTGGTGTGTAATTTTCTTTTTGTGTGTACTGTCTTTGTCTCCTTTTGATATCAGGGTAATATTGGTCTTATAAGGTAAGTTGGGAAGTGTTCTGTCCTCTTCTATTTTCTGGAAGAGATTATGTAAAAGTAGTGTTAATTCTTCTTTGAGTGTTGGAGAAAATTCTCCAGTGAAACCATCTGAGCTTAGAGATTTTTTTTTCAGGAGTTTTTAAATTGCAAACTGAATTTCTTTAACAGCTGTAAGAATATTCAGGTTATCAATTCCATCTTTAAAAAATTTTTTTTAAATGTTTATTTTTTGAGAGAGAGAGACAGAGTGCAAGCAGGGGAGGGGCAGAGGGAGAGGGAGACAGAATCCGAAGCAGGTTCCAGGATCTGAGCTGTCAGCACAGAGCCTGACAAGGGGCTTGAACCCGTGAACCATGAGATCATGACCTGAGCCGAAGTCGAATGCTTAATTGACTGAGCTACCCGGGCGCCCCTATCAATTCCATCTTGACAGAGTTTTGGTAGTTTGTTGATTTTGAGGAGTTGCTCTATTTCTTCCGAGAAATTTCTTCTTTATTTATTTCTTCTATTTCTTTACCCCTTAGGAAGGTAAATTGTTCATAGATGTGCCGGTTTGCTAGTGCTGTTGTAATAAAATATCACAATCTAGGCAGTTTAAAACAACAGAAATGTGTTGTTTCACAGTTCTAGAGACCAGAAGTCTAAAATTACGGTATCATTAGGGCCTTGTTTCCTCTTGAGCCCTATAATGGAACTCTTGCTTTCCTTTTGCTAGTTTCTGGTGACTTGCTAGGAACACGTGGTATTCCTTAGCTTGCAGCTGTATCACTCCAATCTTTGGTGTCACAGGGTGACCTGTGACATCACATGTGATGCCTTTGGTGTCACATGGTATTCTCTCTGTGTGTCTCTCTGTCTTCAAATTGCCTTCTTATGAAGACATCAGTCATGTTGGATTAGGAACCCACTCTACTCAGTATATCTTCATCTCAACTAAACTAATTACATCTGCAATGACCCAATTTCCAAACAAGGCCACATTCATAGATGTAGGAATTAGAACTTCAACATACTTGGGGGGGGGGGGGGGCACAATTAGCTCCTAACAGTAGTATTTCTTTATTACCCTTTGAATGGCTGCAGGATCTGTTGTAATCTCCTATTTGATTTTGACATAATTTATGTCTTCTCTTTTTTTGTGCCCATCCTGCTAGAGGATTTTCAATTTTATTTCTTTTTCAAAGAATCAGCATTTTGTTTAATTACTTTTCTCTATTAGTTTTCTGTTTTCACTTTCATTGATTTCCACTCTTATAGTTATTATTTCCCTCCTGCTGCTTGTGTTGGGTTTGTTTTGCCCTTGTTTGTCTAGTTTGTTAAATTAGGTTAGATTATTGATCTGACACCTCCAGAAGGGCTTTGGACACACTGCCAGGGAGAGTCTGCCTGTATTCTGCTTGACCCATCTCAAAATGCTTTGAGGCTGGAGGATAAGTGCTACAAACCAACTGTTTGTATGCCTCCCTCCCTGACCAAATTCATATGTTAAAATCCTAATCCCAATGTGATGGGATTTGGGAGATGTGATTAGGTCAGGAGGGTTCAGCCCAGAATGACCAACCTCATAAAAGAGGCTCCAGAGAGATCCCTAGTCCTTTTCACCACATGAGGACACAGTGAAAAGATGGCTGTCTATGAACCAGAGCTCTCACCAAACACCAAATCTTCTGGTGCCATGATCTTGGATTTCTCAGCCTTCAGGACTGTGAGAAATAAGTTTCTCTTATTTATAAACAACACAGTTTGTGGTATTTTTGTTATAGCAGCCCTAACAGACTAAGACAATGGGGGACTTCTTTAGAAGAACATGTCAGCCTTAGCACTTAATCCCCTTCCTCTCCACCATCAGTATCTAGAAGGAGGGGTGATGTGTGGAGAAAGTTAGGTATTTGAGTTTTACCTAGGGGTAGGCCTCCCCTCACCCTTTCTCACCTTCAAGAAGTTGGATATATCATTTCCATGCAAAACTTCTGTACTTTTACTCAATAATATCCAAATAATAACTTCAAAGTATCACCTTGATATGATATAAGTGGTGGTGGTAATACTTAGGTCACCTTTAGGACACTTCTTTTGAATTTTCCCTTAGGTCTGCCCCATATTCTTTTGGTAGTTTCTCAAAGGCAACTGAGCTTTTGTCTATTTAGTTGCTGACCTTTGCTTTCAATTTGACTAGGTGAGTATGTTCAGCCTCATGGATCTCCCACATTTATTTGTTTGCACTTGGGGGTGGAGGGGCGTATATTATTGGAGATTTGGACCTAATATGCAATATGTAGCTGCACTTTGGATTAAAACAAGCAGATTAGATTAGTCAGACATGAATCATTAAGGTGTTTGGAATAAAATAGATGAAGTCAAAGAGACCGCATGGAAACAATACTGCAGTTGAACATGCGATGTGTTAGAGAATGTGTACTCTGGTTCTGGATGTTGCAAGTGGAGAACACAATACATAATGCTTTAGTATGTGAATTCACTAAATTGAAGATGTGTAAAAAACTGCCTCATGAAATTGTGAAGTAGAAAATAGTTTTTTCTTCAATCTCTACAAACAGGGTTTTAAAGTCTTTTTTTTGCCTGCTGAGTGCAGATCGATAACAGAACTGCTTTAGTTATTTGCCTCTGCCCTGCTCCACAGGGGAGACTGTCCCCCCGGGGAGTTTTGTTGTTACCGTTATAATTACAATCAAACATTCTTTGGAACCATTGTTACTAGAAACCTGAAAAATTGAGTATGAGATGCAGGAAAAGGCTGTGCCAGGGACCAGTAAAAAATAGTTCCAAATCCTGGTTAGGTTATGCTATTGACATGGAAAAAGGATGATAAGATTGTCAGATTGCGTCCGAAGTGAGTGTCCACAGGGTTATTAATGGATACATATGTGATAGGACACAGTTTAAACAGTTTTTTTATTTATAAAAATGTATTAATTCCTTTTCCTTGACTTTATGTAAGAAGTAAGCCATGAAGGAATTGCTCTAATACTTTTGTATCAATGTATAAGATATTAAAAATATTTTTTTAATATTTATTTTTTTGAGAGAGAGAGATAGAGAGCCAGAGTGTGAGTGGGGGAGAGGCAGAGAGAGAGGGAGACACTGAATCTGAAGTAGGCTCCAGGCTTGGAACTGTCAGCACAGAGCCTGATGCGGGTTTCGAACCCATGAACTGTGAGATCATGACCTGAGCCAAAGTCAGACGCTTAACAGTCTGAGCCACCCAGGTGCCCAAGAATTATTTTAAGGACATTATTCATCATAAATTTTTCTATTCTACTAGCTCTTTCCTCCTACCCTTAATTTTTCAACATTTCAAAACCTTGAGAAAAATTGAAAGAATAATACATTTTGCCACATTAGTTTCTCTAGCTTGTGTACTGTTCCCCCCACCCCGCCCCGAATCAATAGAAAGTAAATTACAAAAACCATGGCACATCACTCCTAAATATTTCATTTATACATTTCTGAAGAATATGGAAATTCATTTCATAAATATGATGACATGATCACACCTAAGAAAATTAACAATAGTTCCACAATATCATCTAACGTACTGTGTATATTCAAATTACTGTAATTGTCCCCAAAATGTATTTTATAGTCTTGTTTCTTTCTCAGTCCAGCTGCCAACAAAGGTCATGTTTTACCCTTGGTTATGCCCGTTTATGCTTTTAATCTCGAATAGTTTAACACCCTTCTTTTCCAGGATTGAAAGATTTAGAAAATAAAAATACAGAATGTTCAGTTAATTTGAATGTCGGCTAAACAATGAATCATCCCTTAGTATAATATATTCCATGCTTACACTAAAAGATGATCTTGTCATTCATCTGACATTCAAATTTAACACAGTGTTCTGTATTTTATCTGGAAACTTAACTTTTTGGAAAGTTCAGACCAGTTGCATTGTAGAGTAACTCAAACTCTGGGTCTGTTTGTTTTCTTATGATTTGATTCTGTTAAACATTTTTCTACAAAAACGTTTCACAGGTGATGGTGCATGTTTCTTATTGCATGACATTAGGACACATACCCAGTCGTCCCATTTGTGAAGCTAAGTTTGATTCCTGGATGAACGTGGTGACCACCAAATCTCTTCTTCCTTTGGAATTACTAATTTGTGGGATGATCTTCTAAGACCAGGTGATAATCTTGTTGCCAGTGACATTTCGTGCAATTATTTTAACATTCATTAGAGGTCATTTCCTGAATCAATAGTACACTGTGGGTGGCAAAATGATTTTCAAATTTCATCATCCTGTCTACATTTACTATTAGTTGGCATTCATCTGTAAAGAAGATCTTTCCTTCTTCTATGCGTACACTATATACTAATGAAACTAAAAAAATTTCAGTCTGTTAGAATTCATTTTTGCCATTATTCTTTTTATTCTCAAATTACTCCAGTTTTGGCCAATGGAAATCCTCAAGTTGGGTCTTGAGTCCCTCGGTTGTGACCCCATTTTGTGTTTGAGGTCTCCCTTGCATTCTATCCTTGAAGAGATTTCCCTGGCTCATTTTTTACTCATTTTACCCAAGGAACAGGAATCAGCTCCCCCCCACCCCCAAAGCCTGTGACAGCTATCAGTTTACTGCTGTCCTGCTTTGTAATACTAGAATGGGACCCTATAAACATGCTTCCTTTGCCAGCTGGCACAATGGGAAGCTTTGTCAGTAGATGGCACTGGAGGGACACTGCAGGAAACAGGCTTCTCTTGCTGGCCTGTGTCCTCTCTTTTTTGCTCCTCCTGTGCAAGCATTGTGCAAGAACGCCCAGTGGCAGTCACTCTCCAGTTAGTTTTTCTGGCACCTGGGCCTGCAGTATTTTGCTCTGCAGTGGTGGCCCGTGGTTTCCTGCTTGCTGGCATCAGTCTCCTGGATCTCCAGTGGGAAGTGTCCTGTTTGCCAACTTCAGCCCACCAGCTATGGATCAGCTGTAGCAAACTTCTCTACCATCTCCTGGGCTATAGCTACATTCTCTCTAATGAAGTCTGAATCTCAGTTTTAGGGAGAGGGCCCCTCTTTGCAAATTGTCCCTTATTTGGGTACTGTTAGCCTTGTGATGCTGTTTAGGTTCTCTTTTATCTCATCTGGTTAATATTCTGTTTCTAGTTAATAATGTTTTATGTTAAACTTTCCCTGTTCAAATTAGTAGTCTGTTTCCTGTTTTCTAATTGAACCCAGACTAGTACAGTTGAGAGAATAGTGTTTGAATGATGCCACCATTCAGAGATACAGTTTCTGAATTAAATCGGTATGTGTTTGGATTTGAGCATAGTGTTAAGCTGCTCGCCAGTGGGAAAAGGGATGCTTGTATTTTGTCAGGCAGGGACAACACAATTAGTAAAGCTATTACCTGTGGTTGATTGTGATGAAGTGCTAAATGAAGCGGGTCCCAAGGGACTGCTGTACCTCACTAATGATGGCTTCAAGGATGGTGGTGTCTTAGCCTGTTTGAGCTACTGTAACCAAAGTACCAAAAAGACTCAGTGCCTTATGAACAACAGATATTGACTTCTGACAGTTCTGGAGGCTGGGAAATTCAAGATCAAGGCATCAGTAGAGCTGGTGTCTGGTAAGGGCCTGCTTCCTGGATCATGGATAGCCATTTTCTTCCCTTGTCCTCCCATGGTGAAAAGGGCCAGGGAGCTCTCAGGGGTCTCTTTTATAAGGACATCGATCCCATTCATGAGGACTCTACTCTTATGACCTAATCACCTCCCACAAACCCCACCTCTAATACCCTCATGTTGGGGATTAGGTTTCAACAAATGAATTTTGGAGGGACACAAACATTTAGTTTATAGCAGGTGATAGGGGATTGGGTCTTCTCATAGTTAAAAAGCTTTTCCCACACCCAAGTTATAAAGTAACTCCCTCGTGTATTTGTCTAATGGTTTTATAGTTCCCTTTTATTTATTTTTTTAATGTTTATTTTTGAGAGAGAGCGTGCGCACACTAGAGAGAGAGAGAGAGAGAGTGTGGGGGGGAGGGCTAGAGAGAGAGAGGGGAAACAGAAGATCTGAAGAGGGTTCTGCGCTGACAGCAGAGAGCCTGATGCAGGCTCAAACTCTAGAACTGCAAGATCATGACCTGAGCTGAAGCTGAATGCTTAACCAACTAAGCCACCCAGGTGCCCTTTATACTTTCCTTTTAAATTTACATCTCTGGTCTATTTGGAGATTTTTCTGATGTACAGTGTGAGTTATGGACCCAATTTTATCTTTTCCCAAATGGGTATCCAGTCACTCAACATCATTTATTTAAAAGTCCATCTTTTCCCAAGTGATCTTAGATGCCATATACTAATTTTCATAGGTACTTGGGTCGGTTTTTAGATTTACTACTCCCTTCCCACTCTATTTGTTTGCCAGTACCACAGTATTTTTTTTTAATGTTTATTTGTGAGACAGAAAGAGACAGAGCATGAGTGGGGGGCGGGGGCAGAGAGAGAGGGAGACACAGAGTCTGAAATAAGCTCCAGGTTCTGAGCTGTCAGCACAGAGCCTGATATGAGGCTCGAACCCATGAACCGTGAGATCATGACCTGAGCCAAAGTCGGACGCTTAACCAAATGAGCCACCCAGGCGCCCCGGTACCACAGTATTTTTATTAGAGAGGCTTTATAGCCTGATTTAATACTTGTTAGGGCTAGTCCTCTCTTACTGCTTTTATTTCCCTTCCATTATTGTATGTTTATTTTTCCGCATGAACTTTAGAATTAGTTTGCATAACTCTAGGAAAAAGTTTACCTTCATTTTAATTGGAATCACATTTATATATTGCATGGGGAGGGTTGTCATCTTTGTGGTATTCAGTTGTCCTATATGAGAACAAATGATGTCTTTCCATTTATTCAAGTCTTTTTTGGCTTACAGAAGTGTTTCACAGTTTTTCTAATATAGCTTTTTTTATTTTTTTACATTTATTTATTTTTGATAGGCAGAGAGAGACAGAACACAAGTGGGGGAGGGGCAGAGAGAGAAGGAGACACAAAATCCTAAGCAGGCTCCAGGCTCTGAGCTGTCAGCACAGAGCCCGACGCGGGGCTCAAACTCACAAACCACAAGATCATGACCAGAGCTGAAGTCGGATGCTTAACCGACTGAGCCACCCAGGTGCCCTGGTTTTGTTCTGATATTAAATGACATATCTTTAAATGGTTACTGTTTGTATTTTGGTATGTGTGTTTCAGGTACATTTTATATTATGGTACCTTACAGAAATTGTTCAGTACTGGTTCTGTTTTCTAGGTGTAGTATTACATGATCTATATAGAGATATAATTTAATTCTTTCTCAAATCTTACGCATCTATATACTTGTGATCATTGGCTCTTATCTCCAATGCTGCCTCTATTGTTTCTCCATTAAGTGTGATGCTGGTTTTTGAGCTGAGATGTGAAACATTTCATCATGTCAAGAAAGTATCTCTTAATTTTAATTTTATTTTTATGAAATTAAGAATGAGTGTTAACTGTTGGTGGGAATGCAAACTGGTGCAGCCACTCTGGAAAACAGTGTGGAGGTTCCTCAAAAAATTAAAAATAGATCTACCCTATGACCCAGCAATAGCACTGCTAGGAATTTACCTAAGGGATACCAGAGTGCTGATGCATAGGGGCACTGGTACCCCAATGTTTATAGCAGGACTTTCAACAATAGCCAAATTATGGAAAGCCTAAATGTCCATCAACTGATGAATGGATAAAGAAATTGTGGTTTATATACACAATGGAATACTACGTGGCAATGAGAAAGAATGAAATCTGGCCTTTTGTAGCAACGTGGATGGAACAGGAGAGTGTTATGCTAAGTGAGATAAGTCATACAGAGAAAGACAGATACCATATGTTTTCACTCTTATGTGCATCCTGAGAAACTTAACAGAAGACCATGGAAAGGGGAAGTAAAAAAAAAAAAAAAAGAGGTTAGAGAGGGAGGGAGCTAAAACGTAAGAGACTCTTAAAAACTGAGAACAAACTGAGGGTTGATGGGGGGTGGGAGGGAGGGGAGGGTGGGTGATGGGTATTGAGGAGGGCACCTGTTGGGATGAGCACTGGGTGTTATATGGAAACCAATTTGACAATAAATTTCATATAAAAAAAAAGAATGAGTGTTAAAATTTGTCAAAAGCTATGCTACATTTTATTATGTGTTCACAATTATTTCTTTTTTCCCTTCTTCTATCATGATATATATTGTTGGGAGAGACTACTTACCTATACACTGGTTTTGGGTTTGAGCATGTGACTTGCTTTAAACGATGGAATTTGATCAACAGTAGTAGTTTGTCAAGTTCAGAGTCCAAAGCATCATATGTTTCTACTCACCCCTTTTGTGTTTCTGCCTCTACCATCAGAAAGACATGCCCTGAGTAGTTGATGATCCAAATAGAGGAGAATATGGAGTAGACCTGAATCCGTCCTGCAGCCTCAAGCATAACCACCCTTGCCAACCCACAGACTGGAGAGTGAAAAAAAGAAAAATATTTGATGTGGTAAGCCACTGAGATATCGGGGGTGTTTGTTACTATTTTCACAGTAGTAATAGCTCACTAACACAAAATCCTTTCTATCATCTACACATCTAATCAACATTTTTCTCCTTAGATCTAACTACATGATGAACTGCTAATGTATTTACTAATATTCAAGCTTCGTTGTCTGGGAATAACCTCACCCCTCCATTATGATACACTCCTTAAACTTGATTTTACATTATTTGGGATTATTCCATTCCTAGTCATGAGTGAGATTGCTTTATAGTTTTCTCTTGTGTGTCTATGTGTGTTTGCGTGTGTGTGTAATCTTTACCAGGTTTGGGTGTTAAAATTATACTTGTTTCATAAAGATCATATGAGAGTTTTCCCTCTGTGCTACTATTTAAATGATATTGGGTTTATCTGGACTTTGAAAGTTTGATAGAATTCCCCTGTAAAATCATTTGGGTCTAATTTTTACAGTTAGTTCTTTGATAACTTCTTCTCTTTCCTTTATAGAAATCTGTCTATTTATGCTTTCCATGTATAGCAAGGTCAATTTTGGTAAATTGTATTTTCCTAGAAAATAATCCAATTCATATAGGTTTTCCATTTTATTTGTATGAGTTGTATAAAGTAGTCTTTTGATATTTAAAAATTTACCTTTCATTGGTTATCTCCTTGTTTTTATTTCTTATTTGTGCTTTCTTCCTTTATTGGGTTAGTGGTTTTTATTTTTTTTTTACTTAAAAAATTTTTTTAATGTTTATGTTTTATTTATATTTGAGAGAGAGAGACAGAGCGCCACCAGGGGAGGGGCAGAGAGACAGAGACAGAATCTGAAGCAGGCTCCAGGCTCCAAGCTGTGAGCTGCAAGCTGTCAGCACAGAGCCCAACACGGGGCTCGAACTCCCTAACTATGAGATCATCACTTGAGCCCAGGTCGGGTGCTTAACTGACTGAACCACCCAGGCGCCCTGGGTTGGTTCATGGTTTATCTATTATGTTGTTGTTGTTTTTCACAAACAGAAGACATTTTTATTTATTAGTTTCTACTATTTTTCTGTTCTCTACCTCATTACTTTTGCTCTTTTATTTATTATCTCCTTCCTTCTGGTTTCTTTTGCTCTTTTCAAATTTTGAAGATGGGAGCTCAATTTATTTTCTTTTTATTAATGTGTTTGTAGCTGCAGCATTTTAAGGCTATGGATTTTCTGTGATCACTGATTTAACTATACTCTATTGGTTTTGTGTTTTCATACAATTCTTTTTTATAAATTCTTAATTTTTCCCCTTTTGTCCTAAAAGTTATTTAATAAAGAATTTTTAAATTTCCAAATGGGATTTCTAGTTTCAGAAAGAGCAGAGGAGCAAGCCATGGAACTAAAAATGCTTGCTCAACTTCAGGCTTCCAGAACTTTTAGTTTTGAATGAAATTGAAAATCTTGATTATTACCTGAAACTGCATTTAAGAATTTTCCAGTACAATTTTCCAGTACAAGGGAACTGATTATTATCTATGAGGGATCAAAATAGCTATGGGAAAAAATAGCTATGGAATCTATCAGGGTTTCTTCCAAGGGCAAGAAAGCAATAAATTTGCTGAGCAAATTAATGGTGAGTGAAACAATAAAATTGATTTGTGATTGCATATTGCATACAGGCTTTCATTAGCTTTCGTATCAGCTTTGTGAAAATTAGAAAAAGGTGCTCCATTGGGAGGGAGTATGTGGCCTGTGGAGTCCTGCATGGTGGGAGAATTCCTGGCTGAATATCACCCCCCACTTGAATTCTGTTACCTTAACTAGGAACTTTAGCTCAGCCGGACACTGTACAGTTAATCCAGAAGACCCTAGATTGCTCTCTACTAAGTTTAGCAGGTTCATTAAAATAGTTACACTTGTTAACGGCTGGGCAATTGTGGGAAAAAATAAAAATAAGAAAAGCAACCGATTGCTAAGACAGTGCATCTTAAACGCTCTCACCCAAAAAAGTGATGATTATGTGATAGGATAGAGGAAGTGACGAGATAGAGGGTGTTAACTAATGTTATGGTGGTCATCATTTTTCAGTATATAAGTGTATCAGATCATCATGTGGTACACCTTAAACTTACACAATGTTATATGTCATTTTTATGTCAATAAAGCTGGGGGTGGGGGGAAGAAAAGCCACAGATACCACCAAACTCTCATTATACTTGAGGTATAAGATTTATTCACACACACAAAAAGTAATCACAACCAAATGTACACTAATTTAAAAAACAAAAGATTATAGTGACATAAAATTTTATATTCTCTTTTATAAGTGTGTAAAAGTATTTTGTTTGCTTCTACATAAATTTCCATTCATAAAAGAATAGCAAACATTAAAATGCAGTGATAGTTTGCATTTCTTACATGGAAAGAACATAGACCAAACCCTGGAGCTTTAGTTTACAAGGATGTTACCATGAAGCGACACACTAAACGAATGATCAAAAATAGTATCTATTTCCAGATCCATATACATATACATTCACCAACTAAGCTGAGAAATAAACATTTCATATTGTCTCCCATCTTGCTATCATGTATTTTTCTTCTTTTTACTAAAAGCAGAGTAAGAAACTGCACTTTCTCCTTTTAATTGACCTCAGAAGATGCACTATCTAATTCATGAGAAACGCGGAATTTCAGGTGTTTATCTTGTTCCTCACTCTCAGCGTGTTGGTCTAGCTCCTTTTCACTGCTTTGAACTGTTTGGCCAACAAGCTCACTGCTGACATCAGAACTTTCCTGACTACCAATCTCATGGGAATGCTTATTGTTCTCATCACTTGCCTTCAGCTTATACTCTTTGGAGTGCTTGCGGCTCTTGGTTTCCATACTGTGGTCATCCACCTGACTTGTTTCCTGACTGTCCTTCACATGGCTGTTGTCCCTGTCAGGAGACCGCCGCACGGTGTGGGAAAGGAGGACGGCATTGAAGTCATCTTTCGTACTCTGACTTTTCACAAGTGATGTGAAGTCCTCCTCTGTAGAATCAGGATACTGAATCACAGAACAAATGGAAGAAAGATGAAATGAATAGTCAGGGATGGGCGCGTTGTAATTCTGCTTCCTAACTTTTAGGCCAATTTATACTAAAAATTGTCTAAATTTGGCCAAAGCAAAAACCAAGACTAGCATGTTACTTTGCATTTTGCCAAGCCTTTTCACATATTCATCTCCTTTAATTTAACAGGTACATCAATTATGCATATGATGAAGACTATGAATTAGGTCTCATGACCCCTGTTTTACATAAAGGGAAAATGAATTGAAAGTTAAAAAGTAAAATGAATAGTAAATGGCAAGGCTATGTGTCAAATACAGATTCTTCCACTACACATTTAGTGTCATTTGCCACTCTCCAATTCATCTTAGGTATTTAGCTTCAAAACATGACCATTATATTGTGAAGATAATTGCTGTTTTCCAAAGTTTTTTTTCCTTTAATCTAAAAAAGTGAATAGAATAAATGCTTTATAGCCAGGATTTGGAAAAAGAGCAGTGTGATTGAGAGGCAAAATTAGGGAGAAATAGCATGGCCTTAAACATAAAATCACCAATGGGAAAAATATTTGTGTTCTAGAGTCATAAATTAATAATGCTAACTGAATGAATGAATGTGCATATGCACACCTGGAGTTCCTAGAATTGGGCTCTAATCATAAATATCTGATGTGTCTGTTAAAGGATTTACCTGGTCCTCATATCTGTGGGACTTCTTAGATTTGGACCTCAGTCCATAAGCCACACTATCACCTCGGCCATCATATGAGTCTCTTGTGGGGACAGCTGGGGTGAAAAATTGGGTTGCCGGAACATCGGTGGGAAAGTCAGTGACCAGTTCATCAGATTCATCAGACTGGTTAGAGTCGTCATCTGTGTCATGGGAATCAACGGAGTCCTGGCTATCTACATCGTCTCCATCGTCTTCATCATCCACATCATGGCTTTCATTGGACTTACTTGCAAGGGTCTAAAAATCAAGATGGCCAGAAAAATTCGGGTAAAGGTTTTTATTTTCCCTTAGTCTTTACAGTGTCTTTCAAACTATTTTGTTTTCAGAATCTTTGCCTTCAGAACAATGTACTCAGTGACTTTTAGGAGCAAATGTGAGTATCTTCCAATTTCGTTTTAACACAAGGATAGTGGAATCATAATCTGAGGTGTTTTGCTTGATTTTCCATAAACAATTATTTTCATAGACAATTTCAAGCAATATATGTGAGTATGACGTTTAAACTGATAACATTGCTTTTCCTCGTTCATATTAGATATTATTTAACTGACCAAATTCAATGATGAAATAAATACAGATACATAATTGTGAGGTTATTTGTTCTATTTGAAATAAGAATTCTCAGGATATTGGAGCACCCATATATTAATGCATGCACCGAAACCTAAAACCACCTCCTTATTAGCATGATAAACAAAAGGTGGATAAATTGCAGCTCAAAGCTGTCAATTAAATTAACCAGTTAATGTCTATTAAACTTCTGATTCGCAAATATACTGGGTTATTTATGTAGCTTTCCTAATTAGAGATTCTTAACATATTCAAACAGATCTTAAGGAAAACAAATTTAACTTATCTCTCTGTTTAGCAAATATATTAATAGTCCTAATAAAAAGAATAGTTGTCACATAAACAGTTATGTTAGGAACAGTAATGTTCCTAGAGACAAAATCTTGGCTTTCATAGGCATTAATTAGGTGCTTATCGGATATTGGAAAAAACACCTTCAAAATACCTTAAATAAAATGTTAAGAGGCTTAGTATTTCAAATAACAGACATTGGCAAACACTTCCTGCCACCCTAAACTTATCTGAAGAAATCTGATATTTCTGCCATTTGGTAAATACATGTTTTTCTTCTGAGCAAGTTTTACACTGGCAATTTACTGGGAAATTTGCTAACAGAATCTTGTCAGACTTGAACCTGGGCAATGTCATTCGGAGGAAGAGTGGCTTCTTTCATCTCTCTAAGGCATGGTCAGCCTCTGATTTGAGGTGAGAACTTACCTTTTGTTTGAAGTCATCAGTTTCTTCAGAGAGCACAGTATTCTGAAGAAGGAGGGACACATATCAGGCAGTGAACATCAAACGTGCCTAACATTTTAATTCAACAGTCAGCCTTTGCTGTCCCAAGCAGTTCTCAGTTTTCAGCCTCAAAAGTGGGTGGCTTAAAGTGGGAGGAAGCCACTTGACCAGATCAATTGCTAGCCGAAGCTCACATTTACCCAAGGGCTAGAAGGCTCCATTTAACTGGCCCAAATGGCCTGCATGATGGCTACTTCTTGTTGCTGTTTTCTAATTGTGAAAAATTTAATTTTTACAATTAGTTAAAATTAAAAATACCTGTAGTGCTAGGAAAGTCTGCTTCTGAGATGGGTCAGGCTTTGGCCATGTAGCTACAGCACCTGGGTATTTGTTGTAAAGCTACAAAAAATGTTGTATATTTGTCATTATTAAAAAAAGAAACATAAAGGATCTCTAAGAGATAAGCTGAAAAAAACAACTACACTTCACTGACCTTGATGGATAAGAATAATACGCATGTATATGGTCAACCAGAGCTTTAGATACCTCTTTTAGCATTTATTTGCATTGCAGATTCATTTAATATACTCTTCAAAAAAAATTTTTTTTAGTGTTTATTTATTTTTGAGAGAGAGAGAGAGAGTCCAAGCTGGGGAGGGGCAGAGAGAGAGGGGAACACAGAATCTGAAGCAGGCTCTGAGCTGTCAGCACAGAGCTCGACGAGGGGCCGGAACCCACGAACCGCGAGATCATGACCTGAGCCAAAGTCAAATGCCCAACCAACTGAGCCACCCAGGTGTCCCGAGATTCATTTAATATACTCTTACATAGCACTTACTGTGGGCCAGGCACTCTTTCAAAGTGATTTACAAATATTTATTCATTTAATCCTCTCAACACCCTGTGAGATGAGTATCATTATTATTCTCATTTTACAGATCAGGAGAAACTCAACCACAAGGAAGGTTAGTGGTAGAAAGTGGCAGAGCCAGGGTTCAAATCCAGGCAAACTGGCTCTTTGCACTGATGCATTCTGTGCATACTGAATACTGCGCAGTCCTGTGCTTGCTAGCTGAAATTTCCTCTCAGATAAAGCACAGCTAAAGCAGAAGTTCCTTAATTAGTGGTGATCTTCATTGTTTCCTCTATGGAACAAGGGGGAACTCTCTAAGGCTGTGCTGTCTGATATGGTATCCTCCAGCTATATAACATGTGGTTATTTAATTAAAATTAAGTAAAATAAAAATTCAGTTCCTCAGTTGCACTAGCTACATTTTTCATTCAATAGCCACATGTGTCTAGCTGCTCTCTGAGTGGACGGTGCAGAAATAGAATATTAACATCATCACACAGTTCTGTTGCTCTAAGGTGCCAGAGACATGAATGGTTTTTCCTCTAGCCAAGTTATTTATCTGGAAAATGATTATCCTAGTGCAGAGGAACGGAAGTTGCTCTGAGTAAGTGTCATCTGATGGGCTGTATCACCCAGAGCCAATCCCTTCACATCCCTGTCATTGAGAATGAGAATCCTGGTGGTTCCACAGAGTCCCTTTCACAGCCAGCCACCGAGTGGGGGAGGGGCGGGGAGGCAGCCAGTCAGGGGCACTTGGGGTTTCCCCAAGGCCGGATGGCTCTAACCAGAGCAGATTCACAGTGGGCTTCTCTCAAAGCATTTGCTGAAAGAAGGGGTTCCTTGCCTAAAAACGATATGAAAACTACCGGTCTAGATGAGTTCAAGTTTCCCTCTTGGAAAGATTATATACAAATATGTATATAAAGATTATATACAAATATGTTAGAACTTACATATAATTAATAATTAATATATGTATTTCCTGATGAGACATGTAATATGGGCTCATAGAGAATGTATTTATAAGTTCAATTTATGATTTAAAACAAGGTAATATGGAGACAATATAGATGAACAAAGTAAGGAGACTAAACCCCCTAATAGTCCTAACACTCACAAATAACCAGTGTTCATCTCCAGAGGTGTTTCCTATTAACTTTCCCATATTTCCTACTAGTTCTAAGGTTCTAGGATTCTGGAAGGTTGAATCCCCTGACATTTAGTAATTTGTACTGTCATAGCTTCATGTACCATATTTGTTCTCTTAAAAGCACTAATTCTTGCCTCAAATAGTGTGACCTCTATCTTTTCTGGAAATGTTAATTTTTCTGGCTTATTATTGTGATTCAATACTTGTTTTCTCAAATCAATTGGACATGCCTATAACACCTACTTGCACACCCAAATGTGCATACAGCAATATTTCTCTAAATGTCTTCATTAAGCAATCTATTCTCAGTGACCCCAGGCAACTCTCTACGGCCTTTATTCTGTTCATCTGGCATTGAGCTCTGTGCCTTTTTGTCTGAGCTCCTCAGGACAATGCCCATTTGTTGTTTGGCTGGCACAGTTTCACCTGTTTTGGAGAGGCACATACATCTATGGTGCTGGTCAAAAAGCTATAATAAAGGGTTTGATTTGGTCTTCTGTTTGGGTAGAGAATTGTTATCTAAAGTTAGCTGACAAGATCTAAACAGTGTAAACGACTTTCTTTTTATAATGGGCTTCTTAGCAAATATCTTAGAAGATATTTTGAATATTAGAGTCACACAAACTATCCAGTATGTGAGACAAATTTTAAACTTACTAAAGGGTGGAGTTTTCTACGTCTAGCATGGTATGTTGACTCATGGAAAGAAAGTCACATGACTTCATAGAATTCATCTTACATAAGTGATAATGGCCTAGAGCATTATTTTATTATATAAAAAAAAGTCTAATTTGATGTTAAGAGCATATACTTACTAAAACCTATCCAACTCTTTCTTAACTTGCAAAAGGGCTATGTCCCAATAAACCCATTGCAGGTTGAAAATATGGTAGGTCATACAGAGATGCATTGAATACACCTAACCTACCGAGTGTCATAACTTAGCCTAGCCTACCTTCAACTGCTCAGGATGGTTACATAGCCTGCAGTTGGGTAAAAGCATCTAGCACAAAGCCTATTTTATAATGAAGCGTTGAATATCTCATGTAATGTACTGAGTACTGTACTGAAAGTGAAAAACGGAATAGTTGTATTGGTGCAGAATGGTTGAAAGCATATTGGTGATTAGCCTCGTAATCATGTACCCGGCTGAAGGCTGCAGTTCACTACCACTGCCCAGCATCACAAGGGAGTATTGTACCATGTATTGTTAGCCTAGAAAAAGGTCAAAATTCAAAATTTGAAGTATGGTTTTTACTAAATGCATATGGCTTTCTCACCGTCATAAAGTTGAAAACTTGTAAATTGAACCATCATAAGTTGAGGACCATCTGTAACTGTACTTAGTATTGGCCTGGGTTGAAAGCAGGCAGTCAGTACTTACCAATTAACAGCATGACTATGAAAATAAGTAAAATGGCAACAAATATGTTTGTGGTGCCTCCTGTACAACTGCATAACTAATTTAAGGACATGATAAACCTAAAAGATGCTTACCTGCTTTTCCTCCGAGCTCCCAGAATCAGTCTGTTTAATCTTTGAAACAGAAAAGATGAAGAAAGATTACAATGTGAATGTGTTCTTAGCACATGGGAGCACACAATTCATGTATTTTGAGAAATTTCCTTTAGATTCAGCTGTACTCACTGGAATGGCGTAGGCAATGCCCAAGAGGCAAAAGCAAATCACTGCAATTCTCATGGTTATTTTTCCTGCAAAACATTTTGTAAGGAATATTTAATCTCTTTGTAGGGTAAAACCGTGATACCTTTGTTTGCTACCACATTACAAAATAATTACAAATAAAATATATTTTTTGTAGAACATTTTCTTCCTTTTGGAGAAAACTTTTGTTTCGTTCACTATGGTCTTTTGAGTTAATATTTGTAATGCCACCTCTATTCTCCATCTCTCACTATTGGGTAAGGGAGAGAGGAATGTTACGAGTCTATATTTAACTTTAAAATTTAGAGTTCCAGGGATTATACCAATACTACCTGATATCTCCAGCTGTCTAAACCTACAAACAGATCATTAGTAATTTAATTAAAATAATAAGCTAGTGTTAGTATACTCATTTCTTAGAGAAGAAAAACACAAAAAGAAAGAACATAAAACTACAGAAAGAAACTTGCTTTCTCCATTTTTCAAGCATGCATGTTAAATGTGATTCTTAAATTATTAAAAAGATACTACTTAGGTAAAATGAAGCCATCTCAAAACTCAGTTATTTAAGAAAGACATTCTAGAAATTTGAAACAAAAAACAAAACACTGAAAACAGTCAACAGCTTTTCTATTCATGATAACAAGTCTACATAGTGTCATACAAGTATTTTGGTGAAAAATTTAACGGCTAAATACAGAAGTAAAATATTCAGGGAGGTTTTTTTTTCCCCCTTGAAAATAGGATGGATACATTAAATCATCAAAAAATAGCATTATTATTAGCTTACATTACCACTAAAGATCCTTTTCCTTTTAAATGCTTCCACAACCATCTGTCCATTAAAACTAATGTATATGGAAACATTTGAAAGGGGCATAGAATGTTTATTTTTTTCTGATTGGAAGAAATAGTGTTAGTTCTTTTGAGGACTCAAAGTGTTTCTGAGTTATATAGATGACTGGCTTTCAAAACAGCCAGTCACCTTTCCTCCAGGAAATCTGTAATGTATCTGGCATGCTCAATGAAAAGACAAGAACAAGTCTGCATAACAGCTTTACAGTTAAACTCTTCCTTACCACTTGCCCTTCGCCCTGAAACGAAGCTGAGTATATAGGACAGTGCACTGCGGGCTTACCTTGGTCTGTGGCTGCTGAGAAGAGAGCCCAGTCCTGGACAGTGTGGCAGTCCTGGCCTTCTCTTCTTGCTGCTGACAGCCAGGACCTCCCAGAATTTAAATGCTGCTCCAGACATTCTCCACCAACACAGGGAGGCGGAGAAATGTGTCATGAGGTTTTTTTGTCACTGCCCCACCCACTTGCTCCCACACTTCCCCCTCTGGTTTTGTGGTTAGAAAAACAAAGAAACAAACACACAAACTACTCTGCAGTTAAAACATTACTTACGTACAATATCATTAACTAGATTTTTCATTTATGGGATTGTCATTCAGCGTCATGGAAGGGCACTGAGGGGTCCTCTAAAAAAGTGGGGAGGAATGACTAGTTCTTTTAAAGAGTTTTAGCATTTCTGAATTAGAAGAAAAATTATTAATATGAATCAGTCCTAAATAAAATGAAATGGAATAGATTTTTGTTTCTTTTGGGGTAAACAATAGATTAAGGTAATATAATGCAACCACATGTGCCTCACAATTATACTTGTTTAACAGCTGCAAGGCTACTGTTGAGGTGTACGTACGAAAAGTTCAGAGAGGCTCCTTCCATCCTTCAGTACTCAAGCTCGGTTTTGTGATTTCAAGTATGTAACAACTTGTCATTTAGACAAATGACATTAATAACATTAAAAACTATGTTTAGAAATCTATGCCCATTAAGTTGGATTCACAATGACCTCTCAAGGACGTGAATTTTTGTCGCACTGTTTGAATTGTTTGGAGGTGACAAATCTCATAATTCAGTAGATAAAATAGAGGAATGGTAATTTATTCTATATGCTACAGAAGTAAGGCAGTTTCTGACTGGGAGCAGTGTTACTGCTTGAGAATGCTGCTTCTGGGGCCAGAGTGTGGCTTTGACTCCCCCCTGCCACCAGTTAGCCGTTTGGCCTTGGGCAGATCACTCAGCCTCCGGTATTTGTTTCTTCATCTGTCACATGCACACACTATTACCTAGCTCATGGGGGCTTTGAGAAGTTTAAATGAATTAGTATGTGTAAAACTAACAATGCTTGTCACATATTATATGCATATTTTAAACACTTTGTGTGTTAACTATTACTGAAATGTTTAGGAAGAGCAGGGAGTCATGATTTTAATGTCTTTAAGTGGAATCAGTTATTAGAATGAGGCTAGATGTAAGGTCTTTAAACTGTGTACATCAATAGGGTAATTTGCACATCTCTACAGGAATGGGTTGACTTATGAATTATCTTTTTCTAGTTTTTCTCCCAGGATGTTTAAAGTCGGTTACTTAATAAAATTAAAAACATTTTTTATATTAAAAAAAAACTTTACTGGGTATTTAAAAGGTGTTTAAATGAAAGAGAATTACAGATGAAGCTTGAATATTGGAACAGAAATGAGAGGTAGCAAAGCTTTGAGTCCATTTTAGGTATTTAATATTGTTTTGAGATTACTTAACTACTTCATCTGCCTTTCTCCCTTGTGAAATGGGGATTGCGCTATTTATTTATCTCACACCTCCACTGTAAGAATTATGTGTGAAATGAGATTAATGATAAATGGTCCTTTTTATTATTAGTTCTATCTAAGGTATCAGCTCTTATTTACTAAATGCTGCTTTTAATATAAATATGGATTAAGTAATTTCTTGCAGTGTTATTAGTATAACCATAATCCATAGGTTTTGTGGACATTTGGTGGGGGGAGGGTATGTCTATTTTGGATGTCTCCCAAATGAATTGATATTATTGATTTGTGGGCTCTAATCACACATTTTAATAATTCAGCTGGCAGCTATCTCTATAAAATATAAAGCACACAGTTATAAAGTTTCAAAATAGACTTCTTATTCCTGCTTTTAAAAATTGTTTTTTCCCTTTAAACATATTACACACATAAATTTGTCATATTGTCAATTTTGTGAGGGGAAGTTCACAAATTCTAAAAACAACAAGATTTCCACAGATTTCACCGTGGTTTACTCTCTGCCCACGGGGATGATTTAATATGAATTTAGAGAGTTATAGGAATAGATTTCGCTGGAGACTAGCCAGGTTGAGATGAACCATATGACCCACCACAGGACTCTTCCGGTCATTGCTCCAAAGTGCCACACGATGGCGTTTCTGAAAGGGATTTCAGACCACAAATCTGGTTCTATCAGTTTTCTTATTCTGGCAGGCTAGGACATTCCCGTATTTAATGACAGAACTATAAAACAGCTGTGGGGCCTTCCATTTCTTGGAATGCCAGATGAGAAAATATTTCCCAATAAGGCTCTGCGACACAATAACCAGGAACACAGAGGCCAAGAGAACTGAAGCATTCCTGTTCTGCTCTGTCATTGCTTTCTGCAGCCCCAGGTAGACACCATTGTCTCCTTCCCCACTTCCCACACTCACTCAAAAGGTTACTGATTCTGAGGAAAGACCAGTGAATTCACAGTTAAAGAATGCGTCTGGGATGCTCCAGAGATGAGAAGATAAAGTGGTTTGCAATGGAGGCAGTTCTGTAAAGTATGAAGTGGATAGTGTGCCATTCTGACTTTTGAAGAGGCTCATTCTTCTTGCTTTTTGCAATTAAACATGCTGCTGATGCTTATTTTTTCTGAATAAGATTTTTCAACTATCAGAATTAACATGTTAAATGATTGAGGTCAGCGAGGCTTGATCTGTAGGCTTGATCTATTTCCGTTCTTGATTAGGCTAATGCCTGGTTGTTAGAATCAAAAGGTCAAGTTGGTCAAATTCCTTGTAAATCTTGTATGTGGAAAGAAAAAACTTTAGTTGTTAAACTGGAATGTAGACAGTGATTTGTGATTTTAAGATATAGACACTATAAGAGGACATACGGGAACATATAAAGAACATGATATTTTTTTTCTTGAATTACATGAAAATTCCCATATAATGGGAAAATTTAAGTGTCCACATGTCATTGTTTTGTGGAATTTTTTAATACTGACTTCCAGCTTATTTGGATATTTCTAATTATATTCTTAGAAGGTATAATCAACTATTTAAAAATTTTCAGCTCTGCAAATATTTTTTTCCCCCCTGAATCAATGTTCAAATAAAAATCTGATACCTTGGTACCATCATTAATCTGTCATAGAGAAGTTGGGAACTGTAGCCACAATATTCATCATTTTTAGTCTAAGGAAGAGGGGCATTATTTACTAGAGGAGAGGACACAAGGGTGGAAGATAAGAGGAAGCTATTTTTAAGTTCAGATATGAAATGAGAACATTTCATAAATATAAGAAACAAACATCATAAAACTTTTAGTCCATTGCTCAATAACTTAAATAACGAAATTCAGCTCCTGAAAAAGTGGTCTCACTATTGTCAAATGTTAGTTTCACTTAAAACAAAAGAAAAATTTTCATTTTAGATGCACAGAATTGTTATAGAGTAAATAAACATCAATAAGTTGTTAGTGATTAATTACTCAAGTCTCCATCCTTAATAAATTCTGAGCACATAGTTTGTGCTTCTCAATTCAATGAACTATGCTTGTATTCATAGTATATTGTATACTGTTATCTAATATTTGCCAATACTCACCAATCAGATAGTGATTTTCTATTAAAGTATTATCACAGACTCTAAGGGCATTCTAACACTCTTTAAGTGATACATTCTTTAAATTTTTTTAATGTTTATTATTTTGAGAGAGAGAGGGAGACACAGAATATGAAACAGGCTCCAGGCTCTGAGCCTGTCAGCTGAGACCCCAACATGGGACTTGAACCCATAGAACATGAGGTCCTGCCTGAGCCAAAGTCGTATACTCAACTGACTGAGCCACCCAGGTGCCCCTAAATGATACAGTGTTTAAAGTGGACTTAAATTATTGATTTTTTTTTCTTAAAAAGACACTTTTTATGGAGACTTTTATTCATGAGAATCAACTAAAAAATTTGGAACTTGTTTAGCCAATGAGATTAAGGGGGTGAGGTTAAATAGTAAACTCAGTGGGACCGTGGCTAGGGAAGTCATATGTTGGAGACCCTGTGTCTACACTAGAATAGGATGGGTATTTTGGGATTGGTCTCAAACAGGAAGTCTCTCTTTCCAGCCAACCTCAATCACAGCAGCATTGAAGGCTGTATCTGCAGCAGTATGGGGAACAATACAGAAGCTTATAGTTAGAGAGGACCCAAAGAGGGCTGGGGACAAAGCTGCAGAAATGTACAAATAAAAAGTCTAGCAGCTTAGGTTCCTGTTGGTATGGAAGATGCATTTTGCCACAATTAGCAACCAGTAATTAGCATTCTGCAGAATGAATGTGAGGGGAGAAAAGCATTCTTCGAAATCGGTTTATGAAAATTTTTATTCAAAGTAAGATATTTGAGTAAGCTTTGGTAGAAAATCCATTTTAAGGTTAATATGAAAAAGTGACCATTTTAAAATAGAACAGAAGAAGAAAATCTGAAGAAATAGGACAAAAGCTGGACAACAAAAAAAGCAGTTAAGGGGCACCTGGGTGGCTCAGTCAGTTGAGCATCCGACTTCGGCTCAGGTCATGATCTCATAGTTCTTGGGTTCAAGCCCCACCTCAGGCTCTCTGCTGTCAGCACAGATAAGCTGTCAGATAAGCTCCCCTTATCTCTCTACTCCCCCCCCAATAAATAATACTTAAAAAAAAAGGAGTCAAATCAGTTATCTTTCTAGCCACACCTGACTAAGGTTTTTTCTTTTGTTTGTTTTGCCAGTTCCTATTAAGGAAGAGCTCACACTGATGTTTCTATTCAAAGGCATAACATTTATGGTTTAAAAATATGATTTAAAATAATTAGTAATTAAAATATGGTCCTTTAATGTTTGAATTCTTTAATAAAATGAAAATCCATATGTCATCCCATAGTTTTGTGCCAACAAATATTTATTCAGTGAATGGAAAAAAAAAATAAACTCATTGTAAAAAATGTATAATTCTCATGTAAGTTGAGTCATTCCTAATTATTTTCTGTTGCCTTTTTTAAAATGTCTATTTGTTTATTTTTGGGAGAGAGGGAGGGAATGTGAGCAGGGGAAGGGCAGAGATAGAGAGGGAGACAGAGAATCCCAAGCAGGCTCAGCACTGTCAGCGCGGACAGAGTTTGATACAGAGCTCAAACTCACAAACGGTGAGATCATGAGCTGAGCTGAAATCATGAGTCCGATGCTTAACCGACTAACCAACTGAGCCACTCAGATGCCCCATCTGTTGCCTTTTTAAAGTCCCAAGTTGAACATCTCTTCTAGGTCCTATTAGAAGTCACTATCAGGCAGAATGGATTACACCTAACCACAGGCAAGATTCCTATAGTTAAAAAACTACAAAGAGGGCCAGCCAGGTGAATGCTATTTTTTACAGACCATGAGGTCCTCTGAGGACTGGCGTTCTCCTGCCTCTACAGCCTTATCTTTCACTGACTCCCTTTCTTATACTCCATGCAACAAGCACACAGAACCCATTGGAGCCCCACAAAGTACTATGCTAGTATAAATTTCCACGCCTTTGCTCACACTGCACGGCACCCATGTCTAGAGTATCTCTTTAGTCCCCTCCACACCTGCTTGTGAAGTATTTTCTTTTCAGACTTAATTCACATTAAACATCAAGGCATCCCCTATAACGCCTTTTTTGACCTGAATAGAAATAACCACTTCCACTTTTGTACCCCTAATGCACCCTGCCCATGATACTTTATTGCCATTACATGCTTGTCTCCTTACACTAAGTGAACTCCCTCCAGGCAGGGGCTTGGTCTTATGTTTGTATCCACCATTTCCTGCTGGCAACTCAGTGAATGTTTGAGGAACAAGTGAGCAAAGGGGCACACCTTTAATAATGCTTAATCCCAAAGGGGCGCCTGGGTGGCTCAGTCGGTTGAGCACCAACTCTTGATTTTGACTCAGGTCATGATCCAGGGGCATGGAATTGAACCCCACATCTGGCTCTGTGCTGAGCATGGAGTCTGCTTAAAATTCTCTCTCTCTGTCTCTGTCTCTGTCTCTACCCCCCCACCCCCCGCCCCGACCCTCACCCTGCTCGTGCTGTCTCTCTAAAATAATAATAATAATAAAAAAATAATAATGCTTAATCCTATAGATGCTACATATAATACTTGCATTTAGCATCAACTCTAAGGAGCTAGAACAACTGCTGGGTTCTTAGAAAAATTTGAACAGTAATCCCCCTTTATCTGCAGTTTCTCTTTCCAGTTTCTTTTTTTTTTTTTAATTTTTTTTTTAAAGTTTATTTACTCTTGACAGAGAGACTGAGCATGAATGGGAGAGGGGCAGAGACAGGGAGACACAGAATCTGAAGCAGGCTCCAGGCTCTGAGCTGTCAGCACAGAGCCTGACAAGGGGCCTGAACCCACAAGCCATGGGATCATGACCCCAGCCGAAGTCGGAGGCTCAATCAACTTAGCCACCCCGGTGCCCCTCCATAGTTTCAATTACCGGCTGTCAACAACATCTGTAGGCAGATAATCCTCTTTTTGATGAGTCATCAGAAGGTCAGTCGAGCCTAACTCTACATCATAATGCTACGTCATTCCCCCCGTGTACCTCATCTCATCTCATAGACATTTTATCATCTCCCATCATCACAAGAAGGGTGAGTACAGTACAAGATACTTTGAGAAAGACCAATTCACGTAGCTTTTATGACAGTATTTGTTATAATTGTTCTATTTTATTATTGTTATTAATTTCTTACTGTGTGTAATTAAACTTTGACCATAGGTATGTAAGTATAGGAAAAAATAGCCTTTTTATAAAGGTTTCAGTACTATCCGCAGTTTTAGGCACCTGGTGGGGGTCTTGGAGTTTATTTTTGCGGATAAGGGAGGGACCGTATACACATTTAAAGACACCGTTGCAGAATCTGAAGAGCCAGGATCTTTCCCCCTTATCTGTGGGGTTGTTATACCTTTAACTTGTCTGGGTCTCAGGTTTCTTGATAGAGTTAATCTAGATTCTTTTTAAGGTCAGTTCCAGCTCTAAAATTCTGTGATTTTATGTATCTTTTTAAAATTCATGAGAAGTAAAATATTGACATTGTAATAGGAAGAGAAAAGTTGTAGACATAGAGACAACACTGAGATTGTAAGAGAAGTTCAGATGAAATACCAGAAAGGGAAGATTTTGACACAAAGCTTCTCTAATAAACTGGCAGTCAGGTGAAAGTTGAAGAGTCTTTAATATGTTTTAAAGGAGACTATCATGTATTTTTTTCCTATATTTTAAATCATAGATAAAAAGTTAAGAACAATTTTACAATAATGTTAGTAAAAATAAAACTTTCTAAGAGGGCAATCACTTCCAACCAATGATTCTAATGACTCAATCTTTAAGGTTCTATGAATTTTTTATCCTTACCTCCCCAAATATGTGTTTTCTTGAGGCGTATTCTCAGTGTGGGTCACATGAATTTGTTTCAGATTCTGTTACACTGAGAGTGGGAGATTGAAGAGAAAGTGACTGAAGAGGTTGGCTTGTTTCTTTCCTGGAAAATGCCTCCTGTGGTTTTAGGAGGCAATTTCGTTGCCAAACAGATCCAGAATATCAGGCTTCTCCATAATCTGGAGATGTTTTTAGATTTTTCTTTCCCGCACTCACATCCTCTTCATTTCCAAGCATCTGTAGATGTGACTGGTCTAGACAACCTGTTAATTTCAATTTGAGATGAAATCATCTAAGAGTTATCTAAAATCAAAGTTTGTGATCACATTTTGTCCTCTTTTAACCCATTCACTCGTAACAAATTTCTACTGCTTATTTTTACCCTAAGAAACACTTCCTCATAATTATTATACCCTCAGCATTTACCTTTTCTATCATAACAAAGAGTGAGCCCAGAACTTCTGCCTTTGCTTGTGAAAAGGAAAAATATTCAAAATAATAACAATAACAACAACAACAATAGTAGCAGTAATTGTATGTTTCATGGGAAACCTATAATATCTAGATTTTAAAATACACATTCTATCTAATATTCCTAACAACTGCATGAATTCAGTAGTAGGATCTCAATTTTTCAGCTAATTATATGAAAGCCAATTACTGTGCGGTCATATCTATATGCATGATTTCATTCACTCCTTGCAAAAACCTGAGTATATATTTTCCAGGGTCAGTAGAGGCCCAGCGAAGGGAGTGACTAGTTTCACCTGTCTAGGTTGGAAAGGCTTTCTACGGGATGCTGGGATGCAATACGGAGGAGGAACTGGTGTTTAGAGACTAACTTCTAAGATGTGAATCAAAACAATGAGCATCCAACTTTGACCAAACTTGGTTGAAAACAAACAAGTATGCAGCGAAAGCTCTAAGTTACCGCGATATTGGTGAGAAATCTTATAAAGAGAGTGAATAGTTTTGTTTCTTAAAGGCTCAAATCTAATAAAAATGCAGAGCTTTATTTACCTGCATGCCAACCAGCTAGTGTCATGCTGTGATTATGAGCCATACGGTGTCAGAGGATGTCAATACATCTTGGCTAATCTTATGCTGCTACGAATCACCAATTCAAAACACACAGATTAGTGATTATGGGTTAGTATCATTAGCTTCATGCTTACTACATACAATGGCCTAAAATATTAGTTGTTTTCATTAGCTACACTTTGAGTGAATTGCTTGTCATATTTTAACAGTCACCATATACCTAGATAAAGGGAAAATTCAAAGGCACAATTTCATAGCTAGACTTATGTCTTGCTACCTTTCGATTCGTTATAGCACCTACTATAATTGGGACAGGTATTGCTGGGTGTACACCAAAAATTCATCTTCTTCAGAGTAGTTGCTGGGAAGTGGCTGCCCAGTTGAAACTACATTTTTCAGCTTCCTTTGCATCTAGGCATGGCCATGTGACTAGTTCTTGCCAATGGAGCATAAACCAACTGACATGCTTTACTTTCAGGCTATGGTGCCTGAAATGTTAATTGTGCCTCCTCCACAGTCTGCCTCCTCACCTTTTGGCTGAATGAAGAGGACCATGAAGCATTTTTGGAGGGCAGAGACCCAAGGAGGAGATAGCTTGAGCTGTCTGGTGACCAGGAACCCTGATATAAATATTATATGAAACAGCGATGTGCTCTATGACCTCAAGTCCCTGACATGTCTTCCAATAGCAGGTGTTACCTTAATTAATGCAACCCCTTCCATTCCATTATAATGATCAACCCATAGTTTTTGAATGTTAGCAGCTAGGCTCCAGACCACTAAACTCTTGAGACTGGATTTACATTATCATGCCCTAACTTTATATATATAATTTTTGTAGTATAATTTCTACCTATATGGAGAATTTTTCATTCATTTTTGCTTCCCCATTCCTAAAACTCTAAATTAGTCCATGTGACATTACTAATATGTTAAAATTTGATTTGATTATTTTATACAATAAGGATGTGACCACTTAACTCCAGAAGGAGATGGTGTATATCTCACTTAATTCCAAAGGGAGTATCAATAGATATTTTAAGTAATTTGGATAGCAGGTTTCTCTTGGGCCTCTGTTTTTGTTTTTCTCGCTTTTACCCAAAGAGAATTAGCTTTGGTATAGATTTTTGTGGGTAGCATCAAATGTTGGTAACCAGGGAACCTGACTTTATCTCGACTATTATCGACTATTGACTATTATCTCGACTTTATCTCGACTACAAACTCCATTAAATATTGTCAAATTAGCTTGCCTCTGAGAAGAAAGAGGCTAAGCTATGATCAAATAAATAATAAACTGACCTTGCATCTTCTCATTATTCACACAACATCATTTACTTTTATTTCTTAATTAGGCCATTTGTTTTTTGGAGCACGTTTTGCTTTTCACCAGGGGCCAGACAGGGGAAGGTAGAGATGAAGTTAAAATCAACCTACCTAGTTATATTTGAAAATTTAAAGTCATGTTCTCTAAGGGTTTTGGATGACTTCTATTTCCTGGAGGGAGTATGTTTTTGGATTAATTTTAGTCTTAGGTGACTTTTACCAGATCAAATATTGTGGGTGGTAAATTCTAAGGCACTTGAAAAATTTTAAGGCACTCCACCATGGTTCCTAATATGGACATAACCATAATTAGAGGAAACGTAGATTACATTAGATACTGTTTATGGTGGGAAGCTGCAGTTTTGACCCTGTCCTGTATATCTCACTGATATTCCCCAACTTATAACAGTCTTTTGGTTCTGTGGATCGTAGCTTGGCCAGGGGGTTAGCCAGAGTTCTTTGTGAAGTAAAGAGGTCATGTACAATGTATCAGCAAAGCTGGTACACCCACTTGTCTGGGTTGGGGAGGAAGTGGAGGCTGGGGTCAGGCAAGGGGCCTTTTTCTGCTTTTAGACAGTGGCAAAGCATCTCAGACTGGGGTTTCATTTTATTTTTGTTTATGTGGAGTTGGTCCAGACACAAGTAAAATTGCGGTGTCTTAACCTCTAGTAAGATTTCAAACATACATCTTGCTTCATCAAGGTTGGTCTCTTAAGAATGCAGTTTGTATCTCAGAGATGATGGCATTCTAAATTTAGAAGGTTAAAAATGACACACTTTCATTTAAATCTCATAATCTTTGGGGACGTAAATTAATGAAAAAAAATTTATTTTTCTTTTTAAGAAGAAGGATAAGAATCCTATACACAGGAAGTTAATTTGCCTGAAACATATTTTACTTTCATAATATTTTTGTAAAATTGGGCAACTGATTTATTTCTTATGGTTCTATCGTGTGTTCCAAGTTTTATCCATGTAAGCTAGAAGACAAGAACCAGGAAATAAAATCAGTTAAATTTTATCCCATTGTACCAGGTATGTGTGAACACATGGCTATCTGTGTGTAGATCTTTCTCTCACACAAAGGATTTGAGTTTTGTTTTGTTTTTTTTAACAAAATCCATGAAACATAAAAGCATATAATACATACTTGAGAGATTTGGGAAAGAATGCTAAGAAATCAATAAAATTTATAACTTTTGGAGCAAATTTTAGTATAAAAATATAAAACGCCTAGTTCTATACATTGGTTAATAAATATTCATTTAGTTTCTTTGAAACAACATAATTTAGTATCAAATGCTTAAAAACACTGATTGCAGTCAATATGATTAAAAATATATACTGTGTATATCTGTTTGGCTATTAAGGATGACATTTCCCAAACTGGTACTATTGTCCTAGTCCTGGAATCTCCCAAGAAGCTGGAGGAGGGATGGTAAGAAGGCAGGGCATTCAGAAAAGAAGGGGTATTCTTGACCTGGCTTTATTTTAGCTCCAAGGCAACTCAGGTTCTGGATGGGCAGAAAATCACTAAGATTGGAAATCAGATTAGAAGTTTTGGTTCAAATAAAAACCAGTGTCTTCAATAGTAGTCAAATCAGTGTGTTCAGAATGCAGCACTGGAATTGGCATTATGAGCTAGGGGAGTTCTTCTTGGCATCTGGGTCTTTTTAAAAAAATTTATTAAAAGATTTTTTTAAATGTTTATTTATTTTTGAGAGAGGGAGAGACAGAGCACGAGTGGGGATGGGGCAGAGACGGAGAGGGAGACACAGAATCTGAAACAGGCTCAGGCTCTGAGCTGTCAGCAGAGCCAGATGCGGGGCTCAAACTTGGGAACAATGAGATCATGACCCGAGCTGAAGTCGGATGCTCAACCAACTGAGCCACCCAGGCGCCGTGGCATCTGGGTCTTTTAATCAGGTGCCAAAGTGAAAGACTTCAGCTGTCTTGGATATCCTTTGTTTTAATTTTCTAGATAAGGGCCCAGTAAGCTCTTGGACCAAATCCACCAAAGTTTATTTTTGTAAATAAAGTCTTGTTGGAATATAGCCATGCCCATTTATTTATATAGCGCTACAACATTAGAGTTGAATTGTTGGGTCAGAGACCATATAACCTGCAAAGCCTAAAATATTTAGTATTTGGCTCTTTACAGAAAAGGGCTCACACCTGTTCCAGATGAAAAGCCTTTCTTATTTTAGTCTATTCTTTAACTCAAGCATATGAGTCAGACTCTCATCCTAGTTCCCACCCTGTCATTTCTGGCTACACCAAGTCATTTTTGAGTTGTGATGAACAGTATTCCATGTACAGTCAGTGTCAGATGCATAGACGTGGCTTTGAACCATGCAATACAATGCTTTTTGTTTTGTTTTCACTCATCTTGATAATGTTCTGATTTACAGTCAGCATAGGACACTGAACCAATGATATTAAGGTTAAGTGGTTAATGATTTTGAGATCTCTTCCTAGTCATAAGCAATAGCTCACTAGATACAGTTTTGTAAATGTACTTGTTATTTCTGCCAGATATAAATATCCCTATTTATTTATTTATTTATTTATTTTTTAAACGTTTTTATTTTTGAGACAGAGGGAGATAGAGCATGAACGGGGTGGGTCAGAGAGAGAGGGAGACACAGAATCTGAAACAGGTTCCAGGCTCTGAGCTATCAGCACAGAGTCCGACGTGGGGCTCAAACCCACAAGCTGCAAGATCGTGACCTGAGCTTAAGTCGGACACTTAGCCAACTGAGCCACCCAAGTGCCCCTAAATATCCCTTTTTATATGGGCTCATCTGTCACTCTATCTGTCATTTATCTGTCACTTTTTCTACTATTTCCATGTAGTCCCATGTAAGATAATTCTGTAATTATTCCTGTTCTTGCCTTCCTCAAAGATCTTAGTATCATTTATAAATCTGGGAATCTTAGTATGAATAATTCTATTAATACTTTATTTATTGTCTTTTAAACATTTAAAGTGCTTTCAGATTGATGATCTGAATTGATGGTTGTAACAGGGTTTTCCTCTGGGAAAGGGATCTGACTGACTAGAGATAAAATGGGAAGGAAACTTAAATTTAATGGCTTTTAAATTTTGCATCATGTGTGCATTTGTTATCTATTATTACACAGCAAAATTACCAAAAACTTAGCAGCCTAAAACAACACACATTTATGGACTCAGAGTTACTGTGGGTCAGGGATCCAGGCCTGGTTAACTGGGTCTTCTGTGTCAGGGTCTTAATACAGCTGCAAGGGAAGTGTTGGCCAAGGCTGGAGTCTCTCCTAAAGGGCTTGCTTGTGGAAGAATCTGCTTCCAAACTACATGGTTGTTGGCAAGATTCAGTTCCTTGAGTACTATTGGACTAAGAACATCAGTTCCTAGTTGTTTGTTGGCTGGAGCCTTCCCCCCACCCCCATTCGTCTCCAACATGACAGCCAGCTTCATCAAAGCCAGAAAGCCAAGAAGACAGTAGAAGTCTGCTAGCAAAATGGAAGTCAAATTTTATGTAACCTAATCATGAAAATTACATCACATCATTTTCATCCCATTCTGTTTGTTAAAACAAGTATTTAGGCCATTCTACAGTAAAAGGGAGGGTATTACACAAGGGCATGAGTACCAGGAGTTGGGAATCGTAGGAGATACATTTTAGAGTCTGCCTGCCATAATGTGTGTGTTTTAACTATTTAGAAAAATTAAGTAAATAAAAGTGTTTTTAGGCATCCGAGACTAAATGAAAATGAAAGTCTTAGTGTAATATATGGAATGTGATTCATTTTTGTAAATAAAAAATAGCATGTGCATACATACATATATACATGTGTGTGTGTGTGTGTGTGTGTGTGTATATATATATATATACATATATGTATATACAAAATGATAACAATGATATAAATCAAATGGTTAGTGTCTTTATTCAGGCTTCTATAATAGAGTACCATAGACTGAATGGTTTATGAGGAACAAATACTTTTTAAAAGTTTTTATTTAAATTCCAGTTTGTTAACATACAGTGTAATATTGTTCCAGGTGTACAATTTACTGATTCAAGACTTAAAACACCACTCAGTGCTCTTCACAACAAGCACTCTCCATGAATAACAAATATTTATTTCTCGCATTTCTGGATGCCGGGAAGTTCAAGATCAGGGCATGGGCAAATCTGATGTCTGATGAGAGCCCACATCTTATTTCACAGACAGCCATTTTCTTGCTATGTCCTCACATGAGGACAGGGGTGAGGGAGCTCTCTGGAATCTCTTTTACAAAGGCATTAATCCCATTCATGCGGGCTCCACCCTTATGACCCAAGCACATCCCAAAGGCCCTAACTCCTAATGCCTTAACTTTGGGGATTAGATTTCAACATATGAATTTCAAGGGGGCACAAACATTCAAACTATAGCAGTTAGCAATAATTACTTCTGTGGAAGGAAATGAGAAGAAATGGATGTAAAGGAATTTTATAGTTTAACCTATCTCTTTTTCTTCTCAATATGACAAGAAAGTGATTAGAATCATTTTATAAAGTTGCAGAGGATAAATGGCTTTCCAGTGCCATATGGTAACTTAATTGCAGGATCAAGATTCAAAACAGTTCTCCCGAACATCAAAGACTTTTTTTCTCCTATTTATTAATTATATTATTTATTTACTTCAAAACTAACTTTTTTTTTGTTCAGAAAAATTGTTAACAATTTTAAAAGCTACTTTTAAGAATTATGGGTGTTTGTTCCTTTGGTGATGCATGGCTATCTTCATTGGATGGCCATTTCTGTTCAATATATCTGGTAAGTAAGCCGTTTTTAAGCCATGATAAAACAGAAATTTGTATTTAATTTTTTAAAGTTTATTTATTTATAAATAGAGAGAGTGAGTGTGAGCAGTGCTTAACATAGTTCTCCTTTATTGTTTTTTTAAAACTTATTTATTTATTTAAAAGTTTATTTATTTTAAGAGAGAGAGAGAGAGAGAAAGAGAGAGAGAACTGGGGAGGGGCAGAAAGAGGGAGACAGAATCCCAAGTAGGGGCTCAATCTCATGAACCATGAGATTATGACCCGAGCCAAAACCAGGAGTCAGACATTTTACCAAGTGTCTGGCACCAACACAGACACCTCGGTTTATTTATTTACTTTGAGAGAGAGTGTGCAAGTGGGAGAGGGTCAGAAAGAGAGGGAGAGAGAGAATCCCAAGCAGGCTCCATGCTGTCAGCGCAGAGCCCCATGCATGGCTCAATCTCATGAACTGTGAGATCATGACCTGAGCCGAAATGAAGAGTTGGATGCTTAACCAACTGAGCTACCTATGCACCCCTGTATTTTATCTTATGCTATATTTGCCAGATTAAGCAAATGAAAATATAAGATCCCCAGTTAAATTTGAATTTCATATACACAATGAATAATATTTTATTATACGTATGTCTCAAATATGCACATATTTGTAGTATTTGGACATACACTACAAAATTGCTCATTGTTTATCTGAAACTCACATTTGACTAGATGTCCTGTACTCTTTCTGGAACTCTATCCTCTGGGCAATGAAAAAAGCAGTGTAGGTTCTCAAGCAGAAGGATTACATAGTAAAAAGGAATTTTAAAAGGATCACTCTCTACTTCATGAGTGTCTGTGATACCCGAAGATCTTCATTCTTCTCTTTCTTACCAGGGCCCAATCCATTCAACCAACATTTATGAATGCCTGCTGGGTGTGAGGTACTGCACCTGCTACTGGAGATACAAAATCAAACAAGCTTCCATTCTCACCCTCAAAAAACTCAAAGCCTTTTCTTTTTAAAATTTTTAAAAAATGTTTATTTATTTTTGAGAGAGAGACAGAGCGTGAATGGGGAAGTGGCAGAGAGAGAGGGAGACACACAATCTGAAGCAGGCTCCAGGCTCCGAGCTGTCAGCACAGAGCCCAGCGCAGGGCTCGAACCCACAAACCATGAGATCATGACCTAAGCTGAAGTCGGATGCTGAACCAACTGAGCCACCCAGGTGCCCCAAACTCAAAGCCTTTTTTGGCCAATACTTGTTATAGGATTTGGGGGGAGATTATTAAAGGTAAGAATATAGCAAATCTGATAAAAACAGATCAAAATGTTGTGAATGTCTCTTAGCTCTCAAAATTTTGTACTTTGGGGTGGTTTTAACAATTATAAGCACAGTATGCTTAAGACAATATTTTTGAAAATTGAGAAATTAAAAAAATAGTTTTAAAGAGTTTTTGTTTTCTTTGAGTCCTTATCATTATTTCTATTCTTCTGAAATAGTCACTGAAATATCTCTGTGGAAGTATAAAGAAGTAATATAATTTTGTAGAATGTGATTAACCAACATAAGTTTGCCAAATTTGACTTTATGATTATATTCCAGGAAAATAGAGAAGCAAAACTCAATAAGGAAATAATGTGCAACTAAATTTTAATAAACGTCCCAGAGATGGAGCTTTGTGTCAAGTTCCTTTGTACCTTGATTTAGTGGATTTTTTTTTTTCTGTTTTAAACACATTATTCCTTGAAGTTTATCCCAGTGATGTAACATAGTTGGATGACTGACCAGTTAGTTACTGCATGACTTCTAAAGTTTCATATTTTTAGATTGAGTAACAGCTTTCTGGTGGGGAAAGGATGACTATGTGTAGCCACAGAAAAATGGAAGAGAGAATTGGAGTGTGTTGTCCAAGGCCTGATTGCTCGCAGATCCAGGGCTCACATCCTCCTTGCCTGGCTCTGGGTCAGAGGGAATGACCTTGGAGCCTGCATTACCAAGCCCTCATGTCAGCTCACCTTTGGCTAGTTTTAGTTAATGGGAAGCCTCCCTCCCCCACTGCCACCCCTTCTCTCTTGTCCTGCATAAGGCAGCATCTCTGACAGTGCCTGTGCCTTCCTCAGGGTCCCAGCTTTCACGTGGTGCCCCGGGACCTGTGCTATGCCATTCCCTTTCCCTCCCTTGATTTAGGGAGAGCCATGGCTACCTGATGTTTTTGCCTCATGGAGACTATTTGTCTTCTCAAGTCTTTCATCTTCCATAGTATCAATTCCCTGAGTTAAATTATTTCTGTTATATGTACTTGAAATGGTTTCTAGTTTTCCAGATAGATTTGGGGAACATGGGAGTTATTAGAAGAATATCCAGAAATCAAGGATCCACATTTCTCTCTCCTTGGCATCATCTTCAGGGCTTTTCAAATAACCAAATAAACACCTGTTCCTTTGTCACTAATGATTTCTCTGTTTCAAGGATCAGAGATTGCTCGGGGTCTTCCAGAGCAGAGGATTCCTGAGAGTTTTGGGCTGGTAGAGCATGAAACTGTCTTTGCCTCAAACCAAGTTTTCCTTTATTTTGTGAACACATACAATTTCCTTTTTTTTTTTTTTAATAGAGGGGGGTTAGTATCATTTCTAGATCAATAAATCTTAAATATATAAGTGAAAGGAGAATGAAATGGGAAAAAAACGAATTTTGAGATAAGGGAAAGACTATAGGAAGATGAAATGGAGTCAGATAATATAACTATTTTCTTTGAGAAGGGCAATAACTTTAATTAAAAGGGGATTAAAAAATCTATTTTCTCAGAAATGTTACTCAGAATCCTTAAGTTCGTTAACACATTGCAGATATTTGTGTGAAATCATAAACCGTACTAAATATAGGAAATGATGTTTGCTGTAACATTGTAAATAGTAGCAATCACAACCTCTCAGTGAGCTGTGTTTGCTGGCAAAGGAAAGGAAAACATTTCATAGTGAAAGCAGTGTGTTTTGTCAAATGGGCAGCGATAGCACAAACCTGATGAAAGGGAGAAGGCAATCGCATGTCCTTGGTTTAATATACAAGTGTAAAATGCCTTACTCCAGAATACTTACAGCCTGGTGAGCTAAGGGCCTTGTTAGCTGAATTGTTTAAAAAGATCAAATGTTGAGGTAGGATTTGCGTAAATCATAGTTCCACTCACTGCTTTCTGGCATCAAATATAAAGAAGACAAGGTCTTTCTTAAATGTTCCAAGGCTTGACTGTTGTACAATATACCATTACCCTGAAGGGCAAGGGCTCTGCAGTCAGGCTGCCTCAGTTCCAACGCTGCCTTGCTCACTTCCTAACTGAGGCATCTTGAGCTAGTTAACCTCTCTGGGCCTCTTTTGTAAAATACAGACAAAAACAGCGTCTCTTACATAATGTTGTTGTGAGAATTAAACACACTCATAAAACTTAGGCCAGTACCTGAAACTTAGTAAGCCCTCAATAAAGGTTAAATGTTAGTATTACTCAGAGATGATCCCTGTGATTTTAGAGCTTGTGTTAAATTCAAATATGGGAAATACATTTGAGATAAATGCATAGTCATGTATTATATTAAATGTAAGAAATTCTGTTGGCTTGTAACTTGTTCTATCTTACAAGAAGACAAAAGAAAACAAAAACAAAAACAAAACAAAAAAACCCAAAACAACAAAACTCAACAGTGATAGGGAGAGTTGACAGACAGGAAGAAAAACATTTAATATGAAATTTCTTTCAGGCACGTTCTGCACATATATGTTGAAAAGAAATGTGTCTATATGCTCTAGTAGCAAAAAAGCAGAATAATTGGGATTGGGAAATCTGCAGCAGCATAAAGTCACTGCATTTAGATGGACAATATGTAGGGAATATTAGGTCTGAAACTGTAACAATTAGCATATGTACCCTCTGTTTCCTGAGAGTTTTTAGGTTACTGAAGTCAAGTGACATTTTTTGACAGATGGAAATTTATAAGCTATTTAGGGAAATAACCACGTGTCTTAATGGGCAACATCACCTTTTCCATAACTGTAGATGAAACTTTGAAAAACAGTTTAGATAGAAAACAATTGGTAAAAACCTTCTTTCTTTTCCACTCTTTCCTGCTCTCTTTCTCCCTTCTCTCTTTCTTCCCTCCTTCTGATGGATAGTGGTCCCAATCTTCATATTAACAAATATCAACCCAGCAATAAAGGCTGCCAGCTTCATTTTTAAGTGGACATCCATTTTGCCACTGTCATTGTTAGGACACCAGTTTTGTAGCAGGCGCTGACCAAGTCCTGCTATGACTTGGATGGTTGATAGGGTCCATGTAGAATTTTCAGTATGAGAACTCTGGAAACAAAAGATTTAAACAGCACTATTTATAAATGCAGTCAGGTTTAGGAAAGTGTGAATGATCATGCACACGCTTTCAGGGAACTTATGATCATACTCTTCCCCTCCAGAACAAAGTTAACACTTGTTGACTCAAATAAGTTGGCATTCCTATCTCATCCAATTCATTTGGCTGGAACAAGTCTATATGCCAGTGTGGGGATGGCCACATGATTCTTCTAGGAAAGATAGGAGTATATCAGTGTGATTTTGAGTTCATAGGCATTGAGCAATCCTTCTTCATAGTGGATTCATTGACCTACCTATGGCACTTTATGCCGAACACACACTGTGTTTTGACACCAATCCCTCCTCTTTAGCATTTGGAAACATCTGTGGTTTTTGAATAGAAAATTAAATACTCAAGTGTGCAATGGTAGCACAGAACATTTATTAAAGATGACCTTAGAACAACATTTACAGAACTAGAAATAAGAGCACATGGATGTGAGTAAGATAATAGTCACCATGTGCCCTGTCCTAAAGGGAGATGAGTGGGAGGCTCCAAAACCCAGTTTTCTGTCTTTCTCTTGATTTTGTTTGTATATTCTGTGGAATTGCTACCACATCACTGCTCCTTGACTCCCTCCTACCATGAGACTCTATACCATTTTGCAAACACTCAGAGGGCCCAGAGCAGCTAAGGTAAATGTGGTTTATTACAATTTCTTAGTTACTAGTTTATGAGCATAGGAGAGGCAAATGACTGTAGTAAAAGCAGTGAAGTTTGACAAATGGACAACAATAGCACAAAGCTTACAGAGGACAAGACGCTGGACTCAAATGGGGCAACTGTTCCCTTTTTTCTAAATAGCACAATAGTGCTATTTAATTATTTAATTAATTATTTATTTATTCGGTTAACAAAACCCAGTGAAACAAAACCCCTGCCTTCCCGGGGTTTGAATTCTAATGGCAAGGCTAACTATAAAAAAGTTATAATAACTTTTAATATATATAATATATATTTAATATATATAATATATATGTTTAATAAATATAATAAAATATTATGTAATGATAAATGTATTAAAATAGTGAATTATGGGGCTCCTGGGTGGCTCATTCGGTTGAGCGTCCGACTTTGGCTCAGGTCATGATTTTACAGTTCATGGGTTCGAGCCCCGCATCAGGCTCTGTGCTGACTGCTTGCTCAGAGCCTAGAGCCTGCTTCAGATTCTGTGTCTCCTTCTCTCTCTGCCCCTGCTCCTCTCATGCTTTGTCTCACTCTGTTTCTCAAAAACAAATAAATGTAAAAAAAAAAAATTTTTTTTAAATAGTGAATTGTGTTCATAGTGTTGACTATCAAAATACTTATATTCAAATTTGGCCATTATAGAATCTTTTATTTTTGCCTTTTTAGAAAATCATGGAAAGAATGCTTCTTTGTAAATACAATCAACATAGTCTGCTTACTGTAATAAGGAATAATTTGGAAGGTAACTTGGATCTAAAGAAAAAAGGTATCAAATACCTATTTTGGGTTCTAGTTTATGCAGTTTTTTTCCAATATGCAAAGTTAGGTTTGTGAATAAAGCTCTCATCTCTTTAACTTCCTGTTTAAGTAATAAAACAGAAGTCTAGGAAAGTCCATTATGACCAAGCGATAATGACAGTTTATTCATTGGAGAACTTTGTTTTTCCCTTGCCCGTAAGCATAGGCTTAGGAAGATGAAACCCTCACCACAGCACATGTGTACATTTTGCTGAATTGACCAAAAATTGCATAATCCAAGTCCCAATCTAGAAGTTGGGAATTACACTGGAAAACCTAAATGAAACTGACAAAAGACTATAATTATAAAAGGATTAGTATTTGAGACCCCAAAACTCAGTTGTTTAAAATAGTAATTACTAGAAGCAAAATTCAATAATATTTTTAAAATTTATTCTTCAAAAACTGGTCATTAGAGGGAAAATTCTATTCCTGTTATGTAGAAATCCTTCTTTTAAAAAAATTTTTAATGTTATTTTTGAGAGAGAGAGAGAAAGACAGAGCATGAGCGGGGGAGGGGCAGAGAGAGAGGGAGACACAGAACTTGAAGCAGGCTCCAGGTTCTGTGCTGTTAGCACAGAGCTCAGCACAGGGCTTACACTCATGAACCACGAGATCATGACCTGAGCCAAAGTTGGATGCTCAACCAACTGAGCCACCCAGGCACCCCCATAGAAATCCTTCTTTAGCTGGCTGGAAAAATAAAGTATTAAAAAAAGTAACCCTGTTCCATTGTATTTGTTTTGCATCTTAGTTAAGACCTTTAGAGGTACTGAAGTACTTAGAATATCCAAGAAAAAACTTTTTAGTCTACTTTCATTCTTTCCAGTATCTTTCACATTAATGTACTAGGGTATTTTTTATTGATTATGTACCAGGGTATTATTATCGATTATATGGCAATCTATCAAGACAAAGATGCAGATTGAGACACTAGTCTAATCAGGATTACTCGCCATTAAATTTAGGAGCGTAGATGCAACACATACCTCTAAGTTCCTGTTTTCTGCTAATGTTAAATCAGCAAAATATTGACTACTTACTTCATTGGACCTTTACAGAAGGAATCGGTGTGAAGTCTCAGTGAGTCTATGTAATTGTCTTGACTTAATGTGAGATTCATTGTAAACTAATATGCCAAGTGATAACTATCTATTGTGAAGTTCCCTCACTGGATGTGTGGAGTTGTCTGAGATGCCTGGTTTTCTTTTTTGAGCTCATGTATTTTCTCTTGAGTTTACTCACTTGGCTTGCAATAAGAACCTATAGAGATATTAATTCAGAGACAGGAGGAAATATCCTGTCAGGAAATATCTTGTCAGTTGCTAGTATATAGGCCTCAAGATTTTTTTTTCAAACAAAAGGTATCCAGTACATAACTGTTAACCTAACATTAACAAGCCAGAGGAATGAACCTGACTCTCCATACCTTTCCTTTCCCAGTCTCTCCCATTCTGAAAGCCTCTCCTTGTTTTTCAATTGAAGTTCACTCTCAGCACCCAGTCATTCAAGAAATTCTTATTAGCAATTGGTCTATATTGTCTTTGATCTTTTAGATATTTTTGCAAGATAGGCATTATTAAACATATTAGGTAGTTGAGAGGTTATGGGTTAGGGCCTCATAGAATGTCTTAGTTTCACGCTGTTTATTGACAGAGTGTGAATTTGACCTAATGTCCCTGCTCTTTTCATTCCACAAGAAGAGCAGATATAAGAAACTTCCATTTTTGAAATTGTCATGAGATTTTAGAATTCTCAACATTCTTAGTCCTCTCTTCAAATATTTGGATACTGTAAGGTCTATCCCTATTTATGCTCCTCTTCTCCTCTTTTAAAAATTAAAGAATTTTTTTTTTTTTGGATAGGATTATCCCAAATCTAATAATCCCCTAAGATTAGTCTCATTAATTTTGCATTTTACCTTACCATCCTGATTGACCTCAGTTAACATATTGACAAGCCTCCTTGGGCAGCCCTTGGCACAGGGCTTGCACTCATGAACCACAAGAAATTTTCAAGGAGAAAATTGAGTCATGCCAGTCAAGGTCATACACAGCAGGAGGAGGTGCATAGCAGTTGGTGGGAGGCACTGAAGGGAAGGAGTCCTGCATCAATGCAAACGAAAGTAAATTATTGAGACATTGTTCCAGGAAGCAGAAAGCTGGTGAAAGTTTCGGGAAATAAATGCAACTTCATGAACCAAGAAATGGTTCAAAAGGTGAATCAAGATGAAAAGCCCAGGAGAAGAGGCAAGGGACTAAAACAAGATGGCCAAGGGCCAAAAGAAATAAACATAAGGTGAAGTGTGGTTCAGGAACAAAACCTTCGATTGTGGTGACATTATCCTTTATGCATTTCTTAGCTATATCCTTAAGACCCAGTTAAAATGTCACTAAGACTAGAATTTTGGGTCTACCTCTCTATGATAAGAAATTCTTGTGTTATAGATATCTAAGTTAACTGCTTGGTGAGTATTATGTGGTTCTTCTGAATTCCTTTTTTTCTAAAGTCATCATGATGGGGAAAAGAGACACAAATATAATCATAGGAAATTTTAATTGCATGCTTAAATCCTCCTAACACCTCTATCAGTGAAGTATATTATTATTTTCATTGTACAGATGAGAAAATGGAGGCAGAGGAATGCTGAGTAACTTTCTCATGTTTACACAATGGGTAAATGGATTAGCGAGGATTTGAATTGATTACTATGCAGTGTTTTAGGAGATAAAATAATGATACAGTATAAACAAATGAGGATCCAGTGAATTATTCTTGGATGAGAATCAGAGAGAGTTCTGCTAATGGGATGCCATATCTCTTATGGGTCATCTCACAACTTGGTGCCCATGTAAACATTACCTCTGATTGTGCTGTAACATTAATATTACCCTTGATAGTGTTCTCATTACCCAGATACTAAAAGCAATACATGAAAAAGGATTCATCCTGATTTTTCGTTTACCAACCCTCCTCCAAGTTTTAAAGACATTCTCATTCCACAGGGCTGGGGTGTCCCATTCAACTTAACATTTGTTACAGAAATTCTAGATGTGAATAATTTTTCATTGCCTGAGCTGAACATTTTGTAAGAAATAGTAGAGTCAGATAACATGTTAAAATCCACACGACAATTTTTATGCTTGAAGTGGTTTGGATAAAGGGAGAAGTTGCTTTCTGAACAAAATGTTTTCCTGTGAATAGTTCTTCCTGTAATCATTATCCCAAGCATAAGAGTAGACTGGGCTATAAATATTAGTTCAATTTCCTTTTCATGGTCATGGGTCTTTAACAAAACGTCCCATAAGAAAAGTTCAACAGACAAGGAAAATTATCTTCCCAAGAATTTGCCAGTTAGTGTGAAAGGTCTAGTTTCTCCATAATTTTCACCTAGTTTTAGGTTGTATGATCATAGGCTTAAAAAATGTCTACAGTAGTGTACACAGCAAATGAATTTAAGGGGAAACCATGGCTAATTCCAGTGCTCAGGAAATGGAGATTTTTGAAAAGTGATTTTGTCATTCTGAATAATTCCGTAATTATCATTACACTTACTTGTAGACGTGGAAGGTAATGACATTGAAGGGATTAATTATTAATACATCACATTTCTGAACAGGATTTTATTAAAACACAACAGAATAAAAATATAAAAAAAATAGACTTCTGGGAAAGATGGCAGAATAGGAGGATTAGTATTCTAAACTCATCTTGTCCCATGGATACACCTAGATAACACCCACATCACATAAATACCCAGCACATGTAAATAACCCAGAGAACAGACTCTCCATAGCTAAATGTAGGGGAAAGGCCACACTGAAGAGGGTAGGAAGGGTGGAGATGCAGTGGGGAACCAAACTGATCCTTGGGACTGTCCACTGGAGGAAGGGACACCATAAGCACAAAGAAAGGGGGACCCACACTGGGAAAACAAATCCCCATAACATTTGACTTGAAAACCATAGGACTTAACTTCATGAGATCTTTGCAATCAGTGGGGCTTAAAACCTGGAACTATAAAAATCAGTGGCTCAGCTCTGGGAGAGCTGGAGGGTGATAGGACACTGAGTCCCTACTCTTGAAAAGGCAGCATGATAAAACCTCCACTGAGATACACCATAGAAACAGCAGTTTGAAAAATGTCTGGGATATAAGGGAAAATTTACTTACTAATCTCAGAATGTGTACTGGAGGGGCAGGGATGTTTGAGAGACTTCTCTAAGAACAAAATTGCTGGTGGGCACCATGTCCTTCCCCAACACCCCAGAATAGATATACAGACACCTGCAGGAAGCAGCACAATGTGACAACTCTCCACCTACCTTGCTAACAACATGCCCTACCCCCATATTCTCCTATGGACCTGTCCCCTCCAACCTGGCCTCTGCAGGAATCCATCCAAAGTGGCACCACACTCGTGGTAGAGTGCAAGCAGCCCCAGCACTCCAATACTACTCCAAAGTAACAAAAAGACAACCTGCTGAAGGGGAGAGGATATTTGCAAGTGATATATCCAGTAAAGGGTTAATATCCAACATATACAAAGAACTTAAACAACTCAACACCATAAAAACAAATAACCCAATTAAAAATGTGCAGTACATGAAGAGTCATTTCTCCAAAGAAGACATACAGATGGCCAACAGACACACAAAAAGATGCTCAACATCACTCATCATCAGGGAAATGCAAATCAAAACCTCAATGAAATATCACTTCACACCTGTCAGAATGGCTAAAATAAAAAACACAAGAAAAAAACAAGTGTTGGCAAAGATATGGAGAAAAAAAGAACCCTCATGCACTGTTGGTGGGAATGCAAACTGGTGCTACCACTCTGGAAAACAGTATGGAGGAGGTTCCTCAAAAAATTAGAATTACCATATGATCCAGTAATTCCACTACTGGTATTTACTCAAAGAATATGAAAACATTAATTGAAAAATATATATGCACCCCTGTTTATTGTAGCATTATTTATAATATCTAAGATATGGAAGCAACCCAAGTGTTCATTGATTAATGAATGGATAAAGAAGATCTGGTATACATATATATGTATGTATATAGGAATATTACTCAGTTATAAAAAAGAATAAAATCTTGCCTTTTGCAACAACATACATGGATCTAGAGGGTATAATGCTAAGTGAAACAAGTCAGTCAAAGAAAGAAAAGTACCATATGATTTCACTCGTATATGGAATTTAAGGAACAAAAACAATAAAGAAAAAAAGAGACAAACAGAGAAACAGACTCTTTAATGTAGGGAAAAACTGGTGGGTAACAGAGCAGAAATAGGCTGGGGAATGGGTGAAGTAGGTGAAGGAAATTAAGAGTATATTTACTGTGATGAGCACTGAGTAATGTATAGAATTGTTGAATATTGTACATCTGAAATAATATGACATGTATGTTAATTATACTTGAATTAAAAAGATAGAGTTTACTATTTCTATTTTTCTCATGTAATTTTTCTAAATATGTAATATACTTTCTATCCATTGGATATTTTTTGTTGTTTTTTGATTTATTAAAGTTTTATATTTTAATGATACCACTATTAGAATTGGCAGAAGCTTTCCACTACAAGTTACTTTAATTCTCTGAAACTTGGTTTCCTCCTCTGGAAAATGGAAAAATTAGTAGTCTCTACCTCAGAGAAGTGTTGTGAAGATTAAATTAGGCATTTTAATCACTTTGAAAGTGCTGGGAACATGGTAAAGGCCCAATGTATAGGATCATTCCTGAAACAGGATATGAGTGGCACAGAAGTCATGTCTGTGTGTAGCATAGCTGTGTTGTTCTGTGTTGCAGATTGTATTTTCCAGAGATGATAATAACATCTCACATCCAAGTGTTCTTTTTACAGTGTGACCTTGACATGCCTCTCATCAAAGCGGGCCTAAGTTCCCTCTCCTCAAAGTTGGGGGACCTCTGTGACTACCTTGATGAAGAGAGTATGATGGAAGTGTTGCTAAGTGACTGATGAGACTAGGTTATAGATGCCTCATACTTCTGTCACACCCTCTTGGCAGATTTGCTCTCAAGGAAGTCAGCTGCCCTTGGGCCTGAGGCACCATACTGTAAGGAAGCCCAAACTAGCCCAGGTAGAGGAAACACGAAGAGACCCCGAAACCAAATGAAGAGAGAGAAAGTGTGAGAAAGAGAGGGAGGAGGGAAGGGAGGGAGGAAAGGGGGATGGGGGAGAGATAGAGAAAGAGAGAGAGAGTTCTGACCATCACCCAGCTGCTCCACTTCCCATGAATTACACCAGCTCCAACCACTGTTTGCCTACATCAACCTAAGAGCCCCCAAGCCAGATCTACCTAGTTGGGTCCTTTCTGAATTCATGACACAGAGATACCAGGAGTGAAAAAAATGTTTTGATAGTAATTATCTGTTTTGCGATAATAGTAATGAAACATTCTGTTTTTATCACTTGAATCTGCTTAACGGGAGACAGAGGTTTTCTGTAAATTATAAAATAATAGCGTAGATAACTTCATATTGAACAAATTTTAAGTTTGCTTATAGAAAAACACTAAAATGTGAAACGCTTTTAGATTTGGAAGGGGCTAGGGCTCTCAAAAGCATGAGCTTCCATTGAACACTCATATCACCCATATAGCAAAGTATAGTTACTCATGTTCTAATATTGTTCTTCAGCTCATTTTTCTTCTCAGAAGGGAATGATTATTTATTATATTTCTGAATATGTGAAGAAGTTTGAAGTCTATGGGCTAATTACTATTGAACACTTAAAAATCTTCAAAACTTAGTAACTGTTACACTAAAGAAGAATTTAAAATAGAAGTCTTAGCATATCACCACCCAGCTCAACATCCTTCTGGGGCTTTCCATTCAATTTTCCACTTATATTTAGAGGTGGATGATGATATATGTCTTCTTCCCCATAGTTTCCCTTCCTAGTAGGATGTTGGGAATGTTTGGAAGAATTCTGCCACATGTATAAACAGTTATTAGCAAACAAGTATAAAAGCAGTTATTTAATCTCATTTAGTTTTTATCCTTTTGCCACATTGCAAGATTCACTTTAAGGCAGCCATGTCACTATTTCAATGTAGAATGAGCCAGACTTCTAACAGGATCAGGCAACAGAGTCCTTTGTTCGGTTTATGTGGTGTATGTGTACCCATGGCAGTAGGCTATGGGAGGGGGTAGGGAGACACAGGACCTTGTGGAACTCCAGGTCAAAAGCCTTGCCCTGTAAAAGTCAGATGTCTTGGGCTTGCCAGACTTTTACACTTTTTTCATGCAAGGACAATAGTGCTTATACAGACTTTCTAGTTAAATATATTTATTAAATTTTACCAATCATACAATGAAAGATTATTTCTTTTTTAAGTGTTTATTTATTTTTGAGAAGTGGTGGAGAGGGACAGAGAGAGAGGGAGACAGAGGATATGAAGCAGGCTCTGTGCTGACAGCAGAGAGCCTGATGCGGGTCTTGAACTCACAAACTGAACTGTGAGATCATGACCTAAGCTGAAGTTGGATACTTAACCAACTAAGCCAACCCAGGTGCCCTGAAAGATTATTTCTAATATCTTTAATGCTGTTTTGTAACACTTTGTGTGGAGATTTAGTTAGTGATATTTGAAATGCTTGCTGAAACAACTCTGGAATGTGGAGTCCTGATTATGGTCTTCTAAACTCTTAAAGCACCTGAGTATAAATTACTGCTCAGAGTATATTAAGTAACTTCCTCCAGGGTGACACTCTCTCTCTCTCTCTCTCTCTCTCTCTCTCTCTTTCTCTCTCTCTGCTTAGGCGAAGTATTTTAAACTGCACTTCTAACAACTGAATGGCATCACATGCACAATATAATACCAAATCCTTTACTTGACCTGTAGGTCAAGACTACCTGTCTTCTATTACTCTCTTATCTCATCTATCCTCCCCCATAGCTTACTCCACTCCAGGCATACTTACCTCTGTCCCATTTCTCCAACATGCTCTGCCTAATTTTGCACAGAACCTTTGTATCTGTACTTTGTCTAGAATGTTTCCTCAGATAGTCATATGGCTCCTTCACTTCACTCAAGTCCCCTGAACAGATGTTACTTCCTCAAGAGAACTTTGGTGATCATCCTAGCATTTCTCACTCTTTATCCTCTTCCCTATTTTTCTTTTTCATAGAACTTACCCTCACTTGAAATTTTGTTATACACTAATTAATTTGTTCATTGTCTCCTTCACTAGAATGTAAGGTGTATGAGAGTAGGACATTTCCCCTTGGGTTCACTATTTTATCACTAGTGCCTCAAAGATGGTAGGTGCTTAAAAAATATTCATAGAATGAATGTGTGACTCTGTATTCATTCAAACTGTAATATCTTTACTTATATTCAATTATGCTATAGATTTCTTAACTCATTGAAAATTGGTTAGGTGATGCTTAGCTGATTCTTTGAAACAGGATCCAAATCTCAGGGTACACTGGTGGCAGCTGGTGCTGAAAGTGGCCCAGTGTGGTACATGTGGCATTCATTTCTCCATTTTGTTTGTTCATACAACACATATTTCTGGAACATTATGTGGCAGGCACTATGGTAGCCCACCAGCAAGTTAGGAGTCTGTATTTATCAGGTAAAAAGTCTATGAGGGAAGACAGACAATTAAACAAGCAATTAAAATCAACAATGATAGGTGCTATTATAAGTAAGAATAAATTCAGGATGCTGTGGCCTGTGGTACATTGACACTGGTTCCTATCTGTTTGTGAGAACTGATTATAAAATTTCTAGGAACTTTGCAGGCTGTTATTAAATACAGCCATTATTAAAAATTAAATCATTTAAACTTATGATTAAATAAATTATATTAAAAGCAAAGGTAATAAACTCTCAAAATTCATCATTTCCTAATTATCTTGAAGTTATTTACATTATAAATCTGTTTGATGGAATTGTCATATAATGATGTGTTACTGTGCGTCTTTCTCCAACTCTGAATTTAGTGACATCACACCATAGTGATGTATATATACATGTATTTATATAATACATGAGTGGGTATGTGTGTATACCACTGAAATTGCTGCAAGTCAAAATTTTTCCCTCAGAGAGCCAGCTGTAAACATTTGCTAGCACACCATTGCTATAAGAGCACGTAAAAGGGGCACCTAACCTCATTTGGTGACACCAGTCAAGGGACCTGAAAGGTAAAGCAGGAGTTAACCAGGTCAAAGTTGCATGAATGGTGGAGAGCATTCCTACCAACATCAAGCCAAATAGGTGAGATAGTTCAAATTCTGATTAATATACACTGCACCTTTCTGTGACTTCTATTCTCCAGGTTATCCTCTCTAGAATCATAACCTTGTTCTATGAAAAAACAGGTACACAATGCATGGTCATTGGAAGTGCACTGTGTGGTTACAGAAAGAGGACTGTCTCTTGAATTCTTGCTCCCTTTCTCTGTCTTCTGACTCTTTGTGTTTGTCTTTGTTATTGGACGATCTTCTGAACTGGTAGCTTCCTGTAATGGCATCATAATCTGCCACCTGGTTAACCTTGCCTGGTGTTTAATAAGAGTTAGTTTGAAAAGAGAACAAATGTGGATCAGTTAGGGTGGTCTTGGAACAGTTAAATAGGAGTTGAGGTGGACAACTTTGTGGAAATCCTGGAAAAGCAGCATATGTGGCATTTATGGGTTGTTTGTCTCTGAAGGAAGTATTTTTTCAGAAAATTGATGTTGGAGATGACAGAGGTTAGTTGGAGGAGGAAAAATGCTTTAGTTAAGGTATATGCTATGAAAAAAGAGGAAAACGAAGCAAGTTAGGGAAAGAACAGATGAAGAAAGAACACTCCAAAATTCTCATGTGTGGGACTTAGCCTGGGAGAGGAAACCCGAGTCAGGGGCTTAGGAACAGTACAGTCAAACAGGGCCCTGTGTTTGGAAGGTATATGCTTGGTTTAATGCTCTACTATTGTTACACTGAAAGTCTTAATACTCTTTGAACAGGAGACCCCACATTATTATTCTGTGCCAAACTCTGCAAATTATATGGCCAGTCCTGCTGGAATTTAAATAGGGAAGGCACATGGGTTTCTATTTTTTCTTTCCAAATTTTAATTAAATTCTAGTTAGTTAACATACAGTGCAATATTGGTTTCAGAAGTGGAATTCAGTGATTCTTCAATTTCTTACAACACCCAGTGCTCATCATAATAAGTATCCTCCTTAATATATGTCACCCATCGAGCCCATCCCCCACCAATTTCCCTCCATCAACCCTCAGTTTGTTCTCTATCTTTAGGAGTCTTTCATGGTTTGTTTCCCTCTCTTTTTCCCCTCCTGCTCCTCCCATACATTCATCTGTTTTGTTTCTTAAATTTCGCATATGAGTAAAATCATGTGGTATTTGTCTTTCTCTGACTGACTTATTTTGCTTAGCATAATACACTCTAGCTCCATCTATGTCATTGCAAATGGCAAGATTGCATTCTTTTTGATGGATGAGTAATCTTCCATAACACACACACACACACACACACACACACACACACACCCCACATCTTCTTTATCCATTCATCAGTTAATGGACTTTTGGGCTCTCTCCATAGCTTGGCTATTACTGACAATGCTGCTATAAACATCAGGGTGCATGTACTCCTTCGAATCTGTATTTTTGTATCCTTTGGGTAAATATCTAGTAGTGCAATTGCTGGATTGTAGGGTAGTTATATTTTTGACTTTTTGAAGAACCTCCATACTGGTTTCCAGATTGGCTGCACCAGTTTGCATTCCCACCAATAGAGCCAGGGTGTTCCTTTTCCTCTACAACTTTGCCAACACCTGTTGTTTCTTGTGTTGTTAATTTGAGCTATTCTGACAGGTGTGAGATGGTATCTCATAGTAGTTTTGATTTGTATTTCCATGATGATGACTGATGTTGAGCATCTTTTCATATGTCTCCTAGCCATCTGGATGTCTTCTTTGGAAAAGTGTCTATTCACGTCTTCTGCCGATTTCTTAACTGGATTATTTGTTTTTGGGGTGTTGAATTTGCCAAGTTGTTTTTTTTTTATAGATTTTGGATACTAACCCTTTATCAGATATGCTATTTGCAAATATCTTCTCCCATTCCATAAACTGCCTTTTAGTTTTATTGATTTCTGTGCTGTACAGAAGCTTTTTATTTTGGTGAAGTCCCAATAGTTCATTTTTGCTTTTGTTTGCCTTGTCTTTGGTGACATATCTAGTAAGAAGTTGTTACGGCCAAGGTCAAAGAGGTTGCTGCCTGTGTTCTCCTCTAGGATTTTGATAGTTTCCTGGCTCACATTTAGGTCCTTCATCCATTTTGAATTTATTTTTGTGGATAATGTATGAAAGTGGTCCACTTTCATTCTTCTGCATGTCCTGTCCAGTTTCCCCAACACCATTTGTTGAAGAGTGTCTTTTTTCCATTGGATATTCTTTCCTGCTTCGTCAAAGAATGATAAATGACTTAGTTGACCGTATAGTTTTGTGTCCATTTCTGGGTTTTCTATTCCATTCCATTGATCTATGTCTGTTTTTGTGCTAGTACCATACTGCCTTGATAACCACAGCTTTATAATATAGCTTGAAATCTGGAATCATGATGCCTCCAGTTTAGTTTTTCTTTTTCAGGATTGCTTTGCCTATTGGGGTCTTTCATGTTTCCATAAAAATTTTAGGATTATATGTTCCAGCTCTGTGAAAATGCTGTTGCTATTTTGATGGGGATTGCACTCAACGTGTAGATTGCTTTAGGTAGTAGAGACATTTTAACAATGTTTTTTCTTCCCAACCATGAACAGAAATGCTTTTCCATTTCTTTGTGGCTTCTTCAATTTCTTTTAGGTGTGTTTTGTAGTTTTCAAAGTAGTGGTCTTTTACCTCTTTGGTTAAGTTTATTCCTAGGTATCTAATTGTTTCTGGTGCAGTTTCAAATGGAATCAATTCCTTGATTTCTTTTTCTGCTGCTTCATTATTGGTATATAGAAATGCAACTGATTTCTGTACATTGATTTTATATATTGTGACTTTGCTGAATTAATGTATTAGGCCCAGTGATTTTTTGGTGGAGTCTTTCTGATTTTCCACATAGAGTATCATGTTATCTGCAAATAGTCAAAATTCGACTTCTTCATTGCTGACGTGGATGTTGTTTATTTCTTTTTGTTGTCTGATTGCTGTGGCTAAGTCTTCCAGTACTATGTTATATAACAATGGTGAGAGTGGACATTCCTGTCTTGTTCCCAACCTTAAAGGAAAAGCTCTCAATATTTCCCTATTGAGGATGATATTAGCTGTGGGTCTTTTGTATATGGTCTTTATGATGTTGAGATATGTTCCCTCTGTCCCTACTTTGTTGAGGGTTTTTATCAAGAATGGATACTGTACTTTGTCAAATGCTTTTTCTGCAGTTATTGAGATAATCATATGGTTCTTTTCCTTTCTTTTACTAATGTGGTGTATCATGTTGATTGACTTGTGAATGTTGAACCAGCCCTGCAGTTCAGGGATAAATCCCACTTGATCATGGTAAATAATTATTTTAATGTACTGTTGAATTCTATTTGCTATCATATTAAGAATTTTTGCATCTATGTTCATCAGGGATATTGGCCTGTAATTCTCCTTTTTAGTGGGGTCTTTGTCTGGTTTTGGAATCAAGGTAATGCAGGCCTCATAGAAAGAGTTTGAAGTTTTCCTTCCATTTCTATTTTTTTGGAACAGTATGAGAAGAATAATTATTAATTTTTATTTAAATATTTGGTAGAATTCTTCTGGGAAGCTATCTGGTCCTGGACTTTTGTTTGTTGGGAGATTTTTGATTACTGTTTCAATTTCTTTGCTGGTTATGGATCTGTTCAGATTTTCTATTTCTTCCTGTTTCAGTTTTTTTTTTTTTACGTTTATTTATTTTTGAGAGACAGAGAGGGACAGAGCACAAGTGGAGGAGGGGCAGAGAAGGAATGAGACACAGAATCCGAAGCAGGCTCCAGGCTCTGAGCTATCAGTACAGAGCCTGACGTGGGGCTCGAACTCATGAGCCATGAGATCATGACCTGAGTTGAAGTTGGACGCTTAACCGACTAAGCCACCCAGGTGCCCCCTTCCTGTTTCAGTTTTGGTAGTTTGTATGTTTCTAGGAATTTGTACATTTCTTCCAGATTGCCCGGTTTTTTGGCACATAAGTTTTCATAATATTCTCTTATACTTGTTTTTATTTCTGTGGTGTTGGTTATAATCTCTCCCCTTTCTTTCATAAATTTCATTTAATTGGGTCCTCTCTTTTTTCTTGTTGATAAGTATGGCTAGGGGCTTATCAATTTTTTAAATTCTTTTGAAAAACCAACTCTTAGTTTCGTTGACCTGTTCTACTGGGGGCTTTTAGTTTCTATATCATTTATTTGTCTTCTTATTTCCCTTCTTATGCTGGCTTTAGGCTTTATTTGCTGTTCCTTTTCTAGCTTCTTTAGGTATAAGGCTAGGTTGTGCATTTGAGACCTTTCTTGCTTCTTGAGGTAGGCCTGTATTGCAATATACCTTCCTCTTAGAACAGCCTTTGCTGTATCCCAAAGGTTTTGGATTGTCGTGTTTTTCATTTTCATTTGCTTTCATGTACTTTTTATTTCCTCTTTAAATTCCTATTTAACCCGTTCTTTCTTTAGTAGGGTGTTTTTTAACCTCCAAGTGTTTGTGGTCTTTCCAAATTTTTCTTGTAGTTGACTTCAAGTTTCATAGTGTGTGGTCTGAAAATATGAATGGTAGGGTCTTGATCTTTTGTACCTGTTGAGGGCTGATTTGTGACCCAGTATGTGATCTATTCTGGAGAATGTTCCATGTGCACTCGAGAAGAATGTGTATTCTTCGGCTTTTTCTAAATATATCAGTTAAGTCCATTTGGTCCACTGTGTCATTCAAAGCTATTATTTCCTTGTTGGTCTTCTGCTTAGATGATCTACCCATTGCTGCGAGGTGTTAAAGGTCCCTACTATTATTGTATTATTATCAATGAGTTTCTTTATGTTTGTGATTAATTGATTTATGTATTTGGGTTATTTCAAGTTGGGGCATAAATATTTACAATTGTTGGGTCTTCTTGATGGATAGACCCCTTAAATATGATATAATACCCTTCATCATCTCTTGTTACAGTCTTTGGTTTGAAATCTAGTTTGTCTGATATAAGTATGGCTACTCAGGCTTTCTTTTGGTGTCCATCAGCATGATAGATATTTCTCCATCCTCTCACTTTCAATCTATGGCTGTTTTTAGGTCTAAAATGAATCTTTTGTAGGCAGCATATAGATGGGTCTTGTTGTTTTATCCAATCTGATACCTTATATATTTTGATTGGAGCATTTAGTCCATTTACATTCAGAGTGATTATTGAAAGATAGGAGTTTAGTGCCATTGTTTTACCTGTAAAGTTGGTGTTTCTGGTGATGTTCTCTGATCCTTCTAGTTTTTGTTGTTTTGGTCTTTTTATTTTCCCCACTCAAAGAGTCCCTCTTAATATTTCTTGCAGGGCTGGTTTAGTGGTCATGAACTCCCTTAGTTTTTATTTGTCTGGAAAAATCTTTCTCTCTCCTTCTATTCTGAATGACAGCCTTGCTGGATAGAGTATTCTTGGCTGCATATTTTCCCCATTTAGTACATTGAACATATCCTGCCATTCCCTTCTGGACTGCCAAGTCTCTGTGGACACATCTGCTGTGAGCCTGATCTATCTTTTCTTGTAGGTTAAGAACTTTTTCCTTTTCTGCTTTCAGGATTCTTTCCTTGTCTGTGTATTTTGTGAATTTGACTATGATATGTCTTGGCAATGGCTGGCTTTTGTTGAATTTAATGGATATTCTCTGTGCTTCTTGGATTTTGATCTGTCTTCCCCAGAATAGGGAAGTTTTCAGCTCTAATTTGCTCACATAAGCCTTCTGCCCCTTTTTCTCTCCATCTTTTGGGACTCCTATGATATGAATGTTATTCCATTTTAATAAATCACTAAGTACCCTAAGACTACCTTCATGATCTGTTACCTTTGTTTCTGTCTTCTTTTCATCTTCATTATTTTCCATAATTTTATCCTCTATATCAATAGTTTATTCCTCTGCTTCATCCATCCTCACTGTCATGGCACCATTCAAGTTTGTATCTTAGTTATAGGATTTTTTTTTTTTTTTTTCAACGTTTATTTATTTTTGGGACAGAGAGAGACAGAGCATGAACGGGGGAGGGGCAGAGAGAGAGGGAGACACAGAATCTGAAACAGGCTCCAGGCTCTGAGCCATCAGCCCAGAGCCTGATGCGGGGCTCGAACTCACGGACCGTGAGATCGTGACCTGGCTGAAGTCGGACGCTTAACCGACTGCGCCACCCAGGCGCCCCTAGGATTTTTAATTTTGGCCTGACTAGATTTTAACTCTTTTATCTCTGCAGTAAGGGATTCTCTAGTGTCTTCTATGCTTTTTTCAAGTGCAACTAGAATACTTATAATTATTATTTTAAATTCTAGTTCAGATATCTTACTTGTATCTGTCATGATTAAATCCCTGGCTTTCATTTCTTCCTGCTCTTTCTTTTGAGTTGAGTTCCTCTCTCTTGTCATTTTAGAGGAAGTAAAAGTAATAATAAAATAAAGTAAAAATTTAAAAATTAAAAAAATCAAATAAAGGAAGCTAGATCCTAAATGTGTTTGGTCTGCTAGTTAAGAGAAGCTTAATTGAGAAAAGAGAAAAACAATTAAAAATAAATAAATAAAATAAAATAAATAAGATAAAAAATGTTGCTCTTTCTGTATCCAAGGGGGGGAAAAAACCCACAAAAATAAAAACAGAAGTAAAAAAAAAAAAAGAGCAAACAAAAAACCCAAATGAAACTAGATCCAGTTTCACTTAGAGCTGAAATGTTGCAGCACTCTATGATCAGTAGACTAAGCATGTGGAAGGGATTTATGCCGGTCTTCTGAGAGAAGGGCCTGCTGCTGTGATTCTCAGGATGACTTGCCCTAGTGGAGATGTGCCTGCAGGGCACAGGGGGGCGGAGTTTTGTGTAACAGCTCCATTCTCGACTTGTTGGCGCTATTTAGTTCACTGGGGTTTATCAGTGTTGGTGGGCTAATGGTGAAAATGACTTCACCCCACTCTCTAGTCTTCAGAACAGGAAGTTCATGCCCTGACAAGCATGCAATAAATCACCCCTCTTGTGTCTGTGGCTTCTGTCAGTTTCCTGCCTTCCCCCTGTCTGTATCTGAGCTGTCCACTTGCCAGGCAGCACCTCCCTCCAGAGTTTTATCTCAGATTGTGTTTCAAAATCCCCACACTTCAGAGACTCCAGAGGCTCAGACAGCATTAATCCTCCAGGGGAGGGTCTTGCTGCATGGTGGCTTGTACCGGCTTGTCCCAGAAAACATCCAGAAACCACACAGCAGCAGTGGCTCAGAGTTTATGGTAAATCAAAACACACAGCTGGTGCCAGGGTTTGCTGCCCTCAGCTGACATCTTTGTTCCTATATCAGTGAACAGGGCATCTCTATGGTGTCTGCCAGGCCTTTTGCTCACAGAAAAGCTGTATCACCTTTATCAAATGCACTCCAAGCAAGGGAACAACTTTTCCTCATGCAACCCAGGGAATCATCAGATCTTGCTGCCCATTCCAGGGGCCCTACCCTGCTTCTTCACTGCAGCACTGCCAGGCTGATAGTACAGAGCCTGCTTCAGATCCTCTGTGCCCCCCTCTCACTCCCCCTCCCCCACTTGTGCTCTCTCTTTCTCTCTCAAAAATAAATAAACATTAAAAAAAATGGCCGCATTGAAACTCTCTCTTTTTCCCCATCAATGGTTTTTGGAAAATAGTTTTATTGTGCAGTTCCCTGTGCATGTTTTCACTCTTTCTCTCTACCTACTTTCAGGGAGAATGCTTTCCCTGTGAGAGAACCTGACACACTGCTCACTCTCCCTTCTCTTTCTCCTCTCTGTGAAAAGGGCTCCCACCCCTCTGTGGCACCGTGGCTCTTCTCTCCCCCAATTCACCTCTCTGCACCATGTACTTGCCATGTTCTCTCCCTCAAATTATGCAGACTGTTCTGTTAATCCTCAGATCAATTTCCTAGATTTTCAAAACAGTTTGATGTTGATCTAGCTGTGTTAGAGGTATGAGGCAAGCCCAGGGCACCTTACTACTCTGCCATCTTAACCAGCACATGGATTTCTAATAAAAATAAAATCCTTATGAGCAGCTTTGTATGTCATGCATGCATGCACTGACAAAATATAATTTCTTTAAAGTATTTAATCTATGTACAATTTAGTCACGGACTACAATAAAATTGATATGATAAAAGAGCACTTCAAACAAACCAGGTTTCAAGTTTTGAATGGAAATTTCTGTTTCATAAGATTAACAAGACTGGGCCCATTTCAACATATTTCATGAATTTTGTCATGATGTGAAACTCAAGTGTTTCTTCTGACAAGCAAAGTTTTGGCAATATCAATTTGATGAAAAACATCATCAAATGAGAAACCGTAAAGCTTTTTCAAACACAAAATGCCTTAGGCTACAACAGGTAAATATGTAGATGATGCAACATCAATATTGTTAAGATAAATATCAAAGGAACCATGCACAAATGGTATTACAACTGATCAGTAGCATCTATTAATTTTTGAAACTTTGTTTTAATGAAATTCTTATCTGTTTAGAATTGAATTATATATTTTTCTTTGCTTTCTAATTATTGAAATAAATCCAGAGCAACATCTTAACATAACTGAAAAATTTTTAACAATCTGAAAATTATTTTATTTGTGTTCCTATTAAGCCCTCCTCTGGGAGAACTTCTGTTAATATTGAGGACTGAGCTGAGGAGAAAAGTCCCCTCTCACTACAGACACAGAAATGTTGGATAAAACCTAACAACAAAAACAAACAATAAAACAGACCTAGACTTGAAAGGAAACTCTGATAACTAGAAACCAAGAAGGAACCCAAATACAGAGTCGTAAACGGTAGATACTGCAAAATACCTCTTCAGGCCTTTCTGAAGTAAACTGTTGAAGATTAGCTTATAAGAAAAACGTACAAATCATGTGAGGAAATGATACACATAGAATGAAAACACTCAATAATTAAGAGAATTAACCCTCCAAACCCGAGGGGGGGAAAAAAAAAATGAGATAACAAAATGCATGATAATAAAACTACAGAGATGATAAATTATGTTTTACGTGAGTGAAGAGATAAAAGAAAGGCTAGAGATCTGTAATGCATGCAGCACTGTACCACCACCCTTCCCACCCCCCCCCACCCCCCCCCCCACCCCCCGCTTCCTCAGGCCACCTCTGGAAGTGAAGTGCTTAATCCCCTGCTGTTGGAAGTGTTGGCAGTTGACAGCTCTCAGCTGAGCTCTTCTTTGAGCATTAGCAGTGGCTGGGAAGAGCTGCCTCACCCAAGATCATTTCCCTTTCCTGGGGGCAGCCCACATCCAACAACTGGATCAGTGTGAGATTTTAAAGGCCCAGCTTCATTAGTCCAATTCAGGACAGTTTTGAGGGGGCATCCCAGGCTGATGATGAGCTTGGCCTTTACTGTCACTTCACTGTAGTTCAACTTCTTGGTCTGCCCAATCCTGCTTCCTTCCCTCCCCTGGCAGATGCTGAACCCATGGGAACTTTCCCAAGTTTCCTGAGTGAACATCTTCATCTCCTGGATTGATACTTTGATTTTCTTATCTTTTCTTCATGTTGTCCATTACTTTATACTAGTCTTTTCTTATTAATCCCAATACCTTTACCAATTCCTCTAACAATGTTAATTATCATTTCTTTGACCTTTTCTTCTGCTCTCTGAGTTGTCTCAGTTTATTCCAAATTCTCTCATTTAAAAAATGTTTTTTGGTCTTAGTCTTTCCATTTGGAGGCCTCACTGAGACTGTGAGGTGATTTTTGGCTATTAATTCCTATTTAGGAGTGAGGCATCAAAAGGATATTAGATAGCACTTATTATGTATCAGACATTATCCTAAGCCCTCACCATGATTAACATATTTAATCTTGTTATAGGCTGAATTGTGTCCCCTCAAAAATTTATATTTTGAAGTTCTAACTCCCGGTATCTCGGAATGTGCCTATATTTGGAGCTAGGATTTTTGAAAGGGTAATTAAGTTAAAATGAGGGCATATGAGTGGGCCTTAATGCAATATGACCGATGTCTCTGTAAGAAGAAGAGATTAGGATGCAGGCACATATGGAAGGAAGACCACGTGAAGATACAAAGTGAAGGTAGCCACCTATAAGTCAAGGAGAGAGTCCTCAGAGGGAATCAATTCTACCACCTCCTTAATTTTGGACTTCTAGCCTCCAGAACAGTGAGACAATGAATTTCTTCTGTTTAAACCATCAATTGTGTGGTACTTTGCTATGGTAGCCCTAGCAAACTATTACAGATCCCAACAATAGCCTCAGAGAAGAAACAGTTTTTATCCCCATTTCACACATGAATAAACATGAAGTACTAGCCCGAGGCCAAATAGAGGGGTGGGTGAAGCCTGGTTTTGAATCTAGATAGTTGTCTCCACAGTCTGAGCTCTTAACCAGCACCTCCCTTGCCTCTCTGGTTGAACATTCTCAGTCTTTGGGTGGGGCTTTTATCTAATGGATGTTATCGCCATAGATTGGCCCAAGGTTGAGCTGTTTTTCTTTGGGCCACTCCTTAGGGTCTACGTCTCCAGCTCTTCTCTTTATGGCCAGTTAATTTCTCCAGAGAGGGGTTCTTCAGTCTCCTACATGGTGAATTTATTTCTGGGTCCCAGCGTTTGAAATCAGCCAGGTAAAGGGAGAAGGCAGTGAAGTCTTACAGTTCACTATACAGATTTCACTTAATCTCATTTTCAGCCTCAAGTTTCTCCAATACTAGTTCCAGCTAATGTTTCCAAATCTGGAGACTTTCTGATTGAGTGCTTCTAGGGGCTACACCTGTGGTCGACACAGTGGCTGCATAGGTAGTGAGGAGAATGAAGGTTAGTTGCCCTGATCAACAAAGTGGAGGAAATTACCTGGCTTCTTCAATATAGGCTTTTAACTTGTCTGTTGGATTCAGCCTTACACCTTGATCTCACCATCAAAAATACCTAGTACTTCAAATCCTGAGCCTTTCTAATGTCCTGCAGGATTATCACAGTTCCTCCTCTGTGCCCTGGAGTTGCTACTTCCTATATCAACCATCTCAGTTACTATCACTCCTTCCACCTCCCATCTTCAAACGTGTTGACATCTTTGGTCCACTGTTGTTTCTTTTCTATTTTCCCTCTGAATTTTCTCTCTTGGTTTTCCCAGATCTTCTCATACCACCTGTTCCATAAAGTACTCAAGTACTGGTTTTTTATTTCACTTGTACTTCCTTCTGCAATTGGCTTGATTAGAAAGGTTACATTAGATGAGAAGAACACAGTAAGTGGACATGTTTTTCTTTAATTTAGACTTGCTTTGCCAATATTAAAAGTAGGATGGATCGTATGTTCCTGTTCTTAGAACCACACAGACATGATTCTGAGAAAGTAACAGCCCTTTCTCAAAGGAATGCTGTTCTAGTTGAAGTAGATTGCCTACACAGACCAGGCTTCCCCAATTCATAATATTTGACTTTGGAAAATATTTTATTTTCCTTTTACTAAGTCCTTTATAGTAAACCAACAATCCAACCAATCAACCAACAAACTGACACTTTTCAGGTTGACTACAGACTGGTAGGAAGAAGCACACCCTCCACTCTGCCTTCCCTTTCCCACTAGAAGACCTACTGTTGAGTATGATTACATTTCTTACTTATTTAACAACAGGAGTCGGAAACTTAATGAGAGTGATATGGCTAAAGATGAACAGAGAAAGTCAGCATTCCTTAGTGCAGTAACAACTGGCTTGTATAATCCCTTTTGGGGGGTGGGGGATCAGGGATTGCAGGCAGTTGTCAGTGACACTACAGCAGAGTATGGTTGTGCTGACATTGAGAAACTGAAATTTTGTCTGCTTTTTAAAAAATTTTTATTTCAGAGGATTACATCACCAATTCAGAAATAATAAAATTTGTATGATTTCATTTAAATCACAAAATATTTGCTAACTTGGGGTTATTTTTGGGTCTTACATCAACGTGAATCAACATTACTATTCATGGGGAGAAAACAGAAAACTCCCCTAAAACACTAGTCAACTACCATCATCGTCACAAAAGTCTTTTTCCTTTACAAAGAAACTGTTTAAAAACCTGCAACTAACAAGAGTACTACGGAGAAGATAAATATTTAAGAGAAGGAAGTAGCCTGTATCCATCTGCCAAAGGTACATTTTATATTGTTAGCACCAAAGTAAACTTTGAGGATCTCACTTCTTGGTTAATAAGCTGGGGGTGATGATGCATCAGGTGCTGATTCTAATGCAGTTCACTAATTTAAGTTCATTTGGGATAACCTTTAATTTAAAAAAATCATGGAGGAGCCCTAAAAGGTCATATTTTACTTGTTCACACAGTTCTTTTATTGGTAGTAGATTCAAAAGTTCCTCTACCATTGATTTCCATTGTGCTGTTTTTAGGATACTTTTTCTTTTATAACATTTAAGGGCTATAAAGTCCTTTAAATTTTGGCTGAAAAAAAGAAAAAAGATTTTAAACACTGACTTTTTACCCTGGGAGAAATAATGCATAGATTTGCTTATGTGCAGCTCTAATGTACTGGTGTCCCAGACCACAGGCCTGGACTATGTATTGACTCCTTGAAAAAGCTGTAAATGTATTAAAAGATAAATTCCTCTTAGAGGTATCCAGAAGTGATCTACAGAAGTCACCAGAGTATAATACTCTAAGAGTTTAATTTATTTCTTAATTTTTGAAAATCACAGGCATTGGAAAAATCTTCACCTGTTATTCTGATGAATGATGTATCCACATTCTGTTACATCATTATTAGGCCACAAGTGGAAAAGTGAAAACAAATGGGAGTAAATTAAAGAAACTGTGTTTACAGAGGCTATTTTGACATTTCCAGTCTCTCCTTTTTCCTTTAAACCTCTGAACCTCCCAGCCTGTACCATGTAATGACATTGATGCCAGGTTTTCAGTTGTTTGTGGAAGGCATGGCTCTTGAATAGTTTGTGGTCATGACTTAAATGTTCTTGGATTCCCATGAATATTAGGCAGTATGATTAAAAAATACTTTTTATAGAATTATTTTTTGGGCAGTGCTGCATTTTTTTAATATGCTTGTGCCAAGTAAGTATTCATTGGTCTAGAGCAAGAAGAATTCTCTAGGGATTTGTATCACTTCAACTCCTGAGATGAGAGTGTAGACAGACAAATAGGTTTCCAGTGTTAACATTTATTGAGTTAAATAAGGTGCCATTTCAAGGTTATTATTCAGATTTTAAGGAGAGATAAAGAGTTTCTCAGACAAACAAAAGATAAAGGAGTCTATCATTACTAAATCAGCCTTACAAGAAATGTTAAAGGGAAATATTTAAGTGGAAAAGATATGGTCATAGACATAAGAAAAATATGAATAAAAAGTTTTAAAATATGACAACATACACATAAAATGTATATTATAAGAGAATACAATGAAAACTCACTTGCCAACAAACTGGACAACCTAGAAGAAATGGACAAATTCCTAGAAACATACAATCTTCCAACACTAGACCAGGAAGAAATAGAAAATCTGAATAGACCAATTATAAGTAACCAAATTGAATTCATAATAAAAAAAATTACCAAAAAATAAAAGTATAGGACAAGATGAAATCACAAGTGAATTCTACCAGTCATTTAAAAAAGAATTAATAGGGCGCCTGGGTGGCTCAGTCAGTTGGGCGTCCGACTTCGGCTCAGGTCACGATCTCGCGGTATGTGAGTTCGAGCCCTGCGTCGGGCTCTGTGCTGACTGCTCAGAGCCTGGAGCCTGTTTCAGATTCTGTGTCTCCCTCTCTCTCTGACCCTCCCCCGTTCATGTTCTGTCTCTCTCTGTCTCAAAAATAAATAAATGTTAAAAAAAAAAATTTTTTTTAAAGAATTAATACCTATTTTCATCAAACTATTCCAAAAATTAAAGAGGAAGGAAGCCTCTAAGTACATTCTATAAGGCCAGCATTACCCTGATACCCAAACCAGACAAAGGCACACAGACACACACACACACACACACACACACACACACAAAAGAAAGAAAGAAAACTACAAGCCAATATCCCTGATGAATATATATGCAAAAATTCTTAATAAAATAGTAGCAAATTTTATACAACAGTACATTAAAAAGATCATTCACCACAATCAGGTGGGATTTATTCCTGGGATGCAAGGATGGTTCAATATTCACAAATCAATCAAGGTCATATACCACATCAATAAAACAAATGATAAAAATTATATGATGATCTCAATAGATGCAGAAAAAGCATTTGACAAGATTCAACATTAATGAAAACTCTCAACAAAATGGGGTTACAGGGAACATACCTCAATATAATAAAGGCCATATATGAAAAACCCACAGCTAATATCATCCTCAATGGTGAAAAACTGAGAGCTTTCCCTCTGGAGTCAGGAATAAGACAAGGATGTCCACTCTCACCACTTTTATTCATCATAATACTAGAAGTCCTAGCCATAGCAATCAGACAAGAAGAAGAAATAAGAGACATCCAAATTGGTAAAGAAGTTAAATTGCCACCAATGACAGATGACATGATACCATACATAGGCAATCCTAAAGATTGCACCAAAGAACTATTAGAAGTAATAAATTAGGTAAAGCAGCAGAATACAAAATTAATACCCAGAAATCATAGTGTTTCTATACATTGACAATGAAATTGCAAAAAAGAGAAATTTAAAAACTATGCCATTTACAATTGCACCAAAAAGAATAAAATACCTAGATATAAACTTAACCAAAAAGGTGAAAGAACTGTACTTTGAAAACTATAGAGCACTGATGAAAGAAATTGAAGATGACACAAACAAATGGAAAGATATTCCATGCTCATGGATTGGAAAAATTAATAGTGTCAAAATGTCCATATTACTCAAAGTAATCTATAGATTTGATGCAATCCCTATCAAAATACCAACAGCAGTGGGGCGCCTCAGTGGCTCAGTCAGTTAAGCATCCAACTTTGGCTCAGGTCATGATTTTGTGGACTGTGAGTTCGAGCCCTGTGTTGGGCTCTGTGTTGACAGCTCAGAGCCTGAAGTCTGCTTCAGATTCTGTGTCTCCCTCTCTCTCTACCTCTCCCACACTCGTGCTCTATCTCTGTCCTCTGTTTCTCTCTAAAAAATAAATAAACATTAAAAAAATTAACCTAGAGCAAATAATACTAAAATCTGTATGGAACCACAAAAGATCCTCAAATAACCAAAGCAATCCTAAGAAAGAACAAAGCTGGAGGTATCACAATTACAGATTTCAAGATATGCTCCAAAGTGCTAGTAATCAAAACTGCATGGTACTGGCACAAAAATAGGCACATAGGTTAATGGAACAGGATAGAGACCTCACATTTATATGGTCAATCAATCTATGACAAAGGAGGCAAGAATATACAATGGGGAAAAGATAGTCTTTTCAATAAATGGTGCTAGGAAAACTGGATAGCTACATGTAAAAGAATGAAACAGGACTACTTTCTAATACCATATGCAAAAATGAACCCAAATGGATGAAATACCTAAATGTGAGACCTAAATTCTAGAAGAAAACACAGGCAGTGATTTCTCTGACATCAGCCATAGCAATATTTTTCTAGGTATATCTCCTAAAGCAAGGAAAACAAAAGCAAAAAAAAAAAAAAAAAAAAAAAAACCAAAAACTATTGGAACTATATTAAAATGAAAAATTTTGGATAGCAAAGGAAACCATCAACAACACTAAAAGACAATCTACTGAATGGGAGACTCTATTTGCAAATGATATATCCAATATTTGATTAATATTCAAAATATATATAAAGAACTCATACAACTCAACACCAAAATAGACAAACAAAAACCAACAACAAACAATCTGTTTAAAATATGAGCAGAGGATCTGAACAGACATTTTTACAAAAAAGATATACAGATCAGCCAGCAGACACATGAAAAGATGCTCAACATCACTCATCATCAGGAGAACACAAATCAAAACCACAATGAGCTATCATATCACACCCATTAGAATGGCTAAAATCAAGATGACAAGGAGCACCTGGATGGCTCAGTTGGTTGAGCATCTTGATGCTTGATTTTGGTTCAGGTCATGATCCCAAGGTTGTGGGACTGAACCCCACATTCTCTCTCTGTCTCCCTCTGCCCCTCTACTTAACTCACTCTCTTGGATTCTCTATCAAAATAAAATAAATCTTAAAAAAAAAAAGAAGAATAGAAGAAACAATAAGTGTCAGGATATGGAAGGAAAGTATTCCTTGTATACTGTTTGTGGGAATATAAATTGGTACAGCCACTGTGGAAAATAGTATGGAGGTTATTCAAAAAGTTAAAAATAGAAATATCATATGATCCAATATTCCACTACTGGGTATTTACCAGGAGAAAATGAAAACACTGACCTGAAAAGTTAAATGCACCCCTAGGTTTATTGCAGCATTCCTTACAATAGCTGAGACATGGAAGCAACCTAAGTGTCCATCAATGGACGAATGCTTAAAAAAAATGTGGCATATATACATAACAGAACATTACACAGCCATAAAAAAGGATGATATCATGCCATTTGGCACAATGACACACATGCAAGCACCTAAAGGGTATTATGCTTAGTAAAATAAGTCAGACTGAGAAAGACAAATACCATATGATTCCACTCATATGGAATCTAAAAAAAATGAACACACAAAGAGCAGAATCGGATCTATAAGTCCAGAGAACAAACAGATGGTTGCAAAGGAGAGGGTCATCTGTGGTTGAGCAAAATGGATGAAAGGGAGAGATACAGACTCCCAGTTATGGAATGAATAGATCATGGGAATGAAAAGCAGAGTATAAGTACAGTCACTGATATTACAATAGTGATGTAATGGGACAGATGGTAGCTATACTTGTGGTGAATATAGCATAAGCTTGTCAAATAACTAAGTTGTACACCTGAAACTAATGTAACAGTGTGTCAACTATACTCAAATTTAAAAATAAATAAATAAATAAATAAATAAATAAATAAAGTGTCATTTGTTTTCCTAATTAGAGAGAAACCATTGGCTTTGTCAAAAAAAATGTAATACTTCAGTGTTTTTAAGTTTGTTTTAAAAATCCAATGAAGCATAGCTTCCAACTTTAGTCTGAAGAAAATTCTCTTGACACTTTTTTGGCCATTACGCAACTGGGAAAAGCAAGCCGAGAATGCTTTCTTTGTGCCAGGCTAGAATAATGTAGAAAACCACAGACCTTGGACAAGTTACTCCTGTAAGTGAGTTGAGAAATCTGCATTTAATTAAGAATTGATTGAGCAGCACTATGCTCATAGCAAGGGTGATTTTAAAAATTATGAAAGAAAAATTTTGGTATTAGTTTTTGTTAAAGTAAAATTTTGTTGACTTTCTATCAGAAGGATGTAAAGAGTCTGCTCCCTCAACTTCTCCTCTGAATAGTCTTCCAACAGCGGTGCCTTTTTCACACTATTTACACGTTGATATGTTGACAAGACTGTTAAGACCATTATAAAAACACTTGTGAGGAAGCAGCATGAAAGCAAGAGTGACAGACTTCCAGAGAGGGAAATGAAGTAGAGTCTCTTATTAGAAGCTCACCCTGCATTAGCCTCCACAGGCTTGCATCGTGAAAATATGGTTAGGCTTCAACTTTCCATGTACTTTTACATTAAGGCTTCAATGTGCTTTATAAACATAAATATACAAACAAAAATACCTTTAAGGATCTTACTAATAAGTGTAATTTGTCTTAGCAGCAGGCTGCCTGAATAATGGGACATCCAGATCCAGTAATTATTCATGGATTTTTCTTTCTTCTCCCTTAAAGATTACACAAAAACTGACCTCTTGTTTGGTTCCGCCATAGTCACTACTAAAATGCTAACTGTGCAAGCTCTTATGAACATTTTCAGCTGGGTAACTTCACTGGCTCCCCTGTGCCAATCTTGGGCATCAGTACATTCACTGTGTGAGATGAGGGTGCTTAGTGGGTTAGTGGCTTTATCCCAGATCCATGCTGCCACTCCATTCAGAGGTTTGGCAATTTCTAAGCTTGCTGCCCTGGATAGGCCACTGAACTCTGTTTCTTATGGAAACTGCTACATATTCATCCTTTTAACTCAAGGAATCCAACTCTCTTCTGGTGTAAGGCCAGACCTCCTTTTGACCTCAAATCCTAACATCCCCCACCAACCACAAATATGATAATTTACTTTATTCCTAATGTAGTACTGAAATCCACAAACTATGAACACTTCCCTGGGTAAGAGAACCCAGCATTCAGAAAAGAGAGGCCAGGTATTATTTCCATTTGAGGAAATGAGCTTTTCATTCTTTAAACTTTTTCTTAATGTTTATTTATTTTTTGAGAGAAAGAAAGAAACAGAGCACGAGCAGGGGAGGGGTGGAGAGAGAGGGAGACAGAATCTGAAGCAGGTTCCAGGCTCTGAGCTGTCAGCACAGAACCCCATGCGGGGCTCGAACCCATGGACTGTGAGATCATGACCTGAGTCAAAGTTGGAAGCTTAACCGACTGAGCTACCCAGATGCCCCTAGCTCTTCATTCTTTTGCTAATGAATCCACTTAGCGGTGAGAGAAATTCATTAAGATTTATTTATTTGTTACTATTTATCCATGTCTATAGATTTCCACAGACATAATAAAATGGTAATGCCAGTTATAGTTACAGTTCTGGATGTGGCATCCTCACCAAAGCAGCAAATAAACATAGCCTCCATCCTGGCATAGAGCTATTCATCTAGTAAATGTTTTCTTGACATTGCTGTCAGCTAAATAAGAAGATGCAGTTTGCTTTCAAATGTTAGAGATAGCAGAATACTGACCTGCCTGCTATCTATGTCAACTCATTTCAGCTCTGTTGTAATGTGGTATAGAGGGAACTCGATCATCTTGATACTCTGCAGCACATTATGCTACTGCATTACTTTAATGAAATTATACTAATGTATCTAGTGAACAGAAACTATCAAGTACCTACATGGCTTCCTAAGTCACACATGTGCCAGAGGGCAAGGGATTTCAAGGATCTGTCACTAGATGAAGTTTCTGGGTATTGGTCGTCTTAGGTATATTGGGAATATCCCTTGTAAGTTGAGATATAAGTTTCTGCATCTTGCATGGCCCACTACAAAGGATGAGGCACAACATTTTGTGAGTCTCTGGATCTGGGAGGCTGCATATACAACATATGGGGATACTGGTGTCACCATTTGTTGGAAAACCTATAAGGCTACCAGTTTGGAGCTTGGAGCAAGAAAAGCAACAAAGGCTAAAGGCTCTTTGGCAAGTCTATGCTGTTCATGCTAACAGCCATTAGATCCAATGGTGTTAAGCATTTGTTTCAGACATACTGTACTGAGCTCCTGGCAAGCTCACTGTGCAAGGCTGTAGGTGTTTGGAAACCTTCTGATAGTTAGTCTCTACTTTAAAAACACCTTTTAGCTTGCAGTTTGGCTTGGCAAAGACTGAACATCTGACCTTTGAATATAAGTGAATATGTGACCCAAGCTGCACGTTATGAATTTGGTGTCATATAATTGTTTGCACCATAAATTTTGACATATGCATACCATTCTAGTATAAAATGAAAATGGTGTATATGACACAGAGCCTAGATGAGTCAGAAGGAAAAATGAATGGCACGAACAAGTGGCCTAGACTGCCAAGGCAGCTGCTGTCATTGCTTTCCTGCATTTCTTTGAGACCACACCTACAGTCTCATGGGAGACTTCTTTATGACCAGCTGAAGGAGGGGGAAAAGGAATAGTCCTGGTTCATGAATGGATATCATGTGGGCATTAAACAGAAATGGATGGCTGTAATGTGTTACAGCCTCACATACAGGTGATGCTGAAAGACAATGATGAGAGAAAATTTTCTCAGTGGGCAGAACTTTGGGCAGTCATCTGATTATTCACTTAACATGGAAAGAGAGATAGTCTGAAGAATTAATTTACATGAATTGAATAGGCCAACACTTAAGGCTTTGGAAAGGAAAAATAGGAAGATTGATGGCAAGGTCTGGCAGAGAGGTATGTGGATGGGCTTCCCAGGTTGGGCACAAGGTGGAAGGATGTGTGTGTTCCATGTACATGCCCATTAGAGGGTATCCCAGTGGTGAAGAAAAGCTTTCAATAACTAAATGGATAAGATTATTCCTCTTAAGAATGTCTATCAGCTTCTTCTCCTAGCCATTCATATGATTGGTCAATGGAGTAATATAAAGTGATGGTGGTGGCAGGAATGGAAGCTATGCATGGACTCATCAACATGGCACAGTCTCATCAAGGCCAATTTATCTACATCATCACTATGGGTCCAATCTGCCTATAGCAGAAGTCATTGCTGAGCTCTCAATATGACACCATTCATGATACTCAGGTCAGTCTCCTGAAACTGTGGAATGGCATCTGAAGGCTCAGATCTGAAGGCACTTTTGGCTCCATCAGAAGAGAAGTCCTATGAGGACAGAGTGTTACGTATAGGATGCAGTGCCAATATAAGGAACTGCCTTCCCTGGGGCTGGAAACCACTTACACAGGAGCCACTGGCTGGAAGTGAGAACGGGCTTTCCAACTATTATACCAAATATGTATCTTGGGGACTTTTTTTTCCCATTCATGAAACCTTGGTCTCAGTGGATTTGTAGCACTGGAGTATGGAATCCATCCATTAGGGAATTCAACAATAGTTCCACTGCATTAGAAGCAGAGACTGTCCACTGGTCATTTTAGGCTAATGAAGCAATAGAGAAGAGGTTACTGTACTGGCTGGAAGGATGATCTTGATTACAAGGGGAAATTGAGCTACTACAATACAGTGGTCATGAAAAGTATTTCTGGAACACAGGTGGGGCTCTTAGCTACTTAGAACTGTATTACTCCATGATTCTTGCCAATAGAAAACCCTGGCAACACAATAAAGATAGGCCCACCAAAAGAATCAGCTCCTACAAGACTAAAGATTTGACTCAGGCAACCAGGTTGAGAAACCATCCAACTAATGTGCTTTGGGAGAACAAGGAAAATATGGAATGAGAATTGGAAGACAGTCACTATGGTAACAACTTAGGCCTAGTAATCACCTACAGAGATTGTAGCAGGTTTGTCTTATGATGATTGCTTCTTTTCCCCATGTCTGCTCCCACTCCTTTTGTGAAGAACAGTGCTGGTGGTTAATATTTTAGGATGCAAGTGTTGATATGACCAAATCGACCATGATGATGCAGTAGCTGATTGGGAACACAAATTTTTCACCTAGGCCAAGAATGACAGTGGATGCGGAGAGGCAAAAGAATGGAGTGTGCTGGATCCTTTCCGCAGCTCCTCTAGCTCCATCCTCCACTCTTACCTATTGTATTCTGTGCAGATCTTCATCAATGGACTTCTTTGCCTCTGGCCCCTGGTTGGGTTCAGCCAATGGTGGGCAGAGGAGGGTGACAATTTGCCTCCTTCCCTTCATAGGACTGCAGGTTGACTGGACCAATTTCATCAATGCTGCAGCTCTTTTCATTTGACATTCTCCACAGAAATTTCTTCTCTGAGTTTGGATAGCTATTCCCTTCAGATTCCCTCTGTTAGTCGCCCATGGGTACTACACTATTTCTGGTGTGTTTCCTATAACCTACTTATGGCAAATGGTTTCTTTAAAAATTCTCAAATTTCCTAGTCTGAGTACAGTCTGATTCATATACAGTGCTTCGTTTAATCTTTACAACTATTCTGTGATATAAATTGTGTAGATCCTGTTGCATCCATGTTTGGAATGTTTCAGTGGCTTTTCATTATACTTAAAATAAAACCCAAATAGCATGGTTTGCAAAGCTGTACTTGATCTAGTTTCTGCCTCCTGCTCCAAGCTGATCCCTTATCTCTCTCTCCACTCTCCACCCATTGTACTCAGCCACTTTAAGATCCCTTACTGCTCTTTCTTCTGAGATCTCACCCCAAATATCTGCCTGAATATAATTCAAATTTCAGTTTAAATGTCACCTCTTTAGAGAGTCTTTCCTATTTAGTCAAAAGTAGTCATCTAAATATTATCACATCATCCTATTTTAAGTCTTCTCATAGAACTTATCACTTACTGATATTTTCTTTTTTACTTTTATATTGATAAAATCTTTCTCCCTCTTCCTCCCTCTGTTCTTCCCTCCCTACTTCCTAGAATGTAAATTTCCTGAGAACTGGCTTTTAATATTTGCTGATATCGAATAAAAAGCAGGATTAACTCCATTGTGTCAACAAAGTAACAGAAGCTCAGAAGTTTTAAATTCCTCAAGGTCTCATAATTATTTATGGCAGAATCAGCATCAGGGTCCAATCTCCATCGGTTTACTGAGTATTAATGGGGTGCCTGGGTGGCTGAGTCAGTAAAGCGTATGACTCTTGATCTCAAGGCTGTGAATTTGAGCCCCTTGTTGGGGGCAGAGATTACTTAAAGATATCAGGGCACATGGGTGGCTCAGTTGGTTAAGCATCTGACTTGGGCTCAGGTCATGATCTCGCAGTTTGTGGGTTTGAGCCCCATGTCGGGCTCTCTGCTGTCATCAGAGTCCGCTTTGCATCCTCTGTCCCCCTCTCTCTCTGCCCCTCCCCAGCTCACACTCTGACTCTGTCTCTCTCAAAAAATAAATAAACGTTTAAAAATATTTTTAAAAACAAAACTAAAAAAATAAAATAAAATATTAAAAAACCAAAATGTCATGGGAGATAGAATGGCACAAGAGAGGGGGTAGTGAGTACACCTTCAATTTATGTCAGACCCAAAACTCCTGGAAAAACTAATGCTGGGTCTCCAATCTTCTGCTTTTTCCAATTTTTTTTTTTTTTTTGTTTAAATTCTAGTTAGTTAACATATAGTGTAATAATTGGTTTCAGGAGTAAAATTTAGTGATTCATCACTTACATACAATACTCAGTGCTCATCCCAATAAGTGTCCTCCTTAATGCCCATCACCCTTCTAGCCCATCTCCCACCCACCTCCTTCTATCAACCTTCAATTTGTTCTCTATCATTAAGAGTTTCTTATGGTTTGCTTCCCTCTTTTTTTTCCCTTCTCATATTTCATCTGTTTTGTTTCTGAAATTCCGTGTGAGTAAAATCATATGGTATTTGTCTTTCTCTGACTGACTTATTTTGCTTAGCATAATACACTCTAGTTCTATCCATGTTGTTGCAAATGGCAAGATTTCATTCTTTTTCATCACTGAGTGGTATTCCATTGTGTGTATATATATATGTGTGTGTGTGTGTGTGTGTGTGTGTGTGTGTATACATCACATCTTTATCCATTCATCAGTTAATGGACATTTGGGCTCTTCCCATAGTTTGGCTATTGTTGAAAGCACTGCTATGAACCTTGGGGTTCATGTGCCCCTATGAATCAGCACTCCTGTATCCTTTGGATAAATTCCTAGTAGTGCTATTGCTGGGCCACAGGGTAATAATATTTTTAATTTTTTGAGGAACCTGAACACTGTTTTCCAGAATGGCTGTACCATTTTGCATTCCCACCAACAGTGCAAGAGGGTTCCGTTTCTCCACATCCTTGCCAACATCTGTTGTTTCCTGAGTTGTTCATTTTAGCCACTCTGACCAGCATGAGGTGATATCTCAATGTGTTTTGATTTGTATTTCCCTGATGATGAGCAATGTTGAACATCTTTTCATGTGTCTGTTAGCCATCTGTATGTCTTCTTTGGAAAAGTGTCTATTCATGTCTTCTGCCCATTTCTTCACTAGATTCTTTGTTTTTCAGGTGTTGAATTTCGTAAGTTCTTTATAGATTTTGGACACTAACCCTTTAGTATCCTAACCCTTTAGGATAGTCTTTCCTGCGTTGTCAAAGATTAGTTGGCCATCCATTTGTGGGTCCATTTCTGGGTTCTCTCTTCTATTCCATTGCTCTATGTGTCTGTTTTTGTTCCAATATCATACTGTCTTAATGATTACAGCTTTGTAGTACAGACTAAAGTCTGGGATTGTGGTGTCTCCAGCTTTGGTTTTCTTTTTCAACATTACTTTGGCTATTTGGGGTCTTTTGTGGTTCCATACAAATTTTACAATTGTTTGTTCTAGCTCTGAGAAGAATGGTGGTGCTATTTTGACTGGGATTGCATTGAATGTGTAGATTGTTTTGGGTAGTATTGACATTTTAACAATATCTTCTTCCATTCCAGGAGCATGGAATGTTTTTCCATTTCTTTGTGTCTTCTTCAATTTCTTTCATAGCTTTCTATAGTTTCAGTGTTCAGATCTTTTAACGCTTTGGTTAGGTTTATTCCTAGATATTTTATGGGTTTTGGTGCAACTGTAAATGGGATTGATTCCTTGATATCTCTTCCTGTTGCTTCATTATTGGTGTATAGAAATGCAACCAATTTCTGTACAATTGATTTTATATCCTGGGACTTTGTTGAATTTATGTGTCAGTTCTAATAGTTTTTTGGTGGAGTTTTTTGGGTTTTCCATGTAGAGTATTCATGTCATCTGTCAAAAGTGAAAGTTTGACTTCTTTGCCAATTTGAATGCCTTTTATTTCATTTTGTTTTCTTATTGTTGAGGCTAGGACTTCCAACACTATGTTAAACAACAGTGGTGAGAGTGAACATCCCTGTCATGTTCCTGATCTCACGGGGGAAGCTCTTGTTTTTTTTTTCCCATTGGGGATGATATTAGCTGTGGGTCTTTCATATATGGATTTTATGATGTTAAAGTATGTTTCTTCTATCTAGACTTTCTTGAGGGTTTTTATTTAGAAGGATGCTGTATTTTGTCAAATGTGTTTTCTGCATCTATTGACAGAATCCTATGGTTCGTATCCTTTCTTCTATTAATGTGATTATCACGTTGATTGATTTGCAAACACTGTACCAGCCCTGCAGCCCAGGAATCAATCCCACTTGATCATGGTGAATAATTTTTTTTTTTTTCAACGTTTATTTATTTTTGGGACAGAGAGAGACAGAGCATGAACGGGGGAGGGGCAGAGAGAGAGGGAGACACAGAATCGGAAACAAGCTCCAGGCTCTGAGCCATCAGCCCAGAGCCTGACGCGGGGCTCGAACTCACGGACCGCGAGATCGTGACCTGGCTGAAGTCGGACGCTTAACCGACTGCGCCACCCAGGCGCCCCATAATTTTTTTAATATACTATTGAATTCAATTTGCTAGTATCTTTTTGAGTTTTTTTTTTTTTTTTTTTTTTTTTTGCATCTATGTTCATCAGGGATATTGGCCTATAATTCTCCTTTTTAGTGGGATCTTTGTCTGGTTTGGGAATCAAGGCAATTCTGGCTTCATAGAATGAGTCTGGAAGCTTTCTTTCCATTTTTATTTTTTGAAACAGTTTGAAAAGAATAGATACTAACTCTGCATTAAATGTTTGGTAGAATTCCCCTGGGAATCCATCTGGCCCAGGACTCTTATTTGTTGGGGGATTTGATAGCCAATTCAATTTCATAAAAAAAATATTATTCATAAAAAATATAAGGAAGCAAATGAAAATGAAAACATGACAGCCCAAGCCCTTTGGGATGCAGCAAAGCCAGTCCTAAGAGGAAAATACATTGCAATTCAGGGCCATCTCAAGAAATAAGAAGGATCCCAAATTCAGAACCTTGACTCACACATAAAGGAACCAGAAACAGAACAGCAAAGAAAGCCCAAAGCCAGCAGAAGAAGAGAAAAAATAAAGATTAGAGAAAATATAGAATCCAAAATAAAAAACTCCAGTAGAACAGATCAATGAATCTAAGAGCTGGTTTTTTGAAAGAATAAACAAAACTGATAAATCCTTAGCCAGACTTCACAAAAAGAAGAGAGAGGACTCAAATAGATAAAACCACGACTGAAAGAGGAGAAATCACATCCAACACCACAGAAATATAAACAATTATTGAAAAATACTATGAAAAATTATATGCCAATACACTGGACAACCTGGAAGAAATGGACAAATTCCTAGACACTCACACACTACCAAAACTCAAACAGGAAGTTATAGAAAATTAGAACAGATCTTCTTAACGTGTTTTGGGTTTGAAAATAAATTATTTCCTGGGGCGCCTGGGTGGCTCAGTCAGTTAAGCATCCGACTTCGGCTCAGGTCACGATCTCACTGTTCATGAGTTCGAGCCCCGCGTCGGGCTCTGTGCTTACTGCTCAGAACCTGGAGCCTGTTTCAGATTCTGTGTCTCCCTCTCTCTCTGACCCTCCCCCGTTCATGCTCTGTCTCTCCCTGTCTCAAAAATAAATAAAACGTTAAAAAAAATTAAAAAAAAAAAGAAAATAAATTATTTCCTGATAGTATATTACCATTTCCCAAAAAACATCCCACTGAACAATTCAGTGATGTGTTAGAAGTGTTTTCATGCTTTAGTGGTCAAAATAACTTTGTTTAATGCTGAGTTAAGCATGTCTCTTTACTGTAGGAATTCCCTGAACATTTAATATGTACATCATGAATTTCCAGGCGGCGGATGTACTATGCATAGCTACCTAAACTGGTTAGGATAGAAAATATTTTTTTGAGAATTCTATTAACATCTCATAGAACATGTATTTCCTGGAACACAGTGGGTAAATATTTAATTAAGTCTTTAGTGATAGGCACCATGTTAAGAGAACGATTTTATTACAATGATTTATTTATTAATGGATTATTATTTTGTGTGTGGGAAAGGAAGAGTGAGTGTGTTTGTATTGGCATCTTCTGAATTTTGGTCTTATGTATAGCTTATTCAGTTTTGTAAAAGCCTTATTCTTTTTTTCAAGTATGAGTCTGCCAAGTTTTTATTACTCTGGTTAAAACATATATTATTTCCAATAGTCTGACTATCCGGGTAGAAGTGCTGAAACATCTTAAGCCTATTACAGTGTCTTCTGTCCAGGTCCACACAATTTTTAAAGGAGTCTGATAGTCATAACTTCCCCTACAGTGCCGTGCTGTAGTATGTGGCCCATTCTGCTATTATAAAAGTAATATAAAAAACTGAATAATACAGATGCTTCAATGAGAAACAGGGACTTAGCACTGGAATGTATAGAGTAGCGATAGGGGTGCCTGGGTGGCTCAGTCAGTTAAGCATCTGACTCTTGATTTTGGCTCAGGTCATGATCTCTAGGTTCATGAGTTTGAGCCCCACACTGGGCTCTGCACTGACATTGTGGAGCCTGCTTGGGATTCTTTTCCTCTCCCTCTCTCTGTCCCTCCACTGCTCTCTGTCTCTCTCTCAAAAAATAAATAAACTTAAAACAAAAGAGCAGCAACAATGAAGTAATTTTTTTCCACAGAAATTTTAGTTTTTTTTTTTTTTAACATTTATTTATTTTTGAGAGACAGAGTGAGACAAAGTGAGAATGGGAGAGGGGCAGAGAGAGAGGGAGACACAGGATCGGAAGCAGGCTCCAGGCTCTGAGCTGTCAGCACAGAGCCCGATGTGGGGCTTGAACCCACAGACTGTGAGATCATGACCTGAGCCGAAGTCAGACGCTCAACCCACTGAGCCACCCAGGCGCACCTCCCACAGAAATTTTAGTAATAAAGTGTTTTCTAAACTATAAGAAGATGTTATTACGTGCTAAAATAAGCTGGCTTATCAAAACTGACAGAAACAGACTTAGCAACATCCTCCTTACCTTTTCATTAACATAGTTATAGCAGCCCCTCTGTTTCCCATTACCTCTAGCTTTGCCTTGCTCTTGTGGTTGTGCTTGCAGCACAGTTTACAGTCACCACAAGCTCTAAACAAAAGAATAAAAAAAATACATGGATAAATAACAGGTGAGGAACTGAGTAGCATGACACTTGCACAGTTCTTTGTACTTGAATCCCACAGTTCTTTGTATTTGATATATCTATATCCCATCCAGATGTCCCTGTCGCCTCCAACACTTAAGAAAGACTGCCCTCAGAACACTTTCTGTGATGAGCACTGAGCAATGTATAGAATTGCTGAATCACTATATTGCACACCTGAATCTAATATAACACTATATGTTCATTAGACTTAAATTAGAGAAAAAACTTTTTAAAGCCTATCCTGAGAATATCCAAAACTCTCCCCAAGATTTCTGTGAATTCTCAGGGCCTCTGATATTTTCTCATGCTCTGCACCATAACAATCCAGATGTGAAATTTCATCCTTTTGTCAGTTTAACTACCTTTCTCCATATATAGCCACATCATTCCTGAATATATCAGATTTTACTACCAAAATGCAGAAGAGAGGAATCACGTAATCTGCCAAGTACTGTATAGTTTAAACTGAATAATAGGTATAACACACAACTTAAACTTGCACATTAGATATTTCTATCTATATGTCTGTATCTATATCTATATCTATATCATCTATATCTATATATTTCATCTAAGGAAATTTTGCTTCTGGAAATAGTACAATAGTTTATTTGTATCAATCCAACCACTGAGAACAACTAGGTTATGTGAACAAAATATAAAATAAAAATAAAAATGGAAGCTTGAAGGCATCAGAGAACTAAAATAGCAGTGAAGAACTAAAATAGTGCTTAGAAATTCTTCTTCTAGGGAGATTTGCTAATTCATTGAGAGACAGTGGAGAAGCAAAGATTCTGAGCCAACACTTTGGCACCATCACAAAGCTAAGGGGTTCAAAATTAAATCTGGTTCCTGCTAAATGAGAAGAGGTACTAGAACCCACACTTTTTGGATGAAATTCCGTTAGAATATACCCAACGGTTTTTGTAATTAAAAAATTAATTTTGAAATTACTCATGAGGCAGAGAAAGGATCACAGTTGAAATTAGAAACTATTTGGAATGAATGACAATGAAAAAACTATGTAAGAAAACCTGTGAGATGCCTAAACTTAAGACCTAAAACTATAAAACTAGAAGAAAGAAGAGAAGAAAAACTTCGTAACATTGGTGTTGGCAATGATGTCTTGGCTCTGATACCAAAAGCACAGGTGACAAAAGCAAAAGCACACAATGAGACCACATCATACTGAAAAGCTCCTGCACAGCAAAGGAAACGATTAGCAGATTGAAAAGCTACCTATGGAATGGGAGGAAATATTTGCAAACCATGTAATTAATGAGGAGTTAATTTTGAGAATATGTAAAGAACTCTTAAACTCATCAACAAAAACCCCCAAATAACCCAACTGAAAAATGCATACAAGACTTGAAAGGATATTTCCCCAAAGAAGATATACAAATAGACATATGTACATTTGGACATACAAAAAGGAAGGAAGTCCTGTCACATGCTACAATGTAGATGGACATCGAGGACATTATGGTAAGTAAGATAAACCAGTCACAAAAAGTCAAATACTGTATGATTCTACTTTAGAGGTATCTGAGGTAGTCAAACTCTTAGAAAATAAAGCATATATACATACATCAAATCATTATGTGTACACCTTACACTTACAGGTATTATATGTTAATTATATCTCAATAAAACAGGGGAAAAAAGAAAATTTACTCTTAAAGAAAAAAGAATATGGTTACCAGAGGCCAGAAGGGGGAAAGGAGAGTTGTTGTTCCATAGGTATAGATTTTCAGTTTTGCAACATGAAAAGTTCCAGAGATCTGTTGCACAACAATATATGTACAGCTAACACTACTGTGCTGTACACTTAGACATGGTTAACGTGGTAAATTCAATGTTATATGCTTTTTATCATAATCAGAAAAATCTTGTGGGATGCAGCTAAAGCTATGACTTAAATAGAAACTGATAGCATTGGATGGATACATTAAAAAAGAATAAAGACTGAAATTTAATAACCTAAGTATCCATCTCAAGAAATTATAAAAAGGATGGGGTGCCTGGGTGGCTTAGTCTGTTAAGCGTCTGACTCATGATTTCAACTCAGGTCATGATCTCGTGGTTCATGAGTTCGAGCCCTACATTGGGCTTCATGCTGACAGTGTGGAGGCTGCTTGGGATTCTCTCTCTCTCGTTCTCTCTCTGCCCTTCCCCCACTCGCATGAGCCCGCTCTCTTCCTCTCTCTCAAAATAAACAAACGTAAAAAAAAATTAAAAAAAAGAAATTACAAAAAGGACAGTGAAAATAAAATAAAAACAATAACAAAAAAATCCAAGTAAAATAAAAGAAAGTAATGACAAAAGCATGAATTAATGAAATTATTTTTAAAAACCATAAAAAGGTGTCACAAAGGCAAACATTTTGGAAAAGACTAATAAAATTGATAAACTCCTAGAAATACTGTTTAAAAGAAAGAGATAATATCAATAACCAATATATGAATAAAAAATAAAATAATAGGAATAAAAAGAATAAAAATGTGGATAAAATGTACAAACTTTCAAAAACACACATATAAAAAAATATAAGAGATAGAAAGTATGAATAGTTACATAACTATTAATGTTATTATTGTAACTATTAAAATAATGTACTGAATCCATAAATAGAAATTGTTGGGAGGCAATTCTCCAGGGAATTTGTATACCATGGTTATGTTTCATGGATGATTTACAGCAAACAGCTTTGGAATCTAGGGATAGTATCTCTCTCTTAATTAGAGGGCAAGTTTATATCCTGACCATAAGAATAAAGATAATAACCTCTTGCAGAGCAAAGGTTATTCAGGTTTTCTAGCAACCCTTTAAAAGATTGGGAGTTCCCTAGGCTCAATTGTGACATGCATCATTGTGTGCATGGTGGCAACTTGATAAAAGTTGTTTCAAAGCCTATAACAAACATCAAACTATCTTTAAAGGACATAACCTTTAAACATAACCACAATAGCATTTTCTCATCTAAAATTTGAACAATTTTTCCTTACATTATCAAATATCCTACCAATGTTCAAATTTCTCAAATGTTTCAGGAATTATTTTCTTTTTGTTGTTTGTTTGTTAGTTAATACAGTCTTATATTGGTTTCAGGTGTATAATATAGTGACTCAGCAATTCCATACATCAACAGGTGTCGATCACAACAAATACACTCCTTAATCCCCATCACCTATATAACCCCCCCCCCCCGCCATTGCCCTCCCCTCTGGTAACCATCAGTTTGCTCTCTACAGTTAAGTGTCTGTTTCTTGATTTCTCTCTCTCTTGTTTATTCCTTTGCTTGTTAGTTTTGTTTCTTAAATTCCACATTAGTGAAATCAAATGGTATTTATCTTTTTCTGACTGCCTTATTTCACTTAGCTTTATATTCTCTAGCTCCGTCCATGTCATTGAAAATAGCAAGATTTCATTCTTTCTTATGGGTGAATAATATTGTATTGTATATATATACCATATCTTCTTTATCCATTCATCAATCAATGGACACTTGGGCTGCTTCCATATCTTGGCTACTGTAAATAATACTGCTATAAACATAGGGGTGCATATATCCCTTTAAATTAGTGTTTTTGTATTCTTTGGGTAAATACCCGAAATGCTGGATTGTAGGGTAGTTCCATTTTTAACTTTTTAAGGAAACTCCATACTGTTTTCCAGAGTGGCTGAACCAGGTTGCATTCCCACCAACAGTGCAAGAGGATTCCTTTTTTCTCCACATCCTCACCAACATCTTTTGTTTCTTATGTTATAGCCATTCTGACAGGTGTGAGGTGATATCACACTGTAGTTTTGATTTGCATTTCCCTGATGATGAGTGATGATGAACATCTTTTTATGTGTCTGTTGGCCATCCTTTTGTCTTCTTTGAAGAAATGCCTGTTTATGTCTTTAGCACATTTTAAAGTTGGATTATTTGTTTTTTGGGTGTTGGGTTGTATAAATTTATTATATATTTTAAATAATAACCCTTTATTAGACATGTCATCTGCAAATATCCTTTCTCATTCTGAAGGTTGCCTTTTAGTTTTTTTTATTGTTCCCTTCACTATGAAGGAGATTTTTATTTTGATGAAGTCCAAATAGTTTATTTTTGCTTTTGTTTCCCTTGCCTCATTAGACATGCATAGAAAAAAGTTGCTTCTGCCAATGTCAAAGAGGTTATTGCCTGTGTTCTATTCTAGGATTATTATGATCTTATGTCTCACATTTAATTCATTTTGAGTTTATTCTTGTGTTTGGTGTAAGAAAGTGGTCCAGTTTCATTCTTCTGCATGCTGCTGTCCAGTTTTCCCAAGACCATTTGTTGGAGAGGCTCTTTTTGCCATTGGATAATCTTTCTTGCTTTGCTAAAGATTAATAGAGCATATAGTTGTGGGTCCAATTCTGGGTTTTCTATTCTGTTCTATTGATCTGTGTGTCTGTTTTTGTGCCAGTACCATAGTGTTTTGATTACTACAGCTTTGTAATATAACTTGAAATTGAGAATTGTGATATCTCCAGCTTTGCTTTTCTTTCTCAAGATTGCTTGGGCTGTTCTAAATTTTAGAATTGCTTTTTTCTAGCTCTGTGGAAATGCTGTTGGTATTTTGATGAAGATTGCATTACATGTGTAGATTGCATTGGGTTGTATGGACATTTTAACAATATTTGTTCTCCCAATCCATGAGCATGGAATGTCTTTCCATTTCTTCGTGTCATCTTCATTTCTTTCATCAGTGTTTTATGGTTTTCAGAGTACAGGTTTTTCAACTCTTTGGTTAGGTTTATTCCTAAGTATTTTACTATTTTTGGTGTAATTGTAAGTGGGACTATTTTCTTAATTTCACTTTCTGCTGCTTCATTATTGATATATAGAAATGCCACAGATATATGTACATTGATTTTGTATACTGTGACTTTACTAAATTCATGTATCTAGCAGTTTTTTGGTGGCATCTTTTGGGTTTTCTTTTGGGTCATCTGCAAATAGCGGAAGTTTACTTCTGCCTCACCGATTTAGATGCCTTTTATTTCTTTGTGTTGTCTGCTGTGGCTAGGACTTCCAGTACTGTGTTGAATAAAAGTGGTGAGAGTGGACATCTTTGTCTTCTTCCTAACCTTAGGGGAAAAGTTCTCAGTTTTTCCTCATTAAGGGTGATTTAGCTGTGGGTTTTTCATATACGGTTTTTATTATGTTGAAGTATACTTCTAAACCTCCTTTGTTGAGGGTTTTTACAGTGAACAGATGTCAAAATTTGTTAAATGCTTTTCTGCGTCTATTGAAATGATCATATAATTTTAACTTTCATTTTGTTAATATGGTGTATTATGTTGATTGATTTGTGAATATTGAATCACCTTTCCAGCCCAGGAATAAATCCAGCTTGATCATGGTGAACAATTTTTTTTTTTTTTTTTATGTATTGTTGAATGCAGTTTGCTAGTATTTTGGTGAGGATTTTTGCATCTATGTTCATCAGAGATATTGGCTTGTAGTTCTCTTTTTTAGTGGTTTTTTTTTTTTTTTTTTATCAGGTTTCGGTTATCAAGCTGATGCTGGCTTCATAGAATTAATTTGGACACTTTTCTTCTTCTATTTTTGGAATGGTTGGAGAAGGATAAGTGTTAACTCTTCCTTAAATATTTGGTAGAATTTGCTTATGAAGTCATCTGGTCCTGGACTTTTGTTTGTTGGGAGTTTTTTGATTACTGATTTAATTTTGTTGCTATTAATTGGTCTGTTAAAATTTTCTATTTCTTTCTGATTCAGTTTTAGAAGATCGAGAAGATCCAGTTTAAATTTAGGAATTTATCCGTTTTTTCTAGGTTGTCCAATTTGTTGGCACATAATTTTTCTTAGTAGTCTGTTATAATCCTTTGTATGTCTGTGGTGTTAGTTGTTACTTCTCTTTAATTTCTGATTTTATGTATTTGAGTCATCTTTCTTTTTTTTTATGAGTGTGGTTAAGAGTTTATCAATTCTGTTTGTCTTCTGAAAGAACCAGCTCTCGCTTTCGTTGATCATTTCTAATTTTTTTTAGTCTCCATTTCATTTATTTTAAGTATCTTTTGATATATCGGTTCTTGTAGCTCTTTTGTCCCTCTCCTTGTTCCCTGCACCCCCAGCCCTACAACTTATATTTGTTGAAAAAACTGCTCCAGTAGGTTGTTAACAACCTGGACTTTGCTCATTGGCTCTCTGCAGTGTCTTTTCACAGTCCTCCAACTCTATATTTCCTATAAATTGAGAATTAAAGTCTTGATCAGTTTGTGTTGTTTAAGGCACTTAGTCTGTGGTATTTTGTTATACCAACCCTAGGAAACTAATGCAGTGGGTATATAAGTGCTCTATAGGAAATGCTGCAGAGGATTAGTACTTTCCACCTTGAGTGAAGAGTATGAGATCAAAAGTAAGTTAAAAATTAGAGCTGGATATAAGTAGTTCCAGGGTTGTTTCAGGATCTTGATGATATCATCAAGGACCCAGCCTCCTTTCCTGCTTTCTTTTACTGTCTGCAACGTGACCCCAGTGAGTCTCTTCATGGTTTTAAAATGGCAGCAGTTGCTCCAAGTGTTATATGTGACTAAGTGCAAAAGTGGAAAAGGCTGGTATGGGGTTCTACTTAGGGCTTTCTCAGCAAAGTCTCCCTTTTGTTTCATTGGTCAGAACCAGGTCATGTGGCCATTCTCACCTACAAGGAAAGCTGGGAGAGTGAGTACAGTTTGTTCAGCTACGACACCCCTTTCCATGAAATGAAATAGTGTATACACATTAGTAAGTAGGAGAATAATGTCAGTACAATATGGAAGTTGTGTTGGTATAGTAAAAAAGTAGTATGTGGCAACATATAGAGGAAAAGTAATAACCTTCAACAAGAAAGGCAAAAAGTCTTTAGTTGTCCAGACAGGAGCCCTTATAACTTTTTTTAAAGAAAATTAAAGATGAGTGCCTGCACAGAGGGATCCCTCCCCCAGAGAGGCTCCCCCTAGCCCCCAGCTTTATATAGCTCTAAGCTTGTGGCAGTTTCCACTTCTACCTCGATTTATCAGCAGTTTCACTGAGTCAGAACTCCACAATGATTTCCATATTGTTTTTCTCTTTTTTAAAGTAACTATTGAAGTATAATGTATCTAGAGAAAAAAGGCATGAACCATAAGTGAACAGTCCATAATGTTTTAATGCATTTTTATTATATCCTGAGTAACCCCAACAATGCTGGGCACCCTGTTACTTTCAGGGTCTAGTCTTGCAAAGAACAAAGATTTCTAATAATGACGTTATACAGAAATAATTGAATCTGACATTTTCAGCCTCTGTCACAGAAACAGGGCTCTACCAGCTGGAAGAAGGGACAGGCAATGATTTTTGGGTAGGACACAGCATATCTGTCCCATAGCACATACGATCATAATTAACTTTGCTGCCACGGGTTCAATGTTTGACATAAGAAAAATTTAGAGAAGAGTAAAAATTACTATACCAAAATGTGGAGACAGTAAAAATTAATTGATAGTAGATTGTCTTTCAAGGGCAATTTGCATTGTGACTAATAGGTTTGTGTAAGAGACTTGTGGAGGCTTTGTGATTCCTCCTTGACATTTACATGGGTGTGAGAGAGAAGAATGAGTGGCTGGTCAATCAGGTTAGCAAAGCATTTTTGTCTATAGATGCAGATCTATGAGCAGCCCCAGACTATAGAAGCTACTTGGAAATGTGGTCATGGGTTATGCATTCTAGGGCATTTTTTAGTGTGGAAGATAACTGCTATACCCGGGCAGGCTACAAACTTCCACAAGTAACTTTCCCTGTAGGAACCTACAACATGTGGATGAACTGGGACAGCCTGGGAAATATCATTCACACAATCCCTTCCATCTGACCTGCTCCTATGCACCAGAATCCACACTGCTGGGACCACAAAAGAATAATTACAAGTTCTTCACGGGGCACTTCTCTGTATATAGCCTACTGGGAAGAGGAGAGAAAATGACCAGTCATCTTTCAAATAGCAAAATACCTTTCACATCTTCCTCATTAGGAGTCACCTAGATTCTTCTTAAATATCACCAATGACAGGTAACTCTTTTAGAATCTATGGTATGTAGTTAAGAGAATGAATTCTGGAGATAGATTGTCTGGGTTCAAATCTCAGTTATTCTACTCAACCAAATATCTGACGTTGACCAAATTATTTAACATCTTGTGCCCCAGTTCCTTCATTCATAATATGGATATAAAAGTAATATACACCATATGTATATGTATATGTATATGTATATGTATATGTATATATATATGTATATATATATGTGTATATATATATATATGTATATGTATATGTATATGTATATGTATATATATATTGGCTGTGGTGTCTCCAGTAGGCTGAGTCTTAATGTGATTTAGGGTTGTGTTTCTGACTACAAGTCTCCAAATCTGGTTCTTAAGTCTTTCTGATAATATTCTGAGCTAGCTAAAATCCTCTAATCAATTTGTTTGCTTAAACTAGCCATAGTTGGTTTCTGTTGTTTTCAGTTGAGGACTTTGAGTAACAGAATTAAAAATGAAGAAGAGCAAATTTAGGAGATGGAGAGAGACCAGGTCTTTGTGACATCATATGGATTCCTGGATCCAGCTACAACTGGAAGCCGAAACTCCCTTTGATTTTTCAGTTGTATGAACCAATGAATTATCCTTTTCCTTAAGCCAATTTGGGTTGAGTTTTTGAGACTTGCAACACAAGTAATCCCAACTGTTACAATATTGTACTCTTCTTCTCTATTCTTATGTTATCTATCTTCTTATGCTTTTGTGATAAAATTAAAAATATATTATACATTTATTTATTTATTAGAATAAATAATACTTTTATAAAACCTGACACATATAATCCTCATGGAGGCTGTTCATCACTGTGATCCAAATTTCTATTAACAGGGTCAGTCATGTTTGCTCTTTAATATCAGTTGAAGTCAGAACAGAATTTGACATTGTTACTTCCATTTTTCTTTCCTTTAAGTTCTTCAGCTGTTTTAGCTTTTCATTTTCTTTTTAAAATTAACTCGAGAAGTGAGATAAAATGCATGACTTTTCTATATGATTTCTAAGTTCTATCAACTTAAAAACAAACTTGATACTTATTATTCATATTTAAACATTAAAAACTCACACAACTACACACACATTTAAAATAATCTACCTACATAGTATTGTAAAAACAGAAAGTACACATCTACTCAAATTGATGGTCTCCTCCCAGTGAAAGTGTTTCTAGAGTGCAGAGTGTAATTTGCTGAAATGTTTAACATCAGGGTTCTTTTTTTGTCATTATAATTTCTGGCACTTGCATTTTACACAAATATTGGTCAAGGAATGTTGCTCCCCTCTTCCCAAAGTTATTGCTTCTCAAACATTTGTGAAACACAATCATACAGTTTCAAAAAGTTTTTATGGAACATGCTCATGTGGGTCAATGAGTTTACTCACTGGCATGTGATTTGGATTTTCATCAAACCAGTCAACCAAGATGAAACCAAAATGAAAATGTCAACTTATTTGAGTGGATACAACTGTTATTTAGAAAAATTTTAGAGCATGTGGGCATAACATACTGACAGAAACATAGTATTAGACTTTTTTCATTCTTTAGGATTAAAAATGTAGTTGATTCTTATGATTATGAAAAGTAAATATATGAACATTGTTAAACTTTAGATTAAAAACTTCAAGAAAATTCAAAAGGAAAAAGGTATTCATAACATTACCATCAGATATAACTTTGTTATTTGGAATACTGCCTTTAAATATTTAACTGGGCATAGATTTCTTAAAATGTATTATTTCTTTTTTAAGATAATCATCTCCATATAATTCTGTATAATGCTTTTTTATTAACTTAATTAAAAAATAACTTAAAAACATTGACTTTACATCATCTGCAATTTTAATAAAATTACTTCATTGTCTGACACTGTTACTTTGCTTTCAAATATGAGAATGTACACAATTATGGAACTATAATCCTAATTTATAAGCATTACAGATATAAAATAAAGTCTAAGTTTTTATAGTCTTAGTATATACTTGGTATTTTCAGGTTTAAAAAATATAATCTTATTCAGTCCTCTAAATGACCTTGAATGACATATAAAAGAAGCAGCATTAGCTTAATGGAGGAGGTGCTGGGGCCAAGCTGTGTACTATAGGAAGTCAGGAAACCTGACCACCCAAATGAATCAACTCTGTGACTGTGATAATTACTTTTTTGTGTCAGCTTTGCTAGACCTGGTGCCTAGTTGTTTGCTTGAGCACCAGTCTAGATGTTGCTGTAAAGGTATTTTTTAGATATAATTAACATTTACAGTCAGTTGGTGTAAATAAATCAAAGTATCTTCTGCTTAATATGGGTGGACTCCATCCAACTAGTTGGACTTCATCCAATCTGTTGAAGGGCTTAAGAGCAAAGGCTGAGGATTCCTGAAGAAGGAGAACTGCTGCCCCAAGACTGAAACATGGACATTTTTTTTTTATTTTATTTTTTATTTTTTAAAATTTACATACAAATTAGTTAACATATAGTGAAATAATGATTTCAGGAGTAGATTCCTTAATGCAGCTTACCCATTTAGCCCATCCCCCCTCCCACAACACCTCCAGTAACCCTCAGTTTGTTCTCCATATTTATGAGTCTCTTCTCTTTTGTCCCCCTCCCTGTTTTTATATTATTTTTGCTTCCCTTCCCTTGTGTTCATCTGTTTTGTCTCTTAAAGTCCTCATATGAGTGAAGTCATATGATTTTTGTTTTTCTCTGACTGATTAATTTCACTTAGCATAATACTCTCCAGTTCCATCCACGTAGTTCCAAATGGCCAGATTTCATTCTTTTTGATTGCCGAGTAATACTCCATTGTGTATATGTATATATATATATATATATATATATATATATATATATATATTCCACTTCTTCTTTATCCATTCATCCATCGATGGACATTTGGGCTCTTTCCATACTTTGGCTATTGTTGATAGTGCTGCTGTAAACATGGGGCTGCATGTGTCCCTTCGAAACAGCACACCTATATCCCGTGGATAAATGCCTAGTAGTGCAATTGCTGGGTAGTAGAGTAGTTCTATTTTTAGTTTTTTGAGGAACCTCCAGACTATTTTCCAGAGTGGATGCACCATCTTGCATTGTCACCAACAATGCAAAAGAGATCCTCTTTCTCTGCATCCTCGCCAACATCTGTTGTTGCCTGAGTTGTTACTGTTAGCTATTCTGGAAGGTGTAAGGTGGTATCTCATTGTGGTTTTGATTTGTATTTCCCTGATGATGAGTGATGTTGAGCATTTTTTCAGCAACATGGACATTTTGCCTGAGTTTTGAACCTTTTGACTCAAACCAACTGGCCTATCCTACAATGAATTGCTATTCCCTGCAATCATGTGAGCCAATTTCTTAAATCTTTCTCCCTCTCTCTCTATGTACACACACACACACACAGACACACACACACACAGTAGTTGTTTGTTCTATCTTGTTTTTTAACGTATCAGACAAAATACAAACTTTAAACCAGTTATCCAATTTGGGAAATTTTTACTAGCTAACATAATTTAAAAATCTGGGGGCCACCGCCTTAGACAATCTCTTCCAATTCTAAAATTCTAAAGCTTAAAGATAAGATATTAGGGATTCACCAAGTTAGAGAATCAGAAATCAAACAATAAAAAGAAAACACAAAACATTATAAAGACAAGAAAAGAAATTATTTGTTGATTTTTAGCCTTTTGGGATTCTGTGTGTGTGTGTGTGTGTGTGTGTGTGCGTGTGTGTGTGTGTGTGTTTATTTATGGATCTGAAGCAGGCTCTGCACTGACAGAAGGGAGCTCAATAGAGGCTCAAACTCACAAACTGTGAGATCATGACCTGAGCTGAAGCTGGACACACCCAGGCACCCCACCATTTTGGATTGTTAATGTCACCCCATATTCTGTACGTAGTAAAGGCCAATGAATGAGAATTCACGAAATGCAGCTTCCCTGTTCTTCTGGTGAATCTTGCAGCCTCAATTCTTGGTAGAAGTTAACATTTAATATGACCTTAGTTGCGCTTTCCAATTTCTTTCATAATTAAAGATTATCTGAACTAGCTTCACTAATATCAATTTTTTTACTTTAATATGATGGAGCAAAATCACCAGAAAGCCAGGCCCTATGAAGGAAAGAAGAGATGTGTCCTTTTCCTTTGTAGCAGTTTAGTATCCTCATATATGGACAGTATAAACAGCTAAGAAAAGCTGATTTCCTCTGTATAGCTAGTTTTAAAATTCAGCCTTTGCAGGTCACTAGGTAGTAAAAACCAATTAGCAGTCCTTTGACAGATGACTCTTTTTTTTTTTTTTAACAGATGACTCTTTAGTGGGTGTAAGTGTGAAATTATAACTATAGTGACTTACCTGTAAGCAAAAAATAGGTATGCTTAATGGGCTGTGCAACCAGGATTCAAATCAGGACTGCAGTGGCTGCTTTGGGGGAGATCAATCACTTGTCTACCATATCTATGGATTATCCCTATTCAGGGAGAATTCAAATTAATTCACTTAAATATAATATTCTTGAGGAAAATCTTTAAAAGCTCCTCCCATAATACATTAAAGACTTATAAACCTTAAATACAGTTTAAGATATTTTTCTGAACTAAAATACATCTACTTTTAACCACAGTGTTAATTTGGGGGGGGGGGTGTCTTCCAAATATTTCCCTCTAATTGCATTTGTGCTGAATTCTTCGGTTTTGTTGATTTGACTCAATTCTATATAAAAGGCATTGATTATTGCTATAGATCTAGATATATATTGAAAAAACATAGTTGATTTTCATTTAAAAGTTCTAAGTTTCACTTTCTCATTCATCAGGAATATCTCCTCTTCCTACACAGCTTCTGTTTTTGCATATGTGCAACATAAATAGGTTTTGATTTTCTACTTTCTCTCTCTCTTTTTTAAAGATGAGGGCAATTGAAGATGTGTTTTTAATTCTTTCTTGTACCCATTTCCTTACTCTGTCCAGGCTTTACATTTATATTGTTGTTCACGAGCATTTAGGCATCTTTGGTATCAGGGTATAAATGTTTTCACTACTCAGGAACAGAAATGACTTCTTTCAACAGGGACTATATAGAAACAATGGCTCTGTAGATGATGTCTTTGAATCTTCCTTTTTAATGTCAGTTACATATCTATTAATTCTGGCTAAGTTGCAAGGCATCTTTGACCAAGGACACTTAAGTAGAGGTAAACAAAATTGGCTGGAGGTAAGATAAGTGATATCATAGTGAGTCACATGTCTGATGCTGCAACTGCTGTAACATTCATGATGTTACATTCCCGGAATGGCTCAATTTTATCAACATTTGAGAGAATAAAGAAGTGCTTTAAGGCACACAAAAAAATTATCTTCAATCTGCTTTGTTTACGGCAAGGGGCATTCAAGAAACAGGCAAGAAAGCAAGTGGTGAAGCAATCAGCTATAAATAGTAGAGCCTGTATTTGTTCAAAGACAGTACATTCTGTAAAGAACTGTGGATATTTGGATTCTTGCAGAGAACTGTGTCTAGTTTAACCTAAATTTGCAAGGGCGGATGAGAAAAGAAAAAAGGAAAAAATACCCAGGATAACATAGAACATCATACTGGTGTTTAGGGCTCTGTTTTGTTTTTGTTCTAGTCACAAGATGGGAAATTTCCATTTTGCCTGCATTGTCTGCTTTTGCAGGGCAGCTCCACAAACTCCATTAACATCCATTCACTTATGGGGTAGTGAAAAGTGTAAAGAAGCCCTCCACCTCCAGGCTTACTGAGTACAACAAACTCCCTTTATGTCTCCTATGAGTAACAAAGGTGGTTTGAGATAAGCATGATGAGAGGATTAGAAAAAAGGCCTATGACCACATGCGTTTTTCCCCCTTTGAGGTTGAGTGAGTGAGCTCACCAAAGAAGAGAAGGAGGTGATTAGGTGCTATTGATGTTGTGGTCTCTAGTCCTAGGTCCTGCCCTGGGGCTTCCATAGATGTCACAGCCTCTAAGGCATCTGTCTATTCAGCATTCTGGTCAATAGTCTGCTTTCATAGACTGAACAGGATGTCCATTTCCAGGCCAGGCTGGCAGAAACAGCACTTATATTCCTGCCCTGTGGGAGAGCACAGGTGAGTACCTCAGAGCCTACAGGCCTAGTGCAATGTGGTCATATCTGTTTCTGTAACCTTATTGAAGTTATTGAAGCCTTCGCATGTGGTCCAGTCTCAGAGTGGTGTTCTGTTCAAGGAGTACAGTTTTCACCTGAACATGTTTAAACGGTATTCAATCAATTAATTACATATTTTGAAAAGCATTGAAGTGTGTATAATTTATGACCTGTTAGGGATATTTCTTGGATCCCCATTCTTTCACAACTCATACTCTTTGACACTCCACATTCTCCCTTGCCAACTCCAATTTCCTTTCTCTTGCTAGGTCTTTCCCTTCCTCTTGCCTTTTGGGTTCTGCAGTAGTCTCTGTTTTCCAATTCTGCATTCCTCAAAACCAGAACAGAGTTTGGCAGACATAGACTGACTTCAGAGGAAGTAGATAGAAATTGGCCTGATACATAAGGGTTCAATTGAGAATCTGAATATTCCCTTGTAAATATTTGTTATTGTATTTAGTTTATAACACTAACATTTCCCACCGCAAGCTCTAGTGTTTCTGCTGCTTTTCTTGTGTTGTTTGACATATTCTATCAATTTTCCACACTATCCTAGCCACCCAGCCATTGCCAAAGCATTTTTTGGTGGTGGTAGTTGTTAAGATTACAACTTTTTAGGGGCACCTGGGTGGCTCAGTCGGTTAAGCGTCCGACTTCAGCTCAGGTCAAGATGGCGCGGTCCGTGAGTCCGTGAGTTCGAGCCCCGCGTCGGGCTCTGGGCTGATGGCTCAGAGCCTGGAGCCTGCTTCCAATTCTGTGTCTCCCTCTCTCTCTGCCCCTCCCCCATTCATGCTCTGTCTCTCTCTGTCTCAAAAATAAATAAACGTTAAAAAAATTTAAAAAAAAGATTACAACTTTTTAGCTCTCCCATGTCTCTGACTTCTATGTCACTTCATTGTCTTCTTGCATGCTAATTTAGAATATCTCCTCAGATTCAAGCCATGTATCCTCTGCCTCTATCCTGCATTTCCTGAACCCTGGGGAAGGGACTAATAGATAAGACAAGGACAGAACAGAAGTTAGGGACAAAATAAGGGAAGATACACCAGTTTGGGCAGGGAAGGGTTAGCATTGAAAGTGAGGCAGATGTAGATGCAGAGAGCAAGAGGCAAGGGTAGAGGGTTTGCCTCTGGGAAAGAAGATCATTTGAAAACTGTATCCCAGGGTCTTAGAACAGTTCAAAGAGAAGGGCTCTAAAGATGAATTGAAGAATGGAAGCATCATTGGAGTACTCACACAGCCTTTCAAGGGGATTACTTTGAAGGTTACAAAACCATCTGAAGGTTCACATTATGTTATGTTTAGGAAAGAATCATGACTTCATGGCCATGTCTCCTATATTCTGTGCTGTTGTCCTTAGAATCTCTGAATTATCTCTGAAATAAAGGTTGACCATCATCACTAATTATGCAGATGTGGCCACCTTTCTTCTCCTTCTTTTTTTTCTTTTTTAAACATAGTGTACCTGAAAGACTAGACAAGAGACTAAGACACTAATATACTTCCAAAATGTACGTTGTTTAGTAACTGTCTTGGAAGCCTAAATGCTCTTTCATTTTTCTTTCTCATTTAGGCCATTGAGAGCTGTTTGTTGCCCTAATAAAAACCAATATGGAGGTCCTCCAGCAAGGGTAAAGAAGTTAAAATAGGCAACAAAAGAGCTTTCAGAGAAGATTCTCAAGAACCTAAACAAACAAGCCCTCATTTCTTCAGCCCTGTCTCTCGCTATTTTTCTGATACAATAGTCCATTTCTTGCTCTTTGCTTTGATATCTGGAGCAAATGTCTTTCAGTCTTTCTTTAGCCACCCCTACTCCCCCATTCTATAGAGACCAGGTCAAGTTCAAACTCTCCCAAGGCTCTCTCTGCCCCCAGATTACAGTAATATTTGTATTCTCCAATTTCTTATTGAAAAATTTTGGTTCTTGCATCATTTAGAATCTACTAGTCCTGTAATGTTGCCACAGATGTTAGTTTTGTCTATATACCATACAGCAAAGGTTCCTGGAGGCTAGAATCATTATGCGTCTCTATATTTTCTACCCATTTAAACGTATGCAATGTATAATGGATCTTTGGTAAATATAAGTGTAGTTAATAAACAAGTAAATACCCAAAAGTTCAGGATAAGAGACTGTTCTCTGGTAATAAAGAGTTAATAAAGGCCAAAGTCTTGGGAGAACTGTTTAAAATATAGACTAGAGAAAATTAAATATTTTGTGATGTCCATGCAATGAATGTATGCATAGGCCAGGATATATCAATTACAGTTATTTTTTAGAAAGTTGTTTTTCACACAAGCTACAGGCTGAGAAATTGTTATACCAAATTGTTGGTTAGCCTGCTTTTCAACAAGAAAACAAATTTTATACCTGCAGAGAATTTGTGTGGGTGACCTCCCATAATATGACCGAATTTTTTTTCATATTAAATGGCAACTTCTTCCTAAATTTTAGATTCAACCATAGCTATGCCTATTTCTTAAGCTGTTAAAAAATTGTATTTACTCGTAAAAACAATCAAATTGATCATTAATCAGCTCAGTGCATTAAATACAAAGATCTAGAATGCAACAATAACCACAGCAAGGCATTGACACCACAAAATGAAGGTTGAGGCAACTCCAAACTTAAATAAATGTATAAAAACTACAGAGTTTACATATATAAAGTATTGAAAATGTCTTTTAGATCATTGGTTAAAAACATATCCGTGTGGGAGAGCAGGCAAAAAGGTTTGCTGCCCCTTTTCTTTCTGTAAATGTTAAAGCTGACAGGGGAGCCTCTGAAGCAATGTGTTCATTTTTGTTTGGGTAGGTGGAGTTCACTAACCAAAATGACAACAAACACTCGGAAATGGAGACTTACTCTATGGCATCTGTTCAAACCTCTGAAAACCAGAGATGTTTTCCTGTCTGATGTATAAAGCCACCCAAGCACAAATTAAAAGCAGATGCTCCATGGTTCTCTGAGAATATTTATAGCTTGGAGTCTATACTTCCTGGTCACCTCTCCACAGCAGAACATCCTGAAGAGGTCGTGAACATTTTGCAATAATGAAGGCCCCATTCCAGCAGATTTCAACTTCTCTGTTTTGAAATTAGATTACACATTTTCTTTCCTCTGTGGAAAATATCTTTGCAAAAGGAACTTGAAGCATTTTCCATACTACATGTGTCCTAATTATGTACTCACAAGACTTGATGTACTCACCAAAGTTAAGAAGAACAATTTTACTTTTACATAATGAACTCCCTCCCTTGGTAAATTTCATTTCGGTGTAGTCTGGTTTTCAAAACAATAGGTTGAAATATGGAACACAGCACAGCACCATTCATAAAAACAGAATGCAAGACATCAGGGTTTCCATTGAAAGTCAAAATATCTGGGGTGCCTGGGTGGCTCAGTTGGTTAAGCGGCCGACTTCGGCTCAGGTCATGATCTCGCGGTCCGTGAGTTCGAGCCCCGCATCAGGCTCTGTGCTGACAGCTCAGAGCCTGGAGCCTGTTTCAGATTCTGTGTCTCCCTCTCTTTGACCCTCCCCTGTTCATGCTCTGTCTCTCCCTGTCTCAAAAATAAAAAAAAGTTAAAAAAATTTTTTTTAAAAAAAGAAAGTCAAAATATTCTTTTGGATTTGTAAATGTATGCTACCAATATTTATCATGTGCAATGTGCATAGAGCAGAGATTATGGGGATTCAACAAAGAAGCACAATTTGACATCTTTGGGAAGAGAGTGCTTCAGTGAATAAAAATGGAAGTTAACAACAGAAAATTATAAAACAGGTGTTATCTATATGTACACAGAAAATGGTAATTCAAGAGAGAGGTTTTAATTTAGCCTGAAATTGTCATTCTTTAATATGAAATAAAATAAGGCAGTCTCACTCAGTAATGAAGTATGGAATAATGGAGAATGGAAATGGATTAATTTACTCAGAAAATGCCAATATCCTCAAAGGAATAAAGCCCTGGAGTTGGAGCAGTGAATACAAGAGGAATTAGAGCCCTCAGAGAGGTGCTGTGCCCACATAAAACGTGTTCAACCCCCTTGCTTCCTGAAGTAATCATAGAGTTCCCACTCTATAAAATAATTATTGTCCTCTGTCTTTTTTTTCATTTAATTTTCTTTTTTTAATTTACATCCAAGTTGGTTAGCATATAGTGCAACAATTATTTCAGGAGTAGGTTCCTTAATGCCCCTTACCCATTTAGCTCATCCCCCCTTTCACAACCCCTCCAGGAACCCTTGTTTGTTCTCTGTATTTAAGATCTCTTATATTTTGTCCCCCTCCCTGTTTTTATATTATTTTTGCTTCCCTTCTCTTATGTTCATCTGTTTTGTATCTTTTTAAAAAAAATTTTTTAATGTTTATTTATTTTTGACTGAGAGAGAGGCAGAGAATGAGCAGAGGAGGGGCAGAGAGAGAGGGAGACACAGAATCCGAAGCAGGCTCCAGGCTCTGAGTTGTCAGCACAGAGCCTGACATGGGGCTTGAACTCACAGACCACGAGATCATGACCTGAGCTGAAGTTGGAAGCTCAACCGACTGAGCCACCCAGGTGCCCCTGTTTTGTATCTTAAAGTCCTCATATAAGTGAAATTATATATTTATCTTTCTCTGACTAATTTCACTTAGCATAATACCCTCTAGTTCCATCCACGTAGTTGCAAATGGCAAGATTTCATTCTTTTTGATTGCCAAGTAATACTCCATTGTATATATATATCACTTCTTCTTTATCCATTCATCCATCGATGGACATTTGGGCTCTTTCCATACTTTGGCTATTGTTGATAGTGCTGCTATAGACATTGGGGTACATGTGCCCCTTTGAAACAGCATACCTGTATCCCTTGGATAAATGCCTAGTAGTGCAATTGCTGGGTCATAGGGTAGTTCTATTTTTAATTTTTTGAGGAACCTCCAGACTGTTTTCCAGTGTGGCTGCACCAGTTTGCATTCCCACCAGCAGTGCAAGAGAGATCCTCTTTCTCTGCATCCTCGCCAACATCTGTTGTTGCCTGAGTTGTTGATTTAGCCATTCTGACAGTTGTGTGTCCTCTGTCTTTTTTTTTTAAGTTTATTTATTGATTTTGAGAGAGAGAGAGTGAGCGTGTGACAGGGAGAGGGAGAGAGTGAATCCCAAGCAGGCTCTCACCAGTCAGCCCAGAGCCTGTGTGGGGGCTTGATCTCAAGAACCGAACCATGAGATCATGACCTGAGCTGAAATCAAGAATCAGACACTTAACTGACTGAGCCACCCAGGCACCTCTGTCTTCTTGAAACTTTATTCTAAGTGACACTTTATTTCTTGGTTGGATTTCTTCCTGATTCTTCTTTTCCATCCTTAAGTTCCACCTTCCTCCATGAAGTACTTCCTACTAAATAAAGGAGAGGAGGTAATGAGGCCTTCTCTACCCACAAGCAACTGATTGAAATAAGCATGTCTTCAACTTGCTTCACTCACCACTACACAAAATGCTCTTAACATTTTTCTTAAATACAGCATAATTTGTAGTGTATTTAGTTTGTGTGGTGTTTCTGTTTAGTTGTCTTTCTCTTTTTTCTGTTGTATTAGTGTTTCTATCCAAGACGATCATGAGCTTTAAACAATATTTGACACAGAATCTATTAAGCAGATTAATGCTTCAGGTGATGATTCAGGTCAAGAATAAATATAGTCCCATAGACATTCATAAAGGAAGTTTTATTTTAACATTTGTAAGTCATAGCAGGGCTTACTGAGAAAATTTCCAATCCTAAAGTAGAATACAGGTGTCATCATTTTAAAAAATGAGACATTTCAAGCCTTTTCTCTTTACCAACTCAAACAACTCATAATTTTTGTGGTGTTAAAAATAATTCAGCGGAAGTGAAAAATTTGCTAAAGAAGGGACACAGAGGGAGCAATGGAACCCAAAAGGATTCTAAGGGCACAAATGTGACAGGAGGACCACGAAACTACTTACAAATTACCTGGAGACTTCAGTGACCCCCCAGTGCCTCCATTCCTCAACACTGAGATGGTCATTCTGTTTCTTCACACCAGATAATCAGGTTTCCATGAAAGACACAGCAGAAGTTGCTTCTGCACCCCGTCATCCACACTCCATTTCTCGTTGGCCAGCAAGCTATACCCCACAGAGGTGTGCAGAAAAAATAGACCCTGAGGTCTCTGCCCCTTTTTTTGTTTCACTGAATCAAAAACTGAGGAATTTCTTATCTGAACTTATTTATCCATTGGGTTTAATCTGTTGAAAGTTACTAGTAACAAACACTGCCAAACAAAATATTAAAAATTTTGCTCCTTGTGTTGGAACTGCACAGGCTCTGATTAAAGTCCATACATCTATAGCCAGTCTTTACTTCTTCTGAGCTATTTGGGTATAGGCAACTAACTTCACTTGTTCATGCCTCAGTTTACTTATCTGTGAGATGGCAATAAATTAATACAAGGAAACATTATACTTACAATCAACACTGAACTCTAGCCTCTCTCTTATTAAATTGTCACTTGTCTTCAGAAAGTATGGATTACTCTGGGATACCTTGGAAGCTGCTGTTAGGAAGCCCTATTTTCCTGAGATGATCAGCCTCCAAAGATAAAGTTGATAATGAGTCTCAAGACACACAGATGTCATCCGTGTAAATTACTAGGCACCACCTTCTGCCCTTTACACATTGGGCAGCTCCATTAGACAGGGAGAAACAATTACTCCCAGAGATCCCTGTTCTAAATCATGAATTCACCTTGGACACTGGTAACTCTGTTGTGTGGGTCCCCTGAAACTGATGGCACGATTCACTGACTCTACTCTGTTCAAACCTTTGTTACGTCTGGGTACATTACTTTGCTTCTACAGAATTTTCTCCCTCATTTGGGAAAATCCTTATCAACGTTTATTTATTTTTGGGACAGAGAGAGACAGAGCATGAACGGGGGAGGGACAGAGAGAGAGGGAGACACAGAATCGGAAACAGGCTCCAGGCTCTGAGCCATCAGCCCAGAGCCTGACGCGGGGCTCGAACTCACGGACCGTGAGATCGTGACCTGGCTGAAGTCGGACGCTTAACCGACTGCGCCACCCAGGCGCCCCAAGGGAGAATCCTTATCAAAAAAAATATCTCTAGGTTAGTTTTCCTTAATCTTTTCCTTGTCTATCAAGACTTAAAATCCTGAAGAATAATGGTGTTCTGTTAATGAGGTTAGTAATAGTAGCTGTTGAGATATAATAATAGCAATATTTTAAGTAGCTTAGACTTACATACCACTTACTATGTGCCAGATACAGTGCTTTACATATATTAATTCTTTGAATACTTCTAACAGACCACTGAGGAAGGTACTATTCTAATCACCATTTTATAGATGAAGAAGCTGTGGCACAGTTTGGTTAGTAATGTGCCCAAGTAGTACAGCTAGTAAGTGGTAGCACTGGGATTTGAACCCAGGCAATCTGGTTCCCAGTTCTTACTCTTTTAGCCTCTATGATGTACAGCTTTTTTATTAATTAATTATAAATTAGAAAGTGACAGAATAAGTATTCCTCAAAGCCTCTAACCTTAATCTGTATACCAAATTGTCCCAGGTGTATGTCCCTAGCTTCTTCCAAACTGGATGGAAAATTCCATTTAAGTTTTTGTTACTTTTTATAACCTCTCCATAATATCATATCAGGAAGATATCTTTTTTTTTTCATTATCTCTTTTAATCTTTATTTTTTTTCCATTATATGAAATTTATTGTCAAATTGGTTTCCATACAACACCCAGTGCTCATCCCAAAAGGTGCCCTCCTCAATACCCATCACCTACCCTCCCCTCCCTCCCACCCCGCATCAACCCTCAGTTTGTTCTCAGTTTTTAAGAGTCTCTTATGCTTTGGCTCTCTCCCACTCTAACCTCTTTTTTTTTTTTTCCTTCCCCTCCCCCATGGGTTTCTGTTACATTTCTCAGGATCCACATAAGAGTGAAAACATATGGTATCTGTTTTTCTCTGTATGGCTTATTTCACTTAGCATCACACTCTCCAGTTCCATCCACGTTGCTACAAAGGGCCATATTTCGTTCTTTCTCATTGCCATGTAGTACTCCATTGTGTATATAAACCACAATTTCTTTATCCATTCATCAGTTGATGGACATTTAGGCTTTTTCCACGATTTGGCTATTGTTGAGAGTGCTGCTATAAACATTGGGGTACAAGTGCCCCTATGCATCAGTACTCCTGTATCCCTTGGGTAAATTCCTAGCAGTGCTATTGCTGGGTCATAGGGTAGATCTATTTTTAATTTTGTGAGGAACCTCCACACTGTTTTCCAGAGTGGCTGCACCAGTTTGCATTCCCACCAACAGTGCAAGAGGGTTCCCATTTCTCTACATCCTCTCCAGCATCAATAGTCTCCTGATTTGTTCATTTTGGCCACTCTGACTGGCGTGAGGTGATATCTGAGTGTGGTCTTGATTTGTATTTCCCTGATGAGGAGCGACGTTGAGCATCTTTTCATGTGCCTGTTGGCCATCCGGATGTCTTCTTTAGAGAAGTGTCTATTCATGTTTTGTGCCCATTTCTTCACTGGGTTATTTGTTTTTCGGGTGTGGAGTTTGGTGAGCTCTTTATAGATTTTGGATACTAGCCCTTTGTCTGATATGTCATTTGCAAATATCTTTTCCCATTCTGTCGGTTGCCTTTTAGTTTTGTTGGTTGTTTCCTTTGCTGTGCAGAAGATTTTTATCTTCATAAGGTCCCAGTAGTTCATTTTTGCTTTTAATTCCCTTGCCTTTGGGGATGTGTCGAGTAAGAGATTGCTACAGCTGAGGTCAGAGAGGTCTTTTCCTGCTTTCTCCTCTAGGGTTTTGATGGTTTCCTGTCTCACATTCAGGTCCTTTATCCATTTTGAATTTATTTTTGTGAATGGTGTCAGAAAGTGGTCTAGTTTCAACTTTCTGCATGTTGCTGTCCAGTTCTCCCAGCACCATTTGTTAAAGAGACTGTCTTTTTTCCGTTGGATGTTCTTTCCTGCTTTGTCAAAGATGAGTTGGCCATACGTTTGTGGGTCTAGTTCTGGGGTTTCTATTCTATTCCATTGGTCTATGTGTGTCTGTTTTTGGGCCAATACCATGCTGTCTTGATGATTACAGCTTCGTAGTAGAGGCTAAAGTCTGGGATTGTGAGGCCTCCCACTTTGGTCTTCCTCTTCAAAATTACTTTGGCTATTCGGGGCCTTTTGTGTTTCCATATGAATTTTAGAATTGCTTGTTCTAGCTTCGAGAAGAATGCTGGTGCAATTTTGATTGGGATTGCATTGAATGTGTAGATAGCTTTGCGTAGTATTGACATTTTGACAATATTTATTCTTCCAATCCTTGAGCAGGGAATGTCTTTCCATTTCTTTATATCTTCTTCAATTTCCTTCATAAGCTTTCTATAGTGTTCAGCATACAGATCTTTTACATCTTTGGTTAGATTTATTCCTAGGTATTTTATGCTTCTTGGTGCAATTGTGAATGGGATCAGTTTCTTTATTTGTCTTTCTGTTGCTTCATTATTAGTGTATAAGAATGCAACTGATTTCTGTACATTGATTTTGTACCCTGCGACGTTGCTGAATTCATGTATCAGTTCTAGCAGACTTTTAGTGGAGTCTATCGGATTTTCCATGTATAATATCACGTCATCTGCAAAAAGCGAAAGCTTGACTTCATCTTTGCCAATTTTGATGCCTTTGATTTCCTTTTGTTGTCTGATTGCTGATGCTAGAACTTCCAACACTATGTTAAACAACAGCGGTGAGAGTGGGCATCCCTGTCGTGTTCCTGATCTCAGGGAAAAAGCTCTCAGTTCTTCCTCATTGAGGATGATGTTAGCTGTGGGTTTTTCATAAATGGCTTTTATGATCTTTAAGTATGTTCCTTCTATCCCGACTTTCTCAAGGGTTTTTATTAAGAAAGGGTGCTGGATTTTGTCAAAGGCCTTTTCTGAATCGATTGACAGGATCATATGGTTCTTATCTTTTCTTTTATTAATGTGATGTATCACGTTGATTGATTTGTGAATGTTGAACCAGCCCTGCAGCCCAGGAATGAATCGCACTTGATCATGGTGAATAATTCTTTTTATATGCTGTTGAATTCGATTTGCTAGTATCTTATTGAGAATTTTTGCATCCATATTCATCAGGGATATTGGCCTGTAGTTCTCTTTTTTTACTGGGTCTCTGTCTGGTTTAGGAATCAAAGTAATACTGGCTTCATAGAATGAGTCTGGAAGTTTTCCTTCCCTTTCTATTTCTTAGAGTAGCTTGAGAAGGATAGGTATTATCTCTGCTTTAAACGTCCGGTAGAACTCCCCTGGGAAGCCATCTGGTCCTGGACTCTTATTTGTTGGGAGATTTTTGATAACCAATTCAATTTCTTCGCTGGTAATGGGTCTGTTCAAGCTTTCTATTTCTTCCTGATTGAGTTTTGGAAGAGTGTGGGTGTTTAGGAATTTGTCCATTTCTTCCAGGTTGTCCAATTTGTTGGCATATAATTTTTCATAGTATTCCCTGATAATTGTTTGTATTTCTGAGGGATTGGTTGTAATTCCATTTTCATTCATGATTTTATCTATTTGGGTCATCTCCCTTTTCTTTTTGAGAAGTCTGGCTAGAGGTTTGTCAATTTTGTTTATTTTTTCAAAAAACCAACTCTTGGTTTTGTTGATCTGCTCTACAGTGTTTTTAGATTCTATATTGTTTATTTCTGCTCTGATCTTTATTATTTCTCTTCTTCTGCTGGGTTTAGGCTGCCTTTGCTGTTCTGCTTCTATTTCCTTTAGGTGTGCTGTTAGATTTTGTATTTGGGATTTTTCTTGTTTCTTGAGATAGGCCTGGATTGCAATGTATTTTCCTCTCAGGACTGCCTTCGCTGTGTCCCAAAGCGTTTGGACTGTTGTATTTTCATTTTTGTTTGTTTCCATATATTTTTTAATTTCTTCTCTAATTGCCTGGCTGACCCACTCATTCTTTAGTAGGGTGTTCTTTAACCTCCATGCTTTTGGAGGTTTTCCAGACTTTTTCCTGTGGTTGATTTCAAGCTTCATAGCATTGTGGTCTGAAAGTATGCATGGTATAATTTCAATTCTTGTATATTATGAAGGGCTGTTTTGTGACCCAGTATATGATCTATCTTGGAGAAGGTTCCATGTGCACTCGAGAAGAAAGTATATTCTGTTGCTTTGGGATGCAGAGTTCTAAATATATCTGTCAAGTCCATCTGATCCAATGTGTCATTCAGGGCCCTTGTTTCTTTATTGACTGTGTGTCTAGATGATCTATCCATTTCTGTAAGTGGAGTGTTAAAGTCCCCTGCAATGACCACATTCTTATCAATAAGGTTGCTTATGTTTGTGAGTAATTGTTTTATATATATGGGGGCTCCGGTATTCGGCGCATAGACATTTATAATTGTTAGCTCTTCCTGATGGATAGACCCTGTAATTATTATATAATGCCCTTCTTCATCTCTTGTTACAGCTTTTAATTTAAAGTCTAGTTTGTCTGATATAAGTATGGCTACTCCAGCTTTCTTTTGGCTTCCAGGAGCATGATAAATAGTTCTCCATCCCCTCACTCTCAATCTAAAGGTGTCCTCAGATCTAAAATGAGTCTCTTGTAGACAGCAAATAGATGGGTCTTTTTTTTTATCCATTCTGATACCCTATGTCTTTTGGTTGGCGCATTTAATCCATTTACATTCGGTGTTATTATAGAAAGATATGGGTTTAGAGTCATTGTGATGTCTGTATGTTTTATGCTTGTAGCGATGTCTCTGGTACTTTGTCTCACAGGATCCCCCTTAGGATCTCTTGTAGGGCTGGTTTAGTGGTGACAAATTCCTTCAGTTTTTGTTTGTTTGGGAAGACCTTTATCTCTCCTTCTATTCTAAATGACAGACTTGCTGGATAAAGGATTCTCGGCTGCATATTTTTTCTGTTTAGCACACTGAAGATATCGTGCCAAGCCTTTCTGGCCTGCCAAGTTTCAAAGGAGAGATAAGTCACGAGTCTTATAGGTCTCCCTTTATAAGTTAGGGCACGTTTATCCCTTGGTGCTTTCAGAATTTTCTCCTTATCCTTGTATTTTGCCAGTTTGACTATGATATGTCATGCAGAAGATCGATTCAAGTTACGTCTGAAGGGAGTTCTCTGTGCCTCTTGGATTTCAATGCCTTTTTCCTTCCCCAGTTCAGGGAAGTTCTCAGCTATTATTTCTTCAAGTACCCCTTCAGCACCTTTCCCTCTCTCTTCCTCCTCTGGGATACCAATTATGCGTATATTATTTCTTTTTAGTGTATCACTTAGTTCTCTAATTTTCCCCTCATACTCCTGGATTTTTTTATCTCTCTTTTTCTCAGCTTCCTCTTTTTCCACAACTTTATCTTCTAGTTCACCTATTCTCTCCTCTGCCTCTTCAATCCGAGCTGTCGTTGTTTCCATTTTGTTTTGCATTTCGTTTAAAGTGTTTTTCAGCTCCTCGTGACTGTTCCTTAGTCCCTTGATCTCTGTAGCAAGAGATTCTCTGCTGTCCTCTGTACTGTTTTCAAGCCCGGCGATTAATTTTATGACTATTATTCTAAATTCACTTTCTGTTATATTATTTAAATCTGTTTTGATCAGTTCATTAGCTGTTGTTATTTCCTGGAGATTCTTCTGAGGGGAATTCTTCTGTTTGGTCATTTTGGAGAGTCCCTGGAGTCGTGCGGACCTGCAGGGCACTTCCCCTGTGCTATGGTGTATAACTGGAGCTGGTGGGCGGAGTCGCAGTCAGACCTGACATCTGCCCCCGGCCCACCGCTGGGGCCACAGTCAGACTGGTGTGTGCCTTCTCTTCCCCTCTCCTAGGGGCGGGATTCACTGTGGGGTGGCGTGGCCCGTCTGGGCTACTTGCACACTGCCAGGCTTGTGGAGCTGGGGATCTGGCGTATTAGCTGGGGTGGGTAGGCAAGGTGCACTGGGGCAGGAGGGGTAGGCTTAGCTCGCTTCTCCTTAGGTGATCCACTTCAGGAGGGGCCCTGTGGCAGTGGGAGGGAGTTAGACCCGCTACTGGAGGGGTGGCTCCGCAGAAGCACCGCGTTGGGTGTTTGCGCGGAGCAAGCAAGTTCCCTGGCAGGAACTGGTTCCCTTTGGGATTTTGGCTGGGGGATGGGCGAGGGAGATGGTGCTGGCGAGCGCCTTTGATCCCCGCCAAACTGAGCTCTGTCGTCCAGGGGCTCAGCAAGTCTCCCTCCCTTTGTCCTCCAGCCTTCCCGCTTTCTGAGCAGAGCTGTTAACTTATGACCTCCCGGATGCTAAGCAAGTCCCACTTGCTGTCGGAACACACTCCCTCCGGCCCCTCTGCTTTTGCGAGCCAGACTCGGGGTCTCTGCTTGGCCCGCGGGCCGCCCCTCCACACCGACTCCCTCCCGCCAGTCCGTGGAGCGCACACCGCCTCTCCGCCCTTCCTACCCTCTTCCGTGGGCCTCTTGTCTGCGCTTGGCTCTGGAGACTCCGTTCTGCTAGTTTCTGGTGTTTTCTGGGTTAGTTAGGCAGGTGTAGGTGGAATCTAAGTGATCAGCAGGATGCGCGGTGAGCCCAGCATCCTCCTAAGCCGCCATCTTCCCGGTCTCCTCCCCAGGAAGATGTCTTTAAAACAATCTGAGGCAAACAATTTTTAAAAATTCAAATATTTATTCTTAATTTATAATTGGTGAGAAAATACTTTCTGGATAGGGAGGGATTGGTATGTTCATAAACAAAAGCTGGGGTGGAAAACAGTGAGCTATGTGTTTTGACTGGAGACTATGGGAGGGTAATAAAACTTGAAATTCAACAGGAAATAAGCCTGGAGAGGTAGGATGTGGCCAAATCATGGAGAGAAGGCCTTAAAAGCCTGGTTTGGAGTTGTAACAAACTCTATAGCTGGAGGGGTGGATCCACTGAGAGCTCTGTGGAGAGTCAGGGTCCTAGTTGACTTAGGGAGATACCTGGAATGGTGGCAACTGAGGTAGAGAAGCAGAAGTAGGAAGCTTAGGTAAAAGGTCTTTGCATATTTCAATTATATCTACCAAAAGACACGTAGGAATGTTTATAGCACTGCATTCATAAGAGCAGATGTATTCATAAAATCCATAAAGTGGAATAATAAATATTAACTAAAAGTGCCTGCTACTATACACAACAATATGAATGAGTCTCAAAGACATAATGCCAAGTGAAAGAAGCCAGACAAAAAAGAGTATATGCTAGATGGCATGACATGACATGATGCTCAAGAACAAGGAAAACAAATATATGGTGAGAGAAGTCAGACTAGTTACCTCTGTGGAAGCAGTTGGTGTTTATTGGCTGGGAAGGGATATGGGTCTAACTGGGGTGTTGGAAATTTTCATCTTTTTATCTGAATGGGATTACATGGTTTACACACACACACACACACACACACACACTCCTGCATATATATGTAAAAATTTATTGTGTTGAACACTATGATTTGTGTGCTTTACAGTTATACCTAAGTAAGAAGATTTTTTTAAAGATTATCACAATAAACTCTACTAATAATTATAGAAACTTCCCAGTGGAGAGTTCCCTTTATTTTTCTCTAATTAAAAAAAAAAACAGCATATTTCTTCTTCTACTTTAGATTTTCTTCCTGGTTGGTTGAGTGATCTCTCTGTGATTCACTGAATCAGTAGCAAGGGTGGAAGGGTTCAGGAAGAGGTGGAGAAAGGAGAAAAGGCTTTTGAGGTGATGAAGGAGTTGGGAGGAAATGAATCAACCGCTTTGGGCGTGATGCAGTGCGGGCTGAACCACTCAGAAGAGACAGCTTCTCTTCCTCTTACAATGATTTCAGCACAGCTTCCCTGTTTTTATTTCCCTCCACCAATGCTGCCATCTCATGTGAATGAAACAAGGCAGGTCACTGTGATTAACCCATTTTCACATAAAATAACCAGGGATTTTTTTTTTTTTTAAACTGGAAGCTAATTGGTAATCTGTATGTAGAGCATACAAAGGATTTGTAGTAATTGGACCATTTAATACCTGCAAATGTGCAAATGGAAAGAAAGCTGATTTTCTTGCAGGTTTACCCATATGGAAATTTGCAGTTCCGAGATGAACTCATGGTTTTGGAAATAAGCTGATACAAATCAGACTCAGACCTATTTACATTTTTTACAACTAGTGAATTTGAAAATTCTTTCTAATACAACAAATATTTGCTGAGCAGGTACTATATGTAAGACAAGGCACTGTTGTGGGGGAAACCAAAATAAATGAGGTGTAGTTCCTGTATCCAAGGAGGTTACAGTCTAGCAGGGAAGATCAGATTGGTGCCAAATAGCTGATTGGCAAGAAGGTACGTGATAACTAGCAAGAGAAAAGTACAGAATTTTGGGGAGTTCAGGGACAGATGGGTGGGATTTCAACAGAAAAAGGTGAACAAAACTTTGGAGACAGAAAGGAATGATGGTACAAGTAGCTACTATTTTTATGCTACACTGTCCAAGACGCTATCACATACTTTCTCATTGAATCCTTAGAAAAACTCTGTAAAGTAGTTATTGTTGGCCTCATGTTCCTGATGAGTAAATTGAAGAATGAGGAGGTAGTGACTTTCCCAAATGAGAAGACCCAGGACCTACATCCATGTGTCTCTGACTTTGTGGCTCCTTTTTATAAAAGCAGACAATATACCATAAAGTTAAGAACATGGACACTTGAGCTAGACCGACTTTGAATCTCAATCCCCTTACTTCCTGATTTGGGGACCTCTTGTATTTAATTTGTGTGTGTGTGTGTCTCTTCATTTGTAAACCAGGGTTAAAAATAAAAATTTGCTTCAGTAAGATTAAATGATTTTACCTACACGAAGCATTTAGAACAGTTTCTGAATGTATTAATGGTATGCAAATATTTGCTACTCTTATTTTTTTGAAAAAATGTTTTAAAAACAATAAATATTCTGTGGGAGATTGCTAAAAGATCTAATAAGAGTCTGATACACTTGTTAGAGGCAAGACTAGCACATAAAAACCAATAATGCTCCTTCATCCAGGAGTGATCTATTTGAAAATGTATCAGAAAAAAAAAGAAACAGTTCAAGGTGGCAACAAAAGTTATCAAATATTAAGGAATAAACCTAATAAAAATGTGCAAAAAATTTATGGAGCAGATTTGGAAAATACAGATAAAGGTCAATAGAAATACCTTTCTACTGAGTTGGGGAGAGAAGACATTATAGATAAAAGGAATGCCATGAGTAAATACAGTGAATGGGTGTTTGAGGGAATAGTTTGGTACAGGATGGGATACACATAACAGGGAGTGAGATTAAGGCAGAAATATTCATTTTGAGTAAGGCCATAGATGGCTTCGAATGTTGGAATAAAGATTTTGCAATTAATTTAATAGGTGGCAGGGACCTGTTGCAGATTTATGAATAGAGAATAGAACAGACCTCAGAAAAGGAAGATTCTCCAAGAGAAAAGAATTTAAACAATCGGCTAGAATTTGCCTTGGACCTGGGGGAAGATAAAAATTTATGGATTTTAGGATGGTTAAAAAGGAAAATGAGCCTTTTTAAAAAAGCTTATTTATTTATTTAGAAAGAGGGAGGGGCAGAGAGAGAAGGAGAGAGAGAACCCTAAGTAGACTCTTCACTGTCAGCACAGAGACTGATGTGGGGCTTGAACTCACAAACCATGAGATCATGATCTGAGCCTAAATCAAGAGTCACTTAACTGATTGAGCCACCCAAGCACCCCAGAAAATGAGTCTTTTGAGAATAATGCTAAATAATAAATCAATCTTCTTGACAGTATTTTTTAAATCTGTGAATTATTTAATGATTTTTAGAAATGTATTGAGTCTGAGTAAATTGCTACTTGGTTTACCAGCCAGCTGAATATCTATTCTGGCAATAAGGAAATGGTAAACTTCAGGATTTGCTTTTTATCTTGGTGTGTTTGGGGAATATTACAATGCCATAGATATGTATTGTCATGCTCAATATGAGAATGTGAATAGTCCTACTCAAAAAAAATTCTTGGCAAAAGTTGTTAAGTTTTTCAGAAGTAGCAATAGTAAGGAATAACATTAATAATTTGTTATTTAATGAATGCAGTGTGAAGCACAGGGGTTACATAAAGGCAAAAAGGGAAGGAAAATGAATTGAACAATTACTATATGCTCCATGTTATGGGATTAGATTAGCCAATTTGTAAGGTAGACATTATTATCCCTATTTCACTTGGCATCAAATTTCCTCTTCATTATTTACTAATTATCAATCCCAGGTAAGTTACTTAAACTTTTTTAAACCTCAGTTTCATCATTAATTAAAATGGGGGAATACTAATGCCCAAGTCCCAGGGTTACTGTCTGGATTAAATACAATAATACACATTAAATCCTTAACCCAGTGCCTGGCTCATAGAAGGTAACATATACTGATTTACATGCACCAGGCACTGGGCTAAGAAATTTAAATTCATCATCTCTCATTAAATCTTCACACCCTTTATTGTAACTCAGTTGTTATTGTTGTTCTTCTAAGTAGTAAGTTTTATTATTATTTTTTTGTAGCTCAGAGAGATTGTTACGTGTCCAAGGTCAAGAAATTAACAAGTGGCAAAACTGATATTCAAATTTAGGTTTGTCAGAGGGAAAAACCCAGAAACTTTTAACAATACCCCATATCATAAAATGATAAGATTATAATAAATTTCCTAAATTCCTTTTTTTACCATAGAGCTTCTGATTTGGACTCTGATGTGAGAATAAGACATTTCTGAGGTACAGAATCACATTTTTGCGTTTTAAAATGGACCTAAATGAAAACGTGATGCAGGTTGGAAGAATGTATGTGTGAAAATAATCAGTGGTGTAGTTAGAGGAGAAACCATAATAGCAATGGCTCTTGAGTATCTACAATTGTGCTCACCCATTCAGTGTGGTATTTGTACAGACTAATGAGTGTATATGGCCCAGCAGAAAGAATCTGGGTGACCTTAGGCAGGAGAAAAAGTCAGTCAGGTGAGAAGATATAATCACTTTGCTAATTTTAAATTCTACATCCAAGTTATAAACCCAACAGTGTGCACGTGACACCACTGTAACTCCATAGAGAGCATTTAATTTACTTTATTAGGTGTTCCTATGGCTAAATCCACTACTTTTGGGGTGAAGATTTTGACAATCGTTTGGGGTGAAGGGATGGGGAAGAAACCTCTGAGACCATGAAGAAAGAGCAACAGATTCTTGCCCAATTATACCACTGGCCTTATTTTAGGATTTAGCATTTCATTTTTCCAATTAGGTTTGCAAGTTTAGGGACAGAGCTGAACTTCTAGAGGAGATTTTAAAGATTGCCTAGTGGGAGGATTGAGATGGAGGAAACACAGAGCTTGGCATCTGACAAGGAATTTACAGAAAAATAGAAATGTTTAGTGGGGCTTTTTTGCCGTGTGGTATATGATATCAACTTCTGAATATCATTCATTAAATCTTTGGTGAAATTTGCATTTTGGGGGCTGTTGCTTAAAGAATGTTTTTTGTTTGCTTGCTTTTGTTTTTGTGTGATGGGAGGATAAGAAGCTGGTCCTCCTACTTGAAGGACGCTTAAACATATGCCAACACTATGATTTTTTCTAGCCTACAGAAATGATGGCCTTGAACTTTAATTTGCTTATAGTACTCTGAGTTCATTATTCTTTTCCTTAAATAATTATTCTGTTGATACAACATTTTTCTGTCTTTGAGAAGGTGATACAAGTTCCCTGGGCTAGTTGGGGCAGGTTGGGCAAAATGCCAGGTCAGAATATCAAGTGACTGACACAACGAAATGTGACACTAATGAACTAAATAGAACCTAACTTGGTCTGGTATATGTGGCTTCTTGAGCGAATTCTGTCTTTGGTAATAGACCAAGAGGTTGGGGATGCCCTTGAACCTCCCATATGTCATTAACTGAGAATCTCTGACCTGGGAACCAGGAGCAAGCTTCTTTTAGGAGATCTATTTACATGTCAGAGAGTCAGACATCCCAAAGCCTACACTGACACACTATATCACACATGTGATACTGACATATGTAAATTCCCTGGATCAGCAAGAATAGGTCCTTTTGGGAGATTGTTCTCACATAACATCAATTATACTTGGCTACAGGACTAACTTGCTTAATTAAAGCAAAAGAAGAATCTCTACCCTCTCTGTTCCTTACACTGTCCATTTGGGCCTCAGGGTGGACACTGAATGTCCTGCTACCTTTTGTTGATAAAATCTGCAGCTGGTGAATTTATAATCTATTCTCTCAGCTGGATCCAGACCCAGTGGTTCTCCTTGGCAGTCTTGGTCTTACCTTGGCTCTTGCTGACATTACAAGACCCTTGATTCTCTGCCATGTCATCTATGCAGTCCTCATCTTGGATATATCCTAAAGTCCTTGATATTTCTTGATGATAAATATATAAATATAAATATATAAAAATATATATAATATATTTATTCTCATTCACCATGGCTGTCCTTTGGCACTATTTGCAGGCCTCTGATTAACTATCTCTTCTGTCTCTACTCTGGGGCACACTGGAGTTTCTGGATTCCTCTGATACACTTGAGAGTCAGGGGAAGAGCACAAGTGCTAATTGGTCTATCTGCCGAGTAAACAGCACATTACCCCATTTCTGTCATTTCCGAGGGAGCACCTTTTTGGACGTCGTGTTTCCCTATGAATCTTTATGTCTTCTTGGCTTGTTCCCTGGAAAGCCAGGCAATTGTTTCTTCTGCTCTAGGAGCTCTTCCTCTTTTCATGAAAGTTCTCTGGGTTTTCTAGCTCTTTGCTTCCTGGGCTGAAGTTCAGGAAAGTGTGGGCCATACATCTCTGATCTCCTGTGTCCCTGTTCCTCTCACTAGAGTCTTCCTCCTTGCTACCTTCCTCCACCTGTCACTTGCAACTGCACATTTCTCTTCTCGTTTAATCTTTCCTATTCCAACCTTTTCTTCGGTTTAAAAGTATGCGGTGTATAGGGGAGAGGGGAGGAAACTTAGCTTACTAATAAAAGAACACACATTAGATATAACTATTTTACTAAATGAGCAGTATGTGTAAAGCTCCTGGGGGTATTTGCATTTGGAAGGAAGAGGCATTGACTACAGAAGGATTGTTGGTGTGGTGTGTGTGTATGTGTGTGTGTGCATGCATGCAGCATGGTGGTTGGGGACAGAAATCTGTTTTTGACTTTTCTGGGTGTTTCTCCAGGAGAAAAAGTACCACCTCTCCCCTAAACAAACCCTCAACTCTGGGTAGACTGATGTATTCCTGTTCCTGCTCCTTGTTTTCTTTGGGTGCTCCCCCCACCTGCTGTCCTATTCCTCGTCTACCTATCTAAATCCTATATATCTTTGAGGGACTCATCTCAGCTCCAGTCTACTAAAAGAGTGAAAAAATAGAAATAGTGAAAAACAGACAAAAACTGCCTTTTGTGTAATTCTTTAAGAGTGTCCTGGATTGTGGGGCAATAACTCCTCTATTTACAATGGGGTACCTGCTTTTGTTTTTGTACAAATAAAGGTTTGTGTGGGATTTATTAACCTGTCTGGAGGCCCATTTGGCACTACTCTTATACTATTAATTAGCCTTTTCTGTGTATATGTGCTTTAAACAAGATTGAAGGCATTGCAAAAGGAGGAGTTCTCACTCTCAAAACACAAGAACATATACTAGAAAGAATTTAAACTATATTATACTGTTCATGTTCAAACCATATGAGGGAACTAAAGGATGAGAAAAGACAGGTTCATCATTCTCAGACTTTACTACAGTCTAGTAGGGAACATGCCCCAGGTAACACTCAGGAGGAAGAATGAAGGTAAGTGATACAACAGAAATATAAACTATTTTGGGAGAATTGGAGAGAGATATCCACTGTGGTTAAAGGAGGGTGGGAGTGGAGAGCTTCTCAGGGAAGGAAGGAGAAGACAGGGAGACCACATGGATGAGGGAGGAGACCAAGGTGGAAGGAAAAACATGGTGACAGCAAGGTACGACAGAATGACAGAGTGGTGTGCAATAATGTGGGGTAGGAGGCAAGTCTGGGAGCCCGATCTGATCCAAGGCTCTGGGCTCTGTTTTGCATTCTCACTGGAAGAGGAACAGTTAGCAAATCATTAGCAACCCAAGTGTACTTTCTCTGCTGATCTTTCATCTTTTTCAAGGAAGCTCTGTACTTGTCTCATTAATAATTCCTACCCTAAACTTGCATAGTTGGATAGTTAGAATCTTTCTCTTCTGACTCAGGAGGGAGTGAAAATCGTAATTTAGTTGACTTTTATAGAACTATTTGTGTGGCTGTCTGGTTTGACTGGAATAATGGCTCTTTTCTTTCTTTGTTTCTCACCAGCCAGTGTGGTTTGTGATTTAATAACCAGGCAGAGCACTGAAATTAATACTGGTAATACTCTAAGCTTGAAAGAGAAAAGGAATTTTAAATTGTTAGCTTTTTTATGTGGGCAGCTTTCTGTTTTCTTTGGGAAGAGTTTAAGCCAGGCAAGATCTCACCATCAGTTTTTAAAAAGAAGCATTAAAAAGGAAATACCCCTGCTCTTACTTTATTTTTTCCTTTAATACTACCGGTTCCTAGATGAGAAGATCCTTTTTGCCATTCTGTATCCAAAATAAAGTGATGAATTGTGGAGGTTGTTTTACTTAAAAAAAAAAAAAAAGCCCAACTATGATTCTGGTGATTTTTTGGTAACTGATCTAAGTTTGTTTGTTTTTTTTTTCTAAAATTATATTAGTGGAAGATAGATACACTCCTTTTTGTGTGTAGGTGGTGTTGGGGAGATCAGATAGAGACAAATGTGAAAAATATGACTTAGATAAACTGTCTAAGCGGGTGTGTTTGATCAAAATAAAATTCTTGGCCACCTTATTTTCTCATCTTCCCTAATTCTTTTGAAGAAAAGCTATTTTTTTTTCTGAAGGAGAACAGTTCTTTCTCTTGCATTGGTAGAGCCAAGAAGAAAGGAACACTTGACTGTTCTTTATTTTGGGAAGGACTGTTGTTTATTTCCTGGTGTTTACCAGGAAATACTGAGAGGATACAAAATACACATTTTGGAAAAATGAGGGACTGTGCTGAAGAGTCAACATTAAAGAAAACGGAGGTTTTTCCACTATGTTTTTGGTGATATATGGTATATATCATGTTAATGGACTTGTCATAAAACTGAATGAATGATTGTAGGGACCCCCTCAATTAACCTCTTATTTTTAAAAATCCTTATTTTTTGTTAGTTGCTTAGATTTTTTGTTCATTTCTCACTTAAAATCTTCTGTCACTTAATGTACATTATTTGATTTCATCCCAATAATCACATAAAGTTCAATGTGATTTTCTTTATTTTACTGATAATGAAATTGATTGTTCAGAAAGGCTATATAAAGAACAGACCTGGGATTTGAACCATATGCTCTTACAAGTATCTTCTACCTTATTTTTCCTAAGGCAACTATGTATACATAGTAGAGCCATTAACAACTATTTGCTTATGATAAAAATAATTTGGAATCTTTTACTACAGAAAAAAATAAGTTAATCGTTAATCTATCCAAGGTTACTTCAGGAATCTCTGTTTAATACTCAAATGGCCCAAGCTCCCAGAGAACATGACCGTAGAAATCCAGTCATTTCATCAGATTCTTTTTTCTTAGTATCTCTATTCTGACCATTATTCTTCTCCCTTGTCATTTCTCAACCAAGGAAGGTCACTTCTAACCATCTGAGAACCAACTTTCCCATCTTCTCCTCTTCTCTCCTTGCAGATTTTCCCCCAAATGTGGATGTGAGCCACTTCCTTACTTCCCAAAAGCATAACTACTGCCAGGTAGTAGCATTTAGGAAACTTTTCAAAAGTCTCATGAATTACAGAGGGAAATTAAAATTAAAAAAGGAAGAAAGCCATGAAACTCTATGTTAGATTAAATAGCAATAGATAGAAGTCCAAGATACTTGTAACATTTACCAGCCTCATACCTTTGCTGAGGGTCATCTATTTATTTTTTTGTTTGTTTATTAATTTATTTTGAGAGAGAGAGAGAGAGAGAGCAAGGGGAGGGGCAGAGAGAATCCCAGGAGGCTCCACACTGCCAGCACAGAGCCCAATGAACTGTGGGATCATGACCTGAGCTGAAATCAAAAGCCGGATGCTTAACCGACTGAGCCACCCAGGCACCCCACGGGTCATCTATTTCTATGCCCCACAAGCTGCTGGTGGCAGGCTGGGTACCATTCCAGAGGTGTGCTTCTATTCTTGTGTTCCAGACTTGCCACTCCCAAGGGAAATCAACTCTCCATGGGCACCCTCAAGTTAGCGCTGCTGAGTTGCAGAGCCCACAATGAAGACTACCTTCCACATGAACACTTAGAGCTGTTTGACTCCCCATCCCCTCCCTTCTTCTTCCTGAAGAATGCTTACATTCACTTTTGCAAAACCAAAAGACCCATTAACTTTTGTGCCAAACTCAGACTTTCCCCAAAGAGAATGTCTGGTCACCCAGACCCCTAGGTAGTCTGGTCACACACCTAAACCAGCAGAAAACTACGGGTACATTTAAGCACTTCTCCTGCTTTCTTAAAAAGTATAGAAATACTGAGGTCTAGGCTCTGAGAACCTCAACACCTAAACACAGTTAAAAGTCTGTTTTTCTTTGTCACTCCTTTAGGCAAGGTTAACACCTTCACTGTAAAGACATTATGAAATATCCAGGTCATTTTTTATTCGCCTATGAGTAGATGAGATGGCTTTCTAGTGTTTTTAAGTAAAGAGCAAATTATGGTGTGGATTATGATGTGTGGAGAGGAAAATGTGCAAAATTGGTCATCAGTGGGTTACTTTGTAGAGGTCTTGGAACTCAGCCACGTGTGGAACACTGAGATTTTCCTGTTGAAATGTTTTGTAAGTGATTACCATTAGATTTGTCTTCAGGGTTTGTCTAGAGCTAGTTCACTTAGCTGGTTTAGAACATAATACTTTCAATACAAACATTTGTATTCAATGATTCTTGAATGGGTAAGCTTGATTCTGTTAACTGGCCACAGATTCTCCTTTTAAAATTTATTATTTAAAAAAATTTGGCAGTACTCTACTTCCTGGATTAAACTAATTGTTTTGCTGTGTGACCTTGAGCAAGTTACTTAATTTCTCTGCTTCTCAGTTTTCTTATTTGCTAATTGACTATACCAATAATAACTGCCTCATGGAATTATTGCAAGGATTAAATGGAATAATAGGTGTGAGACCTTACTGAGTGCCTGACCCACAAGTGTTCATCAATGTTAATTATGATTATTAGTATTAGTAATACTAGGAGTAGTTGCACCTGATAGGGACCCCTAGTTGTTCACTCCGTCAAGAAGAATGTACCTGCTAGGTGGCCAAATGATACCAAACTCAACAGCATTACTATTTTGAGTATCTGGAGTCAGAACACCTGGCTTCAAATCTCTGTTCAGCCACTTGCAAGCTTTGTGACTCTAGGCAAATTACCCAGTCTATCTAAGCATCATTTCCTCGTCTGCAAAATAATGATAATGGCACCTACCTCATGGATGTTGTGAGGATTAAGTGAGATGATCCATGTAAGGAACTTAGCATGATGCTTGGCACAGAGTAAGCCCTCAAATTTTAGTGCCTTTTCCTTTTTTTTTTCTTTTTTTTCTTTTTTATGTTTATTGTTGAGAGAGACATAGTGTGAGTGGGGGAGGGGCAGAGAGAGAGGGAGACAGAATCTGAAGCAGGCTCCAGGTTCTGAGCTGTCAGCACAGAGCCTGCTGCAGGACTCGAACCCATGAACCATGAGATCATGGCCTGAGCTGAAGTGGTACACTTAACCGAATGAGCCACCGAGGTGCCCCACGTTAGTGCCTTTTCTGTTCATTTTCTTCATTTTATCTTTCTTATGCTATTATTCTCATTACCTGACATTTATCCTGTGAATAGTGTCAACATCCTGAAAGGATTGCCTCTGCCAGGCTGCACAGAGGCATCTCAAAATGTGAGGGCTGAGAAACACTTGCAGGTCAAGAGGCCAAGAAAAGGGTATCTAGTTAAAATTATCAGAAGACTATTTTGCTTCAACCAAAAATGACAAGAGTAGGCCAAAGAAAAATTCCTGAGGAAGGTACTAGGGAAACTTCTAAATGCTCACACAAATAGTCAAGGATGTGGCTTATTGCCTCACCTGGAGGTGGGTTTCCCTGCCCTCCAGGCTCCAGTCAGTCCTGAGTCACAGTTGTGTCACCCACTCTTCTCTGCCCAATGCCACTTCCTGAGGCTGGTGAGGATTTTCCTCTAGTTCCTAAAGGCTGTGATGACCTTGTTATTTTATAAGGGCACAGAAGAAGTGTAATATTGTGAAACATAGCTCTAGCCCAGAAAATCAGGGATTTGGCTTCTGGCACTGATTTCAGCCTTGATTTGTCAGCTGACTTCAGGCAAATCATTAACTTTTTGCCATCTTAGTTTCATTAAGTGTAAAGTAGAAGGACTTACGTCTACCCTTCCAAACTCCTTGGGTCATTTCAAAGATTCCATAACACAACATATGCAGCAACCATTTAAAAATTTTAAATACCTTTACATACTTAAAATATGCCTGTATGATATATGCAGGGACTTAGAGAGGAGAAGATCTAATTTCAGCTTTGAAAGCTGCTAATTCTGTAGAATTAATGTAGATCCCTTACTTTCTTCGAGTCTCAATTTCCTCATGAACCCACTCTTTAATAGTGTGTTTTACTGCTTAATTATATTTTCTAATATTTTGTTAAAGATTTTTGCATTTCTATTCATGAAGGATTTTGATCTATCACTTTCTTTTTTTGTACTCTCTGTGTCTGATTTTGGTATCAGGGTAATACCAGTTTTGTACAATGAATTAAGAATGTTTTTTCCTCTTCTGTTTTCTGGAAGAGATTGTGTAGAATTGGTGTTAAATTTTTTTTAAATGCTGGGTAGAAATCTTCAGTGAAACCATAATTTCTGCTTTAATCATCAAACATAACTTACAAATTATGAGGAGAACCTATGTCGATTATATTTACCCATATTTTTCAATACTGTACTCATTCTTCTTTCTTGATATCTCAAGATTTCTTCTTTTACTGTTCCCTTTCTGTTTAGAGAAATTTCTTTAGTCATTATTTTAGGGTACATCTTCTGACAATAAATCCTCTTAGTTTTCCTTCATGTGAGAGTATCTTGATTTTTTTCTTTACCCTGAAGGATCTTTTCACTGCACATAGGAATCTGAGTTGACAGTTATTTTTTTCAAACTTGACAAATATGCCACTTTCTTTTGGCCCCATGAATTCTCATAAGAAATTATCAACCATTAGAGTTGTTTTTCCCACACAAATAAACCATGTTTTTTCTCTTGGGATGCTTGTAATATTTTCTCTTTGCCTCTTCTTTAGTTTCCAGAAGGTTTTTTTTTTTTAAGCTTTATTTTAATTCCAGTTGGTTAACATACAGCGTAATATTAGATTTTGGTGTACAATATACTGAGTCAACACTTTCATACAACACCTGGTGCTTATCATAACAGGTGCACTCCTTAACCCCCATCACCTACTTAGCCCATCCCCCCCACCCACCTCCCTTCTGGCAGTGTGTTCTTTAGAGTTCTCTATAGTTTTTTTTTTTTTTTTCAAGTAAGTGATGAATCACTAAATGCTATACTTGAAACTAATATTACAGTGTATGATAACTAACTGGAATTTAAATAAAATTTGAAAACAGTTTCTGGAAGTTTAATTATGATATGGGTTGGTATGGATTTCTTTGAGTTTATCTCGGGAAACCTCATTCAGCTTCTTGAATATGTAGGTTTATGTCTTTGGTGAAATGTGGGGATTTCTCAACCATCATTTCTTCAATTACTTTTTTTTTTTTTTAAGTTTTTTTTTTTTAAGTTTTTTTTTTTTAACGTTTATTTATTTTTGAGACAGAGAGAGACAGAGCATGAACGGGGGAGGGGCAGAGAGAGAGGGAGACACAGAATCGGAAGCAGGCTCCAGGCTCTGAGCCATCAGTCCAGAGCCCGACGCGGGGCTCGAACTCGCGGACCGCGAGATCGTGACCTGAGCTGAAGTCGGACGCTTAACCGACTGAGCCACCCAGGCGCCCCTTCAATTACTTTTTAAGTTTGGTTTCTTTCTCCTCTCATGAGACTCAACATAAATGTTACATCTTTTGGTATGGCTCCACTGTTCCCTGAGGCTGTATGTATGTATGTATGTATGTATTTTTCGATTTTCTTTTTGTTGTTAAAAATGAATAATTTATATTGTTCTATCTTCCAGTTCACAGATTCTTTTCTCTGTCTTTTCTGCTCAATTTTTGAGCCCATTCACTGAGACTTTTAATCTGAGTTATTGTATTTTTCTATTCTAAAATTTCATTTGGTTCTTTTGTATTTCTTTGCCAAGGCTTTCTATTTTTATTTCATTTGTTTCAATTGTGCTGTAATTGCTCATTGAATAATATGTATTATGGCTGCATTAAAATCTTTGTCAGATAATTGTAATGTCTCTGTCATCTTGGTGTTAGCATCTATTGATTCTTTTTTACATTCAGTTTGAGATCTTCCTGTGTCTTAGTATAATGCCATGATTTTTTAATTGAAAACTGGACATTTTCATATTGCATTGAGACTGAGTCTTTTTCAAATCTTCTGTTTTAATTGGTGCCTTTTTTTTTTTTTTTTTTTTTTTTTTTTTTTTTTTGACAGTTACCTGGCTTTTCTTCAGCAAAGGAAACCTTTGCCCATTACTGCTAAGTAGAAGTAGAAGCTCAGGTTCCCCATATGGCTTCCACTGAAACTTATAACATATAATATATTTAATAAAAAGAAGGCTCTGAAAGGTGTTGGGGGCTCCTTTTTACTGCTGGGAAGTTAGGGCTTCCCATGTGATTTTCAGAAAACATAACTGGTGACATCATTATCAATGGGCAGAAGTGACAGCCTTGATTCTCTACAAGGCTTCCTCTGGTGCCACCCTAGCAGGGCAAAGGAAGAGTGCCTCATTACTGCTGGGTGGGGGTGTTAAGTCCAGATTTCCCAAAGAGTCTTAGTGACACCACAGGAAGAGGTATGTAGGAGCTCTTTATAGGCCAATGGGGATGAAGTCCCTGACTCCTGATTGGCCCTTTCTGACATCACCCTGGTGGAGACATCAGTATGCCTTGTTACAGGATCTCAAGGGTGAAAGTCTAGACTTCCCACTCAGCCTTGGCTGGTGGGGATAGAAGTGAGATGTCAGTTTGTCTGTAGGGTTTGTTTGCAGTAGAATGGTTATTGTCTAAAAGTTTTCTGTTCTGTTAGATTGCTCTTTTCTTTAGCCTTTGGTTAGAGAGAGAGCACTTTTGTTGGGGCTTAATTAGTCTGTCCACTGGCATTTCTGGGTTGCTGGCTTCTTCAGCTCTAAGTCTGGTATATATAAGAAAAAATAAAACCTAGGAAATTTACTACCATGTTGTTCCTCAGATCCCAAGGTTCCTAGCAGATATGGCTAATTCTCTCCACTTTCTGTATTCTTATATTTGCTTAATATACAATGCCCCCAATTTTTATTTGTCTATATTGGGAAGAGTAGGGGAAAGTATGACTATTCCAGCTTCCCAGGAGAGAACCATTCCATTTGTTCTTCTCTAAAATAAAAGTCCCATGAAAATGTTCGAAGATATAACTTATTCATCTATGCTACCCCTTTCACTGAGTTTTTCCTTAACCCAGAGTATTCCTAAAGTGACAGAGATAGAGATCCGCAAGTTCAAAATGTGTTCTTAGGATGTTAATAAATTTCACAAGTAAAGGGGCAGACAAGTTTAGGAAAGGCTTTGCTAAACAGTTGTCTTTACTGCTGATTTCCTTAGGGCTTTTAATGTGTTGGTATGTATTTCGACTTCCCCAGGTAATAGATTCTTGAACAGGGAAATAAATTGATAGGTTTGTAATTTAAGGGGACTAGGAAGGTAGTTGTATACAGAGTAATATAGATAATGAAGTAAATTATAATTTTTAAAAATCTTGCATTAAGTTTGAAATAATCTTTTCACCCCATTCACCAATAGGCAGAAGTATATATTAAAATGTGTGAAAGAAAGTAGACTTAAAAAAATTTTTTTAAAATGTTTATTTATTTTTGAAAGAGAGAGAAAGAGACAGAGCACAAGTAGGAGAGGGGCAGAGAGGGAGGGAGACAGAATTTGAAACAGGCTCCAGGCTCTGAGCTGTCAGCACAGACCTGGATGGTGGGGGGGGAGGGGCTCGAATTCATGAACCGGGAGATCAGGACCAGAGCCGAAGTTGGACACTCAATCGACTGAGGCACCCAGGTGCCCTGAAAGAAAGTAGACTTTAAATTACCTTGTGGGAGGGGCACCTGGGTGGCTCAGTTGGCTAAGCATCCAGCTTCAGCCCAGGTCATGATCTCACAGTTTGTGAGTTCAAGCCCTGTATCGGGCTCTCTGCTGTCAGCACAGAGACCACTTTGGATCCTCTACCCCCTCTCTCTCTGCCCCTTCCCCACTCTTGTGCTTTCCCTCTCTCTCTCTCTCTCTCTCTCTCTCAAAAATAATAAATAAATTTTAAAAATTTAAATTACTTTGTGACAAGATTCTTTCATTAGACCAGCGTGTACCACTCCTGGTTACATTCTCTGCCCCTATCCCTGTCTTTGGAATATGTTGGTAATTTCCACAGATTTATAACACACTTTATGGACTGTAACTCTAAGACATCTCAGTGAACTCTACATATACTTAATGAAATGGAGAAGTTGATGGAATAATGTGGTGACTGAATGGAACTTAAGGGCACATTTTAAGGCCACTTAATGCTGAGTTCCAATTGAAAAATAAACCAAGAGACAATGGAATGCTCTAGTAACCTTGTAGAGAGGCACTATGTCCAGCTTTCTGATAAACTTGTCAGTTTGGGCTCTGACTGCTATAAAGACTTCATTAATAAGACTGCTCAGAAGCAATCCAATGTATTATGTATTTAAAAAATGATTTCTTGCAATGATATGTTTGAATAGACAAACAAAAAAAATAATATGATTTCTTTCTTTTGGTACAGGTTGGAGGGGGGAGGAGAATGCATAAAGTAGAAGAGGAAAAAGAGGACCCCCTAAGGAAGGATGTGGTGAGTTGGTGTAGCTGAAGAAATTCCATGTGAAGGAGATGACAAGTTCCACATTGTCATTGTCCACAAGAGCATCCATTTGTCTGGGCCAAAGATTACACGTTTGTGTTGGAGTGCTATACATGCTCCTTTCTGAGTTCAAAAACATTTTTAAAGCCAAAGAGGACTGTTGGTTCTTTCCCTTAAATTATAGCTTTTGTTTAGCTTATGAACCCACTTGTAAGTATGTTTTCCATACCATCTGGCTCCTGATCTTGCTCTTGTCTAAAATCACAGGCAGAAACCTTGGAAGCAAGCCTTGGGGTGTTTAGAGAGCTCATGGTCATTATGTAGGAGACTTCAAATTTCCTAAAATTCTCTTTAAAGGGATATTAGTAGTTACAAAGGAACATTCCAAAACATTTTAATACAAACCTTTTCATTTTCATTTTTGAATGTTTGATTGTACATTACAATGAACTTCGATATATGTCCTCACCAGCTTCAACAATAACAGCTTTTAGCCGATCTTATTTCTTCTATGCCTCAGTTGACTTCTCTTCCCACCTAGGGCATTTTGAAGCATATCCCAGGCACCATATAATTTCATTTTTAAACATTTCACTATGTATTTCTAAAAAACAAAGGCTTTAAAAAATAACTACAAAACCATTATAATATCTGAAAATAACAATAATTTATTAATTTCATGGATTATCCACCCAATATTAAATTTTCCCTTTTGTCTTATATTTTAATTTTACAGTTTGAATCAGGATTCAAATACTAGCCATACACCTATGTAAGTCTCTTTTAATTTGTATGTTCTTTCTTTCTCTCTTCTCTCCTTCTATGTAAAAAATGGGTTATTTTTCTGATTTTTGCCAGTTGCATCTTTGTGGTGTTGTCTAATATGTTTCTGTATTTTTTGTGAATTGGTAATTGGATCTAGACTTTAAATCTTGGTCAGATTCAGATTTGATTTTTTGATCAAGAGTATTTAATAGGTAGTTTTGTGTATTTTTATCAAGAGATACATGCTATCTGAGTGTCTTTTTTGAGGTTAACAGGGATGGATGAACATTATCTAGATCTATTAATTCATTAGGGTTGCAGAATGGTAATATATTTATTTCATTGACTTAATCTCCTGTGACAATAGACTTACATCCTATTCTTCCTTCTAACAAGAACCAAACCCTATTCATATTTCCTTAGTTACTAAGAACTTCTCAGTTTTTTCACAAATCTTCAAATACAATTTCAAATTAATGTTCATAGACTTTTACCACCTTTCCTTGACACTTCCACATGGGGTTAGAATTAATGTCATGTATTCCTAGACTATAAGAACCAAAGTAATATCTTTCTTCTTAATAACGTGGTATATTAACAAAATGTGATACATTAGTATTTTTAAGTCATAAGAAAACTTTATGAATTATTCATTTCAACTGGTAAGTATCAAAACAACTTATAGGTTATTTGTTGCAGAGTTAGTTGGTATTGTTTTTGAAGTATGATTTAGCAAGATCTCTCTAAATTAAAAATGCAGAAAATCCTATGAACCACTAATTCCACTTATAGGAAATTTATCCCGGAGATAATTCCCATAAATTTCCAAGGATCTATGAAAAAATTCCTCATTATAGTACTACTTATAATTAAAATTTGGGGAGGGGGAACCCTGAATTTCCTTTAGTAGAAGACTGATCACATAGTTTTATAGTCATATGATGAACTACTATGTGATTTTTACAAAATATTAAGTAAATCTCTATTGTACTAATAGAGTTCATAATCTGAGAACTCAGCTTTTGTGGCCAGGCAGGGAATTGATTCTATTATTATGAACTATATATAATTCTACAATTTAAAAAATGATAATGTATTATTTTTTAAATAGGAATAAAATCTAATAAAGTAATCTACAGTTTTAGATAAGATGGAGAAAAAGAGGGGATCTTGGGTGGCTTAGTCAGTTAATCATCTGACTTTGGCTCAGGTCATGATCTCATGGTTTGTGAGCTCGGGCCCCAATTTGGGCAAGCTTAAGCCCTACATGGGTGAGCTCAAGCCCCTCTTCAGGTGAGCATGTGCCCCACTTTGGGTGAGCCCTGCTTCTCTCTCTCTCCCTCCCTCTTTCTCTCTGCCCTTCATTCACTTGCACCCTCTCTCTTTCTCTCTCTAAAAAAAAAAAAGATAGAGAAAAAGAATTTGATGCAACTTCAATATTTCTGTGAGGACATTTAATTTACATGCAGGATCTTATGGTTGGCAAGTCATGGGAAATAGTCTTACTTTTAACCCTGAACATAATTAAACAATGACAGTGGAAAGAAATTAGGAAATTCAGCTCCTTAAATCAATGATCCATGTCAGTTTGAAGGAGCTCAGAGCATGATATATAAGTGATAGACAAGTGAATTCTAGCTGGAGTTGGGGAGACTTGAGCCAGATTTTGGTACATTGGGATAGATGGGACATATGAGATTAGCATTCCAGGCAAAGATGACAAAAATGTAAAGTTGTGTTGGGACAAAGGTGTGCAGAATACTTTGACCGGTGTAAAGGGTTAATGAAGGGGAGAAATACAGGCATGGTTAGAAAGATATATCTGGACCTTGAAATATGTTGTGAGGGTGTGGACTTTATTTTGTAGGCAAGAAGAAGTCCCTGAAAATTTACAGAGTTGATCTGTGGAGGGGAGACTCAGTGAACTTCATTCATAGAGTCAGGGAAGAGTGATTGTTAATCATATTTTATAAGGCTACCGGCATGAAATCAGCCTTGAGACAAGGTTTGAGCAAGAAGAAAAGACCATCCCCTTTCCTATTCTCAACTAGGGCTTTTAACACCTGCCTGGCAAGGGAAAACAGTGAGAGGAAGGTTGTCACCTCTTGCCTTTTGCTTATTTCACTAATTGGCTATCTTAATGAAACTCCATTCTGTCTCTCAGCACCTCTAATCATTGTAAATTTTTCCACTGGAGCAAGGAGAGATATCAGCTGACCACTTTATTCATCAGAGTGACAGTGTTAGCTTTCCACCTTCCTAATGAAATCTGCCAGTCGGCTGTGAAAATAGCAGGAAGCCAGCTATATTTAGCAAAGGAAAGCAACAAGTCTAAGCAGTGTGCAGAGAAGGGGGAAAATAGAAGCACTGAGTCTTATGATTAGCGCAACCAACAGTGCTGCTTACAATTTTCCATATTTTGAAACTGGCAAAAGCAGAGTGTTTTGTTTTTTAAACCAAAGTGAAGCAAGCCTACAGGTTCCTTCATTGTTATATCTAAATAAAATATTTTATTAATTTAAGGAGCAGGGTATTTTTAGATTTCAAAAGAATGACAGAATAATGTACTTTTTGAAATAATCTAGCCACTAAATATAATCATGCTCATATTTAGCACTTTCTTTTTGATTAAAAACATTTCAAATCCAGGAACTGGCAGAAAAAGTATTTTCAATTTCCTCTAAGACTTCGACTCTCCCATAAGCCTGTATTAAATTTTGCTCATTTCTTTGAGTTCCAGCAACTTCACCTGAGTTAAAAGTTTTAGATTGTGTGCCCAAGATTTAATAAGACTTGGAATATAAAACTCTTTTCATGCTTAGAATTCCAGATCCTTAGCACTTCTGACGTAATTTTCCATCACCAATCTGGTATTTCCTGAGACGCATGCATTCTTTGCTTAAACCCATATAGAATTGTGGATGAATTCACTCTTATGAGATCAGTTCTACTCTGATTAAATTTCCCTCTATTGAGCTGAAATCTTCCTTCTAATTTCCACTTATAAGGGCTGCCCTCTGCATAAAATAGACAATGTCTACTCCTAATACATAGTAGCGCTTCAAATTTTTGAAGTCACTGCCACTGTTCCCACGATCTTCTCTTTTACAAAGAGAGCAACCTCATCACCTTCATTCTTCTTCATGCAATTGGCTTTCCAGCCCCTCAAGATACAAGTATTATCTGACTAGAGTATATGTTTAATGGACTAAGATAATTTCTAGTCTTTTAACACATGTCCAACCTTTTGTTCATACTGACTTTATGGTCAACTCATCTTCCTAGGTTTTAAATTAAAGAGCACAATTGTGATATATCTATTAGAGGAAAATATTTCTGATATCTTTCTAGGGCATCTGCTATGTGAATACAAGACTTGTTGCTCAGAGCACCTGGTTGATTCTTTCCATGTGGACTCACATTTGGCACACACAGAAAGTGTTTGCTTAAACCTTCAAAGGGTTGATGTTTCTTCTTCATCTATGGTTGTACTCTGAGTCTCCAAAGTAAATAACTAAATTAAAAAAGAAATTTGAAAGGCTCTTTGTTTACTCCAAGGCCAACACATTGTTAGTTGATTAATTGATTAGTTTGTCTAGCTATTAATATTTTAAAGGATATTTCCGAGTAATTTTAGGTACATACATGCTATATTTAACTGCAAATTATCCTCCCTAGCATTGGGTTTGTTATTTTTCTAATCATTTCCTCTTTGGTGGGCTGCTGTGGTTGACAACTTCAGGAAGTCCTATGAAAACTTGACCAGAGGAGGATAAATTGAAAAAAATCAATATAATAATGGTTAGTCACTAGTTCCATACTGTCACCAAGCCTCCAGATGTCACCAGGGACAATTATTAATAGAAATTATCTTCCTAGAGAATACAAAACACAAACGTTTCTTTAAGACATTCCTACTCTTTAAAAAATTCTAGCAAAAAGTAAGAGCAAAATTTGGCAGACACTATTGGAATAAATCTTGAACTTTTACTTAGAATAGATTTAAATTATATTTGCGTACCATTGGTAATGCTAGTGTTCATTTTAATATGTAAACCTCTCACTTCCTCTGTAACATTTTTCAGTGTTTACATAGTTATAACTGGGTGTTCTGAGCTATCCATCAGGAAAGACTTGTGTCATATTTTAACATGTGTCTAACCTCAAATCCTAAATACACAACTACTATATTTAAAAAGGGAGGGAATTGTGTGGATACTAAATGGATGCCAGAGTGGCATCCACCGACTATAAAATATATAATTCTAATCCAATTTGTAAACAACGGAAGTCATCAGAATTTTCAAACATTTCATTGCCCTATTATGTCCTATGTCCAGCCAAGAGTTGAGCTCAAGTGAACCCAACATACTCAGTAACCCTTTAACTAACTCTTCCCAGCAGGGATTTATCCTAACTTACACAGATTGTGCTAGTCCTTTTCCACAAGGACAACTCTAGAAAGCAGTTGGTGTCAAGTCTTATACTTCACTCTAGAAAGCTCTCCCCTTGCATATTCACTCACAGCAATCTTTCTCTCTCTTGTTTAAGCAACCATACATTCCTCTGTGATATCTCTCATGTTGTCTCAACATATTATTTAACTCAATTTGCTAGTGAAGTTTATATGCATTCATCTTAGTTGCCCAAGCACATGTTAATTTCTTGAGCACTTAACTCTTTTAATCCTCCACTTTTTAGTTTTTAGTTGAGATATTCAACAAATAATTATTGATTTTGCTCTGTCGGGCATTATTTAGATCAGTTTTATTTAACTGTTTTATTATTATTATTTGTATAAAATGCCTTCATAAAAATGCATTTTTGGTATAATACAGTATCATATTCTTCCCTTAGGGAATAATCTTGTTATACCTTTGAGTATAGCAATATAGGGTTTTGTAATTTTAAGAAACTGGTTTTCAGTGTTTTCCTACATCACTTTGGAATACCGCTTCCTGATTTATGAGGGCAAAGCAAGTGGAGAGTACTTGTTTTCATAAGACATTTTCACTCCAAGTGGCAATTCTCAAAAATACCATAATTCTATGATTTGGGGTTCTTGTATTTATTTTAAGTTACTGTTTGGGAAAAGTTCCATATTACAGTAATGACAACTAGGTCTTCTTTTAAGATAAATTTTAGCCATTGTTGGAGGTATTAATGCAAAGTTGCAAATAACTTACCCTTTCCCTACTGCCTAATCTATTTTACATTATCCTTTTCCTTTACATATTATAAAATCATTTGCAAAAAAATAGCTAGATGAGAACTTTAATAGTACTTGAATCTCAGCCCTGGGTAGATGCTACATGTAGTAGAAGAAAAACTTTATGAGGGGCTCCAGCATGGTTATAACATAGCTGAGAAGACAAGATTTATAGGCACATAAAATTATTGAATAAAATTAAAGGCTTAAAATTATAGAACACAGATAAACACATAGTGAATGACATATAAGTATTATATTTTACATTCACATAACTTCTTTCTCCAAGTTTCTCAAGAGAATTCAAAGAGCGAATACTAAGAACTAACAATTATTAACATTTACTATATGTCTTATGTTGAACAAAGGGCCTTGGATGCATTATTTATTTAATCCCCCAAAACAATCTTTCTAGCTGAGTACTATTGTTACTTCTATTTTAAAGGACAGAGCACTGAAGCCTATAAAGGCTAAATCATTTGTTCAAAATCAAAGTGCCCAAGTTTGGACCCAATTTAGGTACTGATTCAAAACCCTTAGGTGCTCTCAATCTCTACCCTCTGTTCTTCAAACTTCAGCTCACAACCAACTCTAGTCTTGAGAATGATTCAGTGGGTCACAAGTATGATGTTAAAAAATAAAATAAAATAAAATAGAAATTAGCATGGTACTTCCCACATAACATTGTTTTGTGAAACGTGTGTGTGTCTGCATGCGCAGGAGCTCGTGTGTGTGTGTGTGTGTGTGTGTGTGTGTGTGTGTAAGTGGACTGGGTCATGATGTGAAATGTAATGCTTACTATGTGTTCGAGGCAAAGAAAAGTTTGAAAAATGCAGCCACACAGCTGTCTCATGGAAATCTTAAATAGGCATATGGAGAAGACAGAAATAGTGATTATTTTTTTAGTTGAGGATTGAAGAAGTTGAGGACCATAGGCCAGGCAGGACTACTTTTTTTTTTATGTTTATTTATTTTTGATGGAGAGAGAGAGACAGAGTGTGAGCGCACGGGGGAGGGGCAGAGAGAGAGGCAGACAGAGGATCCAATGTGGGCTCTGTGCTGACAGCAGAGAGACAGATGTGGGACTTGAATTCATGAACCTGTGAGATCACGACCTGAGCCTAAGTTGGATGCTCAACCGACTGAGCCGCCCAGGTGCCCCCAGGCAGGACTACTTCTTAACATGAAAAATACATGAAACTGGGGAATTCAGTTTGGTTTCATTGGGTGACAGCAATATGCAATGTATGGTACTCGATGGTATGGTGAATACAAAGATATTTACAAATGCCCTAACTTTCCCCACAAGTTTCCAGTCTAGAAGAATAGGTAATATTATTGAGGAGAGCAATGATGAGTAAGAGAGGCATGCTGAATATTGTGAAGAGGCAGAGTGGGTGTCACTTGAGTGATTTATTCTTTTATGGTGTTAGGGATACTTAGAGAATGCATTTATTATAGATCATCTCCTTGCCTGCTTTCTATGGTGTCTGAACTAGTAGCAAAACTTAATGCCTGGGGGAGAGAGAGTTTCCTTTTTGAGGGAAATACAAATGATTTCCAGAGGAGTAATATATCAACTTTGCAGGGTTAGTCTTTAACATGCAAGAATTATCTCAGATTAGCAGGTTTTATTTGACAGCTAGGAGGTGAGATTCCAAATGCCTAGGCATTTATTGGGTGCAGGAGTAAGAATGATTTTTGAATGAAGTGTCACAGGGTACTAGTTATTCAGGGAAATAAGAGAAGACAGAAGCTAAGAAGAGAGGCCAGATTTTGCTTAAGACTGGCATGGGCTAGGGTGGTACATACACCCAAGTGATTAAAAAATAGGCAGAAAGGGAGCAGAATTTGGATGCTCACAAAAGAACTTGCAGTTGGCTGGAACTACTTACCCATCAGTTTCTGTTCCCCTTTGCTCTCCCACCTTTGTTGCAGGCCATGCATTCTCAGCTGAGATGATATTGTGCCCAAGGGGGAGGATTGGTTCTTGGATGGGTAAAAAAAATCATGCTTTATACATGAAGCCTCCCCTACAGGCATTATATATATCAGATATTATGTTATATTATATTATACTTATAACAGGTAAGCTAATATATGGTATATCTGTAACTTTAAATTTTCATGGGAGGGAATTAGGAAAAAATATGTTTAAAAAGTCCCCTTGGGGAAAGCAATAATAAAAAGAAAGTTGAGAAACACTGATGTAGACTGGGGTAATTGGGAAGGCAAAAAACTGAGGAGAAGGTATGGATGAGGAAAGGTTGTAAATTAAAAGTTCAGCTTTACTCTGTATAGAAGAAAAGGAGAAGAGACAGAAAGAAAGGAGCTAGTAAGTAAGTGGGCTTCCAGGAAAATTTTCAGGGGAATATGGCAAAAAAGGGGGGCTGGGGGAGAAGGTACTAGAAAAGAAAAGAATAAAAAAGAAATAGGAAGAGCGAATTTAAGAAGTATTCATGTAGATTGTGAATTGAATTCCCTTTGATGCTGGCCTAAAGAAGCAAATAAGGGTTTGAATTACACCTACTTAGTTTTGACTTTTGATCTTCAGTGGTGACATCAAGAAAGTCAATTCTTTGAGATGAATAATCTGCTCTTTTTCAATTTTGTTTAAATTGTTATGGAAACATGGCTGTCATAGGCTGTCTAGCATCCTTCCAATAATATAATTCCCTAAGTCTATATTATTTAGGAGCCACAACAATTGACTGTGTTTCTTTGAAAGCAGCACCTGAAGAGACTGGGCCTCATGAACCCTGTACTTTATTTGGGTTATGGAGTTCCTTTAATTATCCCAGAAGCCATTTAGACTGCATGGTCTGTAGGGAGTGTGTTTCAGTTCCTTACAGCTGCCTCAAGGGCATTAAACTGTGTTTTGTGCAACTTTAAACACCTATCTACATAAATGCCACCAGTCCAGGGAAGTCCAAAGATCTAGTATCTACAAAGAAACCAGGCATCCTAAGTGTTTTCTTGGCCTTAAGAAGGAGCTATGTCTTCTAATGATAGACAAATGATTCTTCAGAGGTCTTGCTGCAAATCAATGTTATTCTTGGGAAACGAGTAGAAGTCTACCTTGTTCTGTTTATTATCTTAAAACAGTAGGATCCTCCCTCAATGAACAGTACATAGGCCATTTCCCACTGTCAGTGATGGACTCAAAATCATTCATTGTATTGTGAATAAAGTCTTTTGGTTGTCTGGGAAGGTTTACTGCTTTGAACCATAGTGTGAGGACGTGTGTTAATTGCATTACAGTACAAACACCCAGTTGGCTTTCTCAAAAATAATGGCATGCCCCAAAGATCAGAAAGGCATGGAGTTTTTGCATTTAATTAGGAACACAGATGTTCCAGTTCATTTAATAAGGAATGCCTTACCAATGACAAACATCTGAATCACCTGAATCAATTATACCAGTTAAAGGAGTAAAATATGTCTAGAATTAAATGTAAGTGCTTCCTTACTACCTTTTAAAAAATGTAGTAAGAATATTTAATATGAGATCTCCCCTTTTAACCTGAATGTGGGACAGGAAACCATCAAAACCCTAGAGGAGAAAGAAGGAAAAGACCTCTCTGACCTCAGCCGCAGCAATTTCTTACTTGACACATCCCCAAAGGCAAGGGAATTAAAAGCAAAAATGAACTACTGGGACCTTATGAAGATAAAAAGCTTCTGCACAGCAAAGGAAACAACCAACAAAACTAAAAGGCAACCAACAGAATGGGAAAAGATATTTGCAAATAACATATCGGACAAAGGGCTAGTATCCAAAATCTATAAAGAGCTCACCAAACTCCACACCCGAAAAACAAATAACCCAGTGAAGAAATGGGCACAAAACATGAATAGACACTTCTCTAAAGAAGACATCCGGATGGCCAACAGGCACATGAAAAGATGCTCAACGTCGCTCCTCATAAGGGAAATACAAATCAAAACCACACTCAGATATCACCTCACGCCAGTCAGAGTGGCCAAAATGAACAAATCAGGAGACTATAGATGCTGGAGAGGATGTAGAGAAATGGGAACCCTCTTGCACTGTTGGTGGGAATGCAAACTGGTGCAGCCACTCTGGAAAACAGTGTGGAGATTCCTCAGAAAATTAAAAATAGATCTACCCTATGACCCAGCAATAGCACTGCTAGGAATTTACCCAAGAGATACAGGAGTACTGATGCACAGGGGCACTTGTACCCCAATGTTTCTAGCAGCACTCTCAACAATAGCCAAATTATGGAAAGAGCCTAAATGTCCATCAACTGATGAATGGATAAAGAAATTGTGGTTTATATACACAATGGAGTACTACGTGGCAATGAGAAAGAATGAAATATGGCCCTTTGTAGCAACATGGATGGAACTGGAGAGTGTGATGCTAAGTGAAATAAGCCATACAGAGAAAGACAGATACCATATGTTTTCACTCTTATGTGGATCCTGAGAAACTTAACAGAAACCCATGGGGGAGGGGAAGGAAAAAAAAAAAGAGGTTAGAGTAGAAGAGATCCAAAGCATAAGAGACTCTTAAAAACTGAGAACAAACTGAGGGTTGATGGGGGGTGGGAGGGAGGGGAGGGTGGGTGATGGGTAGTGAGGAGGGCACCTTTTGGGATGAGCACTGGGTGTTGTATGGAAACCAATTTGACAATAAACTTCATATATTGGGGAAAAAAAGAGATCTCCCCTTTTAAACACATTTTTAAGTGTACAATATAGTGTTGATAACAACAGGCACAATGTTGTAGAGCAGATCTCTAGAACTTACCTTGCATAACTAAAACTTTATACCCATCAAAGAGCAAGTCTCCATGTCCCCCTTCCCCTGGCCTCTGGCAAGCCACCATTCTTTTCTGCTTCTATGAGGTTTTTAGGCTCTGTTAGATACCTCATGTAAGTGAACTCCTTACTACCCTTAAGGTGGCATGTGTGTGGTAAATGAATGAGAGCTATAAGAGGAAAAATTGAGCAATATAATGGTCAAGGGCAGGCGGGCATTTCCCAGATGTAGCTTGGAAACGTTCCAAATTGTATAGTAAAAGATAAATAATGTTTTTTTGTAAATTCCTTGTTCCCAGTTGTGAGCTGTCTGATGTGATCATGACCTTGTCAGCAAATTCTATTTTCATTGTGACTGGAACATCTTTTACCTCATGCTCACTTTGGGGAAATCTTAGTCCTTACTGTTCTAATTTCTTCCTTCACTAATTTGCCTTCTTCTCTTTTGTCTGAGAAGCTTCATGGAAAGTTCAACTCATTGGTCTAAGAGTTTCTTCCTCAAGGTCATTCTAAATGCTATTGTATTATATAAATTTTATTATAGCAATTGCTATTTCCCCTACAAAAAAAATATTGTTATGTATTGCTTAGACCTAAGTTGTGAGGTAATATCACTGGCACAACCTCAATTCAATATTAATATTAATATGAATGAAGTAGTGACAGAAGAATTCTGTAGAAGTAGAAAGAATATCTGATATTTCAAAAATGGATTTTATGATAGCCTCACTTTCTCTTAATACTATTAAATGGTTAATACCAGTTAAAGTTTGTTTTGTTTTGAAACTCTTTCTGGGCGCCTGGGTGACGCTGGTTAAGCTTCTGACTTTGGCTCAGATCTCGCAGTTTGTGAGTTCAAGCCCTGCATCAGGCTCTGTGCTGACAGTTCAGAGCCTGGAGCCTGATCTGGATCTGTGTCTCCCTCTCTCTCTCCCCCACCCCCACTCACACTCTTTCTCTCTCTGTCTCTCAAAAAAGAATAAACGTTAAAAAAAAAAGAGCGTGAAACTCTTTCAAGAATTTCAGAAAATAGGGGCACCTGGGTGGCTCAGTCAGCTGAGCATCCAACTTTGGCTTAAGTCATGATCTCACAGTTTGTTGGAGGCCTGCATTGGGCCTGCTTGATGTCAGCCCAGAGCTCACTTCAGATCCTCTATACCCCTCTCTCTCTCTGCCCCTCCCCCACTCGTGCGCGTGCGCGCGCTGCTGCGCGCGCGCGCGCGCGCTCTCTCTCATAAAAAACCATTAAAAAGAGAACTTGAGAAAATATCTCCAAATGACTTAACTAAATCTGTGATATACCATAAATGGCCCTAGAAATTAATGAATTAGAAACATAGTAACTTCACTATAATACTCCCACCACTGGCATATACTAGATTTGAGTTTAATAGTGTAAATTATCCTACACTATAATAGTTAGGAAAGTTCATCATGATTAAGATTTACATTTAAAATTGGCTGCATTTGTGGAGGAGGGGAGAAGGGAATATTTATATATAGTTTCTACACATTTTTCTCCAGCTATGATATGTAACTAAGCTCTATTCAATATATAATTAGTCCCATGATTAGTGCTATAATAAAGAATACAGCAGATACACAAGAACTAAGAACTAAGTGTGCCTCCTCCTCCCTCCCACCCCCCCCCCCCCCAGGAGAAAAGTATCATTGAAAAGATAAGATAACACTCATAGGAAACTGCATTGCCATCAGGGAATTAAAGAAACTTAGTTTCACAGCTAGTATACTCCTTAAATCACTCGTGTGTATTTTAGCAAAAACCTAGAACATGATGAGAATATAAATTACCTTAGGTTGTTTAATAGCCAGTATTTTTGCGGTTGTCTGTTGTATTAGACATGACAGCCACAGGAAGCATAGGAAATGGGGTAGGACTGAGAGTGGGTAGGGGTGATGCTAGTTTTGTCCCACTGTGTTTCCATGAAATTTTGTATAAAGTGGCCTTTAGAATGTTTACTAAAACCCACCCAAAGTGGAAATGTTGCTGTTTTATCAGAACTTGAGGTAAAATAAACTTCCCCGTGCTGGACTTACTGGCCTGCCTCAGTAAGGCAGCTGGGAAGGTGCTTTCCCCAGGTAGTTCCTTGCCTCTCACCCCATGGGAGAGGTCTTGCTTTTTGGTGCTTTAGCCAGTACACCTCCTCTTTGCATCCTGAATCTTTTTATTCTTTTACAAGGAACCAAAGATTAAAAATACATGAAGTTTTATATCTAAAGGAGGAGGTAAAGACAAAGTCTGTAACTTTTACTTGCATCAGTGGAAGCTGATAGTATCCGAAGAGCAGTGATCTACAGGGCTGGCTGCATGGACTGGTGGGCTCCCTGGGTGAGTGACCTGTGCTGCCACATAGACTCAGAAGGGACCTCACTTGGTTTCATAGTCTGTTGATGCCATCTTTAAATTCATGATTGTCTTTGAACTGGTGTTTTCCAGGAAAGCATGTGCTTGAGCAGCTTTATAATTTAATACCTTTAACAGCATCTTCCCCCTGCTTTCTGGGCAAGAGGCCCTGCATTTTCATTTGTACAAATTATGTAACTGCTTTTGTCTCTTTGGGGTATTCTATGGTCTTTTTATTCTACTAATAACAGCACGCCTTTAGAGAATTTTCTCCTATAAGTAGTTAGGTTCATCTATTAAACTTATAACGTTTTGTTGCAAACCTTCTTGAGACCACACTATAGAGTCAGTTTATGAGAATCATTGATCTAGTCTGTTTGGGCCGCTATAACAAAAGTACCATAGACTGGTGGCTAAACAGCAAATGTTTATTTACCACAGTTCTGGAGGACAGGAAGTCCAACGTCAAGGCACCAACAGATTCAGTGTCTGCTGACAGCCTGCTTCTTGGTTCATAGAGAGCTGTCTTCCTATAACTTCACATGGGGGGAGGGACAAGGTAGTTCTCTAGGCTTTCATTTATAAAGGCACTAAATCTTGATCATGAGGGCTCTGTCTTTATGATCAAATCACCTCTTAAAGGCCCCACCTCCAAAAACCATCTTATTGAGGGTTAGGTTTTAACATATGAATCTGGGGGGTACACATTCAGTTTATGGAAATCATGAAAAGGTGTTAACTGTTATTAGTATCAGTATTAGTAATTCTAAAATCAAGACTACTTAAAAAAATGAAGATGTGCTAGTCAAATGTAGTTGTCATGGATACTGAAGGTATTTCTAAAGATTTTCACAAATGTGGCATGACTTCCTTAGAGAACTACAAGGAAATTTTACTTGGATATGTAAATTCTGATAATTTTTTAAAAATCGGTCTTGTTAATATAATTATTAGTTATAATTGTAAAACAATTATCTGTAGAACTAGAATAAGCTGAAATCTTGCTATCTGATGTTACATCTTAATACAAAGAAAATTTTCTATAGACTTGTTTTGGGTAAATGATCTAGTTTAAGAATGTGAAACCCCTGGCAACTAACATTATCAACTCAGGATAACCTCAACTACAGAGAAAAAGGTCCATATTTAGCTAATTCAAAATTGCACATATATATTACCTCTGATTACAAGGACACAATATGCTTAAGTAGCAGGATGAGCTTTCGAGAAGTCAATTATAAATGCTCACCTATAATGTTGTGAACTTACTGAGAGAGAGTAAAAGCTTATCTGTGCCATGCTACCTACACCACAAACCTTCTTCCCACCCCCACTCCCCAAAAAAGAGAAAGTAGGAGTTTCTAAGACTCGAATTTCTTGAGCTTTATTATGCGTAAGGAATATCTGATAAGCCTTCAAAAATGCAAACTTCCTGTGTGGACCAACAGAGATCCCGGTTCTTTTGATCTGCAGTGAGACCCAGGAATTAGTAATATTAATTCCTAGAAATATTTTCTTTATTTGCCTAAGTTTCTTCTGACTTCCCTGGCTGCTTCTTGTTGGCATTTTTTGCTGGTTCCTCCTCAGTTCTCCTACATCTAAAGTTTAGTGTGACCAAAAGTTCCAACCTGTTCTTACACTGCTTTTCTTTCTATTTTACTCACTCTCTTAATGATCTTATCCAGTCTTATGACTTCCAAACTGTCCATATGCTGATGACTCCCAAATTTATATCCCTAGACTGATATTTCATAAATCTCAGAGATTGAGTGTCCATCTACTGCCATGACATTGCCTTTTGGGTGTCTAATAGGTATTGTCCTTATTTCAGCTGTACCAGAAGGGATTTGAATACTAACAGATTTTTTGGTGTTGCATTTTTGTTGTTATGTTTTATTTTAGAGAGGTGAGATAAAGGTAAAGAAATGGGGAAGTGAGACAAAGAAATGAAGAAATCTAATAAAGGATTCATTATCAAACCAACTACCCTCTGGGCAAGTGGAGTGCTGGGAGAATTCTGGGGACCAGTATAAAACACAAACATCATTTATTCCAGCCAAGGGGTGAGGGAGCTCAGGTATTTATATCCCGAATCCTGTCAGTTACTGGTTGACACCTGCTCTGGAGAATATTAATTTCCTAGCATGTCCAGCCACTTTTTGTGGTAATTTCTTCCCTAAGGAAAGAAAGAAAAAACCAAAAAACCTCAAGGCAACCTGGCTATATGTGTACGTGACAATATCCCTCACGACCTTGTAACATGAGACCACTTAATCAGACTACATGTTTGTGTGTGACCATATATGGAAGATAAAAAAAATAAAAATTGCAGAAAAAACTAGCCATGTGGCATTCAGGGCTCAGTTCTTCAGGTACGAACCCAACTGAGCAGTAGTACCAGCTCAAATAAAGTTGCTTCCTGGAAAGAAAAGCCTCAGTGTCATGACTCTCTGTGCAAGACTTCTGCTACAGTAAAGCAGATTCCTGTGGCAAAGGAATGTTGTGTTCAGGAAAAGATGTAAAGTTCTGGAATTGAAAGTTGGGCAGGCATGCAGTGGAGTGGACAAGAGGACATAAACTACTTCTGCCACAGATACTTCAAACTCAATTCATCATCTGATATTCACTATTCCAAACCTGCTCTTCCAACAGAATTCCCCATCTCAGAAGTGCAGCTCCATTTTTCGGTTGCTTGGGCTAAAGACCTTAGAGTCATTGTTGAGTCTTTTCTGTCTTTCATCTTCCAGATCCCATCAACTAGCAAATTCTGTCCTCTCTACTTTCAGAATACACACTGAATCCAAATACTTCACTCACTACTGCTCCAAGCCATTATCACCTCTTGTCTAGATTGTCCCAATAGCCTCCTAACCTGTCTCACTGCTTCTGCCTTTTCACCAGTCTCTACCCAACAGCCAAGCAATCGTTTTAAAACGTAGGTCCCAGTGATGGTGCTTTGCTGCTCACTCTGATGGCTTTCCATTCCACTCAGAGTGGAAGCCAAAGTACTTTCTATGAGCTATACAATGTTATATTTTGGCACTTTCCTGCTCCAACTTCATTATCTCTCTGACCTCATCTCTTACTCTGACTACTGTCTTTTCACCAGCCGTATAAGTCATATTTGATGTTCCTCAAACATGCTAGGCAAGCACAATCCTGCTTTGTAGGATTTGTAGCACAAATCCTTTGTATTTGCTGTTCCCTCTGCCAGCAGTGTTCATCTCAGCTTACTTCCTGACTTCCTTCATTTTTTTAGTCAAAAGTTACTTTTTCATCAAGAATTTTCCTTACTACTCTAATGTAAAATGTTACTTTTCCCACATATTCCTAACCTTCCTTCCTGATTTAGTTTTTCTCTTAGTATTTATCACTATAGAGCATACTATACATTTTTATCTATTTAACTTATTTATGTCCTGTATCTACCCTAGATCTTAGGCTCCTAAAGGCAGGATTTTTCGCTTACCATCAATGTCTGGTATCTTTTTGGCTCTCGATAAATATTTGTTGAATAAATGAATGAAATTCATACTGCTATACTTTTTTACATTAAAAAATTGTTAATTGAAATATAACTAACATACAGTTCTTTGTTAGTTTCAAGTGTACAAGCAAGGATTCTTTCAACATTTCTGTACATGATTCAGTGCTCAACACAGTAAGTGTAGTCTTAATCCTCTTTATGTATTTTACCTATCCCCGCACCCACTTCCCCTCTGGTAACCACTAGTTTGTTCTCTGTATATAAAAGTCCTTTCTAATTTGTTTACCTTCTTTTTCTTTGTTCATTTGTTTCATTTCTAAAATTCCACGTAAGAGTGATATTATATGGTATTTGTCTTTCTTTGTCTGAGTTATTTAACTAAGCATAATACCCTTTATGCCCATTATGTTGTCACATGATGAGTAATATTCCATTGTATGTACATATCACATCCTCTTTATCCATTCATCTATCAGTGAATGCTTAGGTTGCTTCCATATCTTGGCTATTATATATAATGCCACAGCAAACACAGGGGTATATATATCCTTTCAAATTAGTGTTTCCATTTCTTTGGGTAAATATCCAGTAGTGGAATTACTGGATCATGTGGTAATTCTATTTTTAATTTTGTGAGAAAATTCTATACTGCTTTCCACGCTGGTTGTACCAATTGCATTCCCACCAACAGTGCTTGAGAGTTCTTTTTTCTCCACATCCTCATCAACACTTGTTATTTCTTGTCTTTTGATTTAGCCATTTTCTTGTCTGTTTGATTTTAGTAAAGTGATTTGATTTGCATTTCTCTGATGGTTAGTGATGTTGAGCATCTTTTCATTTGTCTGTTGGCCATCTGTATGTCTTTCTTGAAAAACTGTCTACTCAATTCCTCTACCCAGTTTTAATTGGATTATCTGGGTGGAATTTTGTTTTTGTTTTTGTTTTTTGGTTTTGTTTTTGGTGTTGAGTTATATGAGTTCTTTATATATTTTGGATATTAACCCAGATATATTAATCAGATACATCACTTGCAAATATCTTCTCCCATTCAGTAGGTTATCTTTTTGTCTTGTTGATGGTTTCCTTTGCTATGCAAAAGCTTTTTATTTTGGTGTCATCCCAACAGTTTATTTTTGCTTTTGTTTCCCCTGCCTTAGAAAACATATCTAGAAAAATGTCACAAAGCTTGATGTCAAAGAGATTACTGCCTGTATTCTCTTCTAGGAGTTTTATGGTTTCAGGTCTCACATTTAAGAATTTAATCCATTTTGAGTTTATTTTTGTGTATGGTGTAAGGAAATGGACCAGGTTCATTCTTTTATATGTAGTTGTCCAGTTTTCCCAGAACCATTTGTTGAAGACATTGTCTTTTCCTCATTGTATATTCTTGCCTCTTTTGTCATAAATTAATTGACCATGTAAGTGTGGATTTATTTCTGGACTCTATTCAGTCCCATTGATCTGTGTGTGTATTTTTGTGCTGGTACCATACTGTTTTGATTACTATAGCTTTGTAGTGTGTCTTGAAATCTGAGATGGTGATACCTCCGACTTTGTTCTTTCTCAAGATTGCTTTGTGGTTCCATACAAATTTTAGTATTCCTTGTTTTAGTTCTGTGAAAAATGCTATTGGTATTTTAATAAAGATGCATTAAATCTGTAGATATCTTTGGGTAGAATGGACATTTTAACAATTTGGTTCTTCAAATCCATGAGCATGGAATATCTTTCCATTGGTTTGTGTCATCTTCAATTTCTCTCATCAATGTTTTATAGTTTTCAGAGTACAGTTCTTTCACCTCCTTGGTTAGGTTTATTCCTAAGGATTTTGTTCTTTTTGGTACAAGTGCAAGTGAGATTGTTTTCTTCATTTCTTTTTCTGCTATTTCATTATTAGTGCATGGAAATGCAACAGGTTTCTGTATATCAATTTTGTATCCTGTAACCTGATTTCATTAGTCAGTTCTAGTAGTCTTTTGGTGGCATCTTTAGGGTTTTCTATATATGGTATCATGTCATCTGCAGATAGTAAAAGTTTTACTTGTTTCTTACCAATTTTGATGCCCTTTATTTCTTTTACTTATCTGATTGCTGTGGCTAGAACTTCCAGTACAATGCTGAATAAAAGTAGTGAGAGTAGACATCCTTGTCTTATTCCTGATCTTAGAAGAATTCTCGGTTTTCACCTTTTAATATGACATTAGCTGTGGGTTTTTCACATATGGCGTGTATTATGTTGAGGTATATTCTCTCTAGTCCTACTTTGTTTAGAGTTTTTTAATTGTGAGTAGATTTTGTACTTTGCCAAATGCTTTTTCTGTATCCAGTGAGATTATCATATGGTTTTTGTCCTTTTATTCAAGTCTGAATCATAAAGCCTTTCAAAATTAATTTATACATAGTATTGGACTATAGGAAGAGAAAGCCATTTCTCCATGGCAAAAAAATTATTTACTAAGACAGTAGACAGAGGTTGGCATAGCTTGGTATAATATTCATGGTGGCACAAGTTGGCACACTCTTTTCGAGGCTGATGAAAAATGGCTACAATATTTCCCCCTTTTTAACCACAACATCAGTTAGTTCGGTAGTTGTTACTTGAGAAGTTGTGTGTCTCAGGGCTTGACTTTGTGATTTGCTTTTGCCAATGAGTCATTAGCAACCATGAGGCAAGCAGGGCATTGGAAAGGGCTTACATGTAAGATTATCAGGAGAATGAGGCAGAGGTAGCCTGCTGGAGGATATAGGGCCATGAGAAAGAGAACTGAGCAATATTGCCTGCCAAATACCAGACACATGAATGAGTCTGTGCTAGATTATCCAACCCTAAGCCACAAGCCAGCTTACCACAGTGACATGAGAGAACCCAGAAGAAAGCAGTTGAGCAGTCCAGTCTAAAAGAGGCACCTAGCCAAACCAAAGGTCTATGAGCTAAATAAAATGGTTGTTGTTTTGAGCCCATAAGTTTTAAGGTGGTTGATGATATCTATTGATATATTTTCTTGATGAATCAAATCTACATGTTTTTTCACAGTTTTCAGTTTTCATTTGGTTCCTATCATTTATTTATTTCACATTCCTAGAGGGGTCTCTACTCAAGAGTATATGTTCCTAATTCCTTTCCAAATATTTAAGAATTAAGCCCTACTCTTAGTATTTGATGTATACATCCTATCCCTTCCCCATCTAAATCACATGATATGACTTATTTAAGCATTTGCTGACAGCAATAAATTGTAATTAAATAAAGAAGATTAGCTTAATATATTCCATGTATATAACCTATAAAAATAGTCAAGTTATTTAGGCTGCTTCCTATAATAAGTATGCTTGGTACCATATAGTGAATGACCTACGTCAATTCAGTTAGTTATAATTTTCAAGTTTTTCTAAGTACTGATAGTCTCCAATAGCTAGGAGTGGCTGGGAGTTACAGGACTCCTTCTCCAGAAACTTGTTACCATAGTACTATATTACAGGGAAAACAATCTAAGATAGAATTCGCCACATATTTAAGCATTTATTAGCAACCAGACAAAAACAACCAAGGTATAAGAACACCTCATTGTATGTCCTTTTAGGCTTTCCAAAAAGTACCTCACATGAAAATTGACTCCTAGGCAAATGCAATGACATTTTCATGACAGGTTCAGCCTACTTTCTAGTTAGATCAGGAAAAAAAATCCTCCATTAACTGGGAAGTTTACTCTAGACCTTAAGAAGAATAAGGCTATTTGGGTGTATCACATTCTTTCACTCTGTTCACTTGGAAAAGAGGTACTTGTATGATCTTTCTAGCTTGCTTTATGTTTTTGTGGTTTATCCTGTTGGGAGTTCACTCAGCTTTACGAATCTGTAGGTTTGTCTTTTGCTAAATTTGAAAAGTTTTTAACCATTATTTCTTCATGTACTTTTCCAGCCCTGCCCTCTTTTTCCTCTCCTTCTTGGACTTCCATGACACAAATGTCAGATCTTTTAATATAGTCCCACTGGTCCCTGAGACTCTGTTTTTGTCTTGTTTTGTTTTGCTTTTTTAGCCTATTTTCTCTTTGTATTGAGATTGGGTAATTTCTATTTAATTCACTGGTTCTTAATTCAGTGAATTAAGTAATTAATTCACTGGTTCACTGATTCTTTTCTTTGTCCCTTCCAAACTTGTATTGAACTCATCCACTGAGTTTTTTTCAGTTATTATATTTTTCAGTTCTAAAATTTCCATTTGTTTCTTTATATTTCTGTTTCTTTTCTGAGACTTTCTTTCATTTGTTTGGAAAATGTTTATAAATTGCTCATTGAAGAATTTTATGATGGTTGCTATTTAAGATTATTTGTTAGGTAATGATAACATCTTTGTCATCTGTATGTTGGCATCTACTGATTGTCTTCTTTCATTCAATTCGAGATCTTCCTGTTTCTTTGTATGATGAGTGATTTTCAGTTGAGTCCTGGATAGTAAATTTTATAATAAATTATGAGACTCTGGATCTCATTTAACTTCTGTTTTAGGTGACTTTCAATGACTCCACTCCAACAGAGGAGGGGTATGCTCTGACTCATCAGGGCCAGGTGAAGGTAGAAGCCCGGGTTTCCTACATGGGTTCTGTTAACATCTAGTGTGTGTGTGTGTGTGTGTGTGTGTGTGTGCGCGCCCGCGCACTGCGCGTGCGCGCTCACGCATGTGTGTGTCTCCACATTACTCCAGGCAATGAGATTTATGGTTTCCTATGTGTTCCCCACTGGCACCATAGGTAGGTGGCATCATTACCACTAGGTAGTGGAGAAAGTCCTAACTCTCCACTAGATGTTCTCAGACAACACTTCATTAGAGAGATGCTGGATCCATTCTTCCCACATGGTCTCCAGTGATACCAAAGGGGAAGCTCCTCACAGGCTGGCTGAAGTGAAAGTCTCAGTTTCCTTCTTAGCTTTCTCTGACACCATGCCAGTAGTGAGGGTGGGGGGCATGGGGCACCTTGTTATAGACTCTCCAGGGGGGACTTGGCTCCCCACTCAGCCTTGGCTTGCATCGGTGGGAATGGGGCCACAGGTTTTTCTGTGGTGTTTGGCGAAGTAGAGTAATTATTATATAAAATGTTTAGTCTCACTAGATTGCCCCATTCCTGTTTCTTTGACTAGAGAGTGCAGGCTTTTGTTAGGGTTTATTTTTTATTTTTTGTCTACTATGGTTGGCATTTTTGGGTTGCCAATATCTCCAGCTCCAAGTCTGAGATACAGGAGGCAAAAAATATATAACCCAAGGAACTTAAAACCTGTCATTCCTTGGATTCCATGGTTCCTGGCCAGTCTACCTAATTCTCTCCACTCTTCAGAGTTTTGTTTGGTTTGTTTTACATATATATCCAGGGATTTTAAGTTGTACTAAATGGGAGGAATAGGGGAAAGTACCTGTACTCCATCTTCTCAGAAGTGAAAATCATCTATTATTACTTTTAATAGTTTTAGTAGTTTTACTAAACTACTAGTTTAGTAGTTTACTAAAACTTTTAGTAGTTTTAGGCTCACAGCACAATTGAGAGGAAGGTGCATTGCCTCCTCCATTATCTCCCAGTATCAAAATGGCACATTTGTTACCAAGAATGAATTTACATTGACACATCATAATCACTCAAAGTCCATAGTTTACCTTTGGGTTCACCCTTGGTGTTGTACATTTCAGTGGGTGTTGACAAATGCATGATGACATATATCCATAATTATAACATCATATAGAGTATTTTCACTGCCCTAAAAATCCTGTTTGTTCTGCATATCCATCCCTCTCCTCCGTTGATCTTTTTATTGTTTCCATAGTTTTGCCTTTTCTACAATGTCATATAACTGGGATCATATAATATGTAGCCATTTCAGATTGGCTTCTTTCACTTAGTAATATGAACTTAAGTTTCCTGCATATCTTTTCATGGCTTGATAGCTCATTTCTTTTTAGTGATAAATAATATTATATTGTCTGGGTGTAATACCACTTATTTATTCATTCACCTACTGAAGGACATTTTGGTTGTTTCCGAGTTTTGGCAATTATGAATAAAGCTGCTATCAACATCCCTGGCTTTTGTGTTTGGGCAAACACCAAAGAGAGTGATTGCTGGCTGATATAATGAGTACATTTAATTTCATAAGATACTGCCAAATTGTCTTCCAAAGTGGCTGTACCATTTTGCATTTCTGTCAGCAGTATATATGAGAATTCCTGTAGCTCCACATCCTGGCCAGCATTTGGTATTGTCAGTGTTCCAAATGTTGGCCATTTGGCCATTCTATTTGGTGTGTGGTGGTATTTCATTGTTTTAATTCTCATTTCTTAATGCCTTATGGTATGGAACATCTTTTCATATGCTTATTTTCCACTTTTATATCTTCCTTGGTGAAGACTCTATTAAGATCTTTGTCACTATTCTGATTTTGCTATTCTATTTTTTTTTTTTTTTTTTTTTTTTTTTTTTGCCAATCTAATCTTAATAGCATTACTGGTTTTATGGATTTAGAAAATGCTGAAGAGCTCACGGGAGCCAATATTAACATGCAACAAGGGCACTATCCTAGCCTCTGCCTTGTTCAAAATTCCTACAAATAGCTGAGATGAATGTTAAAAGGTAATAATATATTTGTGTAAAGACCAAGGGCAAGTGGCCCCATAGATGGGCCATGAAGATTATTTTTAGTTAAAATATAATCAAGACCCAGCAGAATCAGGAAAAAGTCTTTACTTCCCCCTCAACTGCCTAAAAAGAATTTAGATAGAGGACCTGTTTCAGGAAGAGAGCTATCACCATAGATAACTACAATATGTTATGAACTAGGTATGGTAGATAGGGAGTAACCTAGGTATGCCTGTTTGATCAAAGTCCTTCTTGTCCCATTGTTTCTCAATGATCCAGCAAACATTTGTTTACCAAACATTTACTCTTTTTCATCTTCATGTGAATTGCATTCCTTCCCTTTGAAGTCCCAGATCCCTACCCCCATACCTCAGGTTGCCTGACTGTCTTTGGAATTTCCATGTCTGTGTGGATTCCTCATGCATATGAAATTAAATTTGACTTTCTGCTGTCAATGTGATCTTAGTCCAGCTAGAAGGACCTTTGAAGGGGACAGGAAATTCTTGCTCCTGAACATTTGCATCTAAAAGAACTGTCAGTCATAGTTAATCATAAAAATAAGATTCAAAAAATGTTGATAAAATAGTTATCATAAATACTACACAATGCATTTTGATTCAGAAAATAAATTACATAATATAGTATAAAGGGCAATACTGGTCTAATATTGGTTCTTATGGAAAAAGCAAACAACAAACAGGAGGGTAGTACATGATTAGAAATTAAATAAGAAGCAAAAGAAACCAGTATGAAATCAGCTTGTATTCTGGGACAAGCACTGACATAGGCATCTTGTATATGCTACAGAATCTATATTAACAGGAGTGGCCAGAATAAAGGAGGTCATTGTCACATTGTATGCTGAGATGTGTGGATGCCATGTGGGCATTGTGCCCAACTAATTGGAGATGACAAACATGGTGACAGGTCACATGAAAGGTAATTGAAAAAATGTTTAAGTAATTGAGGAAAAAGGGTAGAGAACATGAAAGATGCCTTGTAGAAAAAAGAATGAATCATGTTGCCTAAAACTAGAAGTGCAAGGTGGTGAGTTCTTTGTTAGTTTAATTATTTAAACAATGGCAAAATGACCAACTATCAGAGATAAAAGAAAGTAATCCTGCTTTTGGTAAGCACTAGGATAGATGACCTCTCAGGTCATTCCTTCCAGGGAATTCTAGGCCCAGTTGGAAAGAGAATGGCAAAGTGTTAGGAACTTGAGCCTCACAAAACAGAGCACAGCTGGTCTTTGACTTTAATGAGATCCAGACATTAGTAAGAAACAAAAGAGATATTTTTGTTAAGATAAATTCCAGCTATTATCTTAGGAAGCAAGAATTTCAGGGTTTTATAGGAGAGATGTGTGCAAATGAAAGCTAGATTAAAAGTTTCCAGGGGGATTATTATTCATACAAAAGAGCCCTTGTTTTTTGATTATGATATTCAAAGGCAATGGGATATGAGCATTATTAAAGAGAGGCACCTCCTTGTGTATTTTAAAAAATAACTTACTGTGGGGAGATGTCTGCAAATTTAAACATGAATGAGAAGATAAAAGACTCTTTCTCTCAAGGGTTCTGCTTAATTTTATAATCAAAGTGCTTAAAAAAAGGTGAATGAGGTTGCCATCTAGTGACTGCTTTCTGGTTTTCAAATTTAGAGGCTCTTGATTCTCAAACCTGGCTGTCTGTTAATTAGTATCACCTAGGAGTTTTCTTCAACTATGGATTGATTCCTGACATCCACCTGAGACTGGAATCAGACTCTTTGGAGATGGGCCTCCAGAGATTCTGCTTTATCTTAAAGATCTTCAGATGATTACTTTGGACCTAGTCTACCACCAGGGTTTGGCATTAACTGACCTGGGGGCATATTGTGTATGGAATGAAGTGTTGCACAGGCAAATTTATGTGAAGTGAAGTATTTACCTACCTGCTCTAAACACCTGGTTTTAGGCATATGCAACTTGATATTGCATCTTTGTATCTGTGCTACTAAAATAGGTTTGCCACTGCTAGAATTTACCTTCCTGTTAATGCCCCAAGATATATATTCAAAGATGTTTACTCTAATACTGGTTTTAATAATGATTAAACTAAGAACTATGTACATGTTCATCAATAGGGTTTGGTTAAAAAAATGACAGTAAATACAAGCACTGAAATTATATGCAACTACATAAAAAGAATAAGGTAGTTCTATATATGCTGAAACCCCAAATGTAGTATGTGAAAAAAAGCAGCTGTAGTTTCAGCAAAGAGGTGATTCTGAGTCAATAGTCTGGAGTCAATCTTAGAAACACTGCATTAGTGACTAGTATTTGTGATATAAGGCCATGGATGGGACCTGAGGATTTTCAATTCAAATTTTTTTTAATGTTTATTTATTTTTGAGAGAGAGAGAACATGAGCAAGGGAGGGACAGAGAGAGAGAGAGAGAGAGAAAGAGAGAGATTGAGAAAGAGGGAGACACAGAATCTGAAACAGATTTCAGGCTCTGAGCTGTCAACACAGCTCAACACAGAGCCCTATGTGAGGCTCAAACTCAGGAACAGTGAGATCATGACATGAGCTGAAGTCAGAGGATTAACCGATTGAGCTGCCCAGGTGCCCCAGAATTTTCATTTTTAAAAACATATTCCTCAAGTGATCCTAATACAACCAAAGTTTGGAATCACCACCATGAGCATCTTACCAGTGACCCTCAAATCAGCTTCCTGGGTCTCCTCCAGGTCTGTGGCCAGTCCAGATCTTCCTCTATATATATATATATTTTTTAAATGTTTTTATTTTTATAAAATAAAACAAATGTTTTTATTTTTATATATTTTAAATATATTTTATTTATTTTTGAGACACAGAGAGACAGAGCATGAGCAGGGGAGTGGCAGAGAGAGAGGGAGACACAGAATCCAAAGCAGGCTCCAGGCTCTGAGCTGTCAGCACAGAGCCCGATGCAGGGCTCAAACTCATGAAGTGTGAGATCATGACCTGAGCTGAAGTCGGACGCTTAACCGACTGAGCCACCCAGGTGCCCCAATCTTCCTCTATATTAATATGGCATTGTGGGAATGGTTTCAGTCTATACTGATGAGATAGCATGTCTTGTGGATTATCTCTATCAACAAATAATGAAAATAAGATTTAAAGTCAACTTACAGGGGCACCTAGGTGGCTCAGTAGGTTGAGCATCCAACTTCAGCTCAGGTCACAGTCTTGCAGTTCATGGCTTCAAGCCCCACATCGGGCTGGCTGCTCTCAGCGCAGAGCCCACTTTAGATCCTCTGCCCCTTTCTCTCTACCCCTCCCTGGCTTGTGCTCTCTCAAAAATAAATAAAAATATTAAAAAAAATTGTTTTCTTTAAGTCGACTGACAAAACACTCTTCAAACATGGATCCTTAAACAAGCTCTTGTGAAACAGAACTTGTTCCCAGTGTGTAGCTGTGGCTTCCTTAGTTAACCACCATGTGGAAAGTAATATGGTGGCTGTAGAACTATGGAAAGTCATCAGGTCACATAGAAATCAGTCTCTGTAAAAGGCAGAACAGAAAGTGTAACAAGGAAATGAAGAAGGAACCAAAGAAGCAAAAGATGAAAGTGCAAAAGGAGCAGAAGGTCACAATGGGCTGATTTGAGATGTGTTTGCTGCCTTATGTTTCCCAAAGGTTTGGGTTCCAGGAGATTATCCCCCTGTTAATAGGATTTTCAGTTAGCAGACTTTGTAAACAATAATCCATGAGTCTGTAGTGTTCTACAGAGTTGGCTTTTGGGACCCGTTTAGTGTTGAGTTCTCTCTTTACAGAGACCCAGACTGTTGAAAAAAATGAGCCTCTTCCAGAGAAAGCCCCTCAGTTGAACAAACGTTTTATAACAAGAGGTGCGAGAGTGAGAGATCATTGAAGATGGAGAATACAGGTGCAAAAGTCCCCCTCTGAACTCCCCAGCCTCCCTGTGGCCAATGGAAATGAGTCTCCACTCTGACTCTCCAATGTATGGTCCTACAGGGATGATGTAGTTTTGAGTAGATGATGAGAATTTAGTATTTCAGTTTACTCTATCTTGTTCAACTATCCCTTACTAAAAACACGTGAGAGTAAGTCTTAAATCAGTTTGCATGTATTTCTTTGTCAAAATAATGTTTATAGTTTTTCTGATCATAAAAGAAAAATTTAATATATAAACTTATGAAGAATGTAGAAAAACATAAAGGAAAAATCACACAGGCATCAACATAGTTTCCCTTCTAGTCCTTTTTGCATGTATACATTTACATACATTTCAAGAAAACTGGTATCATAGTTAATATTCTGTTTGGTATCCTATTCTGTTAACTCATTGTGTCCTTTCACCACAGGACGAAATATTTTTTTTTAATTTTTTTTTTTAACGTTTATTTATTTTTGAGACAGAGAGAGACAGAGCATGAACGGGGGAGGGGCAGAGAGAGAGGGAGACACAGAATCTGAAACAGGCTCCAGGCTCTGAGCTGTCAGCACAGAGCCCGACGCGGGGCTCGAACCCACAGACCGCGAGATCGTGACCTGAGCCGAAGTCAGCCGCTTAACCGACTGAGCCACCCAGGCGCCCCCGAAATATTTTAAAACCATTAAAAAAATTTCATTGTGTATCCCTACCACAATTTTTTCAATTTACTAATGAAGGATATTTAATATTTTCTGGATTTTCTCCATTATAAACTCTTTTTGGTTTTTCTTTTTTTTTTAAGTGTATTTATTTTGAGAGACAGAGAGAGCGAATGGGGGAGGGACAGAGAGAGAGGGAGAGAGAGAGAATCCCAAGCAGGCTCCATGCTGCAAGCCTGGAGCTCAACATGGGGCTCAAACTCATGAACTGTGAGATCATGACCTGACCCCAAACCAACTGAGCCACCCAGGTGCTCCAATAAACTCTTTTTTGGTTTTTAAAATTAAATTTGAATGCCACTGGTATTTCACCATTATTCATAAAATTAGTTGTTTTTAAGATATACATTCTTTATCCTATTTAGGAGTATATTACTTTCTGGTATTCCTTGTTTACTAATAATTTGAAAATCAGAAATTGGTGTTGAGTATTTTAGAGTGGCATTTTGCATTTTACCAGTTTCTCAGTCCAAAAATTTAAAGTCACTTGTGCCCTTTTTCTTTCTTTTAAAACCTCATATCCAGTAATCAGTAAATTTTGTCTATTTCAGCACACACATAGAATCTGACCACTTCTCACCACCTCCTTCATCTGGATTATTAGAACAGCCTTCAGACCTTACCCTGCTTCTACCTTTACCAGACTACATTCTGTTCTCTAACACAGTAACCAGAGTCATCCTTTTAAGATAGTCTGGCCATCCACTTTTTGCTTACAATCTTTAGATGGATTTCCATTTTATTCCTTAGTCTACAAGGCTCTGTCTTTTATCCTTCCATTGCTTTGACTTGATCTTCTGCCACTGCCCATTTGCACATCCACCCAAATCATGTTTGTTTTTCTTAGTACATCAAATGAGATGCTGGCTCAGGGCCTTTCTACTTGCTATTAATTCTACCTGGAATGCTTCTTTCCTTCATATCTACATAGCGAGCTTCTTCCTCTTCCTCTGGATTCTGTTTAAATGTCACCTCCGTGCAGCCTTCTCAGACCACCCAATTTAAAATTATAATTCCTATCATCCTTTCCTGCTTTACTTTTTCTATGTTTATCACAATCTAACATATTTTATCTCTTCTTTTTATCTGTATACTGCTTGTCTTTCTTCCATTGGAATGTAAGTTCTGTGAGGGCATCCTATGACGCCTGTGACAGTATATGGCACATAGTAGACAGTCAACAGATATGAACTGAGCTCAACCCAACTCAAATATTTGTTGAATAAATGACAATGTCATTGTTTTTTTATGGGAGTGGAGTTACTGATGTGATGTATAATTAAATTTTATTGTATTAATTATTAATATTTTAATATTAAATATTTATTCGGGCACCTAGGTGGCTCATTCTGTTAAGCAACCAATTCTTGGTTTCAGTTCAGGTCATGATCTCTCATTTCCTGAGTTCAAGCCCCATGTCGGGCTCCACACTGACAACATGGAGCCTGCTTGGGATTCTCTCTTTCTCCCTCTTTCTCCCCTTCCCCCACTCACTCTTTCTGTCTCTCAAAATAAATAAATAAGTTAAAAAATTAAAAGAAAATGAAAATACACCTCTATGTTTATTGAAGTATTATAATAATAGCCACGGCATAGAAGCAACCTAAGTGTTCATCAATAGACACACGGATAAGGAAAATGTGGTATATCTATCTGTATATATATATATAGGTACACACACAGAGTTAAATATTACACAGCCTTAAAAAAGGATGAGATCATACCAGTTGAGACAACAAGACTGGACCTAGAGGGTATTACACTAAGTTAAGTAAGTTAGACTGAAAAAGACAAATACCATATAATTCCACCTCCAAGTGGAATGTAAAAAGAAAAAAATACAAATGAATAAACAAACAAAAAGCAGAATCAGACCTATGAATACCGAAACAAACTGATGGTTGCCAGAGGCAAGGAGGGTGAGGGGTTGGTCAAAATAAGTGAGGGAGAGTGGGAGATAACAGGCTTCCAGTTGTGGAATGAATAAGTCATGGGAATAAAAGGCACAGCATATAAGGAATACAGTCAAGGATATTGTAATAGCAATGTAACAGGACAGATGGTAACTGCTCTTGTGGTGAACAAAACATAACATATAAACTTCTCAAATCACTGAGTTGTATACCTCAGACTAATGTAACATTGTGTGTTAACTATACTCAAACTAAAAAAGGTGAAACAAATTTTTAAAGTACTTTTGCTGTGTTCGTAAGTCACGTTTGCCTTACAGTTTTCTTATTTTGTTCATTTTTTTAAAGAGTTTGATGTCAAAGTCATTTTGGCTTTATAAAATGAAGTGGACGGTTTACCATCTTTTCCAATACTTCCCAAACAGTGCGTGTGCATGCATCATGACAATCATCTATTCGTTGAAAATATGAGAGGATATACTAGCAAAACCATTTGGCAATGAGGATTTTTTGAGAGCTAATTCTTTGATAACATTTTCCAATTTCTTTCACGGTTAGTAATAGTTTCAGGTTTTAAGATTTTTCAGGATTTATATGTTTCCAGAAGGAACTACTTCAGAGAAATGTTCTAATTTATATTTATATAATTGTTTTTGTTATCATCTTACATTTTAAATATCTCTCTACCCAGTGCTATATTCTTATTTTCATTAGCAGTTTTCTTTACTTATTTCATCTTTTCTTTGTCTCTCTAAGATCTTTCAGAGGCTTCTCTATCTTATTGTTTTAAATAAAAATTGTAAAACAAAAATTGTTTAAATTCTATTACTGATCTATTAATCTAACAAAAGTAAAAATCTACTTAAAATTCAATATAAGTAGGGACTGTACATGCTATTCTAAACTGTCCCCATAAATTAATAAAGTATTGTCCATTTAATACAATAGTCCATTTGACTATTATCTAAAGTCAAAACCACATAATTTCATGTAGATTTTCTTACAGATATTGTGTTAACTCACTCATCATTTTTAGTTTTTCCTCATCTGGGTTTCTAGCCTTGAGATTACAAGGAGTTCTCCTTCCTTTCCAGATTTCCTCAGTAAGTTTTTTCTGAACGTTTATTCCCTATTTCCCGTTCTGTTTTCAATTCCCCTTTCCATGACTTTTATCCAGACCCATCTGTTTCTTCTCCTTTTCCTTTGGACTGTCTAATAACACCCATGATTCCAAGTGTTAATATCTTGACTAGCAGAGTTTACCTTATCGGAAGTTGTTTTTGAAACATGGGCTTCTGTGAAAGCATCGTAGTGTCTTTGAAACTGTTGCCATCTTGAGTACCTACTTAGCTCAAAGCAGGTACTAAACACTGAGTGAGGAGACGATGTTATGTTTCTTCTGAATTATAGCAATAACCCTTGGGTATTCTTTTTTTTTAATTTTTTAATGTTTATTTTTGACAGAGAGAGTGAGTAAGCAGGGGAGGGGCAGAGAGAGGGAAGCAGAGAATCCCAAGCAGGCTCCACAGTGTCAGCATAGAGCCTGACACAGGGCTTGAACTCACAAACCATGAGATCATGGCCTGAGCTGAAATCAAGAGTCAGACACTCTCAACCAACTGAGCCACCCAGGTGCCCCTAACCCTTGAATATTCTTACTGCTAGTCTTCTACCTTCCAATTCTCCCTATGCCTCTCACCCCCCTGCCACTCCCCATCCTCTAGCTGCAGTGATCTTTCTTAAGCTCTAAAATACATGTAGTACATTTAGGTCACTGACTGTCAGGCCCTCATTTGCCGGTTGGAACTATCTGCAGCTCCTCTGAATGTGTAATACCTTAAGGAAAATGGATTTTACTATGTTTTTGCTCTACCTTCAGCTCGAGTTCATCTTTTCCCTCAGAACTCCTATAATCTCGGTATTTATATTTTTATTACTGAATGTACCACAGTCACCTTGTATCTTTTGAATGCCTTTCTCCTTGACTAAATGATAGCCTTACTAAGGGCCAGGAGCATCTCATCTCTTCTTCCTTTTGATTCCCATGGAATTTTGTGAAATGTAGTCATTCAGCAAGTGTTTTATCACGGAGCTGAATGTTTTGCCAAACAATCAGACATATTGCTCTGACTAGACAGATTGCCAAGAACAGATTAACTCTGGCTGTGAAATCAAGGTAGATATTGATAAGCAGAGAGATCTAGGAGGGTGAGGTTGGAAAGAGGAGCCAGCGTTGACATAAATGCCAGAGCCTGGAGCGATGTTTTCCTTTTGGGCACAAGGTGGCAGAATATACCCATTTGAATCATTGCATAAAAGGCAGCTTTGTGAGGCTGAAATTTTCTGCCCTATTTTGGAAATCTATGTTTGTTTAAAAAAAAAAAAAAGCGAAGCAGTGCAGCTTGTTGGCTGAAACCTGTATTTGGATATAGCGCAAACCACAGTCTGACTGCAGGCTGTGGTCCTGGATCTCTGGTCCTTTAGTTTTGGGCTAAGCCCTCTATGTCAGGATCCCATAGCACTGCATCGAGGATGTTGAAACATTCTGAGTTTCCCTTAAATGGATGAAGAAAATCTGAACATTGTCAGTGTTTGAAATGAATATGCATATATACTGAAGCTTGGTGAGAGAAAGCAAAATTCATCCAGAGAATTGAAACATACAATTTCTCCACTAGATAGCAGACTGACGAACTTTGGAAACTCCTGCCTCTAATAACCCACCCAAAGAAAACCTTTATTTTCTCTATCAGTTCATTTTTTTTCTTTACAATGCCAACTGTTTTTCATGTGATCAGACCATTTGCATGTAAAAGTCTGATATAATTTGGGATATAATTAAAAAGTTGATTTTGGGGCACCTGGGTGGCTCAATAGGTTAAGTGTATGATTTTGGCTCAGGTCATGATCTCACCGTTTGTGGGTTTGAGCCCCATGTCAGGCTCTGTGCTGACAGCTCAGAGCCTGGAGCCTGCTTCAAATTCTGTGTGTGTCTCTCTCTCCCTCTCCCCCTCCTCCCTCTCTGCCCTTCCCCCTCTCAAAAATAAATAAACATTAAAAAAGTATATTTCAATTCATTTATCTGCAAATTAAATTCTGATATAGTTTTCTTCATTCATTAATTGCTTCCAGTTTGTGTGTGTGTGTGTGTGTGTGTGTGTGTGTGTGCATGCACCAAAATTGTCTTTTATGTAAAAAAAAAAAAAAAGCAAAGTGCTAGATATAGTTTATTCTGGAATTCTGATGTGACTAATTTATTAGATGGTATATTAACTCTTTCCATTGATATTGATTTATGTTATACCTAGAATTCTGATGGAGAATAAATGACAGAAAATATATAATCATTGTTTTCAGGTTCTACTTTCAGGTTCTCTTGCTGTGTGTGTGTGTGTGTGTGTGTGTGTGTGTGTGTGTGTGTGTTGTGTGTGCATGCATGTGTATATATATGGGTGTGTATATATCCACACACATACACATATTTGTATATGTGCATGAATATATACACATACTCTCTCCATTTGTGTCTATATATGCATACATTCATATATTATATGTATCTATTGTTGTGATATATGGCAGTACAGTGAATATTTAAGAATAAAGAGTCTAGAGCCTGGCTGTCAGTATACAAATCCTAGTTTACTAGTTGGAACACCTACTAACAGTTCTATGCCCCCAGTTTCCTCATCTGTAAAATGGGGATAGTAATGGTACCCATTACAATAGAATGATTGTGCAGATTAAAAGATTTAACAGAGCATGGCACATGCTATTATTATTTGTATGTGGAGAATCTGATTTATTCCATAGCTTATATTGCAACTTTTATTTAGTAAGAAACTGCCTTCTATCAACCGAATATGCAGTTTAGATTTTCTGAAGGCACCATAATGATCTATTGACATTGATGTTTTTCATTTGTGTTATATAGAGAATGTATAGTCATGGTTTCTGCTGTGGGGGAACTTACATCTTCAAGAGACAAGAGAAGTAATAGGCACCTTTTTCTTTCTTCTACCTCTTCTCACTGAGAAGAATGTCAGAATGCAGGGGTATATCAACTAGGAATTCTGTCACAGACTCTGAGTCTGGAGTTCTCTTTTGACCAGCAAGAGAACAGATGCAGAATTGAATATAAAATCTGTCCAGAGAATTGAAACATACAATTTCTCCACTAGATAGCAGACTAGGACTGATGAACTTTGGAATGTCTGAGAGGAGACAAGAGCCCCCAAACACGAGTTTCATCTCCATATTTATTGAGCTCACAAGATATTACCCATGTGGTGAACGTGGAAGAAAAAAAGATTTTACACATGTGGACGTGAGAAAAACAATCAGACAGTAATCATTAACTTGTGTGTGTAAGAAGGAAAGGGTCTGGGAGGCTAGTGGAGTTTGTGATCAAAGTACAATAGTATATTGGCATCAGATGGACCGTAATTTCCTGCAGGTGATATAACAAGTTACTCATGATCTCCTTACAATCTCCCGCTAGCTAACCTTGGTTGCTTTTGCCCCGTGGTGGCGGCTTTCCGCCCTAAGCTTTTTTCTAACCTATTTATGTAAGTAGAACCTATTTCCCCACAGAATTCAATTCAGCTATCAATAACCAAAGAAGAAGGAGGAGAAGAGGAAGAAGAGTTGCTTAAGAAGAGAATTGTTTTATTCACAGAACAAGCACTCTGGAGGTAGGAAGCTGATGGAGCTGGTATCTCTGTGATTATTTTGTCCTTTTGTGTTAGAAAACCTACACTTCTGTATGTCTGTTTTACTGTCACATTTCTACCACACTCACGATTCTTTTCGCATGAAATATGTGGGTTTCCCCCCACAATAAGTACTTCTGTGACACCAGCTATGTGTCCTACAATTGATCTCAATTCTGACACTATCTACTCAGAGATCCATCAGATCCCACAGGTTCCATAACACTCTCCCCCTCCCCAATTCAGATGCTGATTTTCAAGTCCATGTTATTACCCATGCTTCTCACCTATTGATTATAAATCAGAGTTTTTCCTACAAACCCCTCACTGGGTTTGGTTAATTTGCTAGTTCAGCTCACAGCATTCAAGAAAACAGTTTACTTGCTGTTGACCAGTTTATTATAAAAGAACATGATAAAGGACATCGATGAACATCCAGATAGAAGAGAGGTGAAGAACTAAGTTTGTGGGGATGGACACAGACCTTCCATGTCTTCTCCAGGTAGGCTGTCTCCTGTCATCTCCATGTGTTCACCAACCTGAGAGCTCTGTGAACACCATACTTTTGAGGTGTTTATAGATAGAGGCTTCATCATATAGGCATAACTATTAACTCCATTTCCTGCCTCTTTTCCTTCTCTGGAGAATGAGTAGGGGGTAGTGGGGGGAGGACTGAAAATTTCAAGCTTTTAGTCTAGTCTTTCTGGTGACCAGCTCCTATCCAGGAGCCCACCGAGAGTCACTTCATTAAAACAAAGGCTGAGGAAATTGCAAGGAATTTAGAACTCTGTGTCAGGAACCAGGGTCAAAGACCAAATATTAGAACAAAACTATCTCCTAGTGCTTTTAGGAAATTTCAAGGGTTTTAGGAATTCCATGCCAGGAACTGGGGGCAGAGACCAATATGTATATTTTCTGCTATCTCATGCCTTTTCTTCAAGGTCACAAAATGGCCTTTGCACCTCCAAACATCATGTTAATGTCAAGCAAAGGAAACTAGGGTAAGAAAGGAGGAAGCATGGTACTAGCTGTATAAGCTTTTCTTATCAGGAAGAGCAAAAGCCTTCCAGAATTCCACATCCCTCCCTTACCAGGTGGCTTGGGGCTAATTTCCAGAACAATGTCATAAGGCCATTAGCTGGGAAAGCATCTATATGAAAGATTGGGAAAGCAAAACAGGCTGGAAATGATTTATGCATCTGCCAAAGTAAGTTTTTGTCTAGGCTTTGCATTTGTCCTCTCCTCAGATTCTCCCTGTTCCTCTCTGCACCCCATCCCCTTCTTTGTTTGGAAGGAGGTAGAACTAATAAAAGTGATAACATGGAAATTTGTTTCAGGAACTAAAATTTGCCTTATAAGAAGTTATAAATGTACGACAGAGGAAGGGAGTGTAGAGAGACGTGAAGCAGGGTATCTTCGCTGGAGCAGAGGGGGGTCAGAAGAAGAAGGAAATGCTGGCATAAACACAGTGGGATTCGGGGAAAATGGTTGAGATTTACTCAAGGGATTAACTTCATAACACTGCCTTTGCCAGAAACAGAACTAATCTTGTTGCCTCTGAAATGAAGCACCACAGACAGCAGACTTTCTTATAGATTATTTAATTACAGATTATCATAGGAGAGAGATTGTTGATTTTCATATCTACAGAGCAAACAACAAAGGAAGGCTTTTGTGGCATTCACAAACTATTTTTAAATGACTCCTATTCCACAAATCCTTAATTTTTCTTCTTTAAAAAAAGCGTCATAACTTTGAATTTCTTACTGTGACCATTATGATCACAATAAATCTTGTGAGGAGGCCAGGTTTCTTGGCTTACTCAATTGTCCGCTCTGCCCTTCCTCATCTGGTCTGCTCTCAGGTGACTCTCCTTTTTCGTCCCATCATAGACGACTAGGTATTTGAACTTTCATCCTGCTGGAAACTTCTAGTGGGCTAGTCACCATCACTCTCACTGGAACTGCCACTATCAGATGAGTCACTACTGTCATTCTTTCTAGGAGGGCTAAACCTTCTACTGGAATGGGGTTTTCTATAACCCCAGGAGCCTTTTCTTTGTGGCACACCCTTATTCCGTGTAGAATTTTGCCTGTGGGGAACATAATGATTTCTTCTGCTGTGTGTTATTATAGTCCCCTCATTATTGAGGCCATTATGGGAACCTATTTCATTTTCAATTTCATTATCTAGATCTTGAGAAGGAACAAGCCGGCCCTGACTTTTGCCCTTACTGGGAAATCTTTGTTTTTCATTGGGGATTGCTTGATTCCTATTAGAATGCTCTGTGCCTTTTCTACTAGTACCTTTGCCATTTTTTGGAATTTCATTATAATCAGTACTTTCAGCTATATCACTACTGCCTTCCTTTTTTTTCTCTTTTGAGGGTGGATGAGGGTAATGAAACTCTACTTTTCCTTGGTGAGCATTTTGGCTGCTGGCATCTACTCTGTTTCCTTCTTTTCCAGGGAGTTCCTTAAAGTTGGTGCTACCTATGATGTCATTGCTGCCCTCCACTACTAGGCTTACATCAGCTGTGTTTGCTTCTTTCCTTGTTTCATCCCTGGTTCCAATGGTATTTCTGCCATTTTCTTCTTTTTCTGGGATCTCATTGTAACCTGGTCCTCTTGCATCGGCTTCACTTGGGCCAGAAAACTCTGTTTGAATATCTGCACCTTTTAGGTCGGGACCAATAGGTTCCTCTTTACCAGAAATGTCCTTAAAAGGTTGACCATCTCCACTGAAAGGAGAGATATCATTGTCCCCCCTCCCTTGAAGATCTGGGTAACCACTGCCTTCAAAATCACTGGGGATTTTTTTGAGTTTTGGGAGCTGTTTTGAATGGTCAGTATTGTATTGAGTAAGGCGTGTGCTTTTGTTTTTAACTGGAATGTTCTGAGCTTGGGGATCTCTTTGATAATTCTTCCTATCTTTTGAGGGGACTTTAACATAGTTCACACTTGCTGGGATTTTGCTTAGAACATTTCTGTGTTGGTTCTCTTTGTTTTCTTCTGCCAAGAGTTCAGTCACAGTCCCTGGCTCCATTATATGTTGCATACTATTTCTAAAAAGAGCTGTACCATATTCTTCTTGGTCACGTAGTTTGCTGATAGCATTGTCTCCATCATCAACCCCATTATTCCCAGTGGATTCAGGATAAATGTATCTCTTTTGGTCACTGTGGGCATTTTCTTTGTTATCAATAGTATCGTCTTCATTTGTTGCCTGTCTGTTTTCAAAAGGAGTTTGGGTTTTGCTACTTTGATTATTTTCATTGGCTCCAACAATGGACAAGCTTTTCTCTCTTTCCTGGACAATGTTTTCTTTAGGTGCTGGTTCTTGATTTCTTCTTTTACCAGAATTTTGATGAGCAATACTGTCTTTCTTCTTTTCTTCCTGCTAAAGTGTAATTTTCAACATAAAGTATTATTTTATGTTAAATTTTAAAAATTTAATAATTCTTAGGCAATTTAAAAAGAATTACCCACCAGATACTTAAAAGAAAAACTATTAACTCAATAGAGGTTTGTTGGTAGAGATAATTCTGGAATGGCCAAAGTAAGTTTCATGGACAAAGAATGAGCAAGGCTGGAAGGCTGGGTAGGATCCAGATATATGGTAGGAAAGCAGGGAGAATATTTTAAGAATAAGTGGCACATTTAAATGTTTGGAAATAGGAAACATCTGAAAGAAAATACGAATAAAACTGTGGTTTGAATGTAGAAATTCTAAAGAAACGAATAAGAAATAAATTTGGAAATGTAGATTAGGTCCTGATTTTGAAGGAGGACCTGAATTTAAGGAGCATATGCTTCAAGAGTGGTCCTCCTCAAACATAGAGACATAATTGATAAAATAAAAGAAATTGAAGCCATAGTTAAAATTTCAGTGACAACATTGTTGTTGAGACAAAGACAGATATTTAGACTAAAAGTGAAAAGTTCACTATTAAAATTTTTATGAGTACTGCACCAAATAGTAAGATGTTTAAATGCAAATTGGTTATAGTAATATTTTTAGCCAAAAAAAAAAAGTCCCCATCTTGTGACTAGTAAGTCATTGCAAGTGAAATGTAGTTCATATTTTAAAAAGTAATTATTCTTTCTCTCTGCTCTTGCCCTGGTCTTCAGAGGTATTCATCTGCCTAAAGGAAGATTTTCTTTTCATTTCTTTTTTTTTTCTTCTTGTATTCAGAAAATAGACAAATAGATGAATCTAGGTGATACTAAGTTTTTGACATTCAAAGAATTTTCAGTGTTCCAAACCCAGTCATTGTCAGAAAAAAGGATTCATTAATTTTCTTTTCTTCCCTGCTTGTCATGCAATAAGCCAAATTGGATAGTCTAGATCAATAGTTCTCAAATTTAACATTTATCAGAACCATTTGGAAGTCTTACTAAAACAAATATTGTTGAAACCAATGGCCAGAGTTTCCTAGAGTGGGGCTCTAGAATTTGCATTTAATAACATTGTCCAGCTGATGTTGATAGCTGCTGGTCTGTAGGCCACATTTGAGAACTACAGTTCTAGATCATAAAGTTTAAGTAATGGAGATCTGGACAAGGAATGTCCCTGAATGATAACAGAATGAAAGGAGAAAGTGGAGAAGGAAAATAAAGTGTTTATCCATATATCTCAGTTTATCCTTCTTTTGGGCAAGTCTGCAAAGATGCTGCTTCACAGGCTGTATTTTACCAACCTGGGGTACAGCCCAGTTGCAATAAGCTTGACAGAACAATGTGGTCAAAAAGAGGGGCTGAGATCAACTTTGCCCATGCCACTCAACAGTTTCCCTGTGGCACAGGCTAGATATGGAAGTATCTGCAAGTCTGTTCAGGAGCTTTCCAGAAGGTGTCACTGTGGAGGGAATGAGGTGACTCTAAAAGGAGCAATGTAGATGGAGCATACACGTTATGGACTAAAGTGAGTCATACTCAGACATAGAGGGGTCTAAGCCAAGAGAGGCTGAAACACTACTGGGCCCCAAATAAGACTGTACTATACTGATCCTAAGCGATGGTAGCCAGAGACTTCATCTTAGGATACAAGCAGGGTAGGAAGCACACAAGTGGTCAAGCAGCATTGCCCACGCATATCTGAGGATTCCACGTCTTTCCCTCCACTATGGTGTTACCCATGTATGTTCATATGGTATATGGTATGTAGGGGGTATGTATGTAAGCCATATCCTACTGTCTCATATGCCTGTATGCCACCTTAGAAAAGGAGGGAGAGTGAGGATCTGAATGTTTTTATCCAAAAGAAACTAAAATACTTAAAGAACTATTACAGTGATTTAATAACCTTAAGTTTAAGCAGGTTGAATTGAAATTAATTTCTGCATGCTCCCTCCTCCCTTCCATTAACCCATGGGTAGGAGCTCTTGAACAACAGAGCAGTGATAGATAAAACAAATAACATACTTTCTCTTCACCTCAAAATCGTAGCGTAAGATAAAATTGACAACACCATGACATAGGCCTTTGAACTGGTAAGTAATACAAAATGAAGAGTAAGAGATATTTATTGAGGGGCTGGAACATGTAAGAAATTGGCTGAGTGCCACATGTTCTAAGCAATACCTGATGACTTATGGAATGGCAGAGACAATAGTCCTGCAGGGGCATAGAGGGTGGAGGAGTGGGGGAGGGACCTCATTTCCAACTGGGGCTCTCACAGACTTACAAAGTGCTGGAGATCTGTAGAGCCTGAGACTCTAGGGCAAAGAATTTGGATTTATTTTGCAGAGAATGAAGAGCTAGTGAAGATTTATGAGCAAGGGACTAACAATAAAAATCAGCGTTTAGGAGGAACAGCAGTAAGAAAGAACAGTTAGGAGGATGCTGCAATGTCCACACCTGAGATACGATCACTTGGATTAGGGTAATGCCGGATGAAAACATTACAAAGAAAAAACCTTCTGTTGGTGCCCAAATAGAAGAAAAGTTAATAACGATAATGGGCTGAAGTATTGATCTGTAAAAATGAAGACAAGAGAAAAAGATACTGGCTTTACTTTTAGACATATTGGTGTTGTGAGAATGTAGAACCTGAGCTTGAAAAAGCAATATTCAGTTGGAGATAGTCAGGTATCACAGCCTTTCAGGGTAACCTAGTGCCAGTCCTTCCTGGCTTCATGACCTAGGGTCAGCTTTTCCCTCCTTGAACACTTTTTGGGCTAACTGCTTGTTATGTTTTATGTGAGATCTTTTCATTTATATTCTAATTTTCATTATATTCTATTTTTTCAAGTTTTTTTAACCTGCAACTAGTAACTAGTATTTCTTTTTTTCCTAAAGCAATAATGATTAATTTATTTCCTCTTTCATGTGCAAACTTTCTAATGTTTTGAAAAGTTAAGATTTCCTCCAAACTCACTGCTTTCTCTTCTCCAAGTTGACACTTGCAGTTGTCAATTATTAGGTCACTATGTTCAGTCCTGTCATCTTACCGTGGATCTCTTTTAGCCTGTGGGGTCCCAAACAACCCCAGACTCTGATATAGCCTGAGCAGCCCAGAGCACACAGCATCTAGTAGCTTCCTTGCCCTGGCAGCAGCCCTGTTTTTACTAATGCAGCTTAATTTTGTCTCTCCCGCCCCCTTTTTTTGGCCACCACTTCAGTCTGTTGGCTCTTGTTGAGCATGTGGACATTTTCTTGGATGTATTAACTAAATATGTGAAAATACATGAGAACTCCCAGATGGAGGAAAACAGTGTAGTCAGCTGGAAGCTTGCCCTCACAGAGCAAGTGTGTAGGGAAGATAAAGGACATCGAAAGCCCACATTCAGGGAAACCAGGATAATGGGGAATCACATTTAGTGAAACAGGAGGCAAGAGGTGCCAAATGGTCTTTCTTGATCCCTCAGCCAAGCACTCATTGCGAGTAGGTACACTATGCAAAGAGCACGGGTATTTAAGATTTTTCTATGAGGAAAAAACACAATAGAAACAAACTTTATAGTGGATTATTTCTGGATAAAAAGTACTTTAAACATTTGACTTATTTTAAATCATTGAGTCTTAGTTTTACGTGGACATTTATATTTTCCTTTGCAATCAAGTTCATTCGCTCATTGTGAATATAGCTATTTGAGTTAAACATGTGCATTAGCAAATCAACAAATTATAATAATCTCTTCTTATTTTTTTTCTCTCCCTACTGTGCATGGGAAGTTTTGTTTTCTTTTTGGTGCTAGCAAGCTTTAAAAACAGTAGCAGGTATGCTAATTGTGTGCATTTCACAAAAGACTGAATAGAGTTCTTTTATAAATGAAACTGTGAAACAACTTTTAAACTGTGAAATGTGATGGTCAATCATTTTTACATTTGTTATGTTAAATGACTTCTGGTTGCATCACTGACCACATGATGGTTCTTGTATCAGTGGGCTGGAGATTTTCTATGCTCTGCTTTTCTCTCTCCATTCCCTGGTTCATAGTATTCTTTTTGTGGAGTTTTGTGGAGTGTCCTATATCACCTACTTGTTTGCTCAAATTCTACTCATCCTCCAAGGCCCAGCTCCATTATGTCCATTACGTAGCTTTCCTTAAACACCAGGCTAGGAACTGATCTTTTTCTACTCCAAGTCCCTAGAAGCATGGTTTTGGGGGTACTATTCCCACAGCACTTTGCATATTCTGTCTTGAGTTATAATGACTTTTATGAGCGCCTTTTTTTTTTTTTTTTTTTGCTTGTTTAACTCTAAGTTCCTGGAGAGAAAGAGTTAACTTTTCTCAATTATTTTATCTCACATAGTATCTTGCACAACAGGAAGAGCTCAACATATATTGATTACCACAAATAAGTTTCAATTTACTCCATATAACAAATGTAACAGGCAGTTAGTCTTAGAGATGCCATCTAAAGAATAACGAGCAGAACAAAATAACATTCTGAATAGAAACTACTACTTTCATGAGAAACGAAACCAGATTTGGAAACAGTAAATAGTCCTTTTGCTGATGGCATTTTAAGCTGTTTCCAGCTCTTTGGCCAATGAATCTGCAAGAAGGGACTGAATGAAAAGAATTATTGTCCCACTCCAGGGACAAGGCCCTTATTCTTTCTTTTCCAAGCATCCTGACCCAGATGGACTTGTCAGTGGAATGAATTTAAGGGGAACTAAAGCATGTCACTCTTTAGTCTAAAATGATTTCTCTAATAGCCATCTAACCTTACCATTGGAGCATATGATAGAATATGCTCAGAAACTTTCCTTATAAAAGACCAGGTGTTACTCAGAAGCAATAAGAAAAAGGCACAGGCATTGGGGGTCCACAGTACCACATCTGCAGGGGTAGGTCCCAAAGCAGGGCAGGATTTGGGCCAGGGCAGGAGTGAACCATCTGTGTCAGGAAAGCTCTGGAACACAGAGTTCTATAGCAGAGATGCTTAAGGAGCCAGGGACTGTGGGAAAAGGACGAAGGCACCAGCCATAGACAGAAACCCAGAGTAATCAAAAGTAAACTTGTCTCCTCTATGGTTTTCCCCTAGGGTTTGTCCAGAGTTTGGCACATGATAAGGAACTTCACTCAGAGATTGAGCTTACCTTTATGTCAGTGTGATTTTTCCTCCCAGAAGATGTGTAAACATACTTAAACATGTAATACCCATGTTTCTCATGGTGGCCTTTATACGTTATCTACAAAGACATAACATTATATTAAGATGTGTTTATATCATATTAAGTTTTCTGGTTCTCTTTTTGGTTGTACAAGACATTCTTTAACTTAGGTGAAGTCAAATTCTGCCTCTGACAAATGGTAGTGCTTCTTATAACCATAGGAGAGCATGTATCAGCCAGCTTCTAAGGATAAAACTTGTCCCTTTCTTTTCTACATGCCTGTAAATCTGTTTTCCCTAAGGATGACTATCAGCTGCGCGCGCGCGCTCTCTCTCTCTCTCTCTCTCTCTCTCTCTCTCGCAGGGTGTATTAATTTTATTGCCAAATTTCAATGGAAATGGAGTCTTTGGAAATATTTTCAGGTGGAGGGCCTTGTAAGGATTAGGTGAAATGCAGGTTTTACAGTATTCATGTCTGATGTCTAACTGGAAAAACTCACAGCATGAACATTCAGGCTCTCTTATGTTTGCAGCATTTGCCTTTGTAATTTTCAGCTGAGATAAAGGACAGAAGATTGTTAGGTCCTAGAACAGAATTTTCTGAGACTGCTGTGAGAAACCATGGTAGGCTGCAATTTGGTGACATGAAATGCTGAGGGTACTTGTTTAATTCTCTGGATGCATATGGACAACTAACCCCACATAAACATAAGATTTGTTAACTCCCCGCCCTTTGCTTTCTCCCTCATTTGTTGTTTTGTTCTCATGTACGTGTGTGGGGAAAATAGTTTGCTAATAATACACCAGAAGTCTTACTCACTTCTCCCTCTGAAGAAAGAAATCACAGTGAAGAGAAACAAATCCCAATTCAGAATGTTTCTCTCTTCTATCACACATTGTGTGAATTAAGTGCCAAAATTACGTTGTATAATTTTGCATCTCCATTCTAAGTGCACAAGAATATTTTGACAGTTAAAAATTTCCTCTCATGATTTTTTCTTTACAGAGTTGAAATAGGTTTATTTGAGAAGAATAATTCTGTTTACCCTCTGTTCTTCCACACAGTCTTCCTTAGTTTTCTCAGTCTGTGGTTGAAATGTCTGGAAGGGAACAAAAAATAAAACTTCACCAAACATTCATTCTTTCATCCACTTGTGCACACAATAATTGTCTCATTTATTTTTCTCTGACTGGGTTGTACTATTCAGTGTGGAAAATCATTCCAACCAAAGAAGATGCATACATTACAGTCATATTTATGTTAGTCCTTGCAGAAGAGGGAGCCCGTATTCCTCCTCCAGAGGGAGACAAGGCCATCTCCATTATACAACCATATTCAGGCACAGGAGCATTGCCAGGCTGGGGGAGGGGTGCCACTTCCATGTGGAAGCATGGATGTCTCCGATATCAACTGAAAAAGAAGTTTTCACTGGCACATGGAGAGTTGTTCAGTATCAGTGAACCGAAATCAGAATCTGATAATGTGGATTGTATGTGTGTATTGATTGTATAAGTTTAGTAATTGCTGTATGAACAAAGAACTGATGTTGCTAATGGTCCAGCAAGAGTAAAACCATAGCACTGTATGTAAGGGTTAGGATCACACCCAGGAATGGGACTTTGTTGTTGCCAGTCACCTGAGCAGAGATTTCTTTCAGGGAAAGGAAAATGCAGTGGCCTACGTATCGGGACAAATACTCTCTCTTGATCTGATATGAAAGTGTTCAAAGATCTTGAGAGTACCTGGGGTGAGAGGCAGCTATTGAAGTGCAGAAATGCCAGGAACTAGAAAGGAATAGCTCCAGGCAGCTTGTTCCAGGCTTTGGGGCTAAAATTTAGGTGTCACAGGAGAGCATTCAGAAGAGGACCTGAGAATTTTGGAGCAAGCCTGCTGTGGAAGAACAGACATAATTCTTTTAGTCCCAGTATTTTTATTTTCTTATTTATTTTTGAAATTCCTAGGTTATCTCGGATTTGAGAAGAGGAACCAATGGGTGGGATTAGTTTGTGTTTAAATGCATGTGCTAAAGTGGAAGCAGGCATCATGGTGGTGTCAGTCATAGAAGAGAGAGAAACCCTCAAGAGAAAGATGAAATAAAAAGGTCCTATCTACCTAGAAAGTATTCTTCCTGAATAAACTTTAATGTTCTATATTTTTCTGCAATAAGATCTAGGCAATTATCCTTTCGGATATTGCACTTCTGCTCTCTCTGGGATGACCTCTACAAACTACATTTCCCAAGCTCCTTTGCCATCTGGGTTCGGTCTGGGTTTGGATGATGGGAGGCCTAGCTTGAGCTTGAAGGGTAGAAGGAGAGCGACCAAGGCTCTCTCTGGGGTTGCATCTCTGGGATGGACATACCTCTTTTGTGGTCCTATATTTGTTGCCCCCCCCCCCCCCCCACTTAGGGCACAGAGAACAGCACCTCCTTCCTTGTTTCTTCAGCCCAAGGGGTGCTAGTAGCTTCAATTTTGGGTTGCCTCACCACCCTTGATTTGCTCTTTCTCTTTGTCCTATTACGTTATAATTATCCTCCAAATAAAATCCCTCTATTGAACACCCACCCTGTTGTGGGTTTTATTTTCCTGATGGGACGCTGACTGATAAAATTATCTTAGAAATAAATTCAATACTTTACTAACAGTGTGCTATTGGCTTGGCTCCAAGGCAGATCTGCCTAACATTCCATTACATGCTAGAAACAAAAATAGCTTGTCAATAATACCAATATTTACATAGCACTTTACAGTTTGTAAGCTATAAAATTTATATCTATATAGGCAGTAGAAGAAACAAAGTTGCCTATGCTTAAAGTGGTGGTAGTTGTCGAAGTGAAGAAGATATTTTAACTGAAACCTCAGTCTCAAAGTTCCAGGGTTAAAATAATAAATTTTTAAGTGGCCTGCTATATGCAAAAAAATAATAATAAGAGGAAATGTTCCTGAATTTTACATGAAGTACCTTCAAGGCATATTTTATAATTCAATCCATTATTGACATTTTTTCTTATGTTGGTTCTTCTATTAGCCTGTGCATGTAAATTTACATCATTGTATCATTTCTCAAAAGTATCAACACTGTGAAAATAATTCTGAATATGAGGCTACAGAAAAGAGAAACCTAAAAATGAGATGGGTAGATATTAAACAAGAGAAAAAAAAAAAACCAACAGGTTGGGGTATTCGGCATCTTCTTATAGAACACACATACGCATGAATTAAAAACTATACTCGGTAAGATAGAATACTTTAATATAGTTCATGATAATCAAGAACTTACAACAAAGTAACTTAGAGTCTTTGTAGTCTACTGCATGTTGATGAATATTAATTGAATTGCATGGCCCAATAACCATCTTTTCTCCCATTTTCAAGTTTTATTTTTGAAGGAAACCAAAATGTCACCCCCAAAATATGCTTCTTTGACATAAAAATTATTTTGAACTGGGGGTACCTGGGTGGCTCAGTTGGTTAAGCATCTGACCCTTGACTGGCTCAGGTCATGTTCTCACGGTTCATGAGTTTGAGCCCCACGTTGGGCTCTGTGCTGATAGTGCAAGATCCTGTCCCCCTCTTCCTCTGCCCCTCCTCTGTGCTCGCTCTCTCTCAAAATAAATAAATAAACAAAAAAAAAAAATTATTTTGAACTGAAGGCAATTAAGAAGTAGAAAATGCAGAATAAGTTCCCCTTTTCAGCCTCAAGGCAGGAAACCAATTCTCCTGTTACTGGAGATAGACTCTTATCAGTTCAGAGATGGCATCAGAAGAATCCACAGGAAATTTTGTTAAACTAACTTAATCCTCCTCATTAAGGAAGATAAGGACTACCTAGCCCTTGTTGGACTACTAACCCAAACCCCTTTGTCTTACCAAATTTTCACAAATTGTTTGTCTAAAAGGTATAAAGGCTTCCTGCTTTGGTCACCTCTTTGGGTCTTCTCTTGTGAAGGCTTCCATGTGCATGTAGAAATTTAATAACATTTGTGTTCTTTTGTCCTGTTAATCTGTTTCTGTCAGTTTAATTTGCTGACTGAGCCACAGACCCAAAGAGGGTTGAAGAAAACTTTTTTCCCCCTACAGTTTGAATCTGGATTGTAATTCCAAAACAGATGTGAGTGACTCAGTATATTCTAATTTCTGATACCACAATCTATTATTAAACAATTGAGGTAATTGCTCAAATGAGATCTATATATCTGGGAGAAAACATTACATTTAGCCATTCATAATTACAAATTTTGTCTCTATGTCCTTGCTGTGAGCCTCTTTCATCTGAAAGACGCATCCCTCCCTTCTTCCCCCACATTCACTTTGCAATTCTCCCACGCTTGAATGTGGCCTTGTAATGGAGAAGGCATTGTGTCTCCCTCTGGGAAGGGTGCTGGCTCCCTCTCTTGACCAGTGGTAACTGGATTGATATTGACATAACATTTACTGGAAAACGGTCACAGGGTGCCATTCCATCTGTTCCTGGGAATATGTTGCTCGAAATAGATTTGTCCTCAGCTGGCGGGATTGAGCTGGGTCAGCAAGACCCACTCAACCCCCGTCATGCCTAAGCACATGCCTCTGTGGTGATGATTGAGCTGAGTTGTGTGGATTGGGGCTGGCAGATGTCTATTTTAAGCAGTATAGCCCACCACAGGACTGTGAAAGGATATGTGCTAAGAGGGGCCATGCTTTCCTCAACTTCTGCTGTCCTCACTAGATGGTATGGTTCATGCTCATCACTGGATTACCTAACTGGTCACTCACTTACTCAAGACCTATATTTAAGTACTTCCAGCAACAGGATGACTACTTATTTCCATGCTCTCCAACTGGAATGGTTGCTCTGAAAAGCTAGGATGCTTTTCATACATTATCTAATTAGCACTGTGTCTACACTATAGAAAATATTGGTAGCACTCAGCATTTTCACAAGATAATTTAGTCACATCCTGAGTACCCATCTGGGTGAATCAGAGGGAAGAAAAGATACAAAAGGAAATTGCAGCTCAATTTATGTTAAACCTAGGGGTCCTTTTTCCCATTTTTAGCCTTGCTGATGAAGTGAAAATCATTAGCAGCATTTCACAGTGTTGGGGTGTTGCAAGAATTACAGGAAAGGTCTGGTTTTTTTCCATTACCATGTATATACAAAATTTAGTTGGTCAGCCTTAATCAGGTCGGGGTTTTTTTTGTTTTTTTTTTTTTTTTTGTTTTTTTCAGTTTTTAGTAAAATATTGAGAAGTTCTTTAGCTATAATTTGGGTCCCTGCTCATTTACTGATTAAAATTAGCTGATTTGAAACACTGTGGCTGGCTATTAATTTTCTCAAAAACAACTCTTTTTGGCATTTCTTAAAAGGCAACATGTTGACATTTTGTAATTCAGCACATGTTCATTGAGGTCCTCCTTGGTGTTAGACATTCGTGTCAAGTGCTGTCTGCTTTCTGTTTGCTTGGTACTTTATTACAACTAAACTAAGTAGGGGTTACTAATTTAAACAACATGCTTTAAAAAAAATAGAGCAAGAGATACTATGATGCATATAACTGAATTGGTAAATGCTTACTGGTGCTGCCCAGGTCACGCTGAAAAGAAGGAGTCCCAAACAAACAATTTGCATCTTCGAGACTCTCTGCAAAAAGACAATAATATTTTACCCTAAAGCAATGCCAATTATGAGCTGCAGTCCTAATAATAAATAAAACACAAAAGTATACACAAACATCCAATTGTCCATTTTCGTATTTAAAAAAAAAAAGTACAATTTATATCCAAGTGTAGGTACTTTGAGAGCTTTCACATGTCTAATTATTATAATGTCAAAATGAAAACTGTCCAATGCTATTAAAACAAGTCAGTTGATAGAAATGAAATGTATATATGTGTGTGTGTGTATGTGTATATATATATATATATACACATACACACACAGCAAGTAAATATATATATATTTATTTATATATATTTATATTTATATTTATATATTGTTCTATTGTCAGCCCAAACTTTTCCCTTTTGTTTTTAGAGAGAGATCATTTAATTTGATTATTTGTTTAATTCATAATAATATTAAGTTAGTGTAACAACTCAGATTCCTCACATGAGGGCCAGCATAGCAGGCTCCACTGTGAGGAATAAACTCTTCTCTGCTGCCAGGATGGTCCCCCCAATATAGGTCCTTATATTCATCAGCAGTATATCTGAGCAAGTAGCCATCTGTGGGCTCCAGAGTGAAGCAATTTACGTAATCCTTATATTAGTAGCTAAAATGCATTAAACTCTAAAACGAGCCACCACTGTCCTAAAATTCTCTATATATTCAATTAATTGAGCCTCAAAACAACCCTATGAGTTAGATGGCATTACTATTCTTGTTTTAGATTAGGAAATAGACCCAGAAAGTCAAATAAATTTGCCCCTGAATTCCCAGGGGGCAGAACTGGGATTAGTACCTAGGCAATGTAATCATAGAGACAGTGTTCTTAATAAAGAGTCTATGCCATCTTGAGTAAGTTTTTATTCTTTCATCTTATTACAGAAAAATCTACATGTAGTTGATTTAAAGGCAAACAATAATTTATATTGAGCTCAAAAAATTATGTTTGAACATTACCATTTAGCTAGGGATAAAGGTACATGTTTACACTTTGGTGAATATAGTCAGAGGATCTAGTGGGCCCATTTAACTCAAGTAGCCATTATTGAAAAAAAAAGTCAGTATAACTGTGGATTACTAATCTGTTGATTTTTAATGAATATTAAGTATTTTTCTGACTACCACACAGAAATATAGCAACCAATATGAGAAATAAAAAAATTTACACCAGTCTTTGAGATTATTTGGGAAAACACTTTTAATGGGAAAAATAATCTAAACACTGTGCAATCTTTAAACATCTCAAGGTAAAAATTTTCATTTGGAGAAATAATGTAACTATTAAATATATTCTAAAATTCTAGGCTATTCTTTTCTAAATTAATACAATTTTCAGGATCTTAATTCTAGCTATAATTTAGCCATCCAAGCATTTTAGAAATCAGCACAAGTCATTTATCAAATGACTTAATGCTGATCAGTAAAATATCTGCACAGATGAGGTTTAAAACTATGCATATGATCGCATTATCCTTATTCTGGTTTGTAAGTGAAGGTATAGAGTAAAAGCAGAGTCTTTGAGTTATTGTGCGTCTCGATAATGCTAACACTTAAACCAAAGAGGAAGTTGTACCAAGCCATCAATTTTAGTTGATAATATCCAGAACTTGGTAACACATTTTATATTTTATAAGCCAAAGCACTAAATATTACACAGTTATGCTGAGTAGGGAATACTTTCAGTATACATTTATTTTCAAAAGCAATGTCCCTACCTGGATGGCATTGATCTTGAAAATGTAAACTACATTATAAAGCTATTTGCTATCAAGAATATCAAGAGAGCCAAATTACCTGGTATCTTTTACCTTCAGAATACCTGGCTTCTTCCACAGGATTAGTAGTCTCTGGGCAAATTTTGCTGAAATTTAAAGTTTGTTAGAATTCCCAATGGCCAATCAGCATAGACTCACTTAGCACTAACAAACAATTTGTTACCAGTGCCCACAGATAACCATAGGGGGCAAAGTAATTTTAATCTAAAAATGTTTTTGTGGTGAAAAGCTGCTATCAAATGTTCCAGAAAGTAGGATAAACAGAAAATATAAATACCCCAGTTTGGTGTATGATGTTGTCAAGATAATTAAAATTGATTTCAGAACTATTGAATAGGACTCTCTGAATAACTAACAAGTGCATAAGTGGAAAACATCTTAGCTATCCTTTTGTGTAGAAAGTTTATAATTTCAATTCTGTCTGAATTAAATTTAGCAACATTCAACAAAAATGTATTGAGTGCCTATTTATGTGACAGACACTGGGGAAACAGCAGTAAGTGAAGGAGCAGAAAAAATCCTGTATTCTTGGAGCTTATAATCTGGTGGGGAGGCTGACAATGAACAAGACAAATAAGTAAAAAATATAGATAGGTCAGAGAAGAGATGACAAACACTGGGGGTGGGGACATGGGGACACTAGATTGAAATACTAGATAGGGAGTTCCTGGGAAGGCCTTACTGAGAAGGTGACTTTTGAGTAAAGACCTATAAACATCTAACATCTAGGGGGAGAAGAAGAACATCTAGGGAGAAAAAAGAGAAGAGAACCCAAGAGACAAGAGCCTGCTGACTTCTTCCAGACACAGAAAAGATGGCAGTTTGGCTGGAAAGACTGAATGAAGTCAATAGTGGGAAATGAGGTCAAAAAGGTAGTTGATGGCAGATGACATAGGGCCTATAGATCATTGCAAGGCTCTTGACTTTACCCTCAGTGAGAAGGAACCCTTGGAGGTTTGGGGCAGAGCAGTAACTGAAGTAAGGAAAGGCAGAGATGGGCTAGGAAGCTCTTGAGGAAATCCAGGAAAATGATGATTAGGACTTGAATCAGAGTGATGACAGAAAGGATTGGGGGAACTGGTCAAGTTCTGGATATATTTTGAAATTAAAGCCAATAGGACTTGCTGACATACCAGATGTGGACTATGACAGAAAATCAATAATCAAGGATGACTCCGAAGGTTTTTGTTTTGAGCAACTGGAAGAAGGAAGTTGCCTTTATAGGGGAAACGGCAGAAGTGGTTTTGGGAGAAACGTTGAGAGTTTGGGTTTGGATATGAATGTTATAGAATGGTCTACTTAGGACATTGACTTTCTCCAAGAAACAAGTAGCACACCCATATTAGAATAAACCTTTCTGGGGAAATTGCCTGCTCACCTCTTTTGCCCCATCTGTCTGCCAAAATAATGATTGCAATAATTCAGGCTAAAAATATTATAGTACCTGGAAGGATAATTTACATTCGAACTACATGTGAAGCATCAATGAATGATAATGTAAGAATTGTTTAATTCAAACCAAATGATAAGAATTATCTTTGGCTAAACACAATTTTAACAAACTATAAATTATATATAATGAGATTTAAATAAACTCCCAATTTCTCCTAACTTCCCAAGCAGACAAAAACCAAAATAAAACAAACAAAACAGCCCTTGGATAGCTTTAGCTGAGAGAATGGTGTCTTTTCTAGTTTAGGCTGAATCCCTATTTTTGTTTTGTCCAAATTCTGCAGATCCTTTTTGAGTGTCTGGAGCTGGTTTTTGAAACACTTGCTAGGACTAGAATTTAGGCTGTTGGGCTGGAGCCACTGTTGATTCACTACCATTCAACCATGGATTTTAGAATATTTGAGTATTGTCACTGACAATGGGGACATTTAACACTAGTAGCTTTGGAGTCAAACAGACCTGAGTTTAAATACTGACTCCGCCACTTGTTTGTTATGGTCAGTGGCAACTAAATTGAACTCTTTGAGCCTCAGATTCTTTGTCTGAAAATGAGTATAGTAACAAGCTAAATTTTAATTGAATGATTACTATGATCCAAGCATTATTCTGAATATGGTCCGTTAACTCATGTGACGTTTGCAGCAACTCTATGATGTAAGTGCTGTTATTATCATCCTGACTTTAGCAATGAGTCATAGAGCAGTTAAGTGACTTGCTTAGGTTCACATATGTAGCAAGTATAAAAAGCCTGAAAGGGAGGTTTGAAAATCACTGCACTATACTATTTCATAAGGTCATCATAAACATTAAATTAACAAATGTCTTCAAGATGTGTAGCCAGGTACCTAATTCGATATTAAATGATAAATGATGGCTACCCATTTAACCCATTCTTCCTATCATTAAATAATCTGGTACTCAAATGACATTTTTCTGTATCTCCTTTCTGTCTTCTGTTTATTTCCTTACCATGTCTCCTTGTATGAATTGATGAGAGGAACAAAAGCAATGAAACATTAAAAGAAATATTAAAGTTGAAGCTTAAGAGGATCTGGTGGGCTACTTCTCTAATCATAAGTTATAATGACCAGAATTTCAGCAAAGTGCAAATGATTTGGGTGATATAGAAGGAAGCTAACAAGGAAATAGAAGTAAAGAAAAGGAAATGACAAGCAAAAATGTACAGTCAACCTCAAGACTGATATTAAGCTGTATAAACAGTAGACAGATGTGAATACCACTAAAATGCTCATTTTAAGGGCACCTGGGTGGCTCAGTCAGTTAGCATCCAACTTTCTTCTGCTCAGGTCATGATCTTGCAATTCACGGGTTTGAGCCCTGCGTGGGGCTCTGTACTGACAGCTCCGTGCCTGGAGCCTGCTTCAGATTCTGTGTCTCCCTCTTACTCTGCCCCTTCCCTGCTCTACCTCTCAAAAATAAACATTTTTTAAAATGCTTATTTTAGGGGCGCCTGGGTGGCTCGGTCTGTTGAGCGTCCCACTTCAGCTCAGGTCATGATCACGCGGTCGGTGAGTTCGAGCCCCGCTTCCGGCTCTGGGCTGATGGCTCAGAGCCTGGAGCCTGCTTCGGATTCTGTGTCTCCCTCTCTCTCTGCCCCTCCTCTGTTCATGCTCTGTCTCTCTCTGTCTCAAAAATAAAAATAAACGTTGAAAAAAAAATTTTTTAAGTGCTTATTTTAATATTCTATTAAAGGAATGAATTATTCAGGATTTCTGTAATAATTAGCAAGTTTGCAGTGTTTACAGGTTTTACATTCTTCTATAATATTAACTTTATACTTTTTTTTAAAGTTTATTTATTTATTTTGAGAGAGAGAGTGTGTGTGAGTTGGGGGTGGGGAAGACTGGCAGAAAGAGAGGGAGACAGAGAATTCCAAGCAGGCACTGTGGTGTCAGTGCAATCCTGACTTGGAGCTCTAACCCATAAATCCTGCAATCATGACCTGAGCGGAAGGGAAGAGTCAGTCGCTTAACCAACTGAGCCACCCAGGTGCCATGTATTAACTTTATACTTTTGAATGATGCAGATAAAAGAGTAAGCACCTGGTACATGCCTCATGTATGGTGCAGCCTTAGAGAATGTTTGTTGGCTTTTCACTGATAATATTTTAAGCTTTCAGATATTTCTTAAATGTGCTTTTTTCATTGACAGTTTGGTTTAATTGGTTTGATTTCTCCATCTGACACAGTACTCCCATTTTTATATGTTTAAACCTTAGCCCTCATAATGGTTTATACAACGATGCAGAGTTTTGAACCCACATTTCCCACAGAACTTAGGGACGTCTACCAGAGGACATGTGACAATATGCATCCTAGTATTTGGAAACTGATACTTCTCTCTCTCTCTTTTTTAATGTTTATTTTTGAGAGAGAGACAGATAGACAGAGACAGGGACAGAGCGTGAGCAGAGGAGGGGCAGAGAAAGACGGAGACAGAATCAGAAGCAGGCTCCAGACTCCAAGCTGTTGGCACAGAGCCTGGGAAAGGGGTGGGGGGGGGGGGGGAGGAGGCTTGAACTCAGGAGCCTTGAGATCATGACCTGAGATGAAATCAGGAGTCAGATGTTTAACCAACTGAGCCACCCAGGTGCTCCTGGAAGCTGATACTTCTCTTAATGAAGGAAGAAATTTTAGTGAAAAAAGAAAAAGTGTAATGCCCAATAGATGAATCGTCAAGCAAAAAAATATGTATAACACCATAAACGAAGGACGTCGATGACAAAGGCTTAGGTATAATCTACAAATAAAGTTAGTTCTGCAATCAGTTATTTCTGCAATAATGCCTTGAATCTACACTGTATATTTTGAATATATTCAAATAGTTTGTATTTCGCAACAAGTGTTTTTAATTCTGTTGTTGATTTTTCATGTTTCATTATGCCCCCTTTAAGAAATGCCTCTTGTTTTTCGTGATTGTATCTTTTACGGCAAAGTTGCTTTACGGTCAATTAATTATGCGGCGAAATGCCTGCGGCAGAAATGCTTGCAGTAGAGAAGCAGGAGGTGAAACTCCCTAGAACCTGTAAGGTATTTCTCCTTAATTTCCCTGGTGGGAAAATGTTTAATTCTATCTAAATGTATGTTTTCAGTGAGAGAAAATTCATTGAATTTAAGAGAAAATTTAAGAGAAAAAATTTGCTTAGCTTGCGGGGCCTATTGAGTAAACTGACAATAGCTAAATATATATCCTCCCAAGTTAAAATGAATTCAAAGCCTCAAAAAAAAAAAAAAAAATCAACTTGGGCCTTAAATTTAGAACCTGCAATTGACAAAAGAAGGGGGGGGAAAGAGCCTATTCTGGTTGTAAGGTTGCAGAGAACAAACTGTGGCGGAAAAAACGAGAATGATCATTTGCTAAAGTTCTGTGAAGTAGAAATGTTAATTCTACCCCCTTGACTTGCCCCTGAGTTAAGCTTGAACTACAAAACTAATGTAAGTTTACTAAATGTTTTTGTGTCGTAAACAGTTTTGCCATGACGTTTGGTAGGAACGAATAACCAAAGATAGAGAACAGCATTCTGTTTTTTTTAAAAAAAAGAAAAAGAAAAAAAGGTTGTCCTCACACCATCTGTATTTAACTGGAAAACAAAACCAAACTTGGAAGCAATAGAGAAGGGCAAAAAATCTTCACTTGGATTTTCTTCTGGTTTTTGGCTGAGGGCTCAAGAATGGACACTTCCACAGATGATGCACGTAGCCTGGCTTTCCTGGGTCACGCTGACCCAGAGTTGCTCCTTAAAGAGATTTTAAGATGAAAGTAGTCCGTGGGACGTGTTTCATTTTGTGGTGGCTTCTTCATTTCTTACACATCAGTTGAATGAGAGCAATCATATAAAATGTTCACTAACTAGGCACCTATGCTGTCAGTTCCAGCTATGGGACCCTTACCCAGGAGTAAGGTTTTAATTGTTTTGTTTGTTGTTTTGTCCTCCCATGTATTCTGGAATGTTACACCTATCTTCCCTGTATTTGTGCTCTAGGCTCAATTGTCTTCATTTATAGATATATAAATATATATATATATATATATATATATATATATAAATATATATAAATATATATATATATAATTAATATTATAGGAAATGGTTTTACCTTCTGGGATCTTGGTCCCCAACTTATTTTTAACACTATTCTGCAACACATTTCTCTGTATCATAGGCAGTTAGAAGTCTATATATTATATATATATTATATATATATATATGATCTGTATTATATTCATATATATCATAGAGACAGAGGAATGTACATATAGTAATTCTTTATTTCCTAACTTATGTACACAGCAAATATACATTACACCTCCAGAACAGTGGGGGAGTCATTACAGTGTTGTGATTAGAAAAGAGGGGCTCTTGTTGAGTAATTTCCTTTTTAGCATATAGCTAGAACCTTAAAGATTTGTTAAGGCTTTAAGCTTTTCATAGAAGTATTTAATCCCCCTTGATCTTCAGAATAGAGTTCACAATGGGTGTGCTGGGAGTCTTACCCTGTGTTTAGCAGAAGAAAATGTTTCTGTTTTAAATATGTTCATTCATGTGTATATCAATATTCATCCTAAGTTTAAAAAAAGGTCACTTTTTCTAAAACATCACTTACAACCAACTTTCTCATCTACCCTAAAATTATTTTTATTTTTAGCTTTTATTTTTTCTCTCTCAGTATTTGAGAATTTCAACAGAAGTACATAAAAATTTCAGCCAGATATGGAACCACAGAGGGTCACAGGACAGCGTGAAGCTGTGTTCATTTCTCTAGGGTTTGTTTACTCATTCAGCTATTACTAGCAAAGAGAAGACATGTCAATATAATTTACTTTTATTTTTATATTAGAAAGATGTCTTATTACACCTTAAAATGTAACTCAGAGGATGTAGTTAAAATGTAATTATAATGATACCAGCCTTTTCCTTCAGGACATGGTGACATTGCTGGAAGTGGCTGTAAAACTTTGTTGTGTTACCTCAAGGGGGGGGAAATATCTCTCATTCTGAAAATAATGTTTTTCAGAGGTTGCCATTCTGTTTTTCCAGACTAAGAATCTTCTTAAGAGACAGAACATGGCAACATTTGCCAGCTAGTTACTCATTTCATTGGACACGTACTAATTTTTTTTTTTTTTTTTTTTACCAAATTGAAGCATATCTAGTCTTCTCAGTTTTTAGTTTTAAACTTTGTGTTTATTTGCATGTGTTATTTTAGCTCTTCTCTCGTGGCTTTCTTGACTCTCATGAACCCAGATTTTCTCTGTGTTTGTCAGCTCCTGTTCCAGTTATCTATTACTATGAAAAAAAGCACCTCAAAATGTAATGGCTTATTAAATTTTTTTTTAACGTTTATTTTTTTTGAGACAGAGAGAGACAGAGCATGAATGGGGGAGGGTCAGAGAGAGGGAGACACAGAATCTGAAACAGGCCCCAGGCTCTGAGGTGTCAGCACAGAGCCCTACGCGGGGCTCGAACTCACGGACCGCGAGATCACTCTGAGCTGAAGTCGGCTGCTTAACTGACTGAGCCACCCAGGCGCCCCAAAATGTAATGGTTTAAAACACCACTATATTATTTTCATTCAAGGTTCTGTATGGTGATTTGGCTTAGCTATGAGGTCCTCACTTGGAATTTCTCATTTGGAACGTTCAGAGAGGGGAAAGTGTTGCAAGATTTTTTTTTTTTTACCTCAATACTTGGGGTTCCTTGTCTCGCTGCTTCAAAGAATGAAGAGGTGGACACAAAATAAGCAGCAGGCAAAAGTTTATTAGAGTATAAGATCAGAAAGTAAGAATAGTACAAAAGTTCTCTTTACAGAGAGGGGGCATTCAAAAATGAATGCCTGGGGGCGCCTGGGTGGCTCAGTCGGTTGAGCGCCGACTTCGGCTCAGGTCACGATCTCGCGGTCCGTGAGGTCGGGCCCCTGTGCTGACAGCTCAGAGCCCGGAGCCTGTTTCAGATTCTGTGTCTCCCTCTCTCTGACCCTCCCCCGTTCATGCTCTGTCCCTCTCTGTCTCAAAAATAAAAAAAAAAAAAAAAAAAAAAAAATGAATGCCTGTGGCAGTAGGCAAGAGTCGTTGTTTTATAAGGTTCTGGTCAGCCCTCCCTTCCTTCCCACCCCTTGTTCTTTCTCAGGTCCTACCCTTATTGGCTTGATAGCTCTGGGTGCTGGGTTGTCAATTCCTGATTGGCCCGATTCCATTGTACCAGGGATGGCCTATGGCCATATCATTCCTTGTGGGTCATATGTTTTATGGTCTACTAATATTTTTAGTTAGGTCTTTTGTCAAATTCCTGAGGGAAAGCTGAGAGGGAGTAAGTGGTGTCTATTATATTCTTAAGAGGAATATTCCTCCTGAGGAGGTTTGCTTTGGTCAGACACTCCCATTATTGTTCCAAAATAAGTGTTTTTCCCCACCCAGGGACCTCAGGTCCTAAGGTCTTTCCCTCTTTCCCTCTTTCCCTCTCTGCCTACTGAATTGAATCTTTTCCTATCATAACAGTGTAACATCTTATCCAAAGTATCCAGAGACTTGACTAAGCTGCCCATCCAAGATGGTGCCTTAATGTTTCTCCATATGACCTCTTTCTGGTAGAATAAGCTAGACTTCTTACATGGTGGCTCAGTACTTTAAAATACTCAGTGGGCTAAAAACTCATTAACTGATTTTGTTGACCCAAGAATAAAAATTGCCATGCAGTTTACATTCTCTTACATTCTGTTCTCTCTCAGGAGGCCTCCTCTTTCTTATATTTCATGAGTTCCAGGGTCTCAAGAGCAGAAAGCAGAAGTTGTTAGGCTAGTTTTGTGAGCTAATACTAGAATTGTTTTGGAGTCATTGTCATTATATTGATCAAAGCCATGAGATCCAAGGGAGTACAGAAGTAGTTTCTGTGCCTTGATGTAGAGAAGTGACAATGTCACACTGCAGATGAGCTTGTAGAATGAGTGATAGTATTAGAACCATTTTTGGAGAATACAATGTGCCTGCATCAGTCTCTGATAACAATGTAGGTACTGAGCATTCAAAATGCATTCATTTCATCTGAAGCCCTGCAAACTAGGGGAGCAGATAGCAGGAGAAGGCAGATATCCCAATTCAAGAAGCCAGGTAAGACACAAAGGCTGCAAATTTCTTCTTCCTCTGCGTTTTGTTCTATTCTGGCCCTCAGTGGGTTGGATAATGCCTACCCATTGAAGAAGACAATCTACTTTACTGCATCCACCTCCGTAAATCTCATTTTAGGTTAGCTGATGATAATCTCATCAGCAAATACCCTCACAGACACACCTAGAAATAAAGTTTCATTTGGGCACCCCTGTTGACTCAGAATTAACCATCGCTGTATTAGAATTGATGATAACCCATTCTATACAGCATAAGTCATGGTTTACATTGTGCTGTTGATTTTTCATTACTGTCCTACAGCTAGAATCAAAATCCAGCTTTCCTTCAGCTAAGGGGTGAGACATAGCTGATAATCTGCCACAAACTTTCAAAAAATAGTATAGTGAAAAAAAATTATCTTTAAATATTTTTTTATCAAAGATAATACTTCTTGATGTGTTTAGATTCAGGAACTGTCAGAAGCATTTTGTTTAGTAGCTGCACAAAGGAGACAACTCACAGATTGCTGGATCAAGCACCAGAAAGTTTACTGAATTTTTAAAATAGAGTTTGAAATAAAAGACCAAACCTCAAGTTAAAAAAAAAAAAAAATAGTGAATTCACTAAGTTTGTTTGTAGCCTAAGTGATTAACAGTAGCTAAATTTTAAAATTAAGCAGTTCTTCATGGTTATGACTTTATATAATCATGTAAAATAGGAGTCAGCAATCTATGGGCTGTGAGCCAAATCTGTTCCATCACCACAAATAAGGTTTTATTGGAACACAGCCATGTCTGTTTGTTCACATACATCTCTGGCTGCTATTGCTGCAATGGCAGATTTGAGTGGTTGTGACAGAAACCATAGAGACTACAAAAATACTATCTGGTCCTTTACAGAAAAGGCTTACTGACTTCTGTTTACAGAAAAGTTTATTGACCCCTGACTAAAATAGTGAAGGTTGAATTTTTATTTTATTTTATTTATTTTTTTTTTGAATTTATATTTTAAAAAGAGATAAGACAAGTTCTGTATACACTGATGGGGGTCTTACGTTTTTGACTCTCGGAGTCATAAAATTCAAGGGGAGAAACCTGAGAAAAAACAGAGTAATTTGCCTGGCAGCTTTTATTCTTAGACCAACAAAAACAGTTAATGAGTTTTTAACCCACTGAATAGTTTAAAGATAGAAGGACAGAAAATTTTTACAAATATTTGCACGTGGATAAACAAAAGGTCTGAATGATTGCTTCATGGTTTCCCTTTAACTAGTATTGATTCCTTTTTTAAAGTGAGACTCCTATTTCCTGACATTAGATTATCCTTTTCAAAAAAGTGTGTTTACCTTTTTCTGCTTTTCTCCCACTTTAGTTATTTATTCTCTTGGTCATTCAGAGAGATTCACTTTGCCCAGGTATAGACTTGGTTTATTTTTATTTATTTGCTTTTATGTTGTTTTTTTGTTTTTGTTTTTGTTTTTTATGAAAGGAATCCAAATGGAAAGAAAGTCAAAGTTTTTTTTTTTTTTCATTTTAGGAATAGTTTCTTGAATGAATGAATGAAAGAGAAAGAAAGAAAAAAGAGAGAGTGGCTCTTGAAGCTTCTAGAAACAATTATTTTGAAAGCAAAGCTTTAGTTCTGTAAGGTGAGAATTTTGTGAAGAGAAGAAAACGTAGTAGAAAATCAACAGGGTCAGCCATGAAAGAAACAGGGTGTAGAATAAGTCACAATAATAAATTGAAAACGGGGCATGGGTGATATTCAGTGCTCCCACAGATTAAATATGGATTACCTGACTGCCAGCTGGGGAGGATATTGACTGAGGCATCATGATGAAGGAAATGAGGAGGACTTGAAATGAGGGAATGAGACCTAGAATGACCACAGGGAGAGGGACAGAGTCATCTCGAAGAAGCAGCTGCCCTCTGGCCACACGAGTAACCATAGACCATCCACCCCCAAAGTGTGGCCTATGCTGAGAACACTTTCAGCATACCATTGCCTGGTGAGGGCCCACATGTCTGCCAGGCATCATCTTGCAGAAGTAATCTTCTTCATGCCCTTTGTAAGCTTATCCAAATTCCCCTGTGTGGCCGGCCTTTTTAAAATGGTCCAAGAAACTCATAAGCCTCCCTAACCTTGGGTTCTAGAAGAGGTGTGTAGGGGAAGAGCTCTGTGGCCACTTGCTGACAACCTGGCATGTCTCCATATGGACCACGTGGGCAAGGGTTGACTGCAGTCTACCTGAATGTTGGCCTGGTGCCCTGTGATTCCTCCTAGAGCAAGGAGCAATGAGCAGCCTGGTGCAGAAATGCTGGAAGCAGTTCCTCTCCCACCTTTCCAACTAGTGGGAGTTGGTCAGAAGGCCATTTCTCATCCATCTCCATAGTTTCAGTTGAGCATAGGACTTTCAGCCTCTCACCCTTTGGGGCTCAACTGCAGATTTCTTTGTAAGTCTCTCTGCTTGGCCATAGGTGAGAGTGGCTCCTCAACAGCAGAATGACCTACTACTGATGTTGTTTGTCATCTGACCATGCTGGTTCAGTGTCATCCTATGGGACGAGAAATACAGAGATCTGATACTTTGATGATCCTGCTTTTGCTCTCTGTAAAAGTAATAAACTGTTTGACTCTATTTGAAGTCATTATCTTCCTTCTGGCTGAGTCCATGGAACTGTGACATGCAAACCTAGTAGCTGTAGCTGAGATCCTCATGGCCCTGTTACGATTCACACTGCCTTTGGAGGGAGTGCCTGACAGCATGACAAGGGACAAAGTGTTGTCCTATTTTCACAACAGCATGAAAGGATATTTTCCTTATTTATGAACAGTCTCTGTTCTCAGAGAAATCCTTCTTTGATCACCTGAGCATGATGTGAAACCTGTAAAATTACATGTTCTTATTAACCCCAAAAGACAAAGGAGTAAAAACATCATTAGGTTTGTTATATGTACTCTTATCTAAAACTTAGTCTTCTGATTCCCAGTTAAATTCACTTAACAGGGTGACCTTGGAAGCTGTGAGAGATATATGGGATGTGGACCTTGGAGCAGTTTCTTTTCCTCCACTTACCAGCTGCATCATCTCAGGCAAGTTACCAAATGTCTCTGTAACTCCATTTCCTTACCTGTAAAATGTAGTAGATTTTTAGTAATTGTGAGAATTAAGTGAGGTAATATATGTAAAATGCTTAGAATAGAACTTGCACACAATAAGTGTATAATAAGCATTAGCTACTATATTAATCAAAATAGTGGTCCTCAAACTTTGAGGTGTATAAGAATCACCTGTCCACTCCCAGAACTTTTCATTGAGTTGGTCTTGGGTGGTGCTGCAGAATTTGCATTTCTGATGCTGAGGCGCTGATCTGATGACTATACTTTGAGAACTACTGAGTTAGGATGTAATTTGCATGTAAATAACAGAGATCCATAATCATAGAGGCTAAAAGAAAACAGTTTATTTGTAGAGGTAGATGTCCAGGGTTGGTATGGTGTAGACTTTTCTATCTCGTTACCTTGCCATCCGTGGATTATTGCTTCATGCACACTGTCATAGATGACTCACCATCATTGTTGAATTTCGCCAGTAGAAGAGAGAATTTGGAGAAAGGGGAAGAGAATAATACTTCTCTTTAGGGAGACAACCAAGAAATTGTACACATCCAAGGTATACATGGCCAGAACTTGAATAACCACATGTAGCTCCAATGAGAGTGAAAGAAATTGGAATTTACTCTGTAGCCACAGGTCCAGCTTAAAAACCTGGGTTCTCTTACTCAGAGAAAGGAGAACAGATATTATGGTCATCTATGAGCTTTGCAACTGCTACAGACTGGTTTCTACATTTTAACAGCAGCAAAAGAATTTTTTGTGGATAGGAGATTATAAATATACAACTTGATTTTTCCCTCAAATACAAGCATAACTTATTTAACTTTATATCTTTTCTCTATTTAGAGGGGTCATTTGACTGTTTCTCAGGGGAAGGATGGTCTTTCCCTGGGAGGAATAAAAATGTTCCCCCTTTTTCCTAATAATTTGGATTTTCATCATCTGCCAGATGGATCACCAAATAGGTACTATCAGGGAATACAGAAAATAGAGCTATTGGTGGGAAGGTGAAGGGAATTTGAAGCAAGAGGCCAGGGAGGCTAGCTAGTTAGGATGGCAGAAGGAGGTGGGAACTCTACTGTGATCCTAAGCAGGAAACATTGAAGAGGGGACCTTCCATGAAGAAAATTTTGCATGATATTACTGAGAGAACTACTGTAAAGGGGCATTGTTGGGATGCCTAGGAGCCATGGTAAATCACAGCTGTCATCAACCTACCCTCTGGTCTTCATCCAGGAACACCATATTGCCTTCATCTAGGCCCTGGGTACTTAGTTGTCTGTAGGCCTCACCATATGAATACACACTCATGTTGGTGTCTGGGCTAGGCTGTGAATCTTTCCTCTGCTGCCTTCTCTGAGTGAAAAATCCCCTACTAGTCTAAAGGAAACTCTTTGATGTTTGGGGCAGTGGTGGCATTAAAGTGGGCTAGCTCAAATCCCTGAGGTAGAAGAGGATGGAGCAGACACCCCCATTACATATGTCAGAAGCAAAGTGAGAAACCATAAAAGAAAAGATTAACCAATTTTGCTATAAAAAATGAATAACTTTGACATATTGGTAAATAATTCACAGATTTCAAAGATCCTTTCCAACTCTAAGAGTTGATGATTCTATTGATATATTGAGGTAGTTTGTGACAGTAAGTCACAAATAAATAGTAAAAATTACCTATATTGTCTAGTAAGTATTGATTACACTGTTCCCACTGTTCCCAAGGAGTCACTCTTATCAAAAGCTTTTGCTTTCAGGGGCACCTGGGTGGCTCAGTCGGTTGAGCGACCGACTTCAGCTCAGGTCATGATCACGGTTTGTGAGTTTGAGCCCCGCGTCGGACTCTGTGCTGACAGCCTGGAGCCTGCTTCTGATTTTGTGTCTCCCTCTCTCTCTGCCACTCCCCCACTAATGCTCTGTGTCTGTCTCAGAAATAAATGAACGTTAAAAAAAAAAAAAAAAAGCTTTTGCTTACAAAGATGCATTAGGGTAAGAAAAAAAATGTTCTAAAAGACCAGGTAAGTCTATAACAGTCAGATGTACCTAAGTGTTAAGATGGAGAAAGGATGGGGAGTGGAGAGGAGAGAGATGATGATCCTGAGCACTTCATTAACATGTTGGACTCTGAACAGCAACCTACTGAGTATACTCCATGTGTGGGAGATGAGGTGAGGAAGTCTAGAGAAGGATATTAATTTACTCTCAATAACACCGTTATTCAAGCCCATCTAACTCTAGAGCTCATGCACTTTCCACAATACCAAGCTGTCTGTCTAAAAACATACCAAAAATGTGTGAAGATCCTTGCTTTGAAAACATTCTTTAGGGCTCAAGTCATAAAACATGGCTGGTTCTAAGATAATTGTGATATAGAACAAAGCTCATATTTCAGCAGTGTTCTCATCATTAGAGATTTCCTACTCACTTATAGCTCAACATCCATTACTGATAAATACACACTAAGGAGTGTAACATAATGGTAAAGAGCAAAAATTCTAAAGCAAGTCTGCTTTGTTTTACCCTCAGCTTTGTGACTTGTGACCTTGTGCAAGCTGTGTCTGTGTCTCTCTTTGTGCCTCAGTTCCTTCATCAATAAAATGGGGGAGAACAAACATACCTACCTGATAGAGTTTTGTGAAGATTAACTGAGTTAATAATCAATGATATTATTAGAATAATTGGGAAAATTTGAATATGGTCTGTGTATTACAAAATGCTCTCATAGCAGTGTTTAGTTTCCTGAGAATGAGAATGGTATTGTGGCTGTCTAGGAGAATTTCTTATTTTTATACTAAATGCTGATATATGTAGGAGTGAAGCATCATGATGTTAAACCCTTTAATGGTTTGGCAGAGAAGTTTGTATAATGAAGAAAGGCACACAGAAGTAGAGCTAATGTAAATATAGCAAAATGTTTTAACCATTGATTAACCTAGGTGAAAGTTATAATAAGGCTGTTCATGTATTAGCTTTCCAATTTTTCCAAAGGCTTAGAATTTTTCAAAATAAAGAGTTAGGAGGAGCACCTGGGTGGCTCAGTTGGTTAAGTGTTCATCTTTGCCTCAGGTCATGATCTTGCAGTTCATGAGTTCAAGCCCTGCATTGGGCTCTGTGCTGACAGCTCAGAGCCTGGAGCCTGCTTCAGATTCTGTGTCTGCTTCAGATTCTGTGTCTCCCTCTCTCTCTGCCCCTCCCCTGCTCATGCTCTGTCTCTCTCTCAAAAATAAATAAACATTAAAAAAATTTTTTAAATAAAAAAGAAGAGACAATTAGTTGGTGCATGTAATGCCTTATAACTGTTAGCTGTCAGACTAAAATCACTTTGAGGACTGGATTCTTCATTTCCATATGCCCAATGTCTAAACATTATCTGGTCCAATAACAAGTGTTCAGTGCATCTTGTAAGTGAATAAATAAAAAGATGAATGATGTTTGTATTCTTACTCCTTACCATTATCAACTTTTCTTCAGTATATTTGCTTTCAGGTTTAAAGTATGAATTGTAGTTAAGGCTTTGCATACCAGCCCTCTTTGGTGTGTGTGTGTGTATGTGTTTGTATGTGGATGTGTGCATATGTGTGGATGTGTGTGTGTGTGTGTGTGTGTGTGTGAGAGAGAGAGAGAGAGAGAGAGAGAGTTTTCTACTGCATCCATTCCCTACCCCATTTAAAACCTAAATCAAATAGGAGTAGGGTTGCCAGATATGAAATAGGATATTCCATTGAATTTGAATTTTAGATAAATAATGATTTATTTAGTATAAATATGTCCCAAATAGTTCACAGAGGTCAAATTGTGCACGGAGCATACTTACTTCTACTAAGGAGTTTTTCATTGTTTATCTGAAATTCAAATTTAACCAGGTACCCTATATTTTTGTTAAATCTGGCAACTCTAATAAAAGCCATTTCTTCTCCTGATGTGTATGGTTGACCATGCCCGCAAGCATGTCAAAATATTAGTTATGTTGATTTATCCATGATAGAATACTTCTAGTTCTTCTGAGTTTTAAAGCATAGTAGAAATAAGCTTTTATCCTTTAGCTCAGTTATTCCCCACTGGTCTCATATTTTTCAGTTCTGAATCTCTCATTTTTTCCTTAATTATAAGATATGGAAGATTGCATTTTTTATTTATGATAAAACCCATAGGTAGAATATACATAAAGGTCACATAAACATACATGAAGATGATAATTAAACACAATATACAGAGTTGGATAGGCAGTGTGATTAAAGAACTACATATTTCGTTTATAGTGTCATTAATGCCAATACACAGAAGCACTTCTTGCATGAAAAGTATGTTTTAGCAATTAATAGTGCAAATACGTTAAAAAAATATTTATAGAACTACAACCTCCAAACATTTAATTGAACTCAATCTCATGGATTGGTTTACCACTTGATAAATGGCCCTGATTTATAATAACCCTTCAATAACATACCAGGGAAAAGCAACAAGAAGCCCATTACTCGCAGAAGCAATTACAGAAAATTACTTTGGAACAGTAGCACCATTCCACATTATAATATGCACATTTGTTGTATTGCACCTTCCTGAGTTGAACTTTGAAAATGGTAGCCACACAAAATGCCAGAATGAATGAATTCATCCAAGGCTGGACTTTCACTGGTGGTAGTAGTAATCTTGACCATCATAGCTGTCATAGCTGCGCCCTTTATAGTAGCTGTACTCATCCTCATAGGCTCGGTAATTATCGCCACGAGGTTCTCCATTCTCGTTTTCATAGACTTCATATCCATTGTCATATTCATTGGTGCCTGTTTGTTCATACTCTTCCTCATATCCAGTGGTGGTGGCTTCCCTAGATGGTCGGATGGTGGTCCCATAGAGCTCTGGTGGTGGGGTTGTAGGTTGAAATCCACCATTTGGAGAGGTTGTAGTCGTGGAGCCACCATTGTCCTGCCTTCCAGCCATTGTGGTTCCTTCTGCATTGACTTCAGTGACACTTTCTTCTTCACCTTCTCCATTGTTTCCATCACTGCTGCCATTGCCATTTTCTACCTCTGTGCTGTTGGTGCTGGTGCTGTTTATGCCTTGTTCATTTTCATCCACTTCTGATTCATTTTCTTCATTTTCTTCATCTTCCTCTTCTTCTTCATCACTTTCCTCCTCTTTTGTAGCCTTTTTTGTATCCCCAGCCTGTAAGGAAAAGTTTAAAAGGATCCAGATTTGGTGTGAAAATGTAAAAACTTAAGACCATTATTTCATCCAACACAGGCTGTACCTACAGCCTTGTTTCAGATGTATTTTTGAATTGAAGCCAGTTTAACTTACAAAAGAATTGGTGAGTGTTTTAAAAATTCAGAACTAGTACCTTTGATGGGTGTTTTAGAAATTCAGAATTAGTCCTTTCGTCATTGGGTTTTGATAGAGAAAATGTACTTGATAAATAAGCTTTCCTTGTGGGAGATGCTTCCCATAGCTTTGCTATTCACTTTGTCTGTCTTGGAATCCTCTTCCCTGAAATGCAGTGGTATCTTTCAGGACCTTTTATCCATTGCCAAGATGCTTGTCCTTAGTCTTCTGTTATAATGTGGAAAGTCAGTGTAATAACATGGGAAGAGAATTTGCCTGGGAAAAGATATTTCCTTACTTGTAAACAGGGAAATTGAACCTGCTCTTGCTTTTTCAATGAGTTAATGAAGGTAATGTAGAACACCTGTGTATAGTGTCAAGCTAACCTTAGATTTCAGTAAAGAAATGAAATCAGATTTAACATTTTTGAGGAATTATTACCTTTTTGGGAAGTTGGATTGCAGCTAAACCTATGTTCCCTGTTCCAGGTGTGGTCTCTTCTCCATAGCCAGGTGTAGCAGAAAGGGTGGTGTTCTCAGCCTCAGATTCTTCATCTTCATTTTCATCAGAATTTGCATTCTCTTCATTGTTTTCTTCTTCATTTGAAGCTTCCTGGTAAAGATATCCAGAGCAAGAAAAGTTAGTTTATTTGGAAGAAAACTCAAAATTTATTGGAGTCATGAGCCATTACTGAGAAAAACGTATTCCTCAGCCAACTCATCACCTAATGTTAACAATTCTGCTTCCTCTTATGACATTTGCACTTCTCACTTCTTAGAACTCAACTCAGAGTTATTTCATTCTACTCACGTCACTATAGTCTGTTTTAGATATTTCTGTATTCTATTTTATCAATTCAAAAATGTTTGTGTAATAATTTCAGCATATCTGACTACATGGTATTTTATTCTACAGGCTTTAGGCTCTTAAAGTCTTACCAATACTATTATAACATGGTAGTAAATAAATGCTTACATTTGCTGACAAATAAGCTGAGAACTTATACCTGTTACTCCTTATAGCAGCCTTGTAAGGTAGGATTATTGTTCTCTTTAGAAAGGGAAAGTGAGGGACGCCTGGGTGGCTCAGTCAGTTAAGCGTCCGACTTTGGCTCAGGTCATGATCTCACAGTTTGTGAGTTTGAGCCCCGCGTCGGGCTCTGTGCTGACAGCTCAGAGTCTGGAGCCTGCTTCAGATTCTGTGTCTCCCTCTCTCTGTGGCCCTCCCCTGCTCACGTTCTGTCTCTCTCTGTCTCTCAATAATAAACAAACATTAAAAAAAAAATTGGAAAGGGAAAGTGAGCTCAGAAAAGCTAAATAACTTGCTTAAGGTCTTATGCATGATGAAGCTGTATCTTTCTAATAAAAAAACAAAAAAACCCAGCCCTTTCTAATGCACTATGATGTTTTTGTTGAGGAAGAGGATTTATGTGAATTGTTCACACTACACCTAGGATATTTTTTCAGAAAGGAATTTTTATGGAAATCCCCCTCTTCAAACAAATTGATTGCATTTCTTATTTACTACCAAAAAGAAGTGAATATATTTCATTTGCTTTCAAGTGTATTTAGAGAAAAGAACCATATTTAATTCAAAATTTATCTGGCAGTATATAAGCCAATTTTGTGTTGTATGCAGTATTCAGAAGATTTTAGACATTTGACACACAATCAATTTTTCTGTGCAGTGAAGAAGCTAAACACTCCAAGAAATTTTTAGTGGTTATATTATGTTATTGCATGATTTTTTAAAAAAATTAACACTCCTCAAGTGAATGTTTATTATAATCTTACTAATCTTACTATATAACCTTATTGAACATTTTATTCTTTGCCTTTATGTTGTCAGGCAGTTATTTGTTAATTGAGTTAATCTCCCGATGTGATTCATAGCTAATATTAAAAGTCAGGGATTCAGGGGAGCCTGGGTGGCTCAGTCAGTTAAGCATCCAACTTCAGCTCAGGTCATGATCTCACAGTTCGTGGGTTTGAGCCGCACACAGGCTCTGTGCTGACAGCTCAGAGCCTGGAGCCTACTTCGGATATTCTTTTTCTCTCTTTCTCTCTCTCTCTCTCTCTCTCTCTCTCTCTCAAAAATAAATAAACATTTAAAAAAGTCAGGAATTCATACAGAGAGTTTATTTACTTTAAGTACTGGAAAATTGAATTCATTTCAGTGTATCTAATCTCTTTAGATGATGACATTAAGATAAGTTTTAAGACTTTAAAACATGGATAAAGAAGATGTGATGTGTATGTGTGTGTGCGCACACACACACACACACACACACAGCTATGAAAAAGAATCAAATCTTGCCATTTGCAATAATATGAATGGAGCTAGAGAGTATTATGCCAACTGAAATAAGTCAGTCAAAGACAAATATCATATGATTTCACTCATATGTTGAATTTCAGAAACAAACCAGCACAGGGGGAAAAAAAGAGAGAGAGAGGCAACCCAAGAAACAGACTCTTAACCATAGAGAAGAAACTGATGATTACCAGAGGAGAGATTGGTGAGGGGATGGGTTATATAGGTGACTGAGATTAAGGAGTGCACTTGTAATGAGCATCAGGTGTTGTATGGAAGTATTGAATCAGTTTATTATATACCTGAAACTGATATTACTCTGTATATTAACTAATTGGAATTTAAATAAACACTTAAAAAAAGATAATGCACAGATTTCAAAACAAAGTGGTAGAAGAAAAAAATGTTTATATAAAGAAAAAAAATAAACACAACCCAGGTTTAGCTTGCCTTATTACTAAAATAGAGTGGCTAAAGAAGAATATGTTTGTTTCATCAAATTTGTAAATTCCGATGTTTCAATAAACTCTTGGGGCTACTAGAGTCCACCCCTAAACAGTCTTTAAGCCAATTGTGTCAAATATCCCACAAACACCATACTGTTTATTTATTCATGTTTATGCTTTATTCCAACAGACTAAATCTTTCAGGGCAGGAGGAGGAAAGATTCTTAGAGTAGAACATATAATTTGGGTCCTGTACCATCTTTTTACACGTGAAAAACCTGAGGTCCAATGAGATAAATGGCTCACATGAGGTCAAATAGATGGTGGTTCACTAGTGGCAAGGTCATGAGTAAAGATCCAGACTCTCAAATCATGAAGTTCTACATTTTCTCCTACAATGCCCTTTCTTTTCTAGATACTTTCTTTTTTTTTAAAAATATAATTTATTGTCAAATTGGCTAATATACAGTGTGTACAGTGTGCTCTTGTGTTTGGGGGTAGATTCCCGTGATAGATACTTTCTTTAAGGATATGATGTTGCAATGAATTAAGAAGGAAAACAGGTCAGTTTGTTGATGGGTATTAACTTCAAATATCTTTTTGAATAGAAAAATTAGTATTAATGTTTTAAAACTGTTATTAACCCACTAGACTGGCTAAAATGGCTGAAAGACACAACTGTTGGTGAGAACGTGGAGTAACTGATATACTAATAGAGGGAGATCACAGTGCATTTGCTTTGGTTACATCTACTTAGGCTGAACATATGCATACCTTTTGGCCTCCAGAAATAAATGCATGTGTTCACCAGAAGGAGTACTAGAATGTTCATAGCAGCTCTCTTTGGTATAGCCCAAACTTGGAAACTTCCCCAAAGGCCCATCAACAAAAGCATAATACATTGTGGTATATTCACTTCATAAGATACTCACAATGAGAATGAATGACTTAGAGCTGTAGAACGATATGGATTAACTTTTGAAGTTGGGAGTAGAAGATGCCACGCAAAAAAAGAGTATATGATACATGATTCTATTTTTATAATATGCAAAAATGGGTGAAAACTGTGAGGATTCAAAATAACAGTTGCTCTTGGTGGGTTTGGTTAATGAGTAAAATGGAACACAGAGCATATGCTGCTTTTTGATATGGGTGCTTTTTGAAACTGTGTGTTCAATTTCTGAAATTTCAACGGTCTGTATACATATGATAATTGTGTTGTATATATTATATTTTTATAAAGTTTTTTTTTAAAGTGAGGCTGAATAGTTTAGAAATGGAAAAAAAACTGTGATCATCATCAGATAGAAAATATGCCTAAGCACCCTCTAATGTGAATACCATTCCTGGAGACTCTATGTATTTAACCTGAATTGCCAATGAAATTTTAGGGAAGAAATGGGGAAAAAGGAAGTTCTAGAATCTCTTCATGATAGAAGCCTTCGGATTTATGTATCCACTTTTCTATGATCACTTTTAATGAATGATGTTTGGAGTATTTATTCCTCCGAAGTTTTCAAAACTAAACCACAAATATTTTTTGGGCACCATATATCGTAGAAGAAACTGTGCTAAGCAGTGTGAGGAGCTATAAGGAGGATACAGTCTGTTTTTCCCCAAACTGGAGATGAAACCTATGGTCTCTTGCCCTCTGGGTCATTAGGAGTTTGCAGGTAAGTTTTGGGAGGATAGTAAATGTTCAGAGATTGTTGACAAAATTTTGAGCATGTGTGATTTCATCATAGTTTTTAAACCTTACTGTCCTCGATCCTCAACCTCCATCATAACAAATGAAGAACTATTGCCAAAAGGTATGCAGTCTAATTGGGAAATCTACCTGGCAAAGCAATTTTGCGATCACTGTACAGCAAAGAGCTGTAGTTAAATAGATTACCCCAGCTTAGTTCTTGTGTAAGATTACTATATGGAACTCCTGGCAAAATTTTGTGGGATTTAGTAGGTGGCATTTTTCCTGGTACTGGCTTGGTATTCTTGTAAGGTCTTCCCTTAAGCTATTAGGGTAAATTATAGTACTGGAAATGATACTTTTATGGTTAAAAAAATAAAATCAAACGAATTATTTGTCACTTTTAAAGTTCCCATACCATTTTGTTTTCAAGATAGCAGATGTTTATCCATGATCCATTTTTGACTGTCATTGCCCCTTCATAAATAGCACTTAAGAATACCTGAATTTAGAAGGTCCCCAAAGCAGTGGATAGCTATAATTGACTATCCAGGAAAATGTACCTAATTAGTATGTTTTCTTGAGCAAGAGTGTCAGTTATAAACAGGTTAGCACAATTTCCAAGGTATACAGATGAATTTTAGCTGTGAACTACACTAATTTGAGGTACTATGGAGGACTATGTATAGAATATGTAGTACTATATGTACTTATACATCTTGAGTATTTGCCTTTATGTAAGACCATAAATTTTATTTTTAGACAAAATGACATATGCAATTCCCATTTAAAAGAATAACCATACTTGGTGGGTCAAGAAAAACAGATGAATCATAATAATATTGTAGAGGATATAAGATTAGCTTTTCATATACTACCCACTTAGTAAGTTGAGCTTAAGTTCAGTCCTTAAAACAAGTATTGCACTGAGTTTAGGTACTTGTCTTTTACCATCCTGCACTATCCACCTAAATATAAATGATCCTCCCTTTTCTTTTTATCAGAATGTACATTTCTTCCAACTTATAACGGAGACATTTTTGTTTTTGTGCACCACTTATAGGTAACTTGAACGCCAAATGCAGTAGCATTTTAAACAGGTCATTTTAGTTTATTCTAATTTAAATAATATTCTCCTTGTCCAAAATAGAAGACTGTGGGTAGTTGGTAAACTGGCAATGGCTTGTTTGCTAAGTCCAGACTACAGTAGACTAGTTTCCTATTTGTTTTCATGCTGCCTGGTTTGTTTTGAAAAATCCTGCAGAAATTCCTTACCTCTTCTTCTTCCTCCTCTTCTGAACTGTCACCGTCTCCGTTTTCTTCAGATGAGTCACTACTGCTCTAAAAAAAAAAAATACATCTATATATATATGAATTCATACATATATGAATATATGGGTACATATATAGGTACACATACATTCAACACAAAAGGAGATTTCCTGCTGATTGAATTAAGATAAAATATTCACAAATATTTACTGAAACTAATTAGTATTGCCATCTTGATTTATTTCTCATGTGAATTTAGTTCTCATGTGAATCTGAGAAAAAGATATGAAGAGATTGGGAATATATAAAATGAGGTTGGAGAGAAACAGGTGCTTTATAATCAAGATATGAAATGAGGTAGGCATTTCAACCCCAAAAGCATAGGAAATATGTTAAAACATTTTGTATATAAAAACTAGAACAATGAATCATGGAATTGCCTATGTCTGCAAGGACAAGATGATTATCTGATTCAATTTATTTTACAGAGAAGGAATCAAGCCCAGAGCTGTTTTGATTTCTCCAACAGTTCGAGGCAAATGAACTAACACACAGATCACATTGTTTTATTTCCTTTATAAAATATAAATGAAATGATGATTAGGGTTGTTATGAAATAAAAGTTGTTACTGAATGGTTCTCTTAAATAATGAGCTCTCCTGATGAATTTAAATTAGAATTTGACTTGAAATTAAATTTGCATATAATTTTTAGTATCTTTCAGTCTAATTAAAGCTAATCCATAAAATAAGCCTCCCTCTATATATAAATGGGATTTTATATATATGAGGTAAAAATTATATAAGAGCAAAATTAATTCACTTCATTTAGGAAAATTACAGAGTGCCGTGCCTCTAAAGTGCTCAATATTGAATGAGAACATTTTAAACCAAGGAGTCTGTATATAAAAATATAATTATAAGTTAATGAGCTTTGCTACTTTTTAAGAGGAAATATAAACCTAAACATCTCTTACCGAGACTTTAAAACAGAGGAGACTTTTTATCTTCCAATGATAAATTGAATTTTCCCTCTTTTTCTGCAACTACCCCTAATGGCACCAGGTAGATAAATGGATACCCAACTTAAGATTCTGTCATTTTTAAAAAAAATTTTTTAATGTATGTTTATTTTTGAGAGAGAGAGCGTGAGCGGGTGAGGGGCAGGAAGAGAGGGAGACACAGAATCCAAAGCAGGCTCCAGGCTCTGACCTGTCAGCACAGAACCCAACGCAGGGCTTGAACCCACGAACTGTGAGACCATGACCTGAGCCGAAATCTGGCACTTAACCAACTGAACCACCCAGGTGCCCCAAGATTCTGTCATTATCTGCCCTGAAAATCTTAGTTTTGATTCTGATGATCCAATTAAGCACTCTGGGTGTTAGAAAACAGAGATGCAGAAGAACCTCAGGATTAGGGATCAGATATGAGGAAGCACTCGTGTGTCAGTCCTGCTCAGGGCTGTCCCTGTATGGCTCATTCTTCACGTGGCCATGCCATCCACCCAAGAAAAGAGAATTATTTGTCCTCTTGAGCCAAGAATAACTAACCTTGGGTGGAAAAGAGAATAATTACATCTGCTCTTCCACTACCATGACCTTAAGGGTTGTGCTTTCCTAGCCCAGAGGGTGAACAAAACATATTACATGTAAACTATTTCTGTTTGTTAGTTAATAGAGAGGGCAGCATATTTCTGCAATGTATTTTGTCTCGGTGGGAGTGTTTGAATCTTTTTATAGGTTTCCTCACCTCTAGCCTTCTTGCTATCCCAACCACTCTTCAGTTAGTGTCTGCAGTGAGGACAATTTTAAAACTTCATGAAATCCCCTGAAACCTTGGCATTTTCTTTTTTCCTTTCTTTCATTTATGCTTTATTTCCAGTTTTTAACGAAGTCATATTCTTCTGGAAGTCAAATATATATATGACACATATATGTATGTATGTATATTTTACCATTACTCCTTTCAGCTTCTATCACTCCCATTTATTCAATCCCCAAATTACATTTCAGACATTGTTTTGAGAATGAGGATAGTAGTAAGAGATGAAGTTGGAAACATAGGCAGTCTCCCTGTGTCAAGCACTGTGATGGCTAAGATAAGTCCAATAAAAGAAATATAAAGTTTCTGCCCTCTAAGAATTCACACACAATTCAAATAATATTTGAATCCTGAAAGAAACAGTTTCCTCAATTAAAAATGCTTAGGGTATTAAGCTTATTTATACTTCCATCTCTATAGCTAAGCGGATAGATAAGCAATGGGTAGATTGTTGACAGCTTTGAAATTAATATGACATATTTCATGGAAGTTGGTATTTTAGAACGATTATATATAAACACATATTTGTTTGATTAAAACATTAATTTCAAAGCCGGTACAGCCAGTGCATTTTGTGATGACAATCTGGGCACCAAATACTTGATAGACTTAAGAGAATAAATAATATAGAGCTATGGAAAATATATAAGTAGACATGTAAGGGAGAAAATTCTGGAAATCAAACTTTGCAAGTAGGAGAATAGATCATAAATACTAGGTCAGACTGATGGATTAGGGCATACATTTTATTGGATACTTTTTAAATACAACTATTTTACAAATTCTACATTATTTGAGATGAATTTATCTGTATATAATTTCTCTAAATTTTTTATATTAAAGATCTACCTAAAGATCTTTGAACTTTGAATTTATCAGGAATGAAAAATATAACCTCTCCTAATATCTTTTCGCTATAGATATTTTAATTGGATCACATTTATATTTCTACAAAAATTGATAGTTGGGAATATCTCTTAAGTACCTGATATTTTAGAAAAATTGAGGAGCTATTCAGAAATTTAAATTTATTACCATTTCCATTGAGTTTAAAAAAGAGAATGAAGCACACATTTAAATGAGCAGTGTTTATTTGTGGGCCTGAGGTATACCAAAGAATGGAAGACAGTTCTGAAAACCCACAACTCTTGTATCATCTATGCTCATATTTCTGTGGCCACACACATTCCATAATTATTGTGGTGCTATAAATACTTTAAGATTATCATTTCCTATCATTGTATGATTTGGAAATGGGTTAGCCCAACATATGGTAGGATGCTCTGCCAAGCCACTGTGCTGAGGCATCATTTTCAGCATCTTGACTGCTCTTAGTGTCCCAGGAATCCTGGGTCAGATGTGCATAATTGGTGCCCTGAACCCAAACCGTATAGTAATAAAAATAGCACAATTCTGGTTTGTCAAATATTTTAAATCAATACCACACCCTCCAGTTTTCAAAGGCCTTCTTCGCCGGTAACCCATAAAAAGAGAAATTCTTATTTTTAGTATTTGTTATTTTCTTTTTTGTTTACAAGTTTTAAGGATGTTTTTCTCACAAGCTTTTAGTTCACTTCATGAATTTTTTCTCTTTCCTCTGCAGTTTTTGAACCATGCTTCCATTATAGCTAAGCTTCAATACTTGGCATACTGCTCTAGTGACCAACACAGGTCAGAGGTTCAGAAAATCCTCAGCAATCACGAATGTTATTTTAAATTGTCTCTGCTGTTTATGAAATCAATTTTTTCCTTACCAATTAAAGGACTCTAAATTATTAGGTCTAAAACAGCTGTATGACAGTATTGACTCAACTATAGTATGACAGTTAGTGGCCTTATCACTGTCTTAATTGTCAACAACTGGTAAAGTTGTCCATTTTGTCAGTGTTAGCCAAAATACCTGAACTCTATGTACCAAGGTATTTGCTTTTATTATATCATTCTAGACTGGGCCCAAATGGTTTTATTCTCTGTGTGTATATCTCTGCTTTAAAAGAGAACTTAGGAATAAGTTGTTTTGTATTAAAAACAAACTTTTTGTAGTAAGTCTTTCTGGCTGAATTTTAGTGAGAGTTGAATTTTGGCATTTTGTAGTTAAATTTGATTACCTTTAAATTATAATGGGTGAGAAAGAAAATTAATTTTTATACTTACCTGAACTGGAAATCGTTTTAGAGGAGGATAAAAGTAGGCATTCTTGTAAAGGTAATATCGTGGCCTGTACTTAAAGACCTGCATAAACAGAGTAAATAATATATTCATGTTTAATATGCAATAAATCTAGAGTAAGTATAGTCAGACCAAGAAAGTATGCTAAAATTAATTACCCCATTTTCTTCAGAATCCTCTAATTTGGCTCTTCGATGCAAATTTTTCATCTGTTTAAAAGAACATTTAATCATTACATACATGAAAAGACAAAAATGGAAATAACTATAGATTTTTAATACAGAACTTACTGAGAAAGCACAGGCCATTCCCAAAATGCTGAGCAAAATTAAAGCAGTCTTCATTTTGGTGAATGTTTCTGGAATTAATGAAGTGGTAAAGTTAATATATATTAAAACTAAGAGTATAACTTTTTTTTACTCATACTAGAAGAACTATTTAATTGGTTTTTGTGTCTGTCCAGTTACAGTTTTGACTAAGACCAAATTTCTGGCTTTTATTTCAAAATTGTTCCTCTTTGTTTTTAAGTGGTAGAAAACTGACTTTGTTTAAATAATCTTGAATTCCATATTTGGTTTTATCTATCTATCTACCTATCTATTTATTTTAAATTTTATTTCTTTTGAGAGAGAGAGAAGGAGTAGGGGAGGGGCAGAGAGAGAGGGTGAGAGAGAATGCCCAGCTCATGGGACATGGGGGCTCAGTCTCATGACTGTGAGATCATGACCTGAACTGATATCAAGAGTCAGATTCTTTCTTAACTGACAGAGGCACCTAGGAGCACTCCATATTTGATTTTAACCTATCTGCTGTGATTTGTCAGTGGCAGACCATTTCATTACTGTAAGGGGCTTGAATGCTTAGTGTACTTCACGTTGAGCAAAGAGGCTTCCTAATATCATTGACATAGGAATGTCAGCTAAGGAATTGAATTGTTAGTATATGATCTGTTTTGTTTATAATTAAAAACTAAGTAAAAATTGAATACATTTATATGATTGCTTTTACATCAGTGATTGTACAACGGGTTTTGAACTATGAGTTTTTTTTTTAACATGAGAAATAGGAACTGTTTTCCTGTGGTTACCTTAGAGAAAAAAACTTTCTTTTTTTTTCAGTGTATGAAATCCATAATATGTGAAATACTCTTCTCATAGCATGTAGCACCAAACAGCCATGTCTAAGAGTGATTCTATGGGAAGAGCTCATCAGACTTTTACCTTGGGATATCAGGGGAAAATTTCCTCAAATTAGGTTGTTCTCCAGCTCCATTTAAGCTTTCCATCACTAGTGCGGGAGACTATCACAGGATGGATCAAGGGCTCTTCAGGGTCAGGGCAATAGGCATCATGGAGACGTCAATGCTATGGAAGGATTGATTCTGAAATGCAACTCTCAGAATGGGAGTAGTTCCCACACAGTCCTGGGGTTTGCAGTCATACAGAGATCTCACTTCTACATAGATTCCTCATAAGTAAAAAGAGAGGGATAGTGAAATCATATTCTACTTTAGTTTTATTCTATTTGATAAAATCCTACTTTAATAGAGGTTGAATAAACTTAGCTGAAAGTCTACTAATACCCATCCACTTGCACTGACATATACATTTAACTGAGAGTGCTTAACTGAGAGTGACAGCTTTGGCAACATTTTAGAAGCAATATGTAATGGTGGTGGCAATTTCCCCATAAACACATTTGGAAAAGTAATATTTAAAATGTATGAAATCCATGTATTCTGTATTCTGAAGTTTGATTTTGCATTTTGTCATTAGCCAGAATTTATGGCATCCTTACTGAGTATCTGACACTAAAACATTACACAGAATAAGACTTAACTTGAAGAAGGTGTCTTGGGTCCTAAGTCACACTCGATTTGTGGCAGACTGGGTCTTCTGATTTTGATGCCTATATACTTCCTCATAGTTCTGTCTAATTTTAGTAAAATTCTTAGTGACCACACCACGATAAAGAGGCTTTGCCCCAAAGGGGGCCTATCTGTATAAGATGTTTTTATTGCTATTGGGGTGCTTAAGTAATACTTCGAACTTTTGTCACCCATGGTCAGACTCACCAGCAAGTGGGAAGATTATTACTCTGTAGCTTTATGAAAAGAGTTGGAATATTTATAATGTCTTAACTTAAAACTTAAGTATATATAACTGTATACAGGGTTTTGATTACATAAATTTCTCATAACAAAGCATAAAAACAACTAGATGAAAACATAGTACGAATAGTATAAAAAGAACCAAGTGATTCATGTAGGCAGCAATTGGCTGCCTACATAAATTTCATTTTATTTACTTTATGATTCATAAAAAACAAAGACGTCTATAGTGACCACTACTAACCCAGACAACAATTCAAACATTCTTAAAGGATAGTTTTGAAAATCTAATTATAAGTTTTCATTGGGAAGAGTATGATAAACTACCAGCATTATTTATTTCTCTAGTGTTGGTGTATTTTTCCATACTGATTTTAGAGATACGGGATATTAACACTTGGAAACCAGATATATAACATATTGAAAAGATATTGTATGTAATTGAAGTATAGGCATAATTTATGGAGAAGTCTGCCTACATTGAGGCAGATTTAGAAGTGAAAAATAGTATTTCAGTCAGCTTATCTTGAATACATCAGAATGAGGAAACAGTTATTTGTGAGATGGAGAGATAGAAAGTAGTTTTATAGTTTACGTGCACAATATTAAAAACTTATTTACATGCATAGGTTAATAAATTTAACCTTTTGGAAAGAATCTAAAATCTGAGGTACTAGTTTAATGAGAAGCCAGTGTTAAATTACATACAAATTACCTTCTATACAATGCAGTAGATCAGCATTTAAATAAAAAATTCAAAGCCACGTCCAGAGATCTAAAATGTGGAGTGTTCGATTTTAAGAAAATGAAGTCGTCATATTAAATCTTACCCTTTTGCAGTTCTGGAGTGAGGAGACAGGCTAACAGGAGTGAGTGACACAGATTGAATATTTCCTCTGCTCTCTCACTCACTCATTTGCTTACTGTGACTGGCTATAAACTCTTCCTTGCCTTCTAACAGCCAATCACTGTCAGGGGCAAGTGATGTCAGAATGTGGATTCTCACCAGAAAACCCCCAAACTTCAACACTTTTTCAAGACACGGGCTCAGTTAAATAAACATGAAATGTGGTTCTAGTGCCAAGAGGTTTGCATTGTGGAATTTAATTGAAGGTTAAGATGAAGATGAATAGTTTGAGTTCTGAATATATATAATAATACACTAGATATGAATTAAAATAAATAGCAAAAGATTTAACCATTTAAAAATTTTATAATCATACAAGTTTTCAGTATGTTGAAAGGAAAGGAAACTTATTGTCATCAGATACAATCCTGTATTATTAATTTAGTAAAAAAATCAAATAATAAAGTGAAGGAGCTGATGAACAGTTAATATTTTAATATCAATATATTTTTTCTAAAATATGTTTCAGTGACTCATAAATTAAAATTGCTGTAATTAAAAACAACCCCATAAATTTTGTTCAGTTTACCAAACCTTGAATTATTGAGCTTTCCACTGAACCAGGACAGTGGAGAGCCAGTGTTCTAGGACATGAAGAGCCAAATATAAAAAAGATCTGGTCCCTGTCTAAAATTTACACAGTTTCATAGAGAGACAGACTTATAGCTGTAAAACACAACAATGAAAATATCTACAAGATTTAGAGATCAGAATAGGAATTTGCTAGGTTATCAATAAGGGAGAGGTTATCAATAAAGAAAAGGAAAGCATTCTTAGGAATAGATTTAAAGGATACAGAAATGAATGAACATAATTAGACCAAAACTGTCTAATATTTACTGAGTGCTCTCATGCTATTTCTGTGCTATTTCAGTCATCCCTCACACATACAGAAAATAATTCAGTTAGATTATCCCATTCTGCAAGTGAGGTAAGTGAGGCACAGAGATGGTATGTCCTGGGTTGCATGGCTAGAAAATGGGGGAATATAGAGATCAAAGTCAAGTCTATTTCTAGAGTCTACTTTTAATCACTATAGATCCTTGTTGGCACATTCAGAGGGCTTCAGTGATTCAATAAACTGGAATATAGTGAGTAGAAGTCATGAAGATGAGGGTGGTTGAATAGACAAAGACCAGATGATGGAGGGGACTCTAGGTTGCACTAAGGAGTATGGATTCCACTGTGGAAAAGAAAATATCAAAGGGTTAACGCAGAGAAATAATATATTTAGATTTGTAACTTAGAAAAATCTTTTGTTGACAAGGCAGATCTGGGTTGAGGAAAGCAAGATAGTTAGGGAGGAGTGGGGCTCCAAGAAACTTTTCTAGTGATTCAGGAAGTCAGTGTGACAAAGGTCTGAACTAAAGCAGGGGCCATGGGGGTGGAAAGGATGGAACAAATGAGAGAGATGTCAAATAGATAAAATGATAGGACCTAGTGAAAGTAAGAGAAGTGGAGAAGCCTAAGATGATTTCTGAACTTATGCCTTGGGTAATTTTGTGAGTGGCGGGACCATATCTCATATCATACCTAGCAGAGTAATTGGTATATTATAATCATTCAGTGAGATGTTAACAGCTTATGATATAATGAAAGGAGTAGAGAACTGCGAATGAAAAGACTGGGGGTTTGTTCTTGATTTTACCACTGTGTGAAATACTTGACTACAATGAGGCTTCAATTTAATCCATTTTTTAAAAATAGGGCAATTTCGGGGCGCCTGGGTGGCTCAGTCGGTTAAGCGTCCGACTTCAGCTCAGGTCACGATCTCGCGGTCCGTGAGTTCGAGCCCCGCGTCAGGCTCTGGGCTGATGGCTCAGAGCCTGGAGCCTGCTTCCGATTCTGTGTCTTCTTCTCTCTCTGTCCCTCCCCTGTTCATGCTCTGTCTCTCTCTGTCCCAAAAATAAATAAACGTTAAAAAAATTTTTAAAAAAAATAGGGCAATTTTCAACCAAAAATGAACCAGTCACTGTGTGCCTCTATCACCTGTGAAGCATTCTTGCCAAATAAATGGACTTGAATCTGATGAAGCCTCTCTATGTACCAGGTGAGAGAATATACTAGGCACAAAAGAATATGTAAAATGACACCACTAGGGTGTATTTAGCAAAATCCAGAATGTGGGAAACGTTATAGGACATATTACCTGGTTTATATTTTATTAGCAAGGAAAATTTTAAAAGAAGAAAGGGAAAACTATAGATAAAAAAGACTTCAGAGTCATATCTAGAGAAATTATGAAACAATTGGAGAAATGTTGAATGCTCACCATTTTATGGTATTATAAAATTATTGTTAATTTGGGGGGAATAGTATTGTTCTTTTTTTAGAAAAAAAGTCTAATTTCTATTGAACTCATATATTTAAAAAGAATTTAATGTTTGTTTATTTTTGAGAGAGAGCATGAGTAGGGGAGGGGCAGAGAGAGAGAGGGACACACAGAATCTGAAACAGGCTCCAGGCTCTGAGCTGTCAGCACAGAACCCCACGCGGGACTTGAACTCACAAACTGTGAGATCATGACCTGAGCTGGAAGTCGGACACTTAACTGACTGAGCTACCCAGGTGCCCCAAACTCATATTTTTTAATTGAAGTATAGTGACACACAATATTACATTTGTGTACATTTGTACAACATAGTGATTCAACAACTCTACCTTATTCTCTGCTCACTACAAGTGTAGCTACCACCTGTAAGCATACAATGCTATTACATTCCCATTGACTGTATTTCCTAGGCTGTACCTTCCATCCCTGTGATTTACAAATTCCATAACTGGAAGCCTGTATCTCCCACTCCTCTTCACCCATTTTGTTAATCCCTCCATCCTCCTCCCCTCTGGCAACCATCAGTTTGTTCTCTGTATTTATGGGTCTGTTTGTTAGTTGTTTTGTTAGTTTTCACATATAAGTGATATCATGTGACATATATCTTTCTCTGTTGGACTTATTTCACTTAGTATAATATCTTCTAGGTCCATCCGTGTTGTCACAAATGGCAAGATCTCATTCTGTTTTATGGCTGAGTAATACTCCATTGTGTGCATATACCATATCTTCTTTATCCATTTATCAATGGACACTTACCCTGTTTCCATATCTTGGCTATTGTAAATAATGTTGTGATGAACATAAGAATGCATATGTCTTTTCAAATTAGTGTTTGTTTTTCTTTGGGTAAATATCCAGTAGTGGAATTGCTGGATCATATGGTATTTCTATTTTGAATTTTTTGAGGACCCTCCATACTGTTTTCCATAGCAGTTATACCAATTTACATTCCTACCAACAGTGCTGTAGGGTTCCTTTTTCTTCACATTCTTGCCAACACTTGTTATTTCTTGTCTTTTTGATACTAGCCATTCTGACAGGTGTAAGGTGAGGTCTCATTGTGGATTTGATTTTCATTTCCCTGATAATTAGTAATGTTGAGATCTTTTTATGTGTCTATTGACTATTTGTATGTGTTCTTTGGAAAAATGTCTATTCAGTTCCTCTTGCCCATTTTTAATTGGATTATTTGGGTTTTTTTGGTGTTGAGTTGTATAAGTTCTTGATGTATTTTAGAAATTAACCCCTAATTGGATATATCATTTGTTAGTATCTTCTGATATTATTATGTGTTAAAAAGAATTGTTATATTTTAGAAATTCATGGTAAAATATTTATGGATAAAACAGTTATCTGTGGGTGTGGATGAAGATGAAACAAGATTGACTATAAATTGATAATCATTGAATTGGTGATAGGTTACCCTAGGGATTCATTATACGGTTCTCTTCACTTTGTGTATGTTTGAAATGGTCTATAAAGTTTTTTTTAATGTAAATAATTGAGTCAAATCTCTAATCCAGTCAGACTCTACCTATTAGTTGACTAGATATATTCATGCATGGTCATTGGAGCATTTTTTCTAAGGAGTCGTGCTAGAGAAAAAATAAATCACAAATCCTTATGAATTCTACTTTTGATATAATCAGGGTTGTCTCAACACTTAAAAAATTTTTTTTCTAATGTTTTTATCTTTGAAGGAGAGAGAGACAGCATGAGCGGGTGGAGGGTGGTGGCAGAGAGAGAGAGGGGGACAGAGAATCTGAAGCAGGCTCCAGGCTCCAAGCTGTCAGCACACAGCCCAATGCAGGGCTCGAACTCATGAACCGTGAGATCATAACCTGAACCCAAGTCGGATGCTTCACTGACTAAGCCACCCAGGTGCCCCTCATCATCACTTTTTGTTGCAATCTCATTGTTTTGATAATCTTTACTTAAACTGGTTGTTATGAGTTGATTCTCTTAGATGACATATGAACACACATTCATCTCATTGGCATGCCACAACCAAATTGCACTGTGTGGTGAGTCATTTCTGGGGAAACCCCACATTCATTGTGATGTATCCCTCTTTTTTACATGCCATATATACTCGCTTGCCAAATCCTGTTAACACAACCTCCACAGTTCTTTAGAATCCAGACTTCTCTCTCCTTTCTTGTCCCTGTGTTTGTTCAAGTCCTCATTACTTCTTGCCAGGTTATAGTCAGAATATTCTAATTGTGGACATGTTACCTATTTCCCCTTCCAAAATATTCTGTGATTCAGGATTTAGAATCAAGGATTGAGGTAGAGTCCTGGTGCTGTCTCTTACTAGCTTTTGACCTTGGTTAAAACTCTCTCAACCTAAAAAGTCTGACCCCGACTTTCTTTTTTATTGTTTATTTGTTTTTGAGAGGAGCAACCAAGTGGTGGAGGTACAGAGAGAGGAGGACAGAGGATTTGAAGCAGGTTCTGCACTGACAGCAGAGAGCTCATGTGGGGCTTGAACCCATGAACCGTACGTAGCTCATGACCTGAGCTGAAGTTGGACACTCAACCAACTGAGCCACCCAGGCATCCCCAACTTTCTTTTCCAGTATCATTTATTACTTCTTGCCTGCTAGAATACATTGCAAGATGGTCTATATAAGGCTTATGAATAACCAAGTCTAAAAAGTAGATAAATACTATTAAAACATATTTTCATGTGAGGTCTCTTGGCAGCTCTTAATTGAAATCTTAGTAACTAGAATTTTCTAGAATAAAGGATAAAATTTCCTCCCCTCCAGTAGAAAAATGCTGAAATCTTGGCTATGCTAACACTGTATTTATTACTATACCCTTCTATTATTTCTTCCATATCCACTCTTTCTCTGAAACCAAAAGGTAGTATCTGGTTTAGACACCAACACTCACCTCTACAATACTCTTTCCTGAACTGTCTCATTAACAGCCTAATTGCTCTTTGATGTTACATCACTAGAAACCTTTTCTAGCCAGTCCTTTTATTTACAGTATGCATTATGTCTTCCATCCATGCTTACCTATTCAACCTTAGTGGAACCTAGTTGGAAAACCTAATTTTTCCATTAATGAGTATCTGGATTTAGGACTTTATACAATCAGTCAATTGTTGTCACTTACTGAGCTCTTTTAAGCCTGGTGGTAGGCAATACGACAGGTTTTTTGTTTTGTTTTGTTTCCCCCCCTCAGAGTTTATAAACCAGTCAAGCTCTCCCTCCCTACTTACTTCCCAGGCTGCCTCTGTTTATGTGGAAGTCCAGTAATGCTTTTCCTAACCCCACCCAATATTCCAATAAAACTTTCATGTATTCCATAGCCAGAAATAACAAATACCAAACTCGTACCTAATATAAATTCCTGTTTAAGAAGCATCATGTTCTCTTACTATAATATTGTGACCTCATGTGGTAGTGGTGGTGTGCCTGTCATCTGTTTTTTATTGTGAGCTTCTGGAGGGCAAGGAGTATATCTTTTTAAATTACTGTATATGGAATCAGGGAAACCACATCTATGGCTATTTACACAAGACTGGATGTTCTCATAGAAAATGACATCAGGTGAACATTGATTCCTTGCCCTTTCTAAAGAAAGGTAAAGGTTGACACATAGATTCTTCTCTTTCCTGTCTCCAGGGGAAAGCTCCTGAATTTGTTTTCCCTATCCAAATCTTCTTTATTCAAGATTTGGCTGGAGTGAATAATAGTTAAGTCTTGCTGGATCTTTCTATAGCTTTCCCAGCTCTCTTTCTCTGTCTACCATCTACTTTTCCCTAATATCTTCCATTGGCATTTGATTTTCAAATCTCTTTAATAAAACAAAAACCTCCTTCATATATACACATTCCCATCCAGCTACTCATGTATTTCTCTCTTCTTCACAATTAAGTTTCTTGAGAGTTGTCAACTTTTTGAAAAATGTTTATGTTTTTTTTAAAAATGTTTTGATGTTTGTTTTCGAGAGAAAGAGACAGAGAGTGAGCAGGGGAGGGGCAAAGGGAGAGGGAGACACAGAATCTGAAGCAGGCTACAGGCTCCGAGCTGTCAGCACAGAGCCGGGCGTGAGGCTCAAACCCATGAGCCATGAGATCAAGACCTAAGCCAAAGTCATACGCTCAACTCACTGAGCCACCCAGACACCCCTATTTATTTATTTTTGAGAGAAAGAGGGAGACAGAGAGAGAGGGAGACAGAGAATCCCAAGCAGACTCTCCGTAGTGAGCACAGAGCCCGATGCTGGGCTCAAACCCACAAACCATGGGATCATTACCTGAGCCGAAATCAAGAGTCAGATCCTTAACCAACTGAGCCACCCAGGTGCCCTGAGAGTTGTCAACTTCTAATGACCCAATTTCGTTTTTTGTTTGTTTTTTTAAAATTTTTTTTAGTGTTTGTTTTTGAGAGAGAGAGAGAAACAGAGAGTGAGGTGGGGGCCAGAGAGAGAGGGAGACACAGAATCTAAAGCAGGCTTCAGCCTCTGAGCTGTCAGCACAGAGCCTGAAGTGGGACTCAAACCCACAAACTGGGATCATGACCTGAATCGAAGTTGGACATTCAACTGACTGAGTCACCCAGGTGCCCCTAATGACCCAATTTATTCACCTTCTCATTTCTCAACCTACTGCAATATGGTTTTTGCCCCCACAACTTTGTGGAAACTTGTCTCATAAAGGTGACCGATATCTTCATTTTGGTTAATCAATGAGTGCTTGTTAGTTAACTGGAGTGAACACTCTCAGTCTTTATATTCTTTTGTTGATAGCAATTGATGCCACTGTTTCCTCCTCTTTCAAAAGCCTGTACCTACCTACCACATGCATGGTACTGCATTCTCTGGTCTTCTCTTCCTCCCTGCCTACTATTTCTCAACTGCTCTTATGTGTTACTCTTTCTCTAGCTGTATTTTAGATGTTTTTGTTTTCAGGTTTCTGTCCTTGTCCATCTCCTCTTCTCATTCTCCAGTCTCTCTTGATGATCTCTTTCATTCCCATGGCTTCACTTACTCACTTGGTTTTTAGTATCGATATTCCTCCTATGCTTCAGGATTGAATATCAAACTTACACCTGATCTTAGCCAAAGAGCCAAGAAATGATGAATATCAGACTTACAATAGAAATCTCTACCTGGAACCTCCAAAATTACCTCAGATTGCCAAGTGTTCTTCCTCCTGTTTCTGTTCCAATTGCTCAAGCTAGAAATCTGGATGTCATTCTTATTACCTATCTGTCCTTTACAACTCTTGCACCTCAATGTAGTCCTGTGAATTCCTGTCAGTTCCACAGCCCTCAAATCTTACTTCAGTCCACCCCCATTGTCACTGTTCTCTTATTTGAGGCCACTGTTGTCTTGCCTGGGTTAATATAAGAACATCTTTACTTTCTCTCCAGTCTGCTTTCCACATCATGGCCAAAATAATCTGTGCTTAAAATATTCCATGGCTCTAATACCTTCGGTATAAAATTTACACTCAGTGTCGCATAGAAAGCCCTTCAATTTCTGGCTTTTGCATAAGACTCCAGCCCCACCCCTTACACTTTCTTGCCTCACACTAAGATTAAGTCATACTAAAGTATTTCATTTCCTTTCCTCTGCCCCAGGTCTTTTTCTGGGAGCCTTTGTACATGCTATCTTTGTCTGTCTAACTTTGACCTGTCATTCACGACTCAGTTCTGAAGTCATATCCTTCAGAAAGCCTGTCCTGATTCCTAAGTCCACCTTGTCTGAGTTGCCTCTTTTGTATTTCCTAGCACTACTATAATAGTCCTGACCCTTCTTTATTGCAGCTGGTTGCTTATCATTCTTGCTGTCTGGATAGATTAGTAGTTGTTGAGGACAGGGACAAGGTCTTATTTACCATTGTATCTTTAACCACTCATCACAGTGCCTGATGTGGGCATTTATTCAATAAATGTTCTTGAAATAATGGCTGACTAAGAATGAATGAATGAATGAAAGACTATTATAGTGTTTTATAATTTTTTTTCATTATTGCCCATTAAGGAGAACATTTTAGTTTAAATTAATGTCTCCCTAAGGAGAGAAATTAAATACTAAGGAATAAGATTTTGTTGGAAAGAGTTGAACTTTGAAGGGCCACATACCATTGTAATATCTAAGAATGAGGAAGGGAATCTATACTGATTTCTAGAAGGCTGTCATGTCTATATCTATGCCAGCCAAAGTTAAGGAATTCTTTTCTATATATAGACAAATTGAGGGGTAATTTTGATCTTGCTCTTTATTTAATAATTTTCCTTGACTCTCTTCATGTTTTTAGCTAGAAGCAAATTTCTACTTCCAGAGTACAGTAACAGTAAGCCTTCTGTTGCATGCTATTATCTAATTATTCAGTTACTTGTGAATAACCTGATTGCTTCATGAATGTTCACTTTGTGGTGTTAAAATGACTAATATTGGTATTATATATACCAATATATACATATATTGTATATATATGTATGTATATATCTGTACCTATATAATTTTTATAAAATCACATTCTTTCATGAAAAACTGAAAAATGTGTTCTCAGACATCATTTCAGAGATTTCACAATTGCACAATTGACAAACATAGCCTTTTAGTTACTAGCTGGGTTGTATTTTTGGTATATCTTAGGTTTTTCATCGCCTTGGACCTTCTGCAATGATCTGCAATAATAACAGTTTGTGATTCCATGGAAAACAAATCACTGCCAATCTTTAGTTGTGGTCTCGCTGTAATTTTGTATGAGATACGGCTTATTGCATTACATCAACCATAAAGGTTGCAACATTCATTGGAAATCTGAGACCAGGTGACCATTTAGTGGACTTGTATTGGGATTTACTTTGATATTTTTTGCTTAAATGTGTCTAATGTGGATTCTTAGGGATAAGAATGGCCTAGCACATTCAATGGCCTAGCACATTCCAAGCAAATTTCTTCCTTTGGAAGAATAATTTATGTATGTCTCATTTTCTTGAAGCTGGTTTATTCCCCTACCTGAGTTTTTATCTAGATTTTCAGTCCTAAAAATTTCTGATTTTAGGGTTTTTTCTTTTTTTTCTTTTTTTTGAAATTTTCTAGTTAATTCATCAATTTTTCTCTGTTCCCAAATGACTTCCTGTATTGCAGTCATAGTACTGCACATATAGAAAGAACTTATTAAATATGGGGTGACCGGGGGCACCTGGGTGGTTCAGTTGGTTAAGCGTCCAACTTCGACCCAGGTCATGATCTCATGGTGTATGTGTTTGAGCCTGCCTTAGGCTCTTTGCTGACAGCTCAGGGCCTAGAGCTGCATTGGATTCTTTGTCTCCCTCCCTCTCTGCCCCTTCTCTGCTTGTGCTCTGTCTTTCTGTCTCAAAAATAAAATAAAACATTAAACAAAACTTAAAAAATAAATATTGGGTGACTGAATGAATGACTGATTTTCTCATATATGACCGTTGTTATTGAAGGTGTAGTTTTCCTACAGTGTCAGAATTTGAACTGGGATATGGGTTCCTTCCTCCTCCTAATCTACCTACTTTTACCCTAAAGAATAAAATATCAGTTATTTAAGTTCAAAATTATAAATGCCTAAGAAATCCATTTCTTAGAGGGATTTTTAAATACAAGATGGTTATACATATATCTTTATATTCTCCTGGCAGAGCTATGTCTCTCCTCAATTTATATAAAAAAATTATTTTTAGAAAGGGGGCATTTGTTGGAGAGATAGAAAGCTGGGGAGGGGCAGACAGGGAGAGAGAGAATCTTAAGCAGGTTCCATGCCTGGTGCCAAGCCAATGCGGGCTTGATCTCACAACCGTGAGATCATGACCTGATCTGAAATCAAGTCAGATGCTTAATTGACTGAGCCATCTAGGTGCCCCTCTCCTCTATTTTTAAAATCTAAAAAATTTTTAAACAACTTATAATAAAATTAGATGGAATAAAGTGATGATGAGTTAAATTATAGACAAAGTCAGAAATAAAATGAAGCAGATTAAGCAAAAAAATATAACAACTCTGAAAACGGTCACTCTTACCATGAAAAATGTTGAAATGCCTACCTGTGCTGGCAAAATCCTCCTCTTGGAAGAACAACCTCTATATGTAAAAAATGTCTAAGTTTTTTTTTTTTTTTTTAGATAGAAGTATCTAAAAACTTAGGAATAGTCATTTCTTGTTAGAAATATAAAGTTAAATAACAGTCCAAATAGGCCAGATTCAGTATTCTCATAGTATAAGGAAAATAATAAATACAATTATGAGCTGGTGGATTGGAGAGCCCATTAAAATTCAAGTTTTGTAATCCAGTTCTACAATTTTAGAAAAATCTGTTAAAACACATGGAACTCCATACTTTTCTTTAAATCTGACGAGCTGGCATCAGCTTCCCTTGATGTTGTGGCTTTACATCTAGGGTGGGGGGTCAAAGTATTTGCCTACAATTTCAGGCTGATTCAAAACCAGAACGAAGTCCTCCTTGTAATTATGTTTTCCTGTAATAGCTCAAAAGCTCCTGCTCCACATTCAAGCTCATACTTTGTTAAGGTACATAGGCAGACAGGAACTTCTCTCTCATGGTGGCCAGCACTCCTTCCACCACAAAGACCGATTCTGGTCTCCGCGGGTGGTGGCTTGTCACTGTTTGACACAGTAGCACCAACAGAAGCAAAGACTCTGCCCATTTACCTTAACAAAATATGAACTTGAATGTGGAGCAGGAGCTATTACAGGAAAACATAATTACAACATGGATGGAACTAGACAGTATTATGCGAAATGAAATAGAGAAAGACAAATACCATATGATTTCACTCATATGTAGAATTAAGAAACAGAACAGATGTACATAAGAGAAGGGAAGGAAAAATAAGATAAAAGCAGAGAGGGAGGCAAACCGTAAGAGACTCTTAAATATAGAGAACAAACTGAGGATTGCTGGAGAGGTGAGTGAGGGATGGGTGAAATAGGTGACAGGGATTAAGGAGAGTACTTGTATGTAGGTGTTGAATCACTAAATTCTGCACCTGACACTAATATAACGCTGTATGTTAACTACCTAGAATTTAAATAAAAACTTGAAAAAAAAAATTGGTAGTAGATTCTATTCAGGACTAGAGGGGAACTTCACAAAAGAGCAGATTATTTAGAATAATCAAATCTAAAGGACTGTAAAGAGGGCAATGGAGTGTATCAAATGAGGCACTGGGTTGCAGGGGGGTGACTGTCCAGCTTGGGGCCCCATGGGGAAGTACAAGCATAATACCAACAATAGCTAGGGCAGCAGGGGTGGAGGTAGAGGGTAGGAACAAAGATGATGACAGAAAAAGGTGGCTCTAATGGAGAAATTAAACATCTTACTGTGCCTAATCATAAGAAAGGCACAAAAAATTCAGAACTTAACAAAACCGTTCTACGGCACTAGTGGGAGAAAATGTGTTTTTTGCCTCATTTGTTTTCTAAAGTGAAATTCATATTCTGAGAGAGAATGGTTAACGCAGTCTAGACATTTATCCCAGAATATGAAGAAAGAAAGATTACAATTTTCTAAAACACATTTTTGCTAAGCAATAATATTCCATTACTACCTCTTCATTACTCTGTGTACCTTTTTACTTACACTTTAATATAACTATTTAATTTATAGCTACATTCAATGTGATATGGCTAATATACATTCAGTGTTATGTGGCTAATTTGTCATTCAGTATACAGTAAATGTAAAAAACATTTTAAACCCTCATGAGGTAATCTCTATATGTCAATAACTCTAATTTATTCTTTATAAAAACCATGTCACAAATGGTATGTTTTAATGAATGCCTTTGATAATGATGTAAAAACCATCTTCTTCCTACTGAGCCACTCAGTTGGTGAAGGAATCAACCCCAACTTGATAAAGTAGAGCAGAATGAGTGGTGGTGTTCTTTGATCAAGGCAGAATAATTCTACGTTTTCCGGTGAACACTCTACTCTGTGTTACCTTGTAGTGACTTTTCTTCCACTATTCTGATTTTTATCCCATAGATTTGTTTTGTCTTCTGTTGAACTTTATAGAAATGGAATTGTATAGTAAATCTTTCGTGTCTGACTTCTTTTGCTGTGCTTAATGCTTTTTATATCCATCAATTTTGAAACATAAATTAGTAACTCCCACATTGCTTATAACCCAGATCAAGAGAAACTACTCAATTTAGTTCTGTGCTTCCTGGCAGCCAAAGCAAAGAAGAAGATATGAGCAAAGCAAAGAAGTCTGTAATAGAACTCCTGAAGTTAAGATTAAGGTGATCCTCTTGGAAAATTAAATTTTTTAGAAAAATTATAAGTTCAACAAACCAACTTTTCTATGATATTTATATTTATTTCAAGGCAGTTTTAACAAAATTTGAAATACCACATTCTTTCATAAAATTATTTTGGTGTCTTTACTCAGCTGGTGTTGTAAGTGTATGTTTAGCATAACTGTTGTATAAATCCAGTATTGATTATAGCTCTTGGGGGGAACCAACAACAACATTGGCAATGACAAAAGCTAAACATATTGTAGGGATAGACAAGCTTCCAGAGTTTTAGTTATATAGTTTAAATATACTCTGTATCTTTCTGAATCCTCTTTCCCTCTCGCTGTATAATCATATAATATATGGTTGGTTGTTGGATATTTAGGTTATTTTTAAAATTTCATTGTTATATATAATGACTTGAAAGTCTTTTTACATTTATATTTCTGACAGAATTTCTGACCATCTCCTCAGTAAGGATTCCCAGAAATGGAATTACTTCATCAAAAGTTACATTTTTAAGTTCTCAGATTTGATTATTAAATTACTTTCCACAAAATGTGAACCAGTGTAAATTCCTACAACATATGTGGCCATGCCTGTCATAGTTAGCAGCATTAAATATTACCAGAGAAGGCCCTCATTTTAAGGCCCTCCACTTTTGAATAATTATATAATAGCTATTCTGTATACAGGGGCTAAAATCCTATATTAAAAATTGTATATATTTTATATAAAAATTTATAATTTATATTTTAAAATATTTAAGTATATAAAGAATACCTTCTCATCAAACTTAATACCTACTTTTTGCAGAAATTGTTGAATTCTCTTCATTTTGACATTGCAAGAAGAAAGACAGTATATGAGCAGGATGACTTTTCATTTTTAATTTTCCAAATAACAAACTTTATGCCATCTTTGAGCCTGTGGAGGCCTGCTGGAAATAGGACTTCTAAATGACAAATATGTCTGGAAGGCTGTGGTCCAAGGCCATTTTCTCCCCACTATAAACAGGATCTCTGGAACCAGTATCACCTGGACTGCCTCCCCCTTGGTAATTGACATGTAGGACATGTACAGGGGAGTGCTTGTTGGGGTAATATTTATAAGTGGAGGAGGGAAGCATGATTGGCCAGATGAACAAATTGAGCTGTGACTCAATTACAACAGAAATCTCAGCCAATTGTACAGAGAGCTCTGAAGCAGCCATGGCCCTTCAGAGTTGCCTGGAATGAAGGTAAGGGTTCTGAGTCTTTGTACTCAACTCTTTGTTGACCAGTATTTGGATATGGGCTGCCTGTAGTTGTGAGTGTGTAATTTTGGATGAGTCATTTTCCTTCATCTGAGAGGGATTTCTTTAGAGGGACTCAGCAGTGAGCTGTTGGCAAGCAACATTCCTGACAGCTAAGGAATGAATGCCGTAGATCTGAAGGAAGAAGGATGATTAATCCAGAAGGAAACATGGAAATACAAGTAGTGATAAAGAACAAGGGAAAGGTAAATACATGAATAAATCTAAAGTAATATTGACTATAAATAATAATAATAATGACAACAGTGTCTTACAGAGTTCAAAATATATATAAAATAAAAATGCATAATACTACAAAAGATGGATAAGAAAGAAATGAATGTAAAGCATTCCAAGGTCCTGATACTATCTGCAAAGGAGTAAAAGCACCAAAATTTGATAGCAAAGAACACATTTAAAAATTTTTTTGATGTTCAGTTTTGAGAGAGAGACAGAGACAGAATGTGAGCAGGGGAGGGGCAGAGAGAGAGAGGGAAACACAGAATCCGAAGCAGGCTCCAGATCCTGAGCTGTCAGTACAGAGCCCAATGAGGGGCTCAGACCCACAAACCACAAGGTCATGACCCTGAGTCGAAGTCGGGCGCCTAACCGACTAAGCCACCCAGGTGCCCCTCAAAGAACACATTTTTATTGGGTGTCCACTTAGCAAATATTAAAAGGTATATAACTAATTTATAGATGAGAAAAATGGAATTCTAAAGAAATACTTGATTGATCCAAAAGAGGACAGGAAAAGAGATAGAAAGGAAAATCTATCAATGAGACAAATAAAAAAACACTGAAAGGATAGTTATAAAACTAATACAGTAGTAATTATTTATTAATGGAACAAACACTTTTTTAAAAGAATGTTTATTTTGAGAGAGCATGTGTTGGGGAGGGGCAGAGAGAGAAGGAGAGAGGAATCCCAAGCAGGCTCCATGCTGTCAGCACAGAGCTTAATAGGGGCTCAATCCCATGAACCATGAGATCATGACCTGAGCCGAAATCAAGGGTCAGACACTCAACCAACTGAGCCACCCAGATGCCCCCAAATACTTTTTAAAATTGAAGTATACTTGAGGAGAAATAGTGTATTAGTTTCAGGTATACAGCATAGTGATTCGACAATTATATAAATTTTGAAATGTGTTTTTGTCACCATACAAAGTTATTAACAATATTACTGTATTCCCTATTTTGTACTTTATATATCTTATTTATTTTGTAACCGAAAGTTACCGATAGATTATTATTCAGCCATAAAAAGAATAAAATATTGCCATTTATGACAACATGGATGGACCTAGAGGGTATTATGCTAAGTGAAAGAAGTTACACAGAAAAAACAAATACCATATGATTTCACTTTTATGTGGAATTTAAAAAAGCAAAACAAAGGAACAACACAAAAAGAGACTCTTAAATACAGAGTACAAACTGTTGATTTCCAGAGGGGCAAGGCTGAAGGTGGGGGTATGAGCAAAATATGTGAATGGGATTAATAGGTACAAACTTCCAAAGTGGCTGCGCCAATTTACATTTCTACCAACAGTGCATGACGATTCTTTTTTCTCCACATCCACGCCAGCACTTGTTGCTTATCTTTTGATGCTAGCCTTTCTAACTGCCGTGAGGTGATAATGGAGTAGGCAATTAGACTTGAGCTGGAGGCCAAGTCAATGATAAATAACCTCCGCAAACATAAAGAAAAGACACTTATATACCAACGGTGCACTTTGGGACTCCCTGTTCTCCCTTCCTGAGAGTGTACTGTCCTTAATAAACTGCTTTGTGCTTGCTCCCTTTCTTCTGGCTTGGCTTTAGTTGATCATGGATCTTCACATAAATCTTCTGTGGGGAATACAAGAAACTAAACCTCTCTTCACACAACACAGACTCTCCTACTGGTAACAGTGATATCTCATTATAGTTTTGATTTTTATTTCCCTGGAGGTTAGTGACATTGAACATCTTTTCATGAGTCTGTTGGCCATCTGTATGTCTTCTTTGGAAAAGTATCTATTTAGATCCTGTGCTCATTTTTTAATCAGATTGTTTTCTTGGTGTTGAATTGTATAAGTTCATTGTATATTTTAGATATTAACCACTTACTGTATATATCATTTGCAAATATGTCCTCCCATTCAGTGGGTGGCCTGTTAATTTTGTTGATGGCTTTCTTTTCTTTGCAGAAGCTTTTTAGTCTGATGTAGTCCCAGTTGTTTGTTTTTGCTTTTGTTGTTCTTGCCCAAGGAGACAGATGTAAAAAATTATTGTGTAGCCTGATGGGTATGAGTCTACTGCCTATGTTTCTTTTAGGAGTTTTATGGTTTCAGGTCTTACATTTAGGTTTATACTCCATTTTGAGTTTATTTTTTGTGTATGGTGTAAGAAAGTGATCCAGTTTCATTCTTTTGCATATAACTCTCAACTTTTTCCAGCAATGACTTCCTTTTCTCCCATTGTATATTCTTGCCTCCTTTGTCATAGATTAATTGGTCATATAAGTGTGGGTTTATCGGGGCTCTCTATTCTGTTACATTGATGTGTGTATCTGTTTTTGTGACAGTACCATACTATTTTGATTATTGTAGTTTTGTAAAATAGTGTGGAATCTGGGAGTGTGATACCTCCAGCTTTGTTTTTTCTCAAGATTTGTTTGGCTATTTGGGGTCTTTCATGACTCCATACAAGTTTTAGGATTATTTTTTCTCATGAAAATGTTATTGGTATTTTGATAGGGAGTACATTGAATCTGTAGATTGCTTTGAGTACTGTGGACTATTTTTTAAGAATATTTTCCAATCCATGAGCATGGAATATCTTTCCATTTATTTGTGTCATCTTCAGTTTATTTTATTGGTGTCTTCTAGTTTTCAGAGTTCAGGTCTTTTACCTCCATAATTAAATTTATTCTTAAGTGTTTTATTCTTTTTGGTACAATTGTAAGTGGGAATGTTTTCTTAATTTCTCTTTTTAGTAGTTCATTATTAGTGTACAGAGAACATATTTTTGTATATCAATTTGGTATCCTACAGCTTTGCTGATTCTGTTTATTCATTCTAATAGTCTTCTGTGGAGTCCTTAGGGTTTTATTTGTATATTATCATGTCACTTGAAAATAATGACAGTTTTACCTTTTTACCAATTTGGATGCCTTTTCTTTCTTTTTCTTGTCTGATTGTTGTAGCTGAGACTTCCAGTAGTTTGTTGAATAAAAGTGGCAAGGGTGGACATCCTTGTCTTGACTTTAGGGGAAAAGCTTTCAGCTCTTTACCACTGAGTATGATGTTAGCCATGGGTTTATCATATATCGTCTTTATAATGTTGAGACACGTTTCCCCTATACTCACTTTGTTGAGAGTTTTTATCATGAATGGATGTTGAATTCTGTCAAATGCTTTTCTGCATCTATTGATATAATCATATGATTTTTTAAGCTTATTTATTTTTGAGAGAGAGAGAGAAGGAGAAAGAGCATGAGTCAGGGAGGGGCAGAGAGAGGCAGACACACAGACTCTGAACCAGGCTCCAGGCTCTGAGCTGTCAGCACAGAGCCCTATGCAAGGACTTAAACCCACGAACCGTGAGATCATGACCTGAGCCGAAGTCAACTTAACCAACTGAGCCATCCAGGTACCCCAAGATGATCGTATGATTTTATCCTTCTGTATATCAGTTTTGTATCCTGCAGCTTTGCTGAATCCATTTATTTTATCCATGTATTTTATTTTTAAAAATTTTTTAATATGAAATTTATTGTTGAATTGGTTTCCATACAACACCCAGTGCTCATCCCAACAGGTGCCCTCCTCAATGCCCATCACCCACTTTCCCCTCCCTCCCACATCCCATCAACCCTCACTCTATTCTCAATTTTTAACAGTCTCTTATGGTTTGCCTTCCTCCCTAACTTTTTTTCTTTCCTTCCCCTTCCCCGTGATCTTCTGTTAGGTTTCTCAGGATCCACATAAGAGTGAAAACATATGATATCTGTCTTTCTCTGTATGACTTATTTCACTTGGCATAACACTCTCCAGTTCCATCCATGTTGCTACAAAAGATCATATTTCATTCTTTCTCATTGCCATATAATATTCCATTGTGTATATAAACCACAATTTCTTTATCCATTCATCAGTTGCTGGACATTTAGGCTCTTTCCATAATTTGGCTATTGTTGAGAGTGCTGCTATAAACATTGGGGTACAAGTGCCCCTATGCATCAGCACTCTGGTATCCCTTGGGTAAATTCCTAGCAGTGCTATTGCTGAGTCATAGGATAGATCTATTTTTAATTTTTGAGGAACCTCCACACTGTTTTCCAGAGCGGCTGCACCAGTATGCATCCCCACCAACAGTACAAGAGGGTTCCCGTTTCTCCACATCCTCTGCAGCATCTATAGTCTCCTTATTTGTTCATTTTAGCCACTCTGACTGGCATGAGGTGGTATCTCAGTGTGGTTTTGATTTGTATTTCCCTGATGAGGAGTGATGTTGAGCATCTTTTCATGTGCCTGTTGGCCATCCGGATGTCTTCTTTAGAGAAGTGTCTATTCATGTCTTCTGCCCATTTCTTCACTGGATTATTTGTTTTTCGGGTGTGGAGTTTGGTGAGCTCTCTATAGATTTTGGATACTAGCCCTTTGTCTGATATGTTATTGGCAAATATCTTTTCCCATTCCATCGATTGCCTTTTAGTTTTGTTTATTGTTTCCTTCGCAGTGCAGAAGCATTTTATCTTCATGATGTCCCAATAGTTCATTTTTGCTTTTAATTCCCTTGCCTTTGGAGATGTGTCAGGTAAGAAATTGCTGCAGCTGAGGTCAGAGAGGTCTTTGCCTGCTTTCTCCTTTAGTGTTTTGATGGTTTCCTGGCTCACATTCAGGTCCTTCATCCATTTTGAGTTTATTTTTGTGTATGGTGTAAGAAAGGGGTCTAGTTTCAACCTTCTGCATGTTGCTGTCCAGTTCTCTCTGCACCATTTGCTAAAGAGACTGTCTTTTTTCCATTGGATATTCTTTCCTGCTTTGTCAAAGATTAGTTGGCCATACTTTTGTGGGTCTAATTGTGGGGTTTCTATTCTATTCCATTGGTCTATGTGTCTGTTTTTGTGCCAATACCATGCTGTCTTGATGATTACAGCTTTGTAGTAGAGGCTAAAGTCTGGGATTGTGATGCCTCCCGCTTTGGTCTTCTTCTTCAATATTACTTGGGCTATTCGGGGTCTTTTGTGGTTCCATACAAATTTTAGGACTGCTTGTTCTAGCTTCAAGAAGAATACTGGTGCAATTTTGATTGGGATTGCATCGAATGTGTAGATAGCTTTGGGTAGTATTGACACTTTAACAATATTTATTCTTCCAATCCATGAGCACAGAATGTTTTTCCATTTCTTTGTATCTTCTTCAACTTCCTTCATAGGATTTCTATAGTTTTCAGCATACAGGTCTTTTATATCTTTGGTTAGGTTTATTCCTAGGTATTTTATGATTCTTGGTGCAATTGTGAATGGAATAAGTTTCTTGTCTTTCTGTTGCTTCATTATTAGTGTATAAGAATACAGCTGATTTCTGGACATTAATTTTGTATCCTGCGACATTGCTGAATTCATGTATCAGTTCTAGCAGACTTTTGATGGAGTGTATCGGGTTTTCCATGTATAGTATCATGTCATCTGCAAAACGTGAAAGCTTGGCTTCATCTTTGCCAATTTTGATGCCTTTGATTTCCTTTTGTTGTCTGATTGCTGATGCTAGGACTTCCAACACTGTGTTAAACAACAGTGGTGAGAGTGGACATCCCTGTTGTTTCCTGATCTTAAGGGGTAAGCTCTCAGTTTTTCCCCATTGAGGAGGATATTAGCTGTGGGCTTTTCATAAATGGTTTTTATGATGTTTAAGTATGTTCCTTCTATCCCGAGTTTCTCAAGGGTTATTATTAAGACAGGATGCTGAATTTTGTCAAATGCTTTTTCTGCATCGATTGACAGGATCATATGGTTCTTATCCTTTTTTAAATTGATGTGATGTATCACATTGATTGCTTTGCGAATGTTGAACCAGCCCTGCATCCCAGGAATGAATCCCACTTGATCATGGTGAATAATTCTTTTTACGTGCTGTTGAATTCGATGTGCTAGTATCTTGTTGAGAATTTTTGCATCCATATTCATCAGGGATATTGGTCTGTAGTTCTCTTTTTTTGCTGGGTCTCTGTCTGGTTTGGGAATCAAAATAATGCTGGCTTCATAGAATGAGTCTGGAGGTTTTCCTTCCCTTTCTATTTTTTGGAACAGCTTGAGAAGGATAGGTATTATCTCTGCTTTAAATGTCTGGTACAATTCCCCAGGGAAGCCATCTGGTCTAGGACTCTTATTTGTTGGGAGATTTTTGTTAACTGAATTTATTCGCTGGTTATGGGTCTGTTCAAGCTCTATTTCATCCTGTTTGAGTTTTGGAAGTGTGTGGATGCTTAGGAATCTGTCCATTTCTTCTAGGTTGTCCAGTTTGTTGGTGTATCATTTTTCATAGTATTCCCTGATAATTGCTTGTATTTCTGAGAGATTGGTTGTAATAACTTCATTTTCATTCATGATTTTATCTGTATAGGTCCTCTCCATTTCTTTTTGGGAAGCCTGGCTAGAGGTTTATCAATTTTATTTATCTTTTCAAAAAAACAACTCTTGGTTTCAATGATCTGCTCTACTGTTTTTTTAGATTCTGTAGTTATTTCTGCTCTGATCTTTATTATTTCTCTTCTTATGCTGTGTTTGGAGTGTCTTTGCTGTTCTGTTTTTATTTCCTTTAGGTGTGCTGTTAGATTTTGTATTTGGGTTTTTTCTTGTTTCTTGAAATAGGCCTGGATTGCAATGTATTTTCCTCTCAGGACTGCCTTCGCTGTATCCCAAAGTACTTGGATTGTTGTATTTTCATTTTCATTTGTTTCCATATATTTTTAAATTTCTTCTCTAATTGCCTGGTTGACCCACTCATTCTTTAGTAGGTGTTCTTTAACCTCCATGCTTTTGGAGGTTTTCCAGACTTTCTCATGTGGTTGATTTCAAGTTTCATAGTCTTGTGGTCTGAAAGTGTGCATGCTATGATCTCAATTTTTTTTAATACTTATTAAGGGCTGTTTTGTGACCCAGTATGTGATCTGTCTTTGAGAATGTTCCATATGCACTTGAGAAGAAAGTATATTCTGTTGCTTTGGGATGCAGAGTTCTAAATATATCTGTCAAGTCCATCTGATCCAAAGTATCATTCAGAGCCCTTGTTTCTTTATTGATCCTGTGTCTAGATGATCTATCCATTGTTGTAAGTAGAGTATTAAAGTCCCCTGCAATTACCACATTCTTATCAATAAGGTTGCTTATGTTTGTGAGTAATTGTTTTATATATTTGGGGGCTCCTGTATTCGGCGCAAAGACATTTATAATTGTTAGCTCTTCCTGATGGATAGATCCTGTAATTATTATATAATGCCCTTCTTCATCTCATCTCTTTTTACAGCCTTTAATTTAAAGTCTAGTTTGTCTGATATAAGTATGGCTACTCCAGCTTTCTTTTGACTTCCTGTAGCATGATAGATAGTTCTCCATCCCCTCACTTTCAATCTGAAGGTGTCCTCGGGTCTAAAATGAGTCTCTTGTAGACAGCAAATAGATGGGTCTTGTTTTTTTATCCATTCTGATACCCTATGTCTTTTGGTTGGAGCATTTAGTCCATTTACATTCAGTGTTATTATAGAAAGATATGGTTTTAGAGTCATTGTGATACCTGTAGGTTTCATGCTTGTAGTGGTGTCTCTGGTCCTTTGTGGTCCTTGCAACATTTCACTCACAGAATCCCCCTTAGGATCTCTTGTAGGGCTGGTTTAGTGGTGATGAATTCCTTCAGTTTTTGTTTGTTTGGGAAAACCTTTATCTCTCCTTCTATTCTGAATGACAGACTTGTTGGATAAAGGATTCTTGGCTACATATTTTTCCTGTTCATCACATTGAAGATTTCCTTTTATTTCTTTCTGGCCTGCCAACTTTCAGTAGATAGGTCTGCTAGTATCTTTATGTGTTTACCTTTGTATGTTAGGCCCATTTATCCCTAGCTGCTTCCAGAAATCTCTCTTTATCCTTGTATTTTGCTAGTTTCACTATGATATGTTGTGCAGAAGATCGCTTCAAGTTATGTTTGAATGGAGTTCTCTGTGCCTGCTGGATTTCAATGCCTGTTTCCTTCCCCAGATCAGGGAAGTTGTCAACTATGATTTGTTCAAGTATACCTTCAGCCCCTCTCTCTCTCTTCTTCTGGAATTCCTATGATATGGATATTGTTCCATTTGATTGCATCACTTAATTCTCTAATTCTCCCCTGATAGTCTTGGACTTCTTTATCTCTCTTTTTCTCAGCTTCCTCTTTTTCCATAATTTTATCTTCTAATTCACCTACTCTCTCCTCTGACTCTTCAATCCATGCTATGGCCATCTCCATTTTATTTTGCAGCTCATTTATAGCATTTTTTTAATTCTTCATGACTATTTTTAGTCCCTTGATCTCTGTAGCAATAGATTCTCTGCTGTCCTCTATGCTTTTTTCAAGCCCAGCGATTAATTTTATGACTATTATTCTAAATTCTTATTCCATTATATTGCTTAAATTGGTTTTGATCAGTTCGTTAGCTGTCGCTACTTCCTGGAGTTTCTTTTGAGGAGAATTCTTCCATTTTGTCATTTTGACTAGTCCCTGCCGTAGCTCCACACTGCAGGGCACTTCCCATGTGCTGTCTGGAGAAACTTGTGCTCCTGGGCAGGGCCACAGTCAGCCCCGATGTCTGCCCCCAGCCCACCACTGGGGCCATAGTCAGACTGCTGTGTACCTTATCTTCCTGTCTCCCAGGGAAAGGAGTCACTGTGGAGTGGTGTGGCCCCTGTCTGTGCTACTTGCACACTGCCAGGCTTGTGGTGCTGCTTTGATGGGATTTGGCCAAAGGCATATTAGAGGGGTGGATCCGCAAGGTGCCCAGGGGTGGGAGGGGCAAGCTTAGCTAGCTTTGCCGTGGGTGGTCCCCTGTTGGAGGGGCCCTGCAGCACCAGGAGGGAGGCAGGACTCTCAGAGGGATGGATCCACAGAGGCACAGCATTGGGCATTTGCATGGTACAAGCAAGATTGGTGATGGGAGCTAGTTCCCTTTGGAATTTCCACTAGGGGATGGTAGAGGAAATGGTGCTTGCCAGCGCCTTTGTTCCCCCACCGAGCTCTGTCCTTCCGGGACTCAACAACTCTCTCTCCTGGCGTCCTCTCACTCTCCTTGCTCTCCAAGAGCAGAGCTGTTGACTTTAAAATTCCAGATGTTAAGTCCTGCTGGCTGTCACAACTCACACAGTCCTGCCTCTCATATACACATTTCTCTTAGAACTGCTCTTGCTATGTTTCAAAAATTTTAGAACACTGTCTTTTTATTTGTCTCCATGTATTTTTTTATTTCCTCTTTGATTTCTATGTTAAATATTGGTTATTTAGGAGCATGTTTTGATTCCGTGCTTTGTTTGTTTTTTTTCAAAAGATTTTTTTCTTGTTATTGATTTCTGTTCTCATATCTAGTTGTAGTCAGAAAAGATGCTTGATATGATTGCAATATTTTTTAAATTATGTTTTGATTCAAGTATAGTTAACATACAGTCTTGTATTACTTTCAGATGTACAATATGATTCAACAGTTCTATACATTACTGAGTGGACATCATGATAAGTGTACTCTTAATCCCCTTCACCAATATCACCCATATCCCTATCCCCCTCCTCTCTGGCAATCATCAGTTTATTCTCTATATTTAAAAGTCTGGAGGTTTTTTGTTTGTTTGTGTCTTTTTCTGTTTGGTTTGTTTCTTAAATTCCACATATGAGTGAAATAATATGGTATTTGTCTTTCTCTGACTAGCTTATTTCACTTAGCATTATACCCTGTAGATCCATCCCTATTGTTGCAAATGGAAAGATATCATTCTTTTCATGGTTGGTTAATATTCCATTGTATACATATATACCACATCTTTATCTATTCATTTATGGATAGACACTTGGGTTGCTTTAACACCTTGGCTCTTGTAAATAATGCTGAAATGAACACAAGGGTGCATATATCTTTTCAGATTAGTGTTTTTGTTTCCTTTGTGTAAATGCCAAATAGTAGAATTCCTGAATTGTATGGTAATTCTATTTTTAATTTTTTGCGGAACCTTGATACTGTTTTCCAGAGTGGCTACACCAGCTTGCATTTCCTCCAACAGTGTACAGGGGGTCCTTTTTCTCCATAACTTCTCCACTACTTGTTATTTTTTGTGTTTTTGATTTTAGCCATTCTGACAGGTCTAAGGTGGTATCTCATTGTGGTTTTAATTTGCATTTCCCTGATGATAAGTGATGTGGAGCATCTTTTCATGTGTCCATTGGCCACGTGTATGTCTTCTTTGGAAAAACGTCTGTTGAGGTTCTCTGCCCATTTTTATATTGGTTTTCTTGTTGTTGAGTTATATAAATAGTTTTGTATTTTGCATGTTAACCATTTATTGGATATATCATTTACAAATATCATCTCCCATTCAGTATGTTGTCTTTTTGTTTTGTTGATTGTTCCTTCGTTGTGCAAAAGCATTTTATTTTGGTATTGTCCCAGTAGTTTCATTTTACTTTTATTTCCCTTGCCAAAAGAGGCATATCTGGAAGATATTTCTATGGCTGATGTCTAAGAGATTACTACCTACATTTTTTCCTAGGATTTTTATGGTTTTGGTCTCACATTTTGGTCTTTAATCCACTTTGAGTTTATTTTTGTGTGTGGTCTAAGAACATGGTCCTGTTTCTTTCTTTTGTATGTAGCTGTCCAGTTTTTTCAGCACCATTTGTTGAAGAGACTGTCTTTTTTTCTATTGAGTATTCTTGTCTCCTTTGTCATAGACTAATTTACCCTATACACATTGGCTTATTCTGTTTTATTAATCTGCCTATTTTTGTGCCGGTGCCATACTGTTTTGCTTACTACAGCTTTGTCGTATATCTTGAAATCTGGAATTACGATGCCTCCAGTTTTGTTCTTTTTCAAGATTGCTTTGGTTATTTGAAGTCTATTGTCGCTCTGTACAAAGTTTAGAATTATTTGTTCTAGTTCTGTGAAAAACGCTATTCATGTTATGATAAGGATTATGTTGAATCTGTAGACTGCTATGAACATTTTAACCATATTCTTCCAATCCATGAGCATGGAATTATGTTTCCATTTGTTTGTGTCATCTTCAATTTCTTTCATCAGTGTTTTATAGTTTTAGTTGTACAGGTCTTTTACTTCCTTTAAGTTTATTCCTAGGTGTTTTATTCTTTTTGGTGCAATTGTAAATGAAATTATTTTCTTAATTTCTCTTCTGCTTCATTATTAGTGTATAGAAATGCACACATTTCTGTATTTTCACTTTGTATAATGTGACTTTACTGAATTAATTTATTCTACTAGTTTTTTGGTGGAGTCTTTAGGATTTTTTATATATAGTATATCATCTGCAGATAGTGAAAGTTTACTTCTTCCTTACCAATGTGTATGCCCTTTATTTTTTTTCTTGTCTGATTTTTGTGGCTAGGACTTTGAGTACTATGTGAATAAAAGTGGTGAGAGTGAACATCCTTAACTTGTTGCTGATATTACAGGAAAAGCTGTTTTTGGCCATTGGATATGTTTGCTGTTGGTTATTCATATATGGACTTTATTATGTTGAGGTATGTGCCCTCTAAACTTATTTGTTGAGGGTTTTTATCATGAATGGATATTTTACTTTGTCAAATGCTTTTTCTGCATCTATTTAAATGATCATATAGTTTTTATCCTTTTTCTTATTAATGTGATGTATCATATTGATTGATTTGCGAATATTGAACCAGTGTTTCATTCCTGGAATAAATCTCACTTGATTATGGATGAATGATTTTTTTGAAAGTATCATTGAAAACAGTTTGCTAATATTTTGTTGAAGATATTTGCATCTATGTTGCTCAGAGATATTGGCCTGTAGTTTTGTTTGTTTGTTTTTTAGTGTCATTACCTTGTTTTGGTATCAGGGTAATGCTGGCCTCCAATTCATAGAATAATTAAAAACTTTCCTTCCTCTTTTATTTTTTGGAATAGTTTGAGAATAGGTTTTAACTTTTCAAAATATTTGGTAGAATTTACCTGCGAATTGGTCTGGTCCTCAAGTTTTGTTTGTTGGGAATTTTTTTGACTACTAATTCAATTTCATTGCAAGCAAGTTTTCTGTTCGGATTTTCTCTTTCTTCCAGATTCAGTTTTGGGGGATTATATATTTCTAGGAATTTATCCATTTTTTCTAGGTTGTCCATTTTATGGCATATAATTTTTCACAATATAATGACTTAATCCTTTGTTTTTCTATGGCGTTAGTTCTTTCTCCTCTTTCATTTCTGATTTTATTTGAGTTCTCTCTCTCTCTCTCTCTCTCTCTCTCTCTCTCTCTTTTGATCAGGCTATCAAAAGACTTATTAATCTTGTTGATCATTTTAAAAAAAACAGTCCCGGATTTCATTGATCTGTTCTTTTGTTTTTTTTAGTCTTTATCTCCTTTATTTCTGCTCTTAAATAGTCAAGAGACACTTTTAGTCTCTATTTCATTTATTTCCTTTTTTTCATCTGGCTTAGGGATTTGTTTGTTCTTCTTTTTCTGGGTTCTTTAGGTGTAAGGTTAGGTTATTTGAGATTTTTCTTCTTGAGGTAGGCCTATATTGTTATAGTCTTTCCTCTCAGAACAACTTGTGCTACATCCAAAGATTTTGGTCTGTGGTGTTTTCATTTGTCTCCATGTATTTTTTAATTTACTCTTTGATTTCTTGGTTGACCCATTCATTGTTTAGTAGCATGTTATTTAGCCTTCATATGTTTGTTTTCTTTCCAGAATGTGTGTGTGTGTGTGTGTGTGTGTGTGTGTGTGTGTGTGTGAGAGAGAGAGAGAGAGAGAGAGAGAGAGAGAGAGAGAGAGAGAGAGATTTCTAGTTTCATACTTTTGTGGTTGGAAAAGATGCATGATATGATTTCAGTCTTTTTAAAATTTATTGAAATTTGTTTTGTGGCCTAGCTTGGGATTTATTCTGGGGCATGTTTCATGTGCATTTGAAAACAATGTATATTCTGCTATTTAGGATGGACTATTTTGAATATACCTGTTACATCCATCTGATTTAACATGTTATTCAAAGCCACTGTTTCCTTGTTGATTTTCTGTCTGGATGACCTATTTATTGATGTAAGTGGGGTGTCAAAGTACCCTACTATTAATTGTGTTACTATAAATTTCTTTCTTTTTGTCTTTTAATAGTTACTTTATGTATTTAGGTGCTTTATGTTGGGTGCATAAATATTTAAAATTTGTTACATTATCTTGTTGGGCTGTTTAGTTTATTATTATGTAATGTTCTACCTTGTCTCTTGTTACAGTCTTAGTTTAAAAGTCTATTTTGTCCAAAATGAGTATCACTATCCCAATTTGCATGGTAAATGTTTTTCTATTCCTTCACTTTCAGTTTGCATTTGTCTTTAGGTCTGAAGTGAGTCTCTTGTAGGCAGCATATAGATGGGTCTTGCATTTTTATCCATTCAGTTTTTCTGTGTTTTTTGTTGGAGCATTTAGTCCATTTACATCCAAATTAATTATTGATATGTTTATTGCCATTTGTTACTTATTTTACAGTTGTTTTTGTATTTCTTTTCCATTCCTTTTTTGTCTTGCTCTCTTCTCTTATGGTTTGATAGCTTTCTTTAGTGATATGCTTGGATTTTTTTTCACTTTATTTTTGTGTATCTATTTCACTTTTTTGACTTGTGGTTACCATTAAGTTCATGTATAACATCTTATGCATCCAGCAGCCTACATTAAACTGATGATTGCTCAAGTTTAAACCTATTCTAAAAACACTGAATTTTTACTCCCACCCCCATATTTTATGTATATGATGTTATTCTTTACATCATTTTGCGAATCACTTGAGTGATTTTTATAGATACAATTGATTTTACTGCTTTTGTGCTTTAACCTGTGTACTGGTTTTAAAAGTGATTTATGGGGCGCCTGAGTGGCTCAGTCGATTGAGCGCCGACTTTGGCTCAGGTCACGATCTCGCGGTCTGTGAGTTCGAGCCCCACATCAGGCTCTGGGCTGATGGCTCAGAGCCCGGAGCCTGTTTCAGATTCTGTGCCTCCCTCTCTCTGACCCTCCCCCATTCATGCTCTGTCTCTCTCTGTCTCAAAAATAAATAAACGTCAAAAAAAAATTTAAAAAAAAAGTGATTTATTTACTACTTTTATTATGTTTGTATATAGTTGTGAAATTTTTTCCTTTCCTAATTTTTTTACTCCTGATTATAGCCTTTCCTTTCTAGGCAAAGAATTCCCTTTAACATTTTGTGTAAGGCTGGTTTAGAGGTGATGAATTCCTTTAACTTTTTTTTTTTTTTTTTTTTTTTTTTTTTGGTCTGGGAAGCTCTTTATCTCTCCTTCTATTCTGAATGATAGCCTTTCAGGTGGAGTGTTCTTGGTAGCAGATGTTTTCCTTTCACAACTTTGAATAAATCATTCCACTCCCTTCTTTCCTGCTGAAAATTCATCTGATAGCCTTATGGAGTTTCCCTTGTATATAACTGTTTTCTTTCTTCTTGCTGCTTTAAAAATTCTCTCTTTATTGCTACTTTTTACCATGTTAATAACTATGTGTCTTAGTGTGGACTTCCTTGGATTGATCTTGTTGGGATCTCTCTGTGCCTTCTGTGTCTGGATTTCTGTTTCCTTCCAGGATTTGGTAAGTTTTCAGCTATTATCCCTTCAAATCAATTTTATGCCTCCTTTTGTCTCTTTTCTCTTGGAAATCCCTATAATGCAAATGTTATTATACTTATGGTGTTGCTGAGTTCCCTTAACCTATTCTTGTTTTTTTTTTTTTCTTTTTCCTGTTCAACTTGGTTACTTTCCATTACTCTGTTTTCTAACTTGCTGATTCATTCTTCTGATTCCTCTAGTCTATTTATTCCCTCCAGTATATTTTTAATTTCAGTTATTTGAGTTTTTCATCTCTGATTGATTCTTTTTTATATTTTCTCTTTGTTGAAGGTCTCACTTTGTTGTCTTCAACTTTGTTGAAGGTCCACTCTTTTCTCAAGTACCATAAATATCTTTATGACCATTACTTTGAATTCTCTATCAGGCATGTTACTTGTCTCTATATGTGCCCTTCTACTGTGACTGGCTATTACTGCTGTGGGTGTGCTGATGGTAGGGCTGGCCCCCAACCGAGCTCGCTGTAATGCCTAGCCATCACTACTGCAGGCACATTGGTGAGTAGAGCTGGTCTCCAACATAGCTGGCTGAGAGTTCTGGCTGCACCAAATACTATAGTTAAAGAAAAAATATTTCAAAATGAATAAGAAACTAGGAATCCACATCAGTGTCCAATAAGTCTTTTTTTTCCTGATATACAAATTGCACATATGTCCTTTAAATGTTATAAAACATTCAGTGTTAGTGTCCTCATTGAAATTGATTGCAAAGGTGCATCTGTTAATGAAATGGTATTCTGCATTTTTTATCTTTGAAAATGTGTTTTTACACAGATAGTTCTTACCATGCTTATAGATATCATTCCATAAGCATACTATTTTAATTGAGCTTATGTGTTACTTGGAAGACATTTATAGAATTTTCTTAGACTTGCCCCTTGGTATTTGCCTTTCAGCTTACCATTGCATTGTAGATTAATCACTTTGAATTGAAGGTTAGATAGGAGGTTAGATTGGAAGTTAGATGGAAGTGCCTCAGTTGCTTCCATTAAAATTCAGTTCAGTTGATCTTTATTGAAGTAAAAAACTTCACAAAGTTTTTATTCAGTGAATGTTGAAATATGAAAACTTTCTTTATACTCACATGAAGGTTCAACAAATGTTGCTTGAACTATAATTTGAGCTTGGAAATACATCTGCTGCAAATTTGTGTGAAAAATGAAGATCTCACTTCTTTTTGTAGCTTTGCCAGCATAGGAAATATATTAAAGCATTTCAGGTGTAACCAAGAAGTTTTGTTCTCTAGTATCTTACATTTTCATTTATTTAGGTGGCCAGTTGTTACTGATAGTACTTGTTAATTGGACTTTTGTATTAAATGTAATAAAAGAGAATACTATTCTCACTTTAAATTAAATTAACTTTTGTGTTTAATCATTTTTACTTACATGATTTATGGAATGAAATGAGTATATAAAACATTTATACTCACACATTATTTGTGATATATGTTTTTCATAGTTCTGTAGCCCTTTGGAGCACATTACCTCTTCCTTTCTTCTCCTGATTGTATGACCTTAGTTTTCAACCTGCAATAACTCCTGGTTTGGGACTTCCTATTAAGAAATTTGGTAACCAAAATTGACTACAGGACATTAGTCTTGTTTAAAATTTTACACCACTAATTTTCATTAAATTGTCACCTTTAAATAAAGTTGTAACAACAAATAGTTAACTTAGAAATTGTTGACATAGCTTCACATATCTTTTATTAGAATTAAAATTCATTTTAGCTTCTCTGAGCCTCAGCTTCCGTATTTTTAATATGGGGATTATGATACCTATTTTAAAGTCCTTATGAGAAATGAAAGTATATAGTGTCTGTTATTGTAAACCTTTACTATATTTCATTTCCGGCATCTTAAACCTTTTATAATTTTTGCATAATATATTCCTTTTATCTTGGAACATCTCAAAGAATTTGTTGTTTACATATCATTTCACTTTCATTATGTCCTCAGGAATATAACAGTACAGTTTCCTAAATCACATGTGTGAACTTAAAGTATCCTTTAAATATATATGTGTGTATATCTAAATGTAACATGTTGTGCATATATTTAAAACGGCCCTTCCTCTACTGTTTTATTATATCTATAAATATGTTGCCTTTTCACTAATTAAACATTTTAGTGAGAAAATTAGGGAGGAAAATGAAAAGAATATCAGCCACCATTCCTTGAGGCGTATCATTCCCAGACCATAGGGAAAGAACAAAACAGTTTGTGGAACACTGCAGCCTGAAACCAACCATTACCAAACCAATGCCTTTCAAATTTAAAGGGTCACTTTGTGGGAAGGAGGGTACCACTACATTCTGACGTTTCCAAAGATCTCAAGAGCAACACCCCATGAACCAATGTTTTCTTTGGTGGTATCTTGTTAACTCATGAACCACTAAGTTTTGTGCTTAAAATGTGGTTGAAAATTTAAGCAGAAACCTGTAAATGAATAGCTTAGTATTTTAAAACCATATATTTAACCAAATGAAGTTGTGGTCCCGTGATGTTTCTCTTTAGATGCCCACACTTTAAAGAGCAAAAGGTTGGATCACTTTTAGGCATTTCTTGCAAGTGTGTAGAGGCTTCTTTCCTCTTATTTTCTGCTCCAAATATTATGTTCATAGCTTAGTAAAGTAGTTACCTTTTATATTTGCCACATTTGAATGTGAAGACTGTAGTTGGTGGTTTTAATAACTCAGTAGTATTCACATGTTTCCACCCTGAGCTATTCTAAAGAGAAACCAGAATTCCAGAAATAAGCAGAGCAAACAAAACAAACTGAAGCGATGTCTTTTAGATTGCAGGTAGTAAGGTTACTGGTAAAACAATGTTCAGTTCTGCAAATATATTTTCCCCTGCCTTTAAAATGTAAATATAATTAGATATTTCTGCTCAGTTTTATTTTGCTACCCTTTGAATGTCAATGGCAGGTCAGAAGGGGAGATTGAATGTGGGGACCTAGATTGCTGGAAGACCACTCCTGCCTGCCTCATGCTTTGGCCTCTGGAATGCTTCAATCTGTTAGCCCATCCTCCTGTACCTCCTTTGAATCTTGGTGGAAATAATTCCAGTATTTCTTTCATTCGTGTTTCCTCCTGTCTCATCTCTTATCCTTTCTGAGTGCCAAGACTCTAGAGCTTCTTGCTATTATCCTCTTTCTGAAGACTAATAATGAAGTCATTAATTTGTTTATGAAAGTAAATATCTAGTGATCATCTACTATGAATACGGTCACAGAGTTCTAGACTGTACATTCACAGGCATAAAAAGAAATAAAAGATGCAATTTAGAACTTGCAATCTAATGAGAAAATATTACTAGACCCATTAAAAAACTATATCTTAATGTAAATGCATGAGTGAGTTGAGAAAGTGGTGACCAATGGAAACCATGTTATCCAGCAGAGTGAACTTGGGCAGTCAGTCTGGCAGGTGCAGAAACCAAAGTGTCTGGAAGATTAGGTCCATATTTTATAAGGAATAATATGTTTTCAGGGAATAAAAATCTTCTCAAGCTACCTTAAAAAAAAAAAAGGAGATGTAGAGCAACATAGCATAACTAGAATCTCAGAGGCAGCCCCCTGTCCCTTTGACTCAGTCTACATTTCTTTCTTTAAGTGATCTTTCTTCCTTGTCTGTTCTTTTCTCCTCTCTGCAAATAGACTTCCTCTACAATATTCTTGGCTTCTGCTTTGCCTGAACCTCAGCTAGGGTGTGCCTCGTTTTCCAAGAAACCAACTCCAATTCCAACAATGGACAGGCACCTAAATTAGACTTACGAGTTGCAATGATATCAATCCATGCTTTTGTGTTATTTTTTCCAGAAGCACTCAAAACCCAGATATAAGAATGGGGAAACCAGATAATAAATTGGATCTAGGATTGGGTGGATATAGGATGAATGGGGTGAAAGGAAATGGAAGCTAGGATGTTACAACTGTATGGAAAGAAAAGATTTTATTTATTTATTTTTTAATTTTTTTAATGTTTATTTTTTTTTTTTTGAGAGAGAGAGAGAGCGTGAGCCGGGGAGTGGCAGAGAGAGAGGGAGACACAGAATCTGAAGCAGGCTCCAGGCTCTGAGCTGTCAACACAGGGCCTGATGCGGGGCTTGAACTCGTGAACTGTGAGATCATGACCTGAGCCAAAGTCGGCTGCTTAACCGACTGAGCCCAGGTACCCCAGAAAGAAAAGATTTTAACTAATGGAATTAAAACTGGATTAGGAGGCTCAAAAGGATAAAAAACATTAGGAAAAAGAAGAAAGTCCAAGAATTCAGTTTGGAGATATTTATCAATAAATGGTATTTAATTTTCCATTTACACTGATTTTTGCCCTTATATTAGCTTACACAAGCTACATTTTCTTGCTGAAAAGAGTTACTGTAGTAAGTTCATGTGTAAAAAAATTTCCCAGAGAAATCATCTGTGTTTAAGACGTTGGATACAGTGAAAGCCAGGAAGTATTGTGATGGCTATTGTAGTATTTGTGTAGGAGTACATGGATTTATTTTAAATTAATGCAGTGTGGGAGGAAACAATATCCACTTGGCTTGGAGGTGAGTAGCACTGAAGGGACTGTTCTAAGAGGCAATTGTCCATTTTGTCTGACTGTTGGTTTAAGAATGGTGAGATAAGAAACAAACTGATATAGGGGAAACATACCTCAACATAATATAAGCCATATGTGACAAACCCACAACTAACATACTCAATGAGGAAAAGCTGAAAGCTTTTCTTCTAACATCAGGAACAAGACAAGAATGCCCACTCTTGCCACTTTTATTCAACAAAGTACTGGAAGTCCTAGGCATGGCAATTAGACAAGTAAAAGTGTTGCAATTTTCCGATTATATAATACTATATATAGAAAACCCTGCAGGCTTTACTAAAAAAACTGAATAATAAACAAATTCAGTAAAACTGAAGGATATAAAATTAATATACAGAATCTGTTATATTCACGTGCACTAATAATGAACTAGTAGAAAAAGAAATTAAGAAAAATTCCATTTGTAATTATATCAGAAAGAATAAAATAGCTTGAAATGAATTTAACCAAGGAAGTGAAAGACCTATACTCTGAAAACTATAAGACACTGATGAAAGAAATTGAAAATGACACAAATAAATGGAAAGATATTCTGTGTTCATGGATTGGAAGAATTGATATTGTTAAAATGTCCATACCACTCAAAAGCAATATACAGATTCAATTCAATCCCTATGAAAATATGAATAGCATTTTTCACAGAACTAGAATAAATCTTAAGTTTGTGTGGAACCACAAGAGACCTCGAATAGCCAAAGCAGTCTTAAAGAAAAACAAAGGTGGGGGTATCATACTCACAGATTTCAAACATAGCTACTGTAATCAAAATGGGATGGTACTGGTGCAAAAATAGACACAGAGATCAGTGTAACAGAATAGAGAGCCCGGGAATAATCCTATGTTTTTGTAGTCAGTTAATTTATGACAAAGGAGGCAAAAATATGTAATAAATAAATGTAGGTGGCCAAAACTCAACAGCTACCTGCAAAAGAATGAAACTGGACCACTTTCTTAACACCATACAAAAATGAATGCAAAATTGATTAAAGACCTAAATGTAAGGTCTATGAAACCATTAAAGTCCTTAAAAAAAAAAAAAAAAGGTGGTAAACTCTTGAATATTGGTCTTAGCAATATTTTCTTTTGCATCTGTCTCCTCAGACAAGGGCAACAGAAACAAAAATAAACAATTGGAACTACAAAAGCTTTTGCACAGAGAAGGTAACTATCAACAGAAGGAAAAGGCAACTTACTGAATGGGAGAACATGTTTGCAAATAATATATATAATAAAGGATTAGTATCCAAAATGTATAAATAACTTATACAACTGAAGACCAAAAAAAAAACAATCCAATTTAAAGATGGGCAAAGAAACTGGGTGGACCTTTTTTCCAAACAGATGACCATCAGGTACATGATAAGATGATCAACATCACTAATCATTAGGAAAATACAAATCCAAACCATGAGGAGATGTGACCTAACATCTGTCAGAATGGTCAGTGTCAGAAAGACAAACAGTAGGTCTTGGCAAGGATATGGAGAAAATGGCACCCTCAGGCACTAGTAAGTGAGAATGCGAATCGGTGCAGCCATTATGGAAAATAGTATGGAGATTTCTCAAAAAATTAAAAGTAGAAATACAGCACAATCCAGCATTTTCACTTCTGGGTATTTACCCAAAGAAAACAAAACACTAATTCACACAAAACATAAAAAAGATCTATGCAGCCTTATGTTCATTGCAGCATAATTTACAATAACCAAGATATGGAAAGAGCCCAACTGTCCATTAATACATGAGTGGATAAAGAAGATGTGGTGTATATGTATAATGGAATATGACTCAGCCCTAAAAATGCATGAGATCTTGCCATTTGTGACAACATAGATGGACCTAAGTGGTATTATGCTAAGTGAAATAAATGAGAGAAAGACAAATACCATATGATTTCACATTTATGTAGAATCTAACAAAACAGAAACAGATTCATAAACACAGAGAACAAACTGATGGCTGCCAGGGCAGATGGGGTGGGGGAATGGGCAAAACAGATGAATGGGATCAAGAGATACAAACCTCTAGTTATAAAATAAATAAGACACAGAGAGGTAAAGTACAACATAGGAAATATAGTCAATGATAATGTAATACGTCATAGTTAATAGATGGTAACTACACTTAATCATGATGAGCACAGCATAATGTATAGAATTGTCAAATTACTGTTGTAGACCTAAATATAATATTGTGTAGTATTTTATATGATTTATATTTTGGTTAAAAAAACATAATGGAGGAGTCCATATAGATGAAAAGATGTCCATTCTAAGTATAAATTTCTATAGCCTTTTGTGCAGTTTATTCCCTAGTAAAGTAGAAGCATGGTCATTTTGAGCAAACTTCAATAGCCATGGATATGAGCTCTTCTCTCTCCCACCCCCTGCCCCACCTCCAAAGTCTGTAGTTATTTGCATAGGTCTTTCTGTGTGTCTGATCACCAGGAGTGCTAAGACATAGGACTTGAACTACAAGACCCAAGTATCAGGAGAGCTGCTTCTGGGTTCGTGGCACTTGTGCAAAGGCATGCTTTGCAGAAAAAGATGAGTGAGGAGTTTATATGGCAAGAGGACACAGTATTCTTGAATATTGAGGACGTATCAGCTGATTATGTGTCTTCTAATCACTGCAGGGATAATTATGTGTCTTCTAATCACTTTCCTATTGTTTGTGCCATGAATGTGAGCTAATATCTTTGAAAGTTCCAAGAACTGAATTTCAAAGGTAAACTAGAAAATATTTAAATTGGATGAACTCACACCTATCTACATGTATCTGGTATAAGCTTCCAAGTGACTGATATCTGACTTAAGTTCAGAAATGGCACCCCAAAATATTTGTCCATAATGTTCTTCATGCCTTTTTATTGAGGTAAAAATTGACCTTAAATAAAATTAACCATTTTTAAGTGTACAATTCAGTAGCATTTAGTACGTTCACAATATTATTCAGCCAACACATCTATATAGTGATTTTCTTTAGCCCAAAAAGGAAACTTCATACCAATAAGCACTTCATGCCTTTTTTGCATTCACCCTATTTGCAGCCTCCTGGAGGTACTCCCATTTCCTACCCATCTGTGGAAATTTAAACCACATTATGTTGGAACTAAAAACTCAGAAAAAGGAAATGAGGGAGAAATGAGGCAAGGGTTCGGACAGGGAGCTGGGATTGTTCCCAGGTGAACTCAATGCCATATTCTGCCTACAGTTGGAATTTCTCCTGGAAGACCTGCATTTAGGCAGTAGGTTCTGGTCTTCGTTTTGTTTTGTTAAACATGGTAATGATTTTAAATTAATGTATAATACCAGATTGTATTATAAATGCTGGCTATTTTAAGTGCAGTATTTTTAAAAAATATTTTTAAATATATTTTTAATATTTATTTTTGAGAGAGAGTGTAAGCAGGGGAGGGGCAGAGAGAGAGACACACACACAGAATCCAAAGCAGGCTCCAGGCTCTGAGCTGTCAGCACAGAGTATGATGCAGGGCTCGGACTCACAGACTGAGAGATCATGACCGGAGCCGAAGTTGGATGCTCAACCAACTGAGCCACCCAGGCGCCCCATACAGTCTTTTTTTCTTTTTTGTTTTGCATTTTTGGTTCTCCTTTTCCCCTTCCCTCACACTCATAACCTGCTCCCCTCCTCCCATATGTTGTTCTCTTATTCACAGTATCTTAGTATGTATCCTTCTACTTCTTCACCGTCGTCATAAAATCATGTACAGACATTTATCTACTATAAAATACATTTAATTTTTTCTTATTTTCCTTTTACAAAAATTGCTATAAAACAAATACCTGTTGAACCAGCCATTTTACTCAATAATAGATACCTCATGGATAGCGCTTCAAGTCAATTGTTTAGCCCTGATTTATTCTTTTTACTGAATATCACATGGTGTGAATATGGCATAATTTATATCATAGTTGATGGTAATTCACTGTTTCCATTTATTTATTCTCTGCCTAATATTAATGAAGCTTCAGTAGACTTCTTTACACACATGTCATTATGTGCCACTGGCTTAATTTATATAAGATAGGTTTCTAGGAGCAGTATTAAATTTAAGAATATGCATTATTTTAAAAATTTCAACAGATGTTTCCAACTGCCTTTCAGAAAAGCAGTAGCAATGCATATTTCTACCATCAGTTCTGAGAGAACCATTACATTCACTAACTGGTAAATTTGAGTATCTTTTCATATTTATGGGATACTTGGGTTTACTATTGGTTAATAGACATGTTTCTTGCCCACATGTATTATCTTTTAATGGCCCATTTTTATTATAGTTACCAACACTTTATCTCAGTCTATGCTATAATTATTTTCTTCACATTCATTGTTTATTCATTTTTATAAAAAGTGTGGGGTTTTTTTCTTTTTCAGTTCCTGGTAAATAAGCTCTCCATCATTTGCAGATTGATAAGTTTCCTGGGTTTTTCCGTAGAATTTGTATTATTCCTTTTCCCCATTTTTTAAATTCACCTCAAATTTTTAAAAAATGTTTATTTATTTATTTTTGAGAGGGACAGAGAGTGATCAAGGGAGGGGCAGAGAGAGAGGGAGACAGAATCCCAAGCAGGCTTCGTACTGTCAGCACAGAGCCTGATGTGGGGCTCAGACTCACCAACTATAAGATCATGACCTGGGCACCGAAACCAAGAGTCGGACTCAACCAATTGAGCTACCCAGGTGCCCTAATTCACTTCAATTTTGGGGGGGAGAGTGTCTCATTATTTCTTTATAATTTTATTGGATTATGCTAATCAAATATAAACCGTAAAATCTCCAAGTTAAGGTTTTAAAATTTTCTTTGTGACTAAGCACACAATTGATTTTTGCAAACGTTCCATGGATATATAGAAAAGTGTAAACCTCTACTGGAAGGATACTCAATTTTTCTGTCTTTAATTTTTTGGCTATAGTAACCATCCTATTCTAAAGTAGTATGTTTAAGTTTAGCTATCGTTTAGCTTAGATATTTTTATCACATTTTCCTTGTTTTGCTAGTAGTTTAATTTAATAGATTTAGTTTCTATATTGCACTTTCATAATTTTTTCCCTTTATTAAAAAATTTCCCTCTTGGAAGGAAAAAAAAAAGAGGTTAGAGTGGGAGAGAGCCAAAGCATAAGAGACTCTTAAAAACTGAGAACAAACTGAGGGTTGATGGGGAGTGGGAGGGTTGATGAGGGGTGGGTGATGGGTATTGAGGAGGGCACCTTTTGGGATGAGCACTGGGTGTTGTATGGAAACCAATTTGACAATAAGTTTCATATATTGAAAAAAAATTAAAAAAAATTAAAAAAATAAAATTAAAAAAAAATTTCCCTCTTTATATGATTTAATGTACTGGAGTTTTGAGGAGCTATTCAATAAATAACGTCCTTTTTCTTCACCTAAGAATAAATTTAAGAAATAAAAGCTAAAGGATAGTATATTCAGGACAGCCTTCATAATTTTCAGGACCCAGTACAAAATGAAAATGTGAATCCCCTTGTTCAATAAGCATTAGAATTACTTGGATTTAAATAAAATTTAAAAATTAAAATAAAAATAATAATCATTAAAATTTCAAGACAGGGACAGCAGAGCATCAAACTTAGTTCAGGGACTTCCAAGCACAAGGACGTTCTGAACATGGGGCCCTTTGTAACTGCTTATTCTGAAAGCCTATGAAGCTAGCCTTAGATGTGGAAATTTACCAACTTTTTAACTAATAAAGCTGATATAGAATGTGTGAGAATTAAATGGGCCTGTACTCAGACTTACTCTGCTGGTGACTGACCAATGCCACATTTTACTAATTAATAGTCCAACTCTGACTAAATGTTCAAAAAGTTAATGATTTATAAATCTTTTAGTTGATAAAGCTGTGTTGAGGGATGACATTTTGATAATTGTGTGTCATAAAAGAAAATTCTGAGTGATGTTATTGGGTCTTCCTTTGCCTATTTTTTGTATATTTTACCTTTTCTTAACTTTTGTGAACATTATTTGCTGCTGAGTCATGGATGCTAGATGTCCCAGGGGATTATCTCTCCTTCCTACTCCACATACTAGGAATAGTACAGGCATTGCCCGTGGGCACCTATCCCACACCAAGCTAGTACTAGACTTCAACTCTGTACCAAAGAGACCACCCCCAGGGATGAGAAGGAGCTTGATCTTCATGGCAATTTCATTCTTGGCTTTTCTTCTAAGAAGACACAAGTGAAGGACACAATTAGTGTCAACAATGATAGAGTGTGTTTATTTTTTCATGGTGTGGACACCCAAGTTCTGGGACTAGTTCTGAGGTCAGTGCTCAAGCAGCCACCCAGTGGTTTCATTTTTTATATTCTTTGCCATCCTAGAGGAGTAAGAACCAAACAAGGAAGGGTCATGACACATTGGTAATATGACGTTACCAACAGAATAAAATATACTTCCATAATATACCAATTGTGCATGGTGCATTCCATATCCTCATATTGAACAAATTTCTAGTAGCAGTATGCTGTGAATAGGTTCAGACATAGCCTTGAGATTTTCACAATCCAATCAGATTAAGAGAGAAGGAAAAAAAATAAAAATCCTGCTAATGATTTTTAGCCAGTGGATAGAAAGACATTTATGTATCTTAAAAGACAATGAAGCATAAACTGGAGTTAGGTGTGTAGCTGCTGAATGAGGGTTTCAGATTAACTATACTTGAAAAATGGGAGTAAAATAATTTAAATTTGAGGGAATCAGTGTACCCAACTTTTCCTTAATGTTTGGAGTCATTAATATAGCCATTATAAAAGGACTCACCATGTCCCATTGGCATCTCAAACAAGGAGCTATTCGCATTCTGATTAATTAATTTTCAGGCTTTTTTGTTTTCTACCATATGTATATAGGGCTATAAATTTCTTTCCAAGCTAATAAACAGTATTTTCATTATTTTACAGTTAATATTTTGAGCTTTACTATGATTTTTTCTTTGGGTTAGTTAGAAATATATTGCTTAATTTTCAAATATGTGGATGTTCTAGTTTTTTTTGTTTTTATTTCTAGCTAATTTCCACCATGATCAGAAATCGTACTCTGATTTCAGTCCTTTGGAATTTGTTGAGAATTGCTTCATGTTCCACATTTTGTTAATTTTGATAAATGATCCTTATATATTTGATAAGATCATCTCTTCTAGAGTTGTTGAGTACAGGGTTTTATATATGTCAGACTAAGCTTGTTAAGCTTGTTATTCAAATATTCAAAATCCTTTTTCCCCCCTTTTATCTGTTTCTTCTCAGTTGCTGAGAGAATTATGTTAAAATCTAAGAATATGAATTCATTGATTCTATGTTCTGTCATTTAAAAATGTGTACTATTTCACGTTGAGTTAGTATGTCCACACAAATTCAGAATTGTTGCATCTTCCCTGAAAAAATGGTCTTTTTATTATGATAAAATGTCCCTTCTCTATCTCTAGAAATGGTTTTCAGCTTATAGTCTACTTTGCTTGATATTAGTACTGCTGTACCAGCTTTCTCTCTGGACTAGCTTGGCATTGTGTGTATTTTCAATCTTTACATCCAACATTTTGGTATTCCTATGTTTAGGTATGCTTCTGTAAATCTCTCTCTCTCTTTTTTAATTTGGTTTCTTTTTGGGCTGATTGTTCTGTAGTTCATTTTTCCCCTATGATCCATGTGCTTTCCATATACCAAATTTTTGTTCTTATGTTTCATGTATTGTCATCTGTCCTGTTTGATTTTCCTTTCCCTTCTTCATAAGACTTGGAGAAGGGGTGCCTGGGTGGCTCAGTTGGTTAAGCATCTGACTTGAGCTCAGGTCATGATCTCACGGTCCATGGGTTTGAGCCCCACGTTGGGCTATCAGTTCAGAGCCTGGAGCTTGCTTCAGGTTCTGTGTCTCCCTCTTTCTCTGCCCCTCCCCCATTCACGCTCTGTTTCTGTCTCAAAAAATGAATAAAGATTAAAAAAAAATTTTTTAAAGACTTGGAGAAAAAATATCCAAAGGTTGTGTCCTACACCCTACCTGGGACCTACCATCGTCATTGCATAGACGTTATTATCACTAATTATTATTCATTCTCAATAACTGCAGTTCCTCCATAAGCCCTATTCATGCATCCCACTCTGACCGTCACCCCTTAGATTTCCAGCTCATTTTCTCTAATACTCTAATCCCAACAATTCTTTAAATCTTTCTTACAGATTTACATTGTTCCTCCTTACACAGTTTAAATCCAAAGTCCATTATTTTAAATAATGTGTTATATATATATACACTTTCCCACTCTCACCTGGCTGAATTTGTTATGTGAAACCCCGAATCTAATTATATCCACCTTCTGCCTACTTTGTCCCTTGATCTGTTCAACAAAATGTGGCCAGAAAAAAACTGCACTGATTGGTTTTGCTTTATTATCATGACCATTAATTTCAAGTAGCCTGCTAATGCTGCCTCCCAGCCATACTAAGTTTTTCTAGTTACTCATTCTCTCTCTCTCTAATAGCTACTGTTGGTAAAAGCTAAATTATTTCAACTTCAGTGAAGGGCTATTTAGCAGAACCTAGCAAAATCACAAATGAACATGACCTTTGACTAAGTGATTTCATTCCTGTGAGTTCATCTTTCAGATATACTTGCACACATTTGGAATGATTTGCATACAAATGTAGTCATTGAAGAACTGTCTGCAAATGCCCATCAGTAGGATACTAGTTAAGTAAGTTAGGTGATCCATTCCTTGAGAATGTGCCTCTAACTCTCTGTGTTCTGATTTATAGATTTTCAAGTTATCATATATGTAAATAATAAGATTCTTTTAATAAAAAAAGCATGGGACAGAAGTCTTGTATAGAATGCTACCATTTGTGTAAAAATGAAGGATAAAAATATCAATAAAATAGACTTGCCTATGTGTGAGAAGCTCTGGTACAATTCATAAGAAACTATTAATGGTGATTTCTTGGAGGAGTAGGTAGAAGGAATTTAAGAGTAGGAAAAAAACCTTTTCACCAAATGCTATTTTATATTTAATGACAGGTAGATTTATATAATAGATAGATTGAAAAATGCCAGAACATGTCGGCTCTCTGCCTAAAACCTTCCAGAGGATTTTCACCGTTCTTAGAGAGCAGTCTAGTCTTGACAGTGACCTACGGTGCTAAGTTGTTTGGTTCTCTATTGCCTCTCCCTCCTCTTCCATCACTCCGCACATTCACTTTCACAGTCACACTGCCATCTAGCCATTCCTTGAAAATGTCAAACATGCCCTTGCTTAAGACTCATTGCTTAAGTATCCATCAGTTACTTTGCCTTGAGCCATCATTTCCTTTGGGTGTCTGTTCACTCTATCAGAAAAGCTTCTTCTGATCATGATCATCCCATAAAAGATTATGCCTCTGTCTTTGTCATTCTTTAACAACAGCACCCCCGTGTACACATACTTTATTTTTCTTTATGGCATTTAACACTGCTTGATATTATAATGTATGTATGTGTGTGTATGCACACAATTTGTTATCAAGAAATCTGAGATCATTCTGATTTTTTTCACTGTGTAAGTTAACTTACCTTGTTTGCCTGAATACCGAAAAGATTCTTTAAAAGTCCAGTAAATTTAATATCCTTCAGGATTGACTATTTTTTAATCAACTTTTTATAACTCATGATGTCCCTTTCCAATACTTAGATCAAGATTCCTTTAATATCAAAAAAAGTTTCCTTAAATATTTTTTTCTATTCCATACTTTATTTTCTTCTTTGATACTAATGATTATGTGTGTCTTGATGCTCTATTGCTTATTTTCTGTATCTATCATACTCTCTCTAATCCTTCTCAATTCCTGGTTCAACTTGCCTCTTTTCTCATTTTATCTTCTATGTCACTTACTGTGTTTTTTACAGTATCTCTTCTAAGTTCCTTTCAACTTTGCCATATTTTTGTGATGATTTTTATTTATTCTTTTTTCCTGAGCTATGTCAGCTAATGTTTCATATCCAAAATTTCTCTCTCTCCCATGGTATTTTGTATATTTTTTTGTTGCTTCATAAAAGCAATTACCTCATTACATTCACTTAAATTAATGGTAAAATATTTGTTCACAGTATTTATCTGTTTTGTGGTAACAGTTTTCTGATGAGTGTTCTTCATCTATTATTTTCTTTGCTTTTTGGAGGTTTTTTTGCCTTGTAAATTCTTTGTATAGATTCTATACTTATCCTTTTCACTGATTTATTATTAAAGGTTTTATTCATTTATTTGTTAAGTTAATGAACCAGCTCTTTGAAGAAAGTTTATGGGAAAGGTAGAAGCCAGGACTTTGTTCCAGGATATTTGGGATTTGTCTTTTGATTTAGGTATTATGAGAACATTTATGTAGCAGTGACTATTTACCAAACAATTAAGATATGCTGTATTTTTTCCTTCTCAATTCATATGTTGTATTCTTCCCTGTTGCTATAGAGAAACACTGCTTCCTTAAAACATGGTTTATTGAGGCTCCTGTGTGGCTCGTCAGTTCAGCATCTGACTCTTGATTTCACCTCAGGTCATGATCTCACAGTTGTGAGATCATTGGGTCAGTCTCCGGGTTGGGTATGGAACCTGCTTACAATTCTGTCTCTCCCTCTCCCTCTGATTCTCCCCTGTGCATATGTGTGTTCTCTCTCCCTCTCTCTCTAATTAATTAATTAATTTAAAAAAAGATTTGGTTAAAAAAACAAAAACAAAAACATGGCTTATCCATGTGACATTTCATTCAGCCATACTTACTCTGCTTCTGGAGTCAAGTAATGCAGAGGAGGTCCCGGACTTCTAGCTATAGCTCACTGCTACCTCCTACATCCTTGTAAACTAAGAGTATTGTTTTTACATTTTAGGGTGTTCATATCCATTTTGCAAAGTATAAAGTTTGCATTTTTCTAATGATATCTATAGCAACTAGATTCTGTCATCAATTAGTTCTCTCACTGTGTTATCTTCTCACAATTGCCTTCCTTATGATACTGTTTTTGGCTCACTTGGTGTTTTTGGATGACTTTTTGGCTGAGAAGTGGATAATGCTGGTTTAAGATCAATATGTTCAGTTTGAAATTCCTTGTACTTTAACTTTCTTGAAGCACTCTGAAATTGCAGTACAATAAGGTGAGGGTAAAAGTAGAATGTAGAGTTACTAGCTCTATTTGTCATGTGCCTCCTACTTTGCTAATACTGTAAATAAAGCATTGAGCCAGGCAGACACTGTTCCATGGAGCTTATAGAGATAAAAATTTAATAAAAGGACCTAAATTAAGTGATTGAATGTTGTAGTAAGTGTACTGAAGGTAAGAATGTGCCAATTACATCTTTGAATCTGACTGCCAGTGTTGCCAAGCTCAGCTTAGATTGGTTTTGGTTTTGTTTTGCTTTAGAAATATAGTGACAGTGGCCTTTAAAACTCTAGGCAGCTTCTGTGTTTGTTTGGCAAATTTGGAAATGTATGTTCTATCCATTTGCCAAGATTCGCTTTGTGGCTAGCCAGAGATTCAAGAGAAGGTTTGAGTAGCCCACAGTTTCTTTTCCATGGAATGCCACAAGGTTAATGAGTTATCTTTCTCTTTGTGGGAAGTTATTTCTGACTTAAAAATAAAATTGTGGGAATGCAAGCTGGTGCAGCCGCTCTGGAAAACAGTCTGGAGGTTCCTCAAAAAACTAAAAATAAAGCTACCCTACGACCCAGCAATTGCACTACTAGGCATTTATCCAAGGGATACAGGTGTGCTGTTTCAAAAGGACACATACACCCCCATGTTTATAGAAGCACTATCAACAATAGCCAAAGTATGGAAAGAGCCCAAATGTCCATTGATGGATGAATGGATAAAGAAGAAGTGGTATAGATATATACAATGGAGTATTACTTGGCAATCAAAAAGAATGAAATCTTGCCATTTGCAACTATGTGGATGGAACTGGAGGGTATTATGCTAAGTGAAATTAGTCAGAGAAAGACAAAAATCATATGACTTCACTCATATGAGGACTTTAAGAGACAAAACAGATGAACATAATGGAAGGGAAACAAAAATAATATAAAAACAGGGATGAGGGACAAAGCATAAGAGACTCATAAATATGGAGAACAAACAGGGTTACTGGAGGGGTTGTGGCGGGGGGGGGGTGGGCTAAATGGGTAAGTGGCACTAAGGAATCTACTCCTGAAATCATTGTTGCACTATATGCTAACTAATTTGGATGTAAATTTTAAAAAATAAAACAAGTAAATAAAATAAAAAATAAAATAAAATTGAAGCATGGTATTTCTAATTGGGTAAAAAATAACAGGAAAAGATAAGCTTTAAAATCAAGAGCTGCCATGTCTATGATCTTAGTTAGCTAGTGTTAAGTATATTTTCTTCTCCACAGTTGGGCACTGAGTTTTTTTAGCTAGTGCTTAGTTATTTTTAAGGCATCATGTCCCTCTCTGATATAGATTAGGGGAATGACATTATTTTGACCTACAAATTAGGTAAGTAACCCTATCCTAGAAGATGTTTGGATGTTAGGAAGAATTTTTTAAAAATCAAAGACATTTGAGGGAAGCAATGCATATATACTAAAGAAAGCAAAGATGCAAATTCTAAATTAAGATCTGAATATTTTTTGTTCAGTTAATTGTTTTGGAATTTTGTAAATTGGTGTTCACTTGTATTGAGTTCTTTCACAAAATCAAGGGATATGTTACTTAGCATTTCTTATACTAGTTCTAGGAAAAAATTTATAGAATACTAGAGTATCAATTCCCCTGTAGTTTCTATTAAAGTTGGTTTGAGAAGAAAAATGTTATAGATAATAATAGAAAACATTTTGTATACCCTTTGTGTCCTCTTTTAATAAAGCAAATTCATTTTCACTTTACTAGCACATGGTGATGTTGAAAACCAAAGAGTTACCCACTAGTTTAGTGTCAGAGCATTGAATAGTAAACACTGCAGTAGATTATCAAAAGTAGTCAAGTTAAAGGATTCCAAAGAAATTGTGCTATATTCTAATACTTATATTATTCTCTTTACCCTCTTACCTGCAGACTTCTTCATTATATATTATATGATTAAAATACCTTGAACTTAGGTTCACATTGTTAACAACCAATTATGTCTGAAGTACAAATCACAAGGGATACCCCCTTAAACTGAAAATATTGGTGTGCTCTCACTGCACTGTTATGATCTTAATGCTGTTGGTTTTGTCCCCTCTTTTACTTCTGTTTGAGGAGCTAAGTTCTTCTGAGCTTGTTTCCTTGAGACAGAACATATGAGGTACTAGGGGAAAAAGGAGTCTTCCTTGTTTTGGTTTTCAAAAGCCAAAACCCTGAGGAGAAACAGGAGTATTTCTGGTATAGACAAAGATAGTTTTGAAGTCTATTCCATAAGACACATGCAGAGAAGAGATCCAGAGTCAGATCCAGAAGGATGGAATTATGAGTGGGAATCAGAGTTGAACCTTGTTTTAACCCATTTTATGGGTAAGAATTCCTGAGAGATACAGGATCCTTAAGAGGCTTTGGGGAGACTGAGTGAGAAACTCTGTTTTCCACTTCCTGGTTTAAAGCCCTGATGAGGTGGGAAGACTCCAGAAATTTGAGGTACCTGAGAGCAGAGGGCTTGTATTACCTATTTTCCATAGTAGAGTCATGATGAGGTGATATGAGAGAAGAGCTGAATGTTACATCTGGACCTGGTGAGCCAAAGAGAGAATTAGATTCCTGTGCTGCAGACCATGTAAGAAACAGTAGAATAATTTTTGTCTGTTAAGTATGATAAGGAAAAATCAAAGTAAGTTGCTATACCTGAAGGAATCATGTGGGCAGCATGAGTGACATCTCATTGCAACCTGGCCTTCTGCAGACTAAGGTCTAGAGAAAGAAACTATGTGTCTTGTGGATAGTTGTGTATACAGAAGACATTGAAGAGCATGTACTTCCCCATAATGTTACCTGGTACCACTCAAGCCCCCCATCCCCATTTAAACATAGCTCTGGAGAAATTTCCAGGTTTCTGACTGTGGTTAAGTGGGCCACCCCATGGGTTGGAGACTCAAAGTAGAAATTGTAAGGGAAGAAAGTATGATGTATTACACCAGTTGGTCCATCTCTTTCCCAGGGATAAGCTCTGAAATCCAAGAGGTATTGTCACATATTTGCCCACAAAATATTCTGTTACATCTTTCCTTCAGTGCAATGGATGCCTGATTGCTTCATATTTATATAACTTTACTGCACCATAAACTCATATGCCCAATGGACCACTGAACATTTTTACCTGATGCCTCAAAGGCATCTACTACTCACTGTATTCAAAATTACACTCATAATCTTCCCCCAGTTTCTCTTCAGTATGCCCAGTCTCGGTCAGTGAGACCCTTTGTAACCACAGCACAAGCTACCAACGTGCTCCTGGTCCTTGAAGTCTCTCTCCATCACCACCCATCTTCAATCTATTGCTTCCCTACATTTCTACTCGAGCCCAGACGATCATCCTCTCTCCCTCTAGTGGAGTCTACCCACATCCATACAGTGTGCCTCCTTAGTTGTTCTCCACACTGCAGTCTGAATGATTTTCAAAATAAAAATCATGCTGATCCCCACAACTGACTTCCAGTACTTCACACAGGTTCCATTGTGCTACTGACTGACAGGATAACGAAGTTCTGTGTGAGCTGGTTGCTGTGTTTTTATACAACCTCATATTAAACCATGCTGCTCTAACTTTCTGCACCCCAGACACACTGGCCTTCTTTCCCTTCCTTAAACTCACAAAACCTTTACTGCCTCAGGGCCTTTGAATGTGTGCTCTTTCAGCCTGGGTTGCTGTTCTCCACATCTAAACTAGTCAGTTTCTACTGACCCCTCAGATCTTAGTTCCTTGTCTCTAACCCTGCCAACCAGTTAAATCCCCCATTCGTGGTCTCAGAGTACTGGCTATCTCCTTCATAACAATGACCACAGTTTTACTGTTCATTTATTTTGCAATTATTTTGTTGCCCAATGATTTCTCCATTAGGCTATCAGTTCAATGAACAGTGAGAACAAATCTGTACCCCCATTTTACCCACAGTGATCCAGGCACATAGTAGACATTCAATAAATTATTGAATGACATTAGAAGTATTTTCAGATGACACTTTACCAGAGTACCAGTTGGCACTCAGTGCTTTCACTATGCCAGGCACTATTAGAGGCATTTGTTACATGTGTTAGCTCATTTAACTCCCAAACAACCCTGTGAGGTAGGCAGTGCTATTATCATCCCTGGTTTTCAGACTGGGAAACAGGCACAAGCCTCACACAGCTGGTATAAGGCTCAGAGACTGTGCTCCCCATGACCAGCCTGCTGCCTAGGAATTCTGTTCCACAGTGAGCTGCTATGCCCCTCTGAGAGAGGCAGCTGCTGACATTCTGTTTCATGACAAATAATAGATTTAATCTGTATCAAATTATATTAACTATAAGACATGGAAAACTTGCATACATTAAATTCTCACTGAATTATGTGCATTCTCCATTCATTTGTTTAGTTAGTATGTATTCAGTACTTATCATGTGCCAGGATTTGTGCTAGAAATTAAGAAGTATAAAGGAGAATGAGATGGTCCTTGCACTTAGGGTGCTCCAGGTCTGGTGAGCTGAATGGAGAGAGAAATAAATCATTCAATACAATTCAATGAGAGCTGTTATAGAGATATCTATAGAATGCTAGGGGAAGAAGGGAGGAACAACATTTGGTGTTTCTTCTAGGAAGACCTCCTCCAGGATGTGGGATGGTCAAGAAAATAATTTGTTACCTCTTGAATTCCCTTTATGAAAAGTGACTGGCAGAGAAAGACAAATATCGTATGACTGCACTCATATGTGGAATTTAAGACACAAAGCAGATGAACATAAGGGAAAGGAAGCAAAAATAATATAAAAATGGGGCTGGGGGGCTGGGGGGGGCGCAGCGGTGCCTGGGTGGCTCATTTGGTTCAGCATCTGACTTCAGCTCAGGTCACGATCTCAGGGTTCGTGAGTTCAAGCCCCGCGGCGGGCTCTGTGCTGACAGCTCGCAGCCTGGAGCCTGCTTCAGAATGTGTGTCTCCCTCTCTCTCTGCCCCTCCCCTGCTTGTGTTCTGTCTCTTTCTGTCTCTCAGAAATAAATAAACATTGAAAAAGTTTTTTTAAAAAAACAGGAAGGGGGACAAAACATTAGAGACTCTTAAATATAGAGAACAAACTGAGGATTGCTGGAGGGGATGTGGGTGGGAGGATGGGCTAAATGGGTAAGGGGCATTAAGGAGGATACTTGTTGGGATGAGCACTGAGTGTTATATGTAGGGGATGAATCACTGGATTCTACTCCTGAAATCATTATTGCATTATATGCTAACTAGGGTGTAAATTTAAAAAATAATAATTAACTGAGGGTTGATGGGGGATGGGAGGGAGGGGAGGGTGGGTGATGGGTATTGAGGAGGGCACCTTTTGGGATGAGCACTGGGTGTTGTATGGAAACCAATTTGACAATAAATTTCATATATTGAAAAAATAAAAAATAATAATTAAAGGGGCACATAGGTGGCTCAGTTGGTTAAGTGTCCAACTTCAGCTCAGGTCATGATCTCCTAGGTTGTAGGTTCGAGCCCCACATCAGGCTCTGTGCTGACAGCTCAGAGCCTGGAGCCTGCTTCAGATTCTGTGTCTCCCTCTCCCTCTCTCTCTACCCCTCCCCTGCTCTCTCTGTCTGTCTCTCTCTCTCACACACAATAATAAAAAATAAACATTAATTTTTTTAAAAGTGACTAGTGTGTGGTAAGCCCCTGTTAAGAATTTCTAGTACCTCTTACTCTCATCTATTTTTCCATAGCTCCAGAATGTTTGCTAGGGCTGCCAGAATAAACTACCATAAGCTGAGTGCCTTAAACAACAGAAATTTGTTCCCTTATAGTTCTGGAGGCTGGAAGTCTGAGATTGAGGTGTCTGTGTCTACAGCGTTGGTCCCTTCTGAAGAATGTGAAGGAGAATCTGTTCCATGTCTTTCTCTTTAACTTCTGGTGGTTTCCTGGCAATCTTAAACCCTTCAGAGTCTAAAGCATCATTTTACCTCATTCTCTTCAAGCCTGTCTTGCTTCAGTAGTTACACTATATTAAACATAAATTTATTCATTCTTGTTATAGTCTTTCCATGAAAATTTCTTTTTGGTGATATAACATGAATAGTATTTAAAATATACACACACACAGAATTCTGTTTTAGAGGTTTCTTCATACGCTTGCAGAAATACAGACATTCTTGCCTAATTAATAATACCTGGTTACTGTGCACCTAAAATAAAATAGGCAAAACCTGCTGTACACATCTCTCACACTCTGCTGGAAAATGACCAGACTATACTATTCTTTGGGAACAGTCTGCACAATGTTTTCTTCCTACCAGGTATACCCTTGTTTAGTTGATTGCAACCCTGACTCTCACATTTACTCTCTTGCATTTGTCAGAAATAATGTTCTCTTCAAAGAATCTTTTTCTTATATTCTCTCATTCTCTGTGTGTGTGTTCCCCATTTCTTCCTGTTTTCAATCCATGCCTAACCCCCAAACCCACCCAAATATGACTGATCTGTTTTAGGTTACTTTTATTAATATGTATCTGTAAAATGCAAGAGACAAGCTATCAGGGAGCATGGATTCAAACCCTACCAGGCACCAGTGGTCTGCAGTAGTGGCTGGCTCTCAGAAGCAAGGTCTACAGTCTAACATCCAGGAGCCACCCTGGGGGACCTGGGCTCACTCTCCGCTACCCCTGCTGGAATAGGGTCCCTGCCTGTGGAGGCTCAGCATTAGGACCGAAGGCCCACAGTCAGCCTTGTGGCCTGCCACTGTGCTTATGAGCAGTACCACATGCTTGTGCTTTGGTTTCCCTCTCCTGGTCATTAGGCCTTGCCCAGGTGAGAGGCCTGCCCTAAAGGTACCTGAAGCTTTTGAAAATTTCAGGCTTATTAAGGTATAACTTATATACCTTATACTGGTATATATAACCATATATATATGGTATATATATATATATATATATATATATATATATATATATACCTTATACTGGTATATATAACCATATATATATGGTATAACTTATATACCTTATACTGGTAACTTATATCCAGTAAAGTGCAGTTAGATGTTTCGACAAATGCATTCCATCCTGGAACCATCACTGCAATCTAGATATGATATTTTTATCACCCTAGAAAGTTTCCTAAAGGTCTTTTGCAGTCAACCCCCTTCTCTACTCCTGGGCATATAGTAGTTAATGAGTATTTGATGAGCAATTTTTAGTACCTGCTGCATACAGCGAGTTCTAACTTCCCAATAACTAGAAGTCAGTTCAAGCACCACCACAACAGGGAAACCAGTCATTTAATCCAGAAAATACAAAATACATTGGAAAAAAAGAACAACAGCAAAAAAAAGAAAAAAAAAAAAGAAAAAAACAACAACAAATGTTCTAGTGAGGCGATATATTTTACACAACCATAAACTTCTAAAGATCTTGAAAAAAATCTGATAGTTCACTTTAGAATACCCAAAGGAAGCTCTCTACCTCTTTTATCCTGTTCCAATTATAACTATTTTTTCCGAGCAGCAATATTTACAACAAAATTTTAAAAACATTTATTGATTTGAGGGGTTAAAAACTAGTATAGTCAGTATTCATTTTGCAAATGGGTTGTTCACAAGTTCAGTTGTAAATCAGATGTTTCTATCTCAGCAGGTATTTTTTAATAAACATATATTCCAAAAAATGAGTATTCAGATATTGGCTAGCAAGAGCGTTCTATTATTTGTTCCTCGCCAGAATTCTAGATTCTGGAACCCAAGCACCAAGCAATACAGAGTCAAGATAGAGATAAATATTTAGGAGGGAAAATCTCAGGACTTGAAATATCAAGCCAGAATATGGAAGATTAAACTTATGCAAGGATAAAATAATGGCTCCTATGATTCAGATTTGAATAATTAGTGGGTGGCAATGCTGCTGGTGAGGAGAGAGAACACACAGAATGAGGAGAACTGGAGCAAGAGTTGGATTTGACATGTCTATGGAACACCCCGGTGGAGAACCCTACTTGCAGTTGGATAGAGAAGTCTGAAGTTTTGGGAAGAAGCCATCTGCCTATTGGTGGTCATTGTAACCATGAGACTTAATGAAATTTGTTGAAAGAGTATCAAGTATGAAAAATGTAATTTGCCAAACCTCCAAGGAAACATCGATATATAAAACATGGTCAGATATGAGAAACCCATAGAAAGAAAAATCAGGGGAAAAAAAAGGAAAATCAGATACTTTTTGGAGTATCATTATATTATTCTCAAAAGAAAAACAACTTAAAATACTCTTAAGTAAATCTGATTCGAGTGCCACATAAACCCAACTTTCAGTGCACCTGGTGGCTCAGTCAGTTAAGTTTCTGACTTTGGCTCAGGTCATGATCTCACGGTTCATGAGTTTGAGTCCCATGTCGGGCTCTGTGCTGACAGCTCAGAGCCTGGAGCCTGCTTCGGATTCTGTGTCTCCCTCTCTCTCTGCCCCTCCCCTGCTCGCGCTCTGTCTCTTTCTCTCTCTCTCAAAAATAAATAAACATTTAAAAAAAATGTTTTTTTTTTTTAATTTTTAAAAGAATAAACCCGACTTTCAAGGAGGCCGTGGGACAAAGGCCTCAAGTGCTGTCCAATCTTCACTGGGCGCTAAGATCTGCCAGTCTGGCGGCCAACTCGCCATAATTACCTGGGAAGCTTTCTAAACATTTCAAGCCCCTTGCCTGTATATTTTAATGTTGGAAGTGTTTCATGAGGCTGGGGTATTTTTTTTTTTTCAACGTTTTTTATTTATTTTTGGGACAGAGAGAGACAGAGCATGAATGGGGGAGGGTCAGAGAGAGAGGGAGACACAGAATCGGAAACAGGCTCCAGGCTCCGAGCCATCGGCCCAGAGCCTGACGTGGGGCTCGAACTCACGGACCGCGAGATCGTGACCCGGCTGAAGTCGGACGCTTAACCGACTGCGCCACCCAGGCGCCCCGAGGCTGGGGTATTTTTAAAAGCTTCCAAACCTAACATCCTACCAGTTTTGGAAATTTCTTCATTACACCATCACCCCTTCCTCACCACCTCAAGTTGCACACTTTACATTTTTTTCTTACAGAAGAAAATAAGGTTCAGTGTATTTTTTGAACTTGGAGGTGCATGGATGAAGGCAGAGAGTATCTTTCATTTTCCTAGTAGTCACCAACTCTTGTGACTAAGAGAAACGTATAATTGTCAAGCTCAGAAACACCTGGAAATAAAAAAGGTGGTCATTATAAAAATAAGCACCTGTAGACAGTATTTATTTTATTGAAAAAATAATGGTTTAGAGGAAGAATCCAAGCTATAATAAAATTAAATATTGTTCTGCCAACCATCTTAAAGGAGGGTTTCCAGTGAAGGGAATTCATTCAGCTATGCTCATGGCTGCCAGTGTGCTAACTGCTGCAGCTGTTTTTGACCTGCATGGCCTGAATGGTTCCAAAGAGTTTCACTCATCCAGGGGTCCACAGGATGCTGGTTTTCTTCAGTATTGTACTAGATGATCTGCTAATTAATATTTGTCACATTTTTTAAACTCGTTAATGTTTATTTATTTTTGAGAGAGAGAGAGAGAGACAGAGTGCAAACAGTGGAGGGGCAGAGAGAGGGAGACAGAATCTGAAGCAGGCTCCAGGCTCTGAGCTGTCATCAAAAAGCCTGACGCAGGGCTCAAACTCACAAACCAAACCGTGAGATCATGACCTGAAGTCAGACGCTCAACTGACTGAGTCACCCAGTCTCCCCTATTTGTCACATTTTTAAAACTGCTAATCACCCTTTCCCCTTTTGGAATTTCACAATGAATATTGGCATATTAAAGGCCCCAAATAGCCCTATAATCAAGAGCTCATTGATTTTGTTTATTCTTTATTAAATTTATTTGACCATGCTTTGCTTTTTACATAAAATACAGTCTTAGAAACTGGTATTGTACTCTAGGCAACACAATGACAAATTTTAAAATTATAATGAGATCAAGAAAAATTAAATTAGTGATCATCTGTTGATCTGTTTGGGCCCATTTGGAGATCTAATTTATAATAGTTTGTTGAATCCTGGCCATAAACCATTGAAGAGGCTCAACATGTATTTTTTATAGATACAATAGGGTTGGTTAAGGATACAGAAGCTTTGGCCCAGCAATAACACTTTCTGTCTTTGATGCAGAACCTAAAATTTGACAACAGTATAAATAATGACAACACAGTAGCAGCACTAAGTACTATTTTAAGGGCTTTAGATGTATTTATTCATGCAATCCTCAAAATTACCCCAGAAGATACTATTATTATCCTTCCGATTCAAAGGAGAGGACACCGACACAGAGAGCTTTAGTAGCTTGCCCAGTGTTACACATGTTGAGTAGTAGACCAGAATTCAACTTCTAGATTCATCTTAATGGTCAAAATAGAACCAGCCATGGGTTGAATTTTCTGGAACTAGATAACCAGTGTTCATAGCCCAGTATCTTAGGTAAAATAATTTATTCTTTCTGTCTGTATTCCCATCTCTAAAAATATAACAGTTTCAATTAGCATGTTCTTCACTGAGCCAATCTGGCTGCTTCAGGCTATGTCTGCTAAGATGAGTTCTTTTGTCCAGTTTCAAGGTCATTTCTGAGAACAGAGAAGGATTTATTTTGTGGAGGGCCAGTCTCCCTTAACAATCCATATCCTATTGGTCCCTGGAGGTCACTTTTGAGATGAGAAATCCAAGTCTACCATGTGCAAGGTGTGAGGTTGTTTTGCACTCCATCTACCTTAAAACTGTAGTCAGCTGCTTGTTTATCTTGTTTTTAGGATACATATCTATGTCAGAAAGATTTCCCACCCATAATCTTTGAGTCTAGTTGAAGCAGGGCTTTGTATTCACAGCTTCTTCACAATGTAAATGAACAGTCTGCCCTTTCTGCTAGCTCTAAGCTTTACAGAATTAGCCTCACGATTCCACGACAGGCTTGGGTGGTGGTGATGAAGTGAAGCTGATCTGTCCTGGAGTTTTGTGCCCACCCACAGGCTGTCTTCCTGCTCACATGCCGATCAGTGAGAAACATTGAGTCTTTTGACTGGAAGTGTATTTTCAGCAGAGACTTTTCTGAAGGATTAGTGCTTCCTGACGTTTCTAGCTTCCCCCACCATGTCTTTATTTCAAATACCAAAAAGTCCGTCATTCTCTTCAACAACACTTACTATTTTTCAGCTCTCAGCGAATTTGGTGGTTGCAATCCAGCAGGACTTTGATCATCTCAGGCTTTGAAAAGTCTTATAGCTAGCCTCAGACAGAAAGTAGCTTTTCTTCCCCAGGCTGTGCACTTAACCCAATGTCTCTTATCTGCTTTCCAATAGGTTCAGCTCCGGAAGGGGCTAATCTTTCTTTGTAGTTCTTATTGAAGGCAACATTTCCTACAGTCGCTAAACACAGGGGCATCCTGCCTAGGTGCTATGAGACCTCCTTGCTCCAGCCTCAGTGGGCCTGAAGTCTGAGTCCTGAGAGAAGGTGGGATGGTTTAGCTGCCTGCTCTCCCCCACACAACATCTGCAGTTTCTCCTTCTGGCGTAAGAGGCAGCAGAATTCTCAGGTCTCCTCTCACACGAACTCATCAGGCTAGCTCCACATGCTAGGGTCTGTCTTTTGCAGCACCCCACTTTTTATGTTAGTTTCTAATGAATACTTTCTGGTTGCAAGTAAGTGAACAAAATCTAGCTATCTTAAAATGAGAAATTTATTGGAAGGATATTGGTATAATTGATAAAACCCAGAGACAGAAATGCTTTTGGGCCTTAGGAACAAACTAAAACCTGGAACTTAAAATTGTTGAAATATTCTTCATCTCTCTTTTTGTCCATTTCTGCAGGGTTAGCTTCATTTGTCCTTCTCTCTGCCTCCCAATTTTCTATTTCCCAATCTACATTTCAAAAACAAAAATGTAACCCATGACAGCTTTGAATTTTGTAAGTTATAGGCCTGAGCGCCTCTCTTCTGCCCCTGCAGCTACTGATGAAGAGACAGATAGGCCCAGCAAAGGTCACATGACTCAGTAAGGCAGTCAGCTATGACCAAGAGCCATGGTGCAAGAATGGGACAGCAGTCGTGAATGGAGAGAGACCTGTAGGGGACGGTTCTTTGGAAAGAGATACTGAGTAGACAAAATAAAATATACCCAGTTGTTGGGTCGTTATAGTAAAATTGTAGCCAGTGCCATCAGAACAGATAGAAGAATCTTATATAGATTGACCCTCTAACTTGGTGTTTCAGTATTGGTACAGCTTGTTATAATGTGTTTAGTATGATGGTAGTGGCAGACATGGCAGTTCACAGATGCTTATTTAATGAACTGGAAAAAAAAAGCCACAACACTTTCAATTCAGTAGAAATTAATTTTAAAGCCCTCTAATTAGGTATATTAAAACCCCACTTAATTAGCAGAGACAAGAAGGATTTGCTCAGAATTTCATTCTCCTCAGAAACCATAATTTGGCATCTGAGAAACACGGATAGAGGTATTTTTTCATCATATTCATGGAATATAACATACTTGTTGCCTTCTTGCTCAATCTGGCTCAGTTTCAAAACGTGTATGGAACGGAGAATCAGGGACGCCTGGGTGGCTGGTAGGTTAAGTGTTGAACTCTTGATTTTGGCTTAGGTCATGATCTCACTGTTCGTGGGATTGAGCCCAGCGTTGGTCCCCCTGTGCTGACAGTGCAGAGCCTGCTTGGATTCTCTCTCTCCTTCTCTCTCTGCTTGCACACTCTTTCTCAAAATAAATAAACTTAAAAACAAAACAGAACAAAAACAAAGGCAAATCATGCTAAGCACCGCTACATCTATTATTTCTATAAAAAAGTGAGAGAAGTTTTAGGTATTGTAAACTGTATTAAGAACTCCCCTCTCATCGCTTCTCGGCCTTTTGGCTAAGATCAAGTGAAGAACTCCCCTCACATACTAATATCCTAGTATAAAAGGATATTTGCTATTTATTTATTTATTTTTAATTTTTTCTTAATGTTTTTTTTTAATTTATTTTTGAGACAGAGCATGAGCAGGGAAGGGGCAGAGAGAGAGGGAGACACAGAATCGGAAGCAGGCTCCAGGCTCTGAGCCATCAGCACAGAGCCCGATGCGGGGCTCGAACTCACAGACCGTGAGATCATGACCTGAGCCGAAGTCGGATGCTCAACCGACTGAGCCACACAGGTGCCCCGATATTTGCTATTTATTAACAAAAGATGTTGACAAAAATTCTTGCACCTATAAATTCAGGTATCTACTGTGGCATCACTCACATTCCATACCTCATTTCTTTTACCCTGCTTTAAGAATGGGTGAGAATTTCTCACCTGTTTACAGACAGACATGTGGGAAGGAAATTCATTTTCAGCATGGTTAGTAACATCAGAGAATTCTTCTGTAGCTATTCAAAGTAAAAATGCTGCTCAGTCAGATTGGAGCTCAGCTACAACTCTGGTACCTATTATCAGGTTTGGTCCTTACTAAAGTGCAATGATGGTCTAGATGGGACAACCCAATATCAAGGGGAGATCCTTTGAAAGGTAAGTGGAGTAGATAAATTTTTACATGATTGTGTCTTGATTTTTTAACCATTTAATTTTTTAAGAAACTCTTATATTTTTAACAATCTCAAACTTGCAGAAGAGTTATAAAATGGTGCAAAAAAAGACTGTTTTACCCTGAACCATTTGAGAGTAAGTTGCCAAAAAATGCCCCATCACTCTTAAATACTTTAGTGTGTGGTTCCTACAACAAGATTGCTTTCCTATACAACCATAAAATACCATCAATATTAGGAAATTAGCACTGATATATCACAATATCTGATCTCCAGAGTTGTCCCAATAATGTCTTTATAAAGTATCTAGTCCAAAGTCCCGTGTTGTGTTTAGTTGTCCCATCTCTTTAGACACCTTAGATTTGGAACAGTTCTTTAGTTTTTCCTTTATTTTCATTCCCTTGATACTTTTAAAAGTTACAGAGCAGGTTACAGACTGTAGCATGTCCTTCAAGTTGAATTTAATGTTTATTCAACATTAGAGTCAGATCATAGAAGTGATGCTGTGTTCTTATTGTCTGTCAGGTGGCATATAGTTTTGATTTATCTCATGACTAGTCATGCTAACTTTAATTATGTGATCAAGGTGGTTTACCAGGCTTCCAAAGTATAAAGTTACTCTTTGCCCTTTTGTAATCGATAAGTGTCTTGTAAGAAGGTATGTTGAAACCATGTAAATATAACATCCCTCAACAAAATTTCAGTTTATTCATTCACTCACTTATATCAGTATATCCATTTGCTTTATTTTTTTTCATAGAGTCATTGCTCTGCTATATGAAACTCCAATAAACCTGATGTGTGTTCTTTTTAGTATTTTATAAATTAAAGTATAGTGGACACACAGTAATACTTAATTGCAGGTGTACAACATAGTGAAACCATGGGTCTATATATTATGCTGTGCTCACCACAAGTGTAGCTACCATCCACCCCCATACAATGCTATTACTATTGACTATATTGCCTATGCTGTACCTTTTATCCTAGTGACTTACTCATTCTATAGTTGGAAGCCTGTATCTCCCACTCCCCCTCGCCCATTTTCAACCCCCTCCCACCCTCTTGGCGCCCATCAGCTTGTTCTCTGTATCTGTGGGTCTGTTTCTGCTTTTGATTTGTTTGGTTTTTAGATTCCACATGTAAGTGAAATCATATGGTATTTATATTTCTCAGTTTGACTTACTTCACTTAGCATAATACCCTCTAGATCTCTCTATGTTGTTGCAAATGGCAAGGTGTCATCCTTTTATGGCTGAGTAATATTCCATTATAAAATATATACCATAGCTTCTTTATCCATTCATCTATCAATAGACACTTGGGTTGCTTTCATATTTTAGCTATTGTAAATAATGCTGCAATACACATAGGGATGCAAATATCTTTTCAAGTTACTGTTTTTATTTTCTTTGGGTAAATACCTAGTAGTGGAATTACTAGATCCTATGGTATTTCTATTTTTAATACTTTGAGGAACCTCCATACTGTTTCCCAGTTTACATTTCTACTAACAGTGCACAGGAGTTCCTTTTTCTCCACATCCTCTACAACACCCTTTATTTCTTATATTTTGATACTAGCCATTCTGATATCTCATTGTGTTTTTGATTTGAATTTTCCTGATAGTTATGTTGAGCATATTTTCATGTGTCTGTTTGCCATCTGTATGTCTTCTTTGGGAAAATGTTTGGGTACTTAATTGTAGGGTTTTGTTTGTTTGTTTGCTGTTGAGTTGTATGAATTCTTTATATATTTTGGATATTAAAACCCTTTCAGATATGTAACTTGCAAATATCTTCTCCCATTCAGTAGATTGCCATTTCATTTTGTTCCTTCATTATATAAATGCTTTTTAGTTTATTTTTAGTTTATTTTGGCTCTTGTTCCCCTTGCCTTAGGACATATGTAGAAAAATGTTGCAGTGGCCAATGTCAAAGAAATTACTGCCTATGGAGTTTTTAATCCATTTTATTTTTATATGGCACTAGAAAGTGTTCCAGTTTCATTCTTTTTTTAAAGTTTATTTATTTTGAGAGACAGAGAGTAGGGGGGGGTGAGAGAGAGGGAGACGGAATCCCAAACAGGCTCCATGCTACCAGCACAGAGCCTGATGCAGAATTTGAACTCATGAACCAAACCATGAGATCATGACCCGAGCTGAGATCAAGAGTTTGATGCTTAACTGACTGAACCACTGAAGGCACCCTGGTCCACTTTCATTCTTTTGCATGTACCTGTCCAATTTTCCCAGAAACATTTGTTGAAGAAAGTGTCTTTTCCCCATTGTATATTCTTGCCTCCTTTGTCATAGATTAATGAACCATATAAATTTAGGTTTATTTCTGGGCACTCCATTGTGTTCTGTTGATTTGTGCACAGTCTGTTTTTGTGCCAGTACCACACTGTTCTGATTACTACACCTTTGTAGTATATTTTGAAATCTGGGAGTGTGATACCTTTAGCTTTGTTCTTCCTCAGGATATTTTGGGCTACTCAAGATCTTTCGTAGTTCTATACAAATTTCAGGATTACTTGTAGTTCTGTGAAAAATGCTGTTAGTATTTTGATAGGGATTTCATTGAATCTGTAGATAGCTTTGGGTAGTATGGACATTTTAACAATATTTGTTCTTCCAATCCATGAGGGTGGAATGTCTTTTCATTTGTTTGTGTTGTCTTTAATTTCTTTCACCAAGGTTTTATACTTTTCAGAATATCAGTCTTTTACCTCCTTGGTTGAGTTTATTTCTAGGTATTTTATACTATTTGGTATAATTGTAAGTGGAATTGTTTTCTCAATTTCTCTTTCTACTACTTTATCATTAGTGTATAGAAATGCAAGAGATTTCTGTATTTTAATTTTGTACCCTACAACTTTACTGAATTCATTTATTACTTCTAATAGTTTTTTGGCATAGTTTAGGCTTTTCTCTGTGCAGTATCATGCCATCTGAAAATAGTGACCGTTTAACTTCTTTTTTTTTTTTTTTTTTTTTTTTTTTTGTTTACCAACTTGGATGCCTTTTTCTTTTTTATATTCTTTGGGTCAATAAGTTATTAGCATTCTGCAGCAGATACTCTCTGCTCATAACCAATGAACTCCTCCGCTTCCCATATAAACCAAAGACAATGCCTCTCTCTCTCTGTGTCTCTCTCTCTCTGCCTCACTGTCTCTTTCTCTCTCTCTCTCTGGATCTTTTGGGCTGCAGGAGCACGGTGCCACAGTTGCTCAGGGTAAGCTGTAATACTGGGGAGTTAATGTTCCAGAGGGCAGTCCTTAGTCAGTGAAAGATGAAGCCTCTGCCAGCTTCTTTGCTCTTCAGTTTGGATAACTCTCAGCATGCTACACGTGGTCTCCAAGAGTTTTTAGAGGAACTGAACCCAGTTACCTGCATCAGCACATTGCTGGGTAACATACACTTCATTATTGACTCCTTTCTTTTCCTGTCTGAATTTGCCACCCTCCTGCCTCTGCTTCCTAGGATTTCCTCCCCAAAAGCAACATTCCACTCAAATCCTTTTCTCAAGATCTGTTTCTAGGGTACTCATCCTAAAACACATGTCATTCCTACACTACAAAAACTTGAAAGAGATTTCGTTGTGTTTGCATAAACTTCATCATCTGATGATTTGGTTATTATTTAGTAACTTTGTTTCTACTGTATCTCAATTAAGGAGTACCTCCTCATAAGAGTAGTTTCCCCACCAAAGTGTAGAGTCAAAACAGATGGTCAGGATAAATCAGTTCTATTAAAAGATTCCCTGTCATCAGGCCAATGTTGTGTTTGCAAAACATTATTGAAGCAAGGTGTGCGTGTGCCGTCTAGTCAGCTCATTAAAGTTAGAGTGCTATACAATTGTTTTCTTACTCTTTTATGTTCCCATGTTATGTTATAGTCAGTCCTTGAGCCTGACCAAAGCATCATTTTCCCATCCTCCACAGTGTGCTTCTACCGGGAATTACCATTTTTACTTCATAAAAGTAAATGCATACTGTGCGTGGCATTTTTTTGAAGAGAGGGCTGAAAATAATAATAATGTACTTGTACTTGCTATTCTTAACCCCCCTCAAAACCACTCAGTACAAACAACTTCTAGACCAACTCTGTCTGGGAAGAGCAGATTTAGAAAGAAGGGAGACACTATAGACAGTACCACATACAAGAAAGAAAATATAATGTCTCGGCCTGATACATTGTGGGATGCTGCAGGATGTTGACTCATTTTGCAACTATAGTGCTTCCTGGGCATAGAAAAAAAACTAAATAGTCTTTTATGCAATGAGTTCAGTTCAGACAAATCTCTCCTGACCTTACATTGCTACAGAGGTAGTCGTCACCAATGTTAACATCTGTGTTGGACAGAGGTAGTCGTCACCAATGTTAATATCTGTGTTGGATACTTTCGTGTAATTATTTTTCCAAAAGAGAAGACCAGACAGTTTCTCAAGTAGAGAAAACTCTCTGTACCCACAGTACTCTGCTGTACAAGTAACAAGGGTAGTTGGACAAATGAAAATAAGCAAAAAATATTGATGACACTCAAAAAATAAACACATAGTTCCTCCCTGAAAAAGAATATATTTGCAAATAGCACAACCTGCTTGCTAACTCTTGCTGGCAAATAGGGAGATCCAAACACCCCATCCACTTCTCCTGAGAGAACTTTGAGTTTTCACGAAGTTCCACAGTTATAAATAAATGTTCCAAACATCTCTATAATTACTTCTTACTTCTAAAGTATTATCTGGGCAGAAATTCATTTTACCTAAAGCATATTTTATAACTGACTGGTTGTAAGGAGTTTAGTCTAAGAAAGGCACATTTTAATTTAGGTAGGAAAAATTATAAACATTCCACCCCCTTCTACAGGGTGGAGAACATTTCCCTCAGAGTTCAGAGCCAGCAGAGGCTGACACATGGGACCACAAATCAAGTAAGTGCCCTCTACACCATTCACTTCTCCACAAAATCTGCAATTAAAGGACCCTTCCCACTCAAAAAAGGTGCCTTCCACAAAGAAACAAATTTGAAGAAACTAATACCCAAATCTTTTCTTCAAGCCCCTCTTCTTGGCTTTGGGAAGATGTACGTAGTTCCACTGAGAGAATCCTGGGAGGAAATAGAAGAGGACTTTTTTGTTTGTTTGTTTTCATGGTCTGAATAGCCTGGATGCCTCTACATTCATTCAGACTAGGAATTCAGAGGGTGAATTGTTGGTTTTCCTGGACTTACTGGTTATATCTAAACTGCCAGTTCTGATAACTCGACTTTGAAAATATCCTCTCCCACAGATATCCTTTTTTCCATAACATTAAAAGCAAGTGTGTAAAGAACTTATCAAACTCAACACCCAAAAAACAAGTAAATCAGGGAAGAAATGGATAGAAGACATGAACAGACACTTTTCCAAAGAAGACATCCAAATGGATAACGGACACATGAAAAAATATTCCACATCACTCATCATCAGGGAAATACAAATCAAAACCACAATGAGATACCACCTCATACCTATCAGAATGGCTAAAATTAACAACTCAGGAAACAACAGATTTTAACGAGGGTGTAGAGAAAGGGGAACCCTTTTGCACTGTTGGTGACAATGCAAACTGGTCCAGCCACTCTGGAGAACAGTATGGAGGTTCCTCAAAAAATTAAAAATAAAACTACCCTAAAACCCAGCAATTGCACTGCAATGTATTTATCCAAAGGATATAAAAATGCTGATTCAAAGGGGCACATACACCCCAGTGTTTATAGCAGCACTGTCAACAATAGCCAAATTATCGAAAGAGCCCAAATGTTCATCAACTAATGAATGGAAAAGAAGATGTGGTATATATATACAATGGAACATTACTCAGCAATCAAAACGAATGAAATCTTTCCATTTGCAACAATGTGGATGGGACTAAAGTACATTATGCTAAATGAAACAAGTGAGAGAAAGACAACTACCATACAATTTTAGTCATATATGGAATTTCAGAAACAAAACAGATGAACATAGGGTAAGGGAAGGAAAAATAAGATAAAACACAGAGGCAGGCAAACCATATGAGACTCTTAAATATAGAGAACAAACTAGGGGTTGCTGGAGGGGAAGTATGTAGGGAGATGGGCTAAGTGGGTGAAGGGCATTAAGGAGGGCACTTGTTGGGATGAGCACTGGGTGTTCTATATAAGCTATGAATCACTAAATTCTACTCCTGAAACCATTATTACACTATATTTTAACTAATTTGGATTTAAATAAAATTTAAAAAAATAAAATAAAAAATAAATGATTTTTTAAAAAAAGAGTCTTATGATCCCTTTTACCTACCCAATGACATCATTATACCCTCCCACAATTCAATTTTAAGGGCCTCTACTGTGTACCTTACCCCCACACCGTTCCTTGACACACACTGAAGTCCAGCCAAACCACAGTTTCTTGTTACTCCTTGACAGTGCTATCATCAAGCTCTGTGCCTCAGGCAATGCCTTCCAGTTAGGGTACTCTTTCTGTCAGTACCTTCTACTAGAATCTTCTTCCTCAGTTCAGTAGAATCATCTCTTCCTCATTTCCTTCTAGATAGAAGTAATTCTTCCCTTGTCTGAAGTCTTTTAGCTCTATTTATCACAATGCTTTTTTTTACTCAACACGGTACTATAGATATGTGTATAATTTCTTATCTTCCCTACTAAAATTACCTTAAGTAATTTCAGATAGGTTGTTTATACCTCCATATACATTGCCTAACTCAGTGTCTCATTCATAATGTGTATTCACGCATACAGTAGTTGGATAACTGAGTAAATGAGTGAGACAATTGGATAATTAAGAAAAGTTGTGTAGTAATGGATGTAGAGTAATGAGGGAGTAAAAGGAATTTGAAGAAGAGAATAAAATAGTTTGAAGGTGGGCTGGAATAATCTAAGTAGGCTAAATGGAGAATTTAAACTTGATTTGCCCCTTTAGGGATGATAATGGCAACCATTGGAACCAGAGCGGCTAAGAACAACCAAGAGTAGGAATCTGGCTAAGAGATTAGAAAAGGAGAAAGAAGGAATCAAAGGTAAAGTTGTAAGAGAAAAGTTTCAGGAATTACCTAATATAAGGCTGAGCACGAAATAAACAGGCCACAAGATTGACCTGATTAGCTGGAATCCCAGAAATTAAGTTCTGCTTCCAGAACTCAGGTTGTTTGTAGAGAAGTAACATGTTCAGAGGCAAAAGATTGGGTTTTGAGTTAAGGAAGGCTGGGTTTGATTTCAGTTTCATTGTCTGTTGTTTTTATTGGGCATGGGATTCTCCAGTCATCTATTTTCTCATCAGTAATATGAGAGTTATAATGCTCACCCAATTTCATTGCTGTTAAGTAAGATAATATTTGCAAAGTGCTTGACACATAAAAAGAGCTCAGTAAATGGCAACTATTGTTTTACTCTGGGCCCTAATTTGAATACACATTTTCCTTGATTTATAGTGGGATTATATCCCAATAAACCCATTGTAAATTGAAAGTATCTTCACACTGATGATAATACTGTGCATGTCTGTTCCATGTTTGCCACCTGAGATTTGCCCTTAGATAAAGCACATCTAAATCAGAGATGCCCTTAATTAGTGGTGATCTTCATTTTTTCCTCTCTCTATAGAACAAGGAGAAACTCTAAAGCTATGCTATCTGATACATGGTATCCTGCAGCCATATAACGTGGTTATTAAATTTAATTAAAATTAAATAAAATAAAAAATTCAGTTCTTCAGTTGCACTAGGTACATTTTAAGTGTTCAGTGCCACAGTGGCTAGTAGTTCTCTGAGTGGACAGTTCAGAAATAGAATATTGACATCATCCCACAGAAGTTCTGTTGCTCTAAGGTGCCAGAGACATGAATGGTTTTTCCTCTAGCCAAGTTATTTATCTGGAAAATGATTATCCTAGTGCAGAGGGGTGGAAATTGCTCTGAATAAGTGTCATCTGATGGGCAGTATCACCCAGAGCCAATCCCTTCACATCCCTGTCATTGAGAATGAGAATCCTGGTGGTTCCACAGAGTCCCTTTCAAAGCCAGCCACTGGCTGGGGGAGTGGGGGAGGGGCGGGGAGGCAGCCAGTCAGGGGCACTTGGGGTTTCCCCAAGGCGGGCTGGCTCTAACCAGAGCAGATTCACAGTGGGCTTCTCTCCAAGCATTTGCTGAAAGAAGGGGTTCCTTGCCTAAGAACGATATGAAAACTACCGGTCTAGATGAGTTCAAGTTTCCTTCTTGGAAAGATTATATACAAATATGTATATAAAGATTATATACAAATATGTTAGAACTTATATGTAATTAATAATTAATATATATATTTCCTGATGAAACATGTAATATGGACTCAGAGGGAATGCATTTATAAGTTCAATTTATAATTTAAAACAAAGTAATATGAAGACAATATAGATGAACAAAGTGAGCAGACTAAATCCCCTAATAGTCCTAACACTCACAGATAACCAGTGTTCATCTCCAGAGGTGTTTCCTATTAACTTTCCCATATTTCCTACTAGATCTAAGTTTCTAGGATTCTGGAGGGTTGAATCTCCTGTCATTTAATAATGTATAGTCATAGCTTTATGTGCCATATTTGTTCTATTAAAAGGCACTAATTCTTGCCTCAAAAAGTGTGACCTCTATCTTTTCTGGAAATATTAATTTTTTGGGCTTACTGTGATTCAATATTTGTTTTCTCAAATCAATTGGACATGCCTCTAACACCTACTTGCACACCCAAACACATACAGCAATACTTCTCTAAATGTCTTCATTAAGCAATCTGTTCTCAGTGACCCCAGGCAACTCTCTACGGCCTTTGTTCTGTTCATCTGGCATTGAACTATGTGACTTTTTGTCTGAGCGCCTCAGGACAATGCCCATTTGTTGTTTGGCTGGCACAGTTCCACCTATTTTGGAGAGGCACATTCATCTATGGTGCTGGTCAAAAAGCTATAATAAAGGGTTTGATTTGGTCTTATGTTTGATTAGAAAATTGTTATCTAAAGTCAGCTGACAAGCATAATAGATCCAAATACTATAAAAGACTTCCTTTTTATAATGGGCTTCTTAACAAATATCTTAGAAGATACTGTGAATATTATGGTCATGCAAACTATTCAGTATGTGAGACAAATTTTAAACTTAGTAAAGCAAAGGATAGAATTTTCTATGGCTAGTACAGTATGGTGACTCATGGAAAGAAAAAGTCACACAACTTTATAGAACTCATTTTACATAAATGATAATGGCCTAGAGCATTATTTTGTTATATAAAAAAAAATCTAAATTGGTGTTAAGAGCATATATTTACTAAACTCTATACAACTCTTCCTTGACTTGCAATGGGGTTATGTCCTAATAAAATGATCACAAGTTGAACATATGGTGGGTCAAAATGCATTGAATACACCTAACCTACTGAGCGTCATAACTTAGCCTAGCCTAACTTCAACATGCTCAGAATGCTTACATTAGCCTGCATTTGGGCGAAAACATCTAGTACAAAGCCTATTTTATAATAAAATGTTGAATATCCCATGTAATTTATTGAATACTATACTGAAAGTAAAAAATGACATGGTTGTATGGGTACAGAATGGTTGAAAGCATATTGTGATCGTGTGGCTAACTGGGTGCTGCGATTCACCACCACTGCCCAGAATCACAAAAGTATTGTACTATGTATCGCTAGCCCAGGAAAAGATAAAAATTCAAAGCATGGCTTCTAGTGAATGCATATCACTTTTGCATTATCATAAAGTCAACAAATCATAAGTTGAACCATCTTAAGTCGGGGACCATCTGTATTTGTTAGGTATGTTTGTCCCTAGGTCAATTTGTGGTCAGAGGGCCTCTGACACTTGAAGCCTGTACCTAATTGCTTCAAAAGAAGTTTTTCTGGAATTGAGATGGAGATCTTAATAGAAGTGATGATGCTTATTATGATAGCAGAACCTATAGCAGCTAACATTCATGGAGTGTGTATTGTATACTAGGAACCATGCTAAGTACCTCATAAGAATTACTGCATTTAATCCTAACAAAAATGCATATGGTAAGTAAAACAACTGGGACTGATAATTGGGTTTTTAGCAGGAATATTTTTGAAACAAAATGTGTCTGGATCTCAAGAATTCTAGTCACTGGGAACATAGCAGGAGTCAGGGCAGGGTGGCCAGGGACAACAAAAAGGTACACAGATGCTGAGGCTTGTCCTGACAGTGGAATCCAGGATGCAGTGGTTAAAAGGTGTGATCGTCTCGGATCTGATCCGAGTAAGCCTCTATAGTAGGGATTTCAGCCTGGCAAGCAGGCAGGGGTAAAGGGAAACCAGGAAGTAGGCACTACTTAAAGCCATACAGGTGATGGCACTGTGATTCTTAGCAAGACTCTTATTTGTAGCAGGAGAATACAGGAAACAAAATACAGCCTCCTTGGGGAAGGAGTATGGCAAGAGCTGGGCAGGCTGTAAGGATCCCATCTCATGAATTAGGGCAAGAATGGCAACATTTTCATCTCTTGTACAGTTTCTCAGAGGGAAGATGGTTGCCAGAAACCTTGTGTTTGAGACCAGATCTAGGCTTATCAATAAAGGATATTGTGATCAGTTAATCATGTGTCTCCTGAGCACTAAGGGAAGAGGTGGCAGCCAGACCGGTTGTGATTCTTGGGTTTCATGGAAGAACCAGGGCAGACTTAAAGAAAAAAGAAGGGGAGCTATTCTATAAAGGCACTATGCATGACTTTTAGGAGAAAACGTGATTTGGGGCCCATTGGTCCTGCTCAGAACTAAACAGAGAGAAGTATACCTATGGTAATTATACATACCTTCTTTCTCCAGTCTGTTGCCATCTTAGGAACTAACTGTAGTGTTCGTATGACCCTACTGCCCATGTCTCGCCAGAGTAAAGACTTCAAGTTAGATGCCCTCATGTTGACAATTTGCTATCTATAAAAATCCATGAGGGGGGTTCTGGAAGATGGCGGCGTAGGAGGACGCGGGGCTCACAGCGCGTCCTGCCGATCACTTAGATTCCACCTACACCTGCCTAAAGAACCCAGAAAACCGCCAGAGGATTAGCAGAAGGGAGTCTCCGGAGTCAAGCGCAGACTAGAGGCCCACGGAAGAGGGTAGGAAGGGCGGCGAGGCGGTGCGCGCTCCACGGACTGGCGGGAGGGAGCCGGGGCGGAGGGGCAGCTCGCCGGCCAAGCAGAGCCCCCGAGTCTGGCTGGCAAAAGCGGAGGGGCCGGACAGACTGTGTTCCGACAGCAAGCGCGACTTAGCGTCTGGGAGGTCATAAGTTAACAGCTCTGCTCGGAAAGCGGGAAGGCTGGAGGACAAAGGGAGGGAGAGCTGCTGAGCCCCCGGACGGCAGAGCTCAGCTTGGCGGGGAACAAAGGCGCCAGCGCCATCTCCCCCGCCCATCCCCCAGCCAAAATCCCAAAGGGAACCAGTTCCTGCCAGAGAACTTGCTCGCTCCGCGCAAACACCCAACTCTGTGCTTCTGCGGAGCCAAACCTCTGGCAGCGGATCTGACTCCCTCCCGCTGCCACAGGGCTCCTCCTGAAGTGGATCACCTAAGGAGAAGCGAGCTAAGCCTGCCCCTCCAGCCCCCGTGCACCTTGCCTACCCACCCCAGCTAATACGCCAGATCCCCAGCAAAACAAGCCTGGCAGTGTGCAAGTAGCCCAGACGGGCCACGCCACCCCACAGTGAATCCCGCCCCTAGGAGAGGGGAAGAGAAGGCACACACCAGTCTGACTGTGGCCCCAGCAGTGGGCTGGGGGCAGACATCGGGTCGGACTGCGGCCCCGCCCACTAACTCCAGTTATACACCACAGCACAGGGGAAGTGCACTGCAGGTCCTCACCACGCCAGGGACTCTCCAAAATGACCAAACGGAAGAATTCCCCTCAGAAGAATCTCCAGGAAATAACAACAGCTAATGAACTGATCAAAAAGGATTTAAATAATATAACAGAAAGTGAATTTAGAATAATAGTCATAAAATTAATCGCTGGGCTTGAAAACAGTATACAGGACAGCAGAGAATCTCTTGCCACAAAGATCGAGGGACTAAGGAACAGTCACGAGGAGTTGAAAAAGGCTTTAAACGAATTGCAAAACAAAATGGAATCCACGATGGCTCGGCTTGAAGAGGCAGAGGAGAGAATAGGTGAACTAGAAGATAAAGTTATGGAGAAAGAGGAAGCTGAAAGAAAGAGAGATAAAAAAATCCAGGAGTATGAGGGGAAAATTAGAGAACTAAGTGATACACTAAAAAAAAATAATATACGCATAATTGGTATCCCAGAGGAGGAAGAGAGAGGGAAGGGTGCTGAAGGGGTACTTGAAGAAATTATAGCTGAGAACTTCCCTGAACTGGGGAAGGAAAAAGGCATTGAAATCCAAGAGGCACAGAGAACTCCCTTCAGACGTAACTTGAATCGATCTTCTGCATGACATATCATAGTGAAACTGGCAAAATACAAGGATAAAGAGAAAATTCTGAAAGCAGCAAGGGATAAACGTGCCCTCACATATAAAGGGAGACCTATAAGACTCGTGACTGATCTCTCCTTTGAAACTTGGCAGGCCAGAAAGGCTTGGCACGATATCTTCAGTGTGCTAAACAGAAAAAATATGCAGCCGAGAATCCTTTATCCAGCAAGTCTGTCATTTAGAATAGAAGGAGAGATAAAGGTCTTCCCAAACAAACAAAAACTGAAGGAATTTGTCACCACGAAACCAGCCCTACAAGAGATCCTAAGGGGGATCCTGTGAGACAAAGTACCAGAGACATCACTACAAGCATAAAACATACAGACATCACAATGACTCTAAACCCATATCTTTCTATAATAACACTGAATGTAAATGGATTAAATGCGCCAACCAAAAGACATAGGGTATCAGAATGGATAAAAAAACAAGACCCATCTATTTGCTGTCTACAAGAGACTCATTTTAGATCTGAGGACACCTTTAGATTGAGAGTGAGGGGATGGAGAACTATTTATCATGCTCCTGGAAGCCAAAAGAAAGCTGGAGTAGCCATACTTATATCAGACAAACTAGACTTTAAATTAAAGGCTGTAACAAGAGATGAAGAAGGGCATTATATAATAATCACAGGGTCTATCCACCAGGAAGAGCTAACTATTATAAATGTCTATGCGCCAAATACCCGAGCCCCCAGATATATAAAACAATTACTCATAAACATAAGCAACCTTATTGATAAGAATGTGGTCATTGCAGGGGACTTTAACACCCCACTTACAGAAATGGATAGATCATCTAGGCACACAGTCAATAAAGAAACAAGGGCCCTGAATGATACATTGGATCAGATGGACTTGACAGATATATTTAGAACTCTGCATCCCAAAGCAACAGAATATACTTTCTTCTCGAGTGCACATGGAACATTCTCCAAGATAGATCATATACTGGGTCACAAAACAGCCCTTCATAAGTTTACAAGAATTGAAATTATACCATGCATACTTTCAGACCACAATGCTATGAAGCTTGAAATCAACCACAGGAAAAAGTCTGGAAAACCTCCAAAAGCATGGAGGTTAAAGAACACCCTACTAACGAATGAGTGGGTCAACCAGGCAATTAGAGAAGAAATTAAAACATATATGGAAACAAATGAAAATGAAAATACAACAATCCAAACGCTCTGGGATGCAGCGAAGGCAGTCCTGAGAGGAAAATACATTGCAATCCAGGCCTATCTCAAGAAACAAGAAAAATCCCAAATACAAAATCTAACAGCACACCTAAAGGAAATAGAAGCAGAACAGCAAAGGCAGCCTAAACCCAGCAGAAGAAGAGAAATCATAAAGATCAGAGCAGAAATAAACAATATAGAATCTAAAAAAACTGTAGAGCAGATCAACGAAACCAAGAGTTGGTTTTTTGAAAAAATAAACAAAATTGACAAACCTCTAGCCAGGCTTCTCAAAAAGAAAAGGGAGATGACCCAAATAGATAAAATCATGAATGAAAATGGAATTATGACAACCAATCCCTCAGAGATACAAACAATTATCAGGGAATACTATGAAAAATTATATGCCAGCAAATTGGACAACCTGGAAGAAATGGACAAATTTCTAAACACCCACACTCTTCCAAAACTCAATCAGGAGGAAATAGAAAGCTTGAACAGACCCATAACCAGCGAAGAAATTGAATCGGTTATCAAAAATCTCCCAACAAATAAGAGTCCAGGACCAGATGGCTTCCCAGGGGAGTTCTACCAGACATTTAAAGCAGAGATAATACCTATCCTTCTCAAGCTATTCCAAGAAATAGAAAGGGAAGGAAAACTTCCAGACTCATTCTATGAAGCCAGTATTACTTTGATTCCTAAACCAGACAGAGACCCAGTAAAAAAAGAGAACTACAGGCCAATATCCCTGATGAATATGGATGCAAAAATTCTCAATAAGATACTAGCAAATCGAATTCAACAGCATATAAAAAGAATTATTCACCATGATCAAGTGGGATTCATTCCTGGGATGCAGGGCTGGTTCAACATTCGCAAATCGATCAACGTGATACATCACATTAACAAAAAAAAAGAGAAGAACCATATGATCCTGTCAATCGATGCAGAAAAGGCCTTTGACAAAATCCAGCACCCTTTCTTAATAAAAACCCTTGAGAAAGTCGGGATAGAAGGAACATACTTAAAGATCATAAAGGCCATTTATGAAAAGCCCACAGCTAACATCATCCTCAACGGGGAAAAACTGAGAGCTTTTTCCCTGAGATCAGGAACACGACAGGGATGCCCACTGTCACCGCTGCTGTTTAATATAGTGCTGGAAGTTCTAGCATCAGCAATCAGACAACAAAAGGAAATCAAAGGCATCAAAATTGGCAAAGATGAAGTCAAGCTTTCGCTTTTTGCAGATGACATGATATTATACATGGAAAATCCGATGGACTCCACCAAAAGTCTGCTAGAACTGATACATGAATTCAGCAAAGTTGCAGGATACAAAATCAATGTGCAGAAATCAGTTGCATTCTTATACACTAACAATGAAGCAACAGAAAGACAAATGAAGAAACTGATCCCATTCACAATTGCACCAAGAAGCATAAAATACCTAGGAATAAATCTAACCAAAGATGTAAAAGATCTGTATGCTGAAAACTATAGAAAGCTTATGCAGGTAATTGAAGAAGATATAAAGAAATGGAAAGACATTCCCTGCTCATGGATTGGAAGAATAAATATTGTCAAAATGTCAATACTACCCAAAGCTATCTACACATTCAATGCAATCCCAATCAAAATTGCACCAGCATTCTTCTCGAAACTAGAACAAGCAATCCTAAAATTCATATGGAACCACAAAAGGCCCCGAATAGCCAAAGTAATTTTGAAGAAGAAGACCAAAGCAGGAGGCATCACAATCCCAGACTTTAGCCTCTACTACAAAGCTGTCATCATCAAGACAGCATGGTATTGGCATAAAAACAGACACATAGACCAATGGAATAGAATAGAAACCCCAGAACTAGACCCACAAACGTATGGCCAACTAATCTTTGACAAAGCAGGAAAGAACATCCAATGGAAAAAAGACAGTCTCTTTAACAAATGGTGCTGGGAGAACTGGACAGCAACATGCAGAAGGTTGAAACTAGACCACTTTCTCACACCATTCACAAAAATAAACTCAAAATGGATAAAGGACCTGAATGTGAGACAGGAAACCATCAAAACCTTAGAGGAGAAAGCAGGAAAAGACCTCTCTGACCTCAGCCGTAGCAATCTCTTACTCGGCACATCCCCAAAGGCAAGGGAATTAAAAGCAAAAGTGAATTACTGGGACCTTATGAAGATCAAAAGCTTCTGCACAGCAAAGGAAACAACCAACAAAACTAAAAGGCAACCAACGGAATGGGAAAAGATATTTGCAAATGACACATCGGACAAAGGGCTAGTATCCAAACTCTATAAAGAGCTCATCAAACTCCACACCAGAAAAACAAATAACCCAGTGAAGAAATGGGCAGAAAACATGAATAGACACTTCTCTAAAGAAGACATCCGGATGGCCAACAGGCACATGAAAAGATGTTCAACGTCGCTCCTTATCAGGGAAATACAAATCAAAACCACACTCAGATACCACCTCACGCCAGTCAGAGTGGCCAAAATGAACAAATCAGGAGACTATAGATGCTGGAGAGGATGTGGAGAAACGGGAACCCTCTTGCACTGTTGGTGGGAATGCAAATTGGTGCAGCCGCTCTGGAAAGCAGTGTGGAGGTTCCTCAGAAAATTAAAAATAGACCTACCCTATGACCCAGTAATAGCACTGCTAGGAATTTATCCAAGGGATACAGGAGTACTGATGCATAGGGGCACCTGTACCCCAATGTTTATAGCGGCACTCTCAACAATAGCCAAATTATGGAAAGAGCCTAAATGTCCATCAACTGATGAATGGATAAAGAAATTGTGGTTTATATACACAATGGAATACTACGTGGCAATGAGAAAAAATGAAATATGGCCTTTTGTAGCAACATGGATGGAACTGGAGAGTGTGATGCTAAGTGAAATAAGCCATACAGAGAAAGACAGATACCATATGGTTTCACTCTTATGTGGATCCTGAGAAACATAACAGAAACCCATGGGGGAGGGGAAGGAAAAAAAAAAAAAAAGAGGTTAGAGTGGGAGAGAGCCAAAGCATTAGAGACTGTTAAAAACTGAGAACAAACTGAGGGTTGATGGGGGGTGGGAGGGAGGGCAGGGTGGGAGGGAGGGCAGGGTGGGTGATGGGTATTGAGGAGGGCACCTTTTGGGATGAGCACTGGGTGTTGTATGGAAACCAATTTGACAGTAAATTTCATATATTAAAAAAAAAAAAATAAAAAAAAAAAAATAAAAAGTTGTTTTAAGTGGAAAAAAATAAAATAAAAATAAATATCTTTTCCAAAAAAAAAAAAAAAAAAAAATCCATGAGCTTCTCAGAAAATCTTCAATATGCATTCTCAGGAGATAATTATATGAAAAAACAAAATATATATATATATATATATATATATACACACACACACACACATACACACACACACACACACACACACACAGATGGGTAAAGAGAAACTAAACACATGTTAAATTTTTTATTATGTTCATAACAATATTTGGTGGTGATATTTTGAAATCCATCAAAGGAACAATTGTATTTTGCTTAGAGTTCTCTTTGAGAACTATATTTAAATTTCAATACATTTTTATTTAATAAGAAAGGACACAAATGCCAGCAGAAAGAAGGAAACATCATAAAATATTTCAATATATATTATAGCAAATTATTCTTTTTTTTTAAGTGAGGAACAGGGAGGTAAATATTTGAACATTTTTCCTTCTTGAAACCACATTCCTGTGGCATTACTCAAATTAAATCTTTCAGTCATTGAAAGTGGAAAGAGAAAATGACTATATTAAAACCAAACAGAAGATGAATCTGGATCTTTTATTATATTTTTCTAGGTTTGTAACTTCCCAACCTGTTCTGTTTGTGAAAATATACAAATATAACTCTCCACAAGAAGAAATAGCTGTCAGTCTTACAAGCTCTGTGTTTTAAAGTAGACTTTATTTCGAGGGACTGAGAGCAAGGTGACTATATGTAGAAATGCCTATTTGAAAACCCCTATTCTATTTGTGTAGTGGCCTCTCAATTTGTGTCTTATTTGAGGAGGAGAAAGAGGACCACATAAGAAATAGATTTTTATTGTTTAATTTTTTTTTAATTTGAGTATAGTTAACACACAATGTTATATTAGTTTTAGGCACATAACATAGTTATTCAACATCTCCGTACGTTATGATGTGCTTACAAGTATAACTATGCTTGCCATCATACAATGCTCTTATAGTATCATTGATTATATTCCATACACTGTATCTTTTATTCCTATCACTTATTCCATAACCAGATGTCTCTATGTCCCACTGTCATTTACCCATTTTGCCCATCTGCCCTCCCGCTTTCCCTCTGGTGTCCATCAGTTTGTTCTCTGTATTTATGAATCTGGTTCTGTTTTCTGTTTGTTCATTAATTTTTTTAGATTTCACATATGAGAAAGTGTTTGTTTTTCGCACTTTTTTCACTTAGCATGATACTCTCTAGGTCTAACCATGTTGTCACCAATGACAAGATCTCATCCTTTTTATGGCTGTATAATGTTCCATTTTATAAGAGTGTGTGTGTGTGTGTGTGTGTGTGTGTGTGTGTGTGTGTGTGTGTACCTCATCTTTATCCACTCGACTATCGATGGACACTTGGGTTACTTCTGTATCTTGGCTATTGTAAATAAGGCTGCAGTAAATGTGGGGGAACCTGTATTTTTTTTAATGTTTATTTATTTTTGAGAGAGAGAGACAGAGTGTGAGTGGGGGAGGGGCAGAGAGAGAGAGGGAGACACAGAATCCAAAACGGGCTTCAGGCTCTGAGCTGTCAGCACAGAACCTAATGGGGGGCTTAAACCCATGGACCACGAGATCATGACCTGAGCCAAAGTCAGATGCGAATCCAACTGGGCCACTTGGGTGCCCCTGGAACATCTATTTTTTGAATTCGTGTCTTCATTTTTATTGCTTAAATACCCAGTAGTAGAATTATTGGATCATGTGGTATTTTAATTTTTTGAGGTACCACCATGCCATACTTTTTCCACAATGGCTGTGCCAGTTTACATTACCACCATCAGTGCATGAGAGTTCCTTTATCTCCACATCCTTGCCAACAATTGTTATTTCTTGTCTTTTTTATTCTAGCCATTCTGACTGGTGTGAGGTGGTACCTCATTGGGGTTCTGATTTGCATTTCTCTGATGATTAGGAATTTGAGCATCTTTTCATGTGTCTGTTGGCCATCTGTATGTCTTCTTGGAAAAATGTCTATTCAAGTCCTGTCTCCATTTTTTTAATTGGATTGTTTCTGTTTTTGGTGTTGAGTTGTAGAAGTTCTTTATATATTTTGGATATTAGCCCCTTATTAGATACATAATTCTCCCATTCAGTAAAGTTGCCTTTTTGTTTTGTTTATGGTTTCCTTATTTTGATGTGATCACAGTGGTTTATTTTTGTTTTCATTTCCCTTGCCTTAGGAGACATATCTAGAAAAATGCTGCTCCGTCTGATGTCAAAGAAATTATTGCCTGTGTTTTTCCTAGGAGTTTTGTAGTTTCAGGTCTCACATTTAGGTCCTCTATTTTGAGTTTATTTCTGTGTATGGTGTTAGAAAGTGGTCCAGTTTCTGTCCTTTTGCATGTAGCTGTTGAGTTTCCCAGCATCATTTATTAAAAAGAGTCTTTTCCCCTTTGCATACTCTTACCTCCTTTGTCATAGATTAATTGACCACAGAATCATGGGTTTATTTCTGGGCTCTCTAGTCTGTTCCATTGATCAGCGTGTCTGTTTTGTGCCAGTACCATCCTATTTTGATTACTACAACTTTGTAGTATATCTTGAAATCTGAAATTGTGATGTCTCCAGCTTTGCTCTTCTTCTCAGGATTGCTTGGCTACAAGGTTTTTTGTGGTTCCATACATAAAATGGATTTAAAACATACTTTAAAAATATCAAAGAAAGCAGTATAGTTATATATATATATATATATGTTATACATTATATAGTTATATATATATATATATATATATGTTATACATTTCCTAATTGTGTCTTTTCATTTAACAACTTTCAGTTTTGAACTGCTATGTTATTTAATATAACAGAATTCTGTCAACATGAAGAGCAACAAGCTTCTGTTGTAGATGCAAGACGTATTATCTACAAAGTGAACTTACAAATAGAAGGTGACGAAGATGTAAAAACAAAACAGTATTGCTTGTCTTCATCTTTTGTGTATTCAAACATGTATACACCCCATACATTTTCCTTTTATTCATCTATCCATTCATTTAAAAAAAAATTTTAATGTTTATTTGTGAGAGAGACAGAGTATGAGTGGGGGAAGAGCAGAGAGAGAGGGAGACACAGAATCGGAAGCAGGCTCCAGGCTCTGAGCTGTCGGCACAGAGCCTGACGTGGGGCTTGAACTCACAAACCGTGAGATCATGACTTGAGCCGAAGTCGGATGCTTACCAACTGAGCCACCCAGGCGCGCCTCCATTCATTTTAAAATGCATTTTTAGCGATTGGAATTGTGGCCCCCACAAAAGATATACCCACCCAGAACCTATCAATGTGGCCTTATTGGGAAAAGGTCTTTACAGATCATCTTGGATAATCTGTGTGGGTCCTAAATCTGATGACAGGTGTCCTTTGAAACCGCAGAAGAAAGCTGTGTGAACATGGAAGCAGACATTGGAGTTATTCAAATACAAACCAATGAATGCCGGGAGCCACCAGAAGCTGAAAGAGGCTCACAAGGATTCTCTCTCAGAGCGTTCAGAGGGAAACTTGATTTTAGACACCCGGTCTTTAGAACTGTGAAAAATAGTTTCTGTTGTTGTACCCAGTTTGTGGTAACTAGTTATGGCAGCCCTAGGAATCTAACACAGCATCTTTGAACATCTTTGATGTGCAAAGTGTATTGCTCAAAGGGGTAATCTCTGAACCAGATATCCTCTTGTCCTGGATAGAATCTTACCTGCATGAAACAGACATTTAATAATGTATATTCTTTTTTTCTCTCCTAAAAAAAGTTTTTTTAAATTTTTTATCAAATTTTAATTTTATTTATTTATTTTTAATACAATTAATTGTCAAATTGGCTTCCATACAACACCCAGTGCTCATCCCTAGTGTCCTCCTAAATGCTCATCACCCACTTTCCCCTCTCCCCCATCCCCCATCAGACCTCATTTTGTTCTCTGTATTTAAGAGTCTTATGGTTTGCCTCCCTCCCTCTCTGTTTGTAAATATTTTTCCCCCTTCCCTTCTCCCATGGTCTTCTGTTAAGTTTCTCAAGATCCACATATGAGTGAAAACATATGATATCTGTCTTTCTCTGACTGGCTTATTTCACTTTGCTTAATACCTTCCAGTTCCATCCACATTTCTGCAAATGGAAAGATTTCATTCTTTCTCATTACCAAGTAGTATTCCATTGTATATATAAACCACATCTTCTTTATCCATTCATCAGTTGATGGACATTTATGCTCTTTCCATAATTTGGCTATTGTTGAAAGCACTGCTATAAGTGCTGCTATAAACATTGGGATACAAGTGCCCTTATGCATCAGCACTCTTGTACCCCTTGGGTAATTCCTAGCAGCGCCATTGCTGGATCATAGGGTAGTTTTATTTTTAATTTTTTGAAGAACCTCCACACTGTTTTCCAGAGCTATTGCACCAGTTTGCATTCCCACCAACAGTGCAAGAGGGTTCCCATTTCTCCACATCCTCGCCAACATCTATAGTTTCCTGATTTGTTCGTTTTAGCCACTCTGACCAGTGTGCATTGGTATCTCAGTGTGACTTTGATTTGTATTTTCCTGATGATGAGTGACATTGAGCATCATTTCATGTGTCTGTTGGCCATCTGGAAGTCTTCTCTGGAAAGGTGTCTATTCATGTCTTCTACCCATTTCTTCACTGGATTATTTGTTTTTTGGGTGTGGAGTTTGGCGAGTTCTTTGTAGATTTTGGGTACTAGCCCTTTATCCAGTATGTCATTTGCAAATATCTTTTCCCATTCCATGGGTTGCCTTTTAGTTTTGTTGATTGTTTCCTTTGCAGTGCAGAAGATTTTATCTTGATGAGGTCCCAATAGTTCATTTTTGCTTTTAATTCCCTTGCCTTTGGAGATGTGTCAAGTAAGAAATTGCTGCGGCTGAGGTCAGAGAGGTTTTTGCCTGCTTTCTCCTCTAGGGTTTTGATGGTTTCCTGTCTCACATTCAGGTCCTTCATCCATTTTGAGTTTATTTTTGTGAATGGTGTAAGAAAGTGGTCTAGTTTCATTCTTCCGCATATTGCTGTCCGGTTCTCCCAGCACCATTTGTTAAAGAGGCTGTCTTTTTTCCATTGGATATTCTTTCCTGCTTTGTCAAAGATTAGTTGGCCATACTTTTGTGGGTCTAATGCTGGGCTTTCTATTCTATTCCATTGATCTATGTGTCTTTTTTTTAATGTCAATTCTATACTGTCTTGATGATTACAGCTTTGTAGTAAAGGCCAAAGTCTGGGATTGTGATGACTCCCACTTTGGTTTTCTTCTTCAGTATTACTTTGGTTTTTGGGGGTCTTTTTTGGTTCCGTACAAATTTTAGGATTGTTTGTTTTAGCTTTGAGAAGAATGCCGGTGCAATTTTGATTGGGATTGCATTGAATGTGTAGATTGCTTTGGGTAGTATTGACATTTTAGCAATATTTATTTTTCTAATCTATGAGCATGGAATATTTTTCCATTTTTTTGTGTCTTTTTCAATTTCCTTCATAAGCTTTCTATAGTTTTCAGCATACAGATCTTTTATATCTTTGGTTAGATTTATTCCTAAGTATTTTATGGTTCTTGATGCAATAGTAAATGGGATCAATTTCTTTATTTCTCTTTCTGTTGTTTCATTATTGGTGTATAAAAATGAAACCAATTTCTGTACATTGATTTTGTACCCTGCAACTTTGCTGAATTCATGTATCAGTTCTAGCAGACTTTCGATGGAGCCTGTCGGGTTTTCCATGTAGAGTATCATGTCGTCTGCGAAAAGTGAAAGTTTGACTTCATCTTTGCCAATTTTGATGCCTTTGATTTCCTTTTGTTGTCTGATTGCTTATGCTAGGACTTCCAACACTGTGTTAAACAACAGTGGTGAGAGTGGACATCCCTGTCATGTTCCTGATCTTAAGGGGAAAGCTCTGTTGAGGATGATATTAGCTGTGGGTTTTTCATAAATGGCTTTTATGATGTTTAAGTATGTTCCTTCTATCCCGACTTTCTTGAGGGTTTTTATTAAGTAAGGATGCTGAATTTTGTCAAATGTTTTTTCTGCATCGATTGACAGGATCATATGGTTCTTACCCTTTTTTTTTTATTATTATCAATGTGACATATCACATTGATTTGTGAATATTGAACCAGCCCTGCAGCCCAGGAATGAATCCCACTTGATCATGGTGAATAATTTTTTTTATATGCTGTTGAATTCGATTTGCTAGTATCTTGTTGAGAATTTTTGCATCCATATTCATCAGGGATATTGGCCTGTAGTTCTACTTCTTTGTTGGGTCTCTCTCTGGTTTGGGAATCAAAGTAATTGTGGCTTCATAAGATGATTCTGGAAGTTTTCCTTCCATTTCTATTTTTTGGGACAGCTTGAGAAGGATAGATATTAACTCTGTTTCACATGTCTGATGGAATTCCCCAGGGAAGCCCTCTGGTCCAGGACTCTTATTTGTTGGGAGATTTTTGATAACTGATGCAGTTTCTTCACTGGTCTGTTCAAATTTTCTATTCCTTCCCGTTTGAGTTTTGGTAGTGTGTGGTGTTTAGAAATTTGTCCATTTCTTCCAGGCTGTCTGGTTTGTTGGCATATAATTTTTCATAGTATTCCCTGATAATTGTTTGTATTTCTGAGAGATTGGTTGCAATAATTTGATTTTCATTTGTGATTTTATCTATTTGGGTCCTCTCACTTTTCTTTTTGAGAAGCCTTGCTAGAGGTTTATCAATTTTGTTTATTTTTTCAAAAAACCAACTTGGTTTCAGTGATCTGCTCTAGTGTTTTTTTAGATTCTATATTATTTATTTCTGCTCTGATCTTTATTATTTCTCTTCTTCTGCTGGGTTTGGGGTATCTTTCTTGTTCTGCTTCTATTTCCTTTAGGTGTGCTGTTAGATTTGTATTTGGGTTTTTTCTTATTTCTTGAGATAGGCCTGAATCGCAATGTATTTTCCTCTTAGGACTGCCTTTGCTGCATCCGAGAGGATTTGGATTGTTGTGTTTTCATTTTCATTTGTTTCCATATATTTTTTTATTTCTCCTTTAATTGTTTGGTTGACCCCTTCAGTCTTTAGTAGAATGTTCTTTAACCTCCATGTATTTGGAGGTTTTCCAAACTTTTCCCTATGGTTGATTTCACATTTCATAGCATTGACCTGAAAGTTTGCATGGTATGATCTCAATTCTTTTATATTTATTGAGGGCTGTTTTATGACCCAGTATGTGATCTTTCTTAGAGAATGTTCCATGTGTATTCGAGAAGAAAGTATATTCTGCTGCTTAAGGATGAAAAGTTCTAAATATATCTGTCAAGTCCATCTGGTCCAGTGTATCATTCAGGGCCATTGTTTCTTTGTTGATTTTTTGCTTGATGATCTGTCCATTGTTGTAAGTAGAGTATTAAAGTCCCCTGCAATTACCATATTCTTACCAATAAGATTGCTTATGTTCATGATTAATTGTTTTATATATTTGGGTGCTTTTGAATTCAGTGCATAGACATTTATAATTGTTAGCTCTTCCTCATGGATAGACCCTGTAATTATTATATTATGCCCTTCTTCATCTCTTGTTACAGCCTTTAACTTAAAATCTAGTTTTTCTGATATATGTATGGCTACTCCAGCTTTCATTTGATTTCCAGTAGTATGATAGATGGTTCTCCATTCCCTCGCTTTCAATCTGAAAGTGTCCTCAGGTCTAAAATGGGTCTCTTGTAGACAGCAAATAGATGGGTCTTGTTTTCTTAATCCATTCTTATACCCTATGTTTTTGGTTGGAGCATTTAGTCCATTTACATTCAGTGTTACTATTGAAAGATATGGGTTTAGGGGTGCCTGGGTGGCTCAGTCGGTTAAGCGTCCGACTTCAGCTCAGGTCATGATCTCGCGGTCCGTGAGTTCGAGCCCCGTGTTGGGCTCTGTGCTGACTGCTCAGAGCCTGGAGCCTGTTTCGGATTCTGTGTCTCCCTCTCTCTCTGACCCTCTCCCATTCATGCTCTGTCTCTTTCTGTCTCAAAAATAAGTAAACATTAAAAAAAAATTAAAAAAAAAAAAAGAAAGATATAGGTTTAGAGTCATTGTGTTATCTGTAGGTTTCATGCTTATCATGATGTCTCTGGTCCTTTGTGGCCCTTGCAACATTTCACTCACAGAGTCCCCCTTAGGACCTCTGTAGGGCTGGTTTAGTGGTGATGAATTCCTTCAGTTTTTGTCTGGGAAAACCTTTGTCTCTCCTTTTATTCTGAATGATAGTCTTGCTGGATGAAGGATTCTTGGTTGCATATTTTTCCTGTTCAGCATATTGAAAACTTTCTGTCACTCCTTTCTGGCCTACCAAGTTTCAGTAGACAGATTTGCTACTAACCTTATGTGTCTACCTTGTATGTTAAGGCCTGTTTATCCATAGCTGTTTTCAGAATTCTCTCTTTATCTTTGTATTTTGCCAATTTAACCATAAGATGTTGTGCAGAAGATCGATTCAAGTTACATCTGAAGGGAGTTCTCTGTGCCTCTTAGATTTCAATGCCTGTTTCCTTCCCCAGATTGGGGAAGTTCTCAGATAGGATTTGTTCAAGTACAATTTTGTCCCCTTTCTCTCTCTTCTTCTTCTTCTGGAACTCCTATGATACAGATATTATTCCATTTCATTGAATCACTTAGTTCTCTAATTCTCTCCTCATGATCCAGAATTTTTTCTTTCTCTCTTTTCTCAGCTTTCTCTTTTTCCATAGTTTAATCTTCTAATTCACCTATTGTCCCCTTTGCCTCTTCAATCCGTGCTGTGACTGCCTCCATTTTTATTTTGCACCTCATTTATAGCATTTTTAAATTCATCATTACTATTTTTTGGTTCCTTGATCTCTACAGCAATAGATTTCTGCTATCTTCTATGCTTTTTTCAAGCCCAGTGTTTAATCTTGTGGCCATTTTTTTCTAAATTCTTGTTCAGTTATATTGCTTATATCTGTTTTGATCAATTCTTTAGCTGTAATTTCTTCCTGGTATTTCTTTTGAGAATTCTTCCCTTTCATCATTTTGGTTAGTTTTCTGTCCCGTATGTGTTTTAAAAGCTTATTATGTACTCTGCACCCACGAGCACTGCTATATTAAAGGGGAATCATACACTGTCCATGGCCTGGCCCTTCAGGAGGTGTTTCTTGGAGAGTGTTACTTGCTTTCTGTTGTTGTGACTTTGGTTATTTTATGTGCCTACTCGTGATGTTTTGGACCTTCCACCAGGTGTGCTTTGATTTGTTGCTTGATATAGCCCTGGAAAGGAAAAAAAACAAACAAACAGAAAACAAAAACATGCAAATACACACACCAAAAAAAAAAAAAAAAAAAAAAAAAAGAGAGAGAGAGAGAGAGAGAAAGGGAAAAAAACAAACCAAAAGAAAAAAACCAGAAACACCAGCTACAAGTAAAGAACAGGGTTGAGGTGCTGATGGAAGAGCACATACAAAGAGAGAAATGTCAGAGGCAGGGAAAAAGAAAAAATAAACATTGACCAGGCAGAGAGACTAAACGGCTTAATCCAGAGAGAGAAAGGAAAATAAAGAAGGAGGTGGGGGAAAAGAAACAAAGGTAAAGTTGCCCAGACAGAGAAACTATAGGGCTTAATTATTCCAGAGAGAGAGAAAGGAGAGTAAAGAAGGGGTTGTAGAACATGTATCAAGAGAATGTATTAAATATGTCTACTTAGAACAACAGCCAGAGTAACCAGACTAGAGGAGGGAAGAGATAAGAAGGAGAAAAGGAAGGAAGAATCTATCTATATAACAAGAATTATCCAAGAATTAAACCTGGCAATACAGCAGCGCTGGTCTGAAGAAGGGGTGGTCTATCCCGTACCCAGTTACCAGGCACAGAGGGCGTGGTTTGGTGTTGACGGTCCTGCCTCCACCGTGGGCACCTCCCCCACTTCCTCTGATCCCTGAGGCCCCACCTTGGTGCTAGTGGGGAGAAAAATGGTGCCCCCCCCCCCCCAGTCTCTCCTCCACAGACCCGGTGTCCAAAACCACTCTGTACTAGCCATCCTCACTGTACCCTGTGCGCAAATGAGGAGGTTTGTCTTGCTCCACCTACTTCCGTGTCCTGGCACTTGGCTGGGATTCAAACTTCCGCTCTGCACACCCTGGTACTGGGGAAGCGCAGCTCTGCACCACCCGATATGTGATCCCTGGAAAGGCATTGTCCTGTCCCGCAGTACTGCAGGGAGGGGATCGCTTTCTCCTACTGTGTACTGTGCCCCTGACCTAGCCACCAAGCCCGGGGCTGGCTCCCCTTCTCCCCAGGTGCGCGATCGGGGCAGCCGGCCTCAGTCCGGAGAAAGCCCGGGAATTAGAGATTGGATCTTTCTCTGTCCCTGTCCAAGGTATTCCTCGTGTCCAGGTACAGTCCTATGCTTCCCCAGCCGCTCTTTCTCTGCCCTTTGTCTCTCTGCAGAAGAGAATCCCTCCCCTCCGTTCGTTTTCTCTCTCCCAGTTCGCAGTCATGCACCTATGGCCCCTCAGGTTGTTTCAATGTATCCCTGGTGGTGACTCATTCTCTTTTCCTCCCAGACTCTTGGGGTTCAAAGTCCTTTGGCTTCAACCCTTCTTTGTTTGGGAGATGTGGGAAGTTCGGATCCCCCTACTTCTCCGGCCTGTTGGCCCCTCCAGCTTAAAAAAAAGTTTTTAATTGAAGTATAATTGATATACCATACAATATTCTATTTTTCTCAGGTGTATATCATAGTGATTTGATATTTATATATCAAATGTACATTATGAAGTGATTCCCCACACTAAGTCTAACTGCCATCTATCGCCATACAAAGTTCTTGCGATATTGATTATGTTCCCCATGTTGTACATTACATCCCCATGACTTACTTATCTTACAACTAGAAGTTTGCATATCTTAATACCCTTCATGTATTTTGCCTGCCCCACCCCAAACCCCTTCTCACTCTGGTAACCAGTAGTTTGTTTAGTGTATCTATAAGTCTGTTTCTGCTTTTTATTTGTTTTGCTTTGTTTTCTAAATTCCACATGAGTGAAATTATACAGTGTTTTGCTTTCTTTGTCTGACTTAGTTCACTGCATATACCCTTGAGGTCTATCTGTGTTGTTGCAGATGGCAAGATTTCATTCTTCTTTATGACTGAGTAGTGTCCATTGTATATATGTACCACGTCTTCTTTATCCATTCATCTGTCCATGGATACTTAGGTTGCTCCCAGATCTTGGCTATTGTAAATAATGCTGAAGTAAATATAGGGGTACATGTATCTCTTTGAACTGGTGTTTTTGGTTTTTTTTGAAATATTGGATCACTTGGTAGTTCTGTGTTTTGTTTTTTTAGGAGCCTTCATATATTGTTTTCTTTTGTGGCTGTACAAGCTTACATTTCTACTGACAGTGTATAAGGGTTCCATTTTCCCCACATCATCACCAACACTTGTTATTTTTTGTCTTTTTGATAATAGCCAATCTGATAAGTATGCATGATATCTCATTGTGGTTTTGATTTTCATTTCTTTGAAAATTAGTGATATTAAGCATCTTACCATGTACTTGCTGGCCATTCATATGTTCCTTAGACAAATGTCTATTTAAGTCCTATACCTACTTTTTAATGCATGCAAATACATGTGTAAATAGAGTTCTTTTGTTCCCTTCCATTCATTTACTCATTCATTTACTCATTCATTTAAAAAGGCATTTTTAGTGGTTGGAATTGCCCCCACAAAAGATATATCCACCCAGAATGATATATCAGGGTTTTTTATGTTAAGTTGTATAAGTCCTTTATATATTTTGGATATTAACTTCTTATCAGATGTATAACTTATCCCATTCAGTAGGTTGCCTTTTTGTTTGTTGATGGTTTCCTTCACTGTGAAGAATGTTTTTAGTTTGATGTAATCAATCTTATTTGTTTATTTTAGTGTTTGTTGCCCTGGCCTGAGGAGACTCGTGCAGTACACACACACACACACACACACACACACACACACACACACACACATATTGCTGAGACCAGTATCAGAGATCTTACTGCCTGTGTTTTCTTCTAGAGTATTATGATTTCAGGTTTTACAATCAAGTCTTTAATCCATTTTGAATTTATTGTTATATATGATATAAAGATAGTGGTTGGGTTTCATTCTTTTGCATGTAGCTGTCCAGTTTTCTTAATACCATGTTTCAAAGAGATTATCTTTTCCCCATTGTATATTCTTGCTTCCTTTTCCAGAGATTAATTGACCATATATGCATGGGTTTATTTCTGGGCCCTTTATTCTATTTTTTTAAGTTTATTTATTTATTTTGAGAGAGAAATACAAAACACACATGTGCATGTGTGTACACATGTTCAGGGGTTAGAGAAAGAGGGAGAGAGAATCTCAAGCAGGCTCTGCACTGTCAGCATAGAGCCCAATATGGGTTTGATCCCATGAAACACAAACTCATGATGTGAGCTGAGATCAAGAGTCAGGTACTCAGTGTACTGAGCTACCCAGGTGCCCAACTTTATTCTATTCTATTGTTCTATATGTCTTTTTTCATGCCAGTACCATACTATTTTGATTACTATAGCTTTGTAATATAGTTTGAAATCAGAGAGCATGATACTTTCAGATTTATTCTTCTTTTTATTTTTTTTATTTTATTTTTTTTTTCTATTTTTTATATGAAATTTATTGTCAAATTGGTTTCCATACAACACCCAGTGCTCATCCCAAAAGGTACCCTCCTCAATACCCATCACCCACCCTCCCCTCCCTCCCACCCCCCATCAACCCTCAGTTTGTTCTCAGTTTTTTTTTTTAATTTTTTATTTTTTTTAATATATGAAATTTACTGTCAAATTGGTTTCCATACAACACCCAGTGCTCATCCCAAAAGGTGCCCTCCTCAATACCCATCACCCACCCTGCCCTCCCTCCCACCCCCCATCAACCTTCAGTTTGTTCTCAGTTTTTAAGAGTTTCTTATGCTTTGGCTGTCTCCCACTCTAACCTCTTTTTTTTTTTTTTTTCCTTCCCCTCCCCCATGGGTTTCTGTTACATTTCTCAGGATCCACATAAGAGTGAAACCATATGGTATCTGTCTTTCTCTGTATGGCTTATTTCACTTAGCATCACACTCTCCAGTTCCATCCACGTTGCTACGAAAGGCCATATTTCATTTTTTCTCATTGCCACGTAGTATTCCATTGTGTATATAAACCACAATTTCTTTATCCATTCATCAGTTGATGGACATTTAGGCTCTTTCCATAATTTGGCTATTGTTGAGAGTGCTGCTATAAACATTGGGGTACAAGTGCCCCTATGCATCAGTACTCCTGTATCCCTTGGGTTGGGTAAATTCCTAGCAGTGCTACTGCTGGGTCATAGGGTAGGTCTATTTTTAATTTTCTGAGGAACCTCCACACTGCTTTCCAGAGCGGCTGCACCAATTTGCATTCCCACCAACAGTGCAAGAGGGTTCCCGTTTCTCCACATCCTCTCCAGCATCTATAGTCTCCTGATTTGTTCATTTTGGCCACTCTGACTGGCGTGAGGTGATATCTGAGTGTGGTTTTGATTTGTATTTCCCTGATAAGGAGTGACGTTGAACATCTTTTCATGTGCCTGTTGGCCATCCGGATGTCTTCTTTAGAGAAGTGTCTATTCATGTTTTCTGCCCATTTCTTCACTGGGTTATTTGTTTTTCGGGTGTGGAGTTTGATGAGCTCTTTATAGATTTTGGATACTAGCCCTTTGTCGGATATGTCATTTGCAAATATCTTTTCCCATTCCGTTGGTTGCCTTTTAGTTTTGTTGGTTGTTTCCTTTGCTGTGCAGAAGCTTTTGATCTTCATAAGGTCCCAGTAATTCACTTTTGCTTTTAATTCCCTTGCCTTTGGGGATGTGCTGAGTAAGAGATTGCTACGGCTGAGGTCAGAGAGATTTTTTTCCTGCTTTCTCCTCTAAGGTTTTGATGGTTTCCTGTCTCACATTCAGGTCCTTTATCCATTTTGAGTTTATTTTTGTGAATGGTGTGAGAAAGTGGTCTAGTTTCAACCTTCTGCATGTTGCTGTCCAGTTCTCCCAGCACCATTTGTTAAAGAGACTGTCTTTTTTCCATTGGATGTTCTTTCCTGCTTTGTCAAAGATTAGTTGGCCATACTTTTGTGGGTCTAGTTCTGGGGTTTCTATTCTATTCCATTGGTCTATGTGTCTGTTTTTATGCCAATACCATGCTGTCTTGATGATGACAGCTTTGTAGTAGAGGCTAAAGTCTGGGATTGTGATGCCTCCTGCTTTGGTCTTCTTCTTCAAAATTACTTTGGCTATTCGGGGCCTTTTGTGGTTCCATATGAATTTTAGGATTGCTTGTTCTAGTTTCGAGAAGAATGCTGGTGCAATTTTGATTGGGATTGCATTGAATGTGTAGATAGCTTTGGGTAGTATTGACATTTTGACAATATTTATTCTTCCAATCCATGAGCAGGGAATGTCTTTCCATTTCTTTATATCTTCTTCAATTACCTGCATAAGCTTTCTATAGTTTTCAGCATACAGATCTTTTACATCTTTGGTTAGATTTATTCCTAGGTATTTTATGCTTCTTGGTGCAATTGTGAATGGGATCAGTTTCTTCATTTGTCTTTCTGTTGCTTCATTGTTAGTGTATAAGAATGCAACTGATTTCTGTACATTGATTTTGTATCCTGCAACTTTGCTGAATTCATGTATCAGTTCTAGCAGACTTTTGGTGGAGTCTATCGGATTTTCCATGTATAATATCATGTCATCTGCAAAAAGCGAAAGCTTGACTTCATCTTTGCCAATTTTGATGCCTTTGATTTCCTTTTGTTGTCTGATTGCTGATGCTAGAACTTCCAGCACTATGTTAAACAACAGCGGTGAGAGTGGGCATCCCTGTCGTGTTCCTGATCTCAGGGGGAAAGCTCTCAGTTTTTCCCCGTTGAGGATGATGTTAGCTGTGGGCTTTTCATAAATGGCTTTTATGATGTTTAAGTATGTTCCTTCTATCCTGACTTTCTCAAGGGTTTTTATTAAGAAAGGGTGCTGGATTTTGTCAAAGGCCTTTTCTGCATCGATTGACAGGATCATATGGTTCTTCTCTTTTTTTTTGTTAATGTGATGTATCACGTTGATTGATTTGCGAATGTTGAACCAGCCCTGCATCCCAGGAATGAATCGCACTTGATCATGATGAATAATTCTTTTTATATGCTGTTGAATTCGATTTGCTAGTATCTTATTGAGAATTTTTGCATCCATATTCATCAGGGATATTGGCCTGTAGTTCTCTTTTTTTACTGGGTCTCTGTCTGGTTTAGGAATCAAAGTAATACTGGCTTCATAGAATGAGTCTGGAAGTTTTCCTTCCCTTTCTATTTCTTGGAATAGCTTGAGAAGGATAGGTATTATCTCTGCTTTAAAGGTCTGGTAGAACTCCCCTGGGAAGCCATCTGGTCCTGGACTCTTATTCGTTGGGAGATTTTTGATAACCGATTCAATTTCTTCGCTGGTAATGGGTCTGTTCAAGCTTTCTATTTCCTCCTGATTGAGTTTTGGAAGCGTGTGGGTGTTTAGGAATTTGTCCATTTCTTCCAGGTTGTCCAATTTGTTGGCATATAATTTTTCATAGTATTCCCTGATAATTGTTTGTATCTCTGAGGGATTGGTTGTCATAATTCCATTTTCATTCATGATTTTATCTATTTGGGTCATCTCCCTTTTCTTTTTGAGAAGCCTGGCTAGAGGTTTGTCAATTTTGTTTATTTTTTCAAAAAACCAACTCTTGGTTTCGTTGATCTGCTCTACAGTTTTTTTAGATTCTATATTGTTTATTTCTGCTCTGATCTTTATTATTTCTCTTCTTCTGCTGGGCTTGGGGTGCCTTTGCTGTTCTGCTTCTATTTCCTTTAGGTGTGCTGTTAGATTTTGTATTTGGGATTTTTCTTGTTTCTTGAGATAGGCCTGGATTGCAATGTATTTTCCTCTCAGGACTGCCTTCGCTGCATCCCAGAGCGTTTGGATTGTTGTATTTTCATTTTCATTTGTTTCCATATATGTTTTAATTTCTTCTCTAATTGCCTGGTTGACCCACTCATTCGTTAGTAGGGTGTTCTTTAACCTCCATGCTTTTGGAGGTCTTCCAGACTTTTTCCTGTGGTTGATTTCAAGCTTCATAGCATTGTGGTCTGAAAGTATGCATGGTATAATTTCAATTCTTGTAAACTTATGAAGGGCTGTTTTGTGACCCAGTATATGATCTATCTTGGAGAATGTTCCATGTGCACTCGAGAAGAAAGTATATTCTGTTGCTTTGGGATGCAGAATTCTAAATATATCTGTCAAGTCCATCTGATCCAATGTATCATTCAGGGCCCTTGTTTCTTTATTGACTGTGTGTCTAGATGATCTATCCATTTCTGTAAGTGGGGTGTTAAAGTCCCCTGCAATGACCATATTCTTATCAATAAGGTTGCTTATGTTTATGAGTAATTGTTTTATATATCTGGGGGCTCCGGTATTCGGCGCATAGACATTTATAATTGTTAGCTCTTCCTGATGGATAGACCCTGTAATTATTATATAATGCCCTTCTTCATCTCTTGTTACAGCCTTTAATTTAAAGTCTAGTTTGTCTGATATAAGTATGGCTACTCCAGCTTTCTTTTGGCCTCCAGTAGCATGATAAATAGTTCTCCATCCCCTCACTCTCAATCTAAAGGTGTCCTCAGATCTCAAATGAGTCTCTTGTAGACAGCAAATAGATGGGTCTTGTTTTTTTTTATCCATTCTGATACCCTATGTCTTTTGGTTGGCGCATTTAATCCATTTACATTCGGTGTTATTATAGAAAGATACGGGTTTAGAGTCATTGTGATGTCTGTATGTTTTATGCTTGTAGTGATGTCTCTGGTACTTTGTCTCACAGGATCCCCCTTAGGATCTCTTGTAGGGCTGGTTTAGTGGTGACAAATTCCTTCAGTTTTTGTTTGTTTGGGAAGACCTTTATCTCTCCTTCTATTCTAAATGACAGACTTGCTGGATAAAGGATTCTCGGCTGCATATTTTTTCTGTTTAGCACACTGAAGATATCGTGCCAAGCCTTTCTGGCCTGCCAAGTTTCAAAGGAGAGATAAGTCACGAGTCTTATAGGTCTCCCTTTATATGTGAGGGCACGTTTATCCCTTGCTGCTTTCAGTATTTTCTCTTTATCCTTGTATTTTGCCAGTTTGACTATGATATGTCATGCAGAAGATCGATTCAAGTTACGTCTGAAGGGAGTTCTCTGTGCCTCTTGGATTTCAATGCCTTTTTCCTTCCCCAGTTCAGGGAAGTTCTCAGCTATAATTTCTTCAAGTACCCCTTCAGCACCTTTCCCTCTCTCTTCCTCCTCTGGATACCAATTATGCGTATATTATTTCTTTTTAGTGTATCACTTAGTTCTCTAATTTTCCCCTCATACTCCTGGATTTTTTTATCTCTCTTTTTCTCAGCTTCCTCTTTTTCCACAACTTTATCTTCTAGTTCACCTATTCTCTCCTCTGCCTCTTCAATCCGAGCTGTCGTCGTTTCCATTTTGTTTTGCATTTCGTTTAAAGCGCTTTTCAGCTCCTCGTGACTGTTCCTTAGTCCCTTGATCTCTGTGGCAAGAGATTCTCTGCTGTCCTGTATACTGTTTTCAAGCCCAGCAATTAATTTTATGACTATTATTCTAAATTCGCTTTCTGTTATATTATTTAAATCCTTTTTGATCAGTTCATTAGCTGTTGTTATTTCCTGGAGATTCTTCTGAGGGGAATTCTTCCGTTTGGTCATTTTGGATAGTCCCTGGAGTGGTGCGGACCTGCAGGGCACTTCCCCTGTGCTGTGATGTATAACTGGAGTTGGTGGGCGGAGCCACAGTCCGACCTGATGTCTGCCCCCAGCCCACTGCTGGGGCCACAGTCAGACTGGTGTGTGCCTTCTCTTCCCCTCTCCTAGGGGCGGGATTCACTGTGGGGTGGCGTGGCCCGTCTGGGCTACTTGCACACTGCCAGGCTTGTGGTGCTGGGGATCTGGTGTATTAGCTGGGGTGGGTAGGCAAGGTGCACGGGGGCAGGAGGGGCAGGCTTAGCTCGCTTCTCCTTAGGTGATCCACTTCAGGAGGGGCCCTGTGGCAGCGGGAGGGAGTCAGATCCGCTGCCGGAGGTTTGGCTCCGCAGAAGCACAGAGTTGGGTGTTTGCGCGGAGCGAGCAAGTTCCCTGGCAGGAACTGGTTCTCTTTGGGATTTTGGCTGGGGGATGGGCGGGGGAGATGGCGCTGGCGAGGGCCTTTGTTCACCGCCAAGCTGAGCTCTGTCATCCGGGGGCTCAGCAGCTCTCCCTCCCTTTGTCCTCCAGCCTTCCCGCTTTCTGAGCAGAGCTGTTAACTTATGACCTCCCAGACGCTAAGTCGCGCTTGCTTTCGGAACACAGTCCGTCCGGCCCCTCTGCTTTTGCCAGCCAGACTCGGGAGCTCTGCTTGGCCGGCGAGCCGCCCCTCTGCCCCGGCTCCCTCCCGCCAGTCCGTGGAGCGCGCACCGCCTCTCCGCCCTTCCTACCCTCTTCCGTGGGCCTCTTGTCTGCGCTTGGCCCCGGAGACTCCCTTCTGCTAATCCTCTGGCGGTTTTCTGGGTTATTTAGGCAGGTGTAGGTGGAATCTAAGTGATCAGCAGGACGCGCGGTGAGCCCAGCGTCCTCCTACGCCGCCATCTTCTGTCTCTATTCTTCTTTTTAAATATTGCTTTGGCTCTTCAGGATATTTTGTGGTTTATTCAAATTTTACAAATTTTATTTGTTCTAGATTTGTGAAAAAATGCCTTTAGTGTTTTTATAAGAAATGCATTGAATCTGTAGCTGGATAGTATGGTTATTTCAACAAATTAATTCTTCTGGTCCGTGAACATGAAATATCTTTCCATTTATTTGTGTCATCTTCAGTTTCTTTCATCATTGTCACAGTTTTCAGAGTATAGTTCCTTCACTTCATTAAATTCATTTTTAGGTATTTTATTTTGATACAATTATAAATGGGCTTGTTTCTTAATTTCTCTTTGCCTTATATATTTAGGTGCTTCTAGGTTTGGGTGCATAAATATTTATGAATGTTATATCCTCTTCTTGGATTGACTCCTTTCTCATTATGTACCGCTCTTTTTGTTGTTGTTGTTGTTATACTCTTTTAAAGTCTATTTTGTCTGATATGAATATTGCTACTCTTTCTTTTCATTTCCATTTGCATGGAATATCTTTTCCTTCCTTCCACTTTCAGTCTGTGTGTGTCTTTAAGTATAAAGTGAGCTACTTCTAGGCAGCATATAGATAGGTCTTGTTTTTTATTGATTCACCTGCCCTATGTCTTTTGATTGGAAGATTAGTCTATTTACATTTAAAGTAGTGATAGGTATAACTATATGTATTTTAAATGAAGCTTAGGCCAAAAGTGATCTGGGATGAGAACAGAGGTTGGCAGTGGGGGTGTGAGGGTGGAGTCTCAGTTACTGAGAGCCCTTCTGTTATGTATGAGCACATTGTAGAGTTACATGTACCTCAAAAATTTACCAAGACACCTAAGATGCTATGAGAAGATTCCTGGGAAATACTGTTCCTTAGCATTTTCTCCAGTCTTGAAGAGTGAGCAGGAATTTTCATGATGAAAGTTTGGAAAGCAGCTTGTATAGAAGATACCAAGCTGAGGGAATTGAAACCATTAACGACACAAAAATGTGTCAATGTAAAACAGAAGTTTCAGCCTGGCATAAGGTGAGTCTGTAAATGTATTGGCTAAATCCAACTTGCAAGAAGTATGTACCCCTATTAAGGAGTTATGGCACTGAGTGAAGAGAGCCTAAGATGTTTGCTGGAATGTCAGAGGCTGGGGAGTTGTCAAGGGAAGACAGTAGAGAATTATAATTAGTAAAAGGTCATGATCCAAGTTAATTTTAGAAAATAACTATAGTGGGGATTTTCTCTTAGTACTAATTCATGTTTTTACACACATTTTCCTCTTTTTTCTTCCCCTATTCATGTGGATCAAGGCAGCTTCCTTCCCTTATGGAAGGTTTGGAACATGGTTTCCTGGCTTTTGTTTTCAAAATCTTAAATCTGCTCAGAGAACAGGTTATGTCTCTTGGAAAATGAGAAATAAAAATAGATGAAAGACACATGATAGATAGATTGATTTCCCATGCTAAAATGAAGTTTTTCTTCCAGTTTGGGGAATTAGAATGAGGCTGATGATTTGGGAGCGATGCAGAAGAAATGAAACATATGTTTTATCTGTGATGTTGATGATGAAGGCTGCATGTGTGCTAGGAGGGGATATGTGAGAACTCTGGGTTTTTTGTGCTCAATTTTTCTGTGAACCTAAAATTGCTCTAAAAATCAAGTATTAATTTTAAAAAAGTATTTATACTTTTTTGGACAAATAATAAACCACCCATTCTCCTTCCTTCCTATTACAGTTTAAGGAAATCAATTTATTTTCCCTTTAGAAAAAAATCAAATGCAGGACTTTCAGTTTCCTTATTCTTGGGTATTTGGGGGTATATAAAGATGATTTTGGAACCATTACATACATCCACCAGGCTTTTCAGAGGTAGCGAACCCATACAGAATGCTGTATTTTCCATTGTGAAAAATAAACAATTTTTACTGGAAGAACCATTTTAGCCATATAAGCAGTTTATTTGGAAAAAGAACAATCAAGCCAGGATGGTTTTTAAGTTTGCTCCGGAGTTACTATCCTGGGTTAAATTTCTAGCTCTACCAATCATCAGACACAGATTCTTGGGCAAGTCTTTGTTACAATCTATTTTTTTTAATTTTCTTCATTTCTAAAATAGAGCTAATAGGAATACATATCCTTCATTGATTTATTTGCAGATTAAAGTGAGAAAATGTATGTAAAGCATGTAATATAATTCCTGGCATCAGAAACTCCTCAATAAAATATATTTTTGTGATGGAGAATATTGTCCAGTCACCAAATAACTGTCTTGGAAAAAAATTCAATCATTTATTGAACAAGAAATTAACTGAGTTTTGAAAATCCCAACTTATGGCTCTATCCATAATTTGTCCAGGGAAATGGAGCCTGAACAGAAAGCAGCTATATGAAATAGCTGGTCATATGAAACAGAATGTGAAGTTTGGGACTGCTGAAGCAGCTGGAATTTGCATATCAGGGTACCAGAAGTAAGAGAGCTTAGTAGAGAAGGAACCGCAGAAATCTACATAGATGTCCTCTTGACTTAGAATCTGTGCATGCATATGGTCAAACTCAGAGAAGCCTAGTAAGAAGCAGCTACTTTGGGAATGTGAGCTGAGTATAAATACCAGAAAATACACAGTGCTGGGAGACAGTCCACTTCAACAACCAGAACAGTCATAATTTAGGAGTAGCACTGCTCCAGCCCTAGCATAAGGGATACTCTGGAACACTTTAACAATCTTAAAACCAAGCCTCAGGAGAAACATGTGCAGCTGCCAGTAAATTAATTCTCTGCCAGAGTAAAGCCCAACATTCTTTATAGGAAGATAGATTCAGAATCTAAACAAAAGCAGTCCATTGCCCAGCATAAAATTTAGTAATTACTAGGCACATGAAAAATGTGACCAAAATAGGAGGAAGGAAGCAATAGAAAGACTCACAGATGATAGACATGTTGGAATTAACAAAGACTTCAGGCAGCTATTATAAATATAGTCAAAAGTTTAAGAACAAAGTTGAATATATGAGTAAACAGGTGGAAGAAACTCAGCAAGTAAATGAGAGAGGAAACAAATGGAAACTGTAGAACTAAAAAATGCCTGAAATTTTTTTAATTGGGAGAATTGGGCTCTAAACGCAGTTTGTATACTGCAAAAGACAGGTAAATAAAAACTATGCAGACTGAAACAGTGACAGAAAAAAGGCTGACAAAAAAAGTGAAAAGAGCTTCAGTGACCAGTTGAGTATTATAAAGTCATCCAACATATGAAGAAGAGAGAGCTGGGCAGGGAAGAAATATGTTAGAAGAAATAATAGTCAAAGAAGTGTTCAAATTTGATGGAGGATAACCCACAGAGAACATTGTCTATTACCAAATAACTAACGTCTCCAAGGACACTTATAATCATCTCCTCAGCAAGAGGTGAACATCTAAAAACTTAGTTTTGAAACTCCCAACTTCCCATTCTGGCCATGATGGAGGAATGAACCACAAGCAGGACAAACAAAGTAAACCACATCTGGGCATATTATAGCACAATTGCTTTAAACCAAATTAAAAATAAAATCTCAAAACATCCATAAGAAAAAGATATACTGCATGCTGGAAAGAAACAATAGAATATCCACTGGATTCTCAGAAATAATATAAGCCAGAAATAATGTAAACCAAAAAACAATGGAATGACAGGTTTTTAAAATTTTTTTAATTAATTTATTTTTAATTTACATCCAAGTTAGTTAACATATAGTGCAACCATGATTATTCCTTAATGTCCCTTACCCATTTAGCCCATCCCCCCCCACAACCCCTCCAGCAACCCTCTGTTCTCTAAATTTGAGTCCCTTATGTTTTGTCCCCCTCACTGTTTTTATATTATTTTTGCTTCCCTTCCCTTCTGTTCATCTGTTTTGTATCTTGAATTTCTCATATGAGTGTAGTCATATGATATTTGTCTTTCTCTAATTTCGCTTAGCATAATCCTGTAGTTCCATTCACATAGTTGCAAATGGCAACATTTCATTCTGTTTGATTGCTGAGTAAAAAAACAAAAAACAAAACAAAACAAAAAAAGAACAAAAAACCACACACATACAAAAAGCACACCACATCTTTATCCATTCATCTGTTGATGGACATTTGGGCTCTTTCCATACTTTGGCTATTGTCAATAAGATTGTCATAAACTTTGGAGTGCATATGCCCCTTCAAAACAGCACACCTGTATCCCTTGGATAAACACCTAGTAGTGCAATTGCTTGGTGGTAGGGTAGTTCTATTTTTAATTTTTTGAGGAACCTCCACACTGTTTTCCAGAGTGGCTGCACCAGTTTTCATTCCCACCAGCAGTGCAAAAGAGATCCTCTTTCTCTGCATCCTCCCCAACATCTGTTGTTGCCTGAGTTGTTAATGTTAATCTTTCTGACAGTTGTGTGGTGGTATCTCGTGCTTTTTATTTGTATTTGTATTTGATTTGTATTTCCCTGATGATGATGTCATCTGCAAAGAGTAAAAGTTTGACCTCCTCCTGGCCGATTTGGATGTCTTTTATTTCTTTATGTTGTTTGATTGCTGAGGCTAAGACTTCCAATACTGTGTTGAATAACAGTGGTAAGAATGGACATCATGTTCATGACATGTCATGTTCCTGATCTGAGGGGGAAAGTTCTCAGTTCTTCTCCATTGAGGATGATATTAGTGGTGGGTCTTTCATATATGGCTTTTGTGATCTTGAGGTATGATCCTTCTATCCCTACTTTCTTGAGGATTTTTATCAAGAAAGGATGCTGTATTTTGTCAAGTGCTTTCTCTGCATCTATTGAGAGGATCATGTGGTTCTTATCCTTTCTTTTATTGTTGTGATGTATCACATTGATTTGCAGATATTGAACCAGCCCTGCATCCCAGGTATAAATCCTATTTGGTCATGGTGAATAATTCTTTTAATATATTGTTGGATCTGGTTGGCTAGTATCTTGTTGAGGATTTTTGCATCCATGTTCATCAGAGTAATTGGTCTGTAGCTCTCCTTTTTAGTGGGGTCTTTGTCTGGTTTTGGAATCGAGGTAATGCTGGCTTCATAGAATGAGTTTGAAAGTTTTCATTCCATTTCTATTTTTTGGAACAGCTTTAAAGGAATAGGTGTTAACTCTTCTTTAAATGTTTGGTAGAATTCCCCTGGAAAGCCATCCAGCCCCGGACTCTTGTTTTTTGGGAGATTTTTTGATTACTAATTCGATTTCTTTACTGGTTATGGGTCTGTTCAAATTTTCTATTTCTTACTGTTTCAGTTTTGGTAGTGTATATTTTTCTAGGAATTTGTCCATTTCTTCCAGATTTCCCATTTTATTGGCATACAATTGCTCATAATATTCTCTTATTATTGTTTTTATTTCTGCTGTGTTGGTTGTGATCTCTCCTCTTTCATTCTTGATTTTATTTATTTGGGTCCTTTCCCTTCTTCTTTTTGATCAAACTGGGTAGGGGGTTATCAATTTTGTTAATTCTTTCAAAGAACCAGCTCTGGGTTTCATTGAACTGTTCTACAGTGGTCAATTTTGTCTTCTAAATCTATCTGTTTTTTGGTTTCGATAGCATTGATTTCTGCTCTAATCTTTATTATTTCCTGTTTTCTGCTGGTTTGGGGTTTTTTTTTAATTTTTTTTTTTAATTTTTTTTTTTTATTTATTTTTGAGACAGAGAGAGACAGAGCACAAATGGGGGAGGGGCAGAGAGAGAGGGAGACACAGAATCGGAAGCAGGCTCCAGGCTCTGAGCCAGCATCAGCACAGAGCCCGACGCGGGGCTCGAACTCACGGACCGTGAGATCATGACCTGAGCTGAAGTCAGACGCTTAACTGACTGAGCCACCCAGGCGCCCCATGGTTTGGGGTTCTATTTGCTGTTCTTTCCCCAGATCTTTAAGGTATAAGGTTAGGTTGTGTATCTGAGCCCTTTCTTCCTTCTTTAGGAAGACCTGGATTGCTATATACTTCTCTCTTATGACTGCCTTTGCTGCATCCCAGAGGTTTTGGGCTGTGGTGTTATCATTTTCATTGGCTTCCATGTACTTTTTAATTTCCTCTTTAATTTCTTGGTTAGCCCATTAATTCTTTAGTGAGATTTTCTTTAGTCTCCAAGTGTTTATCTTTCCAAATTTTTTCTTGTGGTTGACTTCAAGTTTCATAGCATTGTGGTCTGAAAATATGCACAGTATGATCTCAATCTTTTGTACTTGTTGAAGGCTGATTTGTGTCCCAGTATGTGATCTATTCTGGAGAATGTTCTATGTACACTGGAGAAGAATGTATTCTGCTGCTTTAGGATGAAATGTTCTGAATATGTCTGTTTTTTAAATTTTTTTTAATGTTAATTTACTTTTGAGACAGAGCACAAGCAAGGGAGGGGCAGAGAGAGAGGGAGACACAGAATCCAAAACAGGCTCCAGGCTCTGAGCTGTCAGCACAGAGCCTGATGCGGGGCTTGAACCCACAAGCCGTGAGATCATGACCTGAGCTTAAGTCGGACGCTCAACTGACTGAGCCAGCCAGGCACCCCCTGAATATATCTGTTAAGTGCATCCAGTTCCAGTGTGTCATTCAAAGCTATTGTTTCCTTGTTAATTTTCTATTTAGATCTATCCATTGTTATAAGTGGGGTGTTGAAGTCCCCTACTATTATGGTATTATTATCAATGAGTTTATGTTTGTGATTAACTGATTTACGTATTTGGGTTCTTTCACGTTTGGAGCATAAATGCTTACAATTATTAGGTCTCTTGGTGGATAGACCCCTTACGTATGATATAATGCCCTTCTTTATCTCTTTTTACAGTATTTATTTTAAAATCTATATTGCCTGATATAAGTATGGCTATTCGTCTTTCTGTTGGCGATCATTAGCATGATAGATAGTTCTCCATCCCCTTATTTTCAATCTGAAGGTGTCTTTAGGTCTAAAATGGGTCTCTTGTAAACAGCATATAAATGGATCTTGTTTTCTTATCCATTCTGTTACCCCGTGTCTTTTGATTGGAACATTTAGTCCATTGACGTTTACAGCAAGTACTGAAAGATATGAATTTATTGCCATTATGTCTCCTGTAGAGTTGGGGTTTCTGGTGGTGTTCCCTGGTCCTTGCTAGTCTTTGTTGCTTTTGATCTTTTTGTGTTTTTGTTTTGTTTTTTTCATCTTTTCTCCCCTCAGAGATTCCCCCTTAAAATTTTTTGCAGAGCTGCTTTAATGGTCACGAACTCCTTTAATTTTTGTTTGGGAAACTTATCTCCTTCTAGTTTTAATGACAGCCTTGCTGGATAAAGAATTCTTGGCTGCATATTTTTCCAATTCAGCACATTAAATATATCCTGCCACTCCTTTCTGGCCTGCCAGGTTTCTGTGGATTGGTCTGCTGTGAACCTGATCTTTCTTCTCTTGTAGGTTAAGGACTTTTTTCCTCTGGCTGCTTTCATAATTCTTTCCTTGCCTGAGTATTTTTTGAATTTGACTATGATATGCCTTGTTGATGGTCAGTTTTTGTTGACCTAATGGGAGTTCTCTGTGCTTCTGGGATTTTGATGTCTGTGTCTTTCCCTAGGTTAGGAAAATTTTCTGCTATGATTTGCTCATGTAAACCTTATACCCCTTTATCTCTCTCTTCGTCTTCTGGGACCCCTATGATTCTGATGTTATTCCTTTTTAATGAGTCACTGAGCTCTTTAATTCTCATTTTGTGCTCTTTTGCCATAGTCTCCCTCTTTTTTTCTGCTTCATTATTCTCTATAAGTTTGTCCTCTATATCACTGATTTGTTGCTCCACTTCTGCTGTGGCATCCATTTGAGATTGCAGCTCAGCTATAGCGTTTTTTAATTTCATCCTGACTAGCTTTTAGTTCTTCTTCTCCACAGAAAGGGATTCTAATCTATTTTCAACCCCAGCTATTATTCTTATTATCGTGATTCTAAATTCTGGTTCAAACATCTTGCTTGTATCTTTGTTGATTAAGTCCCTCACTGTCATTTCTTCCTGTTATTTCTTTTGGGGTGAATTCCTTCATTTCATCATTTTGAAGGAAGGAAAGGAATTAATAAAGTAAAAAAAAATAAAAATTAAAAAATTAAGAACAATGCAAAAAAATAAAATAAAGGATGGTAGGTCCTAGGTGTGTTTGGTCTGGTTGTTGAAAGAAGCTTGATAGATTAGAGGAAAAGGGAAAGATAAGAAAAGGAAAAAAAAAAAGGAAAACATTTGAAATTTTGAAAAAATGGATACAATAAAATAGAATAAAATGAAATGATGGAAGTAAAATAGAATTTTTAAAAATTACAAAAAAGTAAAAATAGAGTAGAAAAATTTAAAGGAAAATCTTTTTAATAAAAATGGATAATGAAAATAAATGTTCTTTCTGTATTCAAGAATAAGACAAGAAAAAGAAAAAAAAATGAATAGATGGACCAGCAAACAGATTGAAATATGATTGAAATTACATCAGTTTCCCCTAGAAGTCAAACTGTGAAGTACTTTATAGTCCATAAACTGTGTAGGCAGAGAGACTTGTGGTGTTCCTCAAGAGCACGGTTGGCCCAGTTGGACGGGGCTTAGTGTAACAACTCTGTTCTCCACTAGATTGTGCTGCTTAGCTTACTGGGGTGGATTGGTGTGGCACTTGTAGGCATGTATGCACATGTGTGGGAGGGGTGAAAATGGCATCACCCAGCTACCCAGTCTCTAGTAACAGAACCCTGGGCTCTCCCTAACCTGCAATCAAGCACCCCTCCTTTGTCTCTGACTTCCGTCCATTCTCTGCTTCTACACTGTCTGTGACCAAGATGTCAGTCTGCTAGGCAGCTCCTCCCTCCAGAGTTTTATCTCAGATGTGGCTGTTTACCAACCCCTCACATCTGAGGGACTGCAGCTTTGACCCATTCTGACCCTCTGGGGAAGGGTCTTGCTGAGCAATGGCCAAGTGCTGGCCACCCCCAGGAACGTTTACAAGACCATGCTGCTACTGATTCCCAGAGACTGCAGCTGGGCACCAGCCCACCCCAGAAAAACTTCACACGGTGGTGTAACAGCAGCAGTTCAGGGATTATGGCAAATCACAACACACGTCTGGTGCCCAGCTTCCCCCTTAACATCCTTGCTCCAACACCAGTGAATGTGGCAGTTCTACGGAATCCACTGGGACCTTTGCCTGTGGGGTGGTTGCACTGCCTCTACCAAATGTCCTCCCAGCGGGGGAACCGCCTCTGTTTGTCTGATCTTGGGGATTTGCCCTTCCCACCAGAGCACTGCCAGGTGGCAAGCTGCCGAGTTTCAGACTCTTGCACTCCCCTGTTTATAGAGTCTTAATGGAATTTAAATCCTCTCCTTTCTCCTTTCTCCCTTTCTTGTTTCAGTCCCTCATAGCTGTTTCTACTTTTCCTTTTTCTCTCTAGCTGCTTTGGAGGGGAGGTGCTTTTCCCATATTCACCCCCCATCTTCATCCTCTGTCTGTAAGCAGAAACAGCTCCCTGCCCTCTGTGCCTTCTCTCTCCTCCAGTTCACCTCTCCACGTGACTTAACTGCCAAGTTCTGTGGTTCAGGTTGTGCAGATTGTTGTGTTAATCGTCTAATCAGTTTTCTAGGTATGCAAGATGATTTAGTGTTGGTCTGGATGCATTTCAGGGATGAGGGATGCAAAAAAAATTTCCATGCTATTCTGCCATCTTGGCCCTCTCAGTTTTTGTTTTTGTTTTTGTTTTAATTTTTATAACCTCTTATTTATTTACCTAGAATTCTAAATTTAAAAATATTATATTTCTTAACCCTTTGAACAATTGTATGAGTGAGACACAACATGCTAGACTGTATTAGCCCCATTTTGCAGGCAAGAATGGAAATATTACTCCTGTGTTTAGTATAAAACAGATCTGGGATAGAAACCCTGTGCTTCCATACTCACAACTGCTTATTTCTGTTGAGATTAAGAGTCAGTCACTTAACCAACGGGGCCACCCAGGTGCCCCCAAGATCACTGTTTTAAATAGAGTCACAAATATTAGAATATTGAATAATAAAACAAAATGTAATTTGAGTTTCCAAATTAATTTATCCTATCCTTTTAATACATATTACTTTGCTAATAAGTGTAATTTTTTATTTATAAAGCAGAAGTACCAAGTGGAAATATACTCTCCTCATCTGTCTGAGGAGATGTACCCCAGATGTACATTTTCTCTTTAATCTTTTCCAAATCAGTTTTTCTCTCCACCTCATCAAAATGTGTCTGTCAGTCAAGGTTAAAGAAAAACAGCATAGATCTATATTTAGATGAGAGACTTAAAAGAGGTACTTGCAATAACCTATTATAATTACTATTGTTACAAGTGGTTTTGTTGGATTATAGAGGGTGACCTTCTTGAAGTGTTTTTCAAACATGAATCAAATTCAAAACATGTTTTCTCCCAACTTGTATATCTTAACTCCCTTAAATACATGAGCATTTTAAGTGCAATATGAAGCCTTTCATGTTTATATTCAAATGCATATTTTCTCCTAAGCTTTCCCCCTTAAGGAAGTAATGGTAAAAAGATCAAAGTTCTAGTAAGATTATTTAATTCAGAGTTGTAACTTGGTCAGATCTCATTTTAAAACAGATTTTTCCCTAGAGGTTTATTTACGTTCTCCTGCCTCTCTATTCTATATTGTCCTTCAAGATTATATTAATCTATCAAAGAAAGAGTATATTAATCTATCAATATTGCAGATTTTTAAGTAAAGAACTTTAATAGACTTTGATGAAAATATATCAGGTTTAATAATTTAAGAGTGTACCTAAAATATGTTCCACATATAGAACGGAAGGTTTTTGCCTTAGCAAAATATTTCAAGTAGCCATATTCTCCATTTTGTCTCACCTAGAAATGGAAGAGCAATAAGTTGTCTATAATTGATAGTCTCGGCATCATCCTTGCTCTATTACCATCTGGTTTTGACCAATGGGAGGCAGCATATCAGGACATCAAATGGTGAGAGGAGAGGTCAGGGTATTAATCTGTCCCTCTCCCCGCCCCATGTCTTGCTGTTATTGCCAAAACCTACCAGGCAGCCCCTGGTCAGAGAGCCTCAGACAGTTTAATCTCTTCCCAGGTTCGGCAACACTATTCCCTCCTGTGGACCCTTCAAGTCCATGAGTGGTAACAATTTCTCACTGTTGCAAAAACGTGACTACCTCACCATCTCTGTATTTTACCCATGTCCCTACCTCTGTAAAAAAATCTTTTCATTAAGGGGCACCTGGGCGACTCAGTCAGTTAAGCATTTGACTCTTGATTTCGGCTCAGGTCATGATCTCATGGTTTGTGGGAGCAAGCCCCACGTCAGGCTGCATGCTGACAGTGCAGAGCCTGTTTGGGATTTTCTCTCTCCCTATCTCTGCTCCTCCCTCTCTGCCCCTCCCCTGCATGCTCTTATTCTCTCAAAATAAATAAATAAACTTTAAAAAAATCTTTTCATTATTTTCAGTTACATCTTTTTAAGGGTGCCATCTGTTTCCTCCTTGACCACAGACTGACAAAGTATGGTAGTAGGCATAATCCCAGGAAAGATTTGAGGGGTGCATCACAATGCCTCTATGATGTCTTTTTAAAAAATTCCTTATTTCATGTAGCTGTAAGAAAAACATTGCTAAGGATCCTACCCAAGACCTGACTGTATAGGCTGCAGAGTTGTAAAAACAGTTATATAAGCAATTTTATCAAATGATACTAGGTTAGGGCCTTGGCTGGGAAGAAGTGGAACTCTGAAACAGAATGGGAACATTTGGGCAGAAACAGACCATACCGAGAACTCAGAAACCCGATCTCTCTGAATCTTCCTTACCAACTGAAGCAGATTTTCACTGTCTTTATGGAAACAGACCTCCCCTGCATGAAATAATTCAAAGAATTTAATGATAGCTTTTTCTTTCAAGAAGGGGTACTGATTCTCTTCAGGGTCCTCCTACCACCTGCTTTGCTTCCAGATCCATAGTAGAAACCAGTGTAGTCCAGGTAGAGAAGATCTTCTCCCAGAGGAGATAGCACAGACACTAAAGAAATCATAGGGTCTTTTGTAGGAAATTTGTAGGGTCTACTAATTTGTGGTGGCAATTCCCGAGACCTTGCATAGAAATGGATTCCTAGGGTTTTAGAACAAGGAGAACGAAATATACATTGGATTGAACCAAATTTATCAATATGGATGCACACATCTGAGATTTGGAATTTAATGTGTTGCTTCAAGCATTTGGCAATGATGCCTGTAGTTTTATGTTTTTAAATTAAACCTTGACTCAATGGCTATAGATAATATGGCTGAGATGCCAGAATTTCTCTGACACACTTTAGAGAAAGGAGTGTAAGACTTAAAGATATGAGAATATTGGAAGGTACCTATTATGTTCAATCTGCTCACCACTCTCTAATGATATTGTCCAGAAGGTTTAGGAGACCCTTCTGCACCAAGACCTTCATTAGTGAAGGTAGCACTAGCATATTTGAAGAGCAGGAGGTCTGGTTTGCCACTAGGACTGGAAGATATCAAATGCCTGGCACACGAGGCAACTATGTAACCTGATCTTCCTGTCATGAACTGATGTTATCTGCTCCAGAAAACATAAAGTTGGATTTGTAGAACATTGTCCTCTTATTACATGGAAATGGTATATGAGACCAGGTGTACATAAAGAACAAAGAAATTCCATAAGCAGGTGGCTCAGGATCTCAGTAGGCTCTGGTAACAAAACACTCTCCCTTGGAGCCTTCAGACCTAAGAATGACAATGATGTCCCACTATTGCTAGTCCCTGGATACCTCACCATCCTTTTGGGATCCTTAGCCCTGCTTGTACCTTTGTAGGTAATTTCTTTACTACATTCTCTTTAGTTAAATTCTTTTGAGTGAGTATATCTGCTACTTGCTGGGACTCTGATAGAGTCACTGCACAAAATACATACATAAGCATGAGCATGTGAGTTCTCATGCACAGTCACACACACACACACACACACACACACACACACACACAGTATTCCCCTTATCCAAGATTATTTATGCCACAGGAAGGAAAGGAGCTGGATGAGTTGAGAGAAATAATGTGCTCTTGTGGGAAGGAGATGATCTCTGGAATTACATATTCTAAAATCTAACACCCAGAGTCATTATCTGACTTTGGGTAAATTCCTTTCCTGTTTATACCTCAACTTATTAATCTGTAATGAAGAAAATAATAGTATCTCATTAAGTCATTGAGCTGATTAAACAATGTGTAATAATATATAAGGCACCTAGAATACTGTGTATGTAATAAATTTTATTTCATTACCTGTAGAAGAACAGTAGAGGATCATTTACCCAGGGATCTAAACACTGGAAACATTCAAACTATGGAATCTTTGTCAAAGCATTTGCTTTATGATCACTCATTTTTAAAAAAAAATTACAGCAGTCTAATAACTGAAGAAGTTGCTATGGCACATCTCTCATGGTAATGGTGAATTTCTACCAGCCTGCAAAGGGCCATCCAGTATTACAATCCATGCTATCCTCACAGTATGGTGGAAATCACAGTGGATGAAGTCAGTGATATCTTGGTTACCTGGCTATAAAGCATGACATATGAGAGAGTTTATAAAGAATATGTTTGTTCTTTTACATGTTTTACCAAGTCATTTTTTGATCATTCTTCTTGTAGTTAAAATATGAAAATTGTGGCAATAACTAATTGGGAAGAGGTGGGTCCTTGACACTCCAGATAAACAAGTTTCTACCTCGTGTGCTTTGCAATTGGCTGGCTGCTGATAAAATCTATACTCACTTTGAAGTATGTAGAGGATTATTTACCCCCTAAAGAACCACAAAGGCCCAATAAGATAATTACATTTTTATTTAATTTAGTTTAGCTCTTGCCTGACACTACAAAAGGGGAAAATAAAATAAAGCCAAGGGAAAAGTTAGTGTATTTAAAAATCGAAGTCATAAATTACTCTGCACTTACTGACATTGGGCCCTAAGTATTTCTCTAAACTTTCTGATAGCTGAAAAGAGAGAGAAGCATTAGTGGTTACAGGATTCACAAAGTGGATAGGTTTAAAATAAATCAGTTGTGCAGGAGGCATAGCGTTTCCCGTTAATGAAAACTGAGAGCAATTTGTCTATGAATCAACATAAGGTGGACTACAGGAAATTTTATCTTTCACAGCATTCCTTACAATAATTATGAGAGTGAGTTTCATCTCATGTAATTATTGCATGTAACTTTCCTATATACATTCAGTAAGTTATTCTATGAAGGTCAAATGATATAGTCGGTGTTCATAGGGTATGTGTGGTCTTGTTTGGTAGTAGAACAAAATTAGAACACCTAGAAAAAAGTAATGTAATACATATCCACCCTTAAGAATTAGCAAAGAATTCAAGTTAGTATTCTTTTTAAAAAAATTTTATTTATTTTGTGAGAGACAGGCAGACAAAGAAGGGGAGAGAGAATCCCAAGCAGGCTCTGTGTGGTCAGCACAGAGCCCAACGCTGGGCTCAACCTCACAAACTGTGAGATCACAACCTGAGCAGCAGTCAAGTCAGACACTCAACCAACGTGCCCAAGTGCGCTACCCAGGTGCCCCTCAAGTTAGTATTCTTATGATCTAATTTAATAACCTAGAGGGCTAGAGATTTGATGTTGCTGAACTAAGCCATATGCTTTGATTATCAATTAAATGGTGGCAAATAGATTTTCCAGCATCTCTGAATGTTAAGCCCAAACCAAGGCATGTGGTTGACTAACTGCCATCCTGCCTTCATAAGAGATCAACTGAGGATTTATAAGAAAGAGACAAATTCAACACAACAAATCTTTCTATTTGAATTTCCATTCAATTTCCATTTGAATTTCTACAAATATCCTATTGCTCTTTCCCTTTATTTCTAACTTACACCTTTTAAGAAGCTTTTTGAGTAGAGGCTGAACTGACACAGTAGGCTTCCAGAGTATGCATGTTTCCTTTCTTCTTTATTCTGACATTAATTAATCATGCATTATAAGCCAAACACTGTGTTGAGTAGTGGGAATACAATGATGAGGAAGACATAATTAGTGCCCCAAAAAACCTGGTTAGACAGACAGACATGTAAATAGCTATTCCATTATAGTCTATGATACTACACCAGCCAACAAAAGAACACTTTTCTTGCAAAAGAAATTCAGAGGAAACTTCATAGAAAAGATGACTAAGATGAATTTTGAAAGATAGGTGAGAGTTTGCTGAGTGAAGAGGTAGAGGGAGTACAGAGTACAGAAAATAACCCATGGAAAAGCACAAAGTGAGAACACAGTTCTTCAAATACAGAACATATCCTGTGGAAAGGCACAAAATTGAGGAATGCATGGCCGGAGCTCCTGGGTGACTCAGTCAGTTAAGCGTCTGACTTCAGCTCCGGTCATGATCTCGCAGTTCGTTAGTTCAAGCCACGCACTGGGCTCTGTGCTGACAGCTCAGAGCCTAGAGCCTGCTTCAGATTCTGTGTCTCCCTCTCTGTCTGCCTCTTGCCTGCTCATGCTCTGTCAAAAATAAACAAACATTAAATTTTTTTTTTAATTTAAAAAAAGAATGCATGGTAAATTTGGGCAATAGCAGGTAATTCAGCAAAGAAGATATATAAGGACAGGTAAGGAAAGACTAAGGACTGAGCGTTGCCTCCAGCCAACAGCCAGCAAGGAACTAAGACCTTCAGAGCAACAACCTGTGAGGGGCTGAATGCTACCACACAAGCACACGAGTGAGATTGGAAGTAGATCCTTCCCCAGTTCAGACTTGATGTGACTGCTGCATACCTTTGTCATGATGTGTGAGACCCCCAACCTAAAGCAGAGGACTCAGCTCAGGCAAGCCCAGGTTCCTGACCAACAGAAACTATAAGATAATATTTTTGTTGTGAGCCTGTACATTTGGGGTGATTTGTTATTCGGCAATAGATAATATTAGAGGTTTTAAATTTCTGCTTCTAAAGTCTAAAGGCACCTTCAAATAATAAAACATCCCATGTTCTGAAATATTTTCTGTAGTGGCAACAAAATAAATACATGTTTAGGATGGTCAAGGACAGAGTAGGAAATGGAAGAGAAATTTAAAGTAGGGGTGCCTGGGTGGCTCAGTCAGTTAAGCATCCGACTTTGGCTCAGGTCACAATCTCGTGGTCTGTGAGTTCAAGCCCCATGTCAGGCTCTGTGCTGACAGCTCAGAGCCTGGAGCCTGCTTCAATTCTGTGTCTCCCTCTCTCTCTGCCCCTCCCCAGCTCATGCTCTGTCTCTCTTTCTCTCAAAAAATAAATAGACATTAAAAGAGTTAAAGGAAAAGTGGGTGGTACAAATCGGTAATCTCACCTTTGTGGGAACCAATTTAGGATGTAAAATAACGCATAGGAGCAAAAGAGTAAAGGAGAAAAATAGGATGGTTTTGAACAAAAGAAATGTAGGCATGATGAGACCAAACCCTCCCTAGCATTAAGCTAGGTACTTAATGCTTTTTGAAGGAAGGGCTGAATGAGTAATGCTTACCACATACCAGGTGAGACTTCACAATGCATGCAGCAATAGTAAATTGTGATGTAGAAGCAAGTCAATGCTCAAGATAGCATAGTGTCTTTCTGTTGGAATAGAGCATTGGATCAAGTTCTTTAGTGCCTTCGTTCTACTAAACCACAAGATCTTTTAGTGCAACAGTAACAATACATCAATTCTTTCAATTTTAATAGAATATATAGGGCATTTAGTATATCTTCACATTGCATACAGTGATGATTCCTTTCTATCTCTTATTTCTTAGTCTGAATAATATTGGTAATATTTCTTGTTTTTATTTCCTTTTATTCCAGTTTTATTGAGAAATAATTCACATATATCACTGTATATGTTTAAGGTGTACAGCATGATGGTTTGATTTACAGTTATTGTGAAATGATTACCACAGTAGGTTTAGTTAACAACTATCATATCATATAGATGCAACAAAAAGAAAAAAAAATTATCCATATGATGAGAACTCTTGGAATCTACTCTCTTAACAACTTTCCTGTATGTCATACGGTAGTGTTAGCTGTAGCCATCATGTTGTATATCACATCCCTAGTATTTATTTATCTCATAACTGGAAGGAAAAACTTTTGACCTTTTGACCACATTCCTCCAGTTCACCCTCCTCTTGCCTCTTGGCTCTGGTAACCACACATCTAATCTCTTTTTCTGTGTTTGCTATTTTGTTCTGTTTTTGAGATTCCACAAAAGCAAGATCATGTAGCATTTGTTTTTCTCTGACTTATTTCACTTAGTGTAATGTCTTCAAGGTGCATCTGTATAATTGCAGATGGTAGAGTTTCGTTGTTTTTTATGGCTGAATAGCATTTCATTGTATATATATGCCACAGCTTCTTCATCCATTTATCAAGGTAATGTTCTTAAAAATGTTAAATACAGAGGTGAAGAGTTCAAGGGAGCCAAATTAGACTTGAATCAAGAACTCCTTGATTTAGTCCTCCATGCTGTCTATACTTTTACAAGGAAAAGGGCAGAATATTGGACTGAAATCTTGGCTTCATTATATTTTCACTACTTAAAGGGACCCTTTTAGTCTCCCTTTTTGAGTATTACATATCTTTATGATTCATGTTATAGTTTGTGACACTGGGTATAGGAAAAATTGCCTACTAGCAATAGAGCTAATGCTCCTGGAAAGAAAATAGCCACTCTTTGGTTCTTTTTTAAGGTTATATGATTCACTGTTGTGCTTCTGCCAGAAAAAGGAAGCCAGTTCATATCTGGCTTTAAGAAAATTAAGTTTTAGGAGGGAAGATGGCGGCGTAGGAGGACCCTGGGCTCACCTCGTCCTGCTGATCGCTTAGATTCCACCCACATCTGCCTAAATAACCCAGAAACCCACCGGAAGACTAGCAGAATGGACTCTCTGGAGCCAAGCATAGACAAGAGGCCCACGGAAGAGGATAGAAAGGGCAGAGAGGTGGTGCATGCTACACAGACTGGCGGGAGGGAGCCGGGGTGGTGGAGGGGCAGCCCGCCCGGCAAGGCAGAGCCCCCAAAGTCTGGCTTGCAAAAGTGGAGGCACTGGACTATGTGAGTTCTGACAGCCAGCAGGACTCAACATCTGTAATTTTAAAAGTCAACAGCTCTGCTCTTGGAGAGCAGGGGGGGCAAGAGGGATACCAGGAGGGAGAGTTGTTGAGTCCCTGAAGGACAGAGCTCGGTGGGGGAACAAAGGCGCTGGCAAGAGCCATTTCCTCTCCCATCCCCCAGTAGAAATTCCAAAGGGAACCAGCTCCCATCACCAATCTTGCTTGTACTGCGCAAACGCCCAATGCTGTGCTTCTGTGGATCCATCCCTCTGACAGGCCTCCCTCCCTGTGCTGTGGGGCCCCTCCCACAGGGGACCACCCACGGCAAAGCTAGCTAAGCTTGCCCTTCCCACCCCTGGGCACCTTGTGGATCCACCCCTCTAATATGCCTTTGGCCAAATCCCATCAAAGCAGCACCACAAGCCTGGCAGTGTGCAAGTAGCACAGACAGGGGCCACACCACTCCACAGTGAGTCCTGCCCCTGGGAGACAGGAAGATAAGGTACACACCAGTCTGACTGTGGCCCCAGCGGTGGGCTGGGGGCAGACATCGGGGCTGACTGTGGCCTTGCCCACCAGCACAAGTTTCTCCAGACAGCACATGGGAAGTGCCCTGCAGTGTGGAGCTACGGCAGGGACTAGTCAAAATAACAAAATGGAAGAATTCTCCTCAAAAGAAACTCCAGGAAGTAGCGACAGCTAACGAATTGATCAAAGCGAATTTAAGCAATATAACAGAATAAGAATTTAGAATAATAGTCATAAAATTAATCGCTGGGCTTGAAAAAAGCATAGAGGACAGCAGAGAATCTATTGGTACAGAGATCAAGGGACTAAAAAATAGTCATGAGGAATTAAAAAATGCTATAAATGAGCTGCAAAATAAAATGGAGGCGGCCATAGCACAGATTGAAGAGTCAGAGGAGAGAATACGTGAATTAGAAGATAAAATTATGGAAAAAGAGGAAGCTGAGAAAAACAGAGATAAAAAAAATCCAGAAGTATGAGGGGAGAATTAGAGAACTAAGTGATACTATGAAACACAATTAAATACGCATATTTGGGATTCCAGAGGAGGAGGAGATAGAGAAAGGTGCCGAAGGTGTACTTGAACAAATCATAGCTGAGAACTTCCCTGATCTGGGGAAGGAAACAGGCATTGAAATCCAGCAGGCACAGAGAACTCCCTTCAGATATACCTTGAATCAATCTTCTGTATGACATCATAGTGAAACTGGCAAAATACAAGGATAAAGAGAGAATTCTGAAAGCAGCTAGGGATAAACGGGCTGTAACATACAAAGGTAGACACATAAGGGTAGTAGCAGACCTATCTACTGAAACTTGGCAGGCCAGAAAGGAATAAAAGGAAATCTTCAAGGTGACAAACAGAAAAAATATGCAGCCAAGAATCCTTTATCCAGCAAGTCTGTCATTCAGAATTGAAGGAGAAATAAACGTCTTCCCAAACAAAAACTGAAGGAATTCATCACCACTAAACCAGCCCTACAAGAGATCCTAAGGGAGATTCTGTGAGTGAAATGTTGCAAGGACCACAAAGGACCAGAGACACCACTACAAGCATGAAACCTACAGGTATCACAATGACTCTAAACCCATATCTTTCAATAATAACACTGAATGTAAAAGGACTAAATGCTCCAACCAAAAGACATAGGGTATCAGAATTGATAAAAAAAAAAACAAAAACAAAAAAACAAGACCCATCTATTTGCTGTCTACAAGAGACTCATTTTAGACCTGAGGACACCTTCAGATTGAAAGTGAGGGGAAGGAGAACTATCTATCATGCTACTGGAAGTCAAAAGAAAGCTGGAGTAGCCAGAGTTATATCAGACAAACTAGACTTTAAGTTAAAGGCTGTAACAAGAGGTGAAGAAGGGCACTATGTAATAATTACAGGGTCTATCCATCAGGAAGACCTAACAATTATAAATGTCTTTGCGCCGAATATGGGAGCCCCCAAACATATAAAACAATCACAAACATAAGCAACCTTATTGATAACAATGTGGTAATTGCAGGAGACTTTAATACTCCACTTACAACAATGTATAGAACATCTAGACAGAAAATAAATAAAGAAACAAGGGCCCTGAATAATACATTGGATCAGATGGACTTGACAGATATACTTAGAACTCTGTATCCCAAAGCAACAGAATATACTTTCTTCTCGAGTGCACATGGAACCTTCTCCAAGATAGATCACATACTGGGACACAAAACAGCCCTTCATAAGTGTACAAGAATTGAGATCATACCATGCATACTTTCAGACCACAAGGCTATGAAACTTGAAATCAACCACAGGAAAAAGTCTGGAAAACCTCCAAAAGCATGGAGGTTAAAGAACACCCTACTAAAGAATGAATGGGTCAACCAAGCAATTAGAGAAGAAACTTAAAAATATATGGAAACAAATGAAAATGAAAATACAACAATCCAAATGTTTTGGGATGCAACGAAGGCAGTCCTGAGAGGAAAATACATTGCAATCCAGGCCTATCTCAAGAAACAAGAAAAATCCCAAATACAAAATCTAACAGCACACCTAAAGGAAACAGAAGCAGAACAGCAAAGACACCCCAAACCCAGCAGAAGAAGAGAAATAATAAAGATCAGAGCAAAAATAAACAATATAAAATCTAAAAAAAACTGTAGAGCAGATCAATGAAACCAAGAGTTGGTTTTTTGAAAAAATAAACAAAATTGATAAACCTCTAGCCAGGCTTCTCAAAAAGAAAAGGGAGATGACCCAAATAGATAAAATCATGAATGAAAATGGAATTATGACAACCAATCCCTCAGAGATACAAGCAATTATCAGGGAATACTATGAAAAATTATATGCCAACAAACTGGACAACCTGGAAGAAATGGACAAATTCCTAAGCACCCACACACTACCAATACTCAAAAGGGAAGAAGTAGAAAATTTGAACAGACCCATAACCAGTGAAGAAATTGAATCAGTTATCAAAAAATCTCCCAACGAATAAGAGTCCTGGACCAGATGGCTTCCCTGGGGAATTCTACCAGATTTTAAAGCAGAGTTAATACCTACCCTTCTCAAGCTGTTTCAAAAAATAGAAAGGGAAGGAAAACTCCAGACTCATTCTATGAAGCCAGCATTACTTTGATTCCCAAACCAGACAGAGACCCAGCAAAAAAAGAGAACTACAGACCAATATCCCTGATGAATATGGATGCAAAAATTCTCAACAAGATACTAGCAAATCAAATTCAACAGCACATAAAAGAATTATTCACCATGATCAAGTGGGATTCATTCCTGGGATGCAGGGCTGGTTCAACATTCGCAAATCAATCAACGTGATACATCACATTAATAAAAGAAAAGATAACCATATGATCCTGTCAATTGATGCAGAAAAAGCATTTGACAAAATTCAGCATCCTTACTTAATAAAAACCCTCAAGAAAGTCAGGATAGAAAGAACATACATAAACATCATAAAAGCCATTTATGAAAAGCCCACAGCTAATATCCTCCTCGATGGGGAAAAAGTGGGAGCTTTCCCCTTAAGATCAGGAACATGACAGGGATGTCCACTCTCACCACTGTTGTTTAACACAGTGTTGGAAGTCCTAGCATCAGCAGTCAGACAACAAAAGGAAATCAAAGGCATCAAAATTGGCAAAGATGAAGTCAAGCTTTCGCTTTTTGCAGATGACATGATACTATACATGGAAAACCCGATACACTCCATCAAAAGTCTGCTAGAACTGATACATGAATTCAGCAATGTCGCAGAATACAAAATTAATGTCCAGAAATCAGCTGTATTCTTATACACTAATAATGAAGCAACAGAAAGACAAATAAACTTATTCCATTCACAATTGCACCAAGAATCATAAAATACCTAGGAATAAACCTAACCAAAGATATAAAAGACCTGTATGCTGAAAACTATAGAAATCCTATGAAGGAAGTTGAAGAAGATACAAAGAAATGGAAAAACATTCTGTGCTCATGGATTGGAAGAATAAATATTGTTAAAGTGTCAATACTACCCAAAGCTATCTACACATTCAATGCCATCTCAATCAAAATTGCACCAGTATTCTTCTTGAAGCTAGAACAAGCAGTCCTAAAATTTGTATGGAACCACAAAAGACCCCGAATAGCCCAAGTAATATTGAAGAAGAAGACCAAAGTGGGAGGCATCACAATCCCAGACTTTAGCCTCTACTACAAAGCTGTAATCATCAAGACAGCATGGTATTGGCACAAAAACAGACACATAGACCAATGGAATAGAATAGAAACCCCACAATTAGACCCACAGAAGTATGGCCAACTAATCTTTGACAAAGCAGGAAAGAATATCCAATGGAAAAGAGACAGTCTCTTTAACAAATGGTGCTGGGAGAACTGGACAGCAACATGCAGAAGGTTGAAACTAGACCACTTTCTTACACCATACACAAAATAAACTCAAGGACCTGAATGTGAGCCAGGAAACCATCAAAACCCTAGAGGAGAAAGCAGGCAAAGACCTCTCTGACCTCAGCCGCAGCAATTTCTTACTTGACACATCCCCAAAGGCAAGGGAATTAAAAGCAAAAATGAGGGGCGCCTGGGTGGCTCAGTCGGTTAAGTGTCCGACTTCGGCTCAGGTCACGATCTCGCTGTCCGTGAGTTCGAGCCCCACGTCAGGCATCTGGGCTGATGGCTCAGAGCCTGGAGCCTGTTTCCGATTCTGTGTCTCCCTCTCTCTCTGCCCCTCCCCCGTTCATGCTCTGTCTCTCTCTGTCTCAAAAATAAATAAAAACGTTAAAAAAAAAATTAAAAAAAAAAAAGCAAAAATGAACTATTGGGACCTCATGAAGATAAAAAGCTCTGCACAGCAAAGGAAACCATCAACAAAACTAAAAGGCAACTGACGGAATGGGAAAAGATATTTGCAAATGACATATCAAAGGACTAGTATCCAAAATCTGTAAAGAACTCACCAAACTCCACACCTGAAAAACAAATAATCCAGTGAAAAATGGGCAGAAGACATGAATAGACACTTCTCTAAAGAAGACATTCAGTAGGCCGACAGGCATATGAAAAGATGCTCACCATCACTCCTCATCAGGGAAATACAAATCAAAACCACACTCAGATATCACCTCACGCCGGTCAGAGTAGCTAAAATGGACAAATCAGGAAACTATAGATGCTGGCGAGGACGTGGAGAAACGGGAAGCCTCTTGCACTGTTGGTGGGAATGCAAACTGGTGCAGTGGCTCTGGAAAACAGTGTGGAGGTTCCTCAAAAAGTTCAAAATAGACCTACCCTATGACCCAGCAGTAGCACTGCTAGGAATTTACCCGAGGGATACAGGAGTGCTGATGCATAGGGCCATTGTACCCCAATGTTTATAGAAGCACTCTCAACAATAGCCAAATTATGGAAAGAGCCTAAATGTCCATCAACTGATGAATGAATAAAGAAATTGTGGTTTATATACACAATGGAATTCTATGTGGCAATGAGAAAGAATGAAATATGGCCTTTTGTAGCAACGTGGATGGAACTGGAGAGTGTTATGCCAAGTTAAATAAGTCATACAGAGAAAGACAGATACCATATGTTTTCATTCTTATGTGGATCCTAAGAAACCTAACAGAAGTCCATGAGGAAGGGGAAGGAAAAAAAAAAAAGAGTTTAGAGAGGGAGAGATTCAAAGCATAAGAGAGTGTTAAAAAGTGAGAATAAACTGAGGGTTGTTGTGGGGTGGAAGAGAGGGGAGAGTGTGTGATGTGCGTTGAGGAGGGCACCTGTTGGGATGAGCACTGGGTGTTGTATGAAAACCAATTAGACAATAAATTTCATATTTCAAAAAATAAGCATATGTTAAAAAAAAATTAAGTTTTGAAATTTAAAGCAGTTTTGCAAGTTATTAATCTGAGTATATAAAAACTAAATTTAGAGCACCTGGGTGGCTCAGTTAGTTGAGCATCAGACTTTGGCTCAGGTCATGATCTCACGGTTTGTGAGTTCAAGACCCATGTCAGGCTCTATTCTGACAGTTTGGAGCCTGCTTCATATTCTGTGTCTCCCTCTCTCTCTCTCTGTCCCTCCCCTGCTTGCGCTCTGTCTCTCTTTCTCTCAAAAATAATGTAACCATTACATAAAATTAAAAAACTAAATTTAAATCCTTTCTTGACCTGTATTCTAATCTGTTACAGTGATCCCAGTGGACTTTCCAGCCAGTTCGGATGGTCTGTGTCAAGTCACTGTCATCATCAGTATCTTCCCCGACATCCTACTTCTCTATTTTCTTGTGTGGAACTGTTGCATTTGAGGTGTTTTGGGTTTTGTTTTTTGTTTGTTTGTTTTTGATGTATCCTTTCACCTTCTCTAATCATTCTCCATGTTCTACAGATTATTCCTTATCCATGTCCCTTTTCATTATTCCTTCAACATTACCATGGTTACTCTCTACCATTACCTTAAGCCTAGGCCTTACTATGTACTAGATGCATTATTAGGTCTGTGCAGCTCAACCCCCATCTCCCAGAAACTGACCTGCTTCTTTTGTCTGCATTAGGGCACATCCGTGTTAAACAATTTGATCCTTTTCCACTGGGCTCAGGTGCTTGGTCTAGACTAGGCCAATAAATCTTTTCCCTGTGGCTGACAAAAAGTAAGTTTCTATGGTGGCAGAAAATATAAGTTTGGGCTATGCCCCCACAGAGAGAGCCCCTGTCTTCAAGAGGGAGAGACAGAATCAAATTCACAGGAGAGACAAAAGTCAGAGACAGAAGTCTGGGCGTGGCCACCTTCCTGCTTAACATAGTTGCTTAGGCCTGCTGCATTCCAGTCCTTTGACTTTCTTCTAGTGAATTCCTTTTTAAATTTCTTTAGTAATTTAAATAGCCTAACTAAACATTGTGGGAGTCCCTTAATTATTCTCCCTGCTTCCTGTCTCTCCCTGTTCTTAATGTGCAGTTCCACTCGAGAGATTGGTTGGGGGGGGGGGGGGGGGGAATAGTTACATTTTTCAAAGGTAAAGCTAACGACAGTATAAGAAATAGTTTGAAACGTTATTAGTGGCAAACAAGGGATTGCATCTCTGTAATGCAAGAACTGCCCACATTTCTGTCTGAGCTTGATGCATTCACCTATGCTCTGAATTCCACTCTTCAGCTTCTCAGGGACCACAACAACGAGCAACATTGCCACCTGCTGGGAGTTAGAGAATTTACAGAGCTGGGTTATCTATTGAAATATTCTTGAACTCCAGGGTTTGAAACTACCTTAAAGAATCCTTTGTTTGTTTGTTTGTTTGTTTTAAGAAATTTAAACATAAATTCCAGTTGTATTTAATAATAATTCTTATCTTCTAGGTCACAGTGCTATTCAGTTATGACCCTCAGATCTGAACTCTGGAAGGATGCAGATTAGGAATTGCTGTTCTTGTTGAGTAATTTACATTTTTATTCTAGTTGGTGCCATTAAATTAAGCAACTTACAGCCTTGGTATATGTTTATTGCAGTAGAAGGAGGTTAAAAAGATACATGTGGTTCTCCAGACTGGGAGGAGAAGTATATGTAGTTAAATTAAAAGGTATCTAGTCAGAAAGATTTGTCACTTCTGTTTTTGGTAAGGATTGGTCTTTAATAAATTGAGAGTGGATAATCTAAGGTTGATAAGTAGCAAAATGGTATTTGCATAAACTTCTTCAGTGCTTCATTTCCCTTAATAAAAGGCAAAAAGAAGAAAGGAAGATATATAAGTAATTTATATATATGTAAGATATATAAGAAAGGAAGACATATAAGTAATTTATGATAACTTGAAAACTATAAAACATTAAAAAGACATACATTAAATGAGAAAATTATAAATCACTATAATTGTAACTATGGAAAATATGCATACTTACAGAGTGGTGGCCAGGATATCAAGCTATGTATCCACTGATGGGACTCTTCATGTCAAGTCATGGTAGGGTGAAATTCTGGAGCTAGTAAATGCTTGCATTTTCTCTGTGGTACTCCTATTCTGTATCTGATTATGAACAACATGAATGTAGTTTTGGCCAACCTGTGAGGCATTCTGTCCCACTTTCTTTTTTTTTTAAGTTTATTTATTTTGAGAGAGAGAGCGAGAAAGAAAGCATGCAAGTGGGGGAAGGGCACTGTCAATACAGAGCCTGATGCAGTGCTTGAACTCATGAACCATGAGATCATGACCTGAACCGAAATCAAGAGTCAGATGCTCAGCAGACTGAGCCACCTAGGTGCCCCATGTCCCACTTTCTTGAATACAGCCTTTCCTTGGCCTCTGACCTTATGTGGGTCAGACTTCAATTTGCCATAATCCCTCAGAATTGCTTCAATCCCTTTACTCCTTTCCTTAATATTTGAAAAGTCAGGAAGGTACAGTCTAGTCTCAGAAAGAAAATTTTGACATTGCCTTTCAAGTACACAGTTTCTAGGAGACAGTGAAAACAGTTCTTTACTCTGCCCCTCACAACAGTTACCAACCCATAGGGAATCCAATTCTCATGGACGTAAGAAGGTCCTTTCTCTCAGCTGCCTCTTTTCTGTCCTTTTCTTTCTCCTCTTCTCACCTTTTATAACCTCCATTATTTTATCACCTCCGTTCTTATCCCTTGGGGTCATTTGATTCCTTCAAGCTTTCCCTTTAGTGAAGCTGAAGCCAAGGTAAGTGGAGAGAGTAATTCATATTCTTCAAGTCCTGTGTAGGGCAGGAAGAAGGACAAATGATACTTTGAGGTCCATCCTTGGAGTGAAACATTTAAGGGCAAAACTTTCTTTTACTAATATTGTCACCATTTTAAAGCATAGCAAAGTTTATCCTTTCTCTACCTATGTAAACTCCTTACCCTAGCTTTATATCGACTTGTGGAGGGGCAAAATGGGGTAGAGAAACAACCACCCCAGGAAGGAGATGAGAGAACTTTGAAGTTCTGTTTGAGGTGGACGTGGATATGGACCCAACAATATCCCAGTCAGGCTTCCTGCACCCTCCCTTCTGTTAATTTCCTTCTTTCCCATGGGGGACTTCCAGGAAATCTGCCACACTTAAAATTTATAAAGGATAGCTTGTGTTACAGAACAGAATGGTAATGGTCTCTTTCATGTCAGTTACAAAGTAAAGTTTTTGACCAAACACTGCATTTATATTCAGTTCCTTAAAATAATAGTTATAATCTGTGCCAAAAAGGGAAAGCCAGGATTTATGCTTTGTGTGTCTCACCATGAGATCTATATAGTCTGTAGATATTTCTCCTGCTCTGATTTCTTCCATCTGTTATATCTGTTTATATATCTGCAATATGTATTGCAGTGCAAGCACAGAGGGAAACCATTCATGAACTTAAGCAAGATTAATTTTGATGACAAGACAAATGTTGATAGAAAGCCAATGAGAGTGAAACTCAAGAGATGTTATATTCTGACTGGCCTTGGAATGGGCAGTTGACCAAAAAGCAAAAATATCCTTACATATTTTATGATAACTTATTGTCTTGAGCAGTTCCCATCTGTAAGTTGGTGATAACTATATGCTCCAGTTACTCAACTGTTGGGCCTATTTATGTGTTGACAGAGGAAGCAGAGAAGTCTGTGTAACTGATGTAAGAATTCAACTCATTATATAAAATGGGATTGGAGTTTGTTTAGTGCTTTGTTTCCAATATTAGACCTACAACTGGGACCCAAGAATGGCCCAGTTACGATTATATTATATTAGCTATTATATTACCACAGGAGTTTTCAGTGCTGGTTGCACTTTAGAATTATGTTGGACTTCAAAAACTACCAGTGTCAAAGCCCAAACTTAGACCAGTTCTTAAGTCAGAATCTCTGGTATGGAGCCTAAGTAAAGACTTTTTTTTTTTTTTTTTTTTTTTAACTAGTCAGGTGATGTGCAACCAGGGCTGAGAACCAGTAGACAGCTTACAATGAAATAGAAGCAGATCTACATCCTTACCTCATTGTCATTACACTCATTCACAATAGCCAGATCTGCAAATTGTACTTGAATAATCAATGTCTCAAACTGAAAATTTGACCAATAATTTTAGTCCTTGATGTAGAAATTTACCAAATGGTTTCTAGCAGCTTCATGAAACATTGGTATAACTACCGTTTGTTCTCAAGGAATAGTTTATTCACTGTGGCATTTTCTTCATTACCCATGTTGGCAAAGGCTAAATATTTTATTTATTTTAACTGACTCTATTGTGTATTTTTTCCATATCAAATTAATAATTTATAGTCTAAAAGTTAACTTTATCTAAATAATATAAAAGCCTATGGAGTACACATAAAAATATCATGAGAGCACAATTAAAGAACACATTTTTTTCAGTTATTAAGTAAAGGAAAGATTACCCAGTGTTTCTGGTAAGAAATCTAAAATACTACCCACTTCAAATTATGTTCACATAGTCTCTGATTATACACTGCTACATACATGTTAGTGAGAATATAGATTAAGCTACTATAATTAGGAGATCCCCAAATACAGTGGATTAAATAAGATTGAACTTTATTTCTTTCTCGTGAAACAACTAAGATGAGGGTACCTTTTGTTACAAAGAGGCTATTTCAACAGCTGCCAGTTTCCAGTCAGTGGGAAGAGAGGAAAGGAAGGAGGCAAAGCACACCACTTCTGTTAATGTTCTGTTGGCCACAATTCAGCCACATGTGCGTGCCTAGCTGCAAGGACGCTGAGAAGGAAAATGGAGTCTTCTGAACACCTATGTACCTAATTGAAAACCAAAGATTTCTGTTACTAACACAAAGAAGAGGAGAATGGGCACTGGGATAATTCTCAATCTCTACAGTATCTACATACTACACAGAATCTAAATATAATTGGAATACATAGGAACTATATGGTTTAAAATTGTATTTAGAGAATATTTATTTTTATTATGTTTCCTATTAACATTTAAGAAATGTGAAGTTTTTATTCCTTGCTAACTGGTGCAGTCACACTGGTAAACAGTATGGAGGTTCCTCAAAAAATTAAAAATAGAACTACCCTACGACACAGCAATTGTACTACTAGGTATTATTTATCCAAAGGATACAAAAATGTTGATTTGAAGGGGCACATGCACCCCAATATTTATAGCAGCACTATAAACAATAGCCAAATTATGGAAAGAGCCCAATGATGTCCATTGATGAATGAATGGATAAAGAAGATGTGGGGTGTGTGTGTGTATATACACACACATACATATATTCAATGGAATACTACTCAGCGATCAAAAAGAATGAAATCTTGCCATTTGCAACAATGTGGATGGACCTAGAGTATGTCATGCTTAGTGAAATAAGTCAGACAGAGGAAGATAAATACCATATAATTTCACTCATACGTGGAATTTAAGAAACACAACAGATGAACATAGGGGAAGGGAAGGAAAAATAAGATAAAGGTGGAGAGGGAGGCAAACCATAAGAGACTCTTAAATACAGAGAACAAACTGGGGGTTGCTAGAAGGGAGGTGGATGGGAGGATGAACTAACTGGGTGATGGGCATTAACAAGGGCACTTGTTGGGATGAGCACTGAGTGTTATATGTAAGTGATGAATTACTGGGTTTTACTCCTGAAACCAATACTATCCTGTATGTTAGCTAACTTAATTTTTTTTTAAGTTTAAAAAATTGTATCTCTTTGAGGGAATATTGTCCAAGATGGTGGCATAGGAAGGTCCTGAAACACCTCCTCCCACAGACACACCAAATCTACAGCTACATATGAAACAAGTCCCCCTGAAAAAGACCTGAAAAGTAGCTGAAACCTCCTTCACAACAAACAATAAAAGAGCCACATTGAAATGGGTAGGAGAGGCAAAGATGCAGTCTCACCAAAAACCCCACCTCTGATCACAATTAGGAGGGATTGAACAAACCCATAGCTTTTCGCTGACAAGTGTAGGATTCATGCCCCACATCAGGCACTTCCATTCTTGGGACCTCACCAGAAAGACATGTGAGTTTGAAAAGCAATGAGGCTTATGTCCAGGAGACCCAGAGAGCTCTGAGGTACTGAGATACTGTTCATAAAGGGCTTGCATTGAAGATTCACTAGCCCTGGGCCCAGTGCAAAAGCAGCAGTTTAAAAAGCACCTATATTATATGTGAAGGAGATTCATTTGATAATGTTAAAGTGTCTACTGGATGGGCAGGGGTCTGTTAGGACTCTCTTTAGGGGCAAAGGTGCTGGTCAGTGCCATTTTTGCACCATCCTTCTTCCTTGTTGGCACTTGGGACATGCACAGTCACTGCATTTTCCTGCTACTCTGCTAAAGCCAGTGGGAGCACCCCAGCCCTATGCTCTTCCACTACCCCACTAAGTTGGCAGACACACACAGTCCACACAGAGAACAGTCCTTGATCACATGGCTCTGGTTGCCCACAGTTAGTAGAAGGAAGGAAATAATAAAGATCAGAGTGGAAATAAACCAGAGACCAAAAAGACAGTAGAGAAGATAAATGAAACTAAGAGCTAGTTCCTTGAAAAACTCACCAAGAAAAAAAAGAGAGGAGTCAAATAAAAGTTAATGACTGATACCACAGAAATACAAAAGATCACAAGAGACTACTGTGAACAATTATATACCAATAAATTGGACAACCTAGAAGAAATAGATAAATCTCTAGAAACATACAATCTTCTAAGACTGTATCATAAAGAAACAGAAGATCTGAAGAGATTGATTACTAGTAAGGAAATGGAGTCAGTAATAAAAAACCTCCCATCAGACAAAAGCCTGGGACCAGATGGCTTCACTGGTAAATTCAACTAAACATTCAAAGATGCTGTAATACCTGTCCTTCTCAAACTTCCAAATAATTGAAGAGGAGGTAATACTTCCAAACTCATTTCATGAGGCAGCATTATCCTAATACCAAAACCGGACAAGGCCATCACACGCAAAAATTACAGCCAAATATCCCTGATGAACACAGAGGCAAAAATCCTCAAAGAAACATTAGCAAACCAAATTCAACAATACATTAAAAGGATCATGTGTTATAATAAAGTGGGATTTATTCCAAAGATGCAAGGATGGTTCAACATCTACAAATCAATCAACATGATATACCACATTAACAAAATGACAGGTAAAAATCATATGATCATTCCAATAGAGTAGAAAAAGCATTTGAGAGAATTCAACATCTATTTATGGCAAAAGCCCTCAACAAAGTAGGTATAGAGGGAATGCACCACAACATAATAAAGGCCATATATGACAAGCCCACAGCTAACATCATACTCAGTGGTGAAAGCTGAAAGCTTTCCCTCTAAGATCAGGAACAAGACAAGGATGCCCACTCTTGCCACTTTTATTACACATAGTAGTGGAAGTCCTAGCCAGAGAAATGGGCAAGGAAAAAAAAGTCACCCAATTTAGGAAGAAGTAAAACTGTTACTATTTGTAGATGACATGATATTATATATGGAAAGTTCTAAAGACTCCACCAAAAAAACTATTAGAACCAATAAATGAATTCAGTAAAATTGCAGGGCACAAAATCAATATACAAAAGTCTGTTGTGTTTCTGTATACTAAAACTAGAAGAGAAATTAAGACAACAGTTTCGTTTAAAATTATATCAAAAAGAATAAAATACCTAGGACTAAATTTAATCAGGGAGGTGAAAGGCTTATACTCTGAAAACTATAAGACATTGATGAAAGAAATTGAAAAAGAGGCACCTGGGTGGCTCAGTCGGTTAAACATCCGACTTCGGCTCAGGTCATGATCTCACGGTTTGTGGGTTCAAGCCCCTTGTCAGGCTCTGTGCTGACAGCTCGGAGCCTGGAGCCTGCTTTAGAATCTGTGTCTCCTTCTGTCTCTGCCCCTCCCCCACTTGAACTCTGTCTCTATCAAAAATAAATAAATGTAAAAACAAAAATTAAAAGGAAATTGAAAAAGATACAAATAAATGGAAAGATAGTTTGCATTCATGGATTGGAAGAATTAGTGTTAAAATGTCTATAGTACCCAAAGCAGTCTACAGATTCAGTACAATCTATTTTTTTTCATTTTTTAATATTTATTTTTTAAATGGGGGTGGGCAGTGAAAGGGGGACAGAGGATCTGAAGTGGGCTCTGTGCTGACAGCAAGGAGCCTGATGCAAGGCTCAAACTCACAAACCATGGTATCATGACCCAAGCGGAAGTCGGACACTAAACCAACTGAGCCACCCAGCCACCTCAATTCAGTACAATCTTTATCAAAATACCAATGGCATTTTTCAGAAGAATAGAACAAAAAAATCCTAAAATCTGTATGGAACCATGAAAGATCCTGAATAGCCAAAGCAGTCTTGAGAAAGAAGAGCAAAGCTGGGGTTATCCTATGTCTCTCTGATTTCAAACTATATTACAAAGCTAGAGCAATCAAAACAGTATGGTATTAGCATACAAAATAGACACATGGATCAATGAAACAGAATAGAAAGACCAGAAATAAATCCAGGCACAGGTGTTCAATTAATTAATGCCAGAAAAAAATATACAATTAGGAAAGGACAGTCTGTTCAGTAAATGGTGTTGGGGAACTGGACAACCACATGCAAAAGGATGAAACTAGACTACTGTGTTACACCATACACAAAGTTAACTCAAAATGAATTAAAGATTTGAAGGTAGGACCTGAAACTATAAAACTCCTAGAAGAAAACATAGGGAGTAAGCTCCTTGACATGGGTCTTGACAATGAGTTTTTGATTCTGACTCTAAAAGCAAAGGCAACAAAAGCAAAAATAAACAAGTGGGTTCACATCAAACTAAAAAGTTTCTGCATAGCAAAGGAAACTAACAAGAAAATGAAAAAGCAACTTAACTGAATGTAATAAATTATTTGCAAATGATATATTTAGTAAGGGGTTAATATCCAAAATATATAAAGAACACTTACAACTCTGTAGCAAACAAACAAAAAATTGATTAATGGGCAGAGGATCTAGAGGTGCCTGGGTGGCCTGGGTGCCTGAAGCATCCCACTTCAGCTCAGGTCATGATCTCACAGTTAGTGGGTTTGAGCCTTGCATCAGGCTCTGTGCTGACAGCTCAGAGCCTGGAGCCTGCTTCAGATGCTGTGTCTCCCCCTCTCTCTGCCCCTCCCCCCACTCAAGCTCTGTCTCTCTCTCTCAAAAATAAATAAACATTTAAAAAATTTTTTTAAATGAGCAAAGGACCTGAACGGACATTTTTCAGATGGCTAACAGACACATGAAAAGATGCTCAACATCACTAATCATTAGGGAAATGCAAATCAAAACCACAGTGAGATATCACCTCGTATCAGTTAGAATGGCTGTGATCAATAAGGCAAGAAATTATAAGTGTCGACAAGGATATGGAAAAAAGGCAACCCTCATAAACTGCTTGTAGGAATGTAAATTGGTGCAGCCACTATGGAAAAAAGTATAGAGGTTCCTCAAAAACTTAAAAATAGAACTGCCATATGATTAATTCCTTTTCTGGGTACTTATCTGAAGAAAATGAAAATACTAATTCAAAAAGATATATGGATCCCTGTGCTCATCACATTGTTTATAATAGCATGGATATTGAAATAACATAAATCTCCATCAATGGATGAGTGGATTAAGAAGATATGGTGTATATATACAATGGAATACTACTCAGACATTAAAAAAAGAATGAAATCTTGCCATTTGCAACAACATGGATTGACCTAGAGGGTATTATATTAAATGAAGTAAGTCAGACAGAGAAAAACAAATACCATATGATTTTACTTCTATGTGGAATCTTAAAAATAAATAAATAAATAAATACGTACGTACATACCTACATAGAACAGAATGGTGGTTGCCAGAGGGGCACTGTTTTGTACAATGGGCAAAATAGGTGAAGGGGGTCAAGAAGTACAATCTTCTAGTTTTAAAATTAATAAGTCCTGTAATGTAATAAACAGCATTGTGGTGCGCATTTGAAAGTTGCCAAAAGAGTAAGTCTTAAAAGTTCTCATGGGGCATGTGGTGGCTCAGTCAGTTAAGCATCACTTCAGCTCAGGTCATGATCTCCCAGTTTGTGAGTTCAGGCCCCGCATGGAGCTCTGTGCTGACAGCTCAGAACCTGGAGCCTGTTTTGGATTCTGTCTCTCCTCTCTCTGCCCCTTCCCCACTGGTGCTCTGTCAATCACTCCCTCAAAAATAAACATTTAACAAAAAAAAATAAAAGTTTCATCACAAAAAAACAAATTGTAACTGCATGGAGACAGATGGTAACTAGACTTACTGATCATCCTACAGTGTATATAAATGTTGAACCATTATGTTCTATACCTGAAACTAATATGTTACATGTCAGTTATACTTCCATTAAAAATTGTATTTGTTGGGGCGCCTAGGTGGTTCAGTCAGTTAAGCGTCCAACTTGATTTCAGTTCAGGTAATGATCTCAGGGTTGTGAGATTGAGCCCTGTGTTGGGCTCCACACTGAGCGTGGAGCCTGCTTAAAATTCTCTCTCTCTCTCTCTCTCTCTCTCTCTCTCTCTCTTTCCCTCTCTTTCCCTCTCCCTGTACCCCTCCCCCACTGCTCATGTGCACACACTCTCTCTAAAAAAATACTTCTTGAACAAAAAGATATTTTATGATACATAATCTTCCTTCTTACATAGCTTTAGCTGCTAACCATAGCAAGTAATGCATATAACATGAATCAAGCTCTACTCCCAGCTCTTCCTCAGCACTGACTTAGATTTTTACAGAAAACAATAGTTTCACAAAACAAAATCCAGGCAGATCTTATGAATGTCAGTGTTATTTCTTTTATTTGTTTGACTGGATTCTAGCAGGTTAGTCATAAACTCTTTTAAGAATCTGATGAAAATTGTGGATCTTCTACCCACATGTATCAGCATTTCAAATAACTTTAGGGGGTTTAGGGATATAACCTCCATGAAGTTCAGTTTTAGAGTTCGTTTACTATATATAGGAGGATAGCCTCCAGTCTAGCCCATCATTGGAATTCTTATAGCTCTGATCCAAAGTAAGACACCTAGTGCAGAGTTAGAGCATAGTGTCTGCTCAATAAATGTTAGTTCCCCTGTATTTCATGAGAAATTCCCTTGGTGTTCCATACATTCCCTTTGGTATTAGTGTTATTTCTCTTATGTTCACCAACGTGGATCTCACGCACAGCCATGGAAGTTGACTTGGTCATTCCCATGGCATTAATGTTACTTACTTCCCTTTGGGTGTAGACATGGATCTTCTCCCCATCAGTAGGACATCTTTCATTCTTTTTGCTCATCCAGCATCTGAACCTCCTCTTACATATGGCACATACGTTACCACCTTACATGTCTGGTTAAAAGATAAAATTCATCTTGTGTTGTAGAAACTGAAAATGAAGATACTTTCTTTCTAGGGTCCCTTTACTAGTACATAAGCATTTAGCGTAGGATCTGACAATTTTATGCATCTACCATGGACTTTGAATTGAGAACTTCATTGTGATACAGTGAAGCAGGGCTCATGGAGAATGGTCTCTGGCAGCAGTGACAGCTGGAATCAGTAGTACCAGTATTATTAGCAGCATCTAGAGTCATTGCCATTGATATCAGCAATACAAGCCAGTGTCTAGTGCCTTGTGGCAATCAGTGGCTTCCAGGCTGAATGAGTTCTTCACATTAAGCCATGCTTGCTAAAGAGCTCAGTATAAGCTTCCTTTTTTGGACATCAGTATTGCTAGTTTCTCCAACATACCATGGCATTTCTTTTTACAAAATCTTCAATAGAAATCTTCAGTCTGAAAATACATATATATTTTATGTATATATACGTATATATATACATATAAATTTTTAATGGGAATCTTTAGGGAAAGTAAGAATGAATTCTCCACTAATGTGACTCTCAAAATAACAGGTTTAGGGAAACAAGCCATTAGAAAGTGACTTTCTCAGTCACTTTCTTAGGTTCTTTACATGCTGAGAGAAACTAGAGAATGTAGCATTTCTTTGCTCATTTTTCAAGCAGATAAGACCATATTCATATATTCATGAATGCTCACTGCTTAAAATTTTCAGTGGTTCATCATTGAACAGAAATGGAATCAGACTCTGCTATTTCTTGGATTTTGGTGTAGGATACTTAGCTTTTCTGTGTTTCATCTGCTCCTATTTGTTATATATATATATATATTTTTAAAGTGAGTAGAGAAATTATAATATCGATGTCAAAGATGTTTTTGATATGTATATCATATATGAAAACCTAGCTCTAGGCAAGTACTCACTAATGAGGCTGTTCTCCTTAATCTGGCATTCAGAGACCTTCATGTTGGATCCCAGCTCATCTTTCCAGCAATCTCTTATCTTATCACTTCCCCTTTCTCCTTCTCTCTTCCCAATGCTTTGGTAACACTAGATATTCTTGTCATACATTAACATCCCATGAACAATTTTGTACATCTACTCTTTTGTTCCCTGTGCTTGGAATGTGCTTCTCCCCTGTTTTCTTAGTCACTCCCCAAAATTTACCTCAGTTGTCCCAAAACTTCTTAAACTCTCTAAAGAGGTTAATTACTTCCTCACATGTACACCCTTGGAAATTTAATTAGAACCAGTTAATTAATCCATTGAGCTAGAGAACTCAAATACAAGTATGTGGATGGGCTTGCATCAGAACTCCTGGGATCCTTTTAAAAACAGAATTCTGGGTTTCACTTTAGACCTACTAAATTAAAATCTCAGGAGATAGGATTAGAGAATATTCTAATATTCTCAGCTTTGACATTGTAAGGGAATCGAGCTTATGGAAGGATGGGGAGGGTCAGACTGAAGGTTAGAAAATCTTTCTGATTCTCTTAATAAATTTGTAGGGGAATTCTGATGTACTCCAATGGACACATTTGAAAAGTAAAAGTGCTGATGTACAGTAGTTTCTTTCAAATAATTAAAAAATAAAAGAAATATGTTTCCCTGTAGATTCCAGAGTTTACACAAATGACAGTCTGGGATACCAGCAAGAACTAATGTTAAACCCAAACATTATGAACTTTTGGCATGGCCTTAAGCAATGTTGACAGCTTGCTTCATTTTCTTTTTTCCTTATCTCTAACAGGTATATTTAATAAAATATAAGCAACACATAAAGTAATTTTATCAAAATTCTACCTGAATTATAACTAAAATTTTCATAAAATAATTTAGGAAAATCATTTATTTTAACGGAAGAAAGGAAACTACTATTTAATGTTTTAAAGGAAGAGTTGTTTAATACAGATGTTTCCTAATAATTAATATCACTATAAAAATAAGCACACATTTCTTCTAGATATTATTGTCTTTATTACAAAACATATTTTATGTTGAGGTAACATTTCAAAAGATATTTGGCAAAAATCAATTGAATTCTATGTACACAATTTCGCTATGTGCAACATATGTAAAAGACTCAGAGAATAGTTTTCCAGCATTGCACATAGACTGACTTTAGGAAAAAAATAAAGCTAAAAGTTTTCTATCTATTCAAAGAGGGATCTCTTTCTACTATTTCCCACCCAGCCTTCCATATCATATCACCAGTTGTAAGTGAGGCAGTGTTCATGGGAATTCCGCAAAAAGCATCAAAACAAAGTTTTGTTTATCCAAAATACCTCCTGTGCTGTAATTTGAAAGTGTTTCCACAAACTAAATATTTCATCATATAGGATTCACTGTTGCTTATCCCAAGGATAAACAGAATTCTCTTGTCTTCAATGGAGAAATCTTATGCAGTGCTCCAACTCTAGTGTCCTATTTTGAAGCCCTCCCTGATTATCCAAGGCACAGTTAGTCCCATGTTCTGTGCTGCCATGTATTTTGATCATACCTCTTACAGCACTCACCACATTGCATTGTTATAATTCTTGTTTCCCTCATATGTATCCCTCTTTAGCTTTTGAACTTTATCCCTCTATAAGCTCCTCAGGAGCAAGAAACAAGCCTTAAGCTTCATTATATCCCAGCACCTAGCACAGTACCTGGTACGTAATAGAATCTCAATAACTGTTATGTTAATGAGTTAGTAACTATTTCAGTTGTGAAGCTGTACATCTTTCCTTGCTTCCAGTCTCATTGAGTGTGTTCTGGTATCATTTGACAGTATTTAAACCCCTATAAATTGGTGACACTCTAGAAACAAATATAATATCCAGCATTTCCTTTCAGAAAGAAATGGCCTCTGGTTGTCCTTCTGATAAAAACATCAATAAATTATAGTTAGAATGATTTCCCTATTCCCCAACCCCCAAGACTCCTGTATGTAAGAGCCACTTCTTAGGAAAGCTAGTGATGCTGATGCTGATGCTAATAGCCATCTTGGCAGTCATTGTCATCTTGATCCCCAATGGGTTTGTTGTGATAAGCATCAACTGTTAATTTTCTGCTTTCTATCTCAGTGTTTTTTGACTGACCATCTTCCTCACTGCTTGATTTGCTCTCAGTAGAGTTGCTGTCTTCTTTTGATTTGCTGCTGTCCTGAGAATCACTGACATCATCTTCTTCAGACTGGCTGTCCTGCTCAGACTGGCTTTCTTTACTCTCACTCTCTGCTGAGGCACTGTGAGACTGGAGGCCTTCCTGGCTAGAACTATTCTCGTCCTCAGTGGACTCTGGGCTTTCCTTGGATTCACTGTCATTGAGGCTTTCATTGGATTCACTGTCAGCTTGCTCCTCTCCTGATTCACTTTCTGAACTAGAGGGTTTGTTCAAGCTGTTCTCTTCACTGGAGTCACTATCTTCCTGATCTTCTGAGTAACTGGTGGTATTATCTGGGTTGTCACCCCTGGACTCACTCACTACATCTTCCTGAGATTCACTACTATTTTCTTGAGATGGCAGATCAACCTCTTGACTAGATTCACTGCTGGGGTCTTGTACATTTTGACTGTCTTCTTGAGACTGATTCTCCTCACTGTCTTCTAGAGATTCACTTTTGCTGTTTTCCCTGGATTGGCTGAGGCCAGCATCTTTGGAATTGGCGTTTTCTGTGGAGTCACTCTTGACATCTTCCATTATGTTGCTATCATCAAGGTCACCTATGTCATCCTCCTCAGAAATGCGGGACTTTCTAAAAATTTTCCTCCTCGGATACTCCATTGATTGGCTGTCAACTGAATCCTGAGTGCTTGCTTGCTCATCGCTCTTTCCTTTTGATTCGACACTAGCACTGCTCATTCTGAGGTTGCCTTTCTCACTCCTGATAGTGTCTGGATCATCATTCTGCATTTCCTCATCATCAAACTCAGAGCCATCCCCATGGCTACTATCCCCTTCACTGCCACCTCCAACCCAGTGTTCCTCACTCTCACTATCTTGAGCAAAGCCACCTCCCTCAGACCTGCTCTTCACCTCATTCTCATTGTCAAGGTCCCTGCTGTCACTGGTAGTATCTTGGGCACTGTCTTCCCCTCGCGGTGCACTGTCTTCCCTGGACTGTGTGATGTCAGCCGAGTCTTCATTACTTTTGAGTCTGGAGTTTCCTTCTTGTGTCTCTTCAGGTCCTGGCCCATTGTCATCATCACCAAAAGTGTCATCTCCACTGTCATCTTCATCATCATCTTTATCATCTCCTTCTTTTCCTCCATTCCTAGAGAGGCCACCAGCTGGTCTATGCACATGTTGATGATCATCAAGGCCCTCCTCTGATTCAACACTGTCACTAGGGTCTTCATTGGCCTGGAGTTTGGGGTTAACAAACATGTCAGTACTCCAGGAGCTGATACAGAGGGTATTATCTAGGCTCTTCCTACTTTCTTCTTCTTATGTCCCTCCTTCTAGCCCATGATCAGTTTTACTGCTCAATAACATCTCTACCAGAGGTTAAAGAGGAAGGAAGAGGAGTTGAAACTCAAGTCATTCCATTTTATATAGACACAGTTCACTCAATGCTGTAGAAATTTTCTCAAAAACATTTATAGAAATCACATTTATGAAACTCCAATCATATTGTAAGTCTGATCCCAGGAAGAAACTCAGAGAATTTTTTTTGTACATTAAAGAGGTGGTTTGTAATACTCATCAAATTGTTTGGTTTAAAACAGAGTTTTAAAAAATATTGGGTGATTTTTAAAAGACCCAAATATTTTTTTTTCTCAACTCAGGGGGGAAAAATGTACTAGGGCAGTATAATGAAACCTTTAGCTAAAATGATAGTAAAATATTACAGTAAGATATACATCTCACCCAAACCATATTTATACTTCACCCACACAGGCAGAGTTGCCCGTAGAAGGCTTAGCTAAAAGACTGCAACTAGTGAGACCACCAGGGAAGCTTATTCTAAGTGTGAGCTCAGAGAGATTATCCCCATAAGTCGAACAATTGTATCCTCTACACAGACAAGGAAAGACAGTGAGTCTTCATTCATTATGCTCTAGAAAAATCTGTTCTCTCTACCATACCCCATAGCAGAGCATCCTTGCCAATTTTGTTTTTTTATTTTTCCACCTGCCCCTACTGATCAATGTCTGACTTTCCATTTGGGAGTACAAAATGATGACATGTCTTCCCATTGCTAGATTTACACTGGTGTGCTGGAACTAAGCATCTTTTTAGTTCCCATAATTCACTGGCACATATTGCACACTTCTCAAACTGGGACTATTTCATTTGAGAGCTCAGAGAATATGGAGGCAATAAATCACATCTCCATAAAACGGCCCCAATTCTATGCCTGTAAATTTCTAGACTGTTGCTTTGACAAACCTTTAGTAAATAATGGTAAAAACAAACAAACAAAAAAAAAAAAACACCAAATAATTCATCCTTTAACTGGTTGAGGGTAGAGTGCAACATGGTTCAAAGCTTCAGGGAGAAACCTGGTTCCTGGAATCTCTGGAGCCCCACAGGTTTGAGTTTGGTCAAAATAATAGAAGAGCCAAAAAAGTAATGACATTTAGTCTTAGAAAAATGAAAAAAAAAAGTGTGCATGCAAGAGAAAGAAAGCCAGCTTTTTATTAAAGGGATATAATTATAAACTAAGTCAGCTTTTCTCATTCCCAGAACCACCATTGAGACTGTTTAGACAAGTCATTACTAAAGAAGCTGTTTTATTAAACTTTCTTCAGGGATTTCCTATTCTCTCCTCCAACAAGATACTTAACATGGAGGAGGTCTCTAGACCCAGCAAGTGCTTCATGTGAGCCAGAAGGCTTTCTCTGCCTGATCTGAACTACTCCAATTATAAAAGCAACATTTTAGAGTGATAAATGAACAATTACTTGTCTATCATGGTTTATGACCATTTGTGTGTGTGTGTGTGTGTGTGTGTTTATATGAGCCACAATGTCTCCATTCTGGCCCCAGTGATATATATGGAACGAACATCGGAATTCTCCCACTCATTTTTCTCTTCTTATTTTCTGGGACTATTTAGCTAGCATAACCAAAGGTTAGAAAATATTACATTTAGAATTGTTGCCAGGTAATTTAATCTAACATCATTTCCTTCAACTCCTAAGTAGTCTGAAAAGTTAAGAAAGGTCTGTTTAATTACCTGTTCCTCTGAGCTAACTTTACTTTCTTCAGATGACTCACTGCTCTCCTAAAAGGAAAAAGAAGTTGTTTATTTTTCCTGTTAGTAGTTCCCAAGGAAAGAAAAATATATGATACACATCAGTTGCTTGCGGTTTGGATTTACTGCTGTCCAAATGGCCTAAGGTGATGAGAAGAGTGTTAAAGTAAATTTACTTTATGAGATGTTTATGACCAAAAAATGAACAAGATAGTTACCAAGGGTGGTGTTGGTGTCTGAGCCAAATGACCCTGTAAAAAAAAGGAAGAAAAACAAGTTACTCCTTCACAGATGGACCATGTCTTGCAAATATTTAAAGTCATTTTAAGGGATTTTTTTTCGGTTTCTTGTCATATATTTTACATTTACATGAGGTATGACATTTTGTGGTGAAATGGCAAAAAAAAAAAAAAAAAAGTGAATGTGAGGTGACCCAATGGCCTGGAAAAGATCTTGTGGGAACGTTTTTGTGTTTCTGATACTTCACTTAGAGAAAAAATATACTTTCTTTGAAGCTGGTTGTTCATACAACCTGGATGAAATGTAACATAGGAAAGAAAAACAGCATTGAAGCTTAGAACCTAGATTGAAGTCTCAATTAGCTCCTTGGTTTTGGTTTTATCCCTGAAAACCAACTGTCTGATGTTAGTGCTGAAATTCACATATTCCAGGAAACCCCTAAGTCTTGGGTAAACTGCAATGTTTGGTCACTCTGTGAATTTGAGCAATTCCCTTCACCTGTCCAATGTCAATTTCTTATTTATAAATTAAGAATATTAGCAACAACTGTGCATACTCCACAGACTTGCTGTGAGGATGAAATTGGAAACATCTTGAGAATTTTTCAGTATGATATAAAGAAACAATGCATTTTGAGAACATCACTTTATAAAATTCAGTAGTAGATAAAACTGAATTGAGAAAGCCACTAAACACTTCTTGAATCACATAAGATCACCTCCATGAGGAAAAAAAAGAAAAAAACAACCAAAAACCTAAGTCTGAAACTTAATCAGGGCATAGTTCTGATTTATTTCACTTTTTTTAATCCTGGTGCCTTCTCATCTACACTCCCCCTTTCCCTCAAGCACAGCAAAATCCTCAAATCCCTCCTGGTTCCAAGCTGCTAAGTGATGGTTATGAGCTGCAGAGTACAGCACTGGAGCTGCTATCAACATGTCTTTAACAAGCCTCTCAGCTATGCTAGGCAGGGGTATCTCCCCAGAGGAAGGAGATATAATCACTCTAAGTCTTTGCCCTGTGACTCTGCAGGCAGACACAATGGCAGGCTCTCAGAGATAACTCTGTCAGTTATCATTTGGAATTAAGGGATGAAAGGGAGAGTCAGAGTGGCCAAAATGAAGAAATCAGGAGACTATAGATGCTGGAGAGGATGTGGAGAAACAGGAACCCTCTTGCACTGTTGGTGGGAATGCAAATTGGTGCAGCCGCTCTGGAAAGCAGTGTGGAGGTTCCTCAGAAAATTAAAAATAGACCTACCCTATGACCCAGCAATAGCACTGCTAGGAATTTATCCAAGGGATACAGGAGTACTGATGCATAGTGGCACCTGTACCCCAATGTTTATAGCGGCACTCTCAACAATAGCCAAATTATGGAAAGAGCCTAAATGTCCATCAACTGATGAATGGATAAAGAAATTGTGGTTTATATACACAATGGAATACTACGTGGCAATGAGAAAAAATGAAATATGGCCTTTTGTAGCAACATGGATGGAACTGGAGAGTGTGATGCTAAGTGAAATAAGCCATACAGAGAAAGACAGATACCATATGGTTTCACTCTTATGTGGATCCTGAGAAACATAACAGAAACCCATGGGGGAGGGGAAGGGGAAAAAAAAAAAAAAAAAAAGAGGTTAGAGTGGGAGAGAGCCAAAGCATAAGAGACTGTTAAAAACTGAGAACAAACCGAGGGTTGATGGGGGGTGGGAGGGAGGGCAGGGTGGGAGGGAGGGCAGGGTGGGTGATGGGTATTGAGGAGGGAACCTTTTGGGATGAGCGCTGGGTGTTGTATGGAAACCAATTTGACAGTAAATTTCATATATTAAAAAAAAAAAAAAAAAAAAAAAAAGATAAAAGACCAAATTAAAAGATGCTTAATAACAAAAAAAAAAAAAAAAAAGGGATGAAAGGGAGGAAGACATTGGTATTTTTCTCATGCCAAATGTTTGTGGTACTCTAGAGTGTTTGGTTGAATAAGAGGGAAGATCTGCAGTGGCTACTTTTCAATTAACTAGCAGAAAGACATCTCTGATGAAAGTTCATATAAGAAATCCTGCAATGTCTATTCTAATCTCAGGCAGGGGCAGGACCCCATCTCAAGCCTCTGACATTATCTGGCCACCACTAATAGTGTTGTGCCCAAGCTGCATCATGTGCAAAAGCCAGCAGGAAACAAGGTCATGAGCAAAACACTCTGACTTAGCATAAAATTTTAAGCATTATTTGTAGTTTCAATCTTGAGAACCTACTGGCCTTCTAGACTTGGCCCCTTCCTGAGAGGGATATAACACCCTGATAGAGAATGTGGACTCTGGAGCCAGGGTGACCTGGGTTTAAAGTCTGGCTCTAACACTTACTAACAGTGTAACCTAGACAGACTAGGTTACTCCCTGTGTCTCAGTGTTTTCATGTAAAGCACAGAACAGCCTGGCAATGGTTCTTGAGCCATTCAGAGTCAACACGCAATCAACATTTAGGTGTTATTCCAGAGACTCTGGTATCCTCTCATTCTTCTTTCTCTTCTCACTTTCTAAGACTTGACCTCTTGCCTTCCAGACATCTCCTGGTAAAACAGATCTCTCGTCCTAATCCTTTAACAGCAGTCTTTTTTTTTTTTTTTTTTTTTTTTTTTTTTGAGAGAGCATGAGCAGGGGAGGGAGGGGGAGAGAGAGAATCTTGAGCAGGCTGCATGCCCAGTGCAGAGCATGACATGGGGCTCAGTCTCTCAACAGTGAGATCATGACCTGAGCTGAAATCAAGGGTCAGACGCTTAACCAGCTGAGCCACCTGGCACTCCAAAGAGCAGCCTTGGTTCACTGTCATCCATCCCCTTCTGCTACTGCACACATCCATTATGAAAATAAAGCTAAATGGAAAAATGCCTCCTTACCAAATTATACTATTAAGTTGAAGTCGAAGCATTATATGAACTAATTTTTTTCATATGAACTAGAAATTATAGCCCTATATCTTAGATTATTAAGATATTCATTAAATCATTAGCAGTTTCAACATTTGCAGTGGAGCCAATTTGGTTATACTAATATATTAAATTAAAAATATTTTTTAATCTTATTTCTACTCACCGTCCATTCTTCAGAGCTCTCAGATTCAGTATTATGATACCTGGCTACCTGGAAAATTTAGTATACATGGTTAGCCCACAGAGAAATTTCCAAGGCAGTAGCTATGGACACTTAGGAGCAGTGATAGTCAAATTTTAGCATGAATCAGAATCACCTAGATGCCATGTTAAACCAAATATTGCCACATCCTTAGAGAGTACAGCTCAGTAGGTCTGAGGCAGGACCTGAGAATTTATATTTCTAACAAAATCCTACTTGATGCTGCTGCTGTTCAGGGGATGACACTTTGAGAACCATTGATGATGAAGAAAAACGAGAATCCTAGCTATGTGAATAAACAGCATAAGGAATAATTCAGATGATATTTTAAAGAAAACAGCTTCCTAAGAAACTACTGTTTTCATCTAGAGCCAGCCATCTGGCTTATAGCCAATGCAAATTGTGGGATCTTAGGTATAAATGATCTTTTTTCATATATCTCTGCCCTGATACTTACTGGGAGAGCACAGGACAACCCCCAAAGGAACAAAAGCAGGATGCTGGTCTTCATAGCCGGCAGTGGCAACTCTGCCTGTGATGAAGGACAGAAGATGTTTTCCTTAATGCTAAAGAAATATAGCTTTAACTTTTTGACATTTTCTTCCTATTGAAAAGCACAGCTCATCCAAATGTCCATCAACTGATGAATAGATAAATAAAAAGTACTGTATCTATACAATGGAATATTATTCACCCATAAAAAGGAATGAAGTACTGATACATGCTACAAAGCAGAGGAACCTTGAAAACATTATACTGAGTGAAAGAAGCCAGGCACAATATTGTATGATTCCTTTTGTATGAACTGTCCCAAATAGGCAAATCTATAGAGATAGAAAGGATGTGTTTGCCCAGGACTGGAGGAGAGTTTGAGAGTGATAGGTTAAGGAATGAATTTTGGAGGTGATGAAAATGTTCTAAAACTGATTTTGCTGAAGGTTGTACAGCTCTATGCAATGGCTAAAAGTTAATGACTGTACACTTCAAGTGTGTAAAGTATATATTGAATTATATCTCAGTAAACTGGTTAAAAAGAAACCTCACTTCTAAGAGACAAATTGGAAATACTTCAGTGAGAAGGTCTATAAATGCTTCTTCCCTAACACACAAAATAGGACAAATAGAGGAACAAGTAAAGAAAGAGGAATCGAGAAATTTCTGATCAATTCACTTTTATGATAATTATGCACATTATTGTGGCACAGCAACCTGGCAAATATACACCTAAACCAAAATGTACTGATACCATCAATAGGTCATCAGCATTTGTCTATATACATACACACATTGGTTCTCAGTCACATTTATAACTTTGAAATAATATTTAAACAACATAGATTGTTTTTGCCTTTTGTCTTCCTGATCTACAGAGGTTTACTATGGCAGCTTACATAGTACAGCTCCAGAAAGCTCTTAATATCTACTGTGCTACAATTGGTCATATATTACACATAGATTATACTAAATTCTTTCATTTAAATGACTAATTCAGTCATTTGCATTACTGAAGGATCTCAGGAAGATTAGAGCTTTGGGATGTACTTGTGAAGTACGCTGAGAGAAACATGCCAAATCAAACTGTATTTTCCTGAAGGGTGGCTTCATTTCACACCTCAAGAACTGGTGGTTTGGAAAACAACTTGTTCTGTATCTAAAAATAGATGTACTACATGCTAATGCAAAAGGTTTTGAAATGATCTAAAGGAAAAATAATTTGCCCAGCACTTGTTAGCCTTGTAGTTGCCCTAATAAATTAGTCAGATGGATTTCCATACATTTTGTGCAAAATCCTGCAAGTTTATTTCAGACTTCACTTTTGTTTTTAAGATACTCTGAATGATTTTAATCTCCGATCTAAGAAATAAGAATACATTGCTCACTAATGTCTGGATATGCTGAATAATGTCTGTAACATTGAGCTCTAGAAGTCATCTAATCTTATTTTTTAATTCATTCAAGAAAACAGTAGAAATCCTAAGGAAACTGAGAATGTTGCTCATTTCTACTTTCAGCTCAAATGGTCCAATAGATTCTCCCATTTTATATCATGAGCATTATCTCACTTCAACATAGTTGTTCTCCATTTGTGTTATTTTCTTTATTCTAATTCAGCATAGTTCATATTAGTCTTTGTGTTTTGATATTTTTAGTTCTTTTTCAAATCCTCTACCTAAAATTAACAGAAAACATATGAAAATGCTCAACTCCATCTAAAACAAACCTAATTCAAAAAGATATTCCTTCTGAAGGAAACTGGAATATCTTGCATCCCAAAATATGCTTTCTTGACATAAAAATTATTTTAAGCTAAAGGCCTTTGGGAAACAGCAAATGCAAGAAAGATGCTCTGATCCTCCTTTATCTTCCTGAAAGCAAGAAACTCCCATGTGAAAGTTGGCTTCACTATACCAAGAGGAAGGAAGACATTCTCATCCTGAGAGAAGAAAGGTTAAGGCTGAGAGAAATCTGTACAAACCTTGTTAAACTAATCTTGTCTTCCTAATCACTTCCCTGTAATTTACATCCCAGCCCAAAGCCCTTTGTCTTGTCAGTTCTTTACAGGTGTATTGTTCCTTTATCTAAAAGGTAGAAAAGCCTTCTGTGGTCACTCCTTCAGGTCTTCATTCTCTTATGAAGGCTCTCATGGAGATGTAAAAATGTTAATGAAACATGTTTGCTTTTCTCCAGCTAATCTGATTTATGTCAGTTTAATTCTTAAACCCAGCTGGAGACCCTACAAGAGTAGAGGAAAATTTTTCCTCCACTCTATTTCCCCTTAGTTCCCACAATCAAAGTTTTTTTGTTTTTTGTTTTGTTTTGTTTTTTTTAAGTTCATAGGTTTATTTCTTAAGGAACATTTCCCTTAAATGTGATATTCTCAAAATAACTACATGCTAATGGTTTTGGTGTCACAGGTCGAATGAAAATTAGATTGTTCACCATTTTAATTTTCAAAGTGAAATTTGAATAGGGTGATAATCTCTAATGTTCTTCTGAAAGCTAGCAATATTCCAGACTTGATAAAGGCCAATAGAGTTCTCCTCTTGTTTTTGTTTTGTTTTGTTGATTCTCTTTTATCTAAATAGGAAAAAAAAAACTTAAGGGATGCCCTAAACTAATGAATGTTGTGTATTTTTGCAAAGAAAGTATGTGTTTCCAGTGTTCAAGTTTCTTAGGGATAGAATATTACGAAACATAAGAAAGATGCAGTAACTTGCTTGTGCTTCTAGAAATACCATTTAGCACCCTGACCTAAAGCAATAATTTCCTGAACAAAAATAAAAGACAGCCTGGGGTCCTGTAAGAGCTGAAGTTGCCTCTCATAGAATATATAGTCTGCCATCAAGCATTAAAAGAAGTCAGATCTTTAACCCTAATTTAGGCTTTCAATTAGAGTTTTTTATTTTATTTTTTTAAGTTTATTTATTTATTTTGAGAGAGAAAGCACAAGTCGGGGAGGGGAAGAGAAAGAGAAGGAGAGAGAGAGAATCCCAACCAGGCTCTGCACGGTCAGCATGGAGCCTGACGTGGGGCTTGAACTCACAGACCATGAGATCATGACCTGAGCCAAAGTCAAGAGCTGGACGTTTAACTGACTGAGCCACCCAGGTGCCCCTCATTATTACTTTTTTAAAATAAAATGGAATTTGGCCAGGATATGATTATATCAGGATTTCAGAGAACCAAACAAATAAGGCAATAAAAATATCAAATCCTTCCAATTATATTTGTCTTGAGGTCAATTACAATCAATCCCACATCATATGCCTTCAACCACATTAAAATAACTCCAAGGTGCCCTAAAATTCAAATTCAAATTTGGAAGGTGTCTAAGCATTTGAGGCACATTGGTCCACATTACCATTTTGGGGTAGGTAAGTGGACTAATGCCCTTAGAAAACTGTTCACACATTTTAACCAACCAAGCACATCAAAGTAGGATAGTGCATTTGGCCCTCAGGTAAACAGAAAGTATGGTTCACTAGAAGCTATTGCTCCTAAAGAAAAGACAGGTTGCTTGAAGTACTGCTATTACACGTGGGATTTTCTAGATGTAACAGAGAATGCATTGCCTGACCACAATTCCCATTTTCTATTATGGAAGACAGACACTTCTGATATAGATGAAGTGGAATAAATGCAGTAAATAAAAATACACATGGATTGGAACATATATTTCTTAAGTCTTCTACGCTAGAAAATGTTTTTAGAAGATAGTTATACTCAACATTTTATTGCATTCTGTTTGCAAGGCATGCTAACACAAATACCTAAGTAGACAATACAAAAATATTGTAATTATCACATCCTTGGTTTATTTCAGTAGTCTTAGCATCTTCTTTCAGTTACTCAGTTCATAATGAATATTATTGGATACTATCTAGATGAATAGCATTAAATGATTTTAATTTAAAAGACTATATTTTGGAAGTCCTGCTAGTCTACTTTAGATTCTTTCATAATGTTTTGTAGGCCATGAACGTCATTATATCCATAAAACCTAAATGTAAAATTTTGTTTTGCTAATTAAAGCTAATCTTCAAAATGACTCTCCATAGGCCTCCTGAATGCAGAGGTCTAATTAGAGTAATATAGAGAACATCTGGTTCTATTGACTTAACATGTCACTTGAATATCATTATTTGCTGTGGCATAAACATCAGGCACAAAACTGGGAATCATTTTAACCCAAGGCTCAGCTCTCCCCATCTTTCTTCTGCATGGCATAACGCCTCTCAACATGTATACATGTTTAATATTTTCCAAACATAGCAGAAGTCATTTTAAAATTTTTCAAAAATGAAAATTTCTTACCCTCTTCAGTTCACAAAGACTTTTCCCCAAAAGTCTCAACAATGAGTCTGAAGTTCTCACAGAGGAAATCTGTGCCCAGTGAAGCCACTCTTGTGTTGATGTTCTGATGTTCACTTCTCTGATGGTGCAGGAATTTAAACTCTGCTTCAGCTTTTCATAGCCAATCAACCTCAGGCAGGGGGTGACTGACATCACAAGGTGTCACCGGGACTCCAATACACCCACACTTCCTCCAACTTGCAGAGGCAGATTTTCCCTAAAAAGCTCTTGTGGTTCCCAAATGACTAGACTAGTTTCCATTAAATTGAAGATCTTCCTAAAGCTTTATTTTGATTTCTAAATATATGTCATTCACATCCATGAAGGCTTATGAGCATTATAAACAATGACAATGTTTTCCACCTACTGACAGATCCCAGCAGACACATGGATGGGAAAAGGAGAGGCAAGGAGTGGGCAGAAAGTTTCCTGTTAATGTACATTTCCAGGTTGTACATGAAGAACCTTCTAAAATACTAGATTTGCCTAAATTGATGGTGTTGAGAGTATAAGCTTTTATCCTCTCCCTTCTTATCTTTTAACAACCTCTACTGCTTACCTCCTTTTCCTCCCATCTCCCTAACCCCTATATACACACAAAAGTCCAAAATTCTTGGTAATCTAATGAAGCATTACTTACAGAATTCTGTGGTGATTGGAAATGTTAAGTTACCACCCTAAGTAATTTTTGTTTTTAACCAAAAGTAATTTAAATCTAACACTTCATTATTCCCTCCAACTTCTTGCCACATTTTGGATTTAACTCTGGTGACTCTGGGGCTCCTTCGTGGCTCAGTCAGTTAAGCATCCGACTTTGAGGTCATGATCTTGCAGTTCGCAGTTCATGAGTTCGAGCCCTGCATTGGGCTCTGTGCTGACAGCTCTGAGCCTGGAGCCTTCTTTGGATTCTGTGTCTCCCTCTCCCTCTGCCCCTCCCCTGCTCGCTCTCGCTCGCTCTCTCTCTCTCTCTCTCAAAAATAAACATTAAAAAATGGTTATAAAAAATAACTCTGGTGACTCTTTGAAATCAGAATTGGATAAAAGGGAAGCCTAGATGGGTGGCATATGGAAAAATCAAGTTCCAGGAGACTCTGCCATCACTGAAAATGTAGTGAAACGGATAAAACAGTAATTGCCAGGACTCTTCAGGGGAGTACTGAAGATTGTTGGAGGGAGCTGGAAGTGAGTTGGCACCTCGCAAAGAGAATGCTTAAGTAACAATGCGATGATCACTGAACAGCTATTTAAAGAATATAGGTTACCAAAATTTAACTTCCTCAGGAGTGGAGATATTTGCTTTGTTTACTGGTGTATATCCAGGACCCTAATACCTAGGTTCCTGAGTCATAATAAATACTCAATAAAGACTTTTATGAATAACTTAATAGATTGCTTTAAAATGGGCCAATCTATTAGTTTGTGTGACTCACTCTAATTTTTTGAACATGTTGATGACTATTGGAAGTTTTCTTTAATGTTTATTTTTGAGTGAGAGAGAGAGAGAATGAGCAGGGAGGGGCAGAGAGAGAGGGGGATAGAGGATCTGAAGCAGGTTCTGCGCTGACAGCAGAGAGCCCGATGTAGGGCTCAAACTCACGAACTGCAAGAACATGACCTGAGTGAGATCATGACCTGAGCAAAGTCAGATGCTTTAACTGACTGAACCACTCAGACACCCCTGGCTGTTGGAAGTGTTAGTTGATACTCCTACCAAGCTGGTTCTAGAGAATTGGGGTATACAACTTTATCCAGAAAACAAATATCAAATATATGAATTCTCAACTTATTCATTGTGAACTCAGTGAGGTGGGAGGGGGCAGAAAATGAGGAGAAAGGAGTCTACTTTGATATAAGGTTGATTAGAAGACCAGACTTAATATGAGGAAGCTATAAATTCCCAATGTTCTGTTCTGGTTCTCAGTTACACTCCCAGGTGGTTTCATGGGTCTTGACTGAGGTCTATCATATAAGAACCTTTTAATCATATGTCAGAGTGGATCCTGGGAAGATTTTGGTAGAGGATGTTATAGGACATTGTTTTAGAATTCAAGATAACTCGCTCAAATGGTTGTCTTCTGGGAGTTCAGCTGAAACTCTTATTCTGAACACTTCAGTTCTCCTTTACATTGCCTCTTTTTGTGGCTTGGCCTTCTCACATGGTGGCTGGGGTCCAAGAGCTGCCCAAAATATCACTCTCTATATTCTATGGTCAGATCAGTCACAGGGCCATCCCAGATTCAGAAGGAGAAAAAGTCTGTGCCTTTTGGTGTGAGGATCAGAATGAATGTGCAGGGAACAGAGGAAAGGTTCAGGCCATTTTGGAGACCGGTTACAACACTACATGATAGGTTATACCCACAAACTCCAAACAAAGTGGCTGAGGACAAACTGCCAACTACCACAAGACCTACGTTATCTATGCAGGAGTAAGCAGTATATGTTCTGCCAAAGCAAGCCCTATGCAGGAGTAAGCAGAAGGAAGCATTCGTAACAATACCAAAATCAAAGCAATACAAAAAACTCCTAATTGCCCAACATTGGAAGATGCTAACAAAGTCATTATTTTTTTAACAGAAGTGTAGTTTACATACAATATTATATTAGTTTCAGGTGTACAGTATAGTAATTCAACATTTATATACATTATGAAGTGATCGCTATAATCTAGCTACCATTGGCCCCCATACAAAATTACTACGTATTATTAATTATATTCCCTATGTTATACATTGTTTCTCCATGTCCTATCTTTTATAACTGGAAGTGTGTACCTTTTAGTCCCCTTCCTCTATTTTGTCCCTGTAACCCATTCCCCCTGGTAACTTCCAGATTGTTCTCTGTATCTATGAGTCTATTTCTGTTTTGTTTGTTTTATTTTTTAGAGTCACATATAAGTGAAATAATATATTTGCCTTTCTTTGATTCTTTTCACTTAGCATAATTCCCTCTAGCTGCATCCATGTTAGGGGAAATGACAAGATTTCATTGTTTTTTATTGCTGAGTAATATTCCATTGTGTATATACATCTTCCATTGTGTATATACATCTTTATCCATTCATATATTGATGAACACTAAGGTTGCTTCCATACTTGGCTATTATAAATAATGCTGCAGTGAAATAATTGTTCATATATCTTTACATATTTTGGATATTAACCCCTTAATAAATACATTATTTGCAAATATCTCCTCCCATTCAGAGGGAAGCCTTATGTTTTATTGCTTTCCTTCTCTATGCAAAAGTTTTGTTTGTTTTTTTTTTAGTTTTATGTAGTCCCACTTGTTTACTTTTGTTTTTCTTGCCCTTGTATAAGGAGACAGAGCCAAAAAATATTGCTAAGACTGATGTCTCATACTACCTATGTTTTCTTGGATTTTTATGATTTCTAGTCTTGCATGTATTTAATCCACTTTGAGTTTATTTTTTATATGGTATAAGAAAGTTTCATTCTTTCGTATTTTAGCTGTTCTGTTGAAGATTAATTGACTGCATAAGCATGGGGTTTATTTCTAAATTCTATTCTGTTCCATTGATCTATGTGTTTGGTTTTGCGCAAGTACCATACTGTTTTAATTGCTATAACTTTGTAATATAGTTTGACATCAGAGAGACATATGATAACCCCAGCTTTGTTCTTCTTTCTCAAGATTGCTTTGGCTATTCAGGGTATTTTTTGGTTCCATACAAATTTTAAGTTATTTGTTCTAGTTCTGTGAAAAATGCCATCGATATTTTGATAGGGTTTGAATTGAATCTGTAGATTTTTTTTTTGAGCACCATGGACATTTTAACAATATTAATTATTTCATTTCATGAATATAGTGTGTCTTTCCATTTATTTGTGTCATCTTCAATTTCTTTCATAAATATTCTATAGTTTTCAAGTACAGGTCTTTCGCCCTTTTGCTTGAATTTATTCCTAGATGTTTTAATCATTTTGATGCAATTGTGAGTGGCATTGTTTTCTTAATTTCTCATCCTGATCACTATAAAATTCATTATTTTAAAACTTTATATAAAAGAAGATAATTAAACATTTTTTCTGTGTTTCTTTATGAACTATGCCACTGAGTAACAGATGAGGAAGTTTCTCTTTATAGACATGAATGAAGAAGGAAGGATATAATTAGAACACCATCACTTTGCAAACCCAAATCAAATTGCAGACTCAGTCAGCAGAACCCAGACTGGGAACATTTATAGGACAAACACCCTGATTTCATCAACAACTAAATTCAAGTAAGAGAGCGAGAGAGAGAAACCTATAGATTCAAATAGACCTAAGAGACATAGCAACCACCATGTGTAATAATGTATTAATTTTATTTGTATCCTAATTCCAAAAAACATGCTGGAAAATATGAAATTTATTAAAAAATTGGAGATGTGAACACTGACTTGAAATTTTATGATTTTAAAGAACTATTATTATTAGCATGATAATGGAACTATAGTATTTAAGCATTCTTAACTTAAAGATACTGAGATACTATGATGTCTAGAATTTGCTTCAAAATAAGTGAAAGATGATAAGTGGGTAGGGAAACAGATGAAACCAACTTTGCCATGAATTAATCACCCCTGAAGCTAAGTATGGACAATAATTGTATTATACTATTTCTCTAATTTTATATATTTTGAAATTTTCCATTCTAAAAAGTTATGGAAAAAAATTATGCCTGATACTTAACCAGGCCTCCAGCATGCATAGGGTTATCAAATGTTTTATTGTCTAGGAAATCTATTTCCTTATTTTATGTTATCAACACTAAACTCAGATTTTTTATAATTAAAGGGTAACATTATAAAAATTACAAAATTATGATTATTAGAAACATTACTTAATAATTTAAAGTAGAGGGCTCCTGGGTGGCTCAGTCAGTTGAGAATCTGACCCTTGATTTTGGCTCAGATCATGATCCTAGGTTCATGGGAGTGAGCCCACATTGGGCTCTGTGCTGAACGTAGACCCTGCTTAAGATTCTCTCTCTCTTTGCCCTCTCCCCTGCTCACACTGTGTCTCTCTTTCTCTAAAATAAAAATAAAAATAGAATTTAAAGGGCAGTCTATACAATTTAAGTGTATGAAGTGCAGATGGAATAGATCATTTTATTGTATGTGAATTATATTTATTAAAATGCAAACTCAACACAATGAGCATTCAATAAGATGTCCTGATAAGATACATAAATTAAAGATTACAATTATCGCTTCTTCCTTACTCATGTGATATTATAGTTTTGAATTTAAATGGGTGAAATAAAACACACTAAATAGTGTGGCATCTTTCTCCAGGCAATATTCTTGTGAATTAGTATCTTGTTTTCATTTTAAAACATGTAATTTAGGTAAAGTAAGGTTATTTTCTGGGGAAAAAATGAAACTTTTTTAAAATTCCAATATAGTTAACATTCAGTGTTATATTTTATCCATTACTCAGTGCTCATCATGGTAAGTGTACTATTAATCGTCTTCACCTATTTCACCTATCCCCCAACCCACTTCCCCTCTGGTACCATCAGTTTGTTCTCTATAGTTAAGAGTCTGTTTTTTGGATGGTCTCTTTTTTTCTTTGTTCATTTCTTTTGTTTCTTAAATTCCATGTATGAGTCAAATTTAATGGCATTTGTCTTTCTCTGACTGACTTATTTCAACTTAGCATTTCTTCTCTAGATCCATCCATATTATTGCAAATAACAAGATTTCATTCTTTTTTATGGCTGAGTAGTATTCCATCATGCATCTATGTGTCTGTATGTATGTGTCCATATACACCACAGCTTCTTCATCCATTCATCTATCAGTGGACACTTGGGCTTCTTCCATAATTTGACAATTATAAATAATGCTGCGGTAAACATAGGGGTGCATATATCTTTTCACATTAGTGTTTTGTTCTTTGAAACAATTAGGTTTTTTAAGTTTGCATTTGTATATTTGTCAAACATTTGCTCAGCTGTTGATTTTTGTATTTTCTTTGTGTTAGAAACTGTTCTAAGCACTGGCAACTACCTTAGATTCTACCAATAAAAAAACACATGCAAAGTATTAATACAATATAACATCACATCTTAAAGAATTAATAGGCTCTGATAGATAATACAGTTCCTTAATCTATACATATGTATTAAAAAGACTTCTAGCACCATATTTTTTTGTGTGAATTCAAAAAACACATACCCAAAACAACACAACAGAGTTTTCTAAGTTATCCTTACGTTAAAAGACATACAGCAAAATATGAGATTTCAGCTGCCTGCAGAATATGTGGAATGGAGAAGAGATAGAGTGTGAGGATTGAAGCTAAAAGGAAAAAAAATAATAAAATAATAGCCTACCATTAACTTAAAATAATTAATAACTCAGTTGTCTGCTACCTAAGGCAAAACAGCAGTGGATAAGGTAGAATATGTAAAGGAAGAAAAAAGGAAAATACTGCCTAGAATTATTACATATCATTTTCACTCACATTCCATCAATGGAATTTACTCCATTCATGATAATGAATGATATGGCCATATCTGAATGCAAAAGTGCAGAGGATGTGGTCTTGAGCTGGACAAGTGCCTCCCAGAGACAACTCTCCCCATTGTAGAAGAAAGAGCACACATGGTTAGTGGATAGCTAGATTTTCTGCTTGTCTGCTAAAAGCTTCTGAGCTTAAGAATATGTTCAAAGAGGGGCACCTGGGTGACTCAGTTGGCTGAGCATCCAACTTCAGCTCATGTCATGATCTCGTGGTCTGTGAGTTCGAGCCCCACGTCGGGTTCTGCTGACAGCTCGGAGCCTGGAGACTGCTTCAGATTCTGTGTCTCCCTCTCTCTCTGCCCCTCCCCTACTCATGCTCTGTCTCTCTCCCCGCCCCCCCCCCCCCGTCAAAAATAAATAAACATTGAAAAAAAAAAAAGAATATGTTGAAAGATATTCAGTAAAAGGAATTTGTCAACCAGAACATCCAACTCAAATAAAATTAAATAAGCTGTTATTATGGGTCCTTGCATTGGTTTACTCATTTAATTCTTACATTAACCCTATGAAATAAGCACTCTCATTATTCAAAATTACAAATGAAGAAACTGAAATTTCAAGAGGTTAGGTAGCTTGCCCAGTGTCCCATAGTCAACAAATGACAGAGCAGGGATTTTATGTACTTTTGAAGTCTTTAGTTTCCACCAGCAAGCTGTTTAAATGGTCTTCTTAATACTTTTCTCACTTGGATATTTTGAAGAGAAAGCAACTGTCTCCTTATCCCCCCTTCACCTTGTGATTAGGGAGTAGGGGTAATGCAAGTGTATTGCAACTCTCTCCAGAAAAAAATCTCTCCTTTCCTCTCCTCTCTCTCCCTTATAAGCTGGAAGTGGGTCATCTTGTTTCATAGTCTCTAGGTCTGCATTACATAGATGAGCTGCCTCTTCACATCTTTAGGATGTTAGGAAACTATTATATCAGCCCCTATTGTAATGTTCTCAGCCTTTGAAACCTCATTTAATAACATGTTGTGTTTTCTGTTTTCACCACTGGACTGTAAACCTCCTCTAGTTCAGGAAACATTTGTCAAAAGCCTGTTGTGTCAAGTACTGTGGTGGGCATGAGATATAAAATGAATAAGTTATAGTTTGGGCCCTGGAGGAACTTTCTGGGATCATGGAAATGTTCTATATTTAGATGGTTCAGTGTGGTACCCAGTAACTATACATGGCTACTGAGCTTAAAATGTGGCCAAAGGAAGTGTGGAACTGAGTGTTTACTCTTATTTAATTTTAATTAATTTAACTTTAAATGCTCAGTTAACACATGGCTAGTGGCTACCACATGGTGCAGCACAGATTTAGAAGAAGAGTAGGCAATTCTTTCAAATCAAAACCACAATGAGATACCAGCTCACCCCTGTCAGAATGGCTAACATTGACACCTCAGGCAACAACAGATATTGGCAAGGATGCAGAGAAAGAGGAACTTTTTGCACTGCTTATGGGAATGCAAACTGGTGCAGCCACTCTGGAAAACAGTATGGATGTTCCTCAAAAAATTAAAAATAGAACTACCCTACGACCCAGCAATTGCACTACTAGGTATTTATCCAAAGGATACAGGAGTGCTGTTTCAAAGGGGCACATGCGTTCCAATATTTATAACTGTGCTATCAACAATAGCCAAAGTATGGAAAAAGCCCAAATGTCCATTGACTGATGAATGGATAAAGAAGATGTGGTATATACATACAGTGGAATATTACTCAGAGATCAAAAAGAATGAAATCTTAGCGTTTGCAACAACATGGATGGAACTAAAGTGTATTATGCTAAGCAAAATTAGAAAAAGACAAATATATGATTTCACTCATACGTGGAATTTAAGATACAAAACATATGAACATAAGGGAAGGGAAAGAAAAATAATATAAAAACAGGGAGAGGGACAAACCATAAGAAACTCTTAAATACAGAGAACAAACTGAGGGTTGCTGGAGGGGTTTGGGGTGGGGGGAATGAAAAAAACAAAAACAAGATATATACCAATATGTATAATGAAAAACAATGTTGAGTTAAAGAATACAAAAACAGAAGAAGCCATATTGTATGATATCATTTATATAATGTTTGAAAGTAAGCAAAACTATAATGATAGTATTTTAGAATGCATAAAAGCAGGGAAGTGATTACATAATTAGGATGAAAACTGCCTTTGGGAGCAGGGAGGGGATAGAGGTGGGGAAGAGGTGTGGGAGAAGCTCCTGAGGAGCTAAGCAGTATTGTTTTGTAACTTGGTAGCTACATACACATTTGCTTTGTAAATTTTGTTAAAGTTGTACATTTGTTTTATGTCTTTAGGTAAGTGCGTATATATATATATACATATATATATGTATATATACATGTAAGTGTATGTGTGTGTGTATATATATATGTGTGTGTATATATATATATATATATATATATATATATATAGCCTTTTAGATAAATATTCTTTTTTTAGAAAATTAATATTGAATGTGATCGTTAAGGTCAGCTCCTCTGAGTTCCTGATGCAGTTTCACCATTCTAATCTTAAGTAAACAAGTGCTTGTAATATTTTTACACCAGAATTTTTTGAGTTTTTAAAAATACTTCTCTTCTCCATAATGGTAGTTAAATTAATTCTTTGTATTGAGGTTTGGGAGTGGATAAAAAAAAATTTAATTTTCCTATTTGTGAGAACAGTTGAAAATTGCATCTTGCTATTTGGAGACTTTGGGAATTTAACAATACCACAACTTAGTTATTTGAAAAAGGTTGATTTTAGTCTGCTGCAAAAATTGATTCTTTTCCAATCTGGAGACCTCAGAATGTTCTGATCTTGGAGAAAATTGCTAGTAGAATAAAAACGGATAGCAGTGAGTACATCATGTCCCTCATTTTTCTTTGCCAATCTTAAATGATGCTTAGAATAGACCATAGCATCAGTTCTCCAAGTTGTCCTACTTGGGACTTCCTTTTTACAACTCTCCATGAGCCAACCAATGAAAAAACTGCAAAAGAGTCAACTCTTAGTTTGCAAAAGGAAAAAGGTTTTCCTGGAAAAGAGTAGCTGAATCTGAAAGTAAGCCTTTTAAGATGCATCTTATTGTCAATGACAGACCAGTAGCAGTCATGATAGAAATGTGTGAAAACCTTCACTGACACCATCTAATAAGACAAGAGACAACAGGTGCTGGCAAGAATGTGGTGAAAAGTAAACCCCTATACATTGTTAATGGGAATGTAAGTTGGCCCAACCACTATGGAAAATAATATGGAGATTTCTCAAAAAATTAAAAACAGACCTACTGTACTATCCAGCAATTCCTCTTCTGGGTATATACCCAGAGGAATTCAAAACAGGATTTTGAAAAGATATATGCACTTCCATGTTTATCACAGCATTATTCATAATAGCTAAGATATGGAAACAACCCAAATGCCCATCGTGAATGAATGGATAAAAAAAATGTGGAAAAGATTCCATATACACAATGAAATATTATTCAGCCATGAAAAAGGAATGTGACTGGCTTGTCCTCCCATTTTTGAGAACATAGACTTTGAGCACATTATGCTAAGCGAGATATGTCAGAGAAAGAAAGATCTGATACTTGTCTTTTATAGTTTGTCTCGATTGGGTAGTTCTAGTTCTCCATTGACCTTAATCACAGGGCATGGTAATACTAAGAGACACCCTAACAGATCTCCTGTATTCCAGACATAGTCTTCCTTACCTCCATTATGGAGTAGTAGTTCAATTTCACCTTGGTATCATAATCAGTCACCCAGCCAATACCATAGCTCTCTTATTACCTGCTGTTTCAGAGGCATGAGAAGCTCTAAGAGGCCAGGCAGCAATATTAACTTCCAGTCCAATGGAATAATTGTTGTGTCTCTTTGGTGGAAACATTCCTCCCTCTAGAACTAAGACCTCCAGATCAGCAAAGCATAAACTCACAGTTACAGGAAGCAAAAATTTTGCCAGTGGATCACTAGAGACAATAGTGAATGGCACACTCCAATTTCTACTTCCATGATTCCTAGATTCATGAATCCTACAGTAGAAACAGCACCATATATTGGATACTGATTCAGAGCACATGAAGCTTTCTGTGGAACTTTGCCCCAGTGCAAATTATTGCCACCTGACTGGCATTGTACTAAGTCTTCAAAAGACCATTTACCACTCTATCAAGCCAGTCACATATATACCACTTTCATTTGATGATGAAGTATCACTGTGCATGCCTAACTTTATAGCTTCATGAGTCAGGTAACACCCAGTTCATGATAGGAAGCTAATGTCATGTGGTAACATGGTAACGCATGGTCAAGTGTTCAATCTCTACAAAGGCTCAGTAGCAGGCCAGGAGCTGTTTCTCAACAGGAGAGTACTTACCTGCAGATGATGTCAGGACTTTGCTTCAAAATCCTAAAGGTCTATGATGCAACTCACCTGTAGGGGCCTCCCAAAGGCTCCAAACATCATCCCTATCTGCCATTGAAACTTCACGTACCTTTGGATCTGCTGGATCATTTGGACCAAGTGGCAGAGCATCTTGCACAACACCTGGACCTGTTGCAGAGCCTTCTCTTCTTTTGGACCACACTCAAAACAAGCAGCTTTTGGGTCACTCAATAAATGGACAAGGATAACACTCCCAAAAAATAAATATATTGTCTCCAAAATCCAAAGAGGCCCGTTGCACCTTGTGCCTCTTTCTTAGTTGTAGGAAGGGCCAGATTCAACAGTTTACCTTTCATCTTGGAAGGGATATCTCAACATGCCTCATACCACTGAACCCCCAGAAAGTCCACAGAAGTAAAAGGCCCCTGAATTTTAGTTAAGATTTATGTCTCACTTTCTAACATGCAAATATATTACCAGTAAATCTAGAGTAGTTTCTACTTACTGGGTCCAGTCAGCAGAATCTCTTGAGTTGCATCAGCGTAATAGACCAATGTGAAGTCTTCTAGAAGGCACAAGCAATCAAAATTCCTACAAAGTAAATTATGACATAGGGCTGGAAAGTTGATAGGTATAGTGAAGATAAAAAGTGAAGGTGTGTTACTGCTTTGCCAGCTGAAAGTAAACTGCTTCTGGTGGTTTTTATGGATAGAGATGGAGATAAAGGCATTTGCCAGATTGGTGCTGCATACCAAGTACCAGCAGATGTGTTAATCTGCACAAGCAATGAAACCACATCTGGTATAAAACCACATCTGGTATGGCAGCTGAAGTTGGAGTCACCACCAACTTTATAGTTGCACAGGGATGTGGTGGGAATCACCACCCTTGCATCTTTCAAGTCTGTGATGGTGGCACTAACCTCTGTAATCTTCCAGGGATTCAGTATCACTTTTGATTTACTATTTTCCTAAGTAGAGTCAGTTCTAATGCTTCCACTGGACTTTCTCACTATAAAAGCCCTCACTCTACAGGTCAGGAAACCAGTGTGGGGATTCTGCCATCTGTTAGTATGTTTACTCCAGTTACTCATTTTGCAACTGGGGATATAATCAGAGAATGAGTTTGAGGACCTAGTGGACCCACTATGAGATGGACCAGAGCTAATTGTTCACCTGACCTCCATTAGCCCCTTCTCTGACTGGTGAGCCACAGTGGCATTTTGAGTCTCCTAGAATTAGTGTCAGTTTAGAGCCAGTGTCCTGTAGTCCCCACAATATCTCATTGCTTTATTTTCCCCAGTGATGTACAGGCCTGGTAAAAGACTATAGGCCCCTTTGGGGAAGATTAGAGGAAAGATCAACAGTATAAGTTTCTGGTAGTGTATTTAAGGTCCTTCCTCAAGGAGTTCTAGATCTATAAACAGTTTCAAGTCTGGGAATTGATTGAGGGACTGTAAATCTTTGTTTTTATTATTTGAATTAGACTTTTGACATAGAATTTTTATGCTTATACAGACAAAGAATTTATTAGGCTCACCATCAGTTTCACTTCTAGGAGCACCATGATTAACTAGCCAATACCATACATCTATACAAGTCAGACAATTTCAGTTGCTATTTTGACTTTGCTATCCAATACAGTAACCATACCCACCTTACCTTTGGCAGTTGAGTGCCACCATTTGACCCCTGCCACCTTAGGGATCCAGTTATCTTCATTGCATTTAGGCTTCAAATTGAATAGCTGAGATTCCCACTGTAAGGTCTGGCTTATAGATAAGAGCAATCATGGAGCTTTTCAGTGATGCTGGGGCTTCCCTAAAAAATGTATTTCTCAAAGTATTGATGAGAGTTATGTCTTCTAGATTCTCCAAGTATAGGCAAGTAGATCTTAAATGACAAATCCACTCTAAAATTTCAATCTCCCTGAAATCCCTTCCTCTACATCAAATCAAGAGAGGTCAGGCATTTCCAGTTCACTCACGGTTTGCCACCTTTTGGTCCATGTTTCAATCAACCAACAAGTCAGACTCTTAGAGCACTTTCTAACTCATTGAACTGCAATATTAAATGTAGAATCTCTGCTTAGCCTATATCAATAACTTCGGCCTGATTCAACTTTATGTTCCTTCTGCTATTATCCCACATCCTTAATATCCATTCCCAAATATTTCCTGGATTTATGCTTATATAAATACAATGAAAATGAATTACTAGAAAAATGGTCACACTTGGATTTCATGGCAATGTCACATTGCTATAAATTGCTTATTCTCAATTCCTGTCCTTCTAAAGTCTAACAAAACAGTTTACACGTTGGAACTACTCCACTGGCCAGGTTTTGATTAGCATTGATGTGGATACTGTAAACACCTATAAGTGGATAAGATTATTTCAAAGTTCTAAAAAGTTAAAGTTGTCAATGGTGTTGCCAAAGCTCTAGCTATAGACATCCTGGATTGGGACATTTCTCCATCAAACACTCCTCTGAAGATAAGTAAAAGAGGTAAGGAAGAAGACATTTAACCAAATTTATGTATTCACAACAGTAATATTACTGAGCTATTCCTTACCTATCTGATAAGTTGAGAGTAAATTTACTTATCAACAGCCATTTTGTTTTAAGGTGGCAGTCTTTTTCTGAAGCCTAGAGCCATGAAGCATAATGTGGATTTTTTTTTCTGATTGTTTTTGTAGGAGTTTTCCTATCTTGTTTATCCTGGGTCTAGTCAGAATGGAAAAGAGGACTATGATAAGATTCTCTGGCTGAACAAAATGGCTGCATTTCTTTAACTACTTTCTTGAAAATGAAATTCAATCCTAACAACTGGCAGATAATGACTGATGACAATTTGAGTACCAAAAGATAAAACCCAGAACCAGTATAAACATCAGTCTTTTAACTGTTCTTCAGACAAACCAAAAAAGGCGAGGAGACATACGTAAAAAATTAAGACTCAAACCTCAGAAACCTAGAGTTAGAGAGATTTCTGAGAAGAAAACATCTACAGAGTTAGTGCACAACAATTTGACCTCCGGAAGAGGCCTCAAGTTCAGTTAGAGATGAGAACTGTTAACTACCAGAACTCAAACAATTGAAGGCCTCTAATAGCTAAATGGAGGAGACAGAGCGTAGATCTCCCTGTCTCCATGAGGCAGTGAGAAATGGCAGTGGAGAAGTGCCATGTTGCAGGATTTAAACGGGGTAATTTGTGTGCAAAACACTGGGACTAAGAGGAAATAACAGTGTGTGTTCAGGGTACAAAGAGTAATCAGCAAAAAAAGAAGCAGAAATCATAGGAGTGATGTAAAGTCCAAAGGTGGTGATATAGGGGTGCCTGGGTGGCTCCAAGTCAATTAAGTGTCTGACTTTGGCTCAGGTCATGATCTCAGGGTTCATGAGTTCAAGCCCCGCGTTGGTCTCCATGCTGACAGCTCAGAGCCTGGAGCCTACTTTGAGTTCTATGTCTCCCTCTCTCTCTCTGCCACTCCCCCACTTGTACTCTGTCTCTGTCTCTCTCTCTCTCAAAAATAAATAAAACATTAAAAAAAATTTTTTTTTATTCAAAGGTGGTGATGTAGAATGGGAATATTTAAAGAGCAGTCAGCCATTGAGAGTAGGGAAAAGGCTAGCAAGATAAGCAGAGTCTTGGTTTTAGCAGAGATATACCTTCTAAGATGGTAAAAATTAGCTTGGGCTGGAAAGAGTAGACACAGATAAAGCCAGCTGAAAAATTAACAGAAAAAAAAATCTCACTCTCAAGGACACTGTAAAATGACATAACAACCCTCTACTGTGAGTTACTTCTGCTTTATTAATCTCTGAGAAACTTTGTTCCCTAAAATTATAGATTATTAGAGACTCCGGTATTTAAAATTATATCAATAAAATTAAAAAAAAAAAAACACTCTTGTCTGAAGGGTCTGAGGCCCTTGGACACAGAGAATCATTCTCAATTTACAGCCTAGATGCGGAGGTTCAGATAAGAGGTTTCTGAATACAGCAGTCCACATCTATCTTACCTGCACTTTCCAAGGACACCAGAGCCTGGGTCTACTTCACACTCCCGACCTGATGATGAATCCTTTAGCCACAATCCTGCTTTGCTTTGAGCCTCTTAAACACTGTTTCATTTAAATATCACCTAAATTTCACCCTTTCCCAAGATCCTGTAATAGTTCGTTCTTTTTCTTTGTTTGCCAAGATACTGGAGTTTGCTCTTATATTCAGTGTCCTTCCTCACATGGGGTCAGTAAGCCTCATTGTGTCAGACAACAGGTTCGCTGGTGATCTTAGGCTGATTGGGCTAGGACAGTTCTGGTCAGTATACTAGAATGTGAGGAGAAAGCTATGCAGAAGCCCAGTTAGAAGGATTAAAGGGGATTGCCATTTGGGGATGACGAAAGAGTCTGCTTACTGGAATTGGGATATTCGGATAATATTGACAAGAAGTAAATGTGCTTTGGTGCCAAGTGTTGGTCTGTTACAGCCTAAGTATTTTCTGCCTTCAGTTCAGGTTGGTCTGAAGATAGGGAGATGAAGTTGGGATAGCAAGGAAAGATTCAGTGGATTCAAGTGAGGAAAGTACCAGGGAATCGGAGCTGGGTCCCAGCTAGTTGCAGCTGAAAGGTGGGAGCAGGGGGAAAGGGCCATGATATAAGCTCAAGCCTGGCAGTCCCTGACTGTGGGGTTTGCCTGGGGCCTCACACAGGGAGACACCCAGGAACTAAATTCTGCAAATGACAAAGCATTTCCTTGCCACAATTTCTTCATCTCTTTGAAGAGAAAACTACTAGGGAGGAAAAGAAGGAAAGGGTAAAAGAAGATGGCATATAGCCAGTGGCAAAGCCCAAAATAATGGACTTGGGAGTAAGAGAAGCACCTTCTGAGAAAGCTCTCTGTAAATACAGTGTTTCAGCAGAGCTGGGACTGTGCTAACTACTAGAAAACACACAGAGTCCAACATATTGTGATCTTTACACTTTAGACTGTTTTTCTGAGCTATATGAGAGCCCTGTAGGAATTGACTTCTGTTTTTTAGCATATGAACCCAAGGTCCCTGTGCAGAGGGAGGAAGTTGGGAACATCTTGTTGTTGACTTGTTTCGTCCTCTAGAGGATTTGCTTGCAAGCAGCAGTGAATGGACCACTGTGAGAACACAATGATATTTTCATCTATGACTGAACTATTCTATTCTGTTCCTGCTCCTTTTAGGGAGAGGAAAATTGTTCCTAGCTATTTTGGTCCAAAATTTTTCAGAACTTCCATTACAAACCATAAAGCAATTTTGACTTCTGGGAAATCCCTTTTCAGTTAATAATTTAAAATGTATTTATATGGGTAGGTATGACTCTCTAAAGGTTATCTTTTTATAATCTTTTTTAAGGTTATATTTTATAAACAAACAAAACCCTTATTGCATTCCCTGATTTGTGGTGTGAGCAGGTGTGGAAGGAATTCCTAGGTTAAGTGGAGAGGATAAAATGATTGCTGAGAGCCAATTTTAAGGTCGTTCATCTTCAGTCAGATACAAAGTAACCCATGCCACCAAAAAGAAATCTTGAATCCTCAGCAAAGTCACCATCACTTCCATGATAGCCTCTTGTTGAAAAGATGACAGTGTTACCTCGGGTCTTTTACTGTAGCACAAATAAATCCAAAAACCTATCCCCCTACCACCATTCTTCCCACCCCCCTATACATACACCACTATTTCTTTCTTTCTTATTAGACCACTGCTTAAAAAGTGGGGAAGAAACTTACAGGTTTGTAAAGAGAAAAGTGAATGTGAAAAGTGAATATGAAATGACTTCTAGCAGCAATAATGTTTTATAATGCTTCTCTAAACCAATGGCTTTCAAATCTTTTTTTTTTTACTACAGCAAGTCAGAATGATATTTTAAATCATGTCTTAGTGTATGCATACTTAGACATATTGTGTGTGTATGCATGTAGAGGCAAATATTGTTAGGTTTCATAAAACACTACCTATAATGCTCTTAAATTTTTCCTTTTTATTCTTTCATTTTACAAAATGTAAGGCATGAGTCACTAAATTGATTTCATGACCTAAGTAAAAAGTAATTTAAAAAATACTGCTCCCATGGGCAATATTAGCAGATAGCTTACTAATCTTATTCCAGAAAATAACACAAAACAGATATTGTTTTCTAATATCAGACTTCTTATATTCAAAGGATCAACTCTTGAGACATCCTTTTAGAGGGTCACCTTTATTTTTGCCTCAAAGTTCCAGAGGTCAATGTAGATATTATATAAGAAAATCAGGATCATAGTCTTCCTTCACTATTTTTGACATCAGCCCTAGATTCTGAGCATCTCCTTTATCCCCCATATACTTCTCAAGGTGAAGTCTTTATAAGAACTGGATGGGAATTTATCCAGCTTGAGCTATTAACCTAGGCTATTTCCCTGCAGGGACTCTCGTACCAGAAATGCTTAGGACGTGATTCAAAAAAAGAGACAGATTAAATATCTATGGCAGTTCAAAAAATGAAATACAACACAACTATGGGGGAAAAAGTTGTCAATCTCTGTGCTGTGAGCCAATATTCAAGGCATACTCTTAGGTTAAAAAGAGTAATACAAGCACACTGTGTATAATAGACTTCCATGTGTTTTTAAAAGGGAAACATACATGGCACACCTGGGCGGCTCAATCGAGTGAGCAGCTAACTCTTGATTTCAACTCAGGTCCTGATCCCAGGGTCATGGGATGGAGCTCAGTATCAGACTGAGTGTTGAGCCTGCTTAAGATTCTCTATCTCCCTCTGCCCATCTTCCCCACTCACATGCTCTCTCTCTCTGTCTCAAAAAAAAAAAAAAAAAAAAAAAAAGGGGAGGGAACATGGGTGTTTATATACATAGAATATTTCTGGAAAGTTTCACAAGTTATTAGTAATGGGAATTGCCTCAAGGAAGAGAAGTAGAGGACTAGGAATCTGGGATGAGGAAGATTTAATATATTTATACCTTTTCATAGTGTTTGAAATTTTTATTTTGTGCATATACTTGTTATTTTTTCAATTAAAAATAGCTAAATCTTCAAAATGTGATGTAAGGAGTAAGGACTTGTAAACCCATTAAGATTAAGGGAGTTTTCCTTGTGAATAGTCACATAAATAGAGGTTTATTGTAACACCAAAATTAATTCTCTTTAATTTACATATCTTGTATAATTTACAAAGAGTTTCACATCCATTGCCTGACTTAATGCTCATAACAACCTTTAAAAATAGGTGAGACAGGTACTAGAAGCCACACTTTACAAATTAAAAAAAGACAAAAAGCTGAAGCCTAAAGGAATTAAAAATCTAGAACATGTTTTAAGGAAAGAAGTTTGGAGTCATTTACATGATTATAATATAGTAGGGACTTGAAATGTTACAGTACTCTGAGTATGAATAGTTTATGAATAGTAGTATTTTTAAATCCTTCAGCAGTATTCCTTGTAATGCTGATCTCACCTAAGAAACTCTTACATTAAAGGAGAAAGAAGGTGGAAACAAAACCTACTGAAACTCTATAAAATATGCATAATATTAGGAAATAAATTGTCAAATGATGACTGGTTGAAAATTAGCATCAAAGAAATTTCATTCAGAACTTTGCTACTAGATTTTTACCTTTGATTAGACAAATCTAAAAATAATTGCCTAAATGGAAAAAGAGGGAAGTTACAAATCATCGGTACTAAGTCTTGAAGAATACCTTAAAGGTCTATGGCTATGTTTATTGCATCTCCCAGTATTCCTGAACAATCTCAATTTATACCTCCTGTCCCCAAGTGACTATTGATAGCACCCCCTTCACTTTCAAACATTTCCTAGCTTGGGTGATAAATTCTGTCTCCACCCTCTTAAATAGCACACTTTAGTTACATACATCTTTGAGATCCTCATGTTGCAGGGTTTGGGCTTTACCTCGAAACTAAGAATTACCCTCATTCATGCAAAAGTAGAACAATCCATGCTCAGATTATAGTTGCATATATGACTCTCAAAGAAGAGTAATTTCCAAAGCATTACCTACCAGCAACTGTTGGCTTTATTAAAGAGATTAACAGTGAGAAGGGAGTCTCAGGGTCTGATCTGAGAGTTTAGACATGTAGGGGTTTAAAAGGGAAATGTGAACCAAGTTTGACTTGGTGAGACTGAAGTAGAAAAATGCTAATTCCACTTAACAGAGCTCTGAACATAGAGTTCAAAAAGTGAACCCGCTCTTAAGAGTCCTTCATTCATGTATCATTTATTTATTAATATTTGGAGAGTGCTACTGGAGGCAAGACACTGTTCTAAGTACTGCATCAATTTTGTCAATAGTTTAAGGAACATTATGATAAATTTCCAGTGCTTTGCAGGAATGAAATACTGTACATCAGATTTTGTTATGTAAACCAGCCTCTGAATTATTTTCTGACTAGCACTCTTTAAATTTTTTCTAATTTGTAATTATTCCATTCAATAATGAGATAGATTATTCCCATGGTCCAGATAGGTTCAGTTGTTGCTGCATTTCTTATTCATGTTACAAGTTTATTTCTTCCTTAGAACAAGCAAATGAATGCGTAGCCAAGCTGAATATCATGGTAACAGCATCTTTTACTCAGCAGTAAGCAGACCATCTATCCAGAATGTATAATTACTGAAAGATTAAAGCAATGCCACAGGTTGTTTTTAAGATGTGTTTACTTGCTACATTCCCTGAAGCACTTGGCATTTAAATTAAAGTTATCATGTAGTACGTGATTACTTGAGGTTTCTATGTAAAGTATTAAAGAATATTTTAATTGTTCTTTTATGTTTAGATATGTACTTTTAACAGAATCTTTTCAGAATGTGTTTTAACATGCACGTACCAAAGATCATGCATTCAGATTCTCTCCTGAGGGTGTGGGAACTTGGTTCCAAATCTGACAATTTGACTATTTCTCTCACTGTTTCTGTGAATGTTTACATCTTTTGTTTATGTCTCCCCTTTCTTTCCTTCCTTAGAAATCTTCATTTCCTGTAAATTACTCACTAGACTTTTCAAAAAAAAATCTTGTGGGTTTTTATTTTGTTCTAATCATCACTGGTTGAGTGATTACTGTCACTGCCTTCACTGTCACTATCACTGTCACCTCCATTGTTGCCATTACCAGCCTTGCTCTTGCTGTGACTGTCATCACTACTATCAGATGCACTGTCACTGCTGTCACTGTCACTGCTGTCACTGCTATCACTGCTGTTGCTGTCACTGCTGTCACTGTTGCTGTCGCTGCTGTCGCTGCTACTGCTGTCACTGTCACTGCTGTCGCTGCTATCACTGTTGTCACTGTCACTACTATCACTGCTGTCGCTGCTGTCACTGTCACTGCTGTCGCTGCTATCACTGTTGTCACTGTCACTACTATCACTGCTGTCGCTGCTGTCACTGTCACTGCTGTCGCTGCTATCACTGTTGTCACTGTCACTACTATGACTGCTGTCGCTGCTGTCACTGTCACTGCTGTCACTGCTATCACTGCTGTCACTGCTGTCGCTGTCACTGCTGTCACTGCTATCACTATCTGATTTGCTGTTGCTGCTGTCACTGCTATCTGATTTACTGTCACTATCACTGCTGTCACTATCTGATTTGCTATTGCTGCTGTCACTGCTGTCCGATTTACTGTCACTATCACTGCTGTCACTACTATCTGATTTGCTGTTGCCGCTGTCACTACTGTCTGATTTACTATCACTGTCACTGCTGTCACTACTATCTGATTTACTGTCACCACTGTCACTGCTATCACTGCTGTCACTGCTGTCTGATTTGCTGTCACTGCTGTCGCTACTGTCACTGCTGTCACTGCCATCTGATTTGCTGTCGCTACTGTCACTGCTGTCACTGCTGTCTGACTTGCTGTCACTGCTGTCACTACTGTCACTGCTGTCACTACTGTCACTGCTATCACTGCTGTCACTGCTGTCTGATTTGCTGTCACTGCTGTCACTGTCACTGCTGTCACTGCCATCTGATTTGCTGTCGCTACTGTCACTGCTGTCACTGCTGTCTGATTTGCTGTCACTACTGTCACTGCTGTCACTGCTGTCGCTGCTATCTGATTTGCTGTCGCTACTGTCACTGCTGTCACTGCTGTCGCTGCTGTCTGATTTGCTGTCGCTACTGTCACTGCTATCACTGCTGTCACTGCTGTCTGATTTGCTGTCGCTACTGTCACTGCTGTCACTGCTGTCTGATTTGCTGTCACTGCTGTCACTACTGTCACTGCTATCACTGCTGTCACTGCTGTCTGATTTGCTGTCACTGCTGTCGCTACTGTCACTGCTATCACTGCTGTCACTGCTGTCTGATTTGCTGTCACTGCTGTCGCTACTGTCACTGCTGTCACTACTATTACTACTGTCACTACTGTCGCTGCTGTCTGACTTGCTGTCACTGCTGTCACTACTGTCACTGCTGTCGCTGCTATCTGATTTGCTGTCACTACTGTCACTGCTGTCGCTGCTGTCGCTGCTGTCGCTGCTGTCTGACTTGCTGTCACTGCTGTCACTGCTGTCACTGCTGCCTGACTTGCTGTCACTACTGTCACTGCTATCACTGCTGCCTGACTTGCTGTCACTGCTGTCACTACTGTCACTACTATCGCTGCTGTCGCTGCTGTCACTACTGTCACTGCTATCACTACTGTCTGACTTGCTGTCACTGCTGTCGCTACTGTCACTGCTGTCGCTACTGTCACTGCTGTCACTATCACTGCTGTCGCTGCTATCACTGCTGTTGCTATCACTACTGTCACTACTATCACTGCTGTCGCTGCTGTCACTACTGTCACTGCTGTCGCTGCTGTCACTACTGTCACTGCTGTCACTACTGTCTGATTTATCTTTGCTGCTGTCTGGTTTGCCATTGTCATTGCTCCCATTGTTACCGTTGCCATTACTGTCACTATCATTAGCATCTGATGTGCTGTCACTGTCATCATCATCTCCTCCGTTTGAGTCACTGTCATTGCTATTATCTTTTGATTCATCAGAGTCATAACCAGGATCTCCTCGGCTATCACTGTTATTGTCACCTTCAGAATTGACATCATCATTATCATTAGACTCATCACTGCTGTTGGGATCGTCTCCTTGCATGGATTCATCATCAAACTCATAACTGTCATATCCATCACTAGTACTCTCACTACCTGTTTTGCTGTGTGCAACCTTATTTCCGGGTTCTGATTTCTGACCAGGTCCTTGTATGTTGTCAATCTCTCCTGGTGTCTTGACGTTTCCTTTGCCCATGACCATTACATGTTGTCTTTTACCCTCTTTAGCTTCACTAACTTTCCCAGCTTCTTTGGTAATATTGTTTCTGTTGCCACTATTGGGACCTTCAATTTCTATTCCCTGTGGAAATATGGAGAAAAGAATGATTGGTTAGTTGGTGTTATGCTGCCAAACTGCATTGGTCTGAGGAAGACTGGGGAAGGTAACCAGAGGAACAGAAGTTCAGCTTCCAATACTTCATAAACTTCTATTTGTGAAAATGTGCTTTATTCACGTGAGAGAACTCTGGTATTTAGATTATAAAACAACCCGTTTGCATTTTTACTCAGTAGGAACTTGTGTGAACAGTTACATGGTGAATCAGTTATTTAGTATTAGACTTGTAAAATTGTAGTCAAATTTTCAGAAGTATCTGCTTTTAAAAATCGTTCTGTATCAAAGTCTAGTAAGAACTCTAACTTTCCCATTAAATATTCACGTAGCTTAGGTGCAAAAAGAGATGAACGCCTATTACGACTTATTTTTATGTTACCGTCAGTGAATGGAGAGGGAGAATTTAAACTGCCATTGAAAGAAGTCAGTTTCACAAACTAACCTTATCTTGGCTCTTCCCAATAGCACTTGGCTCTGATTCATCAGTGATTTTCTTTTCCACAGCTTTGTTTTCTCTGTGATTGGGTATTTGCATGTCTTCTATTATTTGGCTATCTTTATTTTTGGGAATACCATCAGAATCCTCCTCACTCTTGGAAGTGTTGTCTCCATCGATGCCATGGGGATCTTCTTTGTCTTCAGGGTCATCATCTTCACTACTAATTGAATTTTGACCTAAGCTATTATCATTATCTTCTTTTCCATGAGGCTGACCCTCTTGGCCCTTGCTGTTACCAGTGTCCTCTTTTCCATTCCCGGTTTCTTCACCTTCATCATCACCAGAGCCTTTGTCTTCATCCTCCTCTGCTCCATTCCCACTAGGACTCCCTTCAGAATTATCCAGACCAGCATCTTCTCCATTGCCAGCTCCACTTCCCCCTGGTGTTACTCCTTCCTGATTCCCATTTCTCTCACCTTCTCTCTGAGGTGTTATTTCACTTGTATTACCTTCATTTCCACAGGAATTCCTATTTATTTCATCCTCATGGGCTGTACTGTTATTGCTTCCATCTATTTGATGTCCATCTTCTTGGACAACAGTGGCATCCTCACTCTGACTTGCATCTCCAACATCTCCATTGTTTGAATTCTTATCAGTTTTTCTATTAACATTGGTCCCATTTACAATTCCAGCATTGTCGAGAATGCTTACTTGTCCCCCAATGCCATTTGCTGTGGTGCTACCTTCTTTTCCATGTATCCCATCATAACCATATGTTTCTGGTTTTCCTGTGACCCCATTTTGATCTTCAATATTCCCCTCTTCATTTACTAACATGGAATGTGTAGAGGTACTTTTCCCTCCTACTTCTGCCCACTCAGAGCCATTTTTTTCTCCTTTGTAACCATCTTCAGCATACTGTTGCCTTCCTCTTTCATTTTCATGGGGGACACTACCTTCTTTGTTGGTGTCATTGACATTTAACTCATCCTGGAGAAGAGAAACAATTCCAAGTAAGTTGTAGATATCATCTTGAAGCACAACGAACTGAAAAGATGAGCATCAGTTTTCTGGAAGTTAGTAGAATTTTAAGAACAGCTTAGAAACACATTTTATATCTTATACCTGTATTGGCACTTTTGCTTTCTCTAGAAGTTTTACATTCACAGATTTGTCAACAGCATGTCTCTCCAGTGGCTTGATTTGAGGAACCTACCAAAATGAAAATATTGGAAACTGAAAACATTCTGATTTTGTGTCCATGCATGCATGCACACATGCATGTGTGCACACACACAGACACACGTTTTCCCCTAAATAAAGAAAAAAATATAGAACACAAAGGCCAAAGTGTGATCTAATCAGGCAGAAAACAAAAGTGGTTTGTTTCATAGTTTATGTAGACTTTTAACTGGGCATACAGGTAATTTTCACAATGGTATTACCAATTTTATTGAAGTACTAACCAGACTACTTATCTCAGGAGAATTGTCTTTTATAAAAATGAGGAGATAGACCTGTGGTGTTTCTGTACAAGCCTCCCACACTAGCACAAGACCCACCTTAAGTATAATCCTGGCCAAAACCTCCAAGAAAATAGCAGGTCTGACAAGAGCCAGGGCAGAAACAAAAGCTAGTAATATGCTACTTCTGTGTCCTTCAGGAGTACATTTGATAGTTGAGAAAAATCTCAACTACATAAATACCAATGTGCTTGATATTATGAAAACATACCAAAATGTTAACCTTAGCAGCTGGCTAATACAATTACAAATGGTTTAATTTTCCTAACTTTTTCCTTCTTGGTGTTTATCTGTATATTCCAAATTTTCCCCAAGGAGCATTAAAAAAAGTATATGAGTGAAACATTTTCTCCTATGTTGAAAAAAATCAGATTTTTTCCTGTTTTCATTTCTTGAAAATTTCCTAAATAATGCAGGCTTCATTGATATTAGAATGAAATTGATAGGGCATGAGCAAAGATGGCTAAAGTCTCCATGACTTTTGGGCATTGAATGTAAATTAATCTGAATGAATTTTACAAATTTGTGTGTTATCCTTGTACAGGGTCCATGCTAATCTTCTCTTTATTGTTCCAATTTTACTATACATGCTACTGAAGGGATTACAATCTGAATGAATTTTATTCTAATTTTTTTAACATTTATTCATTTTTGAGAGACAGAGAAACAGAGCTTGAGTGGGGGAGGGGCAGAGAGAGAGGGAGATACAGAATCTGAAGCAGGCTCCAGGCTCTGAGCTGTCAGCACAGAGCCCGACACAGTGCCGGAACTCAGAATGGTGAGATCATGACCTGAGCCGAAACTGGATGCTCAACTGACTGAGCCACCCAGGCGCCCCTAATTTGAATGAATTTTAAAAGTAATAGGGGCGCCTGGGTGGCTCAGTCGGTTAAGCGCCCGACTTCGGCTCAGGTCACGATCTCGCCGTCCGTGAGTTCGAGCCCCGCGTCAGGCTCTGGGCAGATGGCTCAGAGCCTGGAGCCTGTTTCCGATTCTGTGTCTCCCTCTCTCTCTGCCCCTCCCCCGTTCATGCTCTGTCTCTCTCTGTCTCAAAAATAAATAAACGTTAAAAAAAAAAAAAATTAAAAAAAAAATAAAAAAATAAAAGTAATAATCCGGGGTACCTGGGTGGCTCAGTCGGTTAAGTGTCCAACTTCAGCTCAAGTCATGATCTCACGGTTTGTGAGTTCGAGCCCCATGTCGGGCTCTATGCTGACACCTTGCTCAGACCCTGGAGCCTGCTTCTGATTCTGTCTCCCCCTCTCTGCCCCTCCAGTGCCTATGCTCTGTCTCTCTCATGTCTCTCAATAATAAATAAACGTTAAAAAAAACAATTAAAAGTAATAATCCATCTGACAAGACATGAGTTTCAATTTGAGTAATGGGAGCATGAATTGGAGTGCATATTTGGATTTGTGAAGACCCCCAAAAATATCTTGTTAAAGTCTTTCATGCAAATCTAGATATTTAGACACAACTTATCTGCAAAATCTTAAATATATATTATTTGATGGTAGGTTAAAAGAGATAGGAAAGTAAGGAGAGTTTTCTGAGGAACACATACTTACTGGAATGGCCCATGCTGCTGACCAAATGCAAAAATATATAATTATCTTCATTTTCTTTAGGAATATTAACCTGTTTTTAAAGAAAAAAAATAACAGCATGAAATTACTTATAAAGCAAAAGATGATAACCAATAATAATAAGGTATTATTTTGGTCAAGAAGCATTTGACTTTTTCCTGGGCAAGAAGAAGGTTATGACAACTCAGTGTTCCAGAACATATCTGGAATGTTCACAGAGTCATACAGGCAGCATCATCAGGCTTAGCACTGAGGTCGCTAACTAGATTTTTTTCTGCCTATGCCAATGAAGGGACAGAGCTGTGTAGTTGCAAAGGGCATAACCATAACTTTTTCTTGCTGTTCTTGATGGTAATAACATTTCTTCTGAATAGTTTTATTTAAGTATTAACTAAATCTAAGATTATGCTTAAAGGATGAATTATTTATCATCCCCACACCAAATCCATACAAGTGGCAATAGTAGACTGTAAAAGAAAGAACTTTGTAGCATCAAGGAGCCTTGGCTAGTGGAAGGAACATGGAGTTTGGATTTAGGGACCTGGGTTCAAGTTCTGCCTTTGCTACTTGATGTGTGAGCTTGAGAAATTTAAATAGGTTTATTAAACCTTTATTTCCTCCATCTGGGATAATAATACCTGTGCTTTAGGATTATCCCAATTACCTTAGCAGAAGAATCTTCTCTGAGAAGCATTCTCTGACTCAAAGTCAAAGGGCATTTGATGTCTCTATCCTCTTTACGCCTAGTAGCTTCTGCAAACTTCACTGGTAGCATATTGTACTATTTGAACATAGTCTGGTTATATATATGTTCCCCTGATCTACTGAGAGCTCCTGAGGTCTAGGAGAATGTTTTGGTGATCACTGTATTCCAACACTCAGTACAGAAAAAGATGGTTTTTAAAAATTGTTGGTGAATAAATACTTACTGGTATAAGCACAGCCTAGTACCGTTCTGGGTAGTTAGCAATCCCTTAATAAATGATAGCAGTTATTATGTGGAACTTCTAACAACAAGATCCTTTATTCATGTTAGAATTAACATTCAGAAATGGTATAATTAATAGATAGATTGGAATAGACATTGTGTAGTACATGTGAATCAAAAATTTAAATTGCTATTACTGAAAATTATATTTTTTGATGTAATGATGCTATATAGAAAGGGAAAAAGTTTTACTCCTATTTCATGAACTCCCACTGGGTTTATAGATTATGGTAATACATGTCATAAGATAGCTTTGATTGAATTTAATGTTGATAGTGGAAACATAATAAAACCTCAGTGAATGTCAACCGTCATAGAATTATTGGCAATTCCTCACAGGAGAGAGGACATGGTTTCTGGGAGAAAAAAAGGCTTACTCTTATAGCCGTTCAGTAGAAAGCCAAGAATAGCTAGACCTCCTTTAAAAATACTGTGGATTAAAAATGAAGCTGAGGTGACCTCAGGACAAGTGTAATACAGAGTTCTAGGGCATAGATGTTAAAGGGCAGCTGTTTAGTAAGCAGGGGTTACACTGTACTTTGCAGTACCAAACCTAATTATTACATAGACTGCAGAAGGCTGGTATACACTGTGATTTGGAGGAACCATGGTGTCCTAGAAAGGTACCTGTAGTGAAGGTCAGGGTTATGCGCATCCCATTTCTAAACTGCAGTCCAGCAACCTGACTACTTTGGGTCTCTTTCAGGTCCATGTCAGAACAATTGCACAGTGCACCATGATGCTTGCCACTGTATCCACAGGTGAGTAAATAGCTCAAAAGACTGCTATAGAAATGCCCCTAGTTTTGTCAGCTTGAAACCTCTTTCATTTTCCAAACCTATTATGATACTGTGAAACAGAAAAAGTATGTGATAGAGGTCGGAATCTCCAGATATCCTAAGTAGAAGTATTCTAATCTAGCTTTGAAAACCCTAATGTCAATTGGCAAGAAAGTTGATTTTTTTAGGGACCAAAAAATTAAATGTAAACTGGGATTCATTCATTCATTCATTCATTCATTCAACATTTGAAGACCTAATGTGGGCCAGATACTCAGCCCTGGAAATAGATATGAGCCCTACCCTCATGGGGCTTATCACTGAGTGGATTAGCCAGACTTTGAAGTAAATGTACCATAAAGTGTTGAATAAAATTCCTAAATCAACGTTTATTTCCCAACAGAATCAGTGTTTAAATGTCACTATTGTTACTATTTGAGAGGAAGAGATAGTTTCTTTCCTTTTTTATTAAATCTCATCACATCTTATATTGCATTGGTGAGACTAAAAAAAATGTGTTTAGATTCAAGATTCTTAAAGATGGCTTATCTAGATAAAAATAACAGTAATGGAGCTTTCGTGAAGTGTGCATAAAGTATTCTAATCACTCATTCTGTTGTTAATATTTTAGATTTAAAATATTTGCTTCATTTTCTATATACCTTTTCTGACTATCAGCAACTGATACTTTTAACACAGTGGCTGTAAAAAAAATTCCTGTTTTTCAGTGATGCAATACTTTTCTAGATGGAATTAGCATCCCTACCACATAATTTTCTGCTATCTTTTAATACATTGTCTTGATTTGTCAAATCAAAAGAGAAGGGGAAAAATCTAATCATAAGGATTATTCACTTCTTAAAGTCAAGTCTGCTTCTTCTCTGAAATTCAAATTTCTACAGGAATCTGTTGGTTCTGAGTAAAGAGGATGTTTCATCTTACCTTAAAAGCCTTCAAAGGGACTTTGAAAATCCAGGATTTCTTATCTTTCTCTTTGAAGACTGAAAGTGGCTCACTGTCTTGGACTTTTGCATGACAATTTTGTACCTGCTGAAATTTAAACTCAGTTTGATAATTTTCTCAGCCAATCACTGCTTAGGATCCCTGATATGGGGTTATAAAGTGTCACCGTGTCTATGAAGCACATAATAACTTCCCCCACTTCCTTCACATACTGATATGTATTTGCTTACTGAACCATTCGGTTCCAAAGGGACCAGACTTACTTTCACTTAATTAAATAGCTCCTGGAAGGCTGTTTTGCATCTTAAATATAGAGAATCAGTGTAACATATCTGAAAAGAGCCACTTAAACTCTGTCACCCTGGCATTTCTTGTCTTACTAAGGTTGGCAATCTAAGAAAACTCTAGGTTTCTTTAGTAAATATGACTACCTATTTAAGACTCCTATCATTCCTGAGGTAGGTATTAAAGTTTCTGTGCTATAATTCAAGAAACTGTCCACATGCAACAGCCTGACATTGCCTGAGGGGTCTTTAGCATATATAAATAGTAACTGTCATGCAATCTCTCTGACCTAAAGAAATACTTATGTGAGGTTTAAGAATGGATCAGTGTAGTATTCAAACTAAATTTTAAAACTAGATATTCAAAATACCAAAAATTATTGTAAGATACCTGGATATGCAAAAGTGCATACAGACAATATATTCAGCTCTCAGTTATCTCTCAGTTATTTGTGTTAGCTGTGAAGGACAAAATAGAAAACCAGATACTATTTTTAGCAGAAAGTTTTGCTACCCTGAACTCACCATTCTATTGAACCCCATATGTATACCATAATGCAGGTATCCCTAAACCATTTATCTAGTCTGTGTGTTCAAAAACTTGACAATCTATGTCTATTCGTATATTTCTTCAGAACTTTTAGGAATATTCCAATCTTTTCTTTATGTTATAATACCAAAGGATGTGAACCACATAAAAGCACTAATATACCACTACCTAACAGTGGTGAGTTCAGGATTTATATATAGAACTATTACAGGGAAAACAATAATGTTGAAAGAGAATGAAGGGAATGGAAAAAGGATTTGCCATGAAGTTGTGTCTTCATAACAAGCACTTTGTTTTTATTTAGACAGCATGTTTATATGGGTAGCTTAAAGGGCTTAACCAAATTTTAAGGAGTCCTGAGTCACTCCTGGGAGCAACTCAATACCTTCTCTCACACAGAGACACCAGTGGAGATTAGTGAACTAAACCTCTCTTCCTTGTCCTTTGACTTGAATTAACATGATCTCAATAACTGATAGAACTAGTGCAGAAAAATCATTGCTGATAAGATTTAAAGAGAAATATCAACCAACTTGATCTAATTGACATCCATTGAACACTTCATCCAACTATAGCAGAATAAACATTCTTTTCAAATGCAGGTGGAATATTTACCAAGATAGACCGTATTCTAGGCCCGCCCAAAAAGTCTCAATAAATTTAAAAGGATTTGAGCCATGCAAAGTATGGTTACTGACCCAAAAAGAATTAAATTAGAAGTCAGTAACAAAAGAAAGAAAAAGAAGTCAATAACAGATCTCTGGAAAATCTGAATATTTGGAAACCAAATTACATACTTCTGATTAACCAATCAGTAAAAGAGGAAACCAAAGAGAAATTCAAAATATATTGAATTAAATAAAAATGAAAACAGAACAATTGATCAAAATTTTCAGGATATCACTGAAGCACTTCTTAGGGGGAAATTTATAGCACTAAATTCCTGTGTTAGGATAGAAAAAGGTCTCAGGGTGCCTGGGTAGCTCAGTTGGTTAAACATCTGACTCTTTATTTCAGCTCAGGGCATGATTTCACGGTTGTAGGATTGAGCCCCCTGTCCAGCTCTGTGCTGAATGTACAGCCTGCTTGGGATTCTCCCTCTCTCTCTCTCTGTCCCTCCCCTGCTCTCACTCATGTGCTCTCTCTAGCGCTCTCTCTCTCTCTCTCTCTCTCTCTCTCTCTCAAATAAATTAACATTTAAAAAAAGAAGAAAAGAAAAAGGTCTCAAACAATGACTATGGCTTCTGCCTTAAGTAACTAAAAAAAATTAAATTCAAATTAAGTAAAAGGAAATAAAAAATCAGAACTACAATCAGCAAAATAAAAATATAATAATAATAATAATAATAATAATAATAGAGGAAAATCAGTGAAACCAAGAGCTGGATTTTTAAGAAGCTTAATAAGATTTATCAGACTCTAATCAGACTAATCAGAGAAATATGAGAGAAGACATAATTATCAATATAAGGAATGAGAGAGATGAAAATACTACAGATTCTATAGACATCAAAAGACAAAAAGGGAATACTGAGAACAACTTTATGCCAATAAATCCAACAATTTATAGAAATGGATAGATTCCTTGAAACCACCAGAGCTCACCCAAGAAGAAATAGATAAATAACTCTACATCTATTAAAGAAGTTAAATTCATAGCTAAACACCTTCCCAAAGCAGCCTCTTTTCATTTCATACTCTCTCTGTTCCTTTTAATCTAAGCTGTCAGTGTCTCCACTGATACAAATTTTTCAGGAAGCCTTCCATGAATTTCACTCAGTCATACAAATGTCATATCCACAGACCTTTCCACATAATCCCTTCTGTACCTTTGGCATTTGCTAAGATGACTAAAGGACAATGCCCTGAAACTTCTTAGAGGACCTCTGGTTTGAGTTAAAAGATCCAAAAGAACACTCTTAAACTCTTGCAAATATTCTGATCTTTGGATAACTTTCCTGGGTTTCAGCAAAGGGTTGTAGAGTCATACCCTCAGTCTTTTTTCTAGATCATGCCTTCCCAGCAGTGAATCTCTTAATTTTAGCATCTTTTGCTATTGGGGTGGCAGAGATTTTTTAGTTACTGTCAGATGCTAGTTCATTTTTCTTTAACAATTCTCAATGTATTTATCTCCTCTTGCATATTACTATAAGCAGCATGAAGGAGCCAGGCCCCATCTTCAACACTTTGCTTACAGATCTCCTTAACTGTATATCCAAGTTCATTGCTTACAAGTCTGCCACATAACTGCAGGACACAATTCTGCTAAGATATCTTCCATGAAGATAACAAAAATTCTCATTCCTCCAGATTCCAGTAATGCTTTGCTTACTTCCTTCTGAGACCACACCAGCTATGACTTTAACATCTGTATTTCTACTAACAGTCTTCCAGCCTCCACCCACTGGCAAATTCTAAAGCCACTCCCACGTTTTAGGAATTGTAGCAGCACCCCACTTCCATGTTCCGAAATCTGTACTAGTTTTCTATTGCTGCCTAACAAGTTGCCAAAAATACCTCTGCTCTTAGAGATCTCATTTGGCTGGGTTAGCTTTATCCAAATAATCTCTTTGCTTTAAGGTCAACTGATTACTAAACTCACTTATATTTGTCAAATCCCTTTTGCCACATAATGAGACGTAGTCATGGAAATGATGCATCATCATATTTACACATTCTCCTCACACTCAAAGGAGTGGGGATTATATAAGCAGAAGGATCATTAGGGGTCATCTTAAAACTCTGTCTACCATACATTTTAATCTATAGCAAAGGAAATAGATCAGTGTCTTCATGGGCTGGGGGAAAGGTAGAAAGAAGGGATGGTAAAGGGTCACGAGGAAATTTTTTTTTTAATGTTTTTATTTATTTTTGAAGGAGAGAGAGACAGAGCATGAGCAGGGGAGGAGCAGAGAGAGAGGGAGACATAGAATTTGAAGCAGGCTCCAGGCTCTGAGCTGCCAGCACAGAGCCTGACGCGGGGCTCGAACTCACAAGCCATGAGATCATGACCTGAGCTGAAGTCGGACGCTCAACCGACTGAGCCACCCAGGCGCCCCGGAAATTTTAATAGATACTTTTTACTATCTTAACTGTGGTAATGGTTTCGCAGTTATATACATTATTTCAGAACTTATCAAAATATACACTTTAAATATATGCAGTTTATTGTGTGTCAGTTATACCTCAGTAAAGCTATTGGGGAAAAAGTAATTAACGTATTTCAAATCTTGTAAATTGAGGAGTTAAAACTATGGTGTTAATAAGGGCATCCCAAAGGGAAACATAAACCCCAATTTATTGTGAAAACCAAACAATTAACTAAAAGTTAAGATCTAAACTCAGAAATCTACATCAGTTTAGTAACTAAGCAAGTTATCTAAATACCTTAATTAGAATTGTTATTCTGTTCCTAAGAGTTTGAAATGAAACCCTTAACCTAGTTGCTACTCTACAACTCTGAACTATCCTAAATTTGGATAAACAGTATCATAAGGGACTTGAATAGGGGTTCTGTCTATATGGGCAGGTATACAACATCACTACCAGGCATTTTTGATTAGTAGAAACTTAAAAGGCAAAATGTCCAGTTCAATTGCCCAATATTGAATTAATGCCAGTGCAGTTGGAAATTGGTACAATATTATTTTTTAAGAAACAACTATAGTTTTCAGCTATAGAAACATTTTTTTAGATACGTCTCTTCTAGAAAGGGGAAAAAAGCAAAATTAAACTACTAGGACTGCAACAAAATAAAATGCTTTTGCACATCAAAGGAAACCATCAACAAAACAAAAAGGCACCCTACTGAATGGGAGAAGATATTTGCAAATTATATAGTGGGTAAGGGGTTAATATCCAAAATATGAAGAACTTACACAATGCAAATAATCCAATTTTAAAATAGGCAGAGAAACAATAGACATTTCTCAAAAAAAGATATTCAGATGGCCAACAGACACATGAAAAGATGTTCCAAGTCACTAATCATCAGGGAAATGCAAATCAAGACCATAGTGAGATGTTACCTTACACCTGTCTGAAAGGCTAGTATTGAGAAGACAAGAAACAACAAGTGTTGGTGAGTATGTGGAGCAAAGGAGCCCTCTTGCACTGTTGGTGGGAATGTAAACTGGTGCAACTTCTGGGGAAAACAGTGTGGAGGTTCCTCAAAAAATTAAAAATAGAATCACCACATGATCCTAGTAATTCCACATTACTGGGTATTTACTGAAAGAAAATGAAAACAGTAATTCAGAAAGATATATGCAGCCCTGTGTTTATTGCAGCAATAATGCTAACAATAATAGCTAATAATAATAATAATAGCTAAAATATAGAAGCAACCCAAGTGTCCATCTTAGATGAATGGGGGGTGCCTGGGTGGCTCAGTCAATTAACCGTCTGACTCCTGCTGAGGTCATGATCTCGTGGTCTGTGGGTTTGGCCCCACATCACGCTCTGTGCTGACAGCTCAGAGCCAGGAGCCTGCTTCAGATTCTGTGTCTCCCTCTTTCTCTGCCCTTCCCCCTCTCATGCTCTGTCTCTCCCTCAAAAATAAATAAGCATTAACAAAAAAAAATTTTTAATAGGTGAATGGATAAAGAAGATGTAATATATACACACACATACATATACACACACATATATGTATACATACACACACACACACACACACACACACTACACAATGGAATATTACTCAGCCATAAAAAGAATGAAATCTTGCCATTTGTGATGACATGGATGGACCTAGAGGATACAATCCTAAGTAAATCAAATCAGAGAAAGACAAATATTATATGATTTCATTCATATGCAGAATTTAAGAAACAAAACAAATGAACAAACAAAAAGAGACAAAAGAATAGACTTAAATACAGAGAACAAATGGGTGATTGCCAGAGAGAGGTGGGTGGGAGGAATAGGTAAAATAGATAAAGGAATTAAGAGTACACCTACCACAATGAGCATTGAGTAATGTGCTCAATAGTAGAATTATTGAATCATTATATTGTACACTTGAAATTAATATAACACTGTATGTTAATTATACTTTGAGTTTAAAAAATAGCTTTTTGAAAAGTGGTAACCATTTCTTCTGGATTCCTTATTCCATTTCCACCAAGTCCACAATTGGCATAACATTCTCTCAAATATCTTAAGGAGAGTATTATAATCGAACCTCAAGTAACAGACATGTCTGTTGGTTAGTCTTAGCGTCCACTGTCTTATTATGACTGAGAATACAACAATTGCTACATCACATAATCTTTTCTTGTCATGAAAAAAAAATCAGTTTTTCTCTTTTCATGGGCAATATATGTTATCACCTCCAGACCTGTGTCTCAGATATTGAGAACTAGTAAAAAGTAATGATTAAGATCAGAGACTTTGAAGTCAGATATATCTAGGTCAAACTGCTGCCTGTTACCTACTGTGTGACTTTAGAAAAGAAACCTAGTTTCTCTAAGATTCAGTTTCCTCATCTGCAAAATTATGTTATAATACCTAACACTTACTGAGCACTTAGAACACGATATGCCCTATACACAATAATCTAAGCCCATTATCTCATGTAGTCCTTGAAATGATCATACATGGTAACACTGTTTATCCACATCATAGGGATTAAGAAAGTGGGTCCTAAGTTGGCACAACCAATAAGTGACAGAGCCAAGATTTTCTGACCTTTGAACATGGCTTTTAACCACTGCACTGAATTAATTGCCTACTTCATGATGACTTTGTGGAAGTAATGTATGGGAAACTGCTCAGTGTCCAGCACACACACATAAATCCTAATAAGGGGAGCCATTATGAATTTCATGATTATTTATGAAGTCTGAGCCCTTTCCTTGTCACTGCCCAAATGTTCCTAGGATTATTTGTACCGTGATTCCTTTTAAATAAGACCCCAAAACTTTGGCACTTATTTTATTCAGTACTATAATTACTAATATTTGGCGAAAACAAAAGTCTAATGGCCCTCATTCTGTCTCTCCTACTGAGTGCTAAGTCTTCTAACAGGTTTGCTTCCCAGTCTCTCGGTCCTACTCCCAAATCTCTCACACAGATGCTTGTGAGGAAGTGGAGAAAAGGAACCTTCTTGCACTGTTGGTGGGAATGTAAATTACTGCGGTCCCTGTTGAAAACAGTATGGAAGGTTCTCAAAAAACTAAAAATAGGGGCGCCTGGGTGGCTCAGTCAGTTAAGCATCTGACTTCAGCTTAGGTCATGATCTCATGGTTTGTGGGTTTGACCTCTGTGTCAGGCTCTGTGCTGACAACTCAGAGCCTGGAGCCTGCTTCAGATTCTTTGTCTCCCTGTCTCTCTGCCCCTCCCCCACTCACGCCCTGTCTCTTTCTCAAAAATAAGTAAACATTAAAAATTTATTTTTAATTAAAAATAAAACTACCATATGATCCAGCACTTCAACTTCTGTGTATTTATCTGAAGAAAACAAAAAAATTAACTCAGAAAGGTGTATGCACTCCCATGTTCATTGCAGCATTACTTAGCCAAAATATGGAAACAACCTAAGTATCCTAATCTAGTAATCATAATTGTTGGATTAATGGATAAAGAAAGTGTGGTATGTATATACAATGGAATATTATTCAATCATAAAAAAAAGAAAGAAATATCACCATTTGTGACAACATGAATGGACCTTGAGGGCATTATGCTAAGTGAAATAAGTCAGAGAAATATAAATAACATATGATCTTATGTGGAATTAAAAAACACAAACAAACATACAAAATTAGCTCATAAATGCAGAGGAGATAGGTGGTTGCCAGAGGCAGAGGGCAGAGGGCAGGGGAGATAGGCAAAATGAGTGAAGGGGGATCAAAAAGTACAAACTTCTAGATGTAATATATAGCATGGTGACTACAGTATATAATGTATTGCATATTTGAAATTTACTAAGAGTAGATCTTTTTTTTTTTTTTTACTTTTTCATTTATTTATTTTTATTTTTTTCTGCATCACTTTTTTTTTTCCAATATATGAAATTTATTGTCAAATTGGTTTCCATACAACACCCAGTGCTCATCCCAAAAGGTGCCCTCCTCAATACCCATCCCCCACCCTCCCCTCCCTCCCACCCCCCATCAACCCTCAGTTTGTTCTCAGTTTTTAAGAGTCTCTTATGCTTTGGCTCTCTCCCACTCTAACCTCTTTTTTTTTCTTTTTCTTCCCCTCCCCCATGGGTTTCTGTTACGTTTCTCAGGATCCACATAAGAGTGAAACCATATGGTATCTGTCTTTCTCTGTATGGCTTATTTCACTTAGCATCACACTCTCCAGTTCCATCCACGTTGCTACAAAGGGCCATATTTCATTCTTTCTCATTGCCACGTAGTATTCCATTGTGTATATAAACCACAATTTCTTTATCCATTCATCAGTTGATGGACATTTAGGCTCTTTCCATAATTTGGCTATTGTTGAGAGTGCTGCTATAAACATTGGGGTACAAGTGCCCCTATGCATCAGTACTCCTGTATCCCTTGGGTTGGGTAAATTCCTAGCAGTGCTATTGCTGGGTCATAGGGTAGGTCTATTTTTAATTTTCTGAGGAACCTCCACACTGCTTTCCAGAGCGGCTGCACCAGTTTGCATTCCCACCAACAGTGCAAGAGGGTTCCCGTTTCTCCACATCCTCACTAAGAGAGTAGATCTTAAAAGTTCTCATTTTTTTTGATGCACCTGGGTGACTCAGTTGGTTAAGCGTCTGACTTCAGCTCAGGTCATGGTCTCACAGTCTGTGAGTTCGAGCCCCACATCGGGCTCTGTGCTGACATTTAATGTTTAATAAACATTAAAAAAAAAAGTTCTCATTTAAAAAAAAAAAAACGTGGACAAGCACCAAAGGCAAGGGAAACTGAAGCAAACATGAACTATTGGGATGTCAAGATAAAAAGCTTCTGCACAGCGAAGGAACCAATCAACAAAACTAAAAGGCAACCAGTGGAATAGGAGAAGGTATTTGCGAATGACATATCAGACAAAGGGTTAGTATCTAAAATCTATAATGAACTTATCACTCAAACTCAACACTCAAAAAACAACCCAATTAAGAAATGGGCAAAAGACATGAATAGACACTTTTCCAAAGAAGATATCCAGATGGTTAACAGACACGTGAAAGATACTCAGCATCACTCATCGTCAGGGAAATACAAATCAAAACCACGATGAGATGTGATCTCATACCTGTGAGAATGGCTAAAATTAAAAACACAAGAGAAGGCATTTGGGTGAATCAGTCAGTTGAGTGTCACTCTTTTGGTTTTGGCTCAGGTCATGGTCTCCCAATTTGTGAGTTCAAGCCCCACATTGGGTTCTGCACTGGCAGTGTGGAGCCTGCTTGGGATTCTCTTTCTCTCTCTCTCTCTCACTCTCACTCTCTCTCTCAAAATAAATAAATAAACTTAAAAAAAGAAAAATAAGTAAAATCAACGACACAAGAAATAACAGGTGTTGGTGAAGATGTAGAGAAAGGGGAATGCTCTTACACTGCTGGTGGGAATACATACTGGTGCAGCCACTCTGGAGAACAATATAGAGGTTCCTCAGAAAACTAAAAATAGAACTACCTTACAATCCAGCAGTTTCCCTATTGTATTTACCCAAATCATATAAAAATACAGATTCAAAGAGATATATGCACCCCAATGCTTATAGCAGCATTATCAACAATAGCCAAACTATGGAGAGAGCGCAAATGTCCATCAACTAACAAGTGGATAAAGAAGATGTAGTTTACATATACAATGGAATATGAGCCATCAAAAAAATGAAATCTTGCCATTTGCAGTGACATGGATGGAGCTAAGAATGTATTATGCTAAGCGAAATAAGTCAGAGAAGACAAATATGATTTCACTCATGATGAATTTAAGAAACAAAACAGATGAACATATAAGAGACTATTAATGATGGAGAACAAACTGAAGGTTGATGGAGGGAGGTGGGTAGGAGATGAGTTAGATGGGTATTAAGAAGGGCACTTGTGATGAGCACTGGGTGTTGTATGTAAGTGATGAATCACTGAATTCTGCTTTTAAAACCAGTATTGCACTGTATACTAACTAAAATATAAATTAAAAATAAATGTGATTGGTGATATTCATTGCTGTTTCTTGTATTAGCAAAAAAAAAAAAAAAACAGAAACAACCTAAATGTCCATCACTAGGGGACTAGATGAAAGAAGAATGATATATTTTTAAATGCATAACATAACTGGGGTGCCTGAATGGCTCAGTCGGTTGAGCAGCTGACTCTGGATTTTGGGCTGGTCATGATCTGATGGTTCATGAGATCAAGCCCCATGTTGGGCTCCATGCCTATAGCACAGAGCCTGCTTGGGGTTCTCTCTCCCTCTCTTTTGCCCCTCCTATCCTTCTCTCTCTCCCCTTCTCTCCCTCTCTCTTTCTCTCTCTCTTTCTGTTTCAAAATAAATAAACATTTTTTAAAATCTAAAATATATAATTATATAACTATATAGCAGTTAAAAAGAAATGAACTAGAACTCTACATCTCAACATGGATAGATGAAAAATAAATAGTTAAGAAAAACAGTATCGTCACTGATATGTTTTCTGTCTTTACAGTTTTGTCTTATACAAAATGTTGTATGAATGAAAACATACAATATATAGCCTTCTTTCTGGCTTCTTTCACTTAGCTTAATACATTTGAGATTCATCCATATTGTTTTAGATAGCAGTAGTTCCTTACTGTTGTTCAAATATTTTGCCCAATTTTTTATTGAACTGTTTCCTATGTAACACTGCTCTAAAATATAAAATCTTAGGAAGGCTTTTTTAATAAAAATATTTTTGTGATATTATTGACATCCAGCAATCTTCAGTTCTCTTGGATTTAGATTAGAATCCATTGGCTCTTTTGAACAAAGTCATTTGAGAAAATCCTCAGTTTATTTGAAGCACTTAAATCATACTTTAATTTTAAAGAAAAGACTCCCAAATTAAAATAATCCATTGAGTGAAGCCTACTTATTTCTTGATCATACTTTCAATATCTCTTTAGTAATAGGATTATGCAAATTGAAAGAAGAACAGTGTTACTGAAGTCCTCCAACCCTTAAAGAAAATTGTGGAATATGTTAAAGAATTACAGAAAAATTTATCCCTTCAAGTGTCAAGACTGTTCTTAAAAGGGATATTACTTATGAACAAGATAAGAAGTTCTGACTTGAAATGGATTATTATTATGGCACTTGTCATGACTGTTTTGTTATATGATTTAATCCCTTGAAGGATTTTATTCTTTTATATGGATGTTTCTAAATACTCTTCTAGCATGGGAGCAAGTGGAATTATCATGTGCAATGTTGAAGAAAGGAACAAAAATTGACAACAATGCTTTTGTCAGTGGACAACATTTTAAAAAGTCATTTATCAATCAATGGAATATAATCCTGAAGATTAAAAAACTAAGTTATATGGTAGAAGATGTATTATGTGCTTCAATAAACTAAATTTAAAAAGTGATTCTAAAAGTTTATGCCAGTACATACCAGTTAATAATACTAATATTGAATTTGTTTTTCCATTAATGAATGTTCAGTGGACAAGAAGAAACTAAAAAATTTTCCACGGACCACTGTAGAAACTATGTCACAATGCAAGACTGTAATGCAAAATTTTATAAGTAAATTTTGCAAGGTAAATAACTGTTAAATACAATCAAATCATGAGGGAAATATGATTAAAGAAAGAGGTATGTAGTTTAGATATTTTTAAAATTTGTTTCGGATAAACAACAAATACTTTAGTATAATTCTGTCCCATGCAATATTTTGTCTTTTATCTCAATTTATATTAGCATAGGTGATTAGAAATCACTCAAATTTAACTGGGCATTCTGTATTTTCATTTGCTAAATCTGGCAACCCTAGGTTGGATTCAGTAAGAAGATAGAGTCTGCTCTCCAAGTGGTCATTTTGTGATTTTATTTTTTTCTTTTCAAAAAATGACAGTCAGAAATCTGAGGAGAATCAGTGGTCTCACACTCTGGCACAAGCATTCATAAGCCTTAGTAGGTTGCAGGGAATTCCCAATCTCGTATCCCATCACCTCCCAGACCAATTCAGAGGAGAAAAACAAACTAGGAAGGACTATGCTATAGAATTGTTTAGATAAAGCTGCCACAACAGAACTTTTCTGAATATGAACAGCTACTTCAGTCTGAAATAGAACTCTTCCAAGACTAGTTGTACCACCTTTGGCTACCATTCATATATAGCAAATTTGTAGAGAAAGGCATTGGGCTATAAGGCTCCATGAAGGACACAGGTGATTTGCTCCTAAGGAGTCTCCATTTTTCATATCATCAGTGGTTTTCTGTCAGTTACCTATTATGTTACATACTTTGCATGTCTTACCTATAGTATTTTTATTGTATTAATATTTATGTATAAACTTTGTGGCATTAATTAATATAAATATATTCATAAATTATTTTAGTTAAAGCAAACTTTTAATATCCAACAGCTTTTTTTTAAGTATAATTGGCATACAATGTTATATTAGTTTCAGGGGTATAACGTACTGATTCCACAGTTCTATACATTACTCAGCACTCACCACAATAAGTGTAGTAACTATCTGTCATCATACAACATTATTATGACTTTTTTTTAAGGTATAAGTGTTTTTATTTAAATTCCAGTTAGTTAACATACAGGATAATATTAGTTTCAGGTATGCAATACAGTTATTCAACACTTCTGTACAACACCTGGTGCACTCCTTAATCACCATCATCTATTTAACCTATCCTCCCCACCTACCTCCCCTCTGGTAACCATCAGTTTATCAGTTTGTTCTCTATATTTAAGAGTCTGTTTCTTCATTTACCTCTCTCTTTTTCCTTTTTTTCCCTTTGCTCATTTGTTTCTTAAATTCCTCATAGGAGTGAAATCATAGGGTATTTGTCTTTCTCTGAGTGACTGATTTCACTTAGGATAATACTGTCTAGCTCCATCTATGTCATTGCAAATGGCAAGATTCCATTCTTTTTTCTGGATGAGAAATATTCCATTTTATATGTATACCACATCTTTATCCATTCATCTATTGATGGACACTTGGGTTGCTTCCATAAGCTATTGTAAATAATGCTGCAGTAAACATAGGGGTGCATATGTCATTTGAATTAGTGTTTTTGTTTTATTTGGGTAAATACCCACTAGTATTACTAGGAATTACTAGATCATGTGGTAATTCTGTTTTTAATTCTTTGAGGAATCTCTGTACTGTTTTCCACAATGGTTGCTCCAGTTTACACTCCTACCAACGGTGCCCGAGGGTTCCTTTTCTTCACATCCTCGCTAATACTTGTTATTTCTTGTCTTGATACTAGACATTCTGACAGGTGTGAGGTAGTATCTCATTGTGGTTTTGATTTGCATTTCTCTGATGAAAAGATATTGAGCATCTTTTCATGTTTGTTGACCATCTGTATGTCTTCTTTGGAGAAATGTCTGTTCAGGTCCTCAGCTCATTTTTTAATCAGATTGTTTGGGTTCTTTGGTGTTACGTTTGTAAGTTCTTCATATATTTGAGATATTAATTCCTTATCTAATATATCGTTTGCAAATATCTTGTCCTATTCAGTCGGTTGCCTTTTTGTTTTGTTAATTATTTCCCTTCTATGCAAAAGCTTCAGTATATAACAGCTTTGATAGTCAATCCTGATTATTGAAAGATTCCATATTTGGTAATTCACCAACTCACTGATGTTTATTTATAACACCCAAATCAATATTACAGTCATTTTATGGTCAATTGAGGACATGAGCATGCAGAGAGAAACAAAAAAATTGAGTTGCCTTACATGTAAGTTCCTAGCTGAGGTCAAAAAATGTAATGCTTAGAGTTCTTGTTTCAGCTGTCATACTGTAAATAAGTGTCCTTTCTGTGGTCTATTTAATGCCACACTTTAGTATTTTGTACTTTCTTTTTATGATTTTGCTGTTTAAAATTTCCCCAACCACAGTACTGAAATGGTATCTAGTGTTCCAAAATATAAGAGGGATGTGATGTGTCACATGGAGAAAATACATATTCAGTGAACTTCAGTTAGGCATGAGGTGTAGTGCTGTCAGCCATTAATTCAATGTTAATTAATCAATATATATTAGTAGAGTGTCTTGAAATAGAAACACACAGAAAACAAGGATATGTATTGATCAGTGGATGAAAATGTTGTGACCCATGGTTCATAGGAACCTAACCCAATATATCCACTAGAAGCAATGGTTCAGTGTTTAAGGCAACTGAACAGAACATAACTACCTTGATAAGAAGAATCAACTGTGTGTGTGTGTGTGTGTGTGTGTGTGTGTATTTATATCAGAATCAGTTTTCCTGAAATATATTACTTACCTTTACTATGTGTGACACACTTGGATAATCTCTCATATTTCCTTTTAATGCTTACAAATGTCTGAACTCCCTGCATTAATTTATAACCCATTAATAGATTATGATTAGCAGTTGGAAACACTGTTCTAGCACAGAAAGAACAGCAGTTTTTTCTAAGATTGTAAATAAAGGTGGTATTCAGTGTTTATGGGAAAAATATTGGGACAAGTTAAATGATTGCATTCTGATGAAATTTGAAAAGTGGTAGCAGTACTGCACATTTATTATTTTTCATCCTTTCAGATACATTTTAGTTTCTATTTTCCCATTGGATATATAGCAGCCATTGAATGTAAGAACTGTTTAATTCATAGACACTATTTTTCTTTTGAATTTGAGGGAGTTCATAACCTTTTATAAATGAAGCAGTAAAGAAAAGGATGGTTTGTGATCAAGTTTAAGGCAGAAGGCCAGAAACTTCATAGGTGAAAAAGTGGACAATTATTCTTTGCATGCTAAATAAGACTGGCTAATATCTTTCAGCAAATATTTGGTTGGAACAGTTCTGTGTGGGATATTGGTTCGAAGGGGCAATGGCAAGATTGTCCCAGCTTTGTTCTGCTAGGTTATTAGCCCAATTTAGTCCAAATTAGTCTGTTCTGATATAATAAAGGAAGAATTTCTATCATGATTATTAATTAGTTTTTAATAACATAACAGTGTATTAGTCAGGATATATTAGAGTATGCTGCCAGAATGAATAAGTTCCAATAAATAAGCAGCTTAGTACATAGAGGCTTATGTTTGTTCATGTCTCAATTCAGTGCCAGCCAGATAGCTCTCCTGTGGGCAAAGACTCATGAACCCAGGCTGTTTCCTGTGTTTTTTAATTTTTTAATGTTAATTTTTGAGAGAGAGTGGATGAGTTGGGGAGGAGTAGAGAGAGAGGGAGACACAGAATCTGAAGCAGGCTCCAGGCTCCAAGCTGTCAGCACAGAGCCCAACACGGGACTCGAACCCATGAACCGTAAGATCATAACCTAAATTAAAGTTGGACACTTAACCGACTGAGCCATCCAGATGTCCCTAGGCTGTTTCCATTTTGTTCTACCAATATGCAGCTTCAAGGTCACCCTGGCATTACTTTTCTGAAGATGGGGAAGGGAAGACAAAGAACATAAAAGACTGTTCTGGATATTTTAGACATCAAGTCTAGAAGTGGTTCTTTACTTTTGTCCCTGTTCCCCTGGCCAGGAGTCAGTCACAGGGCCAACCAAACTCCAAGGGAAGCTAGGAAATGTGGTGGAGCATTCAGATATGGAAGAACACTAATAGTCTCTGCCACAGACAGCAGTTTTTCCAGCCTCCATGCTGATGCTCGCATTTGTGCAGGAAACTTGAATCTTGGTTGATTATGTGGCTGAGGATACTTTAACTCTCTGTGTTCATGGTTATTAATAAATATTATTGTCTTTAATAAAAACATTTGAAGACATCTATGACTATTGTAAAGATGGGACTAAGAAAGAGGCAGGCCTACAAAGTAGATTACTCCTACATATATTTTATAGTATCTAAAATTTGCATTTTTCCAAATGTGGCTCCTAGATAACTTGAATCTGAATCACCTTGATTAAAATTGTTAAATCTAATTTTTTAATGTAGATTTCAGGGAACCACTTCTGACCTATTAAATCAGAATGTGTCTTCGTAGAGCTCAGGAATCTGAATTTTAAGATACCTCTTTGATTATTCCTGTGTGCACTGGTATCTGAGAACCAGTGCCCAACAAACTGAAATCTCTTCTGCTTGAAAGCTTAAGCTTTCTGTGATTACAAAATAACCTCAGATCTGAGAGCCAATTTCAATCTTCTTTTCTAAATGAGAAAATCCAAGGACAGAAAATTCTAGGATTTAAATTGTCGCAATTTTGGCTGAAACAGATGGTAACAGAGCCCAGATAATCAAGGCCAGAAAAAGAGGAAAGCAGGACAGACCCAGCTCAGACACCAAAACCCCCCAAATCTTTATTTGATGTGTGCATGTGTGTGAGCATCATCTCTACTACTTCCTTTCTCATCACATTTTCTAAGTCAACCCTCCCTTCCCCTTCAAAGTGTCTACTGAACAAAAGCCACCTGCCAACCTAGCCTTTCTGCTAATATTAAATGTTGTAATAACATTCTCATCACAAGGCTACTCTGAAGATTCAATAAGAGAATGTGTGTGAAGTATTTAATCAGTTCCTGACCTAGAAGGCTAAATAAATGACAGCGATTATAAAAATCTGACATAACCACTGACAGACCAGTGGTGTTTCCGGGATTATGGTGGGCCAAGAAATTGAAAGTTCTGACAGACCATTTCCCAAGGAAGAGTTGTGAATGGTTGATACAGATGACCAGATGGATACATCATGACATCCACCAGAAGATGAGTTAGGAATGTCAGACCACCCAAGTACACCCTGTCCCATGGAGTATTGCCAGGGTAAATGATACATAGCCCAACCCCACCTCTACCACTACCCAACCCACCCACTCAGAGAAGGTTTTAAGCCAAATGTAAATCAGTGGATAACTTGCCTACATTTGCCTCTTATAGACATGTCCTTGGAGTCTCCTCAAACAACAAACCAACCATCAGTTCAGAAAATGACAGGGTTTGATTTTAATGGGTCTCTCTGCCCCCTCACAGGGATGTGGTCAGGAAGAGAGAGAGAGAGGAAGGGGGAGGGGAGTCCAAAGTGCCTAAGACCACAAGAAGAATCATGCTACAGTGTTTTACATGAGCTATTACGAATTTAAAGAAGCAAAGGCTAAGACAACATCCCCTTTAATTTGGGTATGTGAGATCTAAGCAAAGCTGAAAAGAAGACTGTTGTTTAACATTGAAAAAGAAGGATTCTTCCAAAATATTAATGGAATGGTCGTAAGAAAGGGAAAATAGCTTGCTGTGTTTTTTAAACTGTGGGTCACAACCCATTAATGAATCATAAAATCAATTTTAGTGCATTTTTAATGGAAAAATAGAACAGGACATCATACATAGTGAAGATTTTTGACAAAGGTTTATTTCTGTTTGTGTCTGTATTTGGGCTGTACTATAATATTTATTTTTAATAGTGGATTATAGTAAGAAAAGTTTCAAAATGTGTAGCAAAAAGCCACTTGCTCTGGAATCACAGGGAGTTTGAATGCAGGCTCTATTGCTTTTTAATTTTATGACTTGTAACAAGCCTCAATTTCTTCAGATGTAAAATGGGAATAATATCTATAAGAATTCTTGGGAAGTAAATAGGATCTTGTATATAAAACCCTTTAGCACAGTGTCTGCCACAAAATAGTCACCCAATAAGTGTCAGTTTCCTTCTATCCACTTAAAGTATTTTGTATATAGGTATATTCAGGTACCACAGCAGCAATTATTTAATTTTCCCTTGGCCTCAGTTTCTTCATTCTGAAATAATGTAGAGCTTTGCCTACTCTATAATTGTCCAATTTAATTAAAAAAGGTCATTCTGTTATTACATCAGAAAGATTCTCATTGAAATGTATTACAAATCGCAAATGACAAATGGATTTTTTTAATTAAACTTTTTTTGTTTGGATATAAATAGATTCACATGAGGTTGTAAGAAATAATAGAGAAACTTTGTATACCTGTGATAATAAGAATATACATTTGGTCTTTGTCCTTGGTTCCTGGCACACAGCTGCTAAAACCTTTGGCATCTCCAGAATGACAAGAGTGCCTTTTGTATACTAATGAGATGGCTGGTGACCAGAGCTCCTAGGTACATTCAGCATGGATGCTGGTCATCAGAAAGACCAAAGCATGATCAGAGGGTTGAAACTTATTTATTTTAAGTTTTTATTTTAATTCCAGCTAGTTAACATATATCGTTACATTTGTTTCAGGTGTACAATAAAGTAATCAACAATTTCATACATCATCCTGTGCTCATCCTTAATCCCTATCACCTATTTAACCCATCCCCTACCCACCTCCTCTCTGGTAACCAGCAGTTCTCTATAGTTAAGAATATTTCCTGGTTTGTTTCTCTTTCATTTTTTTCCCTTTACTCATTTGTTTTGTTTCTCAAATTCCACACATGAGTGAAATCATGGTATTTGTCTTTCTCTGACTGACTTATTTCACTTACCATTATACTCTCTAGCTCCATCCACATCATTGCAAATGGCAAGATTCTTTTTCCTAGCTGAATAACATTATGGGGTGTGTGTGTGTGTGTGTGTGTGTGTGTGTGTGTGTGTGTGTGTACACATACATATACATATCTTCTTTATCCATTCATCTATTGATAGACACTTGCATGATTCTGCTATAAATATGGGGGTGCCTATCTCCCTTCAAAGAAGTGTTCTTATACTATTTCCCATGCCCTCATCCTCAAGTCTGATAATTTGCTAGAACCTTTCACAGAACTTTAGGAAGGCACTTTACTTACTGGTTTATTATAAACCATTCCTGCCCCCTGACCTCCAAGGAGGGGAGAGAGGCTAGAGATTGATTCAGTCACCAATGGCCAATGATTTAATTAATAATTCCCACATAATAGAACCTCCATACATACCACTAATGACAGGGTTCAGAGACATTCCAGGTTAGTAAAAAAAAAAAGTTGAGGTGCTGGGAGGATGGTGAACCCAGAGAGGACATAGAAGCTCCAACACCTCTCCCCTCTATACCTTCCCCTACACATCTCTTCCATTTGGCCATTCTTGTGTTGTGTCTTTACAATAAACCAGTAAGTAAAATGCCTTCCTAAAGTTCTATGAACAGTTCTAGCAAATTATCAAACCTGAAGAGAAGGTTATGGGAATCCCTGATTTATAGCCAGTCAGCTAGAAGTGTGGGAGGCCTGGAACTTGTAGTTGGCATCTCAAAATGGGGGTGGTCTTATGGAACTGAGCCCTGTACTTGTGAGATCTGATGCTAACTTCATTTAACTTTTCTGAGCCTCAGCAATTTCACTGGCAAAAGGGTGAATAATAATAATGCTTTCTATGCCTACCTCACAGGGTTATTGTAAGAATCAAACAAGATTGTGCTCATGAAAATACTTTGTAAACAGAAAAGGACTATAAGTGCATTAGTTATTATTGTGGATATAATATTTTCCCTTTTACTATGGAAAAGGTAATTATACCTAAGTATTCTATAGCCTAGTTCTGATATGGTTCACATGGTAGATACTGCTAAGTAAAAGAATATGGTAGTATTTTCCAGTCTGCTGACTCCATGTTCTTCTTTAAACCCCCACTTCCTGCTGCTACTCCTACTGCTACAACCTACAGAACATGAGTGAGCTGGGGGCACCTGGATGGCTCAGTCAGTTGGGCATCAGACTTTGGCTCAGGTCCATGATCTCACGGTTCATGGGTTTGAGCCCCGTATCAGGCTCTGTGCTGACAGCTCAGAGCCTGGAAACTTCTTTGGATTCTGTGTCTTCCTCTCTCTCTGCTCCTCCCCCACTTATGTTCTGTCTCTCTCCAAAATAAATATTTTAAAAAAATTAGTGAGTTGTGTACCTCTACTGGGACAGCAGCCTTCCTCTGTTCTGGTGTGGAGGTGGTAACAGGAAAAAGTTGGCAGAGAGAGGATAGATGTAGACACCAAATCAGTGGACAGGGAAAATTATAGCAAATTGACATCACATGCACAAAATGTTTAGAAGAGACTATACCAAAGAACATTGCAAAGTAAATTATTCCCATTTAAAGTTAAAACACTGTCAAAGTTAGAAAATATAAACCAATATCTCAGTGATACATGTATTCAAGGAAGGTATTATTTTGCACAAGCTTAAGTTAATGCTTAGTTCTTTTGCTATAGAATACCCCCTCCCTGATATCAAAGGATGTGTCCTCTGTGAGAGACAGGTTGGGACAAGGATCAGTCCCCACAAGAGAAAGCTATTTAAGTTTGGTGGGCCTAGGTCTTCACTTGGAGTATTGTCATAGTGCTCAGTCATAGGGGAAATTTACCAAACTTTCTGGTTTTCAGGGCCATAATTATGTCTGTATTTTGTCTAAATTGATGGCTTCTATGTTTGAAAAGGCAGGAAGCTATACCACAGTCATCCTCAGAGTTTGAGGATGTATGATAATTAATGTCACCAACATGCCCAAGTTGCAAATCAGGACAGGATTGATTCATTATTCAGAAATGTGGATGCTGTTTTCATCAGGGCTGTATTTCATCAGTATCTAAAATCATGTCAGAGGATGGAAATAGTAAAAGGACACAAGATCACAGTGTACAGTTTGACTTAATCAGCACAACATAAAATCACATCTCTAAAATAATTCTGATTTGCACTAATGCTGGCAAATCAATTTTTTAACTTTATTTCTTTATTTTGAGAGAGAGCATGAGGAGAGGAGGGACAGAGAGAGATAGAGAGAGAGAGAGAGAAAATCCCAAGCAGGCATCAGCATGAAGTCTGATGTAGGGCCTGATCCCGTGAACCATGAGATTATGACCTGAGCCACAATCAAGAGTTGGACACTTAACCAATTGAGCCATCCAGGCACCGCAGCAAATCAGACTTTTAAGCAGGCATACTACAAAACAGCAGAAAAGAATATTCTTCATAAATAATTTTTTAAACTTTAAGTTTGAATTACACGTTTTAAGCACAAAAAATAGCTTCATAAAGGGGTGCCTGGGTGGCTCAGTTGGTTGAGTGTCCAACTTTGGCTCAGGTCATGATTTCACGGTTCGTGGGTTCAAGCCCCGCGTCGGGCTCTGTGCTGACAGCTCAGAGCCTGGAGCCTGCTTTGGATTCTGTGTCTCCCTCTCTCTCTGCCCCTCCCCTGCTCACACTGTCTCTCTCTCTTTCTCTCAAAAATAAACATTAAAAAATTAAGAAAAGAAACTAGCTTCATAAAAATAAGAAAATAAGCTTTTCTGTATATATTATGTGTATTATATGTTCAATATTATATAATGAAGTAAGAGCAATTTTAAGGTAGGACCAGATTTCTTGATTAGTTACTATCTAGATGAAAAGGTAAACAGAATTTTGATAGATATCATCCAAGGTACAAGTGAATGATACCAAGAGACCCTACCCTGGGGTCTACTACTTGGATACATCCTGTAGAAAATCCAAGTAGGTCTTCATTCAGATGCTCTTCTCCTCAGATTCTGAGCCATTGTTTCTTTCATGGATGAGGCAGACAATTGGTGTAATTATTCTTCAGACTCTCTCTTGTGGATCTGTCACATTAGGACATAGGGCTTTGAGGTCTCCATCAAGTTTTTATGCAGACACTTTCAGATAGCCATAGGTTCTCTTCTGAGGAAAGAGGCTTCCTGCTATATCTGCTGACATAAAGCAAGAGAATTGTCCAGATTCTTAATTTTATTAAGAATTTTTTTACCTTTGCCCCTTTTTGCTTGATAACTAAACGGTATAGACCTTTAATCAGTTATACTCAATAGGTACACTTCAAAATTGAGGACAGAAGCTTCAATTTAGAAATAACTATGACCAGGTACCTGCTGTCTGGTTGAGGAAGTGATATTGAGAAATTGTGAGAAGCACATTAAATTTCTAGGCCTCTAGATTGCTTTATCCTTGTATAAACTGGAGAAAGTAACCCTATCCCAACTAATAACAGTTGCTATATCTTTTGAGGATTTAAATATGTGCTAAATAATATTTAATTTATTAATTAAATAAATTAATTTATTTAATTCTCACAACAATCCCCACTTCACAAATGAGGAAACTGAGGCACAGGGAGGTTAAGTGCTTTATTCAGAACCTGAGTAGTGAATAGTGGACTCAAGATTCAAACAGTTGGTGGAATGGGTAAGAAAACCTAGAGTCACTTTTCTGGCTCAATCCAAAGAAGTCTGTGAAACATTTTTGTAACTCATTTTTTTGGCTCGATTTTATATTCCTATTCTTGTTTTTCCTTCCTTCATCATCTATTTCCAACATCTTGATTGTATTAACTTTTGTATGTTCCCTTGGGTTTTTTCTCCTTAATCAAGTTTGTTCATAAATAAAATGCCAATTATGACTTTTATTCCAAAGTATTGTTATCTGTGATTAACCATAACCATCATTATCAATAATATGAAACATGTATATTTGTTCAAAATATCCTGGACCCTTAACTGAAAAATATCAAAATTTAGTCAATAGAAAGTGAATGGGATTTGGCCAGATTGGTACCATGTAAAATCTGTGAAATGAAATTTAAAAGGCAGTGTCTTGTCCCTTCCCCTTCCCTTTCCCACTGTGAAGAAGTCAGCAAGATGGCTGAAAGGGTTAGTGCAGCAAAGAGTTCAGGGCATCATGGGGAGGCATAGGCCGACAGGTGTATTGGTCAAGGGCATAAGACAATAGGGAGTAAGGAGACTGAGGTAGCAGAAGGAGGAAATGACTGATTTAGTTGGGAATTGATTACACTGAGAAAATGAGTAAGCATATTGGGGAAAATAAGAGCCAAGTTTCTTACTGCCAGAAAAGGTATTTGAACCATAGGAAGGGGGAAATGTTAGGAAAAACCTTGACATATGGGATTAGAGTCAGAGGTAACAATGTAAACTTACTGTTTTATAATACATATATACACATGGAAATAGAAATATTTATGGATGCATGCACACACACACACACACACACACTTATATAGCCTAGTTCTGTCTACTAAGAAAACCTGGAAGCAATGATACTCCAGGAGTAATGAGCGCACCAGGCACCTATATTTTGGTTTCTAAATACCGTTCTCCTCCAAAAAGAAATCAGAGCACTTTGGAAAAATCATTGGTTCTAACAATGAGGCAAATAAAATACAGAATGACCCGGGAATATCTTTTTATATCAGAAAGTGTGAAAATACTCATAGAAGGATGAGGATATGTCAAAGGAGCACAGGAGCCTGGGACCCCCCCCCCCCCCACCACTGGCCAATCTGGGGACAATTTGAACATCAAAATAAATAATAGTAGTAACTGATTACAACCAGTAATAAAATAGGAATCCATGAGTCAATACAGGTATAAAGGAATGAATGAATGAATGAATGAATGAATAAATAAATAAGAAGAGAATGTTTTTCTTAAAACATGTCAACTATTAAATGTAGAAAATAGAGAATAACTGTTTTTGCAACCATTATAAAGGTTGATTGAAACAAACTGTCAGTGGATAATTAAACTGGTGGGCAGAAATTGGATGAGGTACAAGATATACCCCAAATACTAATCTGTTGCAAAGGGGGAAATAATGACTTTGAGGTCAAGAAATCTGGTAGAGAGCAACATGGCAAGTAATCAGGATTAACACCACCAGCAGTAGGATGAGTTAATATCATGTCCCCTGGATGTGACGTGCTGAGAAGAGTACAGAGTCATTTCAGCAGTAACCCTGCTAACAATGCGTGGCCTGAGTCTGGTCATGAAAGCATCACATGGACCCCATTGAAGATTATCCTATAAAATTCAAGGCTTCTACTCTAAAACTGTCAAGCATGTGAAAGGCAGATAAAGAGTAGGAACAAATGGAAGATGTCTTAACAGACAAGACAGCTAAATGCAACTCATTTTCCTGGTAGCATCTGGAGTCAAAAAGGAAAAAGAGATATTTGGCAAAATTTGGATGATGTCTTTTGATTAGACAGTTGTGTTGTACCAATACTGACATATTTATATGAGTGCCATTAATTTTAGGAAATACACACCAGAGTGTCTAGAGGTAATGGAGCATTTCTTCATCTTTCTCTCCAAATATTCAGAAACAGATTAATGATAATGGAGTGTGAGTGATGGCAGCAAATATTGTACAGTAATATTATGCAATAAAATAGAAACATTTGAAGAATGTAGGTGAAAGAGACCCTTCAGTTCTTTATTCTGGCAACTGTCCTATAAGTTTGGGATTCTTTCACAATAAATTATTTAAAAATGTAAAAGTAAGTATATTATATCGATAGAATCGTAAGGCAATTTGATAAAAGGCAAAAAAACCCAGCCACTTATATTGCCATACACATTATTTTAACAAATGTTTTTCGACTGAAATGATCAGTAGTGCATAGATACTTATTCCCTGCCACAGAAAGTAACAGCAGGTTAGATTTAGTTTTGTGTGATTACCTCTTGACATAAATCTCTAACTTTGAGTCAAATTGTGTGTCTAGTTTTGAAACACAGATGCAAAAATTATAATTATCTGTCTATGAAAACACTGTTTTTCTATGAAAATACTATTCTTTGGAAAGCAGTTTATGTGATGCCATCTTAAAACTTATAAACTAGTGGCATAAAACACAAAAAAGGCCCTTAAACAAAAAGTGATTCTGGAGTTTAGACATAACAAGAGAAAGTACTGTCAAAATACATGATGTGAACCTGCTCTTTCTTCTAGTAGTGATACCTTTATGACCCACATTGGCCACAATATATGATCTTTTTCTAATGTGTATGTGTGTATTTATTATTTCAGTATAGTTGACATATAGTGTTACATTACTTTCAGGTGTACAACTTAGTGACTTGACAAGTTTATACATTATACTATGTTCACCACAAGTATAGCTATTACCTATCCCATTACAAACTATTACAATATCTTTAACTGTATTCCTTATGCTATGCTTTTTATTCCTGTGACTTATTACATAACTAGAGGCTGTATCTTCCTCTCCCCTTTATCCATTTTGCCCAACCCCCAACCCCTTCCCCTCTGGCAACCATTAGTTTGTTCTCTGTATTTATAGTTCTGATTCTACTTTTTATTTGTTTATTCATTTTTTTTATTCCATTTATGAATCATACAGTATTTGACTTCTTATTCTGACTTATTTCACTCAGCATAATACCCTCTAGGGGCATCCATGTTATCTCAAACGGCACAATCTCATCCTTTCTTATGATTAATTGTCCATTGTGTATATATGCCACATTTTCCTTATCCATTTGTCTATTAATGAACAGTTATTTTGCTTCCATGTCTTGGATATTGTAAATAATGCTACAGTAAACATAGGGGTACATATATCTTTTCAAATTAGTGTTTTTGTTTTTCCTGGGTAAATACCCAATAGTGGAATTATTAAATAATATAGTATTTCTAATTTTTAAGTTTTCAAGGAACCTTCATATAGTACTGTACCAATTTACATTCCCACCAATACTGCACAAGGGTTCCTTTTTCTTCACATTCTCCCCAACACTTGTTTCTGTCTTCTGGTATTAGCCATTGTAACAGGTATAGGGTGATACGTAGGGTGATATCTCATTATGGTTTGTATGTATATATTTTTTTAATGTTTTTTTACTTTTGAGAATGAGAAAGAGACAGACAAAGCATGAGCAAGGGAGGGGCAGAGGAAGAGAGAAACAGAACTTGAACCAGGCTCTGAGCTGTCAGCACAGAGCCCAATGCGGGGCTCAAATTCACTAACCATGAGATCATGACCTGAGCTGAAGTCAGAGGCTTAACCTGCTGAGCCACCTAGGTGCCCCTCTCTTTGTGGTTTTGATTTGCATTTACCTAATGATTAGTGATATTGAACATCTTTCCGTGTGTCTGTTGACCATCAGTATGTCTTCTTTGGAAAAATGTGTGTTCGAGTCCTCTCGAACATTTTTTAATTTTTTGTTTTTAATCCAATTTTTTGTATGATCCAAATCTAAAATCCAATCCATTTTTTAATCCAATTGTTTGTATTTTGGGTGGTTGAATTGTATGAGTTCTTTTTATCTTTTGGATATTAACCCATTATTGGACATATAATTTACAAATATCTCCCATTTGGTAGGTTGTCTGTTTGTTGATGGTTTCATTTGCTGTGCAAAAGCTTTTTAGTCTCAATTGTTTATTTTTGCTTTTGTTTCCTTTGCCTTAGGAGAAGTATCTAGGAAAATTATCCTGTGCCTGATGTCAGAGAATACTGCCTATGTTCTCCTCCAGGATTTTTATGGCTTCAGGTCTCACAATTTAGGTCTTTAATCAGTTTTGAGTTTGTTTTTGTATATGGGGTAAGAATGTACTCCAGTGTCATTTTTTTTTACATGTAGCTGTCCAGTTTTCCCTGCACTATTTATTGAAAAGACCATCTTTTCCCCATTGTGTATTCCTGCCTCCTTTGTCATAGATTAATTGATCATATAAATGTGGGACCTCTATCCTGTTCTGTTGATCAGTGTGTCTGTTTTTTGTACTGGTACCATACTGTTTTGATTACTATAGCTTTGAAGTATAGCTTGAAATCTGGAATTGTGATACCTCCAGCTTTGTTCTTCTTTCTTAGGATTGCATTGGCCATTCAGGATCTTCTGTAGTGCCATACAAATTTTAGGATTATTTCTTCTAGTTTTGTGAAAAATGCTGTTGGTATTTTAATAGAGATTGCATTGAATCTGTAGATTGCTTTGAGTAATATGGACATTTTGATAATATTAATTCTTTCAGTCCATAAACATGGAATATCTTTCCATTTGTTTCTGTAATCTTCAATTTCTGTCGTCAGTGTTTTATAGTAACTGTTTGGTTAAGTTTATTCCTAGGTATGTTATTCTTTTTTGGTGCAATTGTAAATGGTGTTGTCTTAATTTCTCTTTCTGAAACTTCATTGTTAGTGTATAGAAATGCTACTAATTTCTGGTTGTTAATTTTGTATTTTGCCACTTTACTGGATTTGTTTTTTGCTTCTAGTGGTTTTTTGGTGGAATATTTAGGATTTTATATGTATAGTATCATGTTGTCTGCAAATAGTGACAATTCAACTTCTTTACCAATACATATGCCTCTTACTTCTTTTTCTTGTCTGACTGATGTGGCTAGGACTTCTAGTACTACATTGAATAAAAGTGGCAAGAGTGGACATCCTTGTCTTGTTCCTGACCTTAGAGGGAAAGCTCTCAGTTTCTCACCATTGAGGATGATGTTAGCTGTGTTTTTTTCATATATGGCCTTTATTATGGTGAGGTATGTTCCTTCTAGCCCCATTTGCTGAGAGTTTTCATCATGAATGATATTAAATCTTGTGAAATGCTTTTTCTGCTAATATTGAGTTGATCATATGATTCCTATTCTTAGTTTTGTTGATGTGGAGTATTGAACCACATGTGCATCCCAGGAATGAATCCCACTTGATCTTTTTAATGTATTGTTGAAGTGTGGTGTGCTAATATTTTGTTGAGGACTTTTGCATCTATGTTCATCAGGAATATTGGCCTGTAGTTTTTTGTGTGTGGTGTCTTTGCCTGGTTTTGGTATCAGGGTAATTGTGGCCTTATAAAATGCATATGGTAGTTTTCCTTCCTCTTCTATTTTTTGGAATAGTTTGAGGAGAATAGGTTAGCTCTTCTTTAGAAGTCTGATAGAATTCACTTGTAAATCTATCTGGTTCTAGACTTTTATTTTTTGGTAGTTTTTTGATTCATTTTCATTACTTGTTATCAGTCCATTCAGATTTTCTATTTCTTCCTGGTTCATTTTTGGAAGATTGTATGTTTCTAGGAATTGTCCATTTCTTCTAGATTGTCCAGTTTGTTGACATATAATTTTTCATAGTATTCTCTTATAATCCTTTGAATTTCTGTGGTATAAATTTTTGCTCTTCTCTCTTTTTTTTTTTTTTAATTTTTTTTCAACGTTTTTTATTTATTTTTGGGACAGAAAGAGACAGAGCATGAACGGGGGAGGGGCAGAGAGAGAGGGAGACACAGAATCGGAAACAGGCTCCAGGCTCCGAGCCGTCAGCCCAGAGCCTGACGCGGGGCTCGAACTCACGGACCGCGAGATCGTGACCTGGCTATTGTCGGACGCTTAACCGACTGCGCCACCCAGGCGCCCCTCTTCTCTCTTGTTTCTGATTTTATTTGGGTCCTTTCACTTTTTTCCTTGGTGGGTCTGGCTGAAAGTTTGTCAATTTTGTTTATCTTTTCAAAGAACCAGCTCTTGGTTTCATTGACCAACCCTCCTTCCTTCCTTCATTTTCCTCCTCCTCCTCGTCGTCGTCCTCCTCCTCCTCCTCCTCCTCCTCCTCCTCCTCCTCCTCCTCCTCCTCCTCTTCTTCTACTCTCTGCATCATTTATTTCTGCTCATATTTTTATTATTTCCTTTATTTTACTCACCCTGGACTTTATTCTTTTTCTAGTAATTTTAGGCCTAGAGTTAGATTGTTTGAATTTTTTCTTATCTCTTGAGGTAAGCCTGTATTACTTTATACTTCCCACTTAGAATTGCTTTTGCTGTGTCCCAGAGATTTTGGACCATTGTGTTTTCATCTTCATTGGTCTCCATGTATTTTTTGGATTTTTTATTTGCTTCATTAACCCATTGGTTATTTAGTATCATGTTGTTTAGTCTCCACATGTTAGCATTTTCTCCAGTTTTTTTCTTGTGATTTGTTTGTAGCTTTACATCATTGTGGTTATAAAAGATGCATGTTATGATTTTAATCTTCTTAAACATATTGAAGCTTGTTTTATGGCCTAGGATGTGATTTGTTCCGGAGAATATTCCATGTACCCTTGGAAAGAATGTGCATTTTATTGTTTTGGGGTAGAATGTTCTGTATATGTCTGTTACTTCCATCTGGACCAAAGTGTCATTCAACCAAATTGTTTTCTAATTGATTTTTCTGTATAGATGCTCTATCCTTAGATTTAAGTAGAGTGTTAAAGTCCTCCACTATTATTGTATTGCCATGAGTTTCTCTCTTTATGTCTATTTATATTTGCTTTACGTATTTAGGTGCTGCAGTATTGGGTTCAGTGTTATATCATCCTGTTGGATTGATCCCTTTATCATTATGTAATGCCCTTCTTTGCTTCTTGTTACAGTCTTTGTTTTAAAATCTATTTTGTTTGATGTAAGTATTGCTAACCTGGCCTTTTTTTTTTCGCTTCCATTTGCTTGGTGAATATTTTTTTATCCCTTCACTTTCTATCTTTATGCATCTTTAGATCTGAGGCAAATCTCTTGTAGGCAGCATGTAGATAGTTCTTGGTTTTTGATCTATCCCACCACTCTGTGTCCATTTAGGTCATTTACATTTTTTTTCAATATATGAAGTTTATTGTCAAATTGGTTTCCATGCAACACCCAGTGCTCATCCCAAAATGTGCCCTCCTCAATACCCATCACCCAGCCTCCCCTCTCTCCCATCCCCCCCCCCCACCCCCGCCATCAACCCTCAGTATGTTCTCAGTTTTTAAGAGTCTCTTATGCTTTGGCTCTCTCCCACTCTAACCCCTTTTTTTTTTCCTTCCCCTCCCCCATGGGTTTCTGTTAAGTTTCTCAGGATCCACATAAGAGTGAAAACATATGGTATCTTTCTTTCTCTCTATGGCTCATTTCACTTAGCATAACACTCTCCAGTTCCATCCACGTTGCTACAAAGGGCCATATTTCATTCTTTCTCATTGCCACGTAGTACTCCATTGTGTATATAAACCACAATTTCTTTTTTTTTTTTCAGAATTATACTCTTTTTATTTATTTATTTATTTATTTATTTATTTATTTATTTACTTAATATATGAAATTTACTGTCAAATTGGTTTCCATACAACACCCAGTGCTCATCCCAAAAGGTGCCCTCCTCAATACCCATTACCCACCCTCCCCTCCCTCCCACCCCCCATCAACCCTCAGTTTCTTCTCAGTTTTTAACAGTCTCTTATGCTTTGGCTCTCTCCCACTCTAACCTCTTTTTTTTTTTTTTCCTTCCCCTCCCCCATGGGTTTCTGTTACGTTTCTCAGGATCCACATAAGAGTGAAACCATATGGTATCTGTCTTTCTCTGTATGGCTTATTTCACTTAGCATAACACTCTCCACTTCCATCCACGTTGCTACAAAAGGCCATATTTCATTTTTTCTCATTGCCACCTAGTATTCCATTGTGTATATAAACCACAATTTCTTTATCCATTCATCAGTTGATGGACGTTTAGGCTCTTTCCATAATTTGGCTATTGTTGAGAGTGCTGCTATAAACATTGGGGTACAAGTGCCCCTATGCATCAGCACTCCTGTATCCCTTGGGTAAATTCCTAGCAGTGCTATTGCTGGGTCATAGGGTAGGTCTATTTTTAATTTTTTGAGGAACCTCCACACTGTTTTCCAAGTGGCTGCACCAATTTGCATTCCCACCAACAGTGCAAGAGGGTTCCCATTTCTCTACATCCTCTCCAGCATCTATAGTCTCCTGATTTGTTCATTTTGGCCACTCTGACTTGCGTGAGGTGATATCTGAGTGTGGTTTTGATTTGTATTTCCCTGATGAGGAGCGACGTTGAGCATCTTTTCACGTGCTTGTTGGCCATCCGGATGTCTTCTTTAGAGAAGTGTCTATTCATGTTTTCTGCCCATTTCTTCACTGGGTTATTTGTTTTTCGGGTGTGGAGTTTGGTGAGTTCTTTATAGATTTTGGATACTAGCCCTTTGTCGGATATGTCATTTGCAAATATCTTTTCCCAGTCCATTGGTTGCCTTTTAGTTTTGTTGGTTGTTTCCTTTGCTGTGCAGAAGCTTTTTATCTTCATAAGGTCCCAGTAATTCATTTTTGCTTTTAATTCCCTTGCCTTTGGGGATGTGTCAAGTAAGAAATTCCTACGGCTGAGGTCAGAGAGGTCTTTTCCTTCTTTCTCCTCTAAGGTTTTGATGGTTTCCTGTCTCACATTCAGGTCCTTTATCCATTTTGAGTTTATTTTTGTGAATGGTGTGAGAAAGGGGTCTAGTTTCAACCTTCTGCATGTTGCTGTCCAGTTCTCCCAGCACCATTTGTTAAAGAGACTGTCTTTTTTCCATTGGATGTTCTTTCCTGCTTTGTCAAAGATGAGTTGGCCATACGTTTGTGGGTCTAGTTCTGGGGTTTCTATTCTATTCCATCGGTCTATGTGTCTGTTTTTGTGCCAATACCATGCTGTCTTGATGATGACAGCTTTGTAGTAGAGGCTAAAGTCTGGGATTGTGATGCCTCCTGCTTTGGTCTTCTTCTTCAAAATTACTTTGGCTATTCAGGGCCTTTTGTGGTTCCATATGAATTTTAGGATTGCTTGTTCTAGTTTCGAGAAGAATACTGGTGCAATTTTGATTGGGGTTGCATTGAATGTGTAGATAGCTTTGGGTAGTATTGACATTTTGACAATATTTATTCTTCCAATCCATGAGCAGGGAATGTCTTTCCATTTCTTTAAATCTTCTTCAATTACCTTCATAAGCTTTCTATGGTTTTCAGCATATAGATCTTGTACATCTTTGGTTAGGTTTATTCCTAGGTATTTTATGCTTCTTGGTGCAATTTTGAATGGGATCAGTTTCTTTATTTGTCTTTCTGTTGCTTCATTATTAGTGTATAACAATGCAACTGATTTCTGTACATTGATTTTGTATCCTGCGACGTTGCTGAATTCATGTATCAGTTCTAGCAGACTTTTGGTGGAGTCTGTCGGATTTTCCATGTATAATATCATGTCATCTGCAAAAAGTGAAAGCTTAACTTCATCTTTGCCAATTTTGCTGCCTTTGATTTCCTTTTGTTGTATGATTGCTGATGCTAGGACTTCCAACACTGTGTTAAACAACAGCAGTGAGAGTGGACATCCCTGTCGTGTTCCTGATCTCAGGGAAAAAGCTCTCAGTTTTTCCCCATTGAGGATGATGTTAGCTGTGGGCTTTTCATAAATGGCTTTTATGATCTTTAAGTATGTTCCTTCTATCCCGACTTTCTCGAGGGTTTTATTAAGAAAGTTTGCTGAATTTTGTCAAAGGCCTTTTATGCATCGATTGACAGGATCATATGGTTCTTATCTTTTCTTTTATTAATGTGATGTATCACATTGATTGATCTGCGAATGTTGAACCAGCCCTGCAGCCCAGGAATGAATCCCACTTGATCATGGTGAATAATTCTTTTTATATGCTGTTGAATTCGATTTGCTAGTATCTTATTGAGAATTTGTGCATCCATATTCATCAGGGATATTAGTATTAGTTCTCTTTTTTTACTGGGTCTCTGTCTGGTTTAGGAATCAAAGTAATAGTGACTTCATAGAATGAGTCTGGAAGTTTTCCTTCCCTTGCTATTTTTTGGAATAGCTTGAGAAGGATAGGTATTATCTCTGCTTTAAACGTCTGGTAGAACTCCCCTGGGAAGCCATCTGGTCCTGGACTCTTATTTGTTGGGAGATTTTTGATGACTGATTCAATTTCTTTGCTGGTTGTGGGTCTGTTTAAGCTTTCTATTTCCTCCTGATTGAGTTTTGGAAGCGTGTGGGTGTTTAGGAATTTGTCCATTTCTTCCAGGTTGTCCAGTTTGTTGGCATATAATTTTTCAAAGTATTCCCCGATAATTGCTTGTATCTCTGAGGGATTGGTTGTCATAATTCCATTTTCATTGATGATTTTATCTATTTAGGTCCTCTCCCTTTTCTTTTCGAGAAGCCTGGCTAGAGGTTTATCAATTTTGTTTATTTTTTCAAAAAACCAACTCTGGGTTTCGTTGATCTGCTCTACAGTTTTTTTAGATTCTATATTGTTTATTTCTGCTCTGATCTTTATTATTTCTCTTCTTCTGCTGGGCTTGGGGTGCCTTTGCTGTTCTGCTTCTATTTCCTTTAGGTGTGCTGTTAGATTTTGTATTTGGGATTTTTCTTGTTTCTTGAGATAGGCCTGGATTGCAATGTATTTTCCTCTCAGGACTGCCTTTGCTGCATCCCAAAGCGTTTGGACTGTTGTATTTTCATTTTTGTTTGTTTCCATATATTTTTTAATTTCTTCTCTAATTGCCTGGTTGAGCCATTCATTCTTTAGTAGGGTGTTCTTTAACCTCCATGCTTTTGGAGGTTTTCCAGACTTCTTCCTGTGGTTGATTTCAAGCTTCATAGCTTTGTGGTCTGAAAGTATGCATGGTATGATCTCAATTCTTGTATACTTATGAAGGGCTGTTTTGTGACCCAGTATGTGATCTATCTTGGAGAAGGTTCCATGTGCACTCGAGAAGAAAGTATATTCTGTTGCTTTGGGATGCAGGGTTCTAAATATATCTGTCAAGTCCATCTGATCCAATGTGTCATTCAGGGCCCTTGTTTCTTTATTGACCATGTGTCTAGATGATCTATCCATTTCTGTAAGTGGAGTGTTAAAGCCCCCTGCAATTACCACATTCTTTTTTTTTTTTTTAACGTTTATTTATTTTTGAGACAGAGAGAGACACAGCATGAACGGGGGAGGGGCAGAGAGAGAGGGAGACGCAGAATCGGAAGCAAGCTCCAGGCTCTGAGCCATCAGCCCAGAGCCCAACGCAGGGCTCGAACTCGCGGACCGCGAGATCGTGACCTGAGCTGAAGTCGGACGCTTAACCGACTGAGCCACCCAGGCGCCCCATGGAAACCACATTCTTATCTAAGGTTGCTTATGTTTGTGAGTAATTGTTTTATATATTTGGGGGCTCCGGTATTCGGCGCATAGACATTTATAATTGTTAGCTCTTGCTGATGGATAGACCTTGTGATTATTATATAATACCCTTCTTCATCTCTTGTTACAGCCTTTAATTTAAAGTCTAGTTTGTCTGATATAAGTATGGCTACTCCAGCTTTCTTTTGACTTCCAGTGGCATGATAAATAGTTCTCCATCCCCTCACTCTCAATCTGAAGGTATCCTCAGGTCTAAAATGAGTCTCTTGTAGACAGCAAATAGATGGGTCTTGTTTTTTTATCCATTCTGATACCCTATGTCTTTTGGTTGGCGCATTTAATCCATTTACATTCAGTGTTATTATAGAAAGATATGGGTTTAGTTAGAGTCATTGTGATGTCCTTAGGTTTCATGCTTATAGCGATGTCTCTGGTACTTTGTCTCACAGGACCCCCCTTAGGATCTCTTGTAGGGCTGGTTTAGTGGTGACAAATTCCTTCAGTTTTTGTTTGTTTGGGAAGACCTTTATCTCTCCTTCTATTCTAAATGACAGACTTTCTGGATACAGGATTCTTGGCTGCATATTTTTTTCTGTTCATCACATTGAAGATGTCCTGCCATTCCTTTCTGGCCTGCCAACTTCCAGTAGAGAGATCGGTCAAGAGTCTTACAGGTCTCCCTTTATATGTTAGAGCACGTTTATCTCTAGCTGCTTTCAGAATTTTCTCTTTATCCTTGTATTTTGCCAGTTTCACTATGATATGTCGTGCAGAAGATCGATTCAAGTTACATCTGAAGGGAGTTCTCTGTGCCTCTTGGATTTCACTGCCTTTTTCCTGCCCCAGATCCAGGAAGTTCTCAGCTATGATTTCTTCAAGTACACCTTCAGCACCTTTCCCTCTCTCTTCCTCCTCTGGAATACCAATTATGTGTAGATTATTTCTCTTTAGTGCCTCACTTAGTTCTCTAATTTTCCCCTCATACTCCTGAATTTTTTTATCTCTTTTTCTCAGCTTCCTCTTTTTCCATAATTTTATCTTCTAGTTCACCTATTCTCTCCTCTGCCTCTTCAATCCGAGCCGTGGTTGTCTCCATTTTATTTTGCAGCTCATTGATAGCATTTTTTAGCTCCTCCTGGCTATTCCTTAGTCCCTTGATCTCTGTAGCAATAGATTCTCTGCTGTCTTTTGTACTGTTTTCAAGCCCAGCGATTAATTTTATGACTATTATTCTAAATTCACTTTCTTTTATATTGTTTAAATCGTTTTTGATCAGTTCGTTATGTTGTTATTTCCTGGATGTTCTTTTGAGGGGAATTCTTCCATTTCGTCATTTTGGATAGTCCCTGGAGTGGTATGGAACTGCGGGGCACTTCCCCTGTGCTGTCTTCAATAACTTGTGTTGGTGGGTGGGGCCGCCGCAGTCAGACCTGATGTCTGCCCCCAGCCCACCGCTGGGGCCACAGTCAGACTGGTGTATGCCTTCTCTTCCCCTCTCCTAGGGGCAGGATTCACCATCTGGGCTACTTGCACAGTGCCAGGCTTGTGGTGCTGGGAATCTGGCATATTAGCTGGGGTGTATCGGCAAGGTGCACGGGGGCGGGAGGGGCAGGCTCAGCTTGCTTTTCCTTGGGAGATCCGCTTTGGGAGGGGCCCTGTGGCACCGGGAGGGAGTCAGACCCGCCAGAGGGATGGGTCCACAGAAGCACAGCGTTGGGTGTTTGAGTGGTGCAAGCAAGTTCCCTGGCAGGAACTGGTTCCCTTTGGGATTTTGGCTGGGGGATGGGCGAGGGAGATGGCCCTGGCGAGCGCCTTTGTTCCCCACCAAGCTGAGCTCTGTCATCCGGGGCTTAACAACTCTCCCTCCCATTGTCCTCCAGCCCTCCCGTTCTCCAAGGTGAGCTGTTATTTTATAACCTTCCAGATGTTAAGTCCCGCTTACTGTCTGAACACACTCCGTCTGGCCCCTCCACTTTTGCAAGCCAGACTCAGGGGCTCTGCTTGGCCAGCGGGCTGCCCCTCTGCCCCGGCTCCCTCCTGCCAGTCCGGGTAGCGCGCATCACCTCGCCACCCTTTCTACCCTCTTCCGTGGGCCTCTCGTCTGCACTTGGCTCCAGAGACCCCGTTCTGCTAGTCTTCTGGCGGTTTTCTGGGTTATTTAGGCAGGTGTAGGTATAATCTAAGTGATCAGCAGGACGTTTGGTGAGCCCAGCGTTCTCCTAGGCCGCCATCTTCCCAGGATCCTCAGGTCATTTACATTTAAAGTAATTATTGATAGGTTTGTACATATTGCTATTTTAAAAATTTGTTTTCTGGTTGTTTTGCAATTCTTCCTTGTTCCTTTCTTCTCTTGTTCTCTTTCTTTGTGATCAGTAGGTATCTATAGTGTTCTATTTGTCTTTCTCTTTATTTTTTGTGGGTCTACCATGAGTTTGGTTTTGTGGTTACCATGAGGTTCTATATAACATCCTAAGTAAAAAGCAGTCCATATTAATTTGATGGTCATTTAAATTCAAACACATTCTAAAAACAAACAGAACAACAACAAAATTTTAAAAAGATTTTTTTCTTTTTCTTTCCCCCTTCTCTTCCCTTTTTACTCTCTTCTCCACATTTTATGTGTATGTTGTCATATTTTACTTTGTCTTTTTATTCACATTTTTTGTATAATTATGTCTAATTATGGCCATTTCTTTTCACCTAAAGAGATCTCATTAACATTCTTGTAAGGTTGCTTTAGTGGTGATACACTCCTTTATCTTTTGTTTGTCTGGGAAACTCTTTATCTCTCCTTCAAATCTGAATGATAACCTTGCTGGGTAGAATATTCTTGGTTGTAAATTTTTCCTTTCAACACTTTAAATATATCATGCCACTCCCTTCTGGCTTGCAAAATTTCTGCTAAAAAATCATCTGATAGCCTTATAGGTTTTCTCTTGTAGGTAATTTTTGTTTCTCTCTTGCTGCTTTTAGGATTCTCTATCTTTAACCTTCAGCATTTTGAATATTATATGTCATGATTTGGCCTTGAGTTCCTTTTGTTTCGGACTTTCTGTGCTTCTTAGATTTGGATGTTTATTTCCCTTCTTAGGTAAGGGAAATTTTCAGGTATTATTTCTTGAAATAATTTTTCTTCTTTTTCTGGGACCCCTGTAATGTGAATGTTTGTTTGCTTAATGTTGTCCAAGAGATATTTTTTCCCATTAAAAATTTTTTTTCTCTTTTTGCTGTTCATCTTGTGTACTTTCCATTACCCTGTCTTCCAGATCACTAATATGTTCTTCTGCATCCTCAACCTGTTGATTGCCTCTAATGCGTTTTTTATTTTAGTTATTATAGTCTTTAGCTCTGATTGGTTCTTTTTAATATTTCCCATCTCTATTTTTAATGTTTATTTATTTTTGAGAGAGAGCAAGACACAGACCATGAGAAGGGGGAGGGGCAGAGAGAGGGAGACACAGAATCTGAAGTAGGCTCCAGGCTCTGAGTTGTCAGCACAGAGCCCGATGTGGGGCTTGAACCCACAAACTATGAGACGAAGTTAGGCGCTCAACTGACTGAGTCACCCAGGTGCCCCTTTTCTATCTCTTTATTAAAGGTCTCACTGAGTTCTCCCATTCTTTTCTCCAGCCCAGTGAGTATGTTTACAATCATTACTTTAAATTCTTTACCAGGCATATTGCTTATCTCTATTTCATTTCATTCTTTTACTGAGGCTTTTTTTCTTATTCTTTATTTTGGCTCATAGTCTCTCTCTCCCCCCCCCCCCCCCCGCCATTTTGCTTGATTTTCTGTTTGTTTCTATGGATTAGGCGAAACTGCCACTTCTCCTAAAGTTGAAGGAATGGTCATGTGTATGTTGACCTTTGTGCAGACTCTGAGTGCTTGGTGACTTGCTGGCTGGCTGGACCCTTGGTTATATATGCTAGTTACTCTTTTAAACCATAGCTTTTTACAGGAATAATAATAAAGAAAAAAATGATGAAAGAAATGAAAAAGAAAAAGGAGAAGAAAAAAGAAAAACAAAACTAAAAGAAAAAAATAAAAACAAGAAAAATTTTAAAAAGTAAAAAAATAAAACAGTAAAAATTTAAACATATATACACACACAAAACCACATATTATTTTTTGTACCACAGCACCACAAGGCAGCTGATATGGGCTCATGGACCCTAAGCTCACTGAGGTCACAAGCTTATGATGAGCCAGACCTTGGTCTGGTCTTGATTTGGTCTGGGCTTTTAAGGTGGGAAGAGAGGAAACATTTCCTACAGTTCGTTGACTCTGTTAAACTGTGGCTTTTTTTTCTGTGCTTCAATGAGACCAAGACTGGTGTGAACCTCAGGATCCTGAGCTTGCTAAGGTCACAAGCTCCCTGTGATGATCTGATTCACCAGTTATGGTGTCTGGACCCTCCCTCCATGGCACCCAAACCCACCCATTATGGCAGCCAGACCCTGCTTCAGTCTGGGCTTTTGAAGTAGAGGGAAAGCATTCCTCTGCACTTTTAAACTGTGTTGGTTTTGTGTGTGTGTGCCCCAGTGCATGTAGAGCTGGTGTGGGCTTATGGACCCTGGGCTCATTGAAGTCGTGAGCTCCCTGCAACAGCCAGATGCTGGACTGGCCTGTTATGGTGTCTGGACCCTGCTCCATTCTGGGCTGTTAAATTTTTTTATGTTTATTGGGGCACCTGAGTGGCTCAGTTGGTTAAGCGTCTGACTTTGACTCAGGTCAGGATCTCATGGTTTGTGAGTTTGAGCCCCATGTCAGGCTCTGTACTGATGGCTCAGAGCCTGGAGCCTGCTTTGGATTCTGTGTCTCCTCTCTCTGCCCCTCCCCCCCACCCCCCCCACCCCCCCCCCATCTCTCTCTGTCTCTCTCTGTCTCTCTTTCTCAAAATAAATAAACATAAAATTCTTTAAAAATTTTTTTTTAAGTTTATTTATTTATTTTGAGAGAGAGAGACAGAGAGCAAGCAGGGAGGGGCAGAGAGAGAAATATCAAGCAGGCTTCATGCTTGCAGTGCAGAGCCGAATGCAGGGCTCAAACTCATGAACTGTGAGGTAATGACCTAAGCCAAAACCAAGAGTGGGACGATTAACTGACTGAGTCACCCAGGTGCCCCAGGCTTTTAAAGTGGGGTAGGAACATAAACCATGTCATTCTTTAGTGCCCGTAACCTGCAGCCCTTTCCTGTAGGTCCTCCACTATTTGGCAGAGTTCTAGGGTTGTCTCTTTTATATGTCAGTTGCTCTTTTAAACCATGGGTTTTTTCTTGCCCAAGGATAGAGGGATCTGTTCTCGGTCCCTCAGTACCATCCTTCCCCACTACCATTTGAAGCATTAGAGATGGGGGTTCTTTTTGTTACCATGCCTCTGCGTCTCTTGGTGTTCTGTTGCCTTTCTTTGTCTTTGGTTGTTCGGTAGCTGTTCAATCAGCCCTCAGTTCTTTTTTTAGAAGGAATTGTTCTATTAATAGGTGTAATCTGGTATTTTCTGTGGAGAAGGGGAGTTTAGAGTCTTCCTACATCACCATCTTAGCTTATAATGTTGCAATGGTTGAACTATGCTCTACTTAGTTTTATTCTTTCACTCATTCACTCATCCTTTCACCCAACAATAATTCAGTGAATTGCTAGTATGTTAATGGCAACTTGGAAAGCTCCTTGAGAATTACAAAGAAGTGTGTAACATATCTTTGCCTATGAGAACTGCAAATTGGTTAATCAACTTGCTTGGAAATATGCCAGAAATGTGTACCTAGTACACTTTCTGCATAGAACTGGACTTGGACAGAGGAGAAAAATCAATGATATTCAATACCTTGGACTATGAGGTTTGCAAGTTACTGCAAACCTCAGGATCTGAATGTATGTGGAACATGAGTTTTTAAAAAAAGAATTCCTGGAATAGTCTTTTCTAGTATTAGCAAAAGGGTCTTTATTTTTGGATTATTTTATTTTTTGTTACTTTCACAGCCCCACGGATAAGGATAAGAGTGAGAGTGGAGTTGAAAATGTACCAGCTCCACAGCACAGTGTGTTTGCTTTTTAGAATAGGGAAGAATCAAGTTCATTAGTGCCCCATCGTTGATAGCACCAGACCCCTCCCACCCCCTCCAGTCCCCTCTACACCCAGCCATACAATAGTTAGACACACTATCCAACTCCTCTGCATACACCTGAAATTGCACAGAGGAAAAAACCTGATGACATTTGGTATTTCAGGCTGAAAGGTTGACAAGGTACTGGAGGTCTCTTAGGACCTAGTGTACTTAGAAAATAAATAAAAGAAGAAGGAAGGCTAAGCTTGCAGGATACCCTCAGTGTGGGAAGCAAAATGTTGACTCCTGTGACCTTTGTCCCCTGGTGTTACACACATGAATATATTACCTTACATGGCAAAAGGGACTGTATGTATAATTGAGGTTATGAATCAGTTGACTTTAAAATAGGGAGATTATCTTGGATGACTTGGGTGGGCCCAAGGCAACCACGGAGACCTTGAAAGCAGAAGACATGGAGAGAGATTTAAAGCAAGAGAAGCATTTGATGCACCATTGCTGACTTGAAGTTGAAGGCAGCCACCAAGGCAAGGAAGTCAGAACCTCAGTCTTACACCTGCAAGCAACTGACTTCTGCCAACAACCTGAATGAGTTTGAAAGTTATAATTCCTCAGAACCTTCAGAAAAGCATGCATTCCTGCCAACACCTTGATTTTGGCTTGTAACACACTAAGCAGAGAATTCAGCCATGGCCATAGAACTTGAGATAAAAACTGGGTGTTATTTTAAGCCATTAAGTTTGTGATATTTGTTATACAATAGAAAACTAATACACTAGATACTGAGGTTGTCATCTTATGTGATAAAAGATAATGACATAGTTAGACTAAAGGCCTAAAAACATAATCATGTCTTACTCCTACTGCTTAAAACTTTATCAGAATCCAGAAAATGCTGTGGTTCACTGATGCATTCCCTTCCTGCACACACACATTTTCTAGGTATTCATGCATCTAGAGTGAGACCATAGGACTGAATGCTGATCAAAGGAATGTGGGCAAAACAGGCAAATGCTCTTCCATGCCCATGCAATCTTTTGTTTTCTTTCCTCCTGTCTATACATGCTGAAAGCAAAGGAATCTGTGATAGCAGAGCCAGAACATACAGGGACTGACCTAAGTTGGCAAACTTAAAATTAACTCTCTATTGTCACCAGTATTTCAAATAAGGAAGGATATTTTTAACACTGAATAGAAGGGATGTACTCTCATTAAAAGATGACAGTCTTTCTTAAGAGAGAACCATGGGCAACTCTACATGACATATATATATATATATATATATATATATATATATATATATGTCTTTCCTTTTCCTTTCATTTTATAATATTGAAAACTTTGTCAGGAATAACACTAACCTGAAGGCAAGTCCTGGGGAAACACTGTACTAGGTAGAAACCTCACATGACATTTATGGTATGGGGACAGCAGAGCTCCTACACATTTCGCCAAGGTTAGATTTCACGAAGACAAAAAAAAGAAGCATAAGGTTCAGAGCCCTCACCTGTACAACCCCTTCCAGAACCCTGACCATATTTACATGGTCAGATGATTTCATAAAATCTGAAAAAGTAAGAAATTTTAACCACAATCCATAAATACTTCTATCTCTTTCCACGGCAGCTTCTCCTTATGTCCACTGATGCAGGCACTTTTCAAATCTAAAGTGAAATGTGAAATGGAGATGCATTCAGTTTGAGTTAAGTGGGATATATTTATGTGGTTTACAGTCATTTCCATATATAGTAAAGTTATTGCTAGCTGTCCCATTGTAGAAATGGCTTCCAGGAATACCCCTACCACCTTCTGTGCCAACTCACCCAGCATCATGAACAGAGCCAGTTTAAGAAATGAGCCTCTCATATTGCAATTGGCACCGGAAGCATCTGGGTTGTCAGTGAGAACCAGAACTAAAATGTATGGAGGCAAAAGTTAGTTTTGAACACCAGACATGCAAAATGGTAGTGGAGGATTCCATTATCATGTATATCTTGTCAAAACGGAAGCTCTTGCCTGTCAAAATTGTATACTCAGTGATGCAGCATGTAGACCTGCTAAAACACCATACATTATTTTTTTCTTTTTTATGAAAATGGCATACTTGATAAAGCTCAATTTCAATCTGGCAAAAAGTTTAGTTTTTTAAAAACAATATGAAATTGTAAACTCCTGATTTAGTTTTATATAAAGTATAGCTTCTTTTGTAATTTAAGTTTATTTAATAAATTTTAAAAGGTTAAATAAAAACTAGTGGATTTTAAATGAAAAGCAGTAAAGATGAGAATGAAATAAATTAAAATTAGTTTGGTGTTGAGAAGGAAATTGTAAAATCTTTTTTAGAATATACCAAAAGCAATAATTAATTAAAGGAAAGTAATAAATTTCAAATAGTAGTAATATGTAGTTGCCTAGATTGTTTGAAAAATCTAAATAATGAAGAGATGTGAATCATTGGAAAATGTTTTCAATTTTCTTTTTCCTGATTTGACATCTACAAAGATAATGACAACAAATCAATATAATGAAGACATAGACACCAAACCAGTTAATGTATCACCAATTCAAAGTATTAACAATCAATCACTGCACAGGAAAAAATATAATGTACTGAAATCTTTCAGCTCATAAATGAAAGAAAGTTGAGAGATATTTCCTCAAATTTCACAATGTTACAGGCAGAATTGTAGTCCCTCAACATTCATATATTGAGTCCCTAATCCCCAGTGCCTCGGAATGTGACTATATTTGGACATAGGGCCTTTGATGAGGTAATTAAGTTGAAATGGAGTCATTAGGGTGGGCCCTAATCCAGTATGACTGGTGCCCTTATAAGAAGACATTAGTATGCAAACAACAAAGAGGGGCAACCACATGAGCACACAGAGAGAAGGAGGCCATCTCTGAGCCAAGGAGAGAGGTCTCAGAAACAACCAAACCTACCAACACCTTGATCTTGGACTTCTACCTCAGAATTGTGTGAAAACATATTGTTGTTTTTGTTATGTGGTATTTTGCTATGGCAGCCCTAGCAAATTAATACAACAATCTAACAGTTTTATATGACATTTTTCAATAACAAGTTGCAAAGCTGGAAGAAACTTTTCTCAGCTATCATCAATAAAAAATAAACTTGGGCACCTGGGTGGCTCAGTTACTTAAGCATCAGACTTTGGCTCAGGTCATGACCTCACAGTTTATGGGTTCTAGCCCTGCATCTGGCTCTGTGCTGACAGCTCAGAGCTGGAGCCTGCTTCAGATTCTGTGTCTCCCTCTCTCTCTGCCTCTCCTCTGCTTGTGTTCTCTCTCTCTCTCTCTCTCTCTCTCTCTCAAAAATAAACATTAAAAAAAATTTTAATAAATAATAAACTTCAGTCCAACAATATTGAAGGAAAGGCCAAACAGTTGTTTTATTCTCTCTAAACATAAGTTATAGTATGAATCTAATAAATATAATGTAGAAAGTACTAAAGAGGCTATGTAATGCAGTTAATTAGTAAAAATATTTTTATGGATTTGTTTATGTTCATGAGATTTGTCAGCCTTTTAAAATTTGTAATATATTGGGGCAACTGGGTGGTTCAGTCAGTTAAGTGTCTGACTCTTTTGTTGTTTGTTTAATATTTACTTATTTTGGGGAGAGCATAAGAGGGGGGAGGGCAGAGAGAGGGGGACAGAGGATCAGAAGCGGACTTTGCACAGACAGGCTGACATCAGCGAGCCTGATGTGGTGCCTGAACTCAAGAATGGTGAGATCATGACCTGAGGCAAAGTCAGATGCTCAACTGACTGAGCCATCCAGGCATCCCAAGTGTCTGACTCTTGATTTTGGCTCAGGCGATGATTTCATGGTTCATGAGATCAAGCCCCTCATCATACTCCACGCTGACAGCCTGGATCCTGCTTGGGATTCTCTCTCTCCCTTTCTCTATGCCGCTACCCCACTCATATGCATGCATTCTCTCTCTCTCTTCCTCTCTCTCTCTCTCTGTCTCAAAATAAATGAATAAACTTTAAAAAAATAAGATTTGTAGTATAACTTGAAGTCGGGAATTGTGATGCCTCCAGCTTTGCTTTTCTTTTTCAATATTGCTTTGGCTATTTGGGGTCTTTTGTGGTTCCATACAAATTTTAGGATTGTTTGTTCTAGCTCTGTGAAAAATGCTTGTGGTATTTTGATAGGGATTGCATTAAATGTGTAGATTGCTTTGGGTATTATAGGCATTTTAACAATATTTGTTCTTCCAATCCATGAGCATGGAGTGTTTTTTTCATTTATTTGTGGCATCTTCAGTTTCTTTCATCAGTGTTTTATAGTTTTCAGAGGACAGGTCTTTCACCTCTTTAGGTTTATTCCTAGGTATCTTATTAGTTTTGGTGGAGTTGTAAGTGGGATTGATTCCTTGATTTCTCTTTCTGCTACTTCATTAGTGGTGTATAGAAATGCAACATATTTCTATACTTTGATTTTGCATGTAGTGATTTTACTGAATTTATGTATCAGGTCTAGTAATTTTTTGGTGGAGACTTTTGAGTTATCTATATAGAGTATCATGTTATCTACAAATAGTGAAAGTTTGATTTCTTCCTTGCTGATTTGGATGCCTTTTAATTCTTTTAGTTGTCTGATTGCTGAGGCTAAGACTTCCAGTACTATGTATGTTAAATAATAGAGGTGAGAGTGAAAATACTTGTCTCATTCCTGACCATAGAGGAAAAGCTTGCAGTCTCTCCTCATTGAAGATGATATTGGCTATGGATTTTTTGTATATGGCCTTTATGATGTTAAGGTATGTTCCCTCTATCCCTCCTTTTTGAGGGTTTTTATCATTAATGAATGTTGTGCTTTGTCAAATGCTTTCTCTCCATCTATTGAGAGGATTATACGGTTCTTATCATTTCTTTTATTAATGTGGTGTATCACATTGATTGATTTGCGAATATTGAACTACCCATGTAGCCCAGGGACAAATCCCTCTTGATCATAGTGAATGATTCTTTTAATGTACTTTTGGATATGATTTGCTAGTATTTTGTTGAGAATTTTTGCTTCTGTGTTCATTAGGGATATTGGCCTATAGTTCTGTTTTTTTTTTTTTTTTTTTTTTTTTTAATTTTTTTTTTTCAACGTTTTTTTATTTATTTTTGGGACAGAGAGAGACAGAGCATGAACGGGGGAGGGGCAGAGAGAGAGGGAGACACAGAATCGGAAACAGGCTCCAGGCTCCGAGCCATCAGCCCAGAGCCTGACGCGGGGCTCGAACTCACGGACCGCGAGATCGTGACCTGGCTGAAGTCGGACGCTTAACCGACTGCGCCACCCAGGCGCCCCTATAGTTCTGTTTTTTAGTGGAGTCCTTTGTCCGGTTTTGAAATCAGGGTAATGACGGCCTCAGAGAATAAGTTCGGAAGTTTTCCTTCCATTTGTATTTTTAGGATAGTTTGAGAAAAATAGGTATTAATTCTTCTTTAAATGTAGTAGAATTCCCCTGGGAAGCCATCTGACCCTGGCCTTTTGTTTATTGGGAGATTTTTGATTACTGATTCCATTTATTTGCTGCTTATGAGTCTGTTCAAGTTTTCTATTTCTTCCTGTTTCAGTTTTGGTAGTTTATATATTTCTAGGAATTTATCCATTTCTTCCAAATTGTTCAATTTGTTGGCAGATAATTTTTCATAATATTCTCTTATACAGTAAAACCTTGATTTGTGAGCATAATTCAATCTGGAAATATACTTGTAATCCAAAGCACTCATATATCAAAGCGAATTTCAAGAACTATTGGCTCAGTTGTGATCATGTCATGTTTGGCATCATGTGCTATTTGTATTGCAAGACATGGCTCATTTATCAAGTTAAAATTTATTAGAAATATTCATCTTGTGAAACACTCACAGAACAAGTTACTCACAATCCAAGGTTTTACTGTAATTGTATTTCTGTGGTACTGGGTGTTATTTCCCTGCTCTCATTTGTGATTTTTATTTAGTTGGGCCCTTTTCCTTTTCTCTTTGATAAGTCTGGCTAGGGTTTTGTCAATTTTATTAATTATGAAAAGAGACCAAGTGTTCACTGACTGATGAATGGATAAGAAGATTTGGTATATATATGCAATGGAATATTACTCAGCTATCAAAAAGAATGGAATCTTGCCATTTACAATGACATGGATGGAGCTAGAGAGTATGATACTAAGCCAAATAAGTCCAGTAGAGAAAGACAGATACCATATAATTTCACTCATACGTGGAATTTAAGAAATAAAACAGGTGAACATAGGGGGGAAAAAAGAAACCAAGAAACAAACTCCTAAATACAGAAACAAACTGAGGGTTGCTGGAGGGGAGGTGGATGGGGAGATAGGTTAAATGGGTGATGGGTATTAAGGAGTGTACTTGTTGTGATGAGACTGGGTGATGTATGGAAGTGATGAATCACTAAATTTTACACCTGAAATTAATATTGCACTGTATGTTAACTGGAATTTAAATAAAAACTTAATAAATAGATAAAATACTATTTGTAATTTATTGTGCTTTATTTTGTCATTCTACATAAATGTTTATTTTCCTACTTAATTTGTACTGTTTCTTAAAAAGGACTCCAAAATTGTACAACCTTCATGCTCCACCAAACCTGGATCTACCCCTGCAGTTCACTGATCTCACTTCTTAGTGACAAGTGAACTCATTCTTGTCACTCCCCCAGTCCAACTGTACTCCCAAATCTGTCAAGTGAAAAGTTTCAGAAACTTCCCTCTTAATTCCCTGGCTATTCTGATTTAATAAGTCCTATGTGAGACCTGGGTATTCATACTTTTGCAGTTTTACAAGTAGTTCTGACGTATGGTCCAGGTTCTGAAAGCCACAGTCCCGCGATGCCTGGGATGCCACGCTTTGGGACACTTGACTTACAAATGGTGGGTCATCACTCATTATGGGTTGTGAAATCAATTCCGTGGGCCCCAATCAGCATTGTTTTAACAGAATGGAATTAAGTTAGCATGCATCACAGGGTTAGTGGTTTTTGCCAAATTTTTGTTTTGTTTCAAAATGAAATAAAATCTACAAGATCTACATTGCCTTGGGGGACCCAATTCTTAATGTCTTGGTGATTAGAATTTTCATAGCTTCGATGTCAGGGATACTAGAGACTGTTAATGACGAAAGAGAACTACCTGGATTTAACTAATTGTAAACAGCCTATCTTATTTATGTCCTTAAGGATAACTCTGTTACAAGACTTACAGGGAAAACTTCAGAATAGAGAAATTATCAGCTCACAGAACTTTTTTTTTTTAATATAGGGATTGTAGGGGGTGGGGTGTGTGTGAACACATGCTTTGAAATCCTGGAAATACTAAAATAGCTGTAGAAAGAGGAAAAGCAACTTGAGATATTTTTTTAAAAAAAATTATTGTTTTACTATGGAATGTGGTAAGGAAAGGAAATAGGAGTTTGGAAAAGTTTCATTCCATGCTAGCAAAAGTTTCTATCTGTGTACCTAAGAAGTAAGTAATAACCATAGACGAAAGAACATGGTATGAAAGCAAACTATATGACATTTGTAGGGCACGAAGACTGAGTTCTTTTTACTAAAAATAAGATGCTTAAGTTATGCTGTCTGGCAAAACCTACTGAGTGTTTGTAATGTTCTAGTACCTGGATATCTTTGCTTCCTGGAGCCCTAAAAATAAAAGGACATATTCTATGTGGCATTTAGATTTAGTCCTTAACTAACCCGGGACTTAGGTTTTCACTAAGAACCTGCTGCACTTTAATTTGGGCAGCAATGATTCATCTTTTCTTCTAGCATTCATGAGCTGATCATCATAAACTTGGAAGATCTTGAAAATTAAAGGTAGTGTTTTTTTGAAGCATTTTAACAAGAAAGTTTAAAATGATGAATCAATAGGAACTACACTTTCCTATGAGAAAAAGTATTTCATGTGTTTTAGTTTGATTCCTGTTGAGTGATGTTAGGACATTTTTCTATTAAATATATTGGTATTTACTGAAGATAGTATTGTAAGTGAATTGAAGCCATGGGCTCAGGAGTCAGACAACCTTGGTGGCGAAACTACTGTACTTAGTTGCATGAGCATTTGTAAGTAGGGATACTAATGCATGTAACTCATGCGGATATTGTGAACATTAAATGAAATAATACATACAATGTGCTTAAGATGATTCTTGGCATGTGGTAAACATTCAGTAAATTAAACACACACAGAGAAAGATCAAAGAAGAGACTTTTAATTCAACATTCATCTAACTGTTTTGTCCAGTTTCAGTTCCAATATATTGGAAACAAGCAATGTCAGGAAAAATGGAGCTGTTATTAAAGAGGAACAAAAATTGATTTTTAAAAAAGACTCTAACGGAGTGATTTTCAAATTAAGGCATTGAGGATTCTCACGTTTCATTTAACAACACTATTGTTTTTAAACAAATTCTGGGTTTTTTAAATTAAATATGTTGTCAATAAAAATTTTATTTATTACTTTGTTACAATTGTATAACCTGAGATTATTTGGGCTACCCTGGGATGACCAAACTAGGAAGCACAGTTGTATGTAAGAAATGTTGACCAACAGAGGTAGGAGGGATTGGAGGAGGGGATTGTCAGGAATCAGAGGTACTTGGAAAACTTCTGTAGAGAGGCAGGGTATAAAATAGGGAGGAAAATATAGGTACATGTTAGAAATTATGAATGTTCTCATTTTCATGCTGCATGGTGCATATACAGGTATTTATTTAATAAACAAATATGTAAGTAAACAAAAAAATAAATAAATAAAGTCCAGGCCTGGACCAAGGTTGAGACTGTGTCATGGGCCAAGGATTATGATTAATCAAATTTTAAGCACCAAGTATTGGAAAGACAACAACTGGACTTTTGATTGTGTAGGTACATTGCTGATTGAATCAGTGTTGGAAACAAGAAGAGCTCTGGACCTGAGATGGGAGGAGGGACAAGATAAGGCCTAAAAGGTCAAGGGAAAGGAGGCCTAAGAAGGTCACAAACATGGCCTAAGGAGAAAGGCTTGCGAGAAATTCCCTGTTGAGAATGGTCTGGGAGCTAGGAAAAAAGAGATGTGTAGGGTTTCATTTTAAATTGTTTTCCCATTCTGAGATCTGATTTAAGTAACCTCCATTATCCAAAGCTCACAGTAAAAGTCTGCTATGTAGATTAAATAAATAAATAAATATCATTAATAATAATAAAGTTTTCAATCATTCATTCATCACACACATATTTATTGAGTTCCTTCTGCATGTGGAATAGCACTTAGGGATGTAGGAACAAATAGAACGGACCATGTCTCTGTCCCCATGAAATTAATATATAATTTTCCAGATGATGATAAATTCTAGGGCAAAAAATGAGATAGAGTAAAGGAGAGGGAGAGCCAGGAGTGGAGGTGAAATATATTAGTGGTACTTGAGTGAATGAAGAGAAAGTAAGCACAGAGGGCTACTCACACAGTAGAGTGAGAATACAAGTGAGTGGGGATCCAGAATTCTGCAGAAGCAGGAAACTTCAGTAACAAATGTCTGGAAGAACATTAATCTCTTTTACAGCAAATCACAGGATCATTGGAGAAGGTTCTGGATTTCCCATTGTATGCGGAATGTGACTTAGATCACTTCGTTTGTAAATTAAAGAAAAAGTTAATTCCAAAGGTTGGAGAACTTGGGAATGCTTCCATTATACTTCCAACACTTCAACTATTAAGTTGTTTCTCTAAATTCTTTTGTATCAGTGGTTCTTGCTTTAGAGGAGCAGTACATGGGGAGCATGGGCATTTCTACTTTTTTCCAACATGGGGCTCAAACCCACAAAACCGTGAGATCATGACCTGAGCCAAGATCAAGTGTAGGCCGCTCAACCAACTGAGCCACCTGGGTGCCCCACGAATCTCCAATTTTAAAAGATAATGCCAGATTATTTTCCAAAGTAGTTCATCCAATTTGTACTCCCACCAGCAAAGTATAAGCCAGTCTACTTATCCACATCATCTTCAGTGTTTGATTATATTAGACTTCTTCAGTTAACTAATTGGGTTTTAAATGGTATCTCATTGTGGTCTTCTTATTACCTTATAGATATCTTGTATATATTCTTGCTATCAGTTCTTTGCCAAGGTGTTACAAATATTTTGTCTTCATTTATCTTTTTGCTTTCTTAAGGATACCTTTTCATGTCAGAAGTCTTTAGTTTAATATGTCAAATTTATTGTATGATAGAAATTAGGTATCATAAATGTTTAAGTGATACCCTTGAAACATAGTGATAAGGGAAATCACCCAGTAGGCAGAGCTTCAGGGCTGTATACCTAATTATCCATTTTGTGTGAAGAAAGAAACCACCAAAGGTCAGAATATACATGGACTCTTGGATAGTAGCAGATGCTTGGCCAGCTGGTCAGGGACTATGCTCATTTCCTAGAGCTGCCATGCAGATTAAACAGCTTAAATTTATTCCCTCATAGTTCAAGGAAGCCCGAAATCTGAAATCAAGGTGTTAGTAGGGTTAGTTCTTCTGGAGGCTCTAAGGACAAAACCATACCAAGCCTCTCTCCTAGCTTCCAGTAATCACCAGCCATCCTTGGCATTCCTTGGCTTGTAGACTTATCATTCCAATCATTGTCAATAATGCCTTCTTCTCCATGCACCTCTCAGTGTCCTCCCTTCTTCTTATAAGAGCCCCAGTCATTGGACTTCGGGCCCACTCTAAATCTGGTATGATTTTATCTGAAGATTTTTAACTAATTATATTTACAAAGATGCTAATTCCAAGGAAGGTCACAATCTGAGTTTCCAGGTAGGCATGAATTTGGGGGAAACACTTAAACCCACTATATGGGCCTATAAGGAGAAAGACTGGAATATCAGGAAAAAGGAAACCTGGTAAGTAGGCAGATAGTTGAACATTAGAGAATGAGCACGAGGTATAAAGAGCCTGAAAACATGTAACACCTACCCAAGATCAACCAACATGGAAGGGGTACCAAACAGCCAGGTAGACAAAAATGACTCAGCCAGGTGACATTATTCATCCTCTCATCAGCCACCCATTGCTAGCACAATGGGAAAATGGATGAAATAGCTTTGTCTCAGGGAGAGAGACTATGCATATGCCCAATATATGCTCCTGTTCACCATGGCTAATTTATTGCACCTGCCAAATGTATAACCTGCAAGCAAGAGAGACCAATTCTGTGTACCACATATAGTATCACACTCTTCTGTATCTTGTTTTCCTCACTCAACAATAATTGAATTATTGTGGGAATTGCAGAAAATCATTTGTATTAGCTGGAAATTCATTATTTTTAGTGGCCATGTAATACTCCATGGCATTCCAAAACTTTTCCTGCTATGGCTTCCTTTCACATACAACACCCTATCAAATTCCTCTTGCTGTAGGGAAATGGGACAAGTACCCACGGACAAGAGATGGTGAGGACACCTGAGAAGACCCTATGTGACCTGTCCCCTCCCACCCCCATCAAACAGCATGCTCCTGCTCCAGTTTCACAGTTTGCATCCAAATTTAACAGTTCAGAGAAGAGTTGAGTTTCTGCAGCTGGTAAGTTTAATTTTGGGAACTAATTATATTTTTTAAATCCATTTTTGGCCCCAAGCTAATAAAGCTACTATTCTCTTAAATGATGAAAGCAGAGAAAACTCTTTGAAGAACTTTCCAGGACACTTGGCAGTAAGATAATAGTGTTGAAAAAGTTAGCTGCAAAAACATTCTCAGAGTCAGAGTAAGTGGAGGAAGGTCAAAAGCAATTATCCAGTGTAGGTCCTTTTAAGGATCACTGTATACGTACAAGCCTCAAATTGATTTAGGAAGGGGAAACGGAGATGGTGAAAGAGAACATGTCTACCTTCCAGCTGCCAAAAAGTAGCAGCTGCTACAGGATGCCCTTACATGGAGTTTGTTTCCTGTTGTCCCCGAGTGAAGTCTGCCGGGACCAACTAAGGCAAGTGGTATTTGCCATTTCCTGGAAGACAACCACAAGGCCAACTCTATAATTACCCCAGAGGCCGTGTCTAAGCACTACAGCTGTAATCAGGCTTTGGTCACTGGGGTAAGAAACTTACTGGGGCTCTGGGTAGGTATGTTGGGCATGTAGAGTGAAGGGTCCAAACCACATCTGGTCAGATCCTACCAGGAAAGCTTTGCCTCTACAGGTGCCGCAAGAAACATCTCTGTATGAGGCAGCTGTCGGCCACCTCAAACTGCTCTGCTGTCCAAAATACCTGCATGAGGGCAACATTTCATGGGAGCAAATAAAGATTTTTTTGAATATTTAGAGGTGCAGTTTATATTGGCAACAAATCCTACGTTAGGCCAAGCTGAGTAGTTTTGTAGCCGTTCTTGTCTTGCCTAACTGGATCTCAGATTGAAAAATCACTGCTCTACCAGCTAACTGCCAGTTTTAAATGACTTCTAGGAAAAGTCCACCAACAATTTCATTTCCCTGCAATGCAACAAGCAGTATGTTAGCTCTAGTTAACGTCAGCATCTGTAATTTCATAACAAACCAACCAGGTCTCATACCATGTCTAAAATATGTGGCTATTTATAATAACTTCCCTTGGAAGCTATAACTCTTTGTTACCATAAATAATAATCAAAATGCCTTCTAAAGCATACCTACTTTTCTTGATTAAAAACTAAATTATTGTACATGATTTGATTTTGTCTCAAGAAATGTCTATAACTTTTTAGAAGTGGTTTTCAGACTGTATCCCAAGAACTGTGTCTACATAAGAAATCTTCCCATAGGTAAAGCAGTGTGGAGGTTCCTCAGAAAATTAAAAATAGACCTACCCTATGACCCAGCAATAGCACTGGTAGGAATTTACCCAAGGGATACAGGAGTACTGATGCATAGGGGCACTTGTACCCCAATGTTTATAGCAGCACTCTCAACAATAGCCAAATTATGGAAAGAGCCTAAATGTCCATCAACTGATGAATGGATGAAGAAATTGTGGTTTATATACACAATGGAATACTACGTGGCAATGAGAAAGAATGAAATATGGCCTTTTGTAGCAATGTGGATGGAACTGGAGAGTGTGATGCTAAGTGAAATAAGCCATACAGAGAAAGACAGATACCATATGGTTTCACTCTTATGTGGATCCTGAGAAACTTAACAGAAACCCATGGGGGAGGGGAAGGAAAAAAAAAAAAAAGAGGTTAGAGTGGGAGAGAGCCAAAGCATAAGAGACTCTTAAAAACTGAGAACAAACTGAGGGTTGATGGGGGGTGGGAGGGAGGGGAGGGTGGGGGATGGGTGTTGAGGAGGGCACCTTTTGGGATGAGCACTGGGTGTTGTATGGAAACCAATTTGACAATAAATTTCATATATTGGAAAAATAAATAAATAAACATTAAAAAAATTAAAAAAAAGAAATCTTCCCATAGGAATAAACAGATAAAAAGCAGAACTGTTCTGATTAAAGCAGTTTGACATTCTTGCTCCTCCTTGCATTACTTCCCATAAAATAAAATAAGTAGATTAAAAAGTAAACTGTAGTATTTGGTGAGTTAATATAATCAATTTAAATTTTTTTATTTGCAATAATTATAAATTGACAAGAAGTTGCAAAAATAGTATAGAGAGGTCCCATGAACCCTTTACCCAGCTTCTCCAAAACTAACATTTTGCTTAACTGTAGTACATTATCAAAACCAGGAATACTCTTCCTATAGAATTTACTCAAATTTCACTAGTTTTCACATACACTCCCATTGTATGGTTCTATGAAATATTATCAGCATATAGATTTAATCACCACTGAACTCCTTCACGATGCCTAGTCATACTTCCCTCTTCCCCCATCCCTAACCCCATTGATCTATTCTCCACTGATCTGATTCCTGTAATTTTGCTATTTTAAGAGTGGAATCATATAGTAACTAATATTTTGAGTTAGGCTTTTTTCATTGAGCATAATGGCTTGAGATTTATCCAAGTTGATGTGTATATAAATAATATCTTTGTATTTCAGAATAGTACTCCATTGTATAGATTTACCTCAGTTTGTTTATTCATTCACCTTTTGAAGGACATCTGGGTTGTTTTTAATTAGGGCTATCACAGTTAAAGTTGCTAAAAAAAATTTGTATACAGATTTTTATGAGAGTAAGTTTTAATTTTCCTAGGATAAATGTCTAAGAGGGCAATTGCTAGATTGTTAATTATATGTTTAATTCTCTAAGAAATTGCAAAACGTTCTCTAGAGTAATTGTCTGCCTTTGTATTTGACCAACTATGTGTGAAAGATCCAGTTTCTCTGTATTTTTGTCAGCATTTGGTGTTAAATCAGTATTTTCCCTCAGGCTACTTGGTGCGTAGTGGGGTAATCATTTATTTTTAAGATCAATATTACCTGTCTTTCCTTTGTCTGATTTAAAATTGAGTACTGTTTAAATTATTAAGAATAGTACTCCCCCAGAAATAAAATTAGCATAAAAATACATGTGATGGTACGAACTCAAGGATAGCTATTCCAGACTGAATCTAATGGATGAGATTAATGATCTGGTCCCAGATCTAAATATTCAGAAACTTTCATTTACTCATTGACTTAGAAGTAAAAAGATACATAGGCATTGAGCCATGTCAAAAAAACTTCTAAAAGATTTATCTGCAGGCTAGAAAATTAGTTGTAACGATATCAGGCAAACCTGGCCTAGAGAGAGGGTACCCATTTCCTCTGGCATGGTGGGTCGATCCAAGAGCGCAAACCTCAGAGCAAATGTTTACAGAAGGAAAGGACAGGATGTGGATGTTCTTACAGGCATTTTTATTAAGCTATGCTAGCCTGATGAAAGGCTGCCTTCGCTTTAGATATTCCCTGATGAATCATAATCACAGTATGTGAGATGAAATCATCCTTTGGCCATGACTGTGTGGAAGAAAAAGGTCTACTTTTAATCTCCTTTCTACCGCAGAGTCACTTACCTTTTTTTGGATTTCACACTGCAACATGAGCCTGCTTCTTTCAATTTCCATTAACATGCCAATTCCCAATTGTACTAATTTTCGGTTATTACATTTTACAATTGACTTCCTTACAGTCAACGGTATTATAATAGTGCCATATGGTGACAGAGGGTAGCTACACTTGTGGTGAGCATAACGTAATGTATAGAGTTGTCAAATCAGTATGCTGTATACCTGAAACTAATGTAGCATTTTGTGTCAAATATACTTTAATATTTATTGAATGTGTGTGTATATATATATGTGTGTGTGTGTGTATATATATATATATACACATTTATATATATGTTTATATATAATTTATTTATATATATATATATAAATTAAAATACTGACTTCCTAAGGATGCTTAAACTCACTCTCATAGAGCAGTAAACTACCTCTAAATCAGAGGATAATTCTAAACTTGTAAACAATCAGTCACAACCTTAGCATGTAATTTTCTTTAAAGATTTTGTTAAACATAAAAGCAGTACATACAGTAAATGATTCAGGCTTGTAAGTCTTGAGCATGTCATTCCCTGATGTGATTGTATCAACTTCTTACTGGCATTTTAATATAGTTGTCTTTTATCCTAAATTTTAGGGTCTATTTTACTTTGGTGTCTGCATCTCTCTAATCCATGAACTGAATATGTTAAAACCCTAAATAAAGGCGATGTAGATAATAACATTAGCATTTGTTTGAATTCTAACCATACAAAAGAGTATCTAACCACAAACCCAAAGAGCACTGGTAATTGATACCATTGCAGACATAACTGTTATGAGAAAAAGACTTGGAGAGTGCTTTGAAGTTCAAAACTTAATGTAGTCTTTTAGATTTAAAATGATCTACCTGTGGGGCACCTGGGTGGCTCAGTCAGTTTAGCATCTGACTTCGACTCAGGTCATGATCTCGGCACCCATGGGTTTGAGCCCCACATCAGGCTCTGTGCTGACAGCTTAGAGCCAGGAGCTGCTTCAGATTCTATGTCTCCATCTCCCTGCCCTTCCCCAACTCGCACTCTCTTTCTCTCAAAAATAAATAAACATAATAAATTAAAAAAATAGGGCGCCTGGGTGGCGCAGTCGGTTAAGCGTCCGACTTCAGCCAGGTCGCGATCTCGCGGTCCGTGAGTTCGAGCCCCGCGTCGGGCTCTGGGCTGATGGCTCGGAGCCTGGAGCCTGCTTCTGATTCTGTGCCTCCCTCTCTCTCTGACCCTCCCCCGTTCATGCTCTGTCTCTCTCTGTCCCAAAAATAAAAAAAATAAAAAAAAAAAAAAGTTGAGAAAAAAAATAAAATAAAATGATCTACCTCAAAGACTGAGGTATTTCCTTTCTGAAAATGTTTTCATTACATTCAAGCAGTATGACATTGTCTTCCTTTATGATTGTGGTTGTGTAGAGTGCCATTTTTATTGAGTTATTTTGGCTGTATTAGTTACAGGCTAAGAGATCCTGAAGTCTAGCAGCTAATACAATATAGAAGTTTATCGCTGTCTCTCATGTGAAAGTTCAGAGATAAGACAATCCAATGTTGGGAGGGTATCTGTGCCATCCTCATTAAGAACCTTCCATCTCTGGATCTAAAGCAGATGCTCTAACACCCCCCATCATATGTACATCCCAGGTAGTGAGAGGAAATAAAGGAGAAGACATGTGTATTACTCGTTTCTTTTAAGGTGTAACCTGGAAGTGGTACATATCACTTCTATTGCCATTGTATTTCAAGAACTTAGTCACAAGGGCACAGCTAGCTACAAATAAATCTGGGAAATAGAGTCTCCAACTAAAAATCAGAGTGCCCAACTATGACTCAGGAATTTTAATATTAGAGAAAGACAAAACAGATATTCATAGAGAACTTTCTGCCTCTCCCAGAGTGACCAGTTATTCCTCAGTTACAGCCAGCTCCTTGCTCCTTCCATTATTTTCAAGGATGTCAAGTTCCAAATAAAATGAACCGGAAAACAGGGACTTTTGCCCTCAAAGATGCTGTTCAAATTATAATCCAAGGAACTCCACGCCTTCTAGAATCTAGAGTCTAGAATCTGAAGTGCATCCCCTTATTCCGGTATCTTGATAACATTCACCAATTTCTTTTGATAAATGCACTGCAGGGATAAACAAAGGAATATGGATAGGAAGGTGAGAGAAAATGTCTTCAAAATCTGTAAACCAAAGTCTCTATGAGAGTAAAAGTTTATGGGTTTTTTTCCAGCCTTCTCACATTGCTAATATGGTAGTAGCAGCATATTAGTTGCAGTAACAGTAGCAGCATATTAGTTGCAGTAACAGTAATAGTAGTGGTAGTAATTGTAGTGGTAAGAGTAATAACTGTTGCCTTTTATTGCACACTTGCTATGTGTCAGGTGTTTCAGAAGTTATTTTCCTAAACTGTTTTGTTGAATTCTCCTTGAGTAATTTTTCCCTTAAAAGTGAAGCTGAAGCAGAGTGATGTGAAGTATCTTGCCCCAAGTTGCAAGGCAAGAAAGTAGTAAAGCCAGGATTTTAATATAGGCAATCTGACTGCCTGTATTATACAGTATGCTTAAGAGATACCCTTTGCTCAGCCTTGCTGGACACTTTACATATATAGCACCTCATTTTATTCTCACAATAATCTCACAATACTATTAACAAATGGGAAAAACTGAGGATGAATTGACTAAATAACTTTAGTCATAGCCATTTAAGTAATGGAATGAGATTTAGACCCAGGCAGTCTGATTCGTAATTCAGAGCTCATGCTCAGAGCTGTGCTCACTAGCAGAATCCTCATACTGGGGAAGAAAGTGTAAACTAACGTGACCTTTTAGTCTTCTAATAAACTTTCCATTTTGCCTTCTAATTCAGCTGGAGCACACTGGAATATCACATTAAAACAGCTTCCCAGGAGTGAGCAGGTGGGTTTGTAAAACTAGATTTGTTTTGTCTGATGAGTCATCTTTGTCTTGTGTCTGGTAAAAATGAAGTTGTTTTGTCTCACTGTGGCCCTGAGAGGTATTTAAGGTTATATCCAAAGATGTCTTGAGTTTGTCATCTTTGTCTGACTATAAAAATAAAACCAGATGGCGCGCTGCAGGTATCAGCATGCTGGTTGAGTGCATGGAGGTGGAAGGTATGAGAGGTCAAGTGAGTGACAGGAAGTTTCTTAGCCATACTATTGCAATGCCTTCCTCTCTCTCTCTCTCTCTCTCTCTCTCTCTCTCTCTCTCTCTCACACACACACACACACACACACACACACACACTCTCACACACACACACACACACACACACACAACACTTAAATACACTGGAAACAGCTGCCTATGAGCACCTATATCCAAGAATTTTCCTATTCCTCAGATATCCATCAGCAAGGCCAACCCTAGAAAAAGATTGTAAAATACAATACACATTACCCCCTCTCCCCTACCTCTGTCTTCCTTCTGTCCTTGTTTTAGGGTGTCTACAAGCTGCCCTCTTGAGAGTTGCAACCTCCTCACAGAGACCCCTGCCATAACTAGAGCTCTCTGTCCCTGCTTATGTTTAACCAACCCATTCATTTATTCAATAAATATGTATGGAATGGCTACTATGAGCCAGACACTGTTCTAGGCTCTTGAGATATTTTGGGGAGCAAAACAGACAAAAGTCCTTGCCCTTGAGAAATATTCTAACAGAGGCAAGTAGGAAATAAACAAGTCACATTATAAATGAGTACATTATTTAGTTTGTTAGTTTGTTATTAATACTGTGTAAAACCAGAGAAAAGTTGAGTAAGGAAGAAGGATCAACAAAGCTGAGGGGAGAAGGCAAAGGTGTGTTTTGAAATATGAAATATGAAATAGTGTGATCAGTGAGAAGAAAGTAGAGCAAAGACTTGAGTTTGGAAGAAAGCAAGTGGATAAACCAGGAAAGAACATTCCAGGCATAAGGAACAAGTACAAAGGTCCTGAGACAGAGAGTGTCTGAAGAGTTTGAGGAAGTGCAAGGAGGCAGAGTTCTAGAACAGAGTAAGTGAGTGAGGGGAGAGTAGGAGATGAGGTTAGCAAGATGGAGGCAGCCATATCCTCTAGACCTTATAAACCAATGCAAGGATTTTGGATATTAAATTGGGTGCAAATGGAAAATAAGTTACATTTTCTCTTAAATTTAATTGATATAGACAAAATATTTCTCCTCTTCTAAGAAAACATATAGAAACCTAAGAAATAACATAATGGGGTGGACCAGTGGCCTAGTCAACTCAATCTTCTACATCTAACATGTTTCCAACTTGCTGAGTAGAAGAGCCTTGTGTTATATCCTAATCACTAACCTCCCCTTAAAAATCTATTAGACATTTATGTAGAAGTGCACATAATATTCTTTTAGTTTCCATAAACTCTTGTGAGAAGATAATCTGTGTTGAAGATAGGGTGTTCTGACCCTTCAAGATTACCACTTGGGTCCTCCATTTACATAGCAGCCACTACCACTATGCCAGCCCTCTGTCACCATGAACCCAAGACTTTTATAAAATTAAAAAACAAACACAGTTTCTTCCAATAACAATTTAAGGATTTAGGTGCCTTAGACATTAGGAACCTTGTTTAAAGCCACAATGTTCTCTTTTTAGCCCCAAATTAAAATAAATGAAGTAATTCTTTGCTCTGGTTTCTATTTTATGTTAATTACTATTTATCCATTTCCTAATTAAGAAGGGCTATATGAGATAAAATTATTAAGTATTCAAGGGGAAATATTTATATTTAGATTTATATTTATTTAGAAGAGAATATTTTTTTCATCCAAATTTATCTTGTTAAGACACTATATTTGTTCAGGAAAAATACGCAGTAAGCTACTTGAGTGAAGGGTGAGACCCCAAGGGAATGCTTGAGTAAAACAAGATCGTTGATGAAATACTCAGCAAATTAAGGGGAAATGAAAGAGGTTGGAGCAAAACTATCCTTTAGGAAGAGGAAGAAGCCAGAGAGGTCAGAGGCAGGGATCCAGAGAGGGGAGACAGTCTGGAATAGAACAGCCACAAAGAGACCTAGAAGAGGAAACACAATGGCTATGGATTTTTTTACAGGGATTTCTGCACCCTTTGTTCTGTGACCTTCTATGACCCCACAGGGGATCACTAACTAGACATTTTAAGCTTCTATAAATTATTTAAACTTTTAAAAAGCAGCCCTGAATCAATATAGCCATGAAATCTAGAGATACAATTTAATCTTAATAAGTAGTAATAATTCCCTTCCTTAGGGATTTTTAATGCTTGAATGATTTGCAGTATTGGACAGTCATTATCTTCTCCCAGTGATAGAGGAAATAGACACCTGTTATTAATCCTAGGTTGCATAGGATGACATCACTAAGGCAACAAGAAAGCAAATGGCTTAGAAAGGGAAAGGAAAAGTATTAACTATATTATAGGACACGGTTTTTCAACCTTGGCACTGCTCACATTTTGAACAAGATAATTCCTTGTTGGGAAGTCAGGGGTACCTGTTCTGGGCATTGTAGAATGTTTAGAAGCACCCCTGTCTGATGCTGTTACACTAACATGCCAGTAACACCTTCTCAGTCATGGCAATTAAAAATATCTCCAGATTTTGCTAAATGCAAAATCATCCCCAGTTGAGGCTGGCTATCATGGAAGATCCACTTCTGCCACACCTAACTCTTAGTTCATGTTTACCGCCCCCCGCCCCAAAACTATCTAAAAACAATAAGGAGACTGATACACCTGTGCTTTTGGAAACTACAACTGAAGTAGCAATTAAAAAGCAGAAATAAAAAATAGATTTTCAGAATTCTGATTACATGGGTTCCAACCTTAATGCCTTTGCAGTAACTTTGTGAATATTTTGCATAGACAAGAGACTATATAAATTGGTGGTTGTTAATGTGCTCAAGAACTGTAACCCACATGGAAAAAAAATTTATCAATTACTGAAGGAACTGGAAGGTTGAATCTTTTATTTCCTTGATCAAAAGGTGAGCTTATCCCTTCCCCTCTTCTTTTAAGTGAAATAAAGACATAGTTTGAAAATGCACCTACCCATTTGGCTCAATAGTTAAGTCTTGTCTGGCTATAGTGTAAAAATAGACCTTCTTCTGTCTGAACCTGAAAATAGTACTTCCCCAACAAAAGCCAAATGTCTTAGAGCTGCAAAAGATGTTTACTTTTATAAAAAAGCCTTTTCCTCTGGTGTTTATTTTAGGATCGTGTAGGTGTTCTAGTGGAAGTAGGCAGGTATATAAGGCTTAGAGACAAACCCGTAAAAGCACGCTTCCCACCATAGGTGAGGAAGTCTTGTGGTAGTCACAACTGTCTACATGTTAGGTTGGGAATATATGCTGGGGTAATATATATCCTTCCCTTTTGAAATGTTGTGGATATACTGAAATAATAATGACCATAATTAATCTTTTTGGAGCACTTTATATTCATTCATTCATTCATTCATTCATTCAACAGTTATTAAAAACCTACCATGCAATTTGCAGTCTACATTGTCTCTCAACTCTGCTGTTATAGGGCAGAATTGGCCACAATCAAGATATTAAAAAATGAAGATGGTTGTGTGCCGATGGGCCACAGTTTGTCAACCCCTAAAATAGAGAAAAAGGAATCAGGAGTTCACGGGGGCCACCAGTTTTAATGTTTATTTATTTTTGGGGGAGAGGACAGAATGTGAGTGGGGGAGGGTCAGAGAGAGAAGGAGACACAGAATCCTAAGCAGGCTCCAGGCTCTGAGCCATCAGCACAGAGCCCAATATGGGGTTCAAACTCACCAATGGTGAGATCATGACCTGGGCTGAAGTCAGAGGCTTAACCAACTGAGCCACCCAGGCGCCCCAAGGGGCCACCAGTTTTAAATAGGATGGATGATCAAGTGAGCTTCATTGAGAAGGTAACATTCAGTACAAAACTAGAAGGAGGTGAACAAGTCAGACTTGTGGTTACAGAGAGGAAGAGCATTCCAAGTAGAGGGAGCAGCCAGTGCTAAAGTCCTGTGGCAATAGTGTGTCTGGTGTGATTTGAAGCATCGAGAAAGAGCTCTGTCAGGTTAAGGCACAATGAATAAGTGACCCTACTTGTAACCACTCTCACTTAATAGAACGTGTTTTACTACAACTAGTAAGGGCCCAGAAATCGGCCTTTTTCGGGCATAGAAAAGATAAGCAGCATTGATATGTTTTGTGTTGTCCTCATTAAGGCCTTGTTTCAACTTAATACTGAGAACAAAAGCAACAGATGAAGGCAAAATTGCCTAACCATAGAGGTTTCCTCTAGGAATATTTAATGCATTCTAATCCTCAGCAAAGTTCACAGAATGAAGGTTTATAATCAAAAAGCGACATAAAATACCGCCTTTTTATTCACTCGGCCTGTTTATTCCAGAAGTGTTTTTAAGAACTAACTAGTGGTAGTATTTATAGAACCAGAAAGCAGGCTTGTTCTTTCTAAATTGTCAGTAAACCTAATGTCTAAAGAAGACTCTAACTCTTGATCTGGATGTGCTGCAAAGCAAGAATAGCATGAGCCTCCAGATGCCATGAGAGCAAAGCCAGTCTGTGTTCTCAAGTCCACAAGCTCACTCAGAGTGGGCCAGCACACCTGTGTCTGTAATGAGCCTCAGTGGACCTGAGCAAGCCTTGGTGGTGATATATGTGGGAAAATGTTTTTATATAATGTTTGATGGAGCCAGCTTGTAATGCAACCTAGAATAATAACTTTTAATTTATACCCCATTTTGTTCCACAAAAATATGTTTATTAGGAAAGGATAACATAGACAAGAGATAGAGGGTAACACAGAAGCCTCAGTAAAGCCACCAAAACCTCACTGCCCTCTCAAGCCTTGCTCCATCCTTTCCTCATCTTTACCTGTACTTGAGGCCCCCTGGAATTCTTCCAGCTGCCGAATGCACACTGTGCCCTTCTGAGCAGGAATGTCTGTGCCCCATCCCCTTTCACTCAGGCAACTTATATTCATCCTCATGTTCAAAGAGCACTTCTTCCCAATTAAATTCAGTATTCCTGTTACACACTTTCATGCTATGAAGCTTACTCTCCTTCATAATACTTTTCAGTGTGTAGTTTATACGTTCTTCGAGTGATTATATCAAATTGTGATTTGGCATGTTATCCTAGGCTTATCACAATTCATTATAAACATTCCTTTTTTTAAAAGTTTACTTATTTTGAGAGAGAAAGCATGTGAATGGGGGGAGAGGCAGGGAGAGAGACAATTCCAAGCAGGTTCCACACTGTCAGTGTGGAGCCTAACATGGGGCTTGAACTCGAAATAGGGAGATCATGAACTGAGCCAAAAGCAAGAGTTGTTTAACCAACTGAGCCACCCAAGGTGCCCCTCATCATATAAACAGTTCTAAATGGGGCAAAACAAGGTAATTAAAGAACACAATTTTCTCAGGGTCTGGTTTAATGCAAAGGTGAAATAACATTAGTGGAATTGAGAGAGAGGGACTGTATGTCCTTCAGACCCTTTCCAGAAATATTTCTTTTAATTAGTATTATGGTTTGATTAGACAGCTGGAAGTTGAAGGTTATATGCTCTGTGAACACATAAAGAGCAAACCCCCATTCATTCTTTGACAATCAGCTGAAAGGAGTATGATTATTTAATTGACTGTTCAGAATCAAGCATGCATTCAGCTGGAGAAAGAATGATTCATCAGGTCACTCATTTGTGAAAGATGATAGTGGTTGATACTCCCCTCTTGTGGCCACTTGGAAGTATACCGGCTCATACATAGGAGTGTAGAAAGGCAAATGAGAAATCAAATTCCTTTATTCAAGTCAGGAACCTAAGAATCAGTCATTCTTTAATCCTTCTCAATGTCAGACCAGTTTTTAAAAATTGTCAGGATGTTTAGCAACATCTCCAAACAAGAGTCATTAGACTTTGTATTAAATCTTTAATGATTAACATTTAAAAAGGTTTTAAAGGCTCAACATCTGAAATGATAGAGGATTTAATGCAAATATATGAGAGACCTGATCATTTCTTGCACATTACCTTTCCTTAATTATATATGCCTTATCTCAATTTGGTCCCCCTCAAGTAGCACTTTTGTAGATTTGGAACTTTGGGGGAGTGTGAGGAGGAATGATCTGGTGGATGAAGCAATCAACAACATCACAAATGCTCACTTTACAAATATTTATTGAGTACTTGCCACTGTAGGGAATCATAGTGATATAAAAAATAATCCCTGTCTTAAAATATTACCTGGGAGGGGAGAAGGGACTTATATATATATATATCTATATTATGTGATGAAGAGTGATAAATGCCAAAGAAAAAAACTTTAATTTGCTGTTGATAAGCTGCTTCTTCAGAACCAACATATTCTACTGCAGGACAGATATGGGTATAGCACTTACTCTGCATCAGGTATTCCAAGCACCTTTTCAGATAATATACTATTTACCACACACCCATTAGGATGGCTACTATGCAAAAAGAAAATAACAAATGTTGTCACGGATGTGGGGAAATTGGAATCCTTGTGCACTGTTATTGGGAATGTAAAATGGTACAGCTACTGTAGAAAACAGCATGACTGTTTCTCAAAAAAAATTAAGTAAAATTACCCTGTGGTCCAGCAACTCCACTTCTGGGTATATACTGAAAAATTGAAAGCAGGATCTCAAAGAGATATTTGTTCACTCATGTTCACAGCAGCATTATTTACAATAAGTAAAACATAGAAGCAACCCAAGAGTCCATTGACAGATGAATGGATAAGCAAAATGTGGTATATACATACAACAGAATATTATTCAGCTGTGACAAAGAAGGAAATTCTGACACATACTGTGGTATGGGTTAACCTTGAAGACATTATGCTAAGTGAAATAAGCAGTCACAAAAAGACGATTACTGTATGATCCATTCAGATGAGGTACTTAGAATAGTCAAAATCATAAAGACAGAAAGTAGAATGGTGGTTGCCAGGGGTGGGGGCAGGGAGGAATGGGAGTTATTGTTTAATGGGTACAGAGTTTCAGCCTTACAAGATGAAAAGAGTTCTTGAAACAGATGGTAGTAAGGTTGCTCATTATAAACACAGTTAATATCACTAAACTGTAGGTTTAAAAATGGTTAAGTAGGTAAATTTCATCTTGTGTATATTTTACCACAATAAGAAATTCTTTTTAAAAATGCTATTGAAGTTCAGAGAAAGAATAAATTTTTTTTAATTTTTCTAATGTTTATCTTTTGAGAGAGAGAGAGAGAGAGACACAGCATGAGCAGGGGAGGGGGCAGAGAGAGAGGGAGACACAGAATCCGAAGCAGGTTCCAGACTCTGAGCTGTCAGCACAGAGCCCGATGCAGGGTTGGAACCCATGAGCCATGAGATCATGACCTGAACAGAAGTCAGATGCTTAACCTACTGAGCCACCCAGGCACCCTGATAAAGAATAACTTCTATCAGAAATAGCAGAGAAATCTTTTGGAAAGGAAGCATCTAAGTTGGACCTTTAAGCATTGGTAGGGTTTAAGCATGGAAATTTCCAGCAGAGGAAACCACGTAAGGAAAAGCATAGAGGCAGAAAAGAAAATGTTGGTGTTCAGTTAAGTAAATGGCAAGATAATATATAACATGGCAGTTGGCTTTAAACAACTGGCTCGTGAGTTTAGAATTGACTTGGTAGACAGTGAGAAGTTATTGAGAGCTTTTAAGTAGGAGAGGGATGTGATGTGAATTACGCTTTGAGATGATTAAATTTTTAAAATTCTCTTCAAGATGGATTGGATTGGTAAGGGAGGAAGTATCTGGAACTGAGGTCAAAAATTAGTGTTCTGTGGCTCAATCCAGCTCATAGACCTGTTTTATTTGGCTTAAAAAGTGTTGAGCAATATTTAATAATCACAGAAAGTTTCAGATTTCTGGCTTCTTTTTAAAATGCTAAAATGATCTGGCAACAGCAGACTGTCATTTCCCCATGACAGTAAGACTACAGGAGTTGAGTAACAACTACCATCTTTCCGTGGGCCACATATTTTCCAGCTCCCAAGTCCCAAGAACTCCTTCTTGTCTTCCTAACACAAAGGCCTGGTGTCAGGTGCCAGTCATCATTGTCTGGGGTGTGTGGTTTTCCTACTTCTGACCTTCTTTCTTAGTTTATGTGACCTTCCTGATCCATGAGGGCAATTGCATTTGTGGCAATGAAATTTGCATTGTCCAGAGGGAGACAACAGTTGTTGGAGATCTGAGGAGACCAGAACTTTCATCAGGAATATGATCACAGGATAAGAAGAAGGACATTTGCAAGAGATCTTTCCCCTGCTATTTTTTCTCGATCTCACCAACTATTAACATACAATATGAGAAGTGCTGAATTGGATGGAAAAAAATTATAATTATGAAAATTTTGACTAGATTTCCTCAGAAAGTCAACTATAATGTCTCCAAAGTTATTCTGTGTGTGTTCTTCCATAAAAGTTTTTAGAGTAATGAATGCTGTTATAAATACTATATAGAGTTCAGCAGAAAAACAGGAATGACTCAGTTTCTCCAACCATAAGTTCTGATAGTCAATTGATTACACCACAGTAAACTGTACTTTTAAGCATGAGATGTGTTTCAGTCAGTTAGTGAGGCTCATTAGTCAAGGGGGCAAAATTGGCTCATTAGAGGGACAAAAGCATCCTTTTTTTAATATATAAAACATAGCTATGGGTATAGTACATAACCGGATATACAGAGTATCTGTGGTATTACAATTGCATGGAGAGGGGACACAGGAAAAAAGTTCAAAGGACCCCTTGGGAGAGTGATATTGAAAAGAATATTTGAGAAATACTAGAGAGAATGGACATTGAACAAATCATTTGTTTTGTCTCCATCTGAATTGCCAACCAGTTAATGCCAGTGTAGACTCTAACCATTCCTAATCTGCTTGCTTATCATTTGTGAGAGATTGAGCCTCAGTCACAGCATCACCAATGCTCATGTGTACAGACCACACAAAAGCTCTGTAACAAACCCAGTACTTTTCATAGCCAAAATATTGACAAAAATACAGATGTCCTTGCTCAAAACCATGAAGAAAACACAACCACCAGAACAAATTTCCAGAATAGGATCACTTACTTCATTACACAAGCCGTACTTCTTAGTCTAAACCATCTTGCTCTGGGAACTTACCACTGCAGCCAAAAAAACATCAGACAGATTTGGAAGAGGGTGGTTTTTGGCTAATACCAGCAAAGTGACCTCACCCATGAGAAGGCCTGAGTGCAAACTTCAGTGTTGGTGAACAAGACACATCCTGCAAGTCAAATGCACAGAAGCATGAAGACATCCAGCTGCCCCTCAACTTAGACAAGAGATCTGAACACCAGGTGCTTCGATAGCCTGGGCTCTGTGTCTCTCCCAGTGTGAGCTCAGAGTGAGACTGCGGCTAACTTAGCTCACGTTGCTCGTGCATGGCCAGCCCAAATTCCCCCGAACTCAATGAGGGTTCTGTCTGAGAAAAGACAACAGCACAGGACTCCAGGGATCGCTGTGAGCAGCTGCTGTGTTTGCAGAGCTTGACTAAAAGGATGTGTTTCATCCCTCACAACGGATATTAGCAGTTCATGTGAAAAGAGGAGGCATTCTAATTCTTTTTGTAGGAGGCTCCATGACAATCTCTAGCAGTGTTTGGCTTTCTTATTGGTGGCCTTAATCATCATCATCATCTTTTTATTATTATTATTTACTGAGCCCTAGTCCAGTCACGCATTAGACGAAGCACTATGTAAACATCATCTCTTTTCCTTGATATTACCCTGTGAAGTAGGCATTATTATCATCCTCATTTGAAAGATGAAAGAGGACATGGAAACACAGAGAGGCTAAGTAACTTGTCCAAGGTCACACAAGTAGGAAGCATCAGAGCGAGGGCTTGAATTCAGGTCTGTCTGACTCATCAATTCTCTACTACTTCCTCCAGAGAGAAGAAGGATTTTGAACATGTGTTCCATCCTCTGAGGGCTTGATTGGTATCATCTAGATTGAGGGGTAGTCGAATTTATTTCTAGCAGTATTCAGTGGCATCAGTGATTAGCAAGATCCTATCAAGTCTTTCTGATGTCCTTTGATAATCTAACACCTGATGAGGAAGTGGGCACAAAAGATTGGAGGTATGAGAAGACAGCAGGCATTTTAGAATTTACCAATTCTGAATCAAAGCTATGGATATATGTACCTAAATGTAACTCTTTGGGCTGGAACTCAGATATATGTGTCTTGCACCTTGATTATGCATTTGACATTCCATATTCTTAGCCAAGTACCATTAGACTAGGTTCTTTTGGAATCTTTCAATGTTGATTAACAACTTCTCAGAGGGAGGGAGGGAGGGAGGGAGGGAAGGAAGGAAGGAAGGAAGGAAAGGAAAGAAGGAAAAGGAAGGAAGGAACAGGGAAGAAAGGAAAAGAGAGGAGGGAAGGAAGGGAGGGAGGAAAGAGTAAAGAAAAAATATTTCTTGTTATTATGATGAAGGACTTCAAGAATACAAAAAGAACTCATAACCACTAAATTAAAATCTGCTAAACAGATGCAAGAATATCATGAACTGGGCCACATAAAAACAGGTATAGATTTTTATAAACCTGAGAATAATCTGAAACAATTTCAGAAGAAATCTCCTATTTCCTTTCTCAAGCCACTGCAGCTTTACTTCTTTGACTTTCAACTTTACTTTTTAAACTCAGCTCTTCATCACTAAGTTATGCTCAATCATTATCTCCCAGATTTCTCATCTGTTCCTAGATTCCCAGTTAATCACATGATGTCTCCCATTTCCATAATCTCTTGGCATGGCTCCTCTGGGGTTATTCACTGCCTGGAAAGCTGTATGAGATCAGAAGCCCTGCTCTGAGACCCATGATTGAGCCACCTCTCACCAGCCATGCCCTCTACCCCCATTGGGTTCCACTATGTTTTCCAGACACCACAACCTCTAAAGGGCATCATTATCCTTGCTGAACAGCACCGACCTTATCAGGACTCTGCCTCTGCTGAGCACTGTCACCGCAAGTCAGCATCACTACCACCATCCCCCTGAGGGTCTACGCTGTGTACTATTACTTGTGGCTGGTGCCACTGAGATGCCAAAGTAACTCTGTGTGCTCTGGAGTCATCCATACACTGAAGCCTACTGGGCTTGCATTGCACTGAGTCACATGGGTATGAAAGCAAAGCTGCTTATGCCCTGGATTTTCAAGAGATTTGATTAAATGGCTTGTTGCATTTAAACCCAGAGCCTCACCCTCTTTCCAGGATGCACTTGCATTCATTGAAAGCTGGGTAAGGAGAAAGCAGGCAAAAACCTCTTTGATCTTGCCCACAGCAACTTCTTACTCAACACGTCTCCGGAGGCAAAATCCCTCTGGGGAATTTGAATGAATTCAAATGAATTACTGGGACCTCATCAAAATAAAAAGCTTCTGCACAGCGAAGGAAACAATCAGCAAAACTAAAAGGCAACCGATGGAATGGGAGAACATATTTGTAAATGACATATCAGATAAACGGTTAGTATCCAAAATCTACAAAGAACTTATCAAACTCAACACCAAAAAAACAAATAATCCAGTGAAGAAATGGGCAAAAGACATGAATAGACACTTCTCCAAAGAAGACGTCCAGATGGCCAACTGACACATGAAAAAATGCTCAACATCACTCATCATCAGGGAAATACAAATCAAACCACAATGAGATACCACCTTACACCTGTAAGAATGGCTAACATTAACAACTCAGGCAACAACAGATGTTGGCGAGGATGCGGAGAAAGAGGATCTCTTTTGCATTGTTGGTGGGAATGCAAGCTGGTGCAGCCACTCTGGAAAACAGTATGAAGGTTCCTCAAAAAAATAAAAATAGAATTACCCTGTGACCCAGCAATTGCACTACTAAGCATTTATCCAAGGGATACAAGTGTGCTGTTTCAAAGGGACACATGCACCCCCATGTTTATAGCAGCACTATCAACAATAACCAAAGTATGGAAAGAACCCAAATGTCCATTGATGGATGAATGGATAAAGCAAATGTGGCATATATATACAATGCAGTATTACTCAGCAATCAAAAAGAATGAAACCTTGCCATTTGCAACTACGTGGATGGAACTGGAGGGTATTATGCTAAGTGAAATTAGTCAGTGAGAGAAAGACAAAAATCATATGACTTCACTCATATGAGAACTTTAAGAGACAAAACAGATGAACATAAGAGAAGGGAAACAAAAATAATATAAAAACAAGGAGGGGGACAAAACAGAAGAGACTCACAAATATGGAGAACAAACTGAGGGTTACTGGAGGGGTTGTGGGAGGGCGGATGGGCTAAATGGGTAAGGGGCACTAAGGAATCTACTCCTGAAATCATTGTTGCACTATATGCTAACTAATTTGGATATTAAATAAATAAATAAATAAATAAATAAATAAATAAATAAATAGAAAATAGAACATTGAAGACACACACACACACAAACTAAAGGAAATAAAATACAGGCCTACCTTATTTTATTGCACTTCACTTTATTACACTTTGCAGATACTGCATTTTTTTTACAAATTGAAGGGTTGTGGCAACCCTGTGTTGAGCAAGTCTGTCAGCACCATTTTTTTAATTGAAGTATAATTGACACACAATGTTACATTAGTTTCAGGTGTACATCATAGTGATTCCACAAGTCTATACATTGTACCATGCTTGACCACAAGTCAAAGCTACCATTTATCACATCAGCAATATTTTTCCAACAACTGCTCACTTTCTGTCTCTGTGTCACATTTTGGTAATTCTCATAAAATTTTTCTTATTCTCACAAACTTTTTTTTTTTGAACCGCTGCACTCTCAAGGTAAATCTTTAATGAACAAGGAGTTGCTTCTTATAGATGAGCACAGTAAGTGGTTTATTTTTTTATTTTATTTTTTTTAATGTTTATTTGAGAGAGAGCACAAGCGATGGAGAGGCAGAAAGAGAGGAGGACAGAGAATCTGAAGCCAGCTCTGTGCTAACAGAGAGCCCGAGGCGGGATTCAAACTCACAAACCATGAGATCATGACCTGAGCTGAAGTTGGGCGCTTAACCAGCTGAGCCACCCAGGTGCCCCACAAGTCTTTTCTTGAGGTAGAATCTACTGTGAAGATTACTGGGACACCTGGGTGGCTCAGTCAGTTAAGCATCTGACTTCAGCTCAGGTCATTATTTCACAGCTCATGAATTCGAGCCCCGCGTAGGGCTCTGTGCTAACAGCTCAGAGCCTGGAGCCTGCTTCAGATTCTGTGTCTCTGTCTCTCTCTGCCCCTCTCCCCCTCACTTTCTGTCTCTGTCTCTGGAAAATGAATAACCCTTAAAAAAATTTTTTTAAAAAGAATCTACTCTGAAGATTATTAAAATGACAACAAAGGATTTAGGATATTACATAATCCTAGTTGATAAATCAGTGTCAGGGTTCAGAGAATTGATTCCAGTTTTGAAAGAATCTCTACTGTGTGTAAAATGTTATCAAACAGCATCACATGCTACAGAAAAATTGTTCATCAAAGGAGGAATGAATCACAGCAGACTTCATCATTGTCTTATTTTAAGAAATTGTCACAGCCACCCCAGCTCTCAGCAATGACCACCCTAATCAGTCAGCAGCCATCAACATTGAGACAAGACCCTCTACCAGCAAAAAGATTACAACTCACCAAAAGCTCAGGTGATGGTTAGCATTTTTTAGCCATAAAGTATTTTTTAATTAATGTATATGAATTTTTTAAGGCATGTTATCACATACTTAATAGACTATAGCATAGGGTAAATATAACTTTTATATGCACTGGGAAACAAAAAAAAAAAAGTATTTGACTTGCTTTACTCTGTAATATTTGCTTTATTGCAGTGGTCTGGAACCAAACCCCCAGTATCTTCTTGTATTCCACCTCTCCCCTGGCTATATAATTGAGCTAATCTTGTCTGCCTAGCTTCCTATTCCCTTAGAATGAGTCTTTCCCAAAAAATCCTTGGCTCCTCCTAAAGGGCCCACCCCATTCATCCCTCAGTACATGTCCAGATTTTTCAGTAGTGCATGAAACTAAGTTCAAACTGAACCTACAGAACAGAGATTAGGATTTAATCACAAATAGGAGTTACATGTATTTTTGCAGGTTTGTTAATGTCAGCAGGGAAGAATAAAAACCAAACAATCACAGATCATTTGTTACTTGTCTCATAGAATTTATTTTACTTAATCAGACTTTAGCCATTTTCCATTACCTGTCCACCCAGGGATGTTGTAGGAAGTAATAAAATGAAATGTGATATTGCAAAAGCATGCAGATGCTGTTAGGGCACCATTTTCTGCTTTACATAATGTCTCATATATTCTTTCTGAAATTATTTTACATTATGAATTTTACCGCTAATCATATTTTCCTCCTTCCTTTGGTCACCCAGTTTAGAGTCAAATCTGCAACCCACCTAGTAGTGGCTTGAATTGTGTTCCCTCCAAAAAAATATGTTTGAGTCTCAACATCTGGCTCCTGTGAATGGGGCATTATTTGGAAATAGCATCTTTATTTTTCTTATTAAAATTCTTTTATGTTTATTTATTTTTGAGAGAGAGGCAGAGGCAAGTGAGTTAGGGGCAGAGAGAGACAGAGACACAAGAATCTGAAGCAGGCTCCAGGTTCTGAGCTGTCAGCACAGAGCCCGTCGTGGGGCTTGAACCCAGAAACCGTGAGACCATGACCTGAGCCGAAGTCAGACGCTCAACTGACTGAGCCACCCAGGCGCCCCTTAATTTTTTTTTTAACATTTATTCATTTTTGAGAGACAGAGTGTAAGTGGGTGAGGGGCAGAGAGTGAGAGGGAGACACAGAATCTGAAGCAGGTTCCACACTCTGAGCTGTCAGCACAGAGCCTGATGCAGGGCTTGAACTCACAGACCACAAGATCATGACCTGAGCCAAAGTCGGACTCTTAACTGACTGAGCCCCCCAGGCACCCCTGGAAATAGGGTCTTTGCAGATGTAATTAAGTTAAGATGAAGTCATACTGGATTTGAACTGACCTTAGATCCAATGACTGGTATACTTAAAATAGGACAGGGGCACCTGGGTGGCTCAGTTGTTTGAGCGTCTAACTCCAGCTCAGGTTATAAGCTCGCAGTTCATGAGTTTGAGCCCCACGTTGGGCTCTGTGCTAACAGCTCAGAGCCTGGAGCCTGCTTGAGATTCTGTGTCTCTTCTCTCTCTCTCTGCCCCTCTCCTCCTGCCCCTCTCTCTCACTCTAAAAAATAAATAAACATTTTAAAAAGGAAAGAAAGAAAGAAAACAGGACACACAGAGATTCAGAGGAGACACACAGGGACCAAAGTCATGTGAGGATGGATGCAGAGATTGATAAAATGCTGCTACAAACCAATGTATGCCAAGGATTCCTGGGAGCCATTAGAAGCTAGGAAGAGGCAAGGAAGGACTCTTCCTTAAAGCCATCTTAAGGAGCATATGCCTGTTGACACCTTGATTTCAGACTTTTATCTCGAGAACTTTGAGAAAATAAAGTTCTGCTATTTAAAGCCACCCAATCTGTGGTAATTTGTTATGACAGAGCTAGAAAACTAATATATAACTCTTAAAACTTCATAGAACCATCTGATTGGTATTTCTCTAACCTAATCTAACCCCTTTTATTTCTGTTGTCTCAGTTTTCTTGGTTATTTACTTGTGTCTTCTGTAGAGCTGCCTCTTATTTTCCCCTCTCTCTTCTTCCTCCCTTGCCCTTTTTATCCTCTCCCCTTTTTTTCTAACTTCACTTCTGCCCCTTTATTTTCTTTTCTTCCTTTCTCCTAATACTTTTTTCAGTGGGCTATCCTATTTTTCCATTCTGATTAAAATCTACGTTCTGGTTTTCTTGACTATAGTTCCTCTTCTCTGTAGGAAGAATATACTTCCCTACACTGTTAAGCTCAGGTGTGGCCACATGACCTGCTTTGGTCAATGAGATGTAGTCAGAAGTGATATGTATCACACTCAGGCAAAAGCTTTAAAACTAAGCGTAGTTTGCCATATTTCTTTTTCTTCATCAAAGGGAACTGATTGATCAGCCTGGATCCCAGAATGAAGGCAATGTATAACGCAATTCCAATAGACCTACAGTAAACATGTAGCATGAATGAAAAATAAACCTTTGTTGCAAGTCCCTGATGTTTTGGGGATATTTGTTATTGCGACTCAACCTATCCTGATAGATACTATTTTTTTTTAAGATTTCATTTTTAGGTAATCTCTACAAACAACATGGGGCTCGAACTCACAACCCCAAGATCAACAGTCGCATGCTCCACCAATTAAGCCAGTCAAGTTCCTGCTAGATACAGTATGCTGTGTTTGTTCCATCCTCTTCTTCCTAACCTTAAATGGGTCAAATCTTCCAGAGCTCCCTTTTACCTAATGAATAAAAGCCAAACTGCTTAGACTGACATATAAAATTCACCTCACCCTAGCCAGTCTTTCTCCTTTTATTTTTATTCCTTTTGCTTTGAAAGTTATTATGAGAAAAATAGCAGTTAATCACATTAGCTACATTATATTTAGCAAAATACTATGCATATTTTGCTATTCTCTTGCTTATTGTTTCTGTAAGTCACGCCTCTGCTGAAGGCCAGATAGAGAGTATGACTAAGCCCATAGAAGAGCCAGGCTGGGAAAGGATGGCTAAAGTCCTGCAAAAACCCATGGTCAGAAATTGACCCAATAGGTTGATGACCAAGACAGCTGAGAGATCTGAAATGGTTCAGGGCCAGGATATGATGGTAGTGCTAAGAGGTAGGGGAATGTCACAAGAAGTCAGTAGCTAAGCCAGAACTGAGAAATGAGTATGGGTCCCAGAAGTAAAACCTTAGGGAATTAAATATAAAGGTATGAAGATAATGGGGTGTTAATGGACTGAATTGTGTCTTCCCCAAAATTTACATGTTGAAGCCCTAATCCCTAATGTGATTGAATTTGGAGATAGAGCCTTTAAAGAGGTAATTCAGGTTAAATGAGGTTTTAAAGATGGAGCTCTAATCTAATATGACTGGTATCCTTTTAAATATTATTTATTTATTTGGGGGAGGGGGTTGCAGAGAGAGAGGGAGAGAGAGAATCCCAAGCTGTCAATGTGGAGCCTGATATGGGGCTCAATCCCATGAATTGTGAGACCATGACCTGAGCCAAAATCAAGAGTCCTTAACCAACTGAGCCACCCAGGAGCCCCTGGTGTCCTTTTTTTTTTTTAATTTGTTTAATGTTTATTATTTGAGACAGACAGAGAGAGAGAGACAGAGAGCAAGCAGAAGAGGGGCAGAGAGAGAGGGAGACACAGAATCGGAAGCAGGCTCCAGGCTCTGAAGTGCCGGCAAAGAGCCCTACGCAGGCCTCAAACCCACACCATGAGATCATGACCTGAGCTGAAGTCGGACACTTAACCAACTGAGCCACCCAGGCACCCCCTTGATGTCCTTTTAAAAAAAGGAAGAGTCACCAGGATTGTGTGAGCGTAAAGAAAGATCCATGTGAGGACACCAATGAGAAGATAGCCATCGATAAGCCAAAGAGAGAAGCCTCAGAAGAAACCACCCCAGTGAGTACCTTGATCCTGGACTTGCAGCCTCCAGAACTGTGAGAAAATAAATTTTTGTTAGGTAAGTAAGCCACCCAGTCTGTGCCATTTTGTTACGATAGCCTTAGCAAACTAATACATGGAAGGAGGAAGGTCCTACAGGCCAGGTCCTGGACAAAATAATTATTGAAACTCTGCTTTCACTGCACCTCCTACCTTCATCCATACTCACTTCCTACCTGGAGCTCTCCACTACTCCACAGGAATCATGCTCCTTTCTGACAATGAATGCATGTCCTGTGTCTTAGACTGCTAATAGTCAGGAACTGTATTTCTCTCACATCACCCAGAAACCAAAAAAGCTTATTCAGTGCTTAAGGATTGATTAATGTGTTCTCTGTTTACCTAAATCAGAGGTTCTTAAGTTCATGGAACCCCTGGGAGGGTGGGTAATTCATAAATGTATTTTAGGAGCTTGCCCACAGCTTTTGTCAGATTCTCAAAAGGAATCTTAGCACTTAGCACTTAGTTAAAAAAAAAAAAAAAAGCTTTGATGTTGGCTTTTGTGAGACCCTTTTGATCAATGCTGATGTTATATGGATCAGTTCATATGTAGTAATTGATATGCTCTTTATTTGTCAAAGTTCTCCAGTCACATTTAGGCACTGGGTAAGTTTCTCTGGCTTTTGTTTGTTTTGTTTTGTTTTGTTTTGTTTTGTTTTGTTTTGTTTTGTTTTGTTTTGTTTGAGGGGGGTGGGGCAGAGAGAGAGGGAGACAGAGAATCCCAAGCAGGCTCCACACTGTCAGCACAGAGCTCTATGTCAGCACAGAGCCCGAACTCACAAACTCTGAGACCATGATGTGAGCCGAAATCAAGACTCGGATGCTTAATGGACTGAGTCACCCAAGTACCCCAAGATGCTGGGTGAGTTTCTAAATCCGATCTACAGCTCCATCTGTTAGGTGGATATTATAGGTTTATTGTCTTCAGCTTCATGCACTGTAAACTATTTTAGAAATGACAGCCTTAGAAACAATAAGAGTTTGGATATCTGCCCATGAACATTCCTGAAATAAAGCCATACTTAAAAGACATTGTAAATTCAAAGTTTTTTTTATTAAAAAAATAATACTCTGTTATCTAGTTATAAGAAACACAGTCAAAATTCTCAGGATTTGCCACCTACAAATGAACTCTGTAGCTATATATTTACACTTAAGAGATAAATCGCATATTTTCATTTAAGAGATCTAGTTTGCATTAACCGAATTACTTTTATGTTCATATAGATTCCTTAAGAAATTTCACTTTGATAATTTCATAGAAATGTAAAATATCAATTTTAGTATTAGAAAAAAGTATTTTTGTTGAGCAAATTTTTTTCCATTGTCCTCTAGGTCAAACTTTCCCTACATTCTCAGTGAATTGATGTAATTACCTGAAATCAATCTCATAAAGCTATCTCAAATAAATAGGGAATGTGGTTAGAATAAGAAGTCAATATTTGGGTTCCAGAGAAAATTTCCATAGCCAAACCAGGGAAAATCTTCAGAAATGCTTATCCTACATACCCTGCAATAGAACCTCATCCCCGTGGCCCTCGGGAACTGTTGGAAAAATGGTGCCTCTGTCTCCTCCACCTCTCAGACCCAGATGTGCACAGAGGCAGAGAAACAAAATTGAACACAGACCACTCCTTTGATCCTGCCTCTGAGGAGACTGCTTACACCCTAGACCTTGGCTAAGGAAAAACATCCCATTGTCTGAGGCAAAAGGACATCACGTCATTTCATCCTGTGCCTGCAAAGGCCGTTAGGAACAAGTAATCCTGATGGTAGAGTCGTGAGACACTTCCCAGCTGCGCAGTGACTTGTTTTCGGTTCCTAGGCAAATTGCCCAGTTTCCTCTGCTTCCAAATTTCCCCTACTGCAAAACAGAGATAATTATTGTTACCTTTCTTTTGTGGTGTTCTGACAAATAAATAGGGCAAATGTTCCTAAAGTGGCTAGAGACAGTTGTCTGAGGACATATTTGCCTACAACTGTAGGTGGGGTGTTTGTTTAGTTTTGTTGTCATTGTTTTGCTTTTGGCCTGACTTTGGCATAAATGTAGAAAATCTAAATTCAATTATAACCATACATTTGAAGTTAATGGAGCATTTACAGTCTGCAAAGCACTGTGCCAGGAAGAAGGAATACATCTCTACCCTCAAGGAACTCACAGCTCACTCAGAAGGAGGTATTATAGCCTGTAGTTTGAGTAACACAAGCATAGCAATTGGCCAAGGTAGCTGGGTTGGAATCCCGCTCTTTACCTTTATGAGCTGGAGACTCTGGAAAAATCACTCATCTACTAAGCCTAGGTTTCCTCCAATAACATTTGAGCATCTGCTGGGTGACAGGAGGTGTTCTGTGCATTTGTATTTACCTAAAACTCAGAACAACTGCCTGAGATAGATATTATTCTCATCCCCATATTTGTATCCCCCATCTTATAGATAAGGATACTGAAGCTTTGAAAGGTTACATAATTTGTCTCAGGTCATATAGTTGGGAAGTGGTGAAGCCAGGATGTAAACTCAAGCTGTGTGGCCTCAAAACATGCAGACTTTACCACTTAATACTACACCACGCTCAAATGGGAGCATACTCACCTCATATAAACGTGTGAGACTCAACTGAAATAATGCACATAACAAACTGTTAGCACAGTGTCTGACACATAATAAATGTACAATAAATGTGAGAGTAGCAGTAGAACAGATTAGACACAAACAAACAACCAGAATGCCAAGTCAAAAATAAATGCGTAACGCCAGTCTATTTCATGAGAAAATTTCTTAACAGATCAGTCATTATACGGGGAGGGGGGGGGGAGGACGGTTAGTAGGGAGTTGTGTGGGGAGAATAATAGTCTGTGAACCGCAAAGGTTTCTGAATCAGCATACAAGTGATCTATAATATGAATGAGTGATGCTTCATATATACATAAATCCCTGAAGGTCATTTAAAGAAAGTTTGAAGTATCTGAAGTACCCTGCTGTGATTAAAATCGAGAGTATATTCGTGAGACAGTTTCCAATTAAAAAATTTAAAAATGCATCTGCAATTATTCTTCTCCCCTTCCTTAACCCCCCCCCCTCAATTTCCTTTAAGAAACAACAGTAGAGTTTCTTTTCAAAGTCTTAAAATAAAAAATCCCCAAAAAAGGGATCCTGCTTGCTTTTAGAGTTGTTTGAAAAAGGGGAAAAAAAAAAAGCATGAAGAGCCACGTGCTTCTCTTCTGGCCAAGTTATTAGCTTCTGAGAACAAGAGCTTGAGGGGAGGACTGTTAACCCCATAGTCTCTCTGGCAGAATGAGCTCTTTCCCTGTTGGCTTGCACTGCCTGGAAAGCTCCTCGCGCCCTCGGAGAGGCCAGCCTGCCGGAGAACTGCAGGAATCTGCAACAAAAACGATGACAGCCTGAAATACCCCCAGTGCCAACCTCCACATTTGTCTGTCACCTCAGACCCTGACTAGTTGACAGAGCAGCAGAATTTCAACTCCAACAGACTCGAATGTGTGTCTGGGCAGAGAAGCAGAGCTAATAAGGGAAGAGATTTTTTAAAGTGTATTGGGTATTTGTCAAACTTTTATTTCTTGGCTGTGTGCAAAGAGAGGATTCAACTGCAATTTTGTATCGAAGCTCTGGGTCCAGCCACCTACCTGAAGGTAAATTTTAATAAGTTTACTATATCATCTAATTGCATTTGTTATACTACACTGCATGATCCGATGAAGATGTCTAGTATTTTTTTCCTAAGACAAAGCCATTTATTTACAAAAAAAAACAAAAAACAAACTTTTGTGTGATTTACAGAAAAGCTACTTAGTAAGAAATTTTAACTCTTGTATTCATGTTTCCTTTTCTTCTTCAAGATTATATAGTAAGTAGTAATAAATGATGGTTTTAATGAAGACCAAGAACACAAATGTAGAACTGTTTTTGGCCAGATTAGCATTCAGATCTTGGTGAAGTCTGAATCTGGAAATGTGTTTTATAGAAATATTTTACTGAGTATATTAAGTAAATCATAAGGGAAGTAGTTTAAAAAAGAACTTTCAAATCAAAGTAACATGTATGTTTTCCATGTTTAAATTATCTGAAATTATTTCATCAGCACCACTGTCCCAGTGTGTACCTACCAGCAATATAGACATGGAACATTTTGCTTTTCCAAAAGGCAGGAAAATTGCTGCACTACTATAATCTTCTTTTATTGTTTTTTAGTTATTATGACTATTATTCCTTTCCTAATTCCCTTTTATACTTTTATGACTAGCTGTCTCTTGTCTCCATCCATTGTTTTTTAAGGTGCACACACATAAAATTTATCTAATTCCTGATGATGTCCTACTTGGGGAGGGAAGGAGGTAGGGAAACCAGAGAGCTGAGGAGATTATGGCAAATCCTATATCATACGGTATTATCATTCTGGCTCTACTAGAATAAAACAATAATGTACATCATGCTCACTCATTCCTCCTAGGTATTAGAGGTCCCCCTGCAGGAGAAAACCATCCTTTCAACTGTAGATGGGTACTGTTGATACTATAACCAAGCGGTACTGAGGAAAGACTGTCTCCTTTGCACTGCCTTTAATCTGCAAAGAGGTTAAATATGTCACCTTGGCATTGTGTCTGAGCTTTCCTCTGGCCCACTGCCTGACTGCACTGAATAGAAATGTTCACTCTATCCAACTCAGCAAAAATCTTTTTAATAAATTCTCCCCTCTCTCTTGGATACCAACTTTTTTTGAGTTCGGAGCTTACTCATCTAAACTTTGGTGGTAGTGACTATTGTTAACCATGACTGTTTAAAAAAAGGACACCCCTCTTAGGAAAGATTTAAGTTTATATTTCTATTCATTCAACCAGATCTAGCAAAGAAGAGCAATCAGTCTGTTTCATCTACTTATCATCCAATCAACTAATGCTACTTCCCAAATTTTTAAAAAGAATGCGTACGTGTTATTCATGAATCTTGCCTTTTTCCTTTTATGGAATTTCTGTACACCTATTTAGCAATTCCTGAGGTTTCTTCTCCAGGTCTTTTGGGGTTCAATCCCCAGTACTTTCTCATGTGCAACTTCACTTATCAACTACATAAAAATAAATAGTGATGACAAGAATGAAATGAATAGTGATGTCTCTAGACAACTCCAGGACACTATTCATTTCATTTTCTCTTGACTATTATTTTTATTCCATTTAATAACAGTATACAAACATTTGTTTGTTTATGCTTTTTCCACCAAGAAAAACATAAACAACTGCTGTTAAAAGACTTCAGGTGCCCTTTTCCTTTACATGTCCTTCTGGAACAGCCTTCAGTGAAGGGGAAAGGGGCCCCATAAGTCCAGGAGAACTTCCCCAGTAGACCTGGCTGCCCAAGAGGTGCCCAGCTAAGCTGGGGTCTGGTTCACACAAGGCCCACAGGACATCTTCTGCCAAAGGCTGAGCTTGCACTGGTAATACCACCTGGGCCTGGTTTTTGTGTTGGGCATCAAAAGGTACACAGAACTCTGGGGGACAGAATGTGCGGTCTCTAATAATTGTAGGAGATGGTGTAATAAAGTAAGACCATGAATTCTGGAAACACACAGACGTGGCTTATACCTGGGCTTTACCAGGCTCTGTGACTTTGGACAAATGAGTCTTTGAGCCTCAGTCCCCTCATCTGTGGAAATAAGGATCATAAAATTATTTGCCATTTCAGAGATTTGTTATGATAATTAAGTCAAGAAGACACCTATGCCTGGTGCATATGAAGCAATCAGTTAATCATAGCTAATAATGAAAATACCACCCTACCTAGGTGTCCCAACTGGAACTCTGTAAAAAGGAATTTACTCTCGGTTTTCCCTCAAGGTTTCTTAGTTTACCCATCTATTAAGCAAGCAGTGATAATAATACCCACAAATGCAGTTGTTGTAGGAGTTAAATGAGATGTTTTTAAAATACCAAGTGTAGCACCTGGCAGAGTGGCACAGCGTGAGAAAGTATTCAGTTATACACTTGAAATGATTTTTCAGATAACAAAATTGGGGGTTGAGAAGGAAAATATTCTTTGAATTGTCTTTTTTTTTATCCAAAGGAATGGAAAAATAAATCTGAATCTACTGTACGCCCCTGGGGGGGGGGGGTGCTCAACATGAAGTATTTATTACTGTGAGTCTTTACTGCTTCATCAATTAGTTTCTTCTTAAGGACCAAGTCAAATGAAACCAAAGGGAGTTTTCTGTTTCAGATTGCGATTAAGAGAGTGAGATGAAATGCTGCTTTGCAGTTGATTCTGTTTTATTGGCCTAGTTGGACAGGGGAGAAGGCCCCCAACATTTCTCCTTTCTTATCTTTTCTAAAGGCAAGAATAGGGGTTTTGACTTGCTCCAGGGGTATTTTTTCCTTTCTAACTGAAATTCAAACGAAAGGGTTTGGGTTTTGTTTTTTGTTTTTGTAAACCTCTCCCCCTGTGCTCCTAGCATTGAAATGTCAGCTGCTTTTTCTGGCTACATGTAGCAGGAGCAGCCTGTCGTCATAGCGATGAAAGGGTATAGAGAGACTGAGTTTCATGACCCACTCTGTGAAATAACTCTTAGTCTGCTCTAAAATCCTTCTTTAGAAATGAAGTCTCCAGTCTTGGCTTGTTTCCTTCCTATTATGCAATCAACTATGTACACCAATTGGAGTAGCTAAATGTTTTCTTTAGAGATTCGATGAATAGGTGTTAAGAAAATGAACAAGAAAGCTACTAAAACAGTGACCAGTTTACTCTGGAGTGCGGGGGGAGAACTACTGGGAAGGCAAAGGAAGAGAGATAGAAATAACCTCACTTCAAAGCACATACTGCACAGCCCAGAATAAATCCATTTTCCGAGTTCCTGCCGGCTCCTCCCATCTTCGCAATGCACCACAGTACAGTGGTTATCCAGGGGGATTCTGGGGCGTCTACCAGGACTTGCATCCGGGCACTCTCTAGTGTTTTACCTTACACACTCTTTGCCTCTGTCTTCTCATCTGCAAACAGAGATAAGAATAGTCATGAAATTGTTGTGGAGATTGAATGAGATAGTGTGTGTAAGGCTCTCATTACAGTATGTGACCAGTGGTCAAGGTTAGCTGTTAGGCTTGCCAGGCCCCTATATCCCTTATTTGTTAAATGGGGGTAACAGCTAATTCATTGTCAGATTAACTGAAATGATGTGTGTAAGTGCTCGATAAGTAGTAGTTCTTTTAATGCTTTTTAATACTTTTAATAGTCTTTTAATACTTGTCATCGCTATGTCCAACTTGGATGGAAATAGCTTTTTTTTTTTTTTTTTTAAGAGAGAGCTTGGGCAGAGTAGAGGGGCAGAGCGAGGGGAGAGAGAGTGCAGGCTCTGCTTCCCGCTCAGCATGGAGCCCAATGCAGGGCTTGATCCCAAGACCCTTAGCTGAAATCAGAGTCAGACACTCAATTGACTGAGCCACCCACATGCCCCAGAGCTAGCTGTTTTGAACTTGGAATTTCCCAATGAGTAAACTGTAATGAATATAGGCATCAGAATTATCATTGTATAAATGTGAACCATTGAATTTCTAAAGAAAAATAAATAAATAAATAAATAAGGGTTTTTACATTTGTAAAGAAAATTCTCATCTTGATTAACAGAGTAAAAGGTTATTAAAACATCTTTTATTAAGATGCTTTGCATTAAAGCATCTTAGTGTTTTAGTCTCTCCAGTGTTTTCCAGACCATGCAATTATGTCAATAAATAATCTTATGTCTTGAACGACTCATGCATTTCAATGTTCTATACCATGAGAAATGCCAGAGATGCTGCAGGAGTGAATATAGAGAGGGCTGTGCTCTAGTGGCACTTACTGTGTAGTTAGGGAGACTGTCATTAAGTAAATCATCACATTAATAAAAAAGTGCTTATGCCCAAACATAAGGTGACCTTGAATACAAAGCCATCTTTATTTTTCTAATGAAAAGATTCTCAGCCAAAGTCCTTGGCCAACCTAAATGCACAAACGGGTAGTAAATTGTAATATGTACTTAGAGGATACCTAAGATCTACTCACTGAATCCACTCTGTAATTATCTAGTACAGACTAACGCATCATCAGTCCTCCGCAAGTTGTTTATAACACACTTCTTAAAAATCTGTGGATGCTGCAAATTGGATCTCTAAGCATAAATTCTCATTCTATTTATTACTTCTTTGTTTTTTCCAGCCCTATTCCAAGGCTTATTTGAAAACACTTGAGTTTGTAAAGTGTGGTTTTCTAAAACTGCGATTTTAACACTTGCAATAATGAAGTCATACCTCACGAATAATTACTAAATCTGCTTTAAATATCTTTACCTCCTTTTTTATTGTCAAGATGACCATCTTAAGCATGACAAAAATAAGCATTGCTTGAGGTCATTTCAGGCTGTTTTCCTGAAACGGTACTTTGTTGTTCAAAATGAAGTCATTGAGACAGTGGTCTTTAATGTGAGAGATCTCGGAAGCACTAAAATATAAAGCAAATCCCTCTTTTTTATAGCATAATTTGGGGGATGAAAAAGTCACAGTATATTTGAATTTGTATTGTATATAATCATCTGCTGAAATAAGTGTTAAGAGGGTAAAGCACCTTTGTTCTAAGAAAGTATGTTTAAGGAGCCTGACCTCTGCCGAAGGTCACTGATGGCTGTTTTGATCTGAAGGCTAAATAGATGTTACTGTGTGGTGTCTCTGTGTGTGCTTGTGTGTGTGTGTGTGTGTGTGTGTGTGTGTGTGTGTGTGTGTGTGGTGATTGGGGCAAGTGGGTGCTGGCAAGAGAATTCTAACAGTGTGACACCTTGTACAAAGACCCTGCAGCAAGTGAGATCATGGTCTGTTTGAGGAATACAGAGAAGGCCAGCTCCTCTGAGAGCAAAGAGCAGAGCGATGGGAGATGCAAATCCTAAGCAACTCTCCACAATACCCTCTTCCCTGATCACTAAGCATTTTTATTATCTGCTTGATTCATGTTGAACTCTTGTCAAAACCAGGTTGGACTCCGTGCCCCAACTGACATAAACCGTGTTTATCCCTCACTCGACCCCACATGATTGGTTAGGAAGGATGACGGTGAGTTGAAGGTCAAGGCTCCAGAAAATCTTTATCATTCATAGGGCTGGGTCACCTTGATGTCAGATGGTGACTCAGCAGAGAACTCAAAATAGAAGAACATCTTTTTTAATCCTTCAGATGACTTTAATGTCAAGCTACAGAGCTCTCCTAAGAGACTCATTAATACTTTAAAAGCCCTGAAGCATCAGTGTTAACTCTGGATCAGGTAACAATATGTATATGTTAGCCAAAATGTGACTAAAGGGTTTGCTCTCTAATAACAAAAGCTTTGACTATTATGTAAAGACAGGGTGAAGGAAAATGATCTGTTTGTGATTGATTATGAAATAACCATGATAATCATTTTGTTTACTACATTTCCCTGAAAGGAAATTTTTCCACAGTTAAAATAATTACTAAAAATAGCAGCCTACAGGCTTCCTCTGATATAAATGAATTCAACAGAAGATATACCTAGCCTTATTTAGAAGCATGGATGTGCATACTCTAAGAAATGATATGCCAATAGTAAGAAGAAAAATAGGGAAAATGGTCAATGCAAACCTCTCCTTTTTCTAGGATATATGGTGTGTCTTTCTCAGTTTGTTGGACTTTAGATGAGGTAAGATGAACAGATCAAGTAATCATAATCTGCCTTGAAAACCAAAAGTGTTGAAGCAACGTTTGTTTAGTTTCCTTGGCCTAGAAGGGAAGGAGGAAGACTTGTAAGTTTGGCTGGGACTGCCTAAGAAGAAGCCAACATCTAGGGAGAAAGGGGGCAGTTCAGCTGCCTGGGTAACTCCAGGCAACAAGAGGGAAGTTCAGTTAAAAAGACTTCAAACAATAACTCCCAGCACTAACATTTCCAAGGAGTCATTTACATAACCAATAGAAGAGCTAGAAAAGAATAGACTCCAAGCCTGTTCCTCCTTTTAGAGGAATGGATAGCTGTTTACACTAGTTCATTGGTCAGAGAGCTTGTTAATGCTTAAGAGAAAAGAAAAGAGAAGGGATATAAAAAGAAGAGGTAGTGACACAAGAAGTGCCAGGTGGAGAAAAATGGTTACAGTAGGTAGATTTAAGCAGCAAGATGACAGCAGAACTTCGAAAAGAAGACTTATCTTTTTAAGTTTAAATTTAAATTAGTGCTTTAAAGTAATAAATTTATTTAGTGTTCTAAAAAACTTTAGAAACTAAAAAGAAATCAAATACAAAAATCTACTCTGACCCAATCTTACTCTAATTTAAACTTCTAGAAAATACCCTAGAAACTGAAATGCAACCAATTACAGATAAGAACTCAAAACGAATCAGAGTACCCAAAATATATTCTGGTAAGTTTGTGTAAGTTCACTCTTAAATCTAGATGGAGGATGATATTCTCGGGAGTGCCAGACTTTAGGTGCCCTTCCTTTCTCTGGGAGATAGAAATTGCAGGACATCAAAAGATAGACCGATTGTCAGAGGGTTCCTTTTAGAAATGTTCCACACCAAATGCAGTGTCCAAGCAATATTTACCTATCGCATGCACTGCTTTCCACCCTCAATCTAAAGGACCAAACACTGGTCCTAGAGGCCAGAGAGGTCTTCACTCCATCATATGGGGTTGGATGATACACACATGGCCTACTTTGCCTGTGCCTTTCATTAATCCCTTCAAGCTTAGCTGGGCTACCTTCCCAGCTAGAGGAAAGGATAACCAGGCCCTTTTCCTTGTTTTTCCAGGGAGGGAGCTTGTAGACCTGCTGAGAAATCTAATTACAACCTCCTTTCATGGTAAAATCCAATTACAACCTCTCCCATGGTGAAAGCCAATCCTTTTGATACAAAAGGAAGCCAAATAAAGGGGCTTCAAGCAGCGGGTATGACTGTGTTCTGCTTTCTCTTAGGCAACTATGCAGAAAGGTTGCAGTGACCTTCACTTGCTTGAGTAGGAACAGTGGCCATAATCTATTACTACTCCCATTCTCATAAGAAGGAAAAATATTTTCATATCTGATGCTGGAGTTTCTGGGGATTTTCTCAAGCATCCATTAGTTGACCAAAGCAAATTTTGAGCCTCTCTCCAGACACATATTTTTGATTCAGTGATGGGGTTTTGGAGTGATGAGAGTTCAGAGCCAATGGCCAAGAAAGAATTCTTGAGACATCTTTGGTACAAAAAGGTGATTTTATTAAAGCACAGGGACAGGACCCATGGGCAGAAAGAGCTGCACTGGGGTTGTGAGGAGTGACTGGTTATATACTGTGGAGTTGTGAGAGGTAAAGGCAAAAGGGAGGCCTCCAGAGGGACTTTAATATGCTAAAGAGAACTCCTAAGATACCTGAGGCCTTGCTATTGTTGAGCTGAGGTTGTTTTCCCTCTAGCAAAGCATTATCATTAAGACGGTAGGGGGTTCCTGGAGAAATGTTATACTCTGTATTTGCCTCAAGTATTTGTCAATGAGCTGCAGGTTATGAGGAAATTTCATTTTACCTGCCATTTCCTTCTTGTTTTTGCTCCCTGAGTCACTATAGAGGGGAGGGTGATATTAAGGGCTCCAGGAAACTGAGTCTATAGGTTTCTGGAAGTTAAGCTATTGATAAGATTGCCTTTTTCTTATAATTCACTAAGATATTTGTAAACTGATAGAGACTCCTGTCCTGCATGATTGTGACCTCTATCAGTTAACCATTGGTATTCTTTCCCTTTCCTTTGTCTCTGGGCAGCCAGGAGTGCCTGAAGAATGTAGCATACATGCCACCCTGCGGGGGGAGGGGGTTGGAATTGGTGCTAGCTTGTGCTTTGCCCTCTGCCTACCTTATGGTCCCTCATCATCAGCAAGATGACTTTTTTTTATTGAATTTGGAATATGTTAAATGAACAACAAAAAAAAGTAGTGAATTATTTAATATCCTCCTATAATCTGTTCCTGACATCTTTGACCTCCTATGCCACCCTGTCAGCCACCTGTTCACTTGAGGATAATGAGAAACTGCAGCGCTGTTTACAGAAGTGTCACCCAAATTCCTGAAACCTGAATGAGATAAACAGAGACAGTTCTCAAAATAGTCATTTGTGAAAATACTATTTTACAAGTACCTGGCATAAGTCTATAATTGCTGAAACAATAAAATTTAACCACATTCGAATATCTATCAGTCTACACAATCACTATAGCCACAGAATATGTATAAAATCCAGGTTTTCAGCTTATCCAAAAACATGGGCAATTTAGAAGGAGCATCCAGTTATCTAATAGGTTTTTAATCAGATATGTATGGAGTAGTGGGTTTTTTTAACAGGATAAAGTTCACCCTAGGTTCAGATAAAGTGCTACACCCATAAAGTTAATATAAGTACATAAAGAAGTATAAAATCCACCATTTAAAGATTCTCAAATACCTCCGAAAGCAAAACATTTTTACTATACTTGATTCAACCTCAGTTACCTAATCATCTATATTCTCTCTCTCTCTCTCTCTCTCTCTCTCTCTCTCTCTCTCTCTCTCTATATATATATATATATATATATATATATATATATATATATATGTATATACATATATATACACATATATATGTATATATATATATACATATATATATATGTATTTGTAGGTCAGTGAAAACCTCTAACTGGTTTTAAGACACATGTTTATTCAGATCTTCATGCTCTCTTAGCCCACTGGATCATTTTTAACTCTCAAGCCATTAGTTCAGAGGGTTTTCTCAACCTTTCATTGAGGACCAAACAACTTTGAGCTAACTCTAAATCAATGCATCATTCTGTTGGAATTCAGAAGAATCAAAACACAAATGCTGAACCCCAAGTGTCTTCTTTCCCTCTCTTTTTCTTTCTTGATCCCCAATTTTACCACATAATAGTAGCCTTCAAGGACCTCACAGTGGAGTGCAGGTTAAGCTCTTTCCAGGAAAACTTTTCAGTAATTTCCTAACATATAGGTAAAGGAACATACTACAGGCTTTTGTTTTAAACTGAGAAAGCTTTTGGTTTAAATCTTGGTACTCCCAGTGATCTTGCATTTTAGTAGCTTCTTAGATAGGTATGGGGGCAGGGAAGGAGTACAGCATTAGCTCACTGATAAAATCAACTGATTGATGTCCCCTTGTAATCTGAAAACAATTTAAAGTGATTGATTTCAAAAGCAAATGTTTTCTTATAATTTGAAAAATACTCTGGGTAGAAACATACAAGGTTACTATAGTCTGAGTTCTGAATATGATTGACTTCTTTTCTTTCCCACAAGGTAACGGACAAAAATCTAGCCTATGTTTACTATACGTTTGGTTCTTTGTTTTATTTTTCTCAAATCCTCTGTGTTTGGATGGTGGCCACAGTAAAGTTTGAGGTTATAGTCATGGCTGGAGGTGGCTGACTGACCTCACACTTTCCAGCATAATGATAATAGGCTAATAGCTCTAAAGATCTGTAGCCTAGTTATTGAATGTGGTATGTACATTTTTAGTGTCATGAAACCAAAAATAGTCATTGTCCAAAAAGAATTAACAACAGATTCCCTTGTACAGTATTATTCATCCAAAATGCAACTTTGTTTCAATTTGGCTAATTAGACTACTCTTGATTAGGCAAATTTCTACATGTTCCAGAACTAACCACCCAAAAACAATGGTTTTAGAACAGTGTTTAAAATGTTTAGTCAGACTGAACTAATGAGTTGGATTTCCTTTGGCATAGAAAAGACTGCATAATGGAAGGGAAAAGAGCAGAGGGACTAACTTACTTTCTAAGGTTTCAGATTAATCCTGGTGTCAACATTCTAGAGATTGCATGACAAGAAAAATGGGAGAGGACTATAAAGTGAAAAAAACCATAGGTACTCCCAGACCTAGTTGTCCATATTTGTTTCTAAAACTCTTTGATTCACCCTTCAAAATTTGTGATTTTATCAGCAAAATCATCTTTATCGAGTGCTGATCACATTTGAATACCTTGTAGCTTTGGGTTCTCTCCAAAGATGAGGACTGCTATGCTACATTTAAAAAGAAAAACATGGCGATTCCTGGGTGATTCAGTTGGTTAAGTGTCCACACTGGGCATGAAGCTGACTGGATTGAAGCCTACTGGACATGAAGCTTACTTCAAAAATTAACAATAATAAACATAAAGAAAAAGAAAAATGTGCCCCAGCTAAGGCAATGTAGAGGAGGAAAAAGCTTTTCCTCACCCTCTTATATTCAGTATTTGGGGTCTGCAAATTAAACTGACAAAAGACAGATTAACAGGAGAAAAAAGTTCATTCATATGCACACAGAAGCCAACAAAAGTAGCTGGCTCCTTAAGCAGGTCAAGTTTAAGGTTTATATAGATAGCTAACTTCAAAGGGGAAAGGAAGGAGTAGGGGAAGAAACAGCATCTGTGAGAAGGACAAAAGATTTTTTTAGCAAAGACAAGGGTTTTTAAACAAACTGGAGATAAGAAACTTTGTGAAAATGTTTGTTTATACAAGTATAAGTGGCCACAAAACTCTCCTGGAGAGGAATTTGTGGTAGGTTTACTCTTGGTCTCTCTCCTGGGAGTACAATCTGCCCTCAAGAGGGAATTCATGGCAATGTCTCATTTCTCAGAAGTTTCTGCTTTTGGTCAGATAAAGGAAGCTTCAAGAAGGTTTCTTTCTGCATCTGTTTAATCTCAAATGCCCTTAGCATCGAATAATCTTCATACCAACAAAAGTTCCAAGTGGATCCCCACAGCAACTGTTGGACAGACTTGAAACAGGGCAGCACTGGGGAGCAGGAGGCAGCTTTGTTGGCAAAGGATCTGAAAATATCCAAACCCATGAATCCTAAATTTTGAATCAAGTGTTGTGTGGTCAAGGTTTCAGGAAGGAAATGACAGATCCAGGCCAAAAAAATTGAATTTGGGGACTTGAGAAAATGTATAATGGGATTATTTATCAAGGTGTGGGCAGGGTATAGAGAACCTGCAAGGGGTTCTAAGAACAGACTGATAAGAACTAAATTTGTTCATACCATGGGAGGGAGCATTTTCCGAACCCAGACAGAAAATGCTGCATGGAGAGGATCACTGAGAGGTGAGAAGAGCTATGACCTTCAGGAGAGTGACATAGTCACAGAGAGGGCACTGAGAAAATGTATACATTGATTTTGCTCTCCTCCGCCCAAATTTCTCCTGCAGTGCACTCCACTGGCTGTACCCAACAGAAACCATCAGGCAAGAGAACCTGATGATGCAATTCACAGGCCCTGGGATAGCTCAGGGTGGAGAAGAGTGGAGAGTGGATATGGTGTGCATCTGGAGGAACAAATGGAAGGTTTCTAGATTCTGGGGGGAAAGAATCTTTTCCCAGTGTGGGAGAGGTAGAAAACAGCTGTAGACCAGCTGTGTCCTCTCCTTGCTTAAATGAATCTTTTGGAGCTTCCTCTCTGAAGGCCTAAATATGCTTTGGTTTTTCACCCTATTTTCAAAGAATTCCTCAAATCTCAACCATAAAATTCATGAGGGTTATTGTATCTGCTTCTTTCAGAGAAGGCAGGTAATGAATAACATTGCACCACTGGGGCAAGCAATTGTTCTCCCTGTTTAATGTGTTGGCCCTCACCAAAGCACATGAGAAGCTTCAACCATGTGCTGAATCCTGGAGGGACTTCTACTTGGAGTGAGTGCTTTCATTAGTGGTTCACACAAGAACTACTCATCAAAGCCCACCATTGTTCCCCAGCAGATCCCAACACCATGAGAATGAGGCTACTTGGAACTGCTCTTAGGTATGATTTACTGTTTTTCTTAATCCTGGAAGAGAACTACCCCAGTGAATAGTTCTTGGTACATTCACAAAGCTGAAAGCACTTGAAATTCCTCTCCCAACTAGCAGAGCTTAACAACCAACTTACTCTATTAACAAAAGGGAGACATTTTCCATTGAATCCAAAGAGGTTTTATATTATGCTGGTAGAGTTTAACTAATAAGGGAAATTCAAATAAGAATAGTCAGAGCAGAAAGTTAAGAACCTGGCATTCAGGGGAAAATAATTCCAGGGACGTAGGGAATAAAATAAACTGGGGGGAGGGGGGACGGGTAGAGAAAAGAACTAAAGGCAGAAAAAGAATAGGAATAATATGTCTGATCACATCATGGGCTAGGCTTCAAAAGGTGAATTGTCATGCCATTAACAACATGAAGCAAACCATTCGGATATTATTAAGTCTGCAATATGACAAATGCCCCAAGCCTTCAGGTAAGTCATACTCAGGAATAGATTCAGAATTTGTGAACCAAAAGTTTGCTGTATGTGTGGGGACTTCTTTTTCCAAATAGAAAAATCAAAATTAAGTGTAGGACTTTGTAAGGAGCCCATTCAAGTGGGGAGCTCTAAAGCTTAAGCTTCTTAGCTTCGTAGTGTATCCACCTCTGGCCACACTCAAGTATCTATTACCCCAAATGATATACAAAAAGATGAGGGCAGGAAAAAAATAAGTATGAGAAAACCCTGCATGCACAGAGAAAGAAGAAATAAAAAGACATTTATCATAATATTATCTGAGCAAAGAAAAATAAATATGGCCAAAATAATTTCTCCCGCTACACCATTCTCAATCAGCTCCAAAAGCAAAGCATTTTTACTATACTTGATTCAGCTTCAGTTATATATATCATCTATATGATATGATAGGAACCAGAGGAATCATAGCCTGAGATTTACTAAAGTCAGAAGACTTGACCTTGGGGTGCCTGGGTGCAGTCAGTTAAGCACCCAGCTCTTGATTTCAGCTCAAGCCCCATGTTGGTCTCCACGCTGGGCAAGGAGCCTGCTTAAGATTCTCTCTCCCTCTGCCCCTTCCCTGCACACTCTCTCTGTCTCTCAAAAAATAAAAAAGACTTGACCTTGTTTATAGGTCAGTAAAAACCTGTAACTGATTTCAAGATACCATGTTTACAGTGGCATCAAGTCAGTGGAGTGTGTGACTCTTGATCTTGGGGTTGTGAGTTTGAGCCCCACATGTGAGTGTAGAGATTACCTAAAAATAAAATCTTAAAAAAAAAAAAGACACCATGTTTGCTCAGATCTTCATGCTCTCTTAGCCTGTTGGAATCATTTTTAACATAGGCAACAGTGGAAACTTTCAGAAGGGCTGGCAAATGCCTGAGGAAAAGAAAAGAGCACGGCCTCCATGGCTCCATCCTATACAGAGTTATGAAATGAGACCCAGTGAGATTAGTGAGTGATGAGTGGTACAATCAGATGAGGAGATCTGAGAGGAATGATGAAGAGGTGTGGAAACATGGCTGTTGCACAGCCTTGCCTAAGATAAGCCTGTGGGATCCTCTAGATAATAATTAAAGTAATCTTTCAATTACACATTATAGAAGAGGGAGAATGTACTCATTTCTCCTGAGCTGGAGAGAGAGAGAAATCTTTGAGAATGTCCCTGAAAAATAATTCCATCTTCCATGACTCCTCATCCATGACTGGTCACAGTGGTCCAGAGTTCAGGAAGCTCTCACTGAATAAGCCTTCCTTGAGGTAGAGGTGAGGCAATAGGTAGGAATACATGGATGATTCATAGATGAAATGTTTAGTGTAGTACCTGGCATATAGTAAAATCTCAAAAAATAAAAGCTAGTATGTTACTTATTATATATAATAGTCAATGATAAAGATCTACTTTTTCTTTTTTTTTAATGTTTATTTTTGAGAGAGAGCAGGGGATGGATGGGCAGAGAGAGGGGGGACGCAGAATCTGAAGTAGGCTCCAGGCTCTGAGTTATTAGCACAGAGCACGATGGCAGGGCTCAAACTCATGAACCTCGAGATCATGGCCTGAGTTGAAGTTGGATGCTTAATCAACTGAGCCACCCAGGTGCCCCAAAGCCTACTTTTTCAATAAAACTATATTTGGGTGAAGATAAGTGATGCTACTACTAATGACTATACCTGAGTGCTATTTCACTCAAAATATTTAATATTCCAATTGTGTATTGCTGCTTGCACACTTAGTGACTTAAAACAATAACCATTTCATAATGTCTCAAGCTTGTGTGGGTGTGGAGTTTGGGCAGGTCACTCAGAGGTACTGAAATAGCAAATGAGCTACTCTGGAGGGTCCAAGGTGGCTGTGCTCACATATGCTATGCCTTTGCAAAGACAGATGGAAAGCTGTAATCTGCAGGCACCACTGAACAGTGTCTTCGGTGGATTGAGTTTCCTATAAAGAAGATCAGGCCTCCCAAAACAAATATCCCAGAGATCTAGGTCAAAATGCCAAAGCTTCTTATGAGCCAAACTCCAGAGTCCTCAAACATCACTTCTGCCTCAATCATATGGTCAAGTAACTAAAGTCAGTCCAGATTTAAGAGGAAGAGAATTAGATTCCACCTCTTTACAGGAGGAACAGCAAAGAATTTACAGTCATCTTCACTGTACTGTAATGTTTATGTGTATTAAATAAGAAATGGTAGAAATGGTCTTAAAACAGCTACCCATGTAAGCTGTTGACATTCATGGATGTTTGGTTCTTAATGGGGAGACCTGTTTCTGCCGTGCTAAATATTTCATCTGGCTGTTTGTTTCCATGCTGCATGGGCTGGCCAGTAGAAGAACTTCAGGCATATGAAATGTCAAATCCTACATTTCCCCAGAAAGGCCATTCCTATAAAATGCAGTCTAGCTATCATCTTTTAAAATTCCAAATGAGGTTCTCCTGAAAGTTTGGTAATGAGACATTCTGCTCCTAACAGAGGAAAAAGGCTCGCCTCAAAGTTCCTTATCACCTCTCATCTCTAACCTCATCAGACCCATGAAAAGAAACAGTGGTACAAAGGAAAGAAAGAAAACACTTAAGTACTCTAAAGGGATGAGTTAAAGTCTCAGTGAAGCATTAATTATTGGAGTTATTAAGCCATTTTTCCCTCATGAATGTTGTAAAGAAATGATACCCTTCATTTCATTTTTTACAGGTGAAATCATCAAATGACTATATGGTCACATTGTGTCTCAAAACAACCCTAGAAGGTAAATAGGAAAGGTACTATAATTTTTCCTACTTTGTAGATGAAGAAACCAGTGACTTGACAAAAAGTCTCTTGGTGGGGCGCCTGGGTGGCTCAGTCATTTAAGCATCCAACTTCGGCTCAGGTCATGATCTCACAGTCCGTGAGTTTGAGCTCCACATCAAGCTCTGTGCTGACAGCTCAGAGCCTGGAGCCTGCTTTGGATTCTGTGTCTCCCTCTCTCTCTGCCCCTCCCCTGCTCATGCTCTGTCTCTCTGTATCTCAAAAATAAATAAAAACATTAAAAAAAATAAAAATAAAAAAAGTCTCTTGGCTGGCAGATGCAGTTCAGGTCTGGAACTTAGATTCCAATTCTATATCAGTGTTCTTTCAGCCATGCCAATGTCTCTGGATAGACTCATTCAGTTGGGCTAAATAACGATCTAATTTCACATCAACACTCCATATTTAAGTCTTCAAGACTAATAACTTTGTATTCAAAAATTTGTCTCATTTCTTCATTTTTCACCAAGAGTTTTATTTGTTTTTTCTACAAAAAGGACATTCTGCATTTTGTAGACAGTGCACACCAAATTTGAGTGCCTCAAAATATGTGACTTCTTACTTATCCAAGATTAAATGGTATTCATCATACTTAGCAAGGACATCATGAATTTCATTTTCAAAGTACTTTGCAAGCATCAGCTAATTAAGCCTCCCTGTAGTCTTCAGTGTGACAGTTATTTTCAAAATATCTCTCATTTTCCAGGAAAGTTCTCTATTCTGTCTTATTTATACAAATCAGCACATTTGTTCAGTTCTTAAAATAAGCTAAAGGCTGTGAAATTATTTTGATCAGTGTGTGGCAAATACAATTAGCTCAGTGAGACAAAAATGCCCAGTGACTGGTCTGAAGGACAACATAGGACACAGCACAAGAACTCGAGGCCTTCTACATTCTGGATACTAGATTGTTCCACGAGGTCCAGTCTTTAGAAGATAACACTGTTATCTGCTTTGTAAGTGAAAATTTGAAGGGTGCCTGGGTAGCTCAGTCTGTTGATCTCAGGTAGTGAGTTCAAGCCCCACATTGGGCTCCACGCTGGATGTGAAGCCTACTTTAAAACAAAACAAAACAAAACAAAAAATTGAAAATTCAGGGTGATTTCCCACTTTGGTCATTCTAAATGACACAGCTATATTCTGTCTTCATATTTTGTTTTTTACTTCAGGATGGAAATAAACATGAGACCCTTAAAAAATAGTTCCATCCTGGACACAGCCAATAATCAGGGATCACATAGGAGATGTTGAGTTGATGGTCAAAAAACCTGCACAGTTGGCTGACATAGGTCATGTGACAAACTCTATACTCGCTCCAAGTCTTATTACGTCTTCCCACAGCTATGCCAAGATTTTCAGCACTGTGGTAGCCTCCTATGGGCTAAAGCCAATGTGAAAATACCTCTTACCTGGAAGACATTAGTTCAGGAATATCCTTTTCTCCTAAGTATGGATTAGAAGCATGTAGAAAACTAGAATTTAAATATGTGTTATATAGGACAGGTTTGTTTTTGTTTTTAATGAGTGAACTAAACATAAACATGTTTGGAACTAGGTCTCCTGGGCAGTTTGAGATCACCAAGGAGAAGAAGACAGGGAACAATGGAGGGAAAAAGCAAAGGAACACTGAAGATTCATTTCCTTTATGTCATACTTAATAGAAGACATAAATGACTATAATAATATTGATGAGATGCACAAGGCAAGGCAATGGAAATAATAATTACTTACATGTGTCTGTTACTTCAGAGTTTGTAAACAGCTTCTCCACCTCAATGATTCCCATTTTTTTAAGTTTGTTTGTTTGTTTGTTTATTGAGAGAGAGAGAGAGAGAGAGAGAGAGAGAATTTCAAGCAGACTTTGTGCTGTCCGACACGGAGCTTGAACTCATGAACCGTGGCATTGTGACCTGAGCCAAAATCAAGAGTCAGATGCTTAACCGACTGAGCCACCCAGGTGCCCCTCAATGGCTCTCTTTGACATTGCAGGGAATTGTTATTTTCATTCTATACATGAAGTTTGGAGAGATTAAGTAATTTGCTCAAAAGTAGTATTTAGTACTTGGCAGAGCCAGGGCGCAATGCCCAAATCTCTGATTTCTTGTCTGCAGCCTGTTCTGCAGCCATGTGAGAATCTTGAATTCAGAGTCCAAAGCAGTGCATTCTAATTGTTCACCTCTTTTTTCTTTTGAAGTTTTATTTAAATTCTAGTTAGTTAACATATATGGTAAAATTGGTGTCAGGTGTAGAATTTAGTGATTAACCACTTACATACAACACCCCAGTGCTCATATGTGCCCCCCTTAGTACCCATCACCCATTTAGCCCAGTCCCTACCCACCTCCCCCCATCAACCCTCAGGTTGTTCTGTATAATTAAGAGTCTCTTGTGGTTTGCTTCCTTCTATTTTGCCCCCTTACCCATGTTCATGTTACTTAAATTCCACGTAAATGAAATCATATGGTGTTTCTCTTTCTCCGACTTATTTTGCTTAGCATGATAAACTCTAGCTCCATCCGTGTCATTGCAAATGTCCTTGCTCACCTCTTAAGCCTTGCATTTAGCAAAGTAATCAGATTCTTTAAGCTTCTGTTTATTTATAGTTAAATGTTGTCTACTTCCTTTCTTCATTGGATCAAATGAAGAGAGTATAAAGAAAGTACTTTATCACAGTGAAATGTTATATAAATGTAAAAAAGGTATAGCTAAGTCCAACTTCATGAATTCCTGGGGCCTTGCCTCAATATATCCTTATAGTTAAGCCTTCCTCCCTTCTGTCTGAAAGAACAAAGAATCCCTCTTCTCTTCAAAATTAAACCTTCCACCTGTGCTTTAATATTAGACCAGCAAATATTTATCAAAGGCTTCCTGAGATCCTGTCATCTCACTTCATCATTGTACAGATGAAGAACTGAGACTCAAAAAAGCTAAATTTTTTTAATGTGTTATTTATTTTTCGAGAGAGAACACATGCACATGTGCGCGCAAGCAGGAGAGGGGCAAAAAGAGAGGGGGGACAGAGGATCCAAAGTGGGCTCTGCACTGACAGGCTGACAGCAGCAAGCCCGATGTGGGGCTTGAAATCATGACCTGAGCTGAAGTTGGATGCTCAACTGACCGAGCCACCCAGGCGCCCAAAACTAAATAATTTAACCAAGATTATGCAAATTAAGTAGTGAGCCCAGAAGGCCTGTGTCAGAGCCTGTGTCTTTAATCACTGTGCAATATTGTCTTCACAGTGACTTGGGCAGCTTCTCTGTTTTCTCCATTTCAGTTATCAATTAATGTGTAATAATCCAACCCAAAACTAAATGACTTAAAACAATCCCCTTATTTGTACATGATTCTGCAATCTGAACTGGGCTTACCCTGGTGGTTCTTCTGGTGATTTTTGTCTGGAGTCATTCACATGTCTCCAGCAAGCTGGGAGCTCAGCTGGGGCCAAACCATCCCAGATAGTCTGTCATTTCCCAGGGTTCTATGTGGCCACTTATCATGCAGTGGTCCAAACTAGTCTCTAGCCCAAACTGTCTTACAGCATGGTAAATGACTTTCATAGAAAGACAAATCCCAATATGCAAGTACTTACTAAACCTCTGCTGGCATCATGTTTGCTAATGTTCCATTGGCTGAAACAAGTCACAAGACCAAGGCCAAAGTCACAGGGCATGAAGCCCAGAAGTTGTGGTTCACTGGGGTTCTCATTGTTTAGCAAATCTCCTTTCTCCCTTTTTCTTCTCATTCGTTACTTATGCTTTCCCCTCAGCATAGAAAATGCTTTAATGACCACATTTAAATACAAATAAAAATTTCCTGTGACCACATGTCCCCCCTTAGCTACCATCTTACCTTCCTTTCACAGCCAACCATCTTAAATAAGTAATCTACATTCATTGTCTTCATCACATCACTGTCTATACATGCTCCAGTCACTGCAGACTGGCCTATACCAACACTATTGCACCAAACTTACTCTCCCTCCACTCTCCAATAACTTCTGTATTCGCAAAGGCAATGGATAATTCACTGGCCTTGTTTACTTTGACCTCTCTATGACATTTAACACTTTCTTTTTCTTATGTGACTCTCCTTTCCCTCATCCTTTGTATCTTTACCTTTTCTCATCCTCTAATGTTACCTAATGGTCTTTACTCACCAGGGTTGTGGCTCCTGCCCTCTGCTCTACTCACTGTATGGTTTCTGATAGTAATAGCATCCAAAACTCTACTTTAGCCCCAAGCTCTATGCTTACCTCCACACCTATTTATCCAAGTATGTCTCTACTCAAATGCAATGAGTCTGAAACTAATTCATCATCTTTCTTCTAAAACCAGATCCTCCTCCTCCCCAGGGCACCTGGGTGGCTCAGTCAGTTAAGCCTCTGACTTCAGCTCAGGTCATGATCTCCCAGTCTGTACGTTCAAGCCCCATGTTGGGCTCTGTGCTGACAGCTCAGAGCCTGAAGCCTTCTTTGGATTCTGTGTCTCCCTCTCTCTCTGCCCCTCCCCTACTCATGCTCACTCTCTCTCTTTGCTCGCTCTCTCTCAAAAATAAATAAACATTAAAAAGTTAAAAAACAAAAATAAAACCAGATCCTTCTCTTATAATCCCTTATCTTGGTGATAAATTTACCCACCTGCCCAAATTATAAATGTGATAACCCAAGACTTTTCCTTCTCTTCTTCCCACAGTGTCGAATTGGTCATTAATGCTTATCTGTTCTGCCTTTAAATAGTTCTCAGAAGTCTCCAGTGGTAAATGTTTAATAACCAGCTTTGGGCAGGATGGGGTGGGGATAGAGAGGTTGTTGGGTGGCATTTGATGATTTTCATGTTATAATCGTCCCACCATGGCTGTTTTCAGGCTACTGATATCAGACATGACATCACTGAACAGAACTGGGAAGAGATGCATGGTAGCACACATTATAAAATATTTCCACCCACAGATATAACAGGCATAAATAACCTTGAGAGTAAGTAACAGCAAAATGTAGTAAAATGAGTATGAAGTGATGAGTTTTGAATATTTATTTCCTTTGTTTTTAATATAATTAAGTGTATATAATGTAATTTTTAGTGGTGGCTTTGTTTAATAGTTCCCAGTACTCCTAGAAATTTAACAGTTGGCTCTCACAAGACAGTACAAGCTGGATCTATCCCTTCTCCATTTCCAAGACCACAGCCAAAATTTAAAGGTCTGTCCACTTCTCACTGTGATATTGCAATTTCATTTTAGTAAGTCTTTGTACTGGTCTGTCTCCACATTGGTCTGTCTCCCTTTTTAACATACAAACCTGATTATACCACTCCCCAGCTTACAGTCATCCATTGAGACTTCATAGCTTTTTAATTGGAATTCCTTGTTTAAAGCACAAAGATTTGCCTTGTTTCTGAGCCTTATCTCCTTCTACTTCCCCTATTAACACCCTAGTGACTCAAATGTTTGCTATCTTATGTCCCTGGACCTTCATCTATGCTGTTTCAACTCTCCGGGTTGTCCTTCCATCTTTGAGACAGCAAACTACCACTGATTGGTTTTCCAAATATCAGGTCAAGAATTACTTTCTCTGAAAGCTTTTTCTATAGAAAAGCAAATTAGCATAGTAGTTAAGAACACAGACATAAAACTAAACAGCCAGGTCTCAAATATGGCTCTGCCACTTGTGTAACCATGAACATGTTATTTAACCTTATTTTCCTTACTAGTAAAATGATGAAAACAAAATGCTATTTCATAAGATCATTGTGAAGATTAAAGAGGTATTATGTGCAAAGCCCTCAGAGCAGTGTCTATAACTTAGCACCTAAGACTTAGTAAATGTTAGTAATATTAACTATCTAATTTTAAATGCTTCTTATCTCTGTTTCTGTTGCATTAGGTAGACATCACACTATACTAAATCATTGATTTCCTTGATTTCCTCCTTTTTAACTCTTCAAACAGAAACTTTGTAGCCTTGTAGGGGCACCTGGGTGGCTCAGGCTGTTGAGCATCCAACTTCGGCTCCGGTCATGATTTCATGGTTTGTGGGTTCAAGCCCTGCGGCAGGCTCTGTGCTGACAGCTCAGAGCCTGGATTCTGCTTCAGATTCTCTCTCTCTCTCTCTCTCTCTCTTTCTCTCTCTGCCCCTCTCCCGCTCGATCTCTATCTCTCTCTGTCTCTCAAAAATAAACATTAAAAAAAAAAAAAACAGAGGTGCCTGGTTGGCTCTGTCGGTTAAGCATCCAACTCTTGGTTTGGGCTCAGGTCATGATCTCATGGTTCGTGGGTTCAAGCCCTGCATCAGGCACTGTGCTGATGGTATGGAGCCTGCTTGGGATTCTGTCTCCCTCTCTCTCTGCCCTTCCCCTGCTTGTTCGCTCTCTCTCTCTCTCTCAAAAATAAATAAACATTACAAAAAACAACAACTATGTGGCCTTGTGCTTAGGCAGTGTCTAGTAAGCACTTAATGGATAAAAGAGTGAATGAGTGATGCACATTATGGCCAACTGGACATGTGTTTCTTCTTGATTCATTCAGTTGCATTAGATTCAAGAAAGTGAAGAGAATTTATGAGATCCTATGATCAAGTTAAAGGGCAATGTTTTCTCAAATTTAATTAACTATACATATTGCTATAAAAACTAAAATCAAAGGAAATTAGTCTTGAAACCCACAACACTTTTGATGATTCTTGCTTACTCTTTATGTTGCTATTATTTATAAGAAAATGTGGTAACAGTCTCTTAGCCTAATTTCATTGTCATTTGTGATGAGTGTAGGAAAAACTGAAGTTAAAAGGAACTTTGGTAAATGTGTAGGCAAAAGAGACTTTAAATATTCCACTGGAAAAATATTCTGACCTCACAGCAAAACCTACATTATTTTCTGAGGCTCTGAGTTGTTTATTCAGGATTCACAATTTGAATGTGTAGATTGCTTTGGGTATTATTGGCATTTTAACAATATAATATTTATTCTTCCAATCTTTGAGCATGGAATGTTTTTCCATTTCTTTGTACCTTCTTCAGTTTCCTTCATCAGCTTTCTATAGTTTTCAGCATACAGATCTTTCACACCTTTGGTTAGGTTTACTCCTGGGTATTTTATGGTTCTTGGTTTAATAAACAATTTCTTTCCTGGGGCGCCTGGGTGGCTCAGTCAGTTGGGTGTCCAACTTCGGCTCAGGTCATGATCTCACGGTCTGTGAGTTCGAGCCCCGTGTCGGGCTCTGTGCTGACAGCTCAGAGCCTGGAGCCTGCTTCAGATTCTGTGTCTCCCTCTCTCTGTGACCCTCCCCCATTCATGCTCTGTCTCTCTCTGTCTCAAAAATAAATAAACATTAAAAAAATTTTTTTTAAAAATTTATTTCCTTCAAAAATAAAAAGAATCACATTTGACTTTTATGAAAGAAGGGAGAAAAAATAATAAAAATGTATTGAGTGTCCTGGGTATCAGGCAGTTTTACAACTATTATTTCTTCTAATCTTCACAAAACTGAATTAGATAGCATATGCCGTATTAGCATAGATATGCTATAGATCTATGCTATAGATCTGCTGTAGATATGCTATAGATATACTATAGACATGCCAATATCTCCTGGAAACAACCTCACAGGCATACCCAGGAATAATGTTTAATGGCATATCTGGACATCCTGCAGCCCAGTCAAGTTGTCACATAAAATTAACCATCACAGACATTATCCCCTTTCTAGGTGGGGAATCTGAGGCTTAGAGGCTTAAGTAATTTGCCAAAGATCACAAAGTCGGCAAAGCACCAAAGCACCATTCCCCTTCTACTAAACTAGTAGTTCTCAGTCAGGTCAATTTTATCGTCAGGAGATACTTGGCAATATCTGGAGACACTTTTGGTTGTCATAGCTGGTGGCAGGTAGGGGACTTGCTATGATATCTAGTGGGTAGAAGAGGGGACTTGCTATGATATCTAGTGGGTTAGGGATGCTGTAAACATCCTACATACCACAAAGAATTACCCACCCAAAATGTTTACAGTGCCAAGATAAAGAATCCCTGCACTAAATGTACTATTTTTTTAAACTGTACTCTTTTATATTTTTACAGTTTTCCAAAACTATTCTACTAAACAGTATAGGCTGATCTAAAATATAAATGATTATAGGGGCGCCTGGGTGGTTCAGTCAGTTAAGCTTTTGACTTCAGCTCAGATAATGATCTCACGTTTCATGGGTTCGAGCCCCACATCGTGCTCTGTGCTGACAGCTCAGAACCTGGAGCCTGCTTCAGATTCTGTGTCTCCCTCTCTCTCTTACCCTCTCCCAGTCTCTCTCTCTCTCTCTCTCTCTCAAAAATAAATAAACATTAAAAAAAAATTTTAAATAGGGGCACCTGGGTGGCTCGTTGTTTGAGCGTCCAACTTCAGCTCAGGTCATGATCTCACAAGTGGGTTTGAAGCCCACATCAGGCTCTGTGCTGACAGCTCAGAGCCTGGAGCCTGCTTCGGATTCTGTGTCTCCCTCTCTCTCTCTACCCCTCTCCCACTCATGCTCTGTCTCTGTCTGTAAAAAAATGAATAAACCTTAAAAATATTTTTTTAATTTTTTTAATAAAATATAAATGATTTAGTTTCATAAATCTGATAAAATGAATGAATGCTAAATTCTGAATATGGAGGAAGGAAACTGCATTTTTCAATGACTTTTTACATTAGCATTCACTGAGAGAATAAAATATTTTAAATTATCATCAATAATAAAGATAGGAAATAGATACCACTTATATGCTCGAAGCAGTAAATACCATAATATAATATATTTAATTTTGATACAATAAAATCATGAATATATTTTCAGTGGATTTAGTAGTTTACAGAAAAAAGCAGCAGTTTATGGTTCATGAAATTCACAGAATTATCTTCAATTTTAGAATTATAAAATATTAAAGCTAAAGGATCATCAAGGTCATCTGCTTCATTGTTCATCACTTAAGGAAATTGTATCTAAGAAAGGGTAAGCTACCCAAGGCCTCTTAGCCAGTTAAGAACAGTGTTGGAGCCAGAATTCAGCTCTCCTGACAGTTACATGCTTTTTTTGATTCCAAGGTGTTTTTCAATATCCCTGAAGTGTTAGAATGTGGGGTAGAGGGAGTTGCTCTATATTTTTATTTAAACATGTTCTTCATTCAAAGGAAATTGAATTTCTATGCTTTTGCCTTGTTTCAACTAAAAAAGCATTGAAAGGGACTTTCAATATCAAATAACCCAACCAACTTTCTATGATAAGACTTTTTTTCCTCAACACAAAAAAATGTATCTACTAAGTATGCAAAATCTTAAACCTTAACATTTCAGAATGCTTTGTTTAAAAACTCAAAGTGAATTCCAAATTTTTCCCAGTACTGGTTCAGAAGTTTTTTTGGTTTTTTTTGTTTTTCCTCCTTCCCTACATCTTTGTGTAAGAGGTAAAGTAGAGGTCTTTATTTGCAAAATTGCTACAAAAGCACCAGAGCTGGAGCCAGGAAAGCTCAGTTTGAGCCCGATTCCCTTCTTAACATCTTTCCAACTTCCAGCCTATCCTGTCGTAGCCTTTCTAGTCCTGTTCTTCATCTCCCACATCATGGGGTTGTTGCAAATGTCAAATAAGATAATATCTCATTTGTAAATCTGTTTGATAAACACAAGGCACTTTGATAATATAAACTTCCAGTATTTGTTACACATCATTACTAGTTCTAAATGTTTATTTCAAGATATAAATGGAACACACATGCCACTGTCAGTATTCTGAGTTTCTGACATTATGTACAATCATTTTCAGAGGGGTCCATTAGAGGAATTAAATTTAAGTCTCCAAGCTGAGTACATGTTACTTTCATTAAACATGGAATAGATTAGTTTTTTTAAGGTGTTATAAGGTTATATGTGATTTAATTTTTTCCCCCAAGACTTAATCTCCATTCTTCCAACACACTGTTCCCTAGTCTGGGCGGCCCACCCTCGGGGGTTTGAATAGGAGGATAGGTGAAAGAGTGTTTTTATTTTTTCTAACATGATAAGGAAGTCTGTGCTAGTACCTGTAGGCTCCTTTTCTTCAATAAAATCTTTGTTAGCGAAGTTAGAACACAGACCTATAGTAATTCCTATGTGTCCTCGAAGCAGCAGCATAGCAGCAGTAACAGTAGTAGTGGTAGTAATGGGGATATAAATCTGATGAAGAAATGGAAATAATCTGTTGATTAAAAGGGGTAATGAAGGGGTGCTGGGTGGCTCAGCTGGTTAAGCATCTGACTTCGGCTCAGGTCATGATCTTGTGGTTCATGCATTTGAGCCCTGCGTCAGGTTCTGTGCTGACAGCTCAGAGCCTGGAGCTTGCTTCAGATTCTGCATCTCCCTCTTCTCTCTGCCCCCCCCCCCTCCACTTGCTATCTCTCTCTCTCTCAAAAATAAATAAAGATTTAAAAAACTTAAATGGGGTAATGAAACATATTGCCACTCCCTGCTAAAATTCCAGTATAATGATAGAAAAAGAGAAATAATAATATACACTCACAATAACAAAGAAAAAAGAGGAGGTGACAAGATAAAAGATTCCAGCAAATTTTTAGAAGGTAGCAAGCAGTTGGAAGAATAGGGAAAGCTTAAACCTAAGGATTTTCAGAGAAGGGTACCATAGACAAAGAAGACAGTTAACACTGCAAAACCCAGAAAAGTTTCAAGAATTGTAAGTACCAGGTAATTTGAAAGTTGAGGTAAGGGGAGAGGTTGAAACCAGGAGGACTGATGGAAAGCCCGTCGGATAAACATGTCAGATCTTTCCTTCTGTGTCTACTGCCAGAGGACTCCCCATTTCAACCTTAACGAAAAGGGAAGGTTATTCTCTGGTCCTGGGCTCTAGATAGGCACCATAGGGACAGGCAGGGGGGATGGGGGAGGATATGGTGCCATAGAGAAATCTGGGGAGTGAGAGTCAGTATATTGCACTGAGAGACCTCCAGTCCCTTCACTCCTACACCTCACAGAATGTAGCAACCAAGCTTTTACCCACTCCCTGAGGTTGGAGGTATGGAGATCTTCTCTAGAAAAAAAAATCTCTCCAAGAACAAAAAATCTGACAATGACCACATCAAAAATGTTAGGTTCCTATCTCAGCCCCTCCAAGGTAGCTCTCCAAGGTGTCGAGCCCTGCCCATGAAATGTCTAACTGGCTGTTTAGTGACTTGCTACTAAATATTACCATACAACCAAAGACATTGGACATTCGAGAAAAGCTTTTAACATAAAAATCAAAGACCAAAATATACCAGAAAAACTGGGATAATATGGAAACGGAAAATGCAGGGCTCAAAGGAAAATTTTAAAATATTTAATTAATATCCTCAAAAAGATAAGAGTATATATCACACTAATGAAAACAGAAGAGGATAATATTAAAGAGGGGAACATCAGGAAATAAGAAATTGAAAGTTTAAAAATGTTTGAAATGTTTTTAATATGTTTAAAAAATGTTTAAAAAACCAATAGTAGAGATGAAAGATAAAATTAAGGAAGTTTCCAGGGCGCCTGAGTGGCACAGTCGATTAAGCGGCCCACTTCAGCTCAGGTCGTGATCTCACAGTCCCGCATAGGGCTCTGTGCTAACAGCTCAGAGCATGGAGCCTGCTTCAGTCTCCCTCTCTCTCTGCCCTTCCCCTGCTCATGCTGTGTCTCTCTCTCTCTGTCTCAAAAATAAATAAACGTTTAAAATTTTTTTTAAAAGATTAAGGAAAAAAAAAAAGATTAAGGAAGTTTCCAAAAATAATATAACCATGGAAAAAAAGAACAAAAACTGTAAGTAAATTAGAAAACCAATCCCAAAAGTCGACATTTAACTATTATGAATTCCAGAAAGAAAATACAAAAAACTAGAGGGAGAAAAATTATCAAAGAATTACATATTAAAATCTCTCAGAACTGTTGAATTTCCAAATTCAAAGAGACTAATGAGTGCCTAAAGTAAATTTAAAAGGATTCAAATTAAGGCAGATATTGTAATATTTTATTTTTTTTGGTTTTTTGTGTGTTTTTTTGGTAATATTTTAGAATACTAGAGATAAATATTAAAACTTGGGACAAAAACTTAAAAGCTTACAGAAAGAAAAAAAAACAGTTCTCATTTTAAAAAAATGGGAAAAACCAACACTGGTGTTCTTACTAGCACCAGAAACTAAAGAAAATGGATCATGTTTTAAAATTCTGAGAAAAAAAAATTGATCTAGAAGCAGCTTGGTGGCTGTCAGTTAAGCATTGGCTCAGGTCATGGTCTCATGGTTTATGAGTTGAAGTTGCTCATGAAGCTCTCTGTTCTCAGCAGCAGAGACTGCTTTGGAAACTCTGTTCCCCTCTCTCTCTCTCTCTGCCTCTACCCTGCTCTCACTCTCTGTCTCTCTCTCTCTCAAAAATAAATAAACGTTAAAATATTTTTTTTAATCTAAAATTCTATATCCGGTCAAACTATCAAGTGAAGGATGAAATACTCATGTTTTCTTGCTATGCAGAGTCTCAAAACTTTTGTCTCCTATATACCGTTTCTCAGGAAGCTTCTGGAGTATGTGCTCCATAAAAATGAGGGAGAACACCAAGATAGAAAAATATATGGGATCCAGGAAGCAAGAACTCAAACACAAGAAAAGAGCAAGGGGGATCCCCAGGGTGGTGGTAACTAGAGATCCCAGGAGGAAAGCAGGGTAGCTGCTTGGGGAGGGGGAGGAGGGGGGCTTCTGTCAAATGGAGCAAGAGAGCCAACACCTGGGAGGGACATGTCCGTGAGGAAAATGGGGCTTGGGGATCCCCTATGGGTTTGTTGTTGTTGTTCTGTTGTGGTAGTTGTTGTTGTTAGCATATTAAAATGAACTTTTAAATTTTGTTGGACAATTTGGGAAGAATAAATGTACCTGGAAAAGTACATTAAAAGAGGAGGCAATTTCTAGGGCCAGACAAAACACAATATTGTTCAAGAAATAAATGTAAGTATGATTCAACACAGGAAATTACTAGTTGACTCAGCTATGAAGAATATGCACATTGTCATAAATGTTAAATAGTGATTTAAATAACAATTGTGATGTAATTATTTTAGGAAGGGAGCATTTGTGTGTGTGTGTGTGTGTGTGTGTGTGTGTGTGTGTGTGTGTGTGTGTGAAGTGATAGCTGTTACAGTATTAAATCACAGAATGTTTGACATTAATGTATTTTTAAATATATATTTATTTTAAATATCCATTTAAGTATTTAGAAATATACACATATTTCTATTTCAGTAGAAGAACTTTATAAACCTCAAAATATTTTTTAAAGCTCTATAGATTTATACATTTATGTATAAAACTATGATTGCAAAAAATAATTTAAAAGAGACATCTATTTCTAGGCGATCCAGAGAATCTCTTTTAAAGACTAAAAACTCTGTTCCTAATACCAGTGGGAGTTGGACTACTAGGCTTAGAGATACTCTGCAGAGAAATGTATACAGCTCACTGCTTTTAAGAAAATTCCCCTGGAGGCCAATTTACTTAGCCTCTTTGTGCCTTGCTTGCCTCATCTCTAAACTGAAAAAGTTCATTTGGAACAAACGAAACTCAAATTCGAGGCAAATAACAAGTGAAACAGACCAGGTACAAATGCCAGCATCCCTTACAAAGGACAGTCTCTACTCAGAACCAGCCGGCTTTGCCATGAAGACCTTTTGTTGCTAAAAGGCCCAGTGGTTCAAGAGAAACTGCAAATCTGAGTTTTTGCATGAAACCTCTGATTTTTAAAATGCTAGTTTAAAATACACAATGCTTTGAGACACTTCAGTGGCTCAGTCAGTTAAGTGTCCAACTGTTGGTTTCGGCTCAGGTCATGATCTAACGGTTCGTGAGTTTGAGCCCCATGTCAGGCTCTGTGCTGACAGCATGGAGCCTGCTTGGAATTCTCTGTCTTCCTCTCTCTCTGCCGCTCCCCTCCTGCTCACTCGCTCACTCGCTTGCTCTCTCTCTCAAAATAAACAAACTTAAAATAATAATTAAAATAAAATAAAATAAAATACAATAAAATACACAGTGCCTGCCAAACCAAACCCATCTGCAGGCCACCACCAACCCACAGATTGCAATGTGAGACTTATAAATTAGCTGAACATTGATGACCACTTTAGGCAGTACAGTGTCTCATTCCTAAAACTCCGCATTGAATGCATGGGTTTCTTCACCACCAAAGAGGCAGGCTATTTTATCCCAACCTGACAAACTATATTACTTCACTTTGCCAATTTTATCTTTACTGTGAACACTCACAAATCTTAAGACTTCAATCTGCATAGCATCTTTATTCATGGAAACACAGTCAAAAACAGAGATAGGTGCTGCCCAAACACAGCTGGGCCAAAAAATCAAGGAGTCATTCTCACAGACACAATTGGATAAAAACTGTCATTAAATCCGTCTTTCCAGACATGTTAGTTCACATGTCTATAAAGGCATTACTGTAAAGACAGTAATCGCGTTTAAATACAAAGGTCAGTGTCAAGCTCATTATTTGCTAAGAAGATTATCTTTTAATTTTTCACAAGGAAACTTTTACCCACCACTGCTAATTATCTTCTTCGTTCGCAGGCCTAGAAAGCATGAAGACTGTAGTTTTTCTCCTATACATTTTGGGAACTGCAACTGCAATACCGGTAAATATCCTTTTTTCTGTTATTACATCTCTCCTCCCTACATTGAATTTAGAAATCCTCCATTGAAAAGAAAATGTGTTTATACAGTGGTTTGAAATTCTCTTTTTTGTTTTAATATTATTTTTTCCCAAGCAGAGAATGAATGACTCAAAATATTGATATAAAATACTTTCTGAAAGAATATTTCCTTCAGAACTACCAGATTCTACAAGATACAATAAATATAAATCTGAAAATGTTGATTATCATTTATTAGAAAGGGGATCTTCCAGGACCCAAAAGCCAAAGAGAATGGGAAGAAATAAATTTTCCTTTGGAAGTTTATCACTTAGTATGAGAAACCTAAGAAATTAGTATGAGAAGTCTTGGGAATGCACACCCATACTCTTTAGCAGCATTTTCTTCAAGATCAAATATATACTGGCTGATCAATTCTGAGTCTGTAATAAAACAAAACCAGTGGGTTAGGGCCAGGAAATGGTATGATGATCATAAATTGGCTCCTAACTCGTCCTTGGGGGTGGTTGGGGAGGGGGTACTTTCCAAGCAAACATGCTGATAATAGACAGAACTAGAACATTCTTTTCTTCACGATCAGATATCCTGGCACCACCATTCACACAGCAGTAAATCAGACACACACAAATCAGAATCATTTGAGACCATGTCAGCAGCCTTAAAATAACCTGAAAGTTATTATTGTTGTTGTTTTAATGTTGTTTTTAATGGCTTGGATGATCATGTAGATGTCTCCCAAATGATCCATATCATCCAAAATCAAGCTAAAGGATTTATGCCATTTTTTTTTCTTTTTTGCCAAATGGAAGAATCAATCTCCTTTAAATAGACAAAGTAATTTTTCTCATCCCTTCTCTTCCTCCGTCTCTACTATGTCTCAGATTCTGTCCTTGTTTTTTGGATAGCTGGTGGCTAACATTTGGTTGACAGATGTGTCCTCAAAGGCCAGCATCATGCCACCCAGACAAAGCATTTCTTAGAAAACAGAATTTACGACCACTCCTAGGAATTGTGCTTTAGTAGCTGGAGCTACTCCAGCTGAAATTATACATGTCCTCTGCAATTACAAAAGTGGGATAAATTATGTTCAGCACAGAAAGAAGCTCCCACAGACCCATTGTTTTCTCCTAAAAATGTGTTTTCCCTTGCAGCTGTTGCCCAGTATATAAACAGGCATCAAAAATGCTTTTGAACCAAATGTTTGATAACACATCTACATATAGACACATTTTAAAGGTTTTCTTTTGGGGACAATTTGTTATGTAGATCCAGTCAAACACTAAGAAGCTAAATATCTTCCCATAGGGTTTACCTCTTACAAATCTTGTGTCATTTTCCCAGATTGCCTGAATTGTACGGAAGTAAGTGGATTCTGTGTGGTTCAGGGATTCCACACATTTCCAGAGGGTATGGTGTTATAGATGTGGGAATAATAATAATAAAACAGAGTTTGATTGCAGAAAATTTCTGAAAGAAGATAAGCTGCTGTCCTTCTGCATTTCTTTCAGCTTGGAGAGGGAGAGCAGAGGAGGAAGGGTGCAGAGGGGGAGCAGTTCTCTACTAATAAGCCGAAAATCTCCTCCATCCCTTGCCTTCCATAATGCCCTTGCTGGAAACCTGCCAAACTGGCCACCATTCTTTATCCTTTCTCCCTTACAAATGGCTTCTTTGGAAATTTTTTCAAATGTTATTACTCCTTTTGGTTGAAAAGGTGATAAGCAAGAGAGCAAACCACATCTAAAATGAACCCTGAACTCCATGTCTTTCCTTATATTATACAATTGGTACAACAGAATGTGCTAATAGAGTAAAGACAAGTCAATGCAAATAAAATCTGGTTTTGTACTTATACCTCGATCTGCCTGACATGAGTATCCATAGCATCTCTGTAAGAAAGATTTGTAGTGAATACCTGCTTACAGTATTGGACAGTTCATAGTATTACCACTGTAGGATATTACTTCTAGCAATAGTCAGTTTTCACTTGGTTACTTTATAATTTACAAATGACTAATATACATAAACTTATCTTGATATTTCTGCTCACTTCACCTTGACAGATGATAGGGTGGGATTCACAATTCGTCAAATGACAGATAGATAGCTGATAGCAGAGTCAAGACTTGAAGGAAGATCTTTAATCTCTAAGTCAGTTGTTAAACTTCTCCATCATGTATCACTGCCAATTCTTCATCTATGCCTTCAGTCTTGCTAGAAATAGAGCCATCCTTCTAGTTGAAATAATACTCCATTGCTGTTCTTCCTAACTAGACTTAGTGTACTATTTCACACAGTTTTTGAATTAGTTCTATGTTAAATTATTTATCATAAGAGTTTTTGATGAATATAAGGCTGCTAGTGTTAAGAAAATAAATATTGAATAAAGTTTAAATCTTTTCTGCTATTTATCAGTGAATACTTAAAATTTAACTTAAGAAAATGTACAATGTTAAAGAACTTCTCAAACTCAACACCCAAAAAACAAATAATCCGGTTAAGAAATGGGCAGAAAACATGAATAGACATCTGTCCAAAGAAGACATCCAGATGACTAGCAGACATATGAAAATATGCTCAATATCACTCATCACAGGGAAATACAAATAAAAACTATGATGAGATACAATCTCACATCTGTCAGAATGGCTAAAATTAACAGCACAAGAACAACAGGTATTGGCAAGGATGTGGAGAAAGGGGAACCCTCTTGCACTGTTGGTAGGAATGCAAACTGATGCAACCACTATGGAAAATAATATGGAGGTTCCTCAAAAATTTAAAAATAGAACTACCCTATGATCCAGTAACTGCACTACTAGGTATTTACCCAAAAGATACAAAAAGACTGATTCGAAGGGACACATGCACCCCAATGTTTATAGCAACATTATCAACAATAGCCAAACTATGGAAAGAGCTCAAATGTCCATAGACTGATAAATGGATAAAGAAGATGTGGTTCATATATACAATGGAATATTACTCGGCCATCAAAAAAAATAAAATCTTGGCATTTGCAACAACATGCATGGAGCTACAGTGTATTATGCTAAGTGAAATAAATCAGTCAGAGAAAGACAAATACCATATGATTTCACTCATGTGGAATTTAAGAAACAAAACAGATGAACGTATGGGAAGGGAAAAAAAAGAAAGAAAAAAACCCATAAGAGACTCCTAACTATAGAGAAAAAACTGAGAATTGCTAGAGGCAGGTGGGTGTGGGATGGGCTAGATAGGTGATGGGTATTAAGGAGGGCACTTATGATGAGCAATGGGTGTTGTACATAAGTGATGAATCACCAAATTCTCCTGAAATGAATGTTGCACTGTATGTTAACTAACTAGAATTTAAATAAAAATTTAAAAAGAAAACGTACAGAGTTATATCTTTGGTAAATTTAATTTGACTTTGACTTTCTGCTAACAACAGTTCTTAAAATTATAGAGTATGAATGTTTTTTAAGTTTGGAAAGCACAGAAAATAATTCCAAACCTCAAAGGTGACAATTATTGAAATAATCTTTGCTCTATTTTCACCCAGTCTCTGCATACATAACTTTTTCTTAAATATGTTTGGGAGTCTGTTTTCACCTAAGATTATAATCTAGCCATTTGCTTGTATTCTTAAAAATTCTAGAGAGTATTTTTTAATTGATGTTATGTATGAACCATAGTGCTACTAAGAATGATGATGATAAAGGAGTAGCTAGAAATTTTAGACATCAGCATCTAGACGTGAATAACATGAGCCAGTTTCTACTTTTTTTCAGACAAATGCAAGGTTCCTGTCTAATCATCCAAAACCAACTGCTGATTCCTTGAGTTCCATCCAACAGGCTGAAGTGTTAGTAACACCTAACAACACTGCAATCCCCATGTTAAGGGTCGAAGATGCACAAAATGAAAAGGAAATTGCAGTGCCTGTAGAAGACCATCCCAACCATAAGGTAAAAGTAACATGGTTATGCGATTATAATTTAAAATTTTTCCAAAGGTCTCAATTTCAAAGCATAGTTAAGGATATTACCTCATTCTCACCTCAGCTTAATTTTTAGAAGATGATTATTGTATCAGTGGTCTCCAATTATCAAAAGAACTGTGAAAATTAGTGAGTTTTGTGTCTTTGGCCAAGGTGCTATATAATTTCATACCACAAAATTCAAATTCAGGTTATAAACTTGCAACTATAAAGTGTGAGGAACATTGTATATGAGTTTACCTGATATTATGTGAAAAAAATAATGAACACTAAAGGTTAGCTTATGAATTAAAATATGATGTAGATATTCCATTACCAATTGTTTCAGGAGTAAACTTTTTTTCTTGTAAGGCTGAAAAATCTTCAGTACTAAAGCCAAAGGAGGAAAGCCAGGACCAGTCAGCAGATCAGGACCAGAGTTATAGCCAAGAGCTCGGGTTACAGGATGAAGAGGAGAGTGAAAGTGACTTAAGTGAGAATGTGGAGTACATACCATCTGAAGGTACATTGGACCCAAAAGAAGATACGAATGAGCCTCAAAAGAAAAAACGCCCAGAGAACATTGATTTCCTTGCTCCTAATATTAGTTCCATTGTAGATATTAACCAACAAGAAAGCATCACAAAAACAGAAAAAAAACAAGAACAACCAATGAATGAATTACATTCTCAGTTGAACAGGAGCAACAAACATAGCCAAGATGTAAATGATCAAGGAAACCAAGAGCAGGATCCAAATATCCCCAATGGAGAAGAGGAAGGGGAAGAAGAGCCAGGTGAAGTCAGTACCCACAACAATAACGAAGAAAGGGAGAGAGAATTTCCCAAGGAGCATTCTAATAGCAAGGAGGATGAAAATAGTACCAAATCTGATGATGTTTTGGAAAAGTCCAGTGAACCAACTGAAGTAAGCAAAATGCAGAAAGATGAATTTGAGCAGGGTGACCAAGAACAAGAAGAGGACAGTTCCAATGCAGAAATGGAAGAGGAAAGTGCATCAAAAATTACTAAGCACAGCCAAGATGCTGAATGGCAGAGCCAAGAAGAAAAACCTGAAGTTACCAGCAACCATGAGGAGATGGATAAAAAGACTATTTCTGAGGCTTTGCTCGTGGAGCCTACTGGTGATGGTAACACCATGCCCAGAAATCATGGGGCTAATGATGATGGTGATGATGATCCCAGACACGATGCAACTGATGACTACGAATTCATCCCAAGTGAGGCCTTCTTGGAGGCTGAAAGATCTCAGTCCATTTTCTATCACCTCAAATATGAAGAGGAAAGAGAAAGAGAAAAAGAAAGAGCACGTGAAAATGGGAATGTAGATGCCAGTGAACCTGGAGAATACCAAGGGGTGAGATTCTTTACATTGATGCTTGTCTGATAGAGCACTTAGCTTTATAAAGAAATAGCCATGACCTTTCTCTGTGCTCTCAGTCTTCTGTGCCTATCTCTACCAGTACATTACTAAAATGTATTAAAATTATTTATTTTCCTCTGCTCTCCATCACCAGGCTGAAAGTGCCTATTTTATTTGGGTTCCCCTAGAAGCAGAGCCTGGATTTAAGTAGTTTATTTGAGAAGTTCAGGGAACAAAGAGGAATGGGACATGATATCAGGAAGGGAAGGAAGCTAATCAAAGGTATATCATTAAAGCCATGTACAGCACATTCCTCTGAATTACCCCATTTGGAGAATGAGGGAGCTGGGGCATTTGTACAGACTGAGAATTGCTAAGAGAGGTGTTAATTCCCCAGCACTTTCAGTCCTTTGAGCAGGCCAAATAGATGTCATGGTTTTCCAGGCACAGAGATGCAGATACAGGCAGTTGAAAGTGCCTGGAGCTAACTAAAATGGTAAATTCTGACAGATATGAGGAATGGGAAACACTAACAACTACTGCTCTAATGTCTTAAGAGTAGATGCCATGTAATATTCAGGTTAGATCACCAAGGTCTAGCAAAATGTCTCTAATGTAATAAGAAATCCAGGAATGTTTGTTGATTTAGCTATAAAGATGAAGAATAAAGACTTCAGCTCCAACTTTAAGTAAATACACACCAAGATGATAATCAGGAAACTGCAACAGAGTGGGAGTAGGGAAGAAGCATATTGTCATTGGTTGTTTAATCATTTGGAGCTTTCAGGCAAAACGCCAGCAGCCACCCACTAGGAGGACTTGACACAGCTTTTGGTGGCCAAGGTCAATAGTGACCTTGATTACTGAGAACTCTCCTGCCATTTTAAGGTAGGAGTTTTATTACACTTTAGAAACCTGGTAAGAAACCTTTATTAACAGCTCCATAGAGATTACTGATGTAATTGTGTCTTAACTATAGAATCACATGATAATACTACATTTCTACCATTCCAAAATCCAAATGGGAGGTCCCAGCTTTGCTCCTGATGTTAGTTCCAAGTTTTATTGAATAATCCCCAGAGATACAGCACTGAATCCAGTTGAGGAAGAAACAAATGGCTCCTATTCTCAAAGGGTTACTGTCTATTTCCACAGTTATGGCTGGTATCATTTTCAGATCTGAAATGATTTGGGTATGAAAAGCTTTGTGAAGGTACACACAGTGGAAATATAAATTATGTAATGGCTTTCCTGTAAATAAACTTCAGCTTCTGCTCTTGTTGTTATAAAGGCCAAGAAAACAGAGAGCCTACCAAATGAAGGTGAAAGTTCATATGAAGACAACAGAATGGTACATGGTACTGGTGAGTCCAGGCTAAGCTGCTCATGACTGTATCAAGGAAGAAATGGAATGGCCGCGTTAGGCTATCCCCATTCCATCATTTATTTGTCACTGCTTCTCAGAATTTTTCCTCTCTTACATCCTCCCCACAGAAATGTTCTCATAAACTGTTGACATTCTCTTGCATACATTTTATACATAACTATGGGCAAATGTGTTTACAAACTGGAAGTCTTGTAATAGTATGAAAGCTAGAATTCTTTTTTCCTAAATCCTGTGCTTCTGAGAAGAATTCATTCTACTTTATTTTTTTCTCTTTGACGTCATATTTATTTTTGAGAGAGAAAGCATGAGATGGGGGGGTTGGGCAGGGAGAGAGAGGGACAGAGGATCTAAAGTGGGCTCTGTGCTGACAGCAGCAAGCCCATTGTGGGGCTTGAACTCACAAACTGCGAGATCATGACCTGAGTCAAAGTCGGACACCCAATCGACTGAGCCACCCAGGTGCTCCTACTTTATTTTTTCTCAAATCCATAACTTACTAGTGAATTTAAATCCTGTATTTAATTGAGACCTAATTCCCAATAGCATACCCCAATCACAAAGATTTTAAATTTCAACACAAAATTTTCATGACTTATTTAACTTCTGACCAACCTGCACAAACTTAAATTATAGACTTCAGACTATGACCATTGTAGGCAGGCCAAGAAGAGCTGTTTGTTCTTTTTATATTCCCAATTCAAACTGCCCAGAAAATCTAGACTATTGTGTAACACAGTTTGATGTCAGAGGGTCCCATCTGAACATTAAGATGTCCATTAGAATGGTTTCTAATATTTTCCCAAATTTTCTTTAATTAGTGAAAATGGAGCTCATGTCTAGATAAATTTGAGGTTACATACTCAGTTTAGCTTTGCTCATGCTTCCTGTTCAATCTTTCCTGTCAGATTCTTGCATGAACTTCCAGTGTAAGAGAGGACACATCTGTAAAGCTGACCAACAGGGAAAACCCCACTGTGTTTGCCAAGATTCAGTGACTTGTCCTCCTACAAAACTCCTTGACCAAGTAAGTATTCTACAAAATAGTCTCTAAGGGGCCCCAAGTAGTTAGTGATTTGGATGAAAGTGGCTTGCAATTGAAATGTTTGTCAAAAAAAAAATGTCCAGGTTATCATCTAATACTTGAAATAATATTGAATAGGAACAAATGCCAGCAAAAATAAGGAATTTCAACTGTACCTTGAAAAGGTAATAATGGCATTGATATCTTCAGAACTCATTTTAAAACTCACTGTATCCTTGAAAAGTCTGCAGTTTGCATTCTACTGAACTTATCTAGAGCTAGATTGTCATCACCATTGGTATAATTTAGTTGATTTTTTTAAGCAAATAGGACAGTTATGATTTTAATAACTTCACTTACCTGGCTCAGCACAACTGATCAGTCTGCCTATGAGCTTTAAGAAGCAGAGTATTTTCCTAGTGTACATTCAGAAACATGAGCTCAAGGCGCACCTGGGTGGCTCAGTCAGTTAAGCATCCTACTTCGGTTCAGGTCATGATCTCAAGGCTCGTGGGTTCGAGCCCCGTGTCAGGCTCTATGCTGACAGCTCAAAGCCTGGAGCCTGCTTCAAATTCTGTGTCTCCCTCTCTCTCTCTGCCCCTCCCCTGCTCATGCTCTCTCTCTCTCTCTCTCTCTCTCTCTCTCTCTCTCTCTCTCTCAAAAATAAACATTAAAAATTTCTTTCAAAAAAATGTTTTAAAGAAACATGAGCTTTTTCTCATGCTTGTCTTTCCTAGGTTTGTGGCACTGACAACCAGACCTATGCCAGCTCCTGTCATCTGTTTGCTACTAAATGTAAACTGGAGGGAACCAAAAAAGGGCACCAGCTACAACTGGATTATTTTGGAGCCTGCAAATGTAAGATTCTGCCACTCTTGCCAACCACCATTGCTGAGAGGATTTGGGGTGAATCTATGCATATCTGAATAATCTATATACATACTCCCACATGCAAATGGAAAAAGGCTAATGTAGTTCTGAACCTAGGATGCTCATTAAAATCTTCTAGAGAGACTTAAAAAAAAATAAAAAGAATAATTCCCCAGCCTTAACTAAAAGAGACTGATTTAATTGGACTGGGTTGGGGCTTTAACATTGCTTTTTCATTTGTTTTTAAAGTAACCTAGACAATTCTAAGGTGCAGCCAGGGTTCAGAATTACTATGATAATGTTACCACTTAATAATTGAAATGAATCATTGGAATTTTGCTAAATTACTTGTCCTCTTTCCAATGTACGTTAAGTCTCCGCCAAGAAGTTTTATGACAATATATTCTTCTAGAAGTTTTTTTTAATGTTCTTCTTCCCCCCAAATACTCTCAATTGTGTTTGGATCTCCTTATCACTAAGTGATTCTCCACATTAGCAGTGCTTACTAATATTTCCAGTTCTCCTGTCTTTCCTGACACACAAGAGTATTAAATTTCTCAGCCCTCTTGATGTTAGATGTGGCCATATGAGTTGATTTGTCCAGTGAAATTTCAGCAAAAATCATCCATGTGAGTTCTGGGCAGCTGCATTTAAGAGCTAGCATATGTGTGGTCCTGTATGCAGAGCCCTCCTGTCAACTTGTATTGGCCTTGAATGTACAACACAGTGACTGTAATTAACACTGCTGTATAGTATATCTGAAAGTCGCTAAAAGAGTAGATCCTAAAAGTTCTCATCACAAGGAAAAAAATTTTGTAGCTAGTGAGGTGATAGTGAGGTGGTCATTGCACAACATATGGATGTCAAGTTATTATGCTGTCCGTCTTAAACAGTGTTGTATGTATATTATATTTCAGTAAAACTAAAAAAATTAAAAAGTTTTTGTTCTTTTAAGTCACTGAGATTTAACATTGTTACCACAGGATAATCTAATTTCCACTTTTTTCTCTTTTCTCCTGATAAATAGTTCTTGCAGCCTCTACCCTCCACCTATAAATTTCAACTTTCTGATTCTAGAGCAGTGGTTCTCAGACCTACCTGCATATCAAAATTATTTTTGGAACTTTTAAATCATCCTGATGCCCACATTCCACCCCAGACCAATCAAATCAGAATGTCTTTGAATGGAAGCTGGCATCTGGTATGTTTTGAAAACACCACAGGCAGTTCTGTTGTGCTGCCAGGTGTAAGGACCCACTGCTGTGACAGTGGGACAGTGAGCGTACCGTCAGTCACCAGATGTTATTAAGCTTTCTGTTATGAGGACATGCCATAAGATAGGAGTAAGATCCAAAGATTAAAATCTATTTTCTTTCTGCTTGGAACAGCTATTCCTATTTGTACAGACTTTGAAGTGACTCAGTTTCCCCTAAGGATGAGAGACTGGCTCAAGAATATTCTCATGCAGCTTTATGAGCCAAACCCTGAACACGGTGGATATCTAAATGAGAAGCAGAGAAATAAAGTAAGTTATCTACAGGTCAACTACCCAAGTGTCTATGTACAGAGCCTAAGAAAAAAGGGTATGTGTGTTGAGGGGAGGAGGGGGCCTACCTCCCTCTGCATATCAGCAAGAGCCCACTTGGTTCGCCACACCTGCTAAGTTCACATGCAGTAACAGAACAGTAGTGGTCACCATTCATGCCACAAGGTTTGAGACATGGCCAAACCACCCCCATTCCTGTCCAAAGGGCAGTGGCCTGAGCAAGGACTCTTCACCTCATACCCCAGAGCAAATCCTGGTTGAGCAAAGGGAACCTCCATTCAGCATTTATATATTCAGGCCCAAACATTTTATTTAAATCTATTATTAGATTTAAATAAATTTAAAAGATTTTTAATACATCTTTTTGCCCTCATAGACCAGACAGATTTATGATATAAGAGAAATCCCTTATTTGCAATGTCAGTAATATAGTAAGATTTAAAAGTGCAGAATATTCATTCCAGAAGTTCTCAGGGAAAATGCACTCATCAAATAGCTATTGAGCGCATCCTGTGTATCTGGAATTGATTTACATGATGGGGATACAGCAATGAACCAAAGAAAAATCTCTGCCTTCATGAGCTAACATCCTAGGAAAAGAGACAGACTCTGAACAAATAAGTGTGTGTGTGTGTGTGTGTGTGTGTGTGCGCGCGCACATGCGTGTTTATAGACATATTGCAAATATGAGCATACATGCAAATATATAAACATGTAAATAAATATGCAAATATATAAGGTACGTCAGGTGGAATGAAACATGCTATGAAGAAAAAATTAAACAAGAAGGAAGGTGTGCATTAACTGTGTCAAATGCTGCTTACAGGTTGTAAAATGAGGAATGAGTTGAGCACTGATTTGGCATGTGGTGGTCACAGAGTTAACCTTGACAGAAGCTGTTTCTGCAGATTGGAGAGGAGAAAAGCTTGAGTGACAGGGTTCAAAAGAGAACAGGAGGAAGGATGTGGAAGCACCAAGTATAGACAATATATTCAAGGCATTTTGCTAGAAAGAGGAAAAGTGAAATGGGTGGCAGCCAGACAGGAATGTGAGTTCAAGAATCCCATCTACCAATGGGAGATAGTAGAGGATGTTTGGGTGCTTCTGGTAGGACCCTAGTAAAGATGGTAAAACTAATAAGGAATAGAAAAGGTATGCAACTGCCATAGGGTGGTTTTGAGGAGATGGAAAGGGGTAGGCTTCTGAGCACCAGTGAAGGGTTGGGCTTATATTCAGAGCACAGGAAGTTCATCCATGATAACAAGGAGAGAAGTTGGTGGATGTGACCATGGAGATGGGTAGTTCTGTTCTAAATGCTTCCAATTAGTTCATGAGTAACATCATAAGCTGAGAGTTTTATATGCATTGCCCAGAAATAATTTCTATCCTCTCTTTTTAATACATCATAGTGAAAGTCTTGAGAGCATTAGATGCAAAACAGGGAAATTTTAATGGGGCTGATCAAATGGTGCCACACCACAGCTGATTCTGATCAGACACTGGACAGAAATACTTAGAGAATTAATAGTATGCCAATGTGGTGATTGGGACTTTTCACTAACCAACAATTTTGCCTAGGTCATTTCAGGCCTTTTCATTAAAACCTTCTCATAATTTTAAGGAATGTGATGAACAGTACTCGGTTAAAAGAAAGATAAAAAATACTTAAATATCTTCTAAAAACCACAGGTTGTATTTTTTAATGTTGGCTGTTATTCTATGTAGAAATAAGAAAGTCTGTATAGTGTTGACTAGAAAGGATTTCATTCGGTCTCATGATGGCCTGGGCTTGTTTTCCTCTGTCATGTCACTGTTACTCTTCGAGTAAAGTTTACCAGTGATAATTACATTACATTTGTCTGATTCTCTGATGATCTTCTCCCTTCCTAATCCCAGGTCAAGAAGATTTACCTGGATGAAAAGAGGCTGTTGGCTGGAGACCATTCCATTGACCTTCTCTTACGGGACTTTAAGAAAAACTACCACATGTATGTGTATCCTGTGCACTGGCAGTTTGGTGAACTTGACCAACATCCTATGGACAGGTAAAAACTCTTAACCTTCACATTACTGGGTCATCTCCCTGATAGAATGTCTAATTATCTATACAAAGATACTTCTAAACAAATCTAGGAAGTTTCCACCTCTGTTTTAGAACACTGACATGCCAAACAAATGTGGTTAGGTGTCTAAACACAAAACTGCTTTGAAGATAGCACAATATGGCCACACCATGTTTCCCAAGTTTAGATATTAGGACCCAGCCTGTAGCAGAGACTCCTTAACATTCCTTCTCATTCTTAATCCTGAATTCCCAAGATGTTCTGATTGGCCCAGCTTAGGTCAAGTGCTTACATCTGGATATGTACAATTGGGTATGGTCAGTGGGTAAGAGTCAGGCTGTACAAACATGATTGTTGGTGGGGGGTGAGGCACATCCCTATAAATTTAAGTTGGCAGGAGAGTACTTCCCAGTGAGGAAAGAAACTTTGTGACATCTCAAGTGCTGTGTATCTTACCCATAATTTTGCGCCTTTTCATGAGTGTACTATTTATTTGGCATTCCTAGCAATCTTGTGGAAGAAAAATGCCTTGGTTATCCTAAGAGTTAACCTTCATATACAAGCTGGTCATTAATATACCACCGTTTATTTCATTGCAGAGTCTTAACACATTCTGAGCTTGCTCCTTTGCGAGCATCTCTGGTGCCCATGGAACACTGCATAACTCGCTTCTTTGAGGAGTGTGATCCCAACAAAGATAAGCACATCACCCTGAAGGAGTGGGGCCACTGCTTTGGAATTAAAGAAGGTAAACTCATCATCAGTCAGGGAAAGGGGTATCCTCTTCTCCAGGAGAGCACCAAGGCCTGCAGCCCTCCTGGAGAGGTCCTGCTATGTGCTCAGATTGACACCTAGGGACAGCAAGGTGGCAGCATCCCAGGTAGGACTTCCTCAGGGCACGTGCTGTCATTGCAAGGTTACTTCATACTTCCCTTGATGATACTCTTTTTTTCAGAGAGTAAAAGTGGGAATACCTAGGGGATCGCAACATTGAGTTCTTAGCAGTTGGCTAAGCCTGAGAAAATGATGTCAATCCAGAGAGCTGTGCTACCCTTCTGAAGAAGGAGGGATTTTATGTCATTTCTTAACCTGACTATTGGTCCAAACTTTAAAAAATCATATGTGAAGAGTAAAACAATAAGTCTGATTCTGCCAGTGGGAGATGTCAGAAAAATCTTAGAATTCGTTACCAACTCACTAAAGATTGGGCCTCATATCACAAGTTGTGTCCAGATATTATGCCTTCAATCTATTACTGCATCTTCAGTGGCAAGAATAATAATAATCAGAGGGTTCTTTCTTTCTCCCTGTGATGGAGGAACTTAAATGTAGATATTTGTTTTGCCAGTCTATGTCTTAACATACTTCCTTTTGTTTTCCTAAGTTAAAGCTGATTTTTGTTAGCAAGCATGTTTTTAATAATCAAGATTTGAAAGATTCTCAAAAAATGAGCACTCAAAACTGCTTGCACAATGTAAATCAACAGTAAACAACCTCTAAAGCAGAGGTTTTATATGTTATATTCACAACATACAAGTAGGATGAATGTACAGCCAACCAATCATGAAAAGTAAGTTCATCAAAGGTCAGAATGTCTTAAAAGGAGTCAACTTGTATGACATTCACTTTAAAAATATTCTTCATGGGGCATCTGGGTGTCTCAGTAGGTTAAGTGTCCGACTTTAGCTCAGGTCATGATCTCATGGTTCATGGGTTTGAGCCCTGCGTCTGACTCTGCTGACAGCTCAGAGCCTGGAACCTGCTTTGGATTCTGTGTCCCCCTCTCTCTCTGCCCCTACCCCACTCACACTCTGTCTCTCTTTCAAAATTAAACAAACATTTAAAAATTAATATATTTATTATATATATTCTTATATATGTAATATATATTCTTATATATATTATGTGTGTGTGTGTGTGTGTATATATATATATATATATATATTCTTCATGATATGTAGAATGCCTTGAAATTATAAAGAAAGAGCTGAGAGTATTGAGTACTTATTGATAAATAGGTAAGCAGAAAGGGTTAGCTCTTTGCCTCTACAATATTATTCTGTGAAATAAGCACAACTGTAAGGAGCAAAGAATGTATATTTTTGTAACCACCAAGTGCTGTATATTGGTTGCCTATCACTGCATAACAAATTACCCTAAAGCTTAGAAGCTTACAAGTTCACAGTTTCCAAGGATCAGGAATCTAGGAGTTGTTTATCTGGACAGTTCTATCTTAGGATCTCCTCTGAACTCGCCCACATGGCTACTGCTGGAAGACTCCATTTCCTCACCATGTGGTCCTCTCCATAGGACTGCTCACAGCTTGGCATCTGTGAGAGAAAAGAGAGAGAGCGAGAACCCAAGACTGAAGTTATAATGTCTTTTGTAACCTAATCTCAGAAGTGACATACTTCTGCCATATTCATTTGGTCACACAGACCAACTCCTGCTATAATGTGAGAAGAGGTCTTAGAAGCTGTGACATATTATTTATACCCTATTAGCATTAATAAGAAATTAATAAGCTGTTAAGACCCCGACCCATATAAATAATACCAATTTCCCTTCTAACATCTATTCTGTAAGTACAGTACTTATAAATTCAAATATATTCCCCAAAATGGCTAAAACTACTTTCCTAATTCCCATGTTAAAAAGACAAAGTGTACCCAAGTACAGCTGCCCCACTCCCTCCACCCCACCATTATCAAAAGGGGGAAATGTAGCTGGGACAGGATATATTGTGCCCTTTATAAATTTTTTTTAATGTTTATTTTTGAGAGACAGAGACAGAGACAGAGTGTGAGCAGGCAAGGGGTAGAGAGAGAGGGAGACACAGAATCCAAGGCAGGCTTCAGGCCCTGAGCTGTCAGCGCAGAGCCCGATGCGGGGCTTGAACTCACAAACCGTGAGATCATGACCCGAGCCCAAGTCAGACGCTTAACCTACTGAGCCACCCAGGCACCCCAGTGTGTGCCCTTTTATATGGCACTTGATTTTAACAGAGTGATTGAGTTTGAACAGAGTCCATTTATTTAAGGAAACCAGTTTCACTGTTCCTCTGAAACTTCTGGCAGCTCTTCAGCATGTAGGCTCACTCAGGCTCTGTGCTGGGTGGTTGTCTGGGAGGAGCAGGAAGGGCTTGAAGTTCAGCGACTCCAAAAGCTCCTAATGATCTTGTTTGTTCACTGTGGTTTGGCCATGATTACATTATTTTGAAGGAGGGAAAGAATTATCACATAGTAAACCAAGAAAGCAGATATTTAATATTCAGTCAGAACAAGCAAACAAGTTACGGCTTTGGGCTGTAGCTAGGGAAAGCAAAACACAACAAAATCTCTATTTGTAAGTGTGCCCTTCCTTCCCTCATGGCTGGGAAATCCATGAAAGGACAAGATAAATTTTAGCCATGGCCATTCTGAATTTTAACTGCCTTTTATCTGGGCTAGGTGTGCTCGAATATCCAGCTCTGTCATGAGTTAGCTATGTGAGTTAGGGCATACCACTTAACCTCAGCAAGTCTCATTTTCCTTCTGTGTAAAAGTGGGGTTTAATTGAAAGGTAGAGGAGTAATGTTTATTTGGTGTTCATGACATACCATTCCACATTAATCTTGAGAAAAACCCTCCAACTGAGACTCATAGGCAAACGAGTCAGATCATGCAGGTCCTACTGAGCCAGTTAAAGACATTATCCTAAAAGTACTGGAGGATCACCAAAGTGTTTTAAACAAGGGAGTGGTTTCACTGGATTTGTACTTAAGAAAGATTCTTTTGGTTACATGGTGGAGAAGCCAGAGAACTGGCTGATTTGCCTGTGGTAAATCCAGGCATAGTTGATTAGAACTTGAACTAGAGCAGTTACAGTGGGGAAAAAGAAAAAGAAACACACTCAAGATAATATTTAAAAATATAAACATGATATATTCAAGAATATAAGCATATTCAAGGTGTATATAATATAGAAATAATAAGTATTTGCTAGGAAATATGTGGGGGCAGGGAACAGACAGTTGAGAGATAGAGACAAAGGGAAATATGACACCCAGGTTCTGGGCTCAGGCCAGGCAAAGAGACAGAGGAACAGAGACAGAAAACACAAGCACAGAAGCCGATTTTGGGAAGATGATAACTTCCGTTTATGATGTGAACTTTTAAGTACTTGGGAGACAATGAACAGTAGATACATGAATACATGGGTCAGCTTTTCAAGGCAACATTTTGGAATGTAAGTACATAGTTGAGGATTACAAGCATACGGAAAGTAATTAACGCTATGGAAGGGAATTAATTCCCCCACAAAAATGTGTTGAGCCACGTGGGAAAAGGTCTAGGGTTGAACACCAAGGAACCAAGAATAATGGATAGAGGAGAAAGAAGGAGTTCATGAAGGACAATGAGAAGTCTCCTGAAAGGAAGGAAGAAAACAGGATTGTGCCATTTCAAAGGAGGTATTTGAAGAGGAAGAAGAGATCACAGTGCCAAATACTGCTGAGACGTCAAGTAAGATAAAAAACTAAGAACGGTCCTTTTACATAGAAATAAGGGTATCCTGGGTGACCTTAGTAAGAGCAACCTTGATGGAACAGTAGAGATGGAGGCCAGATTCCATAGGTTGAGAAACAATAGATGAGAAAGGGTAAAGAGTGGCTGCTTGAAGACAGGAAAGAACTAAAAAGGGGTTTAAAGTTGAGGGAAGCATTTCTGGGAATAAAATAAGCTTGAGCATTCATTCATTCATTCATTCATTCAACAAGTGTTTACTGATGGTCCCCATAGTGCCATGCACTGTTCTCAACACTGGCTATGCAGCATATTTGCATGTTCATGGGAAGGGTCCAGTAAAAAAGGAAAGATTAAGGATATGATAGAAAAACACGGCTGTCTGGTTGGCTTAGTAGGGCATGCCACTCTTTATCTCAGAGTTGTGAGTTCAAGCCCTATGTTGCAGAGCCTAATTTTTAAAATTTTTTTAATTAAAAAAAGAAGAAGAAAGAAAAACAAAAGAGTAAAATTAGGGGGAGAATTTCTGAGGCCAGAAGAGATCCTGGGCATAGGCAGAGGATTAGCCTAAAGTCAAGGAAGGACATCTCTTATCCAAACAATGAAAAGAAGGCAAAAAGTGTGAGCACAACAGTAAGTAAATTTATAAATAATGAGACTAAAATATTCATTTTACAAATGAAGCCAGTGTTCAAAGGAAATGTACCAAAGTTCATAATCTTTCCTACTCTTGTGTAAGACTTACACTGAGCAGGAAAATCACCTGGTGTCCCAGACAGTGTAGTCATTTGGTATGCTTCAAGTTAATCTGTTTAACTATTTGTTCAACAATGCTTGAGTGAGGGTGGGCCATACCGGTAGGAGTGATCTTATACCCCCTAAAGGATGTTCTCTCGTCCATAGGTGTGGCAACAAGTTCTTTTACAATTACTTGGTTGGAAATTTGATTTAACTGACCCTATACTTCTATTTATTTCTGTTATATCTTAGCAACCTTTATAGGTTAGTATACTTGGCATTTCTTGGCTAGGTCTCTATTGGTGCTTCTCAACCTTACATTTAGAACTACCAATGGAGTTTCTAGATGTATACATGCCATTGGCCCACGTCTGGAGATTCTGATTCAGGAGGTCAGGGGTAAGGCCTGAGAGTATATCTTTTTTTACTTGAAGTATAGTTGACCCACAATGTTACATTAATTTTAGGTGTACAGTACAGTGATTCAACAAGTCTATACGTTATGTTGTAATCACTACAAGTATAGGTACTGTCTGTCACCATAAAACGCTATTATAATACCACTGACTATATTCTCTACGCTCTGCCTTTTATGCTTGTATCTTATTCCATAACTGGAGGCCTGTACCTCCCACTGCACCCATTTTGCCCATCTCCCCATGCCCTCCCCTCTGGCAGCCATCAGTTTCTGCTTTTTGTTTGTTCTTTTTGTTTTTTAGATTCCACATATAAGTGAAGCCATATGGTATCTTTTTAAAAGTTTCACAGATGGGGTGCCTGGGTGGCTCATTTGGTTAAGCGTCTGACTCTTGGTTTCAGCTCAGGTCCTGATCTCGCAGTTCATGGGTTCTAGCCCCATGTTGGGCTCCATGCTGACAGTGCAAAACCTGCTTGGGATTCTCTCTCTCTCTCCCTCTCTCTCTGCCCCTCCCCACCTCCCTCCCTCCATCCCTCCCTTTCTCTCTCTCTCTCAAAATAAATAAGTAAACTTTAAAATGAATAAATAAAAGCTTCATAGGTGGCACTAATGCCCTATCAGGTTTGAGAACTATCCTATAAGTCTTATTAGATAGTTTCTCTAATCCCCCAGTTCTATCATTGTTTGTTTATATTACAACTCTGGCTGTTTTCTAAAAATGTGTTTTGTTTTGTTTTTGTTTTTTACAGAAGACATAGATGAAAATCTCCTGTTTTGAATTAAGATTTGAAAGAATTCTAACATTCCAGCATCCTTCTCTGTCCTGACCACTCCTGAAAATATATGCATCCATGATACTTGTAGATTTATATTTAGCAAAACTTTTGCATGTGTGAGATCACAATAAGAGTAATGGCTTGCTGACAGTGTATGCACTAAGCATTTAACATTAACTTTGGAATTAAACTTTAAAATAAAGTCTACATATGCAAAATCCTGTATGCTGTTTGTGAACACTTTCTACATCTGTTTGTGAGATACTTCCTAATTATGAAACTTGAAGAAAATACTACATTCGTTTTGTTCATAATATCATGTACACTTCAAGAAAGTGGAATAATGCTCTTTTGTCATTAATGTGCATTATTTTCAGTATCTTAATATCCTAATAAAAATCCAAATGCTTACTCAAGTTTATTTCCAGTCATTTATTTAAACAGCTATATGTGAAAGACCAACTCAAGGCTCACACTTCAAACCAAATTATAATTGTGCTTCCCTAGACCCTACTACTTAAAAAAAAAAAAAAAGGCAGGAGTATGGTTGGGAGAGATGTTTCCTGTGGGAAACAAATATTCAGTTATTAAATGGTAGATGCTTTTTAATGTCCTTTGTCATAATGTAACTTCAAACAGAAAAAAATAAATCCAAGTGCTGTTTACCAAATTCAGTTTAAAATGTGGATGATTATGCACTGCTTGGTACAAATGGTTCTAGCTCTTGTGCAGCTGTCCGTGTGTGTTCGGGGAAGTGGAGGTCCTGCAAATTTTTTGTGTGTCTCATATACTCAAAATAAGGGTAAAGACAACACAGACAGAAAGCTCTGAAGTGTCTTAATGTTCAGTGTAGTCAGAGATAAATATTACTACTGCAATTTTATTTATTTTGGGACAGAGAGAGACAGAGCATGAACGGGGGAGGGGCAGAGAGAGAGGGAGACACAGAATCGGAAACAGGCTCCAGGCTCCGAGCCATCAGCCCAGAGCCTGACGCGGGGCTCGAACTCACGGACCGCGAGATCGTGACCTGGCTGAAGTCGGACGCTTAACCGACTGCGCCACCCAGGCGCCCCTACTACTGCAATTTTATAGCAAGAAATTGTGTCATAAGAGAAACTTTGTGTTTTCATTAGGACTCGTTTTTGGTAACTGTTAATACAGTATGGGCTAGGTTACAAAAATAATAAAAGATACCATAATAGAGTTTTTCCTAAGGTCTGAAACAAGGCAGTAAAAGAAACTGTCAACTTCTATATTCTACTTACAATATCTATAAGGAAATAAATTATTTTTATTATTTTATTTATGTTTTATTTTTTTAAATTTTTTAACATATTTTCCTATCTGAAATGAAAGATATCAATGCAATTGCCTTTTGTTATTTTTTCAAATAATCAAAAATGTGTTGCTGTTGTTGTTGTTAAGAGCCTTGATAGTCACTGAGACAAGCAAGGTACCTCAAGGAATTTCATCTGAAGGAACTTATGGAAGAGTATGCTTTTTATCAGAAAAATTTTCTCTGATTAACCTCAAAATTTTATTTATGTCTTTTCTTAGCTCTGAGTCACTTGTTCTTAGACATATCACACCATGTCATTTCAAAATAATTAAGTTCAGTTTGATTAATCGAAATATAAGTATTTATAATTTTTCCAACTAGGGAAATAATTTTAGAACTTATTCCAAAATTCAAAACGTTCTTATGTGTAGCTGCAAAGAAATGTCATGAGGTCTTAACCAATAACAATTGTAAATTTGTGAATTTGTCAGGAATGGTGAAATTATATTTGGAGGTGATTAGACCTAAATTGCCATTTTTAAACATTTTAGAATAGTGAAAAGTGATTTTAATTATTTTTTTAATATTTATTTTTGAGAGAGAGCAAAAAAGCAGGGGAAGAGCAGAGAAAGAGGGAGACGAAGAATCCAAAGCAGGCTCCACACTATCAGTGCAGAGCCCAATGGCAAGGCTCAAACTCAGGAACTGTGAGATCATGACCTGAGCTAAAGTTAGACATTTAACTGACTAAGCCATCCAGGTGCCCCAAAATGATTTTAATTCTAAAGACACTACCTGTTTATTTAAAATGTTTTCTTTGAAAGTAAGTTCATTTTGAAATAATAAATGGTATTTAAAATAGAAAGTTCTAGAGCCTTTAATTTTTCTGTCCATTAAGTCTCCCTTATGTATAGCTGCCCTAGATGATATATTGTAGAAACACTGTAATATTCTTGGTAGCCACAATTTTTAATTGTGGATTATTTGTGATAAAGATGTTGCTCTGATCCCAACTGAGGAGATGAAGTTATTTTCTCAGTAATCAGTCTTTAAGCCTCTCTCTGTGTGAGATACCTGAGGAGTTGGAGTTCTTAGTCTGCAACCAGTTATTCAGTTTAGCTTTAAACCTTGTGACTCATATTGCCCATGACCATAAAGGTATTAGTAATATGGCTTAAATACTAGATGGGCATACAGATTCTAGAAGATCACACTGTTCCTTGAATTCATTGCTCCGAGGGCCATTTGAAGCAAAGGTAATTACAAAGACATACAATATAATTTGGACTGATTCTATTGCACTGAGTAGAAGACTGTTAAGATATTCTTGTGTTGGGTAATTTAATGAGATCTAATAGGCCCACTTATCACACAAAAAAATTCAAGGGTTTGGATCCAAAAGGAAGAAAAACATAAAGGAGAAACGTGAAAAAGAAGGGAAAGGGAGGTAAGTTGCCCAAATTCAGGCAAAGTAAAATAGGATGAAGGTAAGTCATAGTTGAGTTTAAAATACATCTAAATTAGTTGACTTTTATATTAGTGACTTTTATAAAGAGATATACCTTGTTTCCGATGCTGGGGACAAATCTTAATGAGAACATGATGGGTTTGATTTTTCTTTCAAAATTTAATTCCAGAGTACAGTGGTTGGGTTTGAAATTCATACGGTAAGTTAATTTGAATTAAATGTGATTTAAGACCATAAAAATGTTTGCTTTCAGAATCTACTGGCCAGTAAAGACCACACTGATTTACTTGTTTTATTGAATCCACTCATATTGTGCTATTCTCTACCAACCCATTTGCCTTACAAGATTTTTCCCATATCATTTTCTCCTTGAGAAATTATAATTGTCAGTAACAGCATCCAGGCTATGTAAAGGTCTAGTAAGTCTCATGGGGGTAGAAGCTTAAGGTGGATTTATGTGTATATTATAAAAAAAAAAATCTCATTTGAGCCACTGGTGATATGTCCCCAATACTAAGCATGACGCAACAGTGGTGTTGGAGATTGGTGGGTAGAGACTGCAAATTCAAATAACTTCAGGGGCCAAACAAGTATGTTGAACTATGAGATTATAAGGAAGTGTATGAAGTGTATGCAATGTTATGAGCCAGAGAATGCATGTCTTGTCTAAAGGCATCCAAAGTTTTTTAAAGCTCTGTTCTAGGCTTACAAAACCTGAATTGAGGCATAATTTAGCCTGACCACTATTGCAATACCTCTAACTAAGCAGCCTATTTATGACAGGAATGGGACTTAGAAAAAACTAAAAATCTTCTAACCCTTTAATTCCAGACTCTTCCTTCAGAATGAAAGTTCTCCTCTTGGCTGGCCTTTTGAGCACTGCCGCTGCTCTGCCCATCCCTGTGAGTACATCGCCTCCATTTTCCACTCCATTTCCATTCTAGAGATAGTATTTCTGGGCTAGGAGGCATATCCTGTATCTTTTCCTTTCACAAAAGAGAAAGGTAGAGTCCAAGGAAGTTATAGAATCAGGAATTTATCACTGTTCCTCAGCCCAGTGGTCTCAGCACAAATCTCAGTTCCACATAGCATCTGTAAACCACGTGACCTTGAGCAAGGAACTAACCCATGACTTCCCAGTCTGTAAAATGAGTCATAAGAACTACCTCAGAGTAGTGCAAATATAATAAAAATGTTTCTAAAGCACATAAGAGTCCTAAGTGGAAAATAGGAAGTTCTCAAATAAATTTAGGAAGCTAGAACTCAAATTCCACAGTGACCTGGGTCTTAGTTATGTAGTTTGAATTGGGTTTCATTATAATGCCTTTACCCCAAACCATCTCATGCTGACTATACCCGTGCCTTCCACATCTATACAAATGAGATCTCTGAGTGTGATCTGTGTCAATTACAGTCTGAATACGGAGGACACCAAGTAGACAAGAAATCCTCTTTCCTGCACATTTTTTAACAAAGGAGCTTTCAAAGTGAGGGAGCGTTCAAACTTTGTGTTTGGGGATTCCAAATTTAAATTTACATTTCTACATGCTCTTCACTTTGAACTCTAAATGCTGAGAATGAAATTGAGATCATTGCTGATTCGAAGATAAAGAGGCATGCAACATGTAATTACTCTTAAGAAATGTAAATAAAAACGTCATTTGGAAATAAGTTTAAAAGCTAAAAGTACACCTTCTAAATCACTGGACAAAATTAATTCAACCTTTCCCCATTGGATACACAACTGCTTTTCATTTCAGAAGTGAAGGTACACCACTGACCAGCGTAACGCTCAATAGTGGCTTGTTACCTATTCTCATCAAATCTCTTTGTAATAAATAATGTCTTGCCATATGTTGCTTTACCTTGTTGCCGGTGCTGTTTTACAAGCTTGAACCATCTGGAGGAAGTTCCAGTGGACAGGTAAACTTCTAGTTGTTTTTTTCAAATGACATGTTCATCATTTTAAAAGTTTACAGTTGTCTGAAATGACTGGCATCATGTCTCTTTTTTTCAGAGACTTGGTTTTTACCCGCCACAAGGACCATCATTTTTTCCTCAGATCCTGTTTCCCCCACCTCCACAACTGCCCTTGGTAAACATGGGTTTGGGGAGTCTCAAATTGCAAACAAACAAACAAACAAACGTTAAAAAACCACTTATTAGTTAGATGATAGTTATTAAATTTAAAATTTGGGGCTTTCACATGTTGCCAGGCACGAGCTATTCACACCCTCTCCCCGCATAGCCTGCGGTGGAGTGTGACAAGGAGCTAGCAAATTTTCCCCAAAATTTTTGGTGACTTCTTTCAATGTCCTTCTATACTTGCCATCAAAAAGGTGTTTATACTGAATTTTCTTTGACTGTGATGAGCCTAGTTGCACTTCATGAAGGATATACTAAACTCTTTCTATAATACCTGTTCTTTTTCTAAGTCATCTTGCTACTTACTTTTTTCTAAAAAGTTTTTGTTTTTTCAGCTTTCTCCCACAGGTCAAACAGTATAATTATTTTGCTCTTTCTGCTGGATCCTCTCCAACCTCTCCTAATGTCTGGATTCTTGGACATCTTTTAATAAAGCCCAGAACAGTGCTAAATATACAAATAGAATTTCCTTCACTTTATATGTAATACATTTGTACAGACAGCATTCAATTGATATTTACTGAGTGTGTACTGCATGATAGGGTCTATAGTGAGTGCTAGAAATACAAAAATTATGAGCTAAGTTCACAGTCTGATGAGAAAAAGATTCATAAATGTAAAAATGTATTTTGATAAGTACTTCTAGGTGCAAATACAAAGTTGGCTTAGGCTGTGGGTCAAAGACTTCATTCACAGAGGAGACATTACCTGAGCCAGATCATGAGGGATGGGGGGTGGGGGGGCGCGCACTGCAGGCAGAGGGAACAGCAAATGTATCTGAGGGACCTGAGGACATGGCAGTTTGGGAGAAGAATGATCAGTACAATGAGGTTGCAACACAGATTGGAGACATGTTAAATTTGGACAGTATTTAAGCAATGATGCTGTGAAAAATTCACACACATTTTAAAATAGCATCTGGCTTGGCTTCTTGTCTACCACCTATTTTTAAAATAAACATGATTTTGCATAGTGTTATATCTAAATGTAATAAGCATCTTCCTTTTGCTTGTATTTAACTTCAAACTGTTTCTCAACTTTAAGTAGGCTTTTGGAAATTTGTCACTAAAGTTGAGGTCCTCAGTGGAAGTCTTTCCCTTTAATGTTTTCACGTATCCTACTTGAATCCTAGCCACTAAATTTCTGACTACTTGGATTTATCATTAATTGCTAATCATTTTGGTTTTAGTCAAGGGGCGGGGGCATTGTTTCCCTTTTGTGGTAGTGGTGTTGTTGCTGCTGCTGTTGTTGTTTTGGCTGAAATCCAGAAATATTTTTTTCAAATTAATGAAAAATTCTGAAGTTTTGGTTTATAATTAGAATATAAGAGTCTCTGTTAACATCTTATGTAAATCTGTGTGGCAGTAAAGAATCTCTAGCATTTGAAGTGGAAACTCTTCCTTCCACCAGATGGCAGAGTAGTATTAAAAAGCAAGCAAAGAATCAACTACTGTAGACAAACTGGTGGTGAATTTGCAAGAATTATCAAACACATCAAACAGATTCCTTTTGGCTTTAGATTTGACTAATGAAGCAAAAGAAGCATATGTCTTGAGAGAGAAAAAAAAATGATTTAAAATCCATTAGAATCTAAGCTCCACCAAGTAGAAGGTGGGCTCGTTGAGAGCATATAATTGTTCAATAAATATTGGATGGATGGATGGATGGAAGGATAAGTAAATTAGGAAAAAAGCTAAAACAAAATTGTTTTATTCACACTTCACTTGTTTTCCTTCTTTTTTTGTAGATTCCAATACCTTTTCCTTTTCCTTATTATCCAAATCAGGTAATTATACTTAAAGTTTCCTTTAAGAAAGTATAAAACAGTGAATTATTTATAAAGCCCATTTTACCTCTAAAACCTTATGCTTACATCTGCCATTAATGAGAGAAAAATACATTCTAATTGAAATGGAATCTGTCCTAGAATCCTTTGAACTAGATTTAAGGTTATGGTCGTGTTATAAAAGGATTTCATTTTTTACAGGATTTTGCTGAATGGAGGGAAAATTACATGACGAGATTGACTTAGTCACAAACCAAAAAATATGCTGTATATATTATAGCATACTGTTACTAAATTTTTAAATGATACTATTACAATGATAGGGAATGACATTATTAAAGTATTTCTTTCATAAGGAAGTGATCCTAAAATACAGTCTTTGCTCCAACCCAGTGAGCCTAAGTTTAATGATCTTTCCGAGAAGTCCCTGCTATGTTTGGAGACCACGAAAGAAAATGGGGACTATATGCTTCCAGAAATATAGGTTTGAAGGGAGGATGGGTACTTAAAATATTAGTGAATATGAATCTTAATGCCATAATTTTAGAAATCTAAGAATTCTAAAAAGCATGTGTTCATTAATCAAGGTAACATAAAATGTATAACATAGAAAAGATAGTTAAAATGCTGAATTACAACTCCCTGATTATTTAACTGCATTTCCTTTATTCCAGGTCCTGACACTTAATGATCTTATAACGGTAAATATCTGCCCTGTTAATCTATAAAGTTCATAGACATATTACATTCAACTCCCTTTATAAGATAGGCCAGCTCATCATAAAAATTTGTCTTTATTAGTCTAATTCATTTGGAAACAAAATAAATCACAGCTATTAAATTCAAAGTCAAAAAACAATCTCAGTTCATTTCTACATTCTACAAACAGTGCTACATTCATTATTCAATTCATACAAACTATAAATTGACAAAACAACCTTTTCCATCACTGATGAGGGTGAAAGTGAAGAGTCAAAAGACTTAGACTTACAGAATAAATTCCTTTTGGAGAAATGAAAAAGACTTATTTCTTCACTAATGAAGCATTAGCATAAACACATTATACATTAAAGATTATCAAAGCTAAGTTCCAATAGATAATGCTGCTTTTTTTTTGGATGAAAGGCACACAATTCAATTTTTTAATAAGGCCCTTTATTGATACAGTAAGTTATTCAGAATATTAGTTCATGAAAACAGAGGGGAAATACTTGAGTGGAGTTACAAAAGATAACACTGGAAAATTCCATTTCCTTATCTAAAAACATATTTTTCATACTTAAACATTTTCTGAAATCAAGACACATCTCACAACAGATACATTTATTCTAAGATTTCTTTTTTCTTTAAAATACTATCATTTAAAATGGTACATTTTACAATTGGTGTATCTTAGAATCAGGGACATGGCAGTATTTTGTAAAAATGTCAGAAACTTAGGCCTAAATCATTCGTGTGCCGGAGATAAAATTTTTCAGGATTTGAGACTATTTAAAGCCAACCATCTTGAGGAATATTTAAGTATCCCAGAAACTTGAGACCAAACAAGCTTCTGAGTCTAATCAATAAGAACCTAAGTCTCTTGAGTTCAAGTGCTAGTGCTCTTCCCATAATCCACTCTGTTTAAGCAATGTTATAGTCCATTTCCAAATGGCAGACAATAAAAACTCTAGCATATTTCTAACGAAAAATGTTTTAGGAAACTGCCTTCAATGATTAATCATTAACGATTACAAAATTGGCAAGTTCACCTTTATATCAAAACCTGCAGAAAGAGCACTGGCCTGTGGTTGGAAAGCCTAGATTCAAACCTCTCTTAGATTCTAATTTCTCTCTTGATTTAAATCTCTTTTACAATTAAATTAGCTGTGTGACCCTGGGTAAAGGTATCGGTTTACCTCCCAGGTCTCTTCCAGTGCAAATATACTCCTCAGATACAGGACTCATTCACATTACCAGATCTGGACACTTAATACCTATTTATACTTTCTTTTTTGGAAAATTTTTAGAAGTACTCTTGGCCACAACCTATATCCTGGAAAGAATTCTGACAGAATAACTTCTAGACCTGTCATACCTTCATAGCCCAGGATTCTCCCAGGAATCCTAGTTAAGTCAGAAACTTGGAAGAGTCACCCTTAAGAAACAAACACCACCTCAGGTATTGTTCTTGCCTAAGCAAACATTGGGACAGTGTTTGACTTACATATTCTTGCATACACACCGGGATGGACAGCTCTACAAATACGAAGGGATTCACTTTCTTTCACTGGTCAATTCCTTGAGCAAGCTGCCAGTCTGTTACGACAGAAGGACCCATGGAAGCTGCAAAGCAATACTTTTCCAGTGACACCGCTTGTGTAAACAAACTCTTGAAGCCAAGTATTTATAGTTGTCCGAAAATTTTGGGTCAAGTATCATTCACATAGGGAATTTTCATACTTCAAGAAACCTAGCACTTGCATGGATATGTACACAGTGAGTTTCTTAACTGTTCAAGTTTTTATTCTTCAGATACAGTAAATAGAATTACAATAAGATATTTCTGTGAATTAAGGGAATTTAAATCTAGATATTGCACATTCATTTTAAAATCTTATATCATGTAAATAAACCTCTAAATAAAATGGAATTCATTTTTCAATAAAAACAAATTTTCATATAGAAAATCTTCTAGCTTATATGTGTGCTAAGTTACAAATATGTTTAAAAAATAAGCCCATTAACAGCACTAGCATTGATCGATTTTTCTTCTTTCAGTTAATCACTTCTATTCTGAACGAACTTGAGGTAAGTTCATATTAATTTTAATTTTAATGTTTATTTATTATTGAGAGACACAGAGAGACAAAGCATGAGCACTGGAGGGGCAGAGAGAGGGGAGACACAGAATCTGAAGCAGGTTCCAGGCTCTGAGCTGTCAGCACAGAGCCGGATGCGGGGCTCAGACTCACAAACCACGAGATCATGATCTAAGCGGAAGTGTGACGCTTAACCAACTGAGCCACCCAGGCGCCCCTCATATTAATTTTTAAGTTATTATAAAGTATAAACCTATTTAATGGACTGAGGGTAATGTCTTTATTTTTTTATCTTTTAGGGCTTCTTTGGGGTAAGACTTTATTTCTATGATTATATTGATAAAAACAAGTGACATTTAAGATCAGAAAAGGTAAGAATAACTCTCCTCAACTATAAAAATATATGGCAGAATCAAACCCAACTGACTTACCCAAATTAGAGCTCCTGAGTTATAAACTCTAAACAATTTAGATCAGAATTTCTGCAGGTCTAAAAAGGTATTTTCATAATGCCATGGTATTTGACAAAATTTCAGCCTACGAAGTATATGCAATGTTAAGAAATTTCAAACAATAAATTTTTCCTCAAGCTTGTTTTTGTTTTATGGACAATTCATAGTAAGCAGAAAAGTCTGCTGTGAAACTACCAAATCTAGAAATGGCCTCATTTCAAGGCAAGGCAAAACATCTCCTTAACACCAAAGCATCAGCTTGCTCGATGGAGAGGCTACAAATCTTGAGACTTCTTTGACTCTCATCCAAGTTTGTTCTCACTTTAAAATATATACAAAAGATAAGCTTTGTGCAGTGGGTGTATCATAGCCAATGAGGTTTATCCAAGGCACGATTATTGCTAATTGAAAATACATACAAAAGATAGATATATTCCAATCTGAATTGTCAATCAAAATTATTAATTATATATAAATTAATGTTAATCTACCTTGAGAGAAGCTAATGAGTCAAAATATTCTGAGTCTCAATTTTGAGAAAGAAATTGGATTTCACCCGTTTTCCTCCTTATACATTTCATTGCCCCCAAATGCTTACTTAGTATTTCTTACCACTTCAAATGCTCTTATCAGGCCATCAAAGGCCAAGTGGGAGAAGGGAAGTGCTTTGTTGCAGAAAAACCCAGTTGAGGATTCAATTTATCAGCATTTAAGATGTAACAGGATCATGTTATTTTCTATCTGCCAATACACATGATTGTATGAATACTAACCCATCAGCAATAAAATAACCATAAGATGGGAGATGTGAGTGGAAGCAAAGAAGAAATCATGGCAAGAATACCTTCATATAATAACTGTAATCTGTATTGTTTATTTTGGCAGAGATAATTCTCTCCCTCCTATGTCAGAAGTTATATACTAAGGTTAGTAAAATCTCCAAATATCTTTCAAGTACTACTATATATTTAATTTTTTTTTTATCTTAGGAGTTTAATAGTCTCAGGTCACATCCATATTGATAAATTAATAGCATGATGAAAGGTGTACTGATGAAAGCAGTAATTAGCCTACTTAAATTATAAATGCTTCCTTCAAATGATGTATTTTTAAATCAGTTTATTAAAACCTCACAAATATGTTAGAAAATAATACCAATCACCGTTTCTTATACTGTAAGAAAATATAGCATTTACCTTCTAAAAGTGGTTGGAATTTTCAAGTGCCAAATATTCAGGTTTTAGATTGTTATGTTCTTACTATGCAAGTTTAGCATATGCTTCCATTTGAGTCTGAAATGCTGGCAAGACAAACACCGAATTTCCACCACATATCCTTAGGTTCAGATATTATCAAGTAAATTCTCTTTGGGTTCAAATTATGCAGTTACAGTGATGCTAATTAAATCAGCTGTGACCTTAAAGTCAAGTCATAAACCATTAAGTGTGTTACTGTTAACGTGAGTACTGCTTAAATAATAAATAATCTTCCAAACTGCAGACTTAACACAACAAATCATCAAAGCTTCATGACCTTAGTAGGGAATACGATACAGAATAAGTTTCAGAACCTGGCAGACCTGGATTCAAATCCCAGCTCTGTCCCTTATTGAATAACCTTGGGAAAATCTTTAGAAGGATCATTTTCACCTGTGAAATGGAAATAATACCACCTAACTTCAGAGGATTGTTGTGAGGATTTTATGATATAATGTAGATACTCAGTAAATGGTATCTGTTATTACTATTTTACTAAATAGTAAAATATTTTTAGATAAAAAGTATTCAGAGAGTATTCTTCCTTACACCTAAAATATAAGAAAAGCAAATATGGCATCAATATCACCTAGTGATATAGGAGCAAATATTCCTCCAGAAAGGTCTTCAACTAAAATTTTAATATGGTTTTTCTTATTATAGATGATGCTGGATATTTATAACACTTATCAGAAGATTACTTCTATTTTATAATTTTGCATACTTTAGAAATGTTCCAGAGAAAACTCTAAAATGCCATGAAGAATTCATTATCAATAGACCATGTGCTTTAATCATTCTTTAAATAAAATATTACCTACTATCTTTTCTAATGTCAATTTAAATGTTTCAACACTATTAGATGTAAGTAAATGTTGACCTTCAGGGAATTGCTCAAACTTTCTCAAGAGCTTTTGTAAGCAGCTTTAAAAATTCTATTCAGTGCCAGGAAAAAGCAGTCTCTTCCTGCCAAACAGTAAAAGTAGAATTCAACTCTGATTCTGGGAGAAGGCCATCCTACCCCTCAGCTAGTGAGCGGGTCATCCTGGTCAAGCACAAGTCCCTTATTACATACCAGGGACCAGGATTTTATGGATTTTAGAAAATTAATACCATACTTAAACCTTGTAATTCTTCCAGAGGGGTCTGAAACAGCATCTGGAAATCAAACATTCTAATGTTTCTCAGCAAACCTTAAGTCGCACTAATGAGGAAAAAGCTTCCTGTCAGTTTAGTTCAGGTTTACCACCAAAGTAAAAGTAGCTTTGACACTAAATTAGCAGGGGTTGAGGGGACTTCTGATTTACATTAGCCCAAGTTCTGTTCTCAAGCTACAGAATAAGCCTAATACCTTTTTCAAATATGTGAAGAAAAGGAAACCACCATGTCTCTATCCCTTACACCTCCTTTTCTTCAGATGCCCCATCTGTAACCCAACTAGAATGAAGACGGAATTATGATGGTCCCTACTCAAGGTTGACAGGAGTAAATATCATGGGATTTTCTCAATAAATATCTTAGCCAGGATGTAATACACATGTCCACTAAGACAAGTATTATTTTCATTCTTCTTCCCTAAGTATCTAGAACGTCAACAACTCTTTCCTTTCTCTGGGAATTATTATGTTAACGGTGGGCCTCTCAAAAACCTATTCCAATCCTTATTCCCTTCCTAACAAATAATATGTTTAACTCTCAAAGGCTTCCCTCTCTCATTTCAATCCTTTCTGAACATCTATTTTTATTTTTATTTTACTTCTTAGAGAAAGCATGGGTGGAGGAGAGAGGCAGAGGAAGAGAGAGAGAGAATGAATATCCCAAGCAGGCTCCATGGTGAGTGTGGAGCCCAACATGGGGCTCGATCTCACAACCCTGGGATCATGACCTGAGCCAAAATTAAAAGTTGGACACAACCAACTGAGCCACCCAGGTGCCCCTGAACATGTATTTTTACTTTATTTATGATACATACAGTTACAATAGAGTGAAATAAATACATCAATTTAAATTACTAATTTCCAGGACATATTTTTAAATTCAGAATTTTTAAAAAATGAGAACACGAGCTGTTTATTGATATTGATCTTTATTAACAAGATCAATTTCCTCAATAAACTGGTAATTCTGAAGTCAAAACAAGGTTTTCATTTTTTAAATCAGCTTCAACAACATCACATAAAGCAAATAATTTAAAGACAGGTTAGACACTGGCAGTGTTCTCCTAAAGGAGGCTGATATTTATGCCAGGAACATCCTTCAGACCCTAGATCAACAGGAAAAAAAGAAAAGAAAGAACTAACATGGAAGGCAGAAGTAATGGCTGACCCTAAATTTATCTTTATTCAGGTTATGGTTCTTCAAAGAGCATCAGCTGTTTCGATTTGGTTTAAACCATGCTTAAATAGAATACATAAAAAATATGTTGTTTATATTTCTTCTGACTGGAAAGCAGAAAAATTATGTGTTGCATTTCATCATATTTACTAATTTTATTCTGATTAAAACCTTCTAAATGCAAACAGTTTTGAAAGTGAATGAAATAATTTCCAAGTGACCGTGCCTGCCCCCCTTATCTATCCTATGAGCTCTGTGGTACCGCCTTCTTTTCACCACGTGATCTTCTGCACTTGGCTGACACAGAGATGAGGCTACAACCCGCGACACTCAGCATCAGAGTTCTCACTCCAGTGTGCATCTCGTTTCTCTGCCACAAGTTTGATGAATTGAGAGTGACTGGCATAAAGCTGGAGTTGATCACTGATGTCCACCCATTTCACTTTTCCAGCATCATCTCCAGCTTCTAGGGTAAGGTTATCCATTATCTCACCTATTGCCAAAGCACAACATCACCAAGAGAAAGTAATTCATTTATTTATGTCCTTTTCAACATAACTCTGTAGCTTCAAGTATTCTTACTAAAAACAATTTAAATCATTATTGTATTAGGTGCCCCAGGGAATTAATAACTAGAAGGTTCCAAATTTTCCAAATGCCCAAATTTTAACCACATTGCTAAATTTTAAGTAGAGGCACCAGTAAGGAAGCTTTTCTCTTTAAAAAGTAAGAATATTGGCTTTAGCTTTAAAAAAAAAAAAAACAGTTCGTATTAAATGAGTATGAAACTTACATCAAAACAAGTTCTAGAGGGATTGGAGATTTAAATGTAAAAAAAAAGAAAAACAATTATTGGCAATTCATTTTACACTCTTAAGTGGACCTTTCTAAAATAAGCATGGGGTGGGGGGCGCCTGGGTGGCTCAGTCGGTTAAGCATCCGACCTCAGCTCAGGTCACGATCTCACGGTCCGTGAGTTCGAGCCCCGCGTCAGGCTCTGGGCTGATGGCTCAGAGCCTGGAGCCTGCTTCCGATTCTGTGTCTCCCTCTCTCTCTGCCCCTCCCCCGTTCATGCTCTGTCTCAAAAATAAATAAATGTTAAAAAAAAATTAAAACTCTAAAATAAGCATGGGGGTGCCTGAGTAGCTCAGTCAGGTAAGTGTCTGACTCTTGGTTTCAGCTCAGGTCATGATCTCATGGTTCACTGATAGCACAGACAACATGGGATCCAGCTCTGCATCAGGCTCTGGGCATATAACTTGGAGCCTGCTTGGGAGTCTCTTTCTCCCTCTCCCTCTGCCCCTTCCCCCCGTGCCCCCCCCCCAAATAAATAACCATGACACCAAACCAGAAATCGTAAATGAAAATATTTATATTTACAAATAAATATATTTATTAAAATCTTTATAATTATCAAAAAAAATTAAAAATAAAGCTCTTAATCACTGTTGGGAATGTAAATAGACTATTTCTGTAGGACAATTTGGCAATGCTTATCAAGAGCTTTTAAAAAAGCAAATGCTACGGCACCTGGAAGGCTCAGTCGAGGAGCCAACTCTTGATTTCAGTTCAGGTCATGATCCCAGAGTCGAAGGACTGAGCCCGTCATTGGGCTCCATGCTGAGCATGAAGCCTGCTTGAGATCCCCTCTCTCTTTCTGTCTCTTCCCCTCTCCCCCTGCTTGCACGCTCTTTCTAAAAGAAGAAAGGCACCTGGGTGGCTCAGTCAGTTAAGCAGCCGACTCTCGGTGTTGGCTCTGGTCATGATCTCATGGTTTGCTGACAGCACAGAGCCTGCTTGGGATTCTCTCTCCACCTCTCTCTCTGTCCCTCTCCTGCTTGCTCACGCTCTCTCTCAGAATAAATAAACTTTAAAAAAAAAAAAAAGAAAAGGAAATTGCTCTTTGATGAGAATTCATTCCGCAAATACCAGAGTGCCTCTTATCAAGTCAGTTTAATAAACACAAGGTTACCTGTTTCATCATGGTAGTTCACAGCTTCTGTCTCCATCCATGCATTATCAGTGTTTCGAGGATCATCGACATATCCTTTATATATCTATTTTTAAAAGGAAGCAGACAAAAAAGGTGTACAGTCAAACACGAATGGGCGGAGCAGATGCCTGCTACATCGGAAATGTAAATATCCTATTACAAAGCAGTGTGCATATAATTAACTGTACATTACAAAGTTAAGATGGTAAATTATATGTCATGTATTTTTTACTACAGTAAGAAAAAAGTGCCAACCTAAAATTGTCAGGAGGCAATAATTAAGCATTTATTTATTATCAGAGAACTGCAATTCTGGGTACAGAGATGTGGGTAGCAACCCAGCGTCCCACTAGGGAGCAAAGTCAGAGGTTTTTAAGATGGAAAGAAAATGCTTGTATAAGTTGTTTTCAAAGAATTTTGATTGGCGTTGCTGCAGAAAACTAATCTTGAGTGAACATAATTGGTTGCTAAGGCTATCGCTAAGCAAGTCCCTTTTGTAGCAAGTTGCAGGTGTTTGTGTAGTCTTTGGAGTATTTGCGGTTTAGCCCAGTTTAAAAGATCAGGGCTCCACCTGGTGAGGAAGTACGTAAGTCCCACCTCCCTAAAGGCCTCTCAGCTCCATTTTAAAACCCCTTGATAATAAGTGACTCCTTATTTCACCTTTCACAAGTGAAATGTAAGTATCATAGAAACTTTCATGTAACACTCCACATGCTTGTTTTAAATTTCCTAGGATAAGTATTCTCAAGGTCAGCTTTAAAATTCACAAAACCCTCAACTCTTCAGACTCTAATTTCATAATCTGAGAATAGTCTTATTTGGGCCACATGACTTTTTTAAAGGCTCTATAAGTATTTTTCTGTGATTATATATAAGTATATTTTATATATATATATAATTTCTGTGATTATAGTTTCAGACATACAAAGATTTTTTTAGTTTAAAAAAGAAGATCTATAAGTAAATTTAGTAAAGACTAATACTTAAGCTATTAATATAGGGAAAGATTTGGATCTAGCCATCTAACACAAACGTGACCCCAAAAGACTGAACGTAAATAAATAAGAAATCCTAATTCTAGAAAGAAAACAAAGCAATTCAAACAAAAGCCAGCAAAAAAGAAACTCTTTTTCCTTATTACCAGTACACATATACTTTATAAGGTGATTTTTTTAAATCACAAAGGGTACGTAGACAAAACATAAGACTTAAATGGTTATCAACCAGAAAAACTCTGAATAACGTAGTTTAAAATGTAAACGTACTCTCAAAAGAGCTAAATTTATGTAAATTTTTTAAAAAGGTTTCCGGATGGATGGGTGTGTTCAGTGTCACGTTGGCTCACATCTAGTCTAAAGAAAAACTAAGAGGAAAAAAGTGTATTCTAATAAATGTAACTGACCTAAAGTTGGGCTATAAAAGTTTAAGCAGAAATCTATTCACAGTGAAGATCTATAATTTGTTTCTATGAATATGTATTTCAAATATACAGGTTTTACCTATCAGATTTCCAGGTGAACTTTTAAGGAATTTTCACTAATCCGTGAGGCTAAAATCCTTCACGGGAACCACCATTTCTTACCACTAGATGTTCCTGGCTGAAGAGTTTGTGCAACTGTTCCTCTAATTCTCTCTTTTCTGCACTGGATTTCTGTAAGGAGTTGAGAGCTTCCTCACCAAATTCTCTTTTCAGTGTAGTACTAATCTTCTCTCCTGGGTCCACCATCCCCTAATAGCCACATTATTTAAAAAAAAAAAAAAAAAAAAAAAAGTAATAAGCTTTAATTCATTCAACAAATATTTACTGGGTGATGCAGTAGACACATTGTTCTACCTGGCCATAATCATGATTCCCATTCTCCTATGATATCTTCTTCTCTAAACCATTTGATTCTAGTAGAAGTAGCCAATCAGGGTATCTCATGTATTTGATTGCAGTAATTTGTCCAAGGTTAGCCAATAGTAAACTGAGCCAATAAGACTCCTTTCCTGGTATCTTCTAAACTCAAGCTAAGGAAGGAAGGCCTGGAGGCAAGATGGAATATAGCAAGCTGAAATTTCCCCATTGTTCATCCCATTCCAGCCACACTGACCTCCTGAATCAGTGTCTACGACATGCCAAACAAATCCCACCTAAGGCCTTTGCACCTGCTATTATTTGTGTCCAACATGCTTTTCCCTAGATACCCACATGCATCGCTCATTCACCTTCTTCAAATCTTTGCTTAAATGTTACCTTCTCAGAGAGACCTTTTATAACCACTCTAATCTCAAATTGCAAACTCTCAAACATTTCCTAGTCTCCTTCTTTGCTTTAGTTTTTTCCTTAATATTTATACCTTTAAACATACAATAACATATTTTATATTATCTGTTTCCCCCACTGGAACGTGAGCTCCAAGAAAACAGGGATGTTTATGTTGCTCTGTTATATTCTCAATGTCTAATATATCAGCTGACAAAAAACAGATCTCAAAATATACTGATTAGATGAATGGTTTTCAATATGACATCAGGGACAACCACTTCCTTACTGATCAGAATTTCAGATGACAAAAATATAAAATCCTACGATGAAATCATTACCGTGTTTTACACTAAGCATGGGTGAAGTTTGACAATTTGGCTCATAATAATTAACCTAAGCTTTTGTTACAGTCACCTGGGATTTTTATTTCCAATCCATTTTTATCCTACAAAGAAAAAAACAACCATTCTTGCAGATAGCAGTATAAGAATCATCCTCTTTTCAAATTATCTCCATTTCACAATATGGCATAAAATATAAAACCCTCTGTTGCACATATACACATTTCAAAAAGCCACTTCAAATTTACCACTGAAATGAACTCAACAAAAGTACAACTGTTCCTGATGATATTATAGAAATTTTAAAAACTACAAGGAGGGGTGCCTGGGTGGCTCAGTTGGTTAAGCATCTGACTTTCGGCTCAGATCATGTTCTCACAGTTTGTGAGTTCTACCTCCACTTCAGATCCTCTGTCCCCACCCTCTCTCTGCCCCTCCCCAGCTTGCGCGCGCTCTCTCTCTCTCTCTCTCTCTCTCTCTCAAAAGTAAATACACATTAAAAAAAATTTTTTTTAACTACAAGGAAAAGTAACAAGAATTATCTTTTTTATGTCTAAAGTTAATGAGAATTCAATAAACCAATGCTAACAGTCTTACCTTGGACTTGGAAGTAGGGGTTGAGTTCTGAGATGGGACCCAACATGTATGAATATCTACTTTATGCCAGGTGTTTTATATGCTATTGCTACTAATCCTATGAAGTAGATATAATTATGTAAATTTTAAAGAGAAAGTTCTGGGGTACCTGGCTGTCTCAGTCAGTAGAGCAACTCTTAATCTCAGTGGTGTGATTTAGAGCCCCAAACTGGGTGGAGAGACTACTTAAAAAATAAATAAAAATTTTAAAAATTTAAGGTAAGTGTCTGAATTCTGTATTCTCAGCTCAAAGTGGGAAGGCCAACATACAAGCCTGGGTCTAACTCCAAAGTCCATGTTCTTTTCCAATGGCTTTATAATTAGACTCAAATTCTAACAGCCTTGATGTATTATCCTACACTTGCTATTGACAGACTTCATTGCAGTGATAAATGACAAAAGAATTACTAAGTGAAGTGTGAAGGAATGGAAAATAAATGGAGGATGAAGATCTACATACAATAACCTTGCAGTAAATGAAGCTAAAAAGAACTTTAATTTAATTTTAATTCTTACCCCTGGGATTGCCCATTCTCCACAGTCTTTCCTTTTTATTGCCACAAACTGTAAGATGTTTTTCCCAGAAACAGGGTGGGTAATTTTATTTCCACTTCTATCCCTTTTCCACCTGTAAATAGTAATATAAAATCGTAACGGATTTTGAAGAATAAGGATCTATCTCAAACTTGAGACAAAGTTATAACAATGTATTTTTCTTTATAACAAGAGTATATATAAATTCACCTCTCAGCTAGTTTTACCAAAAAAATTATTTTGTATTAGAAATATCCTGGGGTGCCTAGGTGGCTCAGTTGGTTAAGCGTCCGATTTCGGCTCAAGTCATGATCTCACAGTTCGTGAGTTTGAGCCCCGCGTTGGGCTCTGTGCTGACAGCTCAGAGCCTGAAGCCTGCTTTGGATCTGTGTCTCCCTCTCTCTGCCCCTCCCTCGCTCATGCTGTGTGTGTGTGTGTGTGTGTGTCTCTCTCTCTCTCTCTCTCTCTCTCTCTCTGAAAAATAAACATTAAAAAAAAAAGAAATATTCTGTATTGAGCACTGTTACAAACCAAGTCAGATGTCTACTTTCCAAAAAAGATATTCTCTGTAATAAAAATTCAGAATATAAGTAGTTTTTATTAAAGTATTGTCAAAAATAGTTTAAAAGCAGAACAGAATTTAGAGGATAGGTCATAAAACTTAAAAACATAGTCGAAGGATCCTTTTTAAGAATCACTTTAATATAAGAGATCTGGTAATATTTCCTTTTAATGGGTCACTCTGTTATCAAAACAGAGATTACACAATGCAGATTAAACAATACAAGTTCAGCTGGTCTCAACAGTAGTGCTTCTCAATCTTTATGCCCTTTCTTAAAAAACAACAAAAACAAAAAAAAACACAAAAACCTCACTCTATCCTTTAGTTTTAAAAAAAGTATCAAAGTGGGGCACATGGGTGGGCTTAGTTGTTTGAGCATCTGACTCTTGATTTCAGCTCAAGTCGTGATCCCAGGGCATGGGATCAAGCCCTGCATCAGGCGTCACACTCAGTGTGGAGCCTGCTTAGGATTCATTCATTCATTTTCTCTGCCCCCCCCATTCCCTCTCCCCCACTCAAGCTCTCTTAAAAAAAAAAAAAAAAAGTATCATGGTTATGTTAATTTTAGAATGAACTTTTTCTTTTTTTTTTTAAGATTTTTTTTAGGTTTTATTTTTAAGTAATCTGTACACCCAACATGGGGCTCAAATTTACAACCCTGAGATCAAGAGTCACATGCTCTACCAACTGAGCCAGGCAGGCACCCCAAGAATGCACTTTTTCTAACCACAGCCTCTTGCCCAGAGATGCTGATACATCTCCCTTTCCCTTCTCTACCCCCACCACACCCAATTTTAAGAATTGTTCTAAAACTATCTTAGGCAAAGAAAACGATTTTGAACCTCTAGTACTAAACCAAAAAAGAAAGCCTATGATCTAATCATTACTTTGAATTAGAATCAATGAAATTAAATGAGTTTAAATAGGAGTTCTCCCCCCTCCTGCAAATAAATAAATAAATAAATAAATAAATAAATAAGAGTTTCCAAATTTCTTTATATAGTGGTTGACTACCATATCTAACCCATAATTCCTGCCCTGAAAGAGCTCATAGTCTAGGGATGGAGCTAGACATGTAAGTGAATAAATTATAAGAGAGTGACAATTTGATGAGGACAGTAAATAGAAATGAAAGAATAATTAGTACAAGAAGACAGCATCTGTTTTTAAGGATGCCAGACATAGGTATGACATGAGCAAGAAACAAAGGTATAAAATAATATGTTCAAGAAACTGAATCTATAGGTGGGGTCTGGCACCATGGGCACCACAGAGGGAAAGAAGGATGATGAGGCCAGACGAGTAGGCAAAGAATTCATCAAATTCATCTGCTTAGAGAGCCAAAGAATATTTTTAAGCAGGGTAAAACCATAAGCAATTTGTATTTAGAAAGCTCACTCACTTTGACGAAAGTGTGGAGGCTGGTTGGGAAGAAAGCAAGACTGGACGCTAGAAGACTGTTACCATTGATGAGGAAGCATAAGGCAAGCTGAGAGCAAAGTACAAGCTAGCATACCCACCCACCCCCAAGTGGGATATGTGTGGTATTCCTCAGGCACTCCTAGATGCCCAAGAACAAAGGAAAGGAAAGAAAACAAATGGTTAGCGATCACAGTCATGCAGGATAGGAGTCTCTATCAGTTTACAAATACCTTAGTAAATTACAAGAAAAAGGCAATCTTATCAATAGCCTAATCTTCTGAAACCTAGATTCAGTTTCCTGGAGCCCCTAATATCACCCTCCCCTCCACAGTGATGTGGGGAACAAAGGCAAGAAGGAAATGGCAGGTAAAATTAAATTTCCTTATAACCTGCAACCTGCAGCCCACTGACAAATACTTGAAGCAAATGCAGAGTATAACATTTCTCCAGGAACCCCCTGCAGTCATAACGTTGATGCCTTACTAGAGGGAAAACAAGCTTAGCTTGACAACAGCAAGGCCTCAGGTATCTTAGGAGTCCTCTTTAGCACACTGAAGTCCCTCTGGAGGCCTCCCTTTTGTCTTTACCTCCCCCAACTCCACAGTATGTAACCAGTCACTCCTCACAACCCCAGTGCAGCTCTTTCTGCCCACAGGTCCTGTCCCTGTGCTTTAATAAAATCACCTTTTTGCACCAAAGATGTCTTCAAGAATTCTTTCTTGGCCATGAGTTCTGAACCCCACCATCACCCCAAAACCTCATCACCATGATCCAGGTACAAGATTGAGAACAGGACTGAAGGTAGACGTGGTACTTTTACTTCTTAAGGCCCATTTCTATAGCACTTATTATGTACCTGATACTGTTAAGTCTTTCATGTATTTATCCATTTAAGCCTCAAAACAACCCTATAAAGTAGTTGCATTATTATCTTTATTTTACAAATGTGGAAAATGAAGCACAGAGTAGATTAAACTTGTCCAAGACTGCAGAGCTAAGTGGTATAAACCAAAATTTGAACCCAGACAATCTGCTTCCAGAATCTGCACTCTTAATCACCATACTGTCTACTTAAATCAAAACAGAATGTTTACACTAATTGGGTAAGAGGAGGGCATGAGAAGGTGAAAGATGCTCTGTACACTCACACACACTTACCAGCACCTACTATATATACATCACATTAGAGAAGCTGGGAAAACCAAGACAGACATGCCGCCAGTTTTGGCTGCAGCACAGGGAGAAGCAGGACTGGGGCAGAGGCGCTGCTGGGCTAGAGAGGGCCAGACTGATGATGAACAGTCACATAACCTGTTTACCTTCTCAGATTTTACCCCAAAGGCACTCATTTAAGAACTACCGAGCAGAGTAGTTTCTTCTTTTGTTCCTTATTGTAAATACCAACTGATGAGGGAAACAAAGGCAGAAGGAAATGGCAGATAAAGTTAAATTTCCTTACAACCTGCAGCCCACTGACAAATACTTCAGGCAGGCAGGGTATAACATTTCTCCAGGAACTCCCTGCTGTCTTAATGTGAATTCTTTGCTAGAGGGGAAAACGACCTAGCTGACAACAGCTAGGCCTCCTGGATCCTGTGAGTCTTCTTCAGCATATGAAAATCCCTTTGGAAACTCCTCCCACCACTTTACTCCCCAAACTTCCAAGTACATAACCAGTCTCTCCTCAGAGGTCCCAAGGCAGCAATTTCTGCCCCCGGGTCCTAACCCCATGTTTTAATAAAATCACCTTTTTGCACTGAAGAAGTCTCAAGAATTCTTTCTTGACCATTAGCTCCAATCCCCATCACTCCAAAACCTTATCATCAAATAAATTATTACCAAATTTAAAACAAAATCCTTGATATAATGGAAATAATGTATATTTTAATTAATGAACCTCATTAACATTTGTTAAATGCCAAAGACTATTTCTAAATACTATTGATATTCCCTCCCCACTTCTGATGGCCCACACCTTCCTGTTTCACCAAAACTGGAAAGAAAATGAGAATACCACTAACTATGGATCTGACTTTACTCACAGTAATGTATCAACACTTCCCACCTCATTTTCACTTTAAAGGATCTAAAGGAACATCAGATAGTTGTACCCACCCAATCTCTAGGAGAGGTCCCTGAGAACAGAAACATTTAACACTTTCCCTGGAGCATTTGTTAAATTACACTATACAGAGCTGTTCTGAATCATGAAGTACTTGAAAGAAAAGGGAATGGAATCTTTAAAGCGCCTAGATGATTCCTATGATTACTCATTAGTGAAAAACTGGTATAAAAGAGAAAAAGTATAATATCTGGAGCCAAATACCACGGACTCAAATTTCAGTTCGACATAAACATTTAGGCAAGTCACTTAACCCCAGTGAGTCTTCATTTTCAGATCTATAAAACAGAGATGTTAATATCTACTTTGAGGAGTTGTGTGAGAAACAAATGGAAAAACTGATGACAGCACCTAGCAGAGGAGAGCAATACTTTTTAACAATGTGCTTTAGCCTTGTTGATGCTTCCTTTTTAACATCTTACATTCTTCTCTTCCTTCCATTTCCACTGCCACTCACTCATTTAGACCAACTCATAGGTCAGTATATGCATTACTGAGGTAATAAAGAGCATCAACCTAACAGTACAGGTGAAAGCTAGACTCTGCCATCTGTGGGCTTTTCCATAGCCTTGGACCCTCTCAAAGTCTTCAGCTATTGCTGAAGCTGTTGTATAATGGCTGCATTAAGCTCAAAAAGTCTATTTCAAAACAATGCAACCCAATCACCACATACACTCCCATGTATTTGGCCCACCAGAGATAAAGATAAGCTAATGAAAGGCTAACTTCCAAGTGTCTAGCTTCCCTTTTCTGCTTCTTGTCCCCTTACTGGCATTTCTACTTCAAATGCTTTCACACCTTCCTGATTTTAGCCAGCCTTACCAAAGTTGGAAACAAAACTGATACTGTCATTAATATTTTTTACTTACATTCATTAAAAGTATATTAACTCTTCCCATTTCATTTAAACCATAAAGTTTCTAAAGTAATTTTATTTATTTAAGTTTATTTATTTCTTTTGAAATAGAGAGCATGCATGTACAGGGGGAAGGGGCAGAGAGAGAGAGAGAGAGAGAGAGAGAGACAAAGAGAATCCCAAGCAGGATCTCTCACAAACCATGAGATCATGACCTGAGCCGAAATCGAGCTGGACACTTAACCAACTGAACCACCGAGGTGCCCCTCTAAAGGAATTTTAAATGGATACGTGGGTTGGTAGGTAGATACATAAGCATCTATACATAAGATAGGTAGATGGCTGGGCGGGAGGAAGCAAGAAAGGAAGGAAGCAGAAAAATGGAGTGAGCTGTGGGGTAAAGACCTCTTTTGTCAGGGAAATTGAAAGGCTGAGGAGAATAAGATGGGACAAATATTGGTGCCTCTTCCAGTAACTTGAAAAGAGGGGAATTAAGCTGTTTTCTTAGAGTTAACCTATGAAATCATTACTGGATCTCGGATCAGAGAAAAAGTTTCCTGAAAGAAAGGAAGACCCTCAAAATATGAAAATTAAAAAATAAAAATATTGAGGGTATTTGCATTATTTAAAGCAAAGTGACAATTATTTGTGAAGACGGAGTTGGTCAGTGAAGAAATCCTAACAATACAAAAATTAAAAGGATGACAGAGATGACAGAATATTCCAGACATGCTGAAAAGATGATTCCTATGGAGAGGGTCAAGTCCATCTAAACCTAAGATTCATCTGCCTTCCTTATTCTGATTCATGCTTACCAAGGGGCCTTCTGAATATGATGTGGCTTACCAGATAGATTTACCTCAGGAAAAGAATGCCTGTCCCCTATTCCGAAATCTTCAAGGGCTCCCCTTAACACTCCTAAACTTTGTTATTGTAATATTCTCCACAATAAAACTGCATAAAAATTACATGTTTGATTACCCACTATTCTACAAAATTTTCTGCTTCGACCAGCTGATCCTTTCATTGTCCCTCAATACTCAAATGGAGGATTTTGAGGGGGAAGATGGCGGCATAGGAGGACACTAGGCTCACCTTGCCCTGCCGATCCCTTAGATTCCACCCACATCGGCCTAAATAACCCAGAAAACTGCCAGAAGACTAGCAGAATGGACTCTCTGGAGCCAAGCGTAGACAAGAGGCCCACGGAAGAGGGTAGGAAGGGTGAAGAGGCGGAGCGCACAACCTGGACTGGCGGGAGGGAGCCAGGGCAACGGAGGGGCAGCCTGCGTGGCAAGGCGGAATCCCCGAGTCTGGCTTGCAAAAGCAGAGGGGCCACACAGAGTATGTTCTGACAGCCAGCGGGACTTAACATCTGGAATGTCATAAGTCAACAGCTCTGCTCGGACAGCAGGAGAGCTAGAGGACTACGGGAAAGATAGTTGTTGAGCCCCGCAGGACAGAGCTCAGCTTGCCAAGGAACAAAGGCACTGGAAAGCACCATCTCCCTTTCTCATCCCCCAGCCAAAATCCCAAAGGGAACCAGTTCCCGTAACGGAACTTGCTGGCACTGCACAAACACCCAAGGCTGTGCTTCTGTGGATCCATCCCTCTGACGGGTCTGCCTCCCTCCCGGTGCCACAGGGCCCCTCCCAAAGCGGACCACCAAAGGCAAAGCGAGCTGAGTCTGCCCCTCCCGCTCCTGTGCACCTTGTGGATCCACCCCAGCTAATACACCAGATCCCATCGAAGCACCACAAGCCTGGCAGTGTGTAAGTAGCCCAGACAAGGGCCACACCACTCCACAGTGAGTCCTGCCCCTGGGAGAGGGAAAGATAAGGTACACACCACTCTGACTGTGGCCCCAGCGGTGGCCTGGGGGCAGACATCAGGTCTGACTGCGGCCAAGCCCACCAACACAAGTTACTCCAGACAGCACAGGGGAAGTGCGCTGCAGTTCCACGCCACCACAGGGACTATCCAAAATGACGAAACGGAAGAATTCTCCTCAAAACAAACTCCAATAAGTAGCAACAACTAACGAACTGATCAAAAATGATTTAACCAATATAATGGACCATGAATTTAGAATAACAGTCATAAAAATAATCGCTGGGCTTGAAAAAAGTATAGAGGACAGCAGAGAATATTGCCACAGAGATCAAGGGACTAAGGAACAGTCAGGAGGAGCTAAAAAATGCTATAAATGAGCTGCAAAATAAAATGGAGGCGACCACAGCGTGGACTGAAGAGGCAGAGGAGAGAACAGATGAATTAGAAGATAAAATTATGGAAAAACAGGAAGCTGAGAAAAAGAGATAAAAAAATCCAGGAGTACGAGGGTAGAATTAGAGAACTAAGTGATGCTATGAAACGCAATAATATACGATATTGGGGATTCCAGAGGAGGAAGAGAGAAAGTTGCTGAAGGTGTACTTGAAGAAATCATAGCCGAGAACTTCCCTGATCTGGGGAAGGAAAAAGGCATTGAAATCCAAGAGGCACAGAGAACTCTTCAGACGTAACTTGAATTGACCTTCTGCACGACATATCATAGTCAAACTGGCAAAATACAAGGATAAAGAGAAAATTCTGAAAGCAGCTAGGGATAAACATGCTTTAACATATAAAGGGAAACCAATAAGACTAGTGACGGATCTATCTACTGAAACTTGGCAGGCCAAAAAGGAATGGCAGGAAATCTTCAATGTGATGAACAGAAAAAATATGCAGCCGAGAATCCTTTATCCAGCAAGTCTGTCATTCAGAATAGAAGGAGAGATAAAGGTTTTCCCAAACAAAAACTGAAGGAATTCATCACCACTAAACCAGCCCTACAAGAGATCCTAAAGGGATCTTGTGAGACAAAGTACCAGAGACATCACTACAAGCATGAAACCTACAGACATCACAACGACAATAAACCCATATCTTTCTATAATAACACTGAATGTCAATGGACTAAATGCTCCAACCTAAAGACATAGGGTATCAGAATGGATAAAAAAAAAAAACAAGACCCATCTATTTGCTGTCTACAAGAGACTCATTTTAGACCTGAGGACACCTTCAGATTGAAAGTGAGGGGATGGAGAACGATCTATCATGCTACTGAAGTCAAATGAAAGCTGGAGTAGCCATACTTATATCAGACAAACTAGACTTTAAATTAAAGGCTGTAACAAGAAATGAAGAAGGCCATTATATAATAATTACAGGGTCTATCCATCAGGAAGAGCTAACAATTATAAATGTCTATGTGCCGAATACAGGAGCCCCCAAATATATAAAACAATTACTGACGAACATAAGCAACCTTATTGATAAGAATGTGGTAATTGCAGGGGACTTTAATACTCCAATTACAACAATGGATAGATCATCTAGACACAGAATCAATAAAGACACAAGGGCCCTGAATGATACATTGGATCACATGGACTTGACAGATATACTTAGAACTCTGCATCCCAAAGCAACAGAATATACTTTCTTCTCGAGTGCACATGGAACATTCTCCAAGATAGATCACATACTGGGTCACAAAACAGCCCTTCATAAGTACACAAGAATTGAGATCATACCATGCATACTTTCGGACCACAATGCGATGAAGCTTGAAATCAACCACAGGAAAAAGTCTGGAAAACCTCCAAAAGCATGGAGGTTAAAGAACACCCTACTAACGAATGAGTGGGTCAACCAGGCAATTAGAGAAGAAATTTAAAAATATATGGAAACGGGGCGCCTGGGTGGCTCAGTCGGTTAAGCATCCGACTTCGGCTCAGGTCATGATCTCACGGTCCGTGAGTTCGAGCCCCACATCGGGCTCTCTGCTGACAGCTCAGAGCCTGGAGCCTGTTTCAGATTCTGTGTCCCCCTCTCTCTCTGGCCCTCCCCTGTTCATGCTCTGTCTCTATCTCAAAAATAAATAAGTATTTAAAAAAAAAAAAAATATATATATATATATATATGGAAACAAATGAAAATGAAAATACAACAATCTAAACGCTTTGGGATGCAGCGAAGGCAGTCCTGAGAGGAAAATACATTGCAATCCTATCTCAAGATATAAGAAAAAACCCAAATACAAAATCTAACAGCACACCTAAAGGAAATAGAAGCAGAACAGCAAAGACACCCCAAACCCAGCAGAAGAAGAGAAATAATAAAGATCAGAGCAGAAATAAACAATATAGAATCTAAAAATCTGTAGAGCAGATCAATGAAACCAAGAGTTGTTTTTTTGAAAAAAATAAACAAAATTGATGAACCTCTTGCCAGGCTTCTCAAAAAGGGAGATGACCCAAATAGATAAAATCATGAATGAAAATGGAATTATGACAACCAATCCCTCAGAAATACAAGCAATTATCAGGGCTTATTATGAAAAATTATATGCCAAGAAACTGGACAACCTGGAAGAAATGGACAAATTCCTAAGCACCCACACACTTCCAAAATTCCAATAGGATTAAATAGAAAGCTTGAACAGACCTATAACCACTGAAGAAATTTAATCAGTTATCAAAAATCTCCCAACAAGTAAGAGTCCTGGACCAGATGGCTTCCCAGAGGAATTCTACCAGACATTTAAAGCAGAGATAATACCTATCCTTCTCAAGCTATTCCAAAAAATAGAAAGGGAAGGAAAACTTCCAGACTCATCCTACGAAGCCAGCATTCATTTGATTCCTAAACCAGACAGAGACCCAGCAAAAAAAGAGATCTACAGGCCAATATCCCTGAAGATTATGGATGCAAACATTCTCAGTAAGATACTAGCAAATCAAATTCAACAGCACATAAAAAGAATTATTCACCATGATCAAATGGGATTCATTCCTGGGCTGCAGGGCTGGTTCAACATTCACAAATCAATGTGATACATCACATTAATAAAAGAAAAGATAAGAACCATATGATCCTGTCAATCGATGCAGAAAAAGCATTTGACAGAATTCAGCATCCTTTCTTAATAAAAACCCTCGAGAAAGTCGGGATAGAAGGAACATACTTAACCATCATAAAAGCCATTTATGAAAAGACCACAGCTAATATCCTCCTCAATGGGGAAAAACTGAGAGCTTCCCCCCTGAGATCAGGAACACGACAGGGATGTCCACTCTCACCGCTGTTGTTTAACATAGTGTTGGAAGTTCTAGCATCAGCAATCAGACAACAAAAGGAAATCAAAGGCATCAAAATTGGCAAAGATGAAGTCAAGCTTTCACTTTTGCAGATGACATGACATTATACATGGAAAATCCAATAGACTCCACCTAAAGTCTGCTAGAACTGATACATGAATTCAGCAACTTCGCAGGATACAAAATCAATGTACAGAAATCAGTTGCATTCTTATACACTAATAATGAAGCAACAGAAAGACAAATAAAGAAACTGATCTTCACAATTGCACCAAGAAGCATAAAATACCTAGGAATAAACCTAACCAAAGATGCAAAAGATCTGTATGCTGAAAACTATAGAAAGCTCATGAAGGATATTGAAGAAGATATAAAGAGATGGAAAAACATTCTGTGCTCACGGATTGGAAGAATAAATATTGTTAAAATGTCAATACTACCCAAAGCTATCTGCACATTCGATGCAATCCCAATCAAAACTGCACCAGCATTCTTCTCGAAGCTAGAACAAGCAATCCTAAAATTTGTATGGAACCACAAAAGGCCCTGAATAGCCAAAGTAATTTTGAAGAACAAGACCAAAGCAGGAGGCATCACAATCCCAGACCTTAGTCTCTACTACAAAGTTGTAATCATCAAGATAGCATGGTATTGGCACAAAAACAGACACATAGACCAACGGAATACAATAGAAACCCCTTAACTAGACCCACAAAAGTATGGCCAACTAATCTTTGACAAAGCAGGAAAGAATATCCAATGGAAAAAAGTCTCTTTAACAAATGGTTCTGGGAGAACTGGACAGCAACATGCAGAAGGATGAAACTAGACCACTTTCTTACACCATTCACAAAAACAAACTCAAAATGGATAAAGGACCTGAATGTGAGACAGGAAACCATCAAAACCCTAGAGGAGAAAGCAGGAAAAAAACCTCTCTAACCTCAGCCGCAGCAATTTCTTACTTGATACATCCTCAAAGGCAAGGGACTTAAAAGCAAAAATGAACTATTGGGACCTCATCAAGATAAAAAGCTTCTGCACAGCAAAGGAAGCAATCAATAAAACTAAAAGGCAACCAATGGAATGGGAAAAGGTATTTGTAAATGACATATCGGACAAAGGGCTAGTATCCAAAATCTATAAAGAGCTCACCAAACTCCACACCCGAAAAATAATGCAGTGAAGAAATGGGCAGAAAACATGAATAGACACTTCTCTAAAGAAGACATCCAGATGGCCAACAGGCACATGAAAAGATGCTCAATGTCGCTCCTCATCAGGGAAATACAAATCAAAACCACACTCAGATATCACCTCACACCAGTCAGAGTGGCCAAAATGAACAAATCAGGAGACTATACATGCTGGTGAGGATGTGGAGTAATGGGAACCCTCTTGCACTGTTGGTGGGAATGCAAACTGGTGCAGCCGCTCTGGAAAACAGTGTGGAGGTTCCTCAAAAAGTTAAAAATAGACCTACCCTATGACCCAGCAATAGCACTGCTACGAATTTACCCAAGGGATACAGGAGTGCTGATGCATAGGGGTACTTGTACTCCAATGTTTATAGCAGCACTCTCAACAATAGCCAAATTATGGAAAGAGCCTAAATGTCCATCAACTGATGAATGGATAAAGAAATTGTGGTTTATATACACAATGGAATACTACGTGGCAATGAGAAAGAATGAAATATGGCCTTTTGTAGCAACGTAGATGGAACCGGAGAGTGTTATGCCAAGTGAAATAAGTCATACAGAGAAAGATACCATATGTTTTCATTCTTATGTGGATCCTAAGAAACTTAACAGAAGTCCATGAGGGAGGGGAAGGAAAAAAAAAAAGAGTTTAGAGAGGAAGAGAGCCAAAGCATAAGACTCTTAAAAACTGAGAACAAACTGAGGGTTGATGGGGGATGGGAGGGAGGGGAGGGTGGGGGATGGGTATTGAGGAGGGCACCTTTTGGGATGAGCACTGGGTGTTGAATGGAAAACAATTTGACAATAAATTTTATATTAAAAAAAAAACTCAAATAGATATTACTATAACCTTTTTTCCTTAGGCCTCCTGTTGTCCCCCTATCCAAGCTTCAAGTTCAGCTCAAGTCTGCCTCCTTCATAATGCCTTTCTTCGATGTTCCAGTTTACCGTCATCACAACCCACATCTAATCTAGTTCTTAAAGCAGACTGTCTCACCCATTGTACCTTGACACGTTTTCTTATTTCATATTTTTCATCTTACAAATTAAGCCATAGCTCTTCTGTGATAGGGAGCTGAAACGTAGAATTCTTTTATCTTTTTTATATCCTCCAAAGCACCTACTCAATTTTGAGAACAAACAGATGTTCAGTAAATTCACTATGTGAATTAACTTTGTTCAGATAATGCCTAGCCTACTCATATAAAACTACAACTTTACACTTGTATCACATCAGTATGATTTCACATCAAGACCCTTTAAAATATACATTTCAAGGGGCGCCTGGGTGGCTCAGTCAGTTAAGCGTCCGACTTCAGCTCAGGTCATGATCTCACAGTCTGTGAGTTCGAGCCCCAGATCGGGCTCTGTGCTGACAGCTCAGAGCCTGGAGCCTGCTTCAGATTCTGTGTCTCCCTCTCTCTCTGTCCCTCCCCTGCTCATGCTCTGTCTCTCTCTGTCTCAAAAATAAATAAAAACATTAAAAAAAATTTTTTTAATATACCTTTCCAGTGTTTGCGCTTATGAGCATATACATACACATATACATATATGTATACAAACGCATATATTTATACACGTGTACATATACATACATACGTTTGTGTGTGTGTGTGTGTGTATAAACACATAGTTACAGTCCATATTTCTCCAATCACCTGGCTCTTTGCTATTGAAATGTTTTTTTTTCATTCTTACCTGGTTATGATGGGATCTGCAGCATGATTTGGGCCCCATCGCCCCAAAAGCCCCCGGCCAATCAGTCCTGTCCGTCCTGCAGGATTTCTGGGAAAAGAATATAGAAAATCAATTGAATATGTTCATCTTTTTAAACCCAACTTGACTTGGCCCAAAAGAAGGCAGTAAGTGCAATAAGAGGGAAATAGTATCTCCTCCCAAATCCAGGAACGCTATCACATATCTGCCACTAAAATCACACATTTCCTTATGCTGTTATTTAACTTTTCTTTTGTGCACGTCTTAAGCTTTGCGCTTGATCCAGGAGGAAGATCTCATTTCTGAAGCTGTTCTATAAGAGAATTTGTTTCAGTTTTCACGTATACTCCTAAATTCAAACTAACACCTTACTGGACTCTTACAACAGGGCAGGTGAATGGTCTGCACCTAATGATCCTCTAGCTCTACAACAATGATGATTTATCATTCAAGATACCCACATTTCTCTTCACTTTCTCAACATCCCCTTTTCTTACTCTCATCTCATACAACCCTTCCCATTATTTTTGTTACTTTTTAAAGAAAATGTTTTCTCAGTGGGTTCTGGATGTTTATTACCAATAATATATATTTTGTAGCATATAATGAGGTAGTATTATTCAATATTTCAAGATTTCAAATATACCAAAATTCAAGTTTTAAAGAAAACAATTTTATAAAAATGCCAACTATTTAACCAATAGCACAACCCAATGTTAAAAAGTCTGTCAGGTGAACATAGCAACACTCAGGCCTGAGTAATTTTCTTCCAATGAATATTCCTTAAATGTTCAACTTTCATTATGTCCCAGTAAAATGCCCTAATCTACAATCTTACCTTTTTAAGATTATATCTTTTGTCCTCCCAATATATGAAAGTAAATACACAAACAGCCAAAATTTTCCCTGTCAGCCATCTGTTTGTATTCTGGTCTTCCTTGTGACTGTTATTCAAGTTGAATGAATTTTTATACTGTACTAGACCAAAAATATATCAGCAAGACTTTCAATTAAGACAAGGCACCTGCCCAGGTGACAATAATTTTACTTTTCAAATTCACAGGAGGAGGGGCAGGGTGGCCAGCAACTATGTTTTATTCCAAATAAGTATACATCCCTGAACACAAATGATCAAAGCCAATATTTAAAGAGTGAAAGTTCTTTTTTATAGATGACCAAGCTTATAACTGGTAAATCAGAAACTATGGAAAAGACACATAGACTACCCTATAGTCTGAGAAGCAGAGAAAGTTGTTTGCAGTGAAAGAGAAATAAAGGCAAGATAGAAAGAAAAGCAGAGACAGATTTTCAATTCTACCTAAAGTTAGCTGCATTTACACTTCGGACTGCTTGAGATGACCCAATAACCCTAAAGTTCACTTTTTACTAAGGCAAGCTAGAATTGTTTCCATTAGACTCTTGACTAAAACAACATGCTAGCTTGCCTTTGCTGCCTATCCTTTTTCATGGATAAATATCTTTTAATATATTTTTTTATCCAGAAAAACCTAAGGAATAAGTCAAATGCAAAGAAGGTCTGACTTAAAAAGACAGAAAAGTGAAATTATGACCAAAGAAAGAGTTAGCAAAACTAAAGGACCAGGTTGTGGTGAGAGAAGCCAGATCATTGCCTTGTCCTTGAGGAAGGAAGAATACAAGTTGCAACATTTTTGCAAGATAAAAACCATGATTACAGAATCTGATCCTTCTTTGTTTTATTTGGGGCATGCTAATTTTTACATTTTTTCCTAACTTTTATAATGTCTTAAGGAAAATGGAAATTGTTGGAGTTGTGTATAAAAATCATTTTTAAAAGTACAGAAAGAATCTTGATGTTAAATTACTGGGTTATTTTTATTTTTACTCTTACATGTTTGGGTAAATTCTTAGTTTAAGGCACTAATTTAATAAATTTAATAAAGAACTAATAAACACAATTCTCAATCCTTCCTCTGTTAATTTATTCAACTAATTATTTCTACCTTCAAAGTGGAGTTACAAAAAAATGCACTCAAATACTGCCTCTGCCACTTACTATATGCAAATTGCTTACATTCTCTCTCCTTATCTGTAAATGGAACTAAAAATATCCACCCACAGGGTTATTGTAATGATTTAATCAGATCACATATATAAATTCTTTTGTACATTGTCTGGCACACACAAACACTCAATAAAGGTTAATTACATTTTCTACCTTTCAAAGACCTATTTATTGTAAGATATCCATCCCCAGTACCTACCTGGGTCTTCCATTTTCAATCTCATATAGACCATTCTGGCTCTTTCTCTCAACATGCCCATCCTTTTCATTAAACTTGGGAAAGAAGTTACTTTCACTGTAATAAGAATACCAAAGCAAAATAAGAAATAATGGCCCAATACTACCAACAGCTTACTAATGCCAGTCAGCCTGTTATTTATAATAAAGTATCCCTGAAACTAAAATTTTTAAGAGTTAGTTTTCATTTACAAATCCATTTAGTCCTTCAAAACTGTTTCTGGAAAAAAAAGAAAAAAGTTAACCAAAACACCTTACAATACAAGGATGTGTATTATAATCCCTCTGGGAAGGACTAGGCAGAGAAACCACAGTTCCTCCCACATGGTACAAAAAAAGTCTACATCATTTATCAGCATGGAAGAATTGTCTGTGGGCACAATATTGCAATTAATGGTTCCTATGTGGTTCCAGAAATAATATTCTTTGTGATATCTTGATGTTTTTACGGTCTCAAAGTAATTTTAATTTCCTCAAATGTACACTGGTTAATATTTTCATCAAATAAATCCATAAAACCGTGAATTTACCCCAAAACTTCATAATAACTATGATCTAGATTAAAATCAATGTTATATGTTAGAAATGTTCTGAATTTTAATCTGGATGGCAGTTACAGCTATAGAAATAAAAAGTTGTTCTGAGCTATAGCTGCACACTTAAGTGTGCATTTTATTTCATTTGTCATACCTCAATAAAAATATTTTTGGGGCACCTAGGTGGCTCAGTTGGTTAAGCAATCAACTCTTGATCTCAGCTCAAGTCATGATCTCACAGTTCCTGAGTTCAAGCCCCATGTCGGACTCTGTGCTGACAGTGCAGAGCCTGCTTAGTATCCTCTCTCTCCCTCTCTCTCTCTGCCCCTCCCCTGCTCATACTCTCTCTCAAAATAAACTTTAAAAAATATTTATTTTCAAAGTAGACATAAATATACTACTTTCCTCACCATTACAAAATCACTGATATAACTGCGTTGATAGTGAATAAAGAGTTGTATAGCACTACATAATTCATAGGTGGTTCTGACAGAAGATTCACTTTTTTCCTTGCTTTAATATCAGTTAAGAGAACATAGAAATATTTCTGCTCTATTTTGGAAATAATTTCCAATTTGAATGATCCAAAAACTCTCTCAAGACTTCTAACCAATCTTCCATCTAACACACAAATAAAAAATAATTAAATGGTAAAAATCATGAAATTATACAACCAGGGTTACAATGCTCTTGGGACTCTAGAAATTCACCAGAGGAAAAAAAAAAAGCATGAACATAATCATAATTGAAATATTAATATTGGTAGTAAAGCTTGATTTTAGATGGTGATATAAATTCAACTCTTAAAAATTAAACTGAATGAAGAAAATGTATGCAATCTTCCTCTATTTACACTATATAGCACCCCTACCAACATCAATTTTGTGTATAATGTATATGTATAATGTATGTGCAAATATGTAAATACTCAAAATGGGGAAAATGCAACTTATTAAAGCTACAAATTTCTCTACAGATTAGCTTCATGATTAATTAAAATCCAAGTAGTATCACAAAATGACAAACACATCTTTGAATAAAATAGGGAAACTGTATGTCAAAATCTAGTCACAGCAATAAGTCCATAGTAAAGTTTAACCTAGAACTAATACTGGATCTATCCAACTTGCAACAGTTTTTACTTACTTGACTAAATTATGCCTCGAGGCATTTATAATAAATTTTCCCATGGAATCAAATTTGTAAAGCTGTTCTAAAATTAGGGTAGCAGCTTAGCAGAGTGATTAAGAGCATGAATTCTGGAGTCAGACTGAGTTCAAGTCCACACTATACCATCTACTAGCAGCTCTGTGACAATATGTAAAGGGCAAACTTTGTGTGCTTCCATTTTTTGTGTGTGTTTTGTTTTTCTATAAAGCACAAATAACAACCCTATCTTCCAGAATAGTTGTAAGAATAAAATAATGTTTATAAAACGTTTAGTACAGTACCTAGTTCATACTCAGTACATTTAAACACTCTACGTATTCATTAAAAGGAACATAAATAGAAAATGTGAATCAATGTACTCCTATGAATTTAGTCAAAGGATTTTTGCTTGAGTTTTTTTCTTCTTTATCCCTTTTCTATTTTATCACATTACTCCAATTTTATCATCATGCTGTTCTTGGTAATCTGAAAAATTTCTGAAAAATATTTTCACTACTTCAAATACAAGTCTAGCTATGGTGGAAAATAACAATAAGAGATGTTCTACTGATAACCTAAACAGAACAAATGAAAACAGATACCACTACTTGTCACCTCATAAAACAAAAATCTCCATAGTAAAATAGATTTACCTTTTTGGAAGGATCATAAAACTCCCAAAAGAATAAGCAAACATGGACTGTCTAGCTTGAGAAAGAATCCCAGCCAAATGTTGGAAACTGCTTTATAACAAAGTCAAGCACTAGATGAAAATGATTTTTCAGCTATCAAAATGGTAATTTACAAATACAATCATTCTCTTCTCCGTCTTACACCCAGCTACCAGCTAACACTGACTAGTTTGCTCACCTGATCTGAGGATCGGCCCACCTGGGTCCTGCCAAGACAGAGACAGCAGTGTATTCCACAGGATTATAGTCTTGCCACTCAACAAACCATCCTACTTTCTCATTTGGAACCTGGCTGCGTTGGACTTTTGAACCAGGATACGGAGATGTTCGAGCCTTGTTGTGCGAATTCTCTTTGGCACCATTAGAACTAGACATGATGTTGGAGTTAAGATGAAACCCACAGGATAAAAATGAGTTTCTGGAAAGAAAAAAAAAACAATCAAAAAACAAAGAAAAGAAAAGAAAAGAAAAATGTTTTACATACATACCAAAATAGAAAAAATAAAGAACCTATGGGGCACCTGGGTGGCTCAGTCAGTTAAGCATCCAACTTTGGTTCAGGTCACAATCTCATGGTTCACGGGTCCACACCCATGTTGGATTTTGTGCCTACAGCTCAGAGCCTGGATCCTGCTTCTTATTCTGTGTCTCCCTCGCTCTCTGCCCCTCCCCCACTCATGCTCTGTCTCTCTCAAAAATAAACATTAAAACATTTTTTAAAATTAAAATTAAAAAATAAAGAACCTAATTCAAAGACCCCAAAACATACTTTTGAACTTCAAAGTATAGAAGCCCAACATCTGTGAGAAAATTATTTTCAAATATGAATTTTTTTTTTTAATATTGCTAGATCTTAGTTGAATCTACTCACTGAATTTCTTTTAGCTGAGAAAAAGGAACAGGTTTACTTTTGTTAGCACAAAAGTTGGAGAAGTTTGTTGTGAAAATTACATAAAAACAAATGTAAAAGAAAACTGTAAGTCGATGTGAGGGAATACTTTTTTTTAAATGGTCTACAGTCTAACACACGTGTAAAATGTATGGCAAAGATGGTACAAAGGACAAGATAATGAAAATATCGGTTGCCAGGTTCTTACATTGTACATGAAGTAATGTAATATTACTTGAAGTCAGACTATAATAAATATACAAATTGTAAACTTCAGAATAAAATTTAAAGTAACATTAGGAGGCACAGAACTGAGGAGCTCCTGGGTGGCTCAGTGGGTTAACCCTCTGACTTCAGCTGAGGTCATGATCTCATGGTTCATGGGTTCAAGCCCCAGGTCCAGCTCTGGGCTGACAGTGCAGAGCCTGAAGCCTGCTTCAGATTCTGTGTCTCCCTCTCTCTCTGCCCCTCCCCTCCTTGTGCTTGCTCTCTTTCTCAAAAATAAATAAACATTAAAAGAAAAAAAGGCACAGAGCTGAAATAAGTAGAAAATATATACAAAAACAAACTGAACCTCTACCTCACAGCATACACAAAAATGTTTCATGTCTTCTCCTGCCTAAAAACTTAAATGGCTTCTCATTATTCTTAAAATAAAGGCTAAATTCCCTAATGACCCTAAGTGATGACATCTTGAAAGGGTGGGCCTACACCAGCCGACTCCATCTTGTTCTGTGTCCTTCACCTTGACCACACCTCCTCCCCTTGAGTAACCCCCCCCCTCACCTGCCTAACAGGACTCGGACCCTTCCCCAGCCAATCGGCTGAGGCCATAGCCATTACCTCACCAACTGCCCTTAGGCCCCAATAAAACCTTTGTCCTTTTGAAACTCGCTCTCTTTCCCTGGTATCTCACCGCTGCCTCGGTGCAGGTAGGGGATTGAGCTCGAGCTAGCTCGAATAAAGGCTCTTTTGCTTTTACATCGGACTTGGCTCCCTGGCGGTATTTGGGGATCACGAATTCTGGGCATAACAATCTAAAGTGGAAAAAAGGATTCTAAGAACATGATGAACTGATGACAGCTCCCTTCCCCTGCTCTCACAATACTTTGAGACAAATGGTTAAGACAAACAAAATGTGATAGGATGGTGAAATAAGTCAACATCCTGTGCCTCCTGACACCATACACTGAGAAGTACACAGTGATCATTTCTGAGGTACTCCTCACAAGAATATAGGACCAGAATCTAATCATGAAATATAGAACAGATCCAGGTCAAGGGACAACTTGCAGAGTAAATGTCTGTACTCTGTCAACTGGTAACATCATGAAAGACAGAGGAACTCTTCCAAATAGATTCAGACTAAAAAGATATGAAAAAGAAAAACTAAATGCAATCAGTGATCTTGGATTGGTTCTTGAACCAAAAAAGAAAAAAAAAAATTGTAGGCAAGTGGTGAAACTTGAAAGGGTTATATGAATAATTTTAAAAGGTGATACCAAACCTTATTTATTTCCAACAAAGAAAAGCTTGAAAGACAATGGCTTCATTGGTGAATTCTATGAACCATTTAAAGAATTAAAACTCAAACTCTTCCAAAAAACTGAAGAGGAAGGAATACTTCCAAAGTTTTTTCTATGAGGCCAGCATTATTACTGTGACACCAAAGCTAGACAAAGAGACTATCAGAAAACTACAGACCAATATCCTTGATGCATATCAATGCAAAACTCTTCAACAAAATAGCAGCAAACAATTCAATAGCACATTCAAAGGATTATACACTATGACTAAGTGGGATTTATTCCTGGAATACAAGCATCTTTAAACATACAAAAACCAATCAATGTAATACACATTAACAGAATGAAGGAAAAAAACACATGATCATCCCAAGTAATGCAGAAAGTCTGTCCTAATTCAACACCCTTTCACAAAAACATTTAACAAACTAGAAGAAAACTACTTCAACATAATAAAGGCCATATATGAAAAGCCCACAACTTTTTGGAGTGATGGTGAAAGACTGAAAGCTTTTTCTCTAAGATCAGGAACAAGGGACCCCAAATAGCCAAAACAATCCTGAAAAAGAAAGAGATGGTGAGAGACTAAGAGAAAAATTACCAGGTGTACTCACAACTGCAAAGAAAAGACCTCCCTCCCCCCCCCCCCCCACCCCCCCCACCCCCCCCCCCCCCCCCCCCCCCCCCGCCGCCGTTCCTGGAACCAGCCAGGGCATGCCCGGTTGTGGTCTGACCTAAAGGTGGGAACCAATCAAGTTCTGAGTGGTTTGAAAAAAAGGCGGGAACCAATCAAGTTCTGCTGAGTGTTCAAATTTAAATGTCAACCAATAACAGCTCTGTAACCTCGAAAAATCCCTAACTTGTTTGTGCCTGTCTATAAAAGAAGCTGTAAGACCCTCGCTCGGGACCTCTTAGCGTCACCTGTAACGAGGTGCGCGGAGGTCCGGGTTCGAACCTGCAATAAACGACCCTTGCCGCTTGGCTTTGACTCTGGACTCTGGTGGTTTGTTCTTGGGGGTCTTTCGAATTTGGGCATATCAATGAAGGTGTCATACTTCCTAATTTCAAAACTTACTGCAAAGCTACAGTAATGATAACAGTATCATACAGGCATAAAGACAGACATAGAGACCAGTGGGATAGAACAGAGAACTCACACATAAAACCTCACATATATGGTCAAATGATATCCAACAAGGGCACCAAGACTATTCAACGGGAAAGGACAGTCTTTTCAACAAATGGTGCTGGGAAAATGAGACATGCACCTGCAAATGAAGATTGTCCCTTACTTTATAGCACATGCAAACACTAATTCAAAATGTTCAAAGACCCAAACATAAAACCTAAAACTATAAAACTCGTAGAAGAAAACATACAGGGAAACTTTCATGACATTAAAATTGGCAATAATTTCTTGGATATAACCAAAAGCACAGGAAACAAAGAAAAAGATAAATTGGACTACATCAAAATTAAGAACTGCTGTGCACTAATGACTCAATCAACAGAGGGGAAAGGCAAACTATAGACTGTAATATAGATGACATTCAAAGGATTAATATCTATAATATACAGCATTGTTACAAATTGCAAGAAAAGGCTAAACTGGAATAGAAAATTGGGCAAATTACAGGACTAAACAGTTACAGAAAAGCAGATCCAAGAGCCAAGAAACATTAAAAGATTATTTTTTAAAAAGATGATTTATAATTACTAGCAATGAAAAAATGAAAATTAAAGTAACATTAAATTCTTCTTACCAACTAGACTGACAAACCTTCAAAAAGGTTAACACCACCTCCCAAATATTGCTGGTAGAGATGTGAACTGTTACTGACTTTCTCAGAAGCAATCTGGCAACAATGATTAATATATTTATATCCTTCAACCCAGTAATTTCATTCCTGGTAATCTATCCCACAAACAACAACAACAACGAAACAGTTATATATATAAAAGATGCTTATTTCAGCAGTGTTCAATGGGAAGTAAAAGAAATGCATAATAATATGGGGATGGTTTAGAAGAGCCACACCATGAATTAAACATTAAGTAGCTATTAAAAATAATGACATAAAGTAATTTGTCAGTATTTTCACAAGGTATTGTTGAAAAGGAAAAGATGGAGAATAGTATGTATAATATGATCCCATTTTTAAAAAGCAGTAACAAAAAATAAGTACATATTTAATTAAGAGTATGTACATAATGTTATTAGTTTTCTATTGCTGCATAACAGACTCCCACAAACTCAGCAGCTGAAAACAATGCAAAATTATTATCTTACAGTTCTACAGGTTATAAGTCAGACACAGGTCTCACAATGATGTGGGAAACAAAGGCAGAAAGAAATGGCAGATAAAATTAAATTTCCTGATAACCTGCAGCCTATCAACAACTACTTCAGGCAGGCAGAGTATAACATTTCTCCAGGAACTCCCTACATCTTAATGTTAATGCTTTGCTAGAGGGAAAAATAACCTCAGCAGGACAATCTAGGCCTCCAGTATCCTTTGAGTCTTTTTGAGCATTTGAAAATCCCTTTGGGAACTTCCCTTGACTTTACCTCCCCCAATTCCCAAGTATATAATCAGTCTCTCCTCACAATGCTGGGGCAGCTTTTCCCGCCCATAGATCCTGTCCCTGTGCTTTAATAAAATCACCTTTTTGCACCGAAGAAGTCTCAAGAATTCTTTCTTGGCCATACACTCGGAACCCCAACACTTAAAACGGCATCATTGTGGCACCCAATGTTAAATCAACAAGTTGTCAAGGCTGGATTCCTTTCTGGAGGCTCTAGAGAAAAATCCGTTTGCTTGCCCTTCCCAGCTTCCAGAAACCACCCCTATTCTGTGGCTCACAGTTCCCTCCCTCCTCCTTCAAAACACACAACAAATCTTTCTTTGATCCTTTTTCAGTATAGTCCTCCCTGACCACAGCTGGAAACATTTTTCCATCTTTTTTAACTCATGATTAGATTGTGCCCACATGGAAAAGCCAAGATACCCTTTCCATCTCAAAGTCCTTAACTTTAATCATATGTGTCAAGTCTTCTCTGCTATGTAAGGCAAAGTATTCACAGGTCTCAGGGGTTAGGATGTGGACATCTTTAGGAGCCATTATTTTGCCTACTGCAAATGTCTATACTATTTGTTTCACGAGCATGGGAATAATATAAAAGGATCCATATCATCAAGTTCTTAATATGGGTTAGAGAATGTGGTGTGAATGTGGGTAGAAGAAGGAAAGACAAGTAAAGGGGAGGGAGGAAGAAGGGAAGGAGGGAAAAGGTGGAGGGAAGAAAACAGGGGGGTGGCTCTCCCCTTCACCCTTTTTCTGAAAGGGAAGAGGTTTGGAAGAAGGGATAAGAAAGTGTTAAAAAGAAAACTACTGGCCCAAAATGGTGTCACTTAGGCCAAGTCCTCAAACTGAGTCTTAATACCTAATCTAATCGCAGCTTCAACCTCCACCAAAAATGTAGTCTTTACCAGTCTAATCAGCTAATGAGGTAATCTGCCACCTGGGCCCTCTCTGTCTCCCAAAGGTAGACGAGGTAATCCTCAAAGTAACACCCCCTCCTCTACCCCCTAAGGAAAAGCAACCTAGGCTGGAACAATCCTTTTCTTGTGCTAATAACTTTCTTGCCTCCACTTCCTTTCTATAAAAACCTTCCATTTTAACACCTCCTCACTCCCCTCTACTTGCTAGACCCCATGCTGCGCAATTCACAAATCATTAAGTCTATTAGATCTCTCAATTTACTTGGCTGAATTCTGCTTTTTAACAACAGGAAAAAGAGAGGAGAAAAGGAAGTGAGCAAAAGAAAGAAAGAAAAAGAAAACTACCCGAACATACCAGTAAAAGGAAGTACGAGTGATCACATTTATGCATTTAGGTCAATTTATGTATTTATATTTGCATAGAAAAAAATTATTTAAAAAAATTAAATTCTTTTTTTTAAGTTTTTTTAACATTTATTCATTTTTTGACAGAGAGAGAGTGGGGGAGGGGAAGAGACAGAGGGAGACACAGAATCCAACGCAAGCTGCAGGCTCTAAACTGACAGCACAGAGCCTGATACGGGGCTTGAACTCACAAACTGTGAGATCATGACCTGAGCCGAAGTCGAATACTTAACCGACTGAGCCACCCAGGTGCCCCCCAAAAAATTAAATTCTTAACTTGACCTATAAGTACTGCCTATCACCCTCCACCTCACTCCTTTGTGCTTTTGCCAAATGACCTGTCAGTGCCTAAAAATGCCCACATTCCCTCTCCATACATGGCCTGACCAGCAACAGCTTCCTCCTCTACCTTACTAACCTACATTCTTCCTTCAGTGAACTTCTAAGTTCACTTCCTCAAGCAAGTCTTCCTCATTAACTACTAGGAGAAATAAGTTCTCCCTGCTACATGCTATCAGAGTTCTATTTTCTTTTTCTTCATTGAATTACGATTGTGATTTTATACTTGTTAGGGTGCCACATGACTGTAAACAAATGGAGAACAAGGAGCACACCTGTTTTAGCTAAACATTATATCCCTTGTTTGGCATAATGCCCCGCCAACCATAGATGCAAGAAGTCCTTCCTCACATGAAAGTAACAGAGGAAGGCCACTTTAGAGACCAAACAAATTTTCACCGTAGTGAAAAAGAGTTTGAAAATGTAGCTTCACCTTTTAAAATGAAATTTTAAATTATGAAAATAAATGTCAACATTTTAGTTCAATAAGTTATAACCAAATCTATACACTAAGCCTTAGAACAAAAAAATTAAAAAAAAAAAATTAAGAAACTTATGTAACTGCATAATACAGCAACCTTTGCTTTTACCTTCACAGTCAAATCATAAGGGATAATTTTGGCAAAAATATTAAAAGCCTTCATCAAAATTTCCCCAAGACCTCCTTTAATCAATCTTTTGATACACCATTCTTGTTTGAAACACTATCCTTTCACTGACTTTGTCAACTTTTTTTAAGTTTATTTGTTGAGAGAGAGAGAGAGAGAGAAGACGGAACAGAAAGAAAGAGAATCTCAAGCAGGCTCCGCACAGGGAGCACAGAGCCCAATGTGGGGCTCAAATTCATAAACCGTGATATCATGACCTAAGCCGAAACCAGACGTTTAAAGGACTGAGTCACCCAGGCGCCCAGACTCTGTCAACCTTTTTTAACAAGAGCGGTATGTGTTTTATTTTCCATTTACCTGTCTCTGTGTAAATTGAAGAAGTAGCCAAGGGGGTCCTACTTGCCCTTTTTTAAATAGACTTTTTTAGAATAGTTTTAGGTTCACAGTAAAATTGAGCCCAAAGTACACCTAAATATCCTCAGCCCCACCCCTTATACCTAACCCCCACCCACACACACAGCCTCCCCCACTATCAACATGCCCCACTGAAGAGTAGATTTGTTTCAATCAATTCACCTACAATAACACATTATCACCCAAAGTCCACAGTTTACACTAGGTTTCATTCTCTCAGTACATTTACTAGTTTGAACAACGTATAATGACATGAATCCACCATTATAGTGTAATAGTTTCACTGTGCTAAAAATCCTGAGCTCTGCCAGTTCACCCCTACCTGTCCAACCCCTGGCAGCCAAGGATATTTTTACTGTCTCCAGTGGTTTGCCTTTTCCAAGACCTTATGTAGTTGTAATCACACAGTATGTAGCCCTTTCACATTGGTTTCTTCCACTTAGCAATGTACATCTAAGGTTTCTCCACATCTTTTCATTGCTTAAGAGCTCATTTCTTTTCAGAGCTGAGTAATATCCTGTTGTCTGTGTATACCAGTTTATTTATCCACACACCTACTGGAAAACATCTTGGTTGTTTCCAAGTTTCAGCAATTATGAAGCAGCTGTAAACGTAAGTATGCAAGTTTTTGTGTGGATCTAATTTTTCAACACATTTGAATAAATCCAAAGAGGGCAACTGCTGGATCATATGCTAAGAGTATATTTAGTTTTTTTAAGAAACTATCAAGCTTTTCTTCTTCCTAAACGGTTTCTTTCATATTGTTTGTCTATAGCTTTATATGTAATTCAACTGTTCCATTTATCCCACTTAAAAACTTTGAAACAATTGCTATTTCATCTTATGCTCACCTTGCATCTGTGAAGTACTGTCAAATAGCCAACAATCAGGGAAAACTTAAACAGTAAAAGTCTATTCATGAGTGTGAGGTGGGAGAACACTTGACATGTGACTACTTTTATTAAAAGTGGTAGAATCATGGGGCCCCTGGGTGGCTCAGTTGGTTAGGCATCCGACTTCAGCTCAGGTCCTGATCTCACAGTCCATGAGTTCAAGCCCCGCATCGGGCTCTGTGCTGACCGCTCAGAGCCTGGAGCCTGCTTCGGATTCTGTGTCTCCTTCTCTCTCTGCCCCTCCCCTGCTCATGCTCTGTCTCTTTCTGTCTCAAAAATAAATAAAACATTTAAAAAGAAAATTTTTTAAAGTGGTAGAATCATTATTTTCAGGTTATGATGACCTGTACATGCCTAAGTTGCCACAGCGTTGGAAATCCAAACAATGAACTCTCAAAATAAGATCTTCCTCACCCACCCTAAACTCATACTCAATAAAAGGGAACAGATACGGAACACATGTATTTACCAAAAGTGGCAAACAGATTTCAGGTATGTGTGTTTTAAAAAGCAAAATTTTATATGGGGTGCTTGGGTGGCACAGTCAGTTGAGCTTAAGACTCTTGATTTTGGCTCAGATCATGATCTCAGGGATCTATGCTGAGGGTAGCCTGCTTAGGATTCTCTCTCCCTCTCTCTCTGCTCCTCCCCTGTGCACACACATGCTCTTTCTCTCTCTTGGTCCCAAAATAAATAAACTTAAAAAAAAAGGCAAAATTTTACATATGGAGACCTACTATCTAATGAATTATTATAAAATTAGTTACTTTTCATGGTTTAGGGGTAAAGTAAGAGTATTGATGAGATGCTGAACAGGAAACACTGATTTTGTTCCAGTCTATGCCAACCAAGTACCAAATTTCTTTCCCAAGTAGGAGACTCTCTGTTCAGCAAGCACAAATCTGCTACCCACTCTGACAAGAGAAACTTACATGCCTAATTGTTTACTTTTCCAAAACAAATTTAATTTTAAAAACTTGTAAAAAACAGTAAAAGTTCAGACTCTATCTTACCACATTGAGAAGTGCTAAGCTGCTACTATATCCGCAGTTTAAACATGATACACCAAAAGGAAACAGAACAAGAATAAATGTAATATATACATATACAGCCTAGGTTCTTTTATTACACAAATGAATTGGTGCAAGAAATACACCTGACCAAGCACGTGAGAATTCAATAGCTTATAAAGTTCATTTCACAAAGCAAAAAAAAGTTCCCAAAATGGTCAAACTTGAAGAAATACAACATCGATATGGTGCTTTGAAATAAAGCAAATTTACAATAATACTAATAGCCATGATAGTAACTAAATGTATATAGTGCATGCTATGTGCAAGGTACTGTTCTTGTGCTATAATACATACTCATTTGTCCTCACAACTCTTAAGGTTAGATACTATTATCCTTATTCTAGAAATAAGACCCCTAAGGCCCAGAAAGACTACATAAATTTACCAAGCTCACACAACTGATAGCAGAATCAGGATCCAATACCAAACAAGTTGGTTTCGAATTCCAGGCTCCTAAGATTAGGCTACAGTATCCTGACTTCATTTTTAGCTTACACATTTGTAAGTCTTCACAGGAATAAAATACACACTGTTCTCCACATGTCACTGATAGATGCTATTGGAAAATTTGAAAGCACTCCCTACATCTTTATGTTCTATCACTTTTTTCTAGAAAATAGACATTTGTAACCATTGAGGCAAATCACAAAAATCAACTGCAAAATTCTGACTTTCTGGATTTGCCCAAATTGAGAGTGGTAAAATTCTCAATGATAAATGTCTTACACCTCTTCCAGAATGCCTTGCAATATAAGATACCAACACTGAACACGTACTTGTTGGCTTAACTTTTGGCTTTTTCTTGAAAGTCAGTAATTAGTCACTAGTTTTAGATATAGCCCAGTTCACCTAGGGTTCCCAGCATTATAAAAATGAAAAATAATTGCCAAGCAATTTTACATTATTCTAGCAGCATCTATCAAAAACAGTATTCATCACTTCCAAAGAATATAGTTTGGGGGCACTTGGGTGGTTTGGTGAGTGGAGTGTCTGACTCTTGATTTCAGCTCAGGTCATGCTCTCACAGTTCATGGGATTGAGCCCCACATGGGGCTTGATGATGATAGAATGGAGCATGCCTGGGATTCCCCCCCTCTCTCTGTCTCTCAAAAGTAAATAATAGTCTTATAAAAAATTTACAGTTTGATTTTTTTGTCTTTAACTAGAATATTTTGTAATTTTTTTTAATTTTACGTTTTTTAATAGGAGTTTGGTTGACCCACGTTACATTATAAAAAGCATAGATGTTTATTCCTTCCCTCCCCAAAACTTACTGAAAAGTGATAAAGATGTATAAAAGGCAACAAAATCCACGGCAGGAGAGAGAATAGGATACCATCAGTGAATAAGAAATTGTTCAGGAAGACAGATAGTAAATGGACTCATACTGACCAAAAACCAAAGTAAAACAAACTATATTTGAAAATATGCACAAGAGAGTGAATGAGAGATGCCATTCCTATAAAAGGAGGGCTGAGAGGTTTTAGGCTTGAAATAAGTGGGCCCAAATGTCATGGGCAGCGGGACAGTAACATGGAAATCAGTCCTCCTTCCCCAAATAACAAGTTAGCAACAGTTACGTTTGCCCCTGGGATAAAGCCCAAAGTTAAAATGAAAGATTAGGACCTCTACTGTGAATATTGGTGTTAGAGAATATAGCACCAATTTAGGCTTAATAGGACTACAGTTCACACTAGGAAATAAAGTTAAGGCAGCTATGCTCAGCAGAGAATTTGCTAGTCTGGAAGAAACGGGAAAGAGGAGGATTCCCAGCCTGTCCACCTGTTACCTGCTCACACACCTTCAACTGAAACCTTCCAGTCTACGTGCCCTGGCACATGACACCAATATTCTATCAATCATCCCGTTTAGAGAAAATAATACCTATTACCTACATGAATCAAAATATAAATGAAAAACCGGTGTCCGCCAGATATATGAGAAAAAACAGAAGGCAAAAGTACTGAAAATTAACAGAACCATGACCTATAACAGATAATTCAAGAAACAGAAGGTACTTTTTTTTTATTTTGATGACTGTTTTTATAGATTCAGGAACCTTTATATCCATAAAATAAGAAAAGGCTGCTATTAAAAAGAGCAATTACAGGGAAAAAAGGGTTGTCAAAATTTACAATTCAATAGAAGAAATGACTAACAATGCACAGGACTTAAATCTGAATTAGTAATCTGGAAGATAAATTTGAGTAAAATCTCTAAGAACATCGTACAAAAAGATGAATGTAAAATGAGAGAAAAAGAGAAGAGATTCAATCCAGAAGGTACAACAACTATCACAGGAGTTCCAGAGAAAAAGGGACAAGACAAAAATGGGGCGGGGAAGGAATATAAGAGAATTTCTTTGTGCCAAAAGGAAACATGACATGCCAAACAGGAATTTTTTTTAAAAACCACTCCTTTTTTTAATGAGGGACAGCCTCATAAAACTCGTTCATTACTATGTGCCTAATATAATATCTAGGACACCGTGTTTACTGATGAATTAAGAGAAGAAAAAAAAAAAACAGAAAAAACGTAGGAGGCAGTGTGAGATACAAAAAACCTTAAATTTATCGAGTTGGCAAAACAAGAAAAAGAGGTAGATGATAAAGATATCTACATTTGAAATAAGAGGTAGAAGGGAGGAATGACAACTTATACTTTTCATTTTACACCATTTCTACTGTTCACTTCTTTAAGCTTTATGCATGTATTAATTTTAATATTTTAAGTATTAATCCGAAAAAAAGTGACACGGGACACCACCACATCCAAACTCTCGGAGAACAATAACGTTGGTGGCTTAGGCAGGATGGCAAGTTTCAATATCAGACACCAAGAAATATCGCTACCACTAGCTTTCCTCAAAAGGCAGATAAAACATTTTGGAGCCTTTTTGAAAACGTAAATACAACTATAAAAACCCTGGACGCAAGTAAAGCCTATGGAATCCGCAGCACTGGACGCTGGTTCCCACCCATACGCAAGGGCTCAGAAGAAGCGAGCAGCACTAGGAGGGGGAATACCTGCACGCCGGAATGCTGCAACAGCCCGAGGACTTGACAGTCACAGAGGCCAAGGCCACAGAGAGAGACACGGTGGCTAAAGTCTTTCCCAGAATGCGTTCGGCCATCAGCGCCCCGCGGGCGGCTTCGCGGAGCGAGGTCACGCTTAGGTAGGGCCACAACCTCCGTCCGCTCCACAGCCCCTAGTATTAGCGGGCACTAGGACTGGGCCGCTCTCCCGTTCCAGGAAAGGACTATCTACATTCTTCTCAAAAATACACAAAACCAGGAGCCCTCCCCAAATAATCCCCCACTTCCAACAGTGAGACGCAGGCAACCAAATCAGCTGAGCACTTGGTCACTCCCAGCGCCTGCCGCTGCGTAGCAGCGACGCGGACCCCAGTGACCGCACTTTACGACCCCGCCGTAAAGCAACTACAGTGCCGAGCTCGCAGCGCTCGCGATCTTTGACGTCTCAGTGTGCGCAGGCGTACTTGGGGCTGGGCGGAGGGAAAATGTACCCGGAAAACTGAAGAAAAAGGAGAAAACAAAAGAAGGTGGGGAGCTGGAACGGGGGCGGGAGAGGAATGCAGAAAGTAAAAAAAGGGATTGAACGTTGTTTACCTGTTTTTGTTTTTTTTAATCGGCTGGAAGGAGTTACAAGCAGCTCTTGTAGTGAACCATGGAGGACCTAGTATCTGAATAATAAGTGGTTGCCCGAAAAGGAGGTAGTTAAGAGATTCGCAATCCACCTAAGGCTTTCTCTTCCTTTTTCACCAAGTTGTTGACTGCAAATGCTAAGTTTGACAAGGCTTTGCCGGATGTGACCTTAGCAAACCTGTGGAGGAGTAAACCAGCTGTGAGCCAAGAACGCAGCTTGGAGCAGGAATACAAGGCAACACCCAGCACAAACAAGGGGCAACAATTAAACTGCCAGGCTGAAAACTGGTAATTCAGATTGTCTAAAACAGTTTGTAATCTGGCTTTCATCTTTTATATTCATTATTTTATTAATGTGGCAAATACTCAACTTTTAAGTACATAACATACAATCTCAATGGTGTGGTATAGACACACATTGTAAAATTTTGTCTCAAAAACCAGATTAATCAAACTTTTACAAGTATTCTGATGACTGCAGAATGCAGAACTCTTGGCATATAACAGCTCCATCACAACCTCTGCACTAAGAGACTCGGCGAAACCAGTATGGCTTCTAGCAGTTTAAGGCTTTGTCCCCAGGATAATCCGAGACCCCCTTAAGATGCCTGCATGGAAAAGCTAAGGAGAATTGACTATTCCAGGAAAAAACCTTGCAATAGGCAAATAGTAACCTAGACCCCTCTCTTAGAGCAATTTCTTTAGACTTGGAGTTACAAATATTTTTCCTGACCTTTGTGATGTATAAATCTACCAGCCAGAACTGTTTCCTCAAGGATCTGAGAAATCTTCACTCTGAAATGCAGTCATTCAGGGAGATAACTCTGTGTTAGTTCCCAGTGCCTGTGAAAGCATAAGGGCCTAACTTTAGTGGGCATCTTTCTTCAACTTGCACTGCTGCCTCTTATGGTAAAGATAGAAGTTTCTTTCATCTCAGGTGGCCTACTCACATGAATCATCAACTCAGCCCCTTAACACCCCTCAGTGTCTTTCCCTTAGCACCCTCCAGCCTTCTATTTCAGGGAAGTTGAGTTCATTCATACAATAGTATTACTGAATAAAATGTGTCCTTACTGCTTTAACTAGTATCTAGGTTTGTTTATTTTTTGGCAGTTCTTCTAGTACTATTATTAAAGTGTGTTTGCTTTTTTAAAAATAAATATCTGGACATGTCTTCCTCTGGTCGGATAAATTTTGCCCTTCTTGTCATTGACAGCCATTAAACTCTGCTTAAACTGGAAATGTAATTAGGCTCTGTTTAAAAGATTCAGCCCCTCTGAAATGTCATTAGGAAGAAGAGAAGGCAGTGTGCTACAAAACCTCTGACCAGGAACAAGAGACAGGAAGGAATTCTCATAGAAAGTTCTTCAAGCTCTGGTTTTCTAACTCCACATTCCTTTTTTTTTTTTTTTTTTTTTTTTAATGTTTTTTTATTTATTTTTTAGGGAGAGGCAGGGAGACAGGAGAGAGAGAATCCCAAGCAGGCTCCACACTACCAGCACAGAGCCCGATGCAGGGCTTGATCTCACAAAACTTGAGATCATAACCTCAGCTGAAATCAAGAGTCAGTTGTTTGACTGAGCCCCCCAGGCACCCCTCTACCTCTACATTCCTTAAGGAGAGATTGGAGCAGACTTAGCTTAAAGAACTATACAACTATGCAAGCAAAACCAACTTCTTGGTACTAGGACTGTACCATAATTAGCTCAGATAGTGGGTCTCCAGGGTTCCTTCCTGCAGGGACATGTACTAGAGTCTGCTAGATTAGTGAGCATGCCCTGTAGTCCACTCTTGGGTAGAACCCAAATGCCATCTCGAATATTTACTGTTTTATATTACCATCCATTTATCCACATCCCAAATTAAATGGGTATCATTAGAATTTAAGTAGAGAGAAGTGAAGGTTTTGTTGTTTTTTTAATGTAGTAACCACATACCAACTCTAAGGGCTTCTTACAATAGTTAGACAGGCAAAAGATCCTCAATAAAGAATGTTTTAAAATATTTATTTTGAGAGAGAGAGGGAGAGAGAGAATCCCAAGCAGACTCCACACTCAGCGTGGAGCCCGATGCAGGGCTTGATCTCACAACTGTGAGATCACTACCTGAGCCAAAATCAAGAGTCAGAAGCTTTACCAACTAAGCTACCTAATGAATGTTTTGAAATAGGAAAGCAGTGTATGTAATTACTGATATCAATTTTACATATGCTAAAAATAAGAGTGACTATTAATTCCAACTGTTGGGGCGCCTGGGGGGGCTCAGTCAGTTAAGTGTCTCACTCTTGATCTTGGCTCAGGTGATAATCTTACAATTCGAGCCTCTCTTTGGGTTCCATGCTGACAGCGTGGAGCCTGCTTAGGATTCTCTCTCCCTCTCTCTCTGCCCCTCACTCACATTCTCTCTCTCTCTCTCTCTCTCTCAAATAAGCTTAAAACTTCAAAAAAAAAAAAAAATCCCAACTGTTTCCCCCTTTTTCTGTCCATTTCTTTATATAACAAATATTTATGGATTAATTACTATTTACCAAGCACTGCCCTGGGTGGCAGGAATAAAGTTGGGAACAAGATGAACAAGGTCCTGCTCTCATGAAACTTACTTTCTAGGGGAGATAAATCAACTATAAATAACTAAGCCAACTAGGAATTGCATATTATGAAGGAAGTAGACAACTTACTGTGTAAAATAATAATTGAGGCTGGAGTAACTATATTACAGGAGAAGTGTGTCAGCAAAGACTTTTCTGAGGAGGTCACATTTGAGAGACATCTACGGACATGAAGCTGCCAGCCACTGGAAAAGCTGGGTAGAGAGCATTCCAGGCAGAGAGGACTGCAAGTGCAACATCTCTAAGGTAGGAAAGGGTTTGGCCATAATCAAGGAACAGAAAGGTCAATGTGCTAAAGCATAGTAGTAAACTGGGGAAAGTATGATCTGCAGTGAAGCCAGAGAGGTGGGCCAGTATGCTGGACATAGCCCTCTGCTTCCCAGTACCCATTTATTCATTCTCCCTTCTTCCATGTCATATGTAGAAATGTGTCTGGTTAAAAACTTACCTCCCTGTGCTCCCTGAAGCTAAAGGGGCCACAGGACCCTTCCTGGCCAATGAGATGAATGTGGTAGCCTACTGTGTGGGTTTTCTAGGAAGGCCATTATTTTCCTGGGCAAAAGAGACTGGCTGATTTAGCAGGAACTAGTAACCCTTCACAGTTTCCCCTCCCTCCTTTATTCCTGCTTGAAGGGAGGGCACATTTCCTAGAGAAGGAGCAGCCATCTTGAGATCCTATTGACAAAAGCCACACATATAGATGGCAGAATTGGGTATAAGAAGGAGACTGAGTTTTTTATGACTTCCTTAAGTAGTTGCACAAGTCCTGCATAGCGTGGTTCTGGGTTAATAAGGAAAATAAGCCCCTATTTGACTAAACTACAATGGTCGGGTTTATTTTATGTAAAAATCTTGACACAAGAGCCAAATCATATAAGGCTTAATGGTCTGTGGTAAGGAATTAGGAGTTTATCCCAAGTGCAACAGAAAGCCATTAATACTGTAGGAAACTTTATTCCTCACAACACAGAGAAATAGGTATTATAAAAGTTGGAACTGGACAAACTGTAATATAGGGGTAGGGGTTGGAGTCGAAGTCAAGTTATTACATTCTTAATACTTACCTTCACTGCTATTATCTCTCCTTTTCCATAAACCCCTGGGTCAGAAGAAGCCTACTTTCCTCTTTTTCTTTGCTTGAGGCAAGAATTTTCTTCATATCATTTGTGTTCTTTCAATCAGTGGAAACGTCACACCCACCGGTCCTGTCTCCTAATAAGTTAATGCATGCTGAAGGAAATTAAAACAAAGAATTTAAATGACTTGTTCAAAATCACACACCTAGAGAGTGACAGAGCTGGATTCCAACCTAATTTCAGAGTTTTTGCTTTAACGTTATGCTGCCTCAGATTTCATAAAGGCCAAGGGTGAATAGTTTCGAGATGACAGTGATTTCTTCTGATCCAGTCTGTCCCAGTTACGCTAGTAAGAGCCTTTTGCTAACGAAGGCCACTGTTTAGTCACAAGAATGTAAATACTATCTGTTGACTTTTACCTTTCAGAATCAACCATAGACCAAGCACAGAAAATGTTACAGTTACAAAATAGAAAGTCAGCATGATAAGTCCTGAGCATTTGAAAGTAAACCAGGTATTAGAAATTGGGAGGTAGAAATGGAATGGACTCCTGAGGAAAAAAATAGGGCTTACCCTCCTTTTACAGAATGGGAAACTGAAAGTTTCATCATACAGTGGCATAAATAAGACATAAAAAGTGTAAAAGTTTTAAATATGACCAAACAAAAGTAGTAAGGATAGTAACATAATTTATATTGGGAATATATAAGGAGAAGGGTGTTAGGGGAGGAATAAGTGAGCTACATCCTCAGCTGTCATAGAAGAAAATCAATTAATAATGTCTATTATTGGGGCACCTGGGTGGCTCAGTCAGTTGAATGTCTGACTTCAGCTCAGGTCATGATCTCATGGTTTGTGAGTTCTAGCCCAACTTCGGACTCTGTGCTGACAGCTCAGAGCCTGGAGCCTGTTTCAGATTCTGTGTCTGTCTCTCTCTGTTCCTCCCCTGCTGGTGCTCTGTCTCTCTCTGTCTCTCAAAAATAAATAAATAAATACAAAAGAAGTTTTTTTTAATGTCTACTATTGATTAACCAAGAAATGACACTGTAAGCTTTTATTAGAGGCATGGAATCAATTCTGCAAGAGATGGTTAAATAGATTACAAGTAGTTTATCTGGGGCACCTGGGTGGCTCAACTTCAGCTTAGGTCATGATCTCACACTTTGTGAGTTCAAGCCCTGTGTTGGGCTCTGTGCTGGCAGCTCAGAGCCTGGAACCTAGTTCAGATTCTGTGTCTCATTCTCTTTGTCCCTCCCCCACTTGTTCTCTGTCTGTCTCTGTCTCTCAAAAATAAATAAATGTAAAAAAAAAATTTTTTTTAAGGAGTTCACCTGAAGAATTAGACAAGGGTGGGACTCAGAACTGTGTCTTTTTATTATCTGCACCTTTGAACCTTTTTTTTTTAACGTTTATTTATTTTTGAGACAGAGACAGAGCATGAACAGGGGAGGGTCAGAGAGAGGGAGACACAGAATCTGAAACAGGCTCCAGGCTCTGAGCTGTCAGCACAGAGCCCGACGCAGGGCTCAAACTCACGGACCGAGAGATCATGACCTGAGCCGAAGTCGGCCGCTCAACCGACTGAGCCACCCAGGCGCCCCACCTTTGAGCCATTTTTAAACCAGATATAGTCATTACTTTGAATTCATAGATTCATGACTTTTTAAAAAAATATGCTTGGACAGGTTAATTTCTGACACCCTCCAGCTCTAAAATTCAGACTTCAGAACCAAGTATGAAGGCTTCTATCCCAGAATGACTGAAAAACTATTGGAATTACCTCCTTTAGCACAGTCTGGCAATCATTTCTGAGTGTTCTTCCTCAGTGTTCTTTAGAATAACGGGGAAAAAGAAAAGTGACTGTTCTTTATTGGCCTGTATAATTGATAAGTACAGCGACCTTTCCTTCTGAATCCACTAGCATTCTACAGAGCCAGCCTTGCAAACATAAACCTCTTACTGATGGCTGGTTAAGATACAGTAATAGCTATCATTCATTAAGTATATTTGTATGTAAGGTGTCATGCTGTATGCTTTTTAAATATCTCATTTACTCAACCAAGCTGCTATTATACCCATTTTACAGATGAAGTAACTGAGACCTCAGGGGAGGGTAAATAATTAACCAGGTATCACATAGCTGATAAAAAAAAAATGGCAGGAATTCAAAATCCTTGTTTTTAGACACTTTTCCAAAGAAGATATCCAGATAGCCAACAGACACATGCAAAGATGCACAACATCACTCATCAGCAGGGAAATACAAATCAATGCCACACTGAGATACCACCTCACACCGGTCAGAGTGGCTAAAATGAACAAATCAGGAGACTATAGATGCTGGCAAGGATGTGGAGAAACGGGAACCCTCTTGCACTGTTGGTGGGAATGCAAACTGGTGCAGCCGCTGTGGAAAACAGTGTGGAGGTTCCTCAAAAAATTGAAAATAGACCTACCCTATGACCCAGCAACAGCATTACTAGGAATTTATCCAAGGAATACAGAAGTGCTGATGCATAGGGGCAGGTGTACCCCAATGTTTGTAGCAGCACTTTCAACAATAGCCAAATTATGGAAAGAACCTAAATGCCCATTACCTGATGAATGGATAAAGAAGATGTGGTTTATATATACAATGGAATACTACTTGGTAATGAGAAAGAATGAAATCCTGCTATTTGTGGCAACATGGATAGAACTGGAGGGTATTATGCTGAGTGAAGTAAGTCAGAGAAAGAGAGATAGCATATGTTTTCACTCATATGTGGATCTTGAGAAACTTAAAAGAAGTCCACGGGGGAAAAGAAGGGGAAAAAAATAGTTACAAACAGAGAGGGAGGGAGGAAGGCAAAACACAAGAGACTCTTAAACACAGAGAACAAACTGAGGGTTAAAGGGGGGGGGTGGGTTGGGGAGAGAGGAACATGGGTGATGGACATTGAGGAGGGCACTTGTTGGGATGAGTACTGGGTGTTGTATGTAAACCAATTTGACAATAAATTATATTTTTAAAAAATCCTTGTTTTAATAGCTGTGCTCAAATGCCTATTAGGGATTAAGTTACCTAATGGTATGAGAGGGAGGTGTTATGAATGTTGTAGGAGTTATGAATAATAGGAAGTATTATGAGTAGTAGGAGTTTTGATTCTTTTGAATTTTCAAAGTGATTTATGGTTGGCTTAGCTTTTCTTCTTTGCCCTAAAAAAAGAAGGAAATATAACATAGTGATAACGGCCTAGGTCTAAATTCCAACTCTTCCATTCATACTGTGTGCTCAGGTCATCCTTTGTTTCTTTATTCATATAATAGACATCTCATCAAACCTACTTCTTAAGACTGTTGGGAAGAGAAAATGAAGTGTGCATATGTGAATCACTTAGCACAATGCCTACTCAAGACATCGTTGCTCAAAACATCGTTGAAACGCTCCACATCCTTACCTTTTTTTTCTCGCTTTTTCAAATGCCATTTCAACAGCTAGAAGGGTAGCCTGAAATTAAGATGCTGCACACAGAAAACATTTTAAACTCTCCTAATGAAAGGCATTTTTAAAAACCACAAACATATAAAATCACACTTTGCCACTGTGTCAAATTAGTAGCTAATTATCACTCACAAAACCATCCACATTATAATTATATTAGTGTAAATTATAACTTACATACAGTTGATAGAATACTGTGCTTTATGTTAACTCATTTGAACTTCACAAGAATCTTGTAGGGTTAAGTATTAGTAACATCCCAATTTTACAAATTAGGAAACATCCTTAGGGAGGTAAAGTCACATACACATATGGGATTCAGGTGTGACTATTTGAAAACACTGGGTTTTTTCCCTACACCAGGGAAGCTCTGGTCAACTTTGTGGGTCAAAACTACCCAGTTCTCTTTAAATACAATTTTCTCAATAGAAAATGTTAGAGAAAGAGCCTGAATATGTATGAAAGTCAACATATATGAAAGTAAACACACACACACACGTAAAATGTGATTTCTTTGTATACGTATTGGGCAAAAACGTTTGACAAATCCTCACCCTGCATCTAACCCAGTTATGCTTTTACTTGCTGTGGGAACTTTAAAAAATTAATCTAACTGATCTATTTACTTATAAAATGGGGAAATAAATAGCTTTCTTCTCTAGTTCCTAAGAGGCTTTAAAAAAAATCTAATGAGATAATATATGTGGAAAAAAGTTCTGGAAACTGTAACCTTTCTGTACTATCATAAATGTGGATTTAAGGGCAATAATAAAAAGTTGCAGATGATAGATAGGAGTGTGAATTCTTTGTGAACTTCACTTTTTTTTTATTATTATTTCTTGACATTATACAAATGTGTAGGTAAGCATTTAGCTTCTTGCTGAAAATGTTTTGCTCTCAAGGGGGAAATGTTGGTGGGACCAAAGGAGAATTTAGTCTTTTTTTTTTTTTAATGTATGTTTATTTTTGAGAGAAAGCGAGTGCAAGGAGGGGAGGGGTAGAAAGAGGGAGACAGAGGATCTAAAGTGGGCTCTGCACTGACAGCAGCAAGCTCCATGTGGGGCTCGAAGTCACGAACAGAGAGATCATCATGTGAGCCAAATTCTGACACTCAACCAAGTGAGCCACCCAGGTGCCCTGTGAACTTCAATTTTTTGTGATCTTCCTGCCTGTTATTTTCTTAAGGTTTATTTATTTATTGTAATTTTTTAACGTTTATTTATTATTAAGAGACAGAGTGTGAACAGGGGAGGGGCAGATAGAGAGGGAGACACAGAATCGGGAGCAGGCTCCAGGCTCTGAGCTGTCAGCACACAGCCGCACACGGGGCTCAAACTCACAAACCTCAAGATCATGACCTGAGCCGAAGTCAGACGCTTAACCCACTGAGCCACCCAGGTGCCCCTTATTTATTTATTTTTAAGTCTTTATTTATTTTGAGAAAGAGAGAGAGCACAGTGCTCCAGCCCGCACACAAACAGCAGAGGGGCAGAGAGAGGCAGACAGAGAATCCCAAGCAGACCACACTGTCAGCACAGAGCCCCTTGCGGGGCGCCATCTCATGAATTGTGACATCATGACCTGACCTGAAATCAGAAGCCCCACACTTAACTTACTGAGCCATCCAGGCACCCCTTCCGGCTTCTTAAATATATAAATATAAATATAAGTATAAACAATATAAATATAAGTATAAATATAAATATAGTGACCATCTGTCACCGACATGACTGAAGCCTCTTTTCAAAGTACTATAGTGTCTCACAAAAAGCCTAAATTCAATTACTGTCAAAAACTGAATTGAAAAACTACATGTAACAGACAATTATTAAGCTCTTACTGCACAGAAACCCAGAGTTGGGTCTTTTTTTTCAGTAACCAATCTCTAGGATTTTTAAAAATACTTATATAAATAGGCTACTAAACCAAAAATTACATAGATAATCTTTATGCAAGGTGATTTTCTATTTTGTTATTCATTCTGGAGGCAATGATTTATTAACCTGGATAAAGATGCAATTACCAAAGTGTAATATATATATATATATATATATATATATATATTTTTTTTTTTTTTCCAAGTTCTAACAGGTTGAGTGAAAAAGGTTATCCAAAAAAAATATACTGATCTTCCTTGTGGAAACAATCCCCTATGATACGATCTGATTTTTCCTGGACCTTGATTATTGCTGTCCTTGAAAAGACAACATTTTCTCTGCTCTCCGGGAATCGAGCTTAGTTCAAACTAAAATGTGAGGCAGCATAATTTTTCGGGGCGGGTTTGGAAGGTATGGAACAACTGATCCCTCTCTCCACGTTCCTTTCAAGACAGGAAACTACATTTGCATCCCTTCGCTAATGATGGGCATCAAGTTTCAAAGAAGCCTCAGACCCGGGCCAGGGACACTGTCAGCTATCTTTGTAACTTTGAGAGGAAAGCAGGCGGCAGCTAAGCGTAGATGGTCGGCTCTCGAGACCCGGAGGTAGTGGGTCAAATAGGACCAGAAGGGGAAGCCTTGCCCTCCTCCGGACTTTGTCCCTCCCAGATTTCTGAGCTGGCGAGCAGCAGCTCCGCACTGCAGCCAGAGCCAATTGTGAAAGGCTGAACGAAGCCCAGCCCAGCGGAAGGAAAGGTTTCAGAGTTGGTTGTTTCTCCCTGATAAAGGAGCCCTTCCTTGCTTTTGCTTTTATTCTCTCTGGTATTGGACGGAACAGCCCTCCAGAAGCAATTTAGAGTGATTGGTGAAAGGAAACACACCAAAAGCTCGCAGCAACAAAAAGGATGAAATTCTTTCTGCAGTGTCTTCAGCTTCTGCCCTTACTGATCATCTTCAGCTTAGAGTCGCTTCTGAAGCTTTTCATTCCTAAGAAGAGAAAATCAGTTACTGGAGAAATCGTCCTGATTACTGGAGCTGGACACGGAATTGGGAGACTAACTGCCTATGAATTTGCCAAACTTAAAAGCAAACTGGTTCTGTGGGATATAAATAAGGTAATAGTGCTCACTGTGTTTTACTTTTTGGCACCTTTGATCTGTAGACAGGGATGCATTCTGTAGGCAACATCCCCTTCAGGCATCTCTATAAAGTAGGTAGAAAAAACTACTATTGGTATTTTATAGATTCATTAATGTATTTATGATTACAGGATAAATGGACTTAGACAATATAGGATTCCCAGTTACTACCCATCACTAATTTGGCATTGTAAACATATACTTCCTTTTGCCCTGAAAATAATTTGTAATCTCCTCCAAGGCCTGATTTCGCTGACCCTTCTATCTTAATCAGATGGGGAAAATAATCTTTTTAAACTAGTCTATTAAAAGTAAGAGTTTTGCACCCGTTAAGAAAAAAAAATCCTGTCCATTACTGAGATAAGTGGGTTTAAAAAGATAGCCAACAGAAAGCAACATTATTGGATCATAGCAGTTGCCAAAAGTAATTTTTAAAATTATCTTTTTGTTAAAAACGATATAAAAGAAAAAAGTCTTTGAGGTGCCTGGCTGGCTCAGTCGGCAGAGCGTGTGCCTCTTGATCTCGGAGTCGTTTAGTTCAAACTCCACATCGGGCATAGAGTTTACTTTAAAAATAAAACAAAATAAAAAATTTAAAAGAAAGAAAAGAAAAAAACCTCTTCAATGTACACAGTGTTTTACAAGAATAGGTGTAGGCTTAAGGAAGAGAGGAGGACTTTGAATCTAATCTTTTATTTGGCCAATGGTAGATGGCAGAGAGATTTCCAGAAGGCACCTGAAGGCCTGAAATGCCATCCCTTACACGTTAGGCAACACCCAGTGCTGAAACAAGAATTTAGGGATTGCAAGTTTAGATGAGAGTTCATCCAATGAGTGTGTGATTGAGATAGCAATCAACAAGCATTTTTTGAATATCTGTTGCATAGATGGTTAAGAACACAGTGCCCAACAGGACATAGGGTCCCCTGCCTTCAATCTCATAGGGAAAATAGACTTTAAATAATTATGTGCAATGAAAGATACAAACGAGGCCCAGTCCAATCTGATGTGGTCACTGGTGGTGAATGTCTGGCAGGTTGGTATGGTCAGACTCAGCAGAGCTCTCCACTTCTTCACAAGCTACCTTCTAACTTCATAGAGCTTTAGGTTCCTTTTCTGTAAAAGGAATAAAATAACAGTACTTGCCTTAAATTATACCAAGTAGCAGATATACCAAATAGCATGCACAAAGCATTTAGCATTTAGCACATAGCATTTAGCAATAGCATGCACAAAGCATTTGGCACATGGTAAACACACATTAGTTCTTATTCACAAAGTGAAGTTTAAGCTACCATTGAAGAATTCAGGTATAAGTATTAGGTTACACATCTGTGTTAATGACTCCCAATGCCCTGTGCCCATTTGTACAATTTTTTTCTGCTTTGGAGTCAAGTGCTTTTATCCAACAAGTATTTATTGAGCACCTACTATCTGCCAGACACTGTTCTAATGCAGAACTGAGGACACAGCAGTGAGAAAAACACAAACCTTATGAACTAGGGACAATAAACAGGACATGCTGTATAATAAACTATGTAAAGGCTGAATGGTGATAAGTATAAAGAAAAAGTGTGAAAGGGGAGAGGGACTTTGTATGGTAGGTGGAGGACAGGGATCGTGTTGATCTTATACACAAAACCTCACTGAGATGGAGATAGTTGAGTCAAGATCAGAAGAGGCTGAGGGTGCAACGAGCCCCTCACCTATCTCTGCAGAAAGGGATCAGCAAATGCAAAGCCTGGCACAGAGTGAGGGAAAGGAGAGAAGTAAAAGAAAAGTCTAGATCTGTGCTTTCCAACACAATGGTTAGTAGTAGCTACTAGCCACTTGTGGCTGTTGAACATTTGAAATGTGACTCATCTGAATTGTGATATAGGTGTAAATACACACAGGATTTCAAAGACAGTATGAAAAAAAGTATGTTGAATATCTTACAGCTTTTCTGTGGATTACATATTGAAATAGAATATTTCATTATAATAATAAATATTCCAAAATAATATTTTGGATTATTTTCAGTTAAATAAAACATATTACTAAATTAAGTTTTATTTTCTCAGGTGTGGCTAGCAGAAAAATTGAAATTAAGTACATGGCTCACATTATATTTTTATGAGACAGTGCTGGTCTAGAAACTTAAGTAGCAGCAGCTCCAGATCATAAAGTTTCCTGTAAACTATTTTTTGTGCTTTGGCTTTTCCTGGGAGAGCCAATGGAGGATTTTGAGACAGATTCTAGGCTGCTGGGGGGCAGGGAGAGCGGTTAGGAGACCCGCAGTAATCCAAACAAGAGATGATGCTGGTTTTGTAGGCCAGAGAGGTAGTAAGGGAAGTGGCAGAAAATCAAGAATAATGTAGTATTTATTATGTTAAGTTTATTTCATTTAAATAAGCCTTCAACAATTTTGGGATTATATCCTTCATATATATATATATACATACATATATATATATATATATATATATAAAACTGTGTTAGTTTTAATGTCCTTATTTGCCACATAAAAGATTGGCAGTCCAGGATGCTTGGGTGGCTCAGTCGGGTAAGCATCTGGTTTGGGCTCAGGTCATGGTCTGGCAGTTTGTGAGTTCAGGCCCCTTGTCTGGCTCTTCACTGCCGGCTCGGAGCCTGGAGCCTGCTTCGGATTCTTGTCTCCCTCTCTCTGCCCCACCCCTGCTTGTTCTCTCTCAAGAATAAGTAAACATTAAAATTAAAAAAAAAAAAAAAAAAAGATTGGCAGTCCTGGTTCAGTATATACACCACAGTCCACTTCCCTTGAAATTTTGCATATTTTAAAATTATGAAAGTCTGAGAACCACTAAACCTGACTGGGGAGGAGAGTAGAGTGGAAATTTCAAGCAGTCCATCCAGGCAGCAGATCCTAGAGACTTCTGGGCTGGTGGCTCAGTGGAGAAGGAATGAAAAAAGAGAGTTTCAGATTGTTTTCAGAACAAGCAGGAAGCAGGGAGGGGCCAGATCAAATTCTTCCTCCAGGGTTCAAAGACAAATTGTCCCAGAGATAATTTCTCAGATTAAGTCAAGCAGCAAGGTTAGCCAGGTCTAAAGATATCCTACTCAGGGCAGAAGTCTTCCATCTTCCTACTCGTCCTGAGGTCCATAAAAAAGGAGCATGAATTTCAGGAGGGATTAGTGGTGGCTTCAGCTTTCTTATTCTACTGAGATTCATGCCATGAATTCCTTATTGCTTAATGTAGATATTCTCACATTTCTTGACCATTCTCACCCCCATGCCTCATTAGATAAGTCTGTGAAGATAAATTTATAGAAAGTGCTGAGCACCTAGTTAGTATATACTCAAAGACTTTATCAAATGGAGAAGTGAATTAATGAATGGGAAAAAGCAATGGAAATAATCAGAAAAACTTATAGAAGTTTAGTAGTCTAGGTAATGAACAGAGTTTTAGTTGTAGGGATAGAGGACAAAGGATTAGTAAGGACTTAAAGGAGAGCCCAGGATTAAAAATTGAGAACTGCATCCAACATACTAGGAAAAAAGGTTAACACGGGAAATCTTGAAGAATGATTAGCAGTTCCACTGGGCTGAGAAAAATGTTAAGGATCTGCTTATTTTTTACTTCTCACCAAATGAATATGGAGGCTGTCTAAAATTTTTCCTGGCAGAATTTTAAACTTAAATTTCTTGCATTAAAAAAAAAACTTAAGAGACTCTTAAAAACTGAAAATAAACTGAGGGTTGATGGGGGGTGGGAGGGAGGGGAGGGTGGGTGAAGGGCACTGAGGAGGGCACCTGTTGGGATGAGCACTGGGTGTTGTTTGGAAACCAATTTGACAATAAATTCCAAATAAATAAATAAATAAATAAATAAAATCTTTTCTGGCATAGTTCAGAAGGTGTGGAGTGCCAACCTTGGCCCTAAGTGAGGAAGACCAGGGAAGTAGGAAAAGTGTGACTGCCAGTGTAAAGGAAGGGCATATTTGCCAGCACCCACTCTGTGCATTGACAGAGCCGACCAGTACTAAGCAAATCTCTGCAAATGGAATACATGGCAAATGGAGTTTAATTGCAAAATCTGTTCCAAATAAGAACCAAACTTTGTACAGACCCAAAGAATCAGTGCAATATACTTACTGAAACTTTTTTTTTATAGTGGGAAAGTATGTATAACAAAAATTTCCATTTAACCATTTTTAAGTGTTGAGTTTAGTTGTGTTAAGTACATTCACGTCGTTATGAAATGACCTCTCCTGGCCATCTCCAGAACTTTTTCATCATTGCAAACTGAAACTTTGCACCCCTTAAACAATTACTCCCCAGCCTCCTCTCCCCCAGCCTTCGGCAACCACCGTTCAACTTCCTGTCTCTGTGTATTTGACTATGCTGGGTATTTCAAATAACTAGAATTTTGCAATATTTGTCCTTTTGTTTCTGGCTTGTTTCACTAAGCTTAATATCATCAAGGTTCATCTATGCTGTAGAATGTGTCAAATTTTTATACTTTTTTTTTTTTTACTTTTTTTTTTAACGTTTATTTATTTTGAGACAGAGAGAGACAGAGCATGAACGGGGAGGGGCAGAGAGAGAGGGAGACACAGAATCTGAAACAGGCGCCAGGCTCTGAGCTGTCAGCACAGAGCCCGCCGCGGGGCTCGAACTCACGGACCATGAGATCATGACCTGAGCCGAAGTCGGACGCTTAACCGACCAAGCCACCCAGGCTCCCCTCAAATTTTTATACTTTTGAAGGCTGAATAACATTCCATTTTGTGTGTATACTACATAAATGAAATATACTTTTTTTAATTTTATTTTTTTATTTCAAGTTTTAATTTACATTCCAGTTACTTAACTTATATGGTAAAATTGGTTTCAGGTGTAGAATTTAGTGATTCATCGCTCACATATAACACCCAGTGCTGGACACAAGTGCCCTCCTTTACCATCACCCAGTTAGCCCATCCCCCACCCACCTTCCCTCAGGCAACTCTCCATTTGTTCTCTGTAGTTAAGAGTAAAAAAGAGTCTCTTCTGATTTGCTTACTCTTTTTTTTTTCTTTCCCTTCCCCTACATTCATCTGTTTTGTTTCTTGAATTCCACATATGAGTGAAATCATATGATATTTGTCTTTCTCTGACCTATTTCACTTAGTATAATACACTCAAAGCTCCATCCACTTCGTTGTAAATGGCAAGATTTCATTCTTTTTCATGGCTGAGTAATGAAATCTACTTTTAAAGGAAAGAGCCAAAAGCTGCCTTTAGGTACAGGAGGGCAATATAAGGTTTCAGTGTCCCTTGGGGAGTAAGGGCTCCTCTCCAGAGTATACAACAGTTTGTGTGAGAGATTTCAGTAAAAGGGAAAATACCCTATTTCCTTTTATTGCCACAGTTAATTAAATTCAGTGAGCAAACTGCACATTCTTTCCATAGCTCTCCAGATTTGGGTTTTCTGCAAGAGTAATTGCAGGTTACTAGCAAATTCGCAACACTAGTATTCTGTTCTACCATTCTTTCTGTGGGTAAATGTAGTAAGTCCATCCACTTGTGGGTTAGCTGACAATAATTTCTTGGCTTGCAGTGTTCACAGACTAAAACTCAATCCAAGGTATTATTTGAGACATTCTTTAAAATAAAAAGAAGCTACAAAATTGGTAAAGGCAAACCAACAAGCAAAAATGGAAACAAAAAAAAGGAAAAACAAAACAGAACTCTGTGGTCTGATCCTGAATTTAAGTGACAAAATCAGTGCTCCAAATTGGGCTCATCATTCCGTTTCTCAAATCTGCTGGTGACCTCCATCTGACTTGTTGCAACACCGTGTTGCGAGTTACATAAACTAAAAAGCAAGGACTTCAGCTTTGGTTCTTCCCACCTTCCTCATCCAGTCACCAAGTCCTGCTGATTTTACCTCCTAAAGATATATTTTAAGGCTCATTCTCTTCTCTGCATTCTTTCTAGTAGTGCCACAATTAAACTTGTATCATCTCTTGGCTGAATCATTGGAACTGCCTACTAATTTTTCTCTCTTCCTGCAGTGTTGACCCCTAAAATCTGTCTTCCATACTTTAGTAAGAGTAATCAATATAATACTGATTACATGACATGTAATACTAACTATATGATAACAAATCTGAGTCCATAATTTAATCAGTGGCTCCCCACTGAGTTTTTGGATAAAACTTAGTATGTCATACAATGCCCTTTAATCTGGCCTCCTGCTGGCCTTGAACTTTATGACTCAGCAACACCAGTTTGCTGATATTTTTTCCCACTGGACCTTCTCCTATCCATCCCTTTGTTTACACTCTGCCCGGCATGCCTTTTTCCTTCTCTTTACCTGGCTGTTCTACTCACCCTTAAGATCCAACTCTGGTACCTCTTCTAGAATTGTATTGCATGCCCCTCCTTTGTTGTGTTCCCATAACTCTCTGTATATTGTTCTGTTATTATGCTTACCACAATGCATTAATGTGAACCCTATGACACTGCCATTATTCAGTCCTTTATTCTGACACTAACAATTTCATATGTCCCACCTAAGTCTTATTTTAGGTTTCTTTCTACTACACTGTGAGCTGGCTAAGGTCTATTCTCTGTCTCCTTCATATTTGTGTCCACCAGGTTCTTCCAAGCACCGTGATTAAAAATTAAAATGTTAAAGGAATGAGTGAATGAATGGATGAATGAACTGTAATTAACCCTTTATCTGTTTATTTTGTAGCCGGAAATGTACGTGAATAGTTTTTTAGTGACATAAAAAAAAAAAAAGCTTAATGTTATTTTTTAAAATCTTGAAATGGAATACATACATGCATATATTCACAAAGTATGTAAAATTCATGACTACAAAACTAGTATTTTAAGATTTTTTTTTTGTTTATTTTTGAGAGAGAGACCTAGTGCAAGCAGCGGGAGGGACAGAGAGAGAGAGAGAGAGAGAGAGAGAGACACAGAATCCTAAGCAGGCTACAGGCTCTGAGCTGTCAGCACAGAGCCAGATGCATGGCTTGAACTCATAAACCACAAGATCATGACCTAAGATGAAGTTGGACACTTAACCAGCTGAGCCACTCAGGTGTCCAAGATTTTTATGTTCCTTAAAAAAGGTTGCTTTAAGTTCAGTTCAGAATAAAAGGAGCTAGTCAAAGTAGTGAGAGCAAAGTGTACCTGCATCCCTGCCAAAAATGCATCCAGTTAAATTATTGCCAAATGCTAGTTCAAACAACCTGACTATCCTTCATTATTTTCAGTTGTTGATATATGTTCATGTTATTTATTTTGTTCTCTCTTTTTTTGTTGTTGCCTTTCCTAGCATGGGATTGAGGACACAGCTGCGGAATGCAGGAGACTGGGTGCGAAGGCTCATGCCTTTGTGGTAGACTGCAGTAATCGAGAAGATATTTACAGCTCTGCAAAGAAGGTGAAATTTTACATTTGGTTAGGATCGTATCATATCAGAGCTAGGAGGGATTCTGGAGGTGACCTCGTCATGATGCAGACAAAGTAGCAGAAGTTTTGTGACTTGCCCAAGGTTGGGCAGCCAGCTCATGGCAGACCCAGAACTAGAATCTAGAACTGAGGTTCCCAGACTTTGGTGTGTTCTGGAATCTTCCAGAGAACTTTTTAAAAAATAGACATGCCAAAGGTTTCTTTCAGCAAATCAAGGGCTGGGCCCAGGAATCTGCATGTATAATACCTTACACACCCACACCTCACCCATCTAATTCTGCTACAGGTAAATTCTTGGATGACACTGCGAAACACTGACAGGGTCTTCTGACACCCAAAGAACTGGGTTAGGGAGTTAGGATAAATTTAATTGCTTATCAGGCTTTGATCATAGATAGATTTCTATAAAGCATTATTTGCTTTTTCTGTATATAACTGAGATGTGCTATGTATATATATCATGGAGTTTCACTCTGAACACATTCGTACATATATTTGTTAACTAAATACTACGATAGTAAGAAGAATCAGTAGAATTACCTGGGCAAATTCCTTAAAATACACATTCCTGGACCTCACCCCCAGAAAATCTGATTTCAGCACAGTATAAAGATTCTGATTCAAGCAGCCTTGAGAACCTCTTTGTTTAGGGAATTTGAGTTTGAGGACATTTTGAACTTCTATTCTTGAATTGTAATCTTTTATTTCAAACTGATGCCTCTATTACTGGTGAGGCCTGAGCTTAGACAAAACAATAAGTAGAAATGACCCAGGCTAGTGGTGGGAAATAGCTTTCCTGGAAGGGAGTACAGTAAGAGCAGGGCCTGGAGGTAAGAAACGTCTGTACTTAATAACTGTTTTACCTAAAATTAACAATGGTTTTCCTTCATAGAGACCTACATGCTTCCGGTTAATACTAGGTGTATCACTGCAAATTTCTTAACCCCTCTGTGCCTACGTTTTCTCAATTATAAAATGGGGATCACAGCAGCACCTACCTCAGGGTTGTTAGGAGAATTAAGTGAATTAATGACGTAAAGTTTTTATATCAGTGCCTGGCACACAGTAATCACTTCTAGACTCATCTTGGAATAAGCTGTTCTGGAAAAGATAATTTCATTATTTGAACCTATTCCATGTGTTTTAACCATGCTGTTTTTTTTACTGAAATTGCTCAAGGATAAACTATATGTTTAAACAGAATATACACAATGACATGTGATTATCAGATATTCTGAAGTTGTTTTGATGTGGTTATTTTAGTATCAGAACATTTTTATGTCACCTGACCATTTAAACTCATGACTTTCTTTCTTTTTTATTTTTAAAAAATTTTAAGTTTATTTATCTTAGAGAGAAAGAGCATGCGCATAAGCGGGGGAGGGGCAGAGAGAGAGGGAGACAGAATCTGAAGCAGGCTCTGAGCTGTCAGCGTAGAGCCCAACACAGGGCTCAAACCCACGAAGTGTGAGATCATGCCCTGAGCTGAAGTCAGATGCTTAACCTACAGCCACCCAGACTCCCCATGGCTTGCTTCCATTATTGAGAAATGTGCAAACCAGACATTCACACTGTGGGGAGACAATAGATGCAGATGGGGAACTCAAGTATGAAGGAAGGGACAAGTGTGTCTGGGTAAATGCTTTGACAGTGTAAAAGAATCAAAGTCCTGTTACTTTGAAGGCATTATAGCAGCTCCATCATTTCAACCACATACATGTCCTGTTTTTTTCAATATCTTAGGGGCATTATTCTGAACAACAGTTTTCATTTTGTGCTAGAGATGTGGGTATACATACCAATAGTGTTGATCAAAGGCCAAATACCTTAGCTTGACTCTTTTTTTTTTTTAATTTTTTTTTTTAATGTCTATTTATTTTTGAAACAGAGAGAGACACAGCATGAACGGGGGAGGGGCAGAGAGAGAGGGAAACACAGAATCGGAAGCAGGATCCAGGCTCTGAGCCATCAGCCCAGAGCTTGGCGCGGGGCTCGAACCCGCGGACCGCGAGATCATGACCTGAGCTGAAGTTGGACGCCCAACCGACTGAGCCACCCAGGCGCCCCTAGCTTGACTCTTTAATAATTTAAATACAACCTGATGAAATTCATTTCTGTCTGACAAGCCTTCAGCAGTTGTTACATCATGTCCTGCTGGGTTGCTGATGGGTATTCCACCTCCTGGCTTCCTTTCTGTTTGAGGTTTGAGGTTTGAGGCTTGTCTTGGGCTCTGAGGTCAGAAGATCTGGGAGAGTCTCAGCTCCATGTGACCTTTAGTAGCCATGTGATCTAGGGCAAGAAACAGGCATTCAGTGTTTCATGTTCCTCCTCTCTAAAGTAAGCGTACCAGGAGTTGCAGGCTCATAGAATTATTGTGAGAATTAAATGAGATAAATAATGAAATCGTGCAAAATGCATAGCACAATTAAAGCCTTTAATAGGCTATTTGTCACGTCCTCCTCAGTCCCCCAGCACACTGCAACACTATCTAATAATGGTAACTCCTAACAGAAGTTAGCTTTTATTTAGAACACAATGTATAACAGAATGCATTGTAACTCTAGGGTCCAACCACCAAGAAGCTTAGTTACTCAAAGAACCGTAAGAATATCAGATAAGATATTCTTTTGTTGCCAGCCCATAGGCCAACTGCCACCAGGGGAAGATAGTTGGTGAACAATAGAATGGAGTAACAGACCACAAAAATAAAGCAATAGAAGGTGTGACTAGCTTAATGGTATAATCAGTTTTACATAGTTTCTTATATAGTCCCTGCATTTGCCAATTAATTTTTTTTTGCTTACCCTTTGAAGTAGTATTTAAAAAATAAATGCTAGGTTTTTGTCACCGGTTTTGTTTTTATTTGCCAGATGCCTCTCGGGTATAATAAATAGAGCAAAGTCAAGAGACTAAATTGCAAAAGAAAATTTCTACCTGCCAGACTTCCAGGTCTAGCTGTTTTGAAATTAAGTAGCTAAGATTAAAAAGTTCTTTTTTCCATTTTGGCACATAGATTACAAAACTACTCTTTTTTTCACATCTGATGTAAAAAACACATAGTTCTTTAATGATCCTTGTATGCAAACCTTCCTTTGTAACTCTTAATGATGCAGATATTTGTCTTATTTTTAAAGGTGAAAGCAGAAATTGGAGATGTTAGTATTTTAGTAAATAATGCTGGTGTAGTCTACACATCGGATTTGTTTGCTACACAAGACCCTCAGATTGAAAAGACTTTTGAAGTTAATATACTTGCACATTTCTGGGTAGGTATGACTTCTTTTACAAGAACATTCCCTTTTGTAAAACCCAAAGACTATGTTTAAAGTGGAGCTTTCAGTAGACATAAAGATGTGTCAAATCAATACGGAAGTTTTCTCCAGGCACTAAGGATAACATCATACAAAGAGGTCATTTTTGAGGGTGCCTGGCTGGTGCCATCCAGAAGAGCATGCAACTCTTGATCTCAGGGTCATGAGTTCGAGCTCCATGTTGGATGTAGAGATTACTAAAAAAAATAAAGAAACTTTAAAAAAAAACAAGTCAATTTTCTTTTATTTTTTAAAAAATTTTTAGTGTTTATTCATTTTTGAGAGAGAAGGGGGGAGGGACAGAGAGAGAGGGAGACACAGAATCTGAAGCAGGCTCCAAGCCCCAGGCTCCCAGCTATTAGCACAGAGCCTGACATGGGGCTCGAACCCATGAACGGCGAGATCATGACCTGAGCCAAAGTCGGGCGCTCAACCAACTGAGCCACCCAGGTGCCCCCCAAAGAAGTCAATTTTCTTTCTTCCTTTTTTTTTTTTTAATGTTTATTTGTTTTTGAGAGAGAGAGAGACTGAGCATGAGTGGGGGAGGGGCAGAGAGAGAGAGGGAGACACAGTCTCCAAAGCAGGCTAAAGTCGGAAGCTCAACCGACTGAGTCACACAGGTGCACCCAGTCAATTTTCATGCTGTGGTCAAATCTCATCAACCATTTTCCCTCCCCGCCCCTTAAAAATATTAATAATAATAATTAATTAATAATAAACTTCAGCTGTTATATATGTTTTAATTTTGAACTGGATTCTTAAAAAAAATTAAAAACAAAAATAAAATAGATTCTCACATCTCTATGTGATCTTATTTATGAAAGAAGGAATTAGAGATAATCCAAGTCCTCTTCTGTGGTTCTGTTAAAAGTGAGCCCAGTTTGCTTTTCAGATTCTCAGGAGACTCAGGCCTTGAGTATTTTCTGGCCCCAAAGCTGCAAACTTTATTATAAATCTCACCATTCAAGGTCTATAGATTATATATATAGAGAAAAAAAAAAAGAATTTCTGAAGAGGCTGAAAATTGCCCAAATAGCCCATTCCTGAAAGGGCCTCTTAAAGTTTTCTTGGATGTCAGTTTGGGAAGCATAATCTCAAAAAAATGTTGGAGTTGGTAAAAATGCAGTATTATGTCAGTATTTCCAAATTATTGACCTATGTCTTTGTATTTTTATAACTTACAAGTGTGCCTGTCTTTCTGCCTCTGTTAGAATATAGGGCATTGCCTTAATTGTTTTTGAATCCTCATCACATAATAGGTGCTCAGTAAATATTTATTGCATTCGGTGACTACTAGAAGATTGCTGTTCACTTCAGTATTTTGGTAAATGACATAACCAAACTATTTGCTAACAATTTCGCATTGCATATAAATTCTTTTGATAACTATAGATTATTATATCTATTCAATATATGAAATGATAGAAAGTATCAGTGACAAAAGGTAAAGAGAGGACCAGGGCATATTAGAAGTTCACAATTTAAGTGAAATGGATTCTTAAGTTTTCAGTATCCATTGCCTTGCTTAGTTTTTCTAATCCAGGCATCCTATCCATTTGCCTCATGTGGCCACATTTGGCAGTTAATCTAAATTTTTTTTCTTTTATACTAGGAAAATGTTAATAAAGTATAGTTTTGTCTGGAAATCTTCCCAATAGGTCTACAAAATCAGAAATAACAATATACCATTGTCTCTTAATCAACACTATTTCTAGACTACAAAAGCATTTCTTCCAGTGATGATGAAGAATAATCATGGCCATATTGTCACTGTGGCTTCAGCAGCTGGGCATACTGGGGTCCCCTTCTTACTGGCATATTGGTAAGTCAGGATGTGGTTCCTTAATTTGTTCCTATGCTTGTATGTGATTTCTTACCCTAATGAAAACTACCGTTAATGATGATAAACTTGAAGTTGCCGAAATAGTCAGTTGCACAGTCTCTTGTACAATAGCTTTATCAATCATTAATCCCCTCCAGGCTGACCATTCTAGAGGTGGCTGCAGGGAAATTGTCCAATTAGAAGGCAGCTCTTAAAGCAGTTCTCATCCCTTGTAGGAGCAAGAAATTATACAACAAGAGTAATCTTTTTGTACCATGAATAAAAGTTAATAATTTTTAATAAAGTAACTTTGTGGAAACAAAGTAAAGAGAAAGTATAATCCAGGATTCTAAATGTTGTAAACATCTAAATAGTGGAATTGTAAAAAAGAAAAACTATAATAGTTATCCATTTAAAAATCCCTGCCATTGTAATAACTGAAGAACTTAACTATCACAAGCAGGGAACAGTAATGGTGTGCTCCACTGTATACTGTAAAGACAATTCTTTGCAATATAGTGAGGCCACCATAGCCAACAGGAACCTACGGGTTGCACACACCCCAACAGTGCTTGGCCAATTTCTAGAAACAACAGATATAGTTGTATGTGTATAAATATATAAACACAGGCATGGGTGGGTATCTTGTTTTTATATAATATATACACGTGTATACATATGTATGTATGCATGTATATAAAAGATATATATCTTGCATTTAAAAGTTTGCAAGGTGGGAATGCAAGCTGGTGCAGCCATTTGAAAACAGTAAGGAGGTTCCTCAAAAAATTAAAAATAGAACTACCCTACAACCCAGCAATTGCACTACTAGGTATTTATCCAAGGGACATATGCACCCCAATGTTTATAGCAGCACTATCAACAGTAGCCAAAGTATGGAAAGAGCCCAAATGTTCATCGATGGATGAATGGGTAAAGAAGAAGTGGTATATATATACAATGGAGTATTACTCAGCAATCAAAAAGAATGAAATCTTGCCATTTGCAACTACATGGATGGAACTGGAAGGTATGATGCTAAGCGAAATTAGTCATAGAAAGACAAATATCATATGACTTCACTCATATGAGGACTTTAAGAGATAAAACAGATGAACATAAGATAAAGGAACACAAAAATAATATAAAAACAGTGAGGGGGACAAAACATAAAAGACTCTTAAATATGGTGAACAAACAGAGGATTACTGGAGGGGTTGTGGGAGGGGGATGGGCTAAATGGGTAAGGGGCATTAAGGAATCTACTCCTGAAATCATTGTTGTGCTATATGCTAACTAATTTGGATGTGAATTTAAAAAAATAAAATTAAAAAAAAAGAAAAATATAAGATGGTCCACAGTAATTAACTCATATATATTAGTATTTCCCAATATGTTAAGGCAAAGGCAGGTATATCTACTGAAAATGCCCAAGGAACAGCTTGAACTTTTTAGGTAGGTTAACCAATGAAGAAACTTATATTCTATAATTAAAATAGAATCAACTTTTATCCAGAGAATGCAGTAATTTAGCCTTAATGACTGACATTTGACAGGGGAGACCAAGGTCATTCTAAGACGTCTGATTCTTAAGTTGCACTCTTTACAATCTTTCCACAAAACTCATCTCCCGTAGGAAACCAAATCAAATCATTATTTGATATGCCTTAAGGTTACTAAAGATGAGGAGAATAAATTGTTTTAGTGTCTAGACATTTTCCTTTAACAAAAGTTGTTAATATCCTGGTCAGAAACCATGCCTAATTATGTGTTCTCTACTGCACTTGGACCTCAATACCTATTAAGTAACAACAGCAACAAGAGGGGTGTGTGGTTCCCAGCCTCATCCCTAGACCGTTGCAAAACTCCTCTGTCACATGGTATGCATAAGCTAAGGCTTTCCCATCCAGTCCAAAAGGAAATAGTCCAGAAACAATTCAGTTATCTTTTACCTGAGGGTCCCATATACTGTGGGTATAGTAAGTAATTCATGAATGTTTATTTTCCTTGAAAAGTCAAGATGAGCTTACTGTGCTTCTGTTTATCTGTTTTGTTCTGTTTTTACTCTTTGATCTCTCATGAACAGTTCATTGTAGCTTTATCCAGAAGCCATTGAAATGAGAGTTATCTAATTATCTTTGAACTTTACTGCAGTGGCAGAAATCATTCTAAGCATTGTAATTTGTGTATTACATATCTTAGTGACGTTAAAGATGGAATTTATTTTCTAATGTGACCTTGTGGCATGTACTATAACCCCAAAAAGCCTGTAACTATATTTTCTAATATGGCACAAAAAAGTATATAGACACTTATTAAATCTGGAATTATGTGAAAAAAATAAATAAAAGTTTGCAAGGATATATCTCAAGCCATTTTACTCGAACCACACCTAGAGAGTGGTTATTCTTTGGTAATGACAAGTAATTTTATTTTGTTCATCTATATTTTCTGTCTTCCTTTCCTTCCCTTCCCTCCCTTTTCCTTTCCTCTCCTTTCCTTTCTTTTCTTAACATATATTTGTTTTCTAATAGTTTCTAAAATGGGGTGCCTGGGTGGCTCGGTTGGTTGAATGTTTGACTTTTGTTTTTGGCTTAGGTCAAGATCTTACATTTCATGAGTTTAAACCCTACATTGGACCCTGCACTGGTAATGGGAAGCCTGCTTGGGATTCTCTCTCTCTCTCTCTCTCTCTCTCTCTCTCTCTCTCTCTCTCTGCCCCTTCCCCACTTACTCTCTCCATCTCCCTTGAAATGAATAAATAAACTTAAAAACATTTTTTTTTATGAACATAGACTTGGATTGAGTTTTTGGGTTTTGGGGGGGTTTTGTTTTTTTTTAAGATGAAATAGCTGTTGAAGCAGTTACAGAACAGATGTGTGATGCAGATCATGTATTGTCTCTTTCAAACCCAGTTTAGGTTAGGTGATTGTCCCCTGGCCATCAAAGGCTCACATCATTTGGCATTGTTTCCCTTGATGAAAGCTAGCTGCAGGTATTGCTACTCAGCTACTACACGAACTTCTACTCTCTGCCAGATTCTTAGTCCCCGGGCATTGAGGTAACCCAAGAGAATCAGAGGATCCAACAGGGCTGTGAATGCCCTGTCATGCTTCCTCCTCTTTGCCATGGTAAATACTGTAACTCTCTTTTTTTTTTTTTTTAACGTTTATTCATTTTTGGGACAGAGAGACAGAGCATGAACGGGGGAGGGGCAGAGAGAGAGGGAGACACAGAACCGGAAGCAGGCTCCAGACCGGAAGCAGGCTCCAGGCTCTGAGCCATCAGCCCAGAGCCTGACGCGGGGCTCGAACTCACAGACCGCGAGATCGTGACCTGAGCCGAAGTCCTACGTTCAACCGACTGAGCCACCCAGGCGCCCCTGTAACTCTCTTGATTCTAATTTGATTCTACTCCACTGAATGTTTAGCTATGAAAACCGAGAGAACATGTTCTGTATGAGAAACTATTGATAGTGCTTTCAGCAGAAGCAAAAGTTCTCATCAAGTGTTGTCAAAGCAGGAATGGCATACACAGTTTGTGTGCAGATTGCACACTACACAATTCTAGGGGGCACTGTGCATATTCGGGTCCCCTTAAACTTAAAAAATCTTCCAGGAGATGGCAGTAAAGTAGCTTTAGAAGAGGAGTAGGTTTTTCTGACTCACACAAAGGCACCCTTTGGGCTAGAAATAGAAATGTGCTGTGACTGTCTGGATGTATATATGACTGAACCCAAACGGCCTGTATATAAACTTGTAAGATTCTGGCAGGTGGGTGTGAGGACCTCACCCTGCGGCTGCCCAAGACAAACCTCCAGGTTCCCTTACTTGTTAAATCTGCCACTTGCCAATCTGGAGTGGCCTGCCTCTTTCTTTGCTCTCTCCCCGCCCTGTGTGTGCAGGGGAGGTGTGGGGGCAGTTTCAGATCGTACTCAAGGAGCTCCAGAGGAGATTGCAAACCAACAACCTCCACAGTGCTTCAGCTTCCTTTTTGGTAAATGGGGATCATAGTAATACCTATTTTAAAGAGTTGTTGTGAGGAGCAAATGCAGTTAATACATCGGAAAAACTGAGGACAGTGCCTGACGTGTAGTAATCAATTTTACGTGCGATTATTTTTGTGTGGTTTTTCAAGTTAAGATTTACATTTTTCTTTCTGTTTTTTTAAATTTTTTTTTTAATGTTTATTTCTGAGACAGAGAGAGACAGAGCATGAGTGGGGGAGGGGCAGAGAGAGAGGGGGACACAGAATCCGAAGCAGGCTCCAGGCTCTGAGCTGGCAGCACAGAGCCGGACGCGGGGCTCGAACTCACCGGCCAGCAGCTCATGACCTGAGCCGAAGTCGGACGCTTAACTGACTGAGCCACCCAGGCACCCCAAGATTTACATTTTTCATGAGTAAATCTAGCCATCTATCTTTTAAGCCTTCAGTATATGTCTAAGGTTTAAAAGAAAAAAAAAAGTTGAAAGAGAACTTTGCATAGCTTTGTATTTTCCAAAGCACAGGTTAATTGGCAAGAATTTACAGCTACTTTGTGTAATTGCTAATAAATACAGACTTATAGAAAAATAATCTAGTAATTGATGGCACTGAGTTGCACATTTTAAAATGGTTAAAATGGCAAATTTTATGTTATGTATATTGTCACACAATTAAAAAAATTTTTTTAATGTTTATTCATTTTTTGAGAGAAAGAAATAGGGGGGGGGGGGGTGGGGCGGGTGCTGAGAGAGAGGGAGACACAGAATCCGAAGCAGGCTCCAGGCTCTAAGCGGTCAGCACGGAGCCTGATGTGGGGCTTGAATCCACGAACCATGGGATGATAACCTAAACCGGAGTCAGTCACTTAACCGACTAAACCACCCAAGCACCGCTATTTTCACATAATTTTTAAAAATCAGTAATATTCCAAAAACCACTGAATTATACACTTCAAGTGGGAGAGTTATATGATACATGAATTTATTTCTCAATAAATTTGATTTAAAAAGAAAAAAAACCTAACTGGAAAAGTAATGTCTGCTTAAAATATTATTAATTTGCCTCTCTTGGCAAATGAAGGAGATGTGACAGTAAGAATTGCTTTGCATTTTGATTTATTTATTTGACAAATGTTTTTTGAGCAGCTATTATAAGCCAAGCACTATGGTAGGCCCTGGGGATTCCTTGGAAACCAAAATAGTCACAGAGCTTATAGTACAAGTTTGAGGGACAGATGTTAAAAAAAAAAAAAAAATTCACCCAAACAAGTATTTAATCACAAATCCAAAACAGGCTGTCATGTAAAACTGAAGATTATTACATAATGGAAATAATTTAGACTAGGGGTCAGGAAAGGCCTCTTTGAGGAAGTGAAGCAGAGTCTGAAAGGGAAAATGGGACTTGTCCAGGAGAATTTACCCAGGAATTCCCTGGATGTATTAAATAATTAACAGGCTATGGCGACATTAAATCTTATGGAAACAGCAACAACAAAAACCAACGCTTTACCAGTTTTCCTAGCAAGACCCACTCAGTTCTCGCTCCAATAAGTGTTCTGTGTCAATGCTTCTTAGACTTTAATGCCTATAAATTTACCTGAGGATCCATAATGCACGTTCTGATTTGGTAGGTTTGGGCTGGCCCCTGAGACTCAGCTGATGGCCATGAGGCTCGGCAGAGGACCACACTTAACTAGAGAAAACAGACATCTGAATTCAATAGATACCACAGCTTTCTCTAATTATCTTCTGGCCTGTTTATTTCCAGTTCAAGCAAATTTGCTGCTGTCGGATTTCATAGAGCTTTGACTGAAGAACTGGCTGCCTTAGAAAGAACCGGAATCAAAACAACATGTCTCTGCCCTAATTTCATAAATACTGGCTTCATCAAAAACGCAAGTACCAGGTAAGTTGAGACAGAAATGACGACAAAAGGATTGGTGATTGCTATGAATATCAGCCATTCCGTGGGTTTTCTTAAATATTTTAATCCTTAAAACACCTGACATTCAATTCCCTTAGCTCATCTCAATTTCAGCTCCTGCAGATTGTGGGAAAGCAGGTGAGGCAAAGAGAAGGGGAGAATATATGTAAACATAAATATGAGGAACTCAGGTGAACTTGGTAATCCTCCTTTTTTTTCTTTTCCTGAGCAGTGGTTTTCTGACTTAAGTATACATACCTTTCACCAGGAGTGCTTGGGAACCATGTAGAGGTCCGACTCCCAGAGATGTTGATTGCTTGCGTTTGGCTAGGAGAGGGTAGTGGTGGGGAAGGGGCCTTGGGACTCTGTTTAACAAGCATCATCGGTAATCTAGAGATTATCCTCCATAGTGAGCACTAGTCTTTACTTAGTTAAAAAATAAAACTATATGGCTCAGCATCCGACTTCAGCTTAGGTCATGATCTTATGGTTTGTGAGTTGAAACCCCATATTGGGCTCTTTGCTGTCAGCTCAGAGACCTCTTTGTTCGGATCCTCTACCTCTCTGTCTGCTCCTCCCCTGTGTGCACTCTCTCTCTCTCAAAAATAAACATTTTTTAAAAACTTATAAAACTATAAAGGATAAGCTCTGAGGTTAGTTTTTTTTTTTTAAGTTTATTTATCTTGAGAGAGACAGACAGCACAAGTGAGGATGGGCAGAGAGTGAGAGAGAGAATCTCAAGCAGTCTCCGAGCTGCCATTGTAGAACCTGATGTGGGGCTCAAACCCATGAGGCTGTGAGATCATGACTTGAGCTGAAACCGAGAGTTGGATGTTAACCATTTGAGCCACCCAGGTGCCCCAGAGGTTAATTTTTAATGTTTCTTTTCTTTGGGAGTAGTTTTAATGTCTTTGTAACATGATGCATAACTTTAAAAAATTCCAACATACAGAAAAATACGAATAAGTAAGAAAGTTTCTTTTTAAATTGCCTTGAAACCTTCTATCTACTGCAAACTACTCAACATTTTGATGAACATCCTTCCAGACATCTCTCCATGTATAGCTTAAATGTCTAAATTATATGTAACTGGCATATATTACACGTGGGGTTCTGAAAACTGTAGGTAAACTACTTATTTCCCTCAGCATTATGTCATGGACATCATTTCATGTCAGTAAAGACAGAACTTTATCATAAATTGTGTTGGTTACTTAGTCTGAACATTAGTATCTACTAGTGATTTTTACCCTGGCACAGCTGTCATGAACACCCTAGTGATGAAGTTTTGGGGTGATGGGGGGTTCGTAAGGTCCAGAGTTGCCAGCCAAGAAAGAATTCTTGAAGACGTTTTTGGTGCCAAACTAGTGATTTTATTAAAGCATGGGGACAGGACCCATGAGCAGGAATAGCCACATGGGGTTGTGACAGGTAACTCATTGTATACCCTCAGGTTGGGGCAGAGTCAAAGATAGAGTAAGTCTCTAAGGTATTTTGGAAGCAAGGTTTTTAGGACCTTGAGTGGCTAGCTGTTCCTAGGGAAACACCACTTATTACCATTTAATAAAACCCCAGTCATGAGACTCTTCAGATGTATATGGGGAGGGGGGCATAAACTTGGAGGATAACTGACAACATATATCTTGGGGCAATTGAGATAAAGGAAGTAGACTTACAGGATCCTCAAGGTTGTGACAGTGTTAAGCCAAGGTTCTCTTTTGCCCCTAGCAAACTGTCATCATCCAGGCAGCTGAGCCCCTATAGAGGGAGGTCACTCTGCTGGTTTGAAGGACTCGTCAATGGGCTGTAGGCAGTAAGGGAATTTAGTTTTTCGTTTGTCTTAGTTTCCCACATCACCATGGCAATTTGCTTTGTTCTTCGGTAGCCAGGAGTGTCTGAGGAATATCACACACATTCCACCTGGGGGGTGGGGGGAGTGGGTATGTGTGTGCCACCCTGTATTTTGCCCTCAGCTTGCCCCAAGCTCCCTCATCACTAATGCGCACATATTTTCACATTTTGGTGGTGTCTCCTTCAGGTAGATTTTAGAAGAGGGATTACTGGGTCAAAGGGTGTACACATTTTAAATATTCGTACGTGCTGCCAAACTGCCCCGGAAGTGTTTCACCAATCTGCACCTGTACCCACGGGGGAGGAAGAGCGCCACCGCTTTTCTACTTCCTCAGCAGCCTGCTTTCTGGTGATGTTCTGCCCTTTCCATACAGGAAGGATCATCTTTGTTTCCTGATGACCTAGTAGCTACATTAAAGTGTTTTCTTATGTTTTTTGGTAGTAGGGCTTCTTTCCTTCTTTTTATTTTTTTTTAGGTTTATTTATTTATTTTCAGAGAGACACAGCACACACACAAGGGGGGGGGTGCAGAGAGAGAGTGCGTGTGAGAGAGAGAGAGAGAGAGAGAGAGAGAATCTCAGGCAGGCTCCCCACTGTCAGTGCAGAGCCCATGAACTGTGAGATCATGACCTAAGCCATAACCAAGAGTTGGATGCTTAACCAACTGAGCCACCCAGGTGCCCCTTTTTAAATTTTATTTAAATGTTTATTTTTTGGTAGTTTGACTTCTTTTTTTTTTTAATTTTTTAAAATGTCCATTTATTTATTTTGAGAGAGAGACTGTGCAAGCAAGGGAGGGGCAGAAAGGGGAAGGTGGAAAGAATCCCACGCAGGTTCTGTGCTGTCAGCACAGAGCCTGACACGGGGCTCGATCCCACAAGCCATGAGATCATGACCTGAGCCGAAATCTAGAGTTGAATACCCAGCTGACTGAGCCACCCAGGCACCCCAGTAGTTTGACTTCTTTTGTGAATTGCCTGTTTCATGACCTCTACTCACCTTTTCTATTGAGCTATAGAGTTTTAAATTAATATCTTTAAGTTCATTGTACATTCAAGATACTATCTTATATGTCATACACATTGCATATATTTTTCCCCAGTTTGCTATTTGCCTTTCAACTCCTTTTTATTTAGTTTTACATTAAAACTTCTCAGTTTATTTTCCATCATGGCCTATAGGTTTGGCGAGATATTTATAAAGGTCTTTTTCAGCCCAAGCTTTTAAAAATACCCACCTATATTTATTTCTCCAGTACTTTTATGGTTCGATTTTCACATTTGGAGCTTTGCTCCACACAAATTTACTTTAAGAAATAAGGTCATGGTAGGGGCACCTGGGTGACTCAGTTGGTTGAGCCTCTGACTCTTGATTTCAGCTCAGGTCATGATCCCAGGGTCATGAGATCGATTGAGCCCTGTGTCCCTGCTTGGGATTTTCTCTCTCTCCCTCTCTCTCTCTCTCTCTCTCTCTCTCTCTCTCTGCCTGTCTCCCCTGCTTGCATGTTCTCGCCCTCCTTCTAAAATTAAAAAAAAAAAAAAAAGTCACCGTATAGCTTGTTTTTCCCAAATAGTTAATGAATTATTTTGCATTATTTATTAAATAATACTGGGGCGCCTGGGTGGCTCAGTCAGTTGAGCGTCCGACTTCAGCTCAGGTCACGATCTCACGGTCTGTGAGTTCGAGCCCGGCGTCGGGCTCTGGGCTGATGGCTCAGAGCCTGGAGCCTGCTTCCGATTCTGTGTCTCCCTCTCTCTCTGCCCCTCCCCCGTTCATGCTCTGTCTCTCTCTGTCTCAAAAATAAATAAATGTTAATAAATAAATAAATAAATAATACATCATTTCCTTCACTACTTTGAAATGTTATCTTTATAGTAAATCTGCATACATACTGGGATCTATCATGCTGATAAGATTCAATTTTTATTTATTTATTTTTTAATGTATGTTTAGTTTTGAGAGAGACAGAGTGTGAGTGGGGGAGGGGCCGCAAGAGATGGAGACACAGAATCTGAAGCAGGTTCCAGGCTCTGAGCTGTCAGCATAGAGCCCTACATGGGGCCTGAACTCACAAACCACAAGATCATGACCTGAGCTGAAGTCGGACGCTTAACCAACTGAGCCACCCAGGTGCCCCTAAGATTCAATTTTTAAATTTCATTTTGCCTCTTTCCCCCAATTCATCTGCCTTTGGTAAAAATATGTTTTAAATTAATGAAGAATATTCAATGTGGCACTTTGGGAAAATATCAGGTTCTATTTAAATACATCTTAATGTAAATATGTCTACCCACAGGTATAGAGTAGAAAGCCAACATCAAGCAGAAATTTGGTAGCTGTGCAAAGATCTGATGCCCTACAAAGAATCTATCAAATTGTCCTAAAAGTCCATTTTTAAGATACAATTTTGTTAGAAAACAAAAGCATATTTATTTCAGAAGACCTAGTGTTTAAACTCATCTGTATTAATCAAATAAACCCTAATTGGACTCTGAAGAGAAAACAAAAGATGAATTATTTCGGGGTCCTGAGGAGTGGAACTGACCAGAAGTAGAAAGAGGATAAAACTTCATTAAACTGTCAAACAAGTACTGTATGATCTCACTTAAGTGTGGAATCTAAAAAAGCTGGACTCATAAAAACACAGTAAAATGGTGGTTACCAGGAGTGGGGGAATTGAGGAGATAATTGTTTCAGGATATAAGCTTGCAACCAGTAAGTTAACTCCTGGAGTTCTAATGTGCACCATAGTGATCATAGGCAGCAATACTGTATTATAAACATCAAAGTTGCTAAGAGGCTAGATCTTAATTGTTCCCATCACACACAAAAAATAACCATGTGATATGATAGAGGTGTTAGCTAATTCCACAGTGATAATCATATTGCAATATATAATTGTATCAAATCAACACATTGTACACCTTAAACTTACATGTGATATGTGATGTGTCAATCATATCTCAATAGAACAAATAAATTTTTTTAAGAGTTCATTAAAATTAAAAGGGAGTGTCAGAGAGAAGAGTACCATCCTCAAGGGTAAGATTTGCCAATTTCCTCCATTATTTAATTATTTTCAGGGGGAAAACTCTCATTGGATCCTAATATAATATTTTGAGTCAACTTTTTCACTCAGACTGTCTTTCAGCAGTTAAAAACAGGTACCATATTTTTATAAAATTATAATTGGGTTTTTTAACCTTGCCCCCAGGACAAGGCTACATAAACTAACGTTCCTTGTGGGCAAGAGTGCCCTCTCTGGCAAAGCTCTACTAGTGACAATTAAAAAAATAATTGGGGGAAATAAATAAATAATAATTGGGAAGCTTGCTATGGGGGGAAAAGGATAAATCGAAGTTGGCAGGAGTCTAGACCAATCACAGGAATATAACCTGGTTTAACAAGGGTCTGGGTCTTGGTCCCTGCCACATGAACCCCTTTGAAGATAAACTGATATTAGAGTAGATACCAACGGTGAAGTTGGTTTTAATCTAGAAACTTAGTGCTAATTAGAAGACAGACAGATCTTACTCTATATTGTGGACACTACATAAAATTTGTAATTTTCTTTTTTTTTTTTTAATATTTTTAATGTTTATTTATTTTTGAGAGACAGAGAGAGACAGCATGAGCGGGAGAGGGCAGAGAGAGAGAGAGGGAGACCCAGAATATGAAGCAGGCTCCAGGCTCTGAGCTGTCAGCCCAGAGCCTGACGCGGGACTCGAACTCACAGACCGCGAGCTCATGACCTGAGCCGAAGTTGGACGCTCAACCCACTGAGCCACCCAGGCGCCCCAAAATTTGTAATTTTCTTAAAACTCATGACAATGCTTTTGCTTGTAGAGATTAAGTAATTTACCTGTAAGGAACAGAACTGAGCCTCAGGCCAAACCTTTTCCCTTTTTACACAGAGGAGGGCCTTTCTGAAAGAAGGAAACTAAACAAACCTCGAAATGATTGATTCCAAAGAATTTGTATCATATTAATGTTGGGACTTACATTCCCTTTTAAAGCACATCAAAGATACCGTTTATTGATTCTTATATTTACACATCTAACACACTGCAAAGAAACTGGTTTACTATAGCAGTTATAATTCAGCATAATCTGAGTTAATTGGAATTAAGTGTAATCAGGTGTTCTGAGTAATTTTTTTTGACAGCTAAGAGTTATTTGCATTAAATAAACTTGGATATCAAGAAATCGTTTTATTAAAAACATTTTTTGAAAGCCTGCTAAATAGGTGCCCGACTAGGCGTAGATACCTTATATAAATTACCTCTAATCTCTAATCTAGGAGGACTAGATTTGGCACCAGGACATAGTTTGCCTATCCTTGCTCTAATGTTTATCTGCAAGATAAGTCTTACAATGCCCATTTTATGAACAAAGAAACTGTAAGTTGGAGAAGTTAAGAAGATTGCTCAAGGTCACACAGCCTGAAAGTGGCAGACTGGAATTCCTACTAGCTCCCTAACTCCAACTGCCCTGCTATTCCTAGCTTTATTTCTTAACATAAATTAAAAAAAATTTTTTTCAGTGTTTATTTATTTTGAGAGAGAGAGAGAGAGAGAGAGAAAGAGAGAGAGAATGGGGGAGGGGCAGAGAGAGGGAGACACAGAATCAGAAGCAGGCTCCAGGCTCTGAGCAAGCTGTCAACATAGAGCCCGACACGGGGCTCGAACTCACAAACCGTGAGATCACGTCCTGAGCCGAAGTCAGACACTTAGCTGACTGAGCCACCCAGGTGCCCCACTTTACATAAATTTTTAATTGAAGATTTTGTCCTGAGAAACACCATATTTAAAATGTGTACTAGATATGTCATTGGAGGTATCTTTATTGCTTTTGTGATAATGTATAATGATTATAAACAAAATTTAAATAATGTAGAGAAAAGCCCCTTCAAAGCTATAGATACTGTTAGGTCTAGTTGATTTATATTTTTGTTCAAGTCTTCTATTTCTTTGCTAATCTTTCTAGTTGTTCAATTCATTTTTGAAAGTAAAATTAATGTCTCCAATTCTTATTTTTAAACTGTATTTTCTCAATTCCATCAATTTTTCTTCATGTATTTTGGAGCTATATCATTAGGTATATGAATAGTTTTTCATAAAATGTTCTTCCCTTGGGGCACCTGGTGGCTCAATCAGTTGAGCATCTAACACTTGATTTCAACTCAGGTTATGATCCCAGGGTCATGGGACTGAGCCCCAAGATTCTCTCTCTCTACGCCTTTCCCCTACTCCTGTGCACACTCTCTCCCCAAGATAAAAAAAATTTTTAACGTTTGTTTTAAAAAATAAATAAATAAATGTTTTTCTCTCAAATAAGTTATCTCTCTCTTTCCAATTAGTGATATAAACAATGTAACATAATCTGAATTTATGAATTAAGTGAAATTGGATATCCTGATGGAGTTTTTTGACAGTCAAGATTTATTTTTGTTTAATATCCTTTTAAAAACATCTATCCTCCTACATAAAATATGCATTAAAATTTTTCTCTAAAAATTTAGTTTTTGTGTGCGCTACAGAAAGATACTAGTTTTTGTTGGCTAGCACCATAAGAAAGAAAATGTTATGAAAGAAGGTGATGGGTAACATTTGTGTCATATGACTGTATTAAGTACTTCCCTACACATTACCAGTGGAGTGCTGAAGTCAGCTTAGACTCATTTGGGGGCACAATGTTAATAGCTTGAAATCGGCCATGGTTCTTACACCATAGAAAGTAAATGGTACAAAACAGATAATTCTGTGCCCTAAAGAGCCAGTTGTGAAACATTTACTAGCAAACCACTGCATTAACTCCAGTTTTCAGATAAAACACAAAAACAAAAACTTCTAAACTTTAAAGAGTAGAAATATCTTCCCCCAAATTACTCAGCTACTTAAGTGGTAGTTCGATTAATCAAACATAGTCCTTCTACCTGAAAATACCCTTTGTCCCTAAGTATTCCTATGCCCCACATGCATTCTCCTACCCCACACCAACAGATGGGCCTGAAGTGTTTTTGAATAGTTTCTACAAAATCGGTCATGAACATTTATTTCATAGGATTTACAACTCTTGTTAACATTAGACTGTCATAGGAAAACATTTTTCCATGTACTGATATTTTAATGTTTAAGATTTTATTCTGCCAATAAGTTGATTTTCTAGAAGTCTTTTGGTCTTTTAAAAATCATGATATTGGCTAGCCATTAAATTTCATGAAAATTATTCTGGCAGAGGCTAAAACTTTGGATAAAGAGATCAAACACACTAAGAAAAGTTTAGTCAGTGCAACACCATTTGATTGATAGGCTCACAAGACCACAGTGTGAATAAGGGGGTATGCCGTACTGTTTACACAGGTGTTTGTGAGCTTTCATGGAGCCTGGGAATAGTGAAGTCTGGCAGCAATATGCTAGAAAGTTAATTTCCTTCTGGATACTTCAAGGCACAAGCATCCTTCACTTCCTAGATTCATCATCCTATTGCCCTAATACCCTGCCTATTGCCACAGGCTAAAGGAGTGCTTAGTCTTCTTCAAGCTTCCACTGCCTCCTCTGGACCAAAAGCTATCGCCTTTATTATTATATTTTCTCTCCTGTTGCTCTCCAGATTTTTCTTATGTAATTCTTCAGAGTCCAGGGTGAACACAGTGTTCTAATAAATGACTGGCCTATGCTGAGAATGAAAGATGATATCCTATATATATATTTTAAACTCTGCCCTCCTTCATGTAGTCAATGATCACACTCACTTATAAGCATACTACTATACTTCTCAACTGTCCCAATTTTACTTTGCTGCATATGTTTTCTATCTGAATGAACTATTCTATATTTGTTCCTAATGAATCCCATCCAATTCTTTTTGTCTCACTTCTCTTAACTAGTCACACACATTTAAAGTCTGCCTCCCCAAAATGTTAGTCAGTTTGGTGATGTTGACAAATTTCATGAGAGTATTCAATTATGTACCTTTTTTTCTAAGTCATTAATAAAATGTTAAAAACTGACAATCAATTCTTGTGTAACACCCATCCTTCTTTTTTTTCTTAAGTTTATTTATTTATTTTGTGAGAGAGAGAGAGAGAGAGAGAGAGCGCGCACAATCAGGGGACGGGCAGAAAGAGACGGATAGAAAGAGAATCCCCAAGTAGGCTCCACACTGCAAGCACAGAGCCTGATGTGGGCGTTGAACTGAAAAACCATGAGATCAGGACCGGAGCCGAAACCAAGAGTCAGACACTCAATCCACTGAGCCACCCAGAAGCCCCCCCACCCTTTTAAAATTTTTATTTGTTTATTTTCAGAGAGAGAAAGCAAGAGCAGGGGAGGAGCAGAGAGAAAGGGAGAGAGAGAATCCCAAGCAGGCGTCACACTGTCAGTGCAGAGCCTGACACAGGGCTCGAACTCACGAAACCGCGAAATCATGACCTGAGCTGAAACCAAGAGTCAGACACTTAACCGACTGAGCGACCCAGGCACCCCTTGTGTAACACCATTCTAAGTGCACATGTTCTAACAAAGGCCACTCTTTAGGGACCACATAGTGCATATGCCAGGGTGTTTAGACAGTGAAGATCCAACATGGAACTAAGTAACAAAGCTGAAAATTAAATCAAGACCTAGTAAATATAAGGGTTCCATATGGAGATCAAGGACCTTGAGCTGAGCACACTTTTGTATTTTAATTTTCCCTGACACTTTAGAAATTGTTAACTAAGAGTCTTAGTGTGTAATAAAACTTGTGTAATGGTATTTGACTTTTTCCCCAAGACTTCTAAAGATTTAGAAGTGAATTTGTCAGTCTTAATCTAGCTGATTTATTTTTGAGTCCTGGCTCCTTCTGTAATTCTTATTTGCAAAATAGGGACTGTTGTGTCTCCTTTACAGGCTGTTGTAAAACTTCAGTGAGATGTCCTCTGTAAGAGTGTTTAGCACAATGTGCAGTACATGATAAGCGCTAAATAAATGGTTGTTACTATTAATGCTAAAACAGCTGCTATTTTTGAGCACTTATAATGGATCAGATGCTACAAAGTCCTTTATGTTATGAGTCCTGTGGTAATTTATCATTTGTTTAGCACCAAACTAAAGCTAAAGTTTCAGTAAATGTTTTGTTGCTAAAGACTGCTTCTGATTTCAGTTTGGGACCCATTCTGGAACCTGAGGAAGTGGTAGACAAGCTGATGGATGGGATCCTGACTGAACAGAAAATGATTTTTATTCCATCTTCTATATGCTTGTTAACAGTACTGGAAAGGTAAGTGACAGTTATGTCTATCAGCATTATAAACAAAGATTTATGTGTTATATATTTTCACTCAGATTTAAAACCAGACATTTGATAAAGTACAATTAAATGGAATTAAAGTAATAAAAATGATAGGCTTAAATAATCCCTCAGTGTGTTTTTTTTTAAGTTTATTTATTTTTTAAAGAGAGTGTGAACAGAGAGGGGGCAGAGAGCGAGGAAGAGAATCTGAAGCAGGCTCTGCACAGCCAGTGCAGAGCTGGATGTGGGGCTCCAGCTCACGAAACTGTGAGATCATGACCTGAGCCAAAACCAAGAGCCAGATGCTTAATCAACTGAGCTACCTGAACCCCAGTCCCTCAGTTTTTAAAACCACATTTGTTAATACTTGAAGCAAGGTTTATATAGCAGTTGGGTAAATGAACTGAATAATTTCCACAAGTTTTAAAGTTTGGTTTTGTTTTTTTTTTTTTTTAGAGAAGGTGTATATTTCTAGAAGTCTTGTCTCATAAATGAATGACTATAAAGAAGAATAGGTGTTTTTTTGTTTCTTTAAAAAAACATTTTTTTTAATGTTTATTTTTGAGAGAGAGAGACACAGAGAGACAGAGCTCAAGCAGGGGAGGGGCAGAGAGAGGGAGACACAGAATCTGAAGCAGGCTCCAGGCTCTGAGCTGTCAGCACAGAGCCCTACAGCGGGGCTCAAACTCATTAGCCATAAGATTATGACCTGAGCCAAAGTCCAACATTGAACTGACTGAGCCACCCAGGCGCCCCAAAGAAGGATAGTTTTTTAAGCATTGTTACATAATAGAATCATAGGATAACCATATTAGAGATTTAGGTTTTAGATATTCATTTAAATATACAACAGATAATCATTGAGCTCTTGTTTTGTACAAATCATACCGAACCATAGAAATTGTTAAATAATCTTTTACAACTTTAAAGATCCTTGAGCCTTGCTACTTCCATGGACCAGCAACATCAGCACCACCTAGGAGTTTGTTAGAAATACAGACTCTCAAAAAAAATAAAAAAGAAGGAAAGAAAGAAGGAAAGAAAGAAGGAAAAGAAAGAAAGAAAGAAAGAAAGAAAGAAAGAAAGAAAGAAAGAAAGAAAGAAATACAGACTCTCTTGGTGTCCTGAACTAGAATTTGAATTCTAGTAAGATCTGCCATGTAGTTGATTTGAATACATATTCAAATTTGAGAAGTACTACTTTAGAGCAGTAGCTCTCAGCTTTGGTCACATTGGAATTCGCTTAGGAGTTTTCAAAATACTAACGCCTGAGACCTACTCCCCAAGACTGATGTCATTGGTCTGGAGTGTGGTCTGGTCTCTGAGAGATACAACTTCCCCAGTAACTCTGATGTACAGCCAAGATTGGAAACCACTGGTTTAACCACCTTCCTCATAACACATTGCCTCATTATTCATATGTTAACACTGTGTGACAGTGAGGCTGATCCAGGTAGTGAGGGGAAGGTGAAGAGATGGCTTAGGTTAAAGGAAGAGAGGGAGGGAGGAAGGAAGGGAGGGAAGAGAGAAGAGAGAGAAAGGAAGGGAGGGAGGAAGCCTCTTGATCTTTGTCCCTACAGTCAGGCTTCTGCAACATGGTGGGGCATCAGGATCACTTAGGAAGATAATTTTAAAAATATAGATTCTTGGATGTCACCCCTAGAGGCTTTAATATTGGATGTTTTGGTTGGGACCCAGACATCTGTATTTTAACAGGCAACTGCCACAGGCAGTTGGTTGAAAGATCATACTTTGAGAATTACTGACCTAGGAACTGAAAACATTTCAAGAGATCAAAAGCATACATGACACATGTCAGGCTTTTTAGCCCCTTCTACAAAGAATTATGGTTGAACATACCTTAGAGGTTTAGATAATGAAACTCAAGAAGATCACCAAGGATCTCCTTGGTGAGTAACTAAGTTAAAACCTGTGAAGTGTTGAGCGTTTTGCTTGTTACATTTCATAAGTAAGCACTCAGTGATTACAGTCCTTTAGAATGTAAGTCTATGAGGGAAGGAAATTTGCCTGTTTTTCATCACTGTATGTAGCCCCTGTACTTTGGAGAGTTGATGCACACATAGGGGGCACCAAAATGTTTGTTGATTGAATAAATTAATTGTATTTCCTAGACCTTTAGCATAGAGCCACAAAGTTTGTGCTCTGAGGTTAGGTGAAGCTGTGTTTGTGACTTGCTCACACACGAACACAGATGAGTTGTTTATTTTTATTTATTTATTTATTGTCATATATGAAATTTATTGTCAAATTGGTTTCCATACAACACCCAGTGCTCATCCCAAAAGATGCCCTCTTCAATGCCCATCACCTCCCCTCCCCTCCCCTCCCTCCCACCCCCCATCAACCTTCAGTTTGTTCTCAGTTTTTAAGAGTCTCTTATGCTTTGGCTCTCTCCCACTCTAACCTCTTTTTTTTTTCTTCCCCTCCCCCATGGGTTTCTGTTAAGTTTCTCAGGATCCACATAAGAGTGAAAACATATGGTATCTGTCTTTCTCTGTACGGCTTACTTCACTTAGCATCACACTCTCCAGTTCCATCCACATTGCCACAAAAGGCCATATTTCATTCTTGCTCATTGCCACGTAGTACTCCATTGTGTATATAAACCACAATTTCTTTATCCATTAAATGAGTTGTTTAATTTCTTTGAAGCTGTGTCGTCATCTGTCACATGGAGACAGTAAGGCTTTATAGGACTGTGAGGAATAAATAAAATGATGCATTTGGAGTATTCAATAAAAGTTATATACAACTGTTATTATTATAATTAACACTATTATTATCATTGCCCTGATTTTTCTCTGACTGTGAATGTTGAGTGCTCAATTGCCAAGCTTTATTTTAATGCCATCTGGTCAGATGTCTGTATATACAGTTGACCCTGAACAACATGGGTTTGAACTTTAGGGGTCCACTTATAGGTGGATTTTTTTTATAAGTACAGTACAGTATTATAAGTGTATTTTCTCCTATGATTTCCTTAATAACATTTCCTTTACCCTGATTTACTTTATTATAAGAATATAGTATAGAATACAAATAACATATAAAGCATGTGTTAATTGACTGTTTATGTTATCAGGAAGGCTTCCAGTCAACAGTAGACTATTAGTAGTTAAGTTTTGGGGGAGTCAAAAGATACATGTGTGTTGTTCAAGGGTCAACTATAGTTACCTGACTCATATATTCTGTTTAGATCCCCTCAGACTCATTGGATTGTGACAAGTTCCTCAATATTCTTAAATACAGGCATACCTCATTCTATTGCCTTTTACTGTACTCTCAGATGTATTTTTAACAAATTGAAGGTTTGTGATAATCCTATATCAAGCAAGTCTACCAGCATCATTTTTCCAACACCATTTTCTGACTTCATGTCTCTGTGTCACATTTTGGTAACTCGCAATATTTCAGACTTTTTCAAGATTATATTTGTTACAGTGATCTGTGATCGGTGATTTCAACTTGCTGAAAGCTCAGATGATGGTTAGTGCTTTTTAGCAGTAAAGTATTTTTTAATTAAGGTGTATAAAATTGTTTTAGACATAATGCTATTGCACCTTAATAGACCACAGTATAGTGTAAACGTCATTTTTATATGCACTGGAAAACCAAAAAATTCATTTGACTCGCTTTATTGTGATATTCGCTTTATTGCTGTATTTTGGAACAAGATCTGCAATATCTCCGAGGTATGCCTATATAGGGTGGGAAGAAAAATTTGGACCTACCACTTATCCATCATGCACAAAATAGAATATTTAAAGTATTTTATATTAACGCATTGATTTTTCACAAGAACAGTGTGGAGTAGGTGTTAATGTTTCCATTTTCATGTGAGGAGTTTAATCTCAAAAGTTAAATAATTTGTTCAGCATTATGCTCAAAACCAAGTTCATTCTCTGCATTTTCATTTAGCGGTTCTGTTTCTTTAGTCTCTTAGTGGAGCATTTGAACAATATTTTGAATTACAAAGTGTAAAAGTAGTTCCTATTCTCACTTCCTTCCCAGTGTGATGCTTCTTGTTTCAAAAGTCTTTAACATCTCAGCTCTTCAGTTCTACACACCTCTTCTCTGGATCTTCTGAAAAATACAGGAGCGTATTTATTTCAAAAACTAAATATTTCAAGTGACTCCTACCCTAAAAGGTGGTTAAACCTCCTTCCTTTCCCTTTTGAAACCAAAATGGATTTAATTGAAAAGAACATATAGTAGTGACTCAGAGTTAAAGTTCTTAATCTTGTTTAAGATGATACATGATAAAGGATACACCCATACTGGCAGATTATAGATGTATATTATCCCTACTGATTATGAAACTGCTGATGACAAGAAGTTGCTATTAATATGGTACTGCTTTCCTTATAATTGTTAAATTAGCTGTCACAGCAGCACGTACATTCACTAGAAAATAGTCCAGAGAAGTAAGAGACAAATCATATCTTCAGTTTTCAGACAAGGCTTGTTTGCACATATTTATCCAAGGCTTGGAAGCCTCCACCCTAAAGGTATTTCCATAACCAGCTGTGGATGAGAAAACAGCATTATAATGGGGGACTTTAGAAATATTCATTATTGGGGTGCCTGGCTGGCTCAGTCAGTAGAGCATATGACTGTTGATCTCAGGGTCATAAGTATAAGCCCCACATTGGGCATGAAGCCTACAAAAAAAAAAAAAAAAATGTATGTTCATTATTAGGTGGGGACTAGGGCAATGGGGCTAAACTCTGGTTTTTTTAAGAAATATCCAAAAAATTTCCTTATTCTTAAATGAAGAAGAGAAAGAAAAAAGAGAGAGAGAGAGAGAGAGAGAGGAAGCCCAACACAATACTTTCTGTCTTTTATGTGCCTGTTCCACTTTACTCTCATTTTATCACAGGGCTCCCTGACTGTATTCCAGTATGATTTCTACATTGCATATAGCTGCCTAATCATAGAACATATATTAAAAAGTTATTTCTCTCATGCAAAAAAAAAGATGATACATGATAGACATAAGTATTTTAAAAGAATATATTTTACAAGTGCATTTAATATTAATTTCCTAATTATTTTCATGTATCTTTTTTTTTTAGGATCCTTCCTGAGCGTTTCCTGGCATTTTTAAAACGAAAGATCGATATTAGGTTTGATGCAGTTATTGGATATAAAACTAAAGGACAATAAGTTCTACATGGGCTGCATTCTACATTTAGTTGATATAAATATATACCTTAAAAATGCTTGCTTTCCAAAACATCATTATATTTAAGTAACATAACTTAAATTCTTCTTCATACGTTAGCCATAGATAAATAAAACTGATTTAGCAGGTTTCAGTGGATTTCATCTAATATTCACCAGAATTTTAACGTTTAGACTTCTGCTTTTCCTAATTATCTTTTTTTTCTTCAGTATCCTCTTTTGAGGCCCTGGCAGTGCACATTTATTACCACCTCTCCTCTAGCTGAAAGCTAATTTCATATAATACAAAGAGGGGAATATCTTAGGAATTGACCTCACAGAAAATGGAGAAAAGGAACAAAAATAATTTTATAATAATTTCTAAGAGTTTGTGGCTTGTGAAGGCTTTGCAAAATTTGTATTATAAATATGTAAGATATAGTGGTATTTCTAATTTCACTTAAGTTTTATATAATTCACGTGTTTCCTTTTCTATTCTCCATAAAAACAGAAACTTCAGGCTCTCTAAATTTAATGAAGAACTGTATCTAATGGCATTTCACAGTGAGTTTCATGTGATGTAAGAAATACTGCTCAAACATTTCATCCTGCACATTACCACACTGTTTCATTCCAAAGCCAAACATTTCAGCTCAAGGAAACTAGAGATGGACACATCTTGCAGGTATAGAAGCACCATTGGGATTTGAGGCAGAGAATTAAGAGAATGTACCCATAGTGGCAACAATAAACAAATCAAACTTAAACTTTTGTCTTTGTCTTTTTGTCTTGAAAAGAAAACTTGATTTATCCTTCAAATTAAAGGAAAATGCATTATATAATCAAATGTCTTTTTTTATTTTTTTAATATCTGGAAATTTCTTGGATGCAAGTGAGGCTCAGTGAGATGAGAATATGAATTGAAAAAATATTCAGGTTTGTTGGATTTCTATTGAAAAAAAATATTTCCAAGACTGTGTTAATATACACAAAGTAAAGAACTTTGATCCTTCCATCAGAAGGTTCATACTTAGAAAACATATAACTCAGAATCACTGACCCTGGTGAAATGTAGTAAATGAGTCACATTTAGGTACAGAAATTTCATGGTAAAAGATCTTGATTCTGTTTCTAAACAGAAACATACTTACTTATTTTTACTTTTTTAACTTTTAAAAAAAGTTTATTTGTTTTGAGAGAGAGAAAGAGAGCAGGGGAGGGGCAGAGAGGGAGATAGAGAATCCGAAGCAGGCTCTGTATCGCCAGCACAAAGCCCGACGCGAGGCTCGAACTCACGAACCATGAGATCATGACTTGAGCCAAAATCAAAAGTCAGACACCTAACTGACTGAGTCCCCCAGGCTCCCCAAAACTTATATTTATTTAATATGTGTCTGGTACTTTCCTAAACAGTTGGCTTATTGAACAATTAAGTTATGTCATCAGTGCCACTGCAGATGATAAGGATCATAAGATAATCAGCTTAAGGAAGGTTATATTGTAGATTCTATAATATATGAAAATGTTTCACAGCAGGTATTCCTGCAATAATGTTATCCCTGCCCATCAACTACCTTCTAATACAGAGAATCCAAATACAATTGCTGTCAGACTACATTCTACATTCGGTTGATGTAAATACATATCTGAGTCAAAAATTCCTCCTTCAAAAACATTGTCACATTTAAATAACATAACTTAGATTCTTCTCCAACATTAGCCATGCTCTGGTAGCACTCTACTGGAGTACCTATGAATAACCACAGAATTTATAGATTTACCTAAACTCTGTCCTGTTAGGTGAGAGTGACACTAGAAGGTTGGAGAGTCTCTTCCAGTCAGCTTGGGACTCATTTTGAAATACATGTAGTGTTTATTATTTTGATTAAGTTATACCTGCTCCAGCTTGCCAAGAATAATGAAGTAGGTGAGGAGAAAACACAGTGAAACTTCAGTAAGGTGACTGAGGCCCCAAGATTACTGATGACTTTCCTCTTTTCACAATAAACATGTTTACCTCTTTTTTAAAATTTATTGTTAGTATTTATTTATTTTTGACAGAGAGAGAGAGAGAGAGAGAGCCAGAGCATGAGTGGGGGAGGGGCAGAGACAGAGGGAGACCCAGAATTCGAAGCAGGCTCTAGGCTCTGAGCTGTCAGCACAGAGCCCGACGTGGGGCCCGAACTCACGGACTGCGAGATCATGACCTGAGCCGAAGTCGGACACTCAACCAACTGAGCCACCCAGGCACCCCAAAACATGTTTACCTCTTAACACACTTGTCTGAAATTAACACTTGGAAGGATTCTGGCATTAACCATTATGAGAAATAAGTACTACTTCTTGGATAGTACGCTGACAGAATGGTAATCAGTCCTTTTCATGCATGTTAACCATATGCTAGGCACACTTGGCCATTTAATCTTCCAGCGATTCTGTGTAGTAGGCGTCGAAGGCATTGCTGAAATTCCTGTAGCAAGCAGTAACTCAGAACCTTAGAGGCTGACGCCCTAACTCTGTTGAAAGGTTAATGAATGCTGTAGGAGTTCTGGGTTTTTGTTCCCTGCCTCCCCCCTCCTTTTTTTTTTTTTTTTTTTTTTTTTTTGTTGCTGTTAAAAAAAAGCTTGTTCTGATTCACTAACATCAGTCAATTACTTCTTTGACTCTAAGTCTGAAAACTTTTAACTGTTATTTGAATGAATGAATTCTAACTCTGAACCCACGTCCTAACAGTTTAGTGGGAAAACTCATCTCAACCACCAATAGGGCCACTTCTGAGAGTCACACCAAAATCAAAGAGGCTTACGTTGCCTTGGGGTAAACAGGAAAGACTTCTCTATCAACTATCATGGTACTCTGTGGTCCTAATGTAGGACCTTGATAACAGACGGCTCTCTCTATTGTGGGGTACAGAAATCCTGACTGTTGGTAAGGAACTAACACTCCTTGGACACATCATAAAGTCTTCCTGAGTCCTTGCTATCACCCTGGAGCCCTGCTATGGGACAACTAGGACTCACTGGCCTCTCCTATTCCCTTTGAGAATATTCCCATTCTTGCCTTCAGAAGCACTCTTCCCTGTCCCTGTCCTCATGCTACCATTCTCATGCCAGAAATCTATTCTTTTTAATGGAAATAAGGATTAGAAAGAGTAAGGAATCAAGCCAAGGAAAAGGGTTAAAATTGACCCTTAGTAGGTTGTCAACATCAACTTGGCTAGCAAGTAAATAGCAATGAGGATTTTACTGTGGGGGAGGGGAGCAATTATTAAGAGCCTCCTCTCCCAGGCTGGGCAATAGACTTACTCCCTTGAAGAATTCTGGGTGGTAGACATCATTATTCCCATTTCATAGATGAGGTAGCCCAAAGGCATTCACCAAACTTTCCTGAAATCACACTGCTACTCAGAGGTCAAGCTGAGGATTTGAGCCCAGGTTTTCTGACTCATTATCCTACAACCTCAGTGGAATTCCTGGATAGTTGAACCATCACCCTAAGCCCCCTCTGCTTCCTTTTACTCAAGCTCCCCTTGGTATTCAGACAATATTCCATAATTAGCCAATGAAAATCTCCAATGGGAATTGAAGCTATTTCATCTAGGAATTATTTTAAGGTAGAATGAAATCCTAAATCCTAGTTGCTCAAGTATTCTACCTAAAAAAAAAAACAAAAAAACAAAAAACCTAGCCTGGACTGACCCAATATCACAACAGTCTAAAGTTTCCTGAAATTAAAATGCTGAGCCTGAAAATATTGGGATAGTCTTAATCTGCACTGGCCATCACATCCTTCCCCAAAATAGATAGAAATTCCTGGTACACTTTAGAGCCAATCTGACCACTCCAGTTGTTGTTTGTTTTGTTTTCCTTTTTCTTTCCCTCTTTTTTTTTTAATTGGTCTAGGGATGACTGGACAATCTCAGGATGAGAGAGATGTGCCTTTTACTTTCATAGACTTCCCTGTAATTGCAGGTGGCCTCGTGTAGTAATTCAAGCTAGCATCTTCTCTACACCATCTGTGTTCCCCAACAGAAAATGGCACATCTAACAGGTGTCCAAGCTAAAAACCTGGAATTACACCTGCCTCCTTTTGTTCACCTTCATCCCTCATCTCAGAAAAATCCTCTAGTCCTTGGCACACACGTTAAATATTGGTCACCATTCCCACACTTATATTTCCAGCCTGAATCTCTCCTCTGAATGCCACACACAAATGCAAATACCTTCTTGATATCTCTGCCTGTATGACCTGCAGGCATTTCAACGTAATATTTCTGAAACTGAGATTTTCGTGTTATCCAAAAACTGTTCCAAACCCCATTATTCCAGTTGCTCAGGTCAAAAAATGTAGTGTCATCCTTGATTCCTCTCTCTCACTCCCCACATTCATTACAAAAACAATTCTGTTTGTTCTACCTTGAAAATACATACGGGGGTGCTTGGGTTGCTCAGTCGGTCAAGTGTTCAACTCTTGATTTCAACTTAGGTCATGATCTCATGGTTCATGAGTTCCAGCTGTGTCAGGTTCTGTACCGACAGCGGAGCCTGCTTGGGATGCTCTGTCTCCCTCCATCTCTGCCCCTCCCTTGCTCTCTCTCTCTCTCTCAAAAATAGACAAATAAACATCAGATATATCTGTATCTATATCCAGAATTCTATCACCTCTTATCACCCCTACTGCCACCACCCTGATGCAAGCCACCATCACCTCTTGTTACCCCCAGCACAGCAGCCAGAATGGGTCTTTAAAATATGAGTTCACATCATGCTTCAGCTCACAATACCCCATCAGCTTCTCGTCTAAAACTTAAAGCAAAAGTTTTTACCATGACCTAGAAGGCCATATGTAATCTAGTCTTCTTCCCCACTACCTTATTACCTGTATTAGAGTTCTCCAGAGAAACAGAGCCAGTAGGAGATTTTATATACATACATACATACACACATACATACATACATACAAGAAGAGATACAGTTCAAGGAATTGAGGAATTGGCTCATGTGATTGTGGGAGGCTAGCAACTCTGAAATCTGTTGAGGAGACAGGAAGACTGGAAACTCTTGGGCACAAGTTGATGTTGCAGTCTTGAGGCAAAATTTCTTCTAACTCAGGATATCTTAGTTCAGGCTGACAATATCAAGGATTTGGTGTCTAGTGAAAGCCTGCCTCCTGGTTTACAACCAGCCAGCCTGTCTTCTTTCTGTGTCTTTACCTAGCAGAAGGGGCAAGGGAGGTCTCTGGTATCTCTCTCTCAGTCTCTTTTTTTTTTTTTTTCCAAATGTTTATTTATCTTTGAGAGAGAGAGAGAGATAGAGCCCTGAGTGGGGCTCTGTGCTGGCAACTCGGAGCCTGCTTGAAATTCTCTCTCCTTCTCTCTCTCTGCCCCTCCCCTCTTTCTCCCAAAATAAATAAATAAACATTAAAAAAAATAAAGACTACTGATCATAGATATTAAGCACAAAATACCTTCACAGGAATACCTAGATTACTGTTACACTGAATAGCTAGAAACTATAACCTATCCATGTTGACCCATAAAACTGTCACACTACCCTCACCTTCTTTCAGTTCACGCCCTTGATGTTCCATGACCCACCAGACATGTTCCTATCTCAAGACCTTTGTATGTCACTGTTCCCTTTCCAGAATGTTCTTCCTGCAGATACCCACATGGCTAGCTCCATCTTCCTTTTAAATCTTTTTTCCCTTAGGTCTTTTCAGAACTTAGCACTCCTTACCTAAAACCCTGCCTACACAACCATGCCCTACCAGATTCCATTTCTGCCTCTGTTCTCGATTTTTCTCCCTGGCACTTACCATTGTGGAGCATACTATATATCTTCCTTATTTATCATCTTTATTGTCTACATTGCCCCTAGAGCATAAATTTCCCAAGGGAAGTGATTTGTTTTGATGTATTTTGTTCAATGCTGTATCCCCAATGCCTGGAACAGTCCCTAAGACTATATCAAGAGTTTGATGTATATTTATTAAATTAATGCCCATTTATTCTATTATTCCCTCTCCCAAATATCTCTTTGCCACCACTTTCATTCAGGCCACCACCATCTCTGGCCTGGGTGACCTAACAGCTGTCCAACTGGTTTCCCTCCATCTATTCTTGCCGTTCTTCCAATGCATCCTCCATCCTGTGGCATTTCTAAATCCTCTGCTCAAAACATTTCACTAGCCTTCCTTGATGCTGAGGCTCTCAATGATTGAGCCTCTATGCACCTATACATTATCTTCTCTCTGCCCTACACTCTCTTATCCAAGACAGACCTAGTCCTTCAATGTGCCATGATCTTTCACATCCCGGTGCCTCTACACATGGTTTCCTATATCTGGAGCATTCTTATCCTCTTCACCATGTGGTCAACCCCTGCTCGCCCTTTAGGTCCCATTTATGGCTCACCTCCCACCCACCTTCCATCTTCAGGACTGGTGATGCTCACATAGCTCTTTATATTTAGGACCACCATGGCACTATGCACCAGGTGAAGAATAAAGAAACAAGAGATTTCTATCCTCCCAAGGAAATGGGTAGCCAGAGAACAGAGGTAATTGCTATATAATAATTTGACAGTAAGATATGAAAGACAGGATGGTAAAAGGGGATTGGGCAGGGAAAGATTTCACAGAATATTTTTACAATTGAAGAGATCAGAAGGTAGTTGAAAGCAAAAGAGACAGGTCCTGTAGGCAGGAAGAAGTTGGAATTAATAGGGAGAAAAGAATAATTGGAGGAACAAGGAAAGAAATCTTGAGAAGTACACAATAGCGATCAAGACCCTTTCTTTGCTACTATAAGAAAAAAAGTAGGATTGATATGCAGAGATGAAGCAATGGGTTTCATAAACAGAAAATATGCAGAGGCCTCTACAAGATGTGGACTTGGGATTTGTTCAGGTAGGAACTAGGTTTTGGAGCTTCAAGAAGTTTATAAGACATTTAAGACTACCTAATACTGCTTTATCAGTTTGGCAGGGCACAGAACCTTTGACAATTAAACCTCCAGAAAGGAAGGGGAAATTATTTATTTGAAGAGATTATAATCCTCAACTTCTACTTGGCAGACTACTATAGTTAGACTAAAACAGTGGGTTATAGCAATGTACATAAATCCTGTAAATGTCTCATGTTATAGTCTCCAAAGAAATAGTGGTATTTCCCAAAAACCACCGTTCTACTTTCTATTTCTATGTATCTGACTAATATAGGTTATATAAGTGGAGTCAAACAATATTTGTCCTTTTGTATCTTTTATTTTACTTAACATAATGTTTTTAAGGTTAATTCATGCTGTAGCATATATCAGAATCGCATTCATTTTAAAAGAGGAATGATATTGCATTGTATGTATATATAACATTTTGTTTATCCATTCATCTGTTGATAGACACTTGGACTGTTTCTACTTTGGGGTATTGGAAGTCACACCACTTTTAAGTGGAGACTTTTGGAGCATAAATCAGGAGATTTAATGCTCATTCCCATAGTATCACAAAGGGATTTGATTGCTTTGTATAACCTCCAATCTCCCCCAAACTTAAGAGGGTTTCAGGGAAATGTGCATCTCATGTAAAAAAAAAAATTAGTTAACTGAAATATTGATGCTGAGCTTTCATGAATAAATGAACCAAACTAAGCTTGGTTGGCCCATAATTTTATTTAAGTCTCCTTAGGACAATACCTCTACTTTCTCTTTTTCCTTCAATTAAACACACACACACACACACACACACACACACACACAAACACACACACGTTTACAGAAAGATACCAAGAGACTACCAAGAGACAATTAGCTGATGCACCATCTCTAGAATTATTTGTAGAATAATTGCACTTAATTGTGCAACACAGCACAAAACTGCTTCTCCGAGAGCAAGTCCAGAGAGCACTTTCTCCAGGATTCCTTTGTCCCTGTGCCAAGCTTTTAGTAGCAATTGCATCATTTCCAAACTCGCGGTGTAGCCAGCCTATCAGAACACGTAGAGGAAATCTGGCTTACTTCTGCCAGTCCTATCAACACCTGGAGCACAGCTCTCCCCTGGACCTTTGTGCAGAAGGTGGCTCTTAGCTGCGGGTAGACAAGGATTGAGCCAGAGAAGGAGTACAGAGCAGAGCCATGAATATTATCTTCGATTTCCTCCTTCTTCTGCTCACCATCATCTACTCCTATTTGGAGGCATTGGTGAAAATTTTCATTCCCCAAAGGAGAAAATCTGTGGCTGGGGAGACTATCCTCATTACAGGAGCCGGACATGGAATAGGCAGGTCGACTGCCTATGAATTTGCAAAACGGAAGAGCAGACTGGTTTTGTGGGATATTAATAAGGTAATGGATTCATTTGCCCCATCTTTTAAAGTCATAAGTAAGGCATATGTTTCGAAAATTATTTGACTTAGCATCTGTGTACCTTTGTATTTTTCTTTTTTAATGTTTAATAGCTAACGTCCCTGGTGCCTTATTCTACATGTATTGGGGTGGTTTGACGAAGGGAACATAAATGAGAACTAAGCAGTGATTTTTTTATGCCATGATATTTAAGTTGATAACACAGATTCGGGAGCCAGGCTACTTCCAAGCTTCCAGTTTCCTTATCTTTGAAATGAAGATAATACCTCACAGGATGGGTAATAACAGGTGTTAGCAAACTCTGGCTAATGGAACAAACCTGGTCCTTGGGCAGGCTGTTGAGCTAGCAATGTTTTTTACCTTTCTTAAGGGTTGTCAAAGCAACAAGCAAATAAAGAAACAAAGAAGAACATCCAAGAAGGTTCTTCTTCCAAAGAAGAACCTCTTATTGCCTCCACTCCCACCCACACAATCCTAAAATATTTACTCTCTCTCAGTTTACAGGAAAAGTTTGTGGACTCCTTGGCAAGAGGATTAAACAAGTGAATTTTATGCACTTAGAACAATGTCTGTCCATACTAAACATAAGCCATTTTAAAAACAACAACAGCAACATGCAGTGGGTCAGGCTTTCTCTTGAGCATTCATATTTTTCTTTGTAAACATTATATTAGCTACTCAAAAATAAAACTGAAATTTTGTATCATTTCCCCTACACTTGTGAATTCTGGAAGTCCATAAAAATAATACACAGAAAAATGTGACAGGATTTTTAGGTTGGAAAAACTGTGAAGTTTTTTTAAGAATCAGATTTTTGGGGCACCTGGGTGGCTCAGTCAATGATGCATCCACCTTTGGCTCAGGTCATGATCTCATGGTTCATGGGTTTGAGCTCCACATCGGGCTCTCTGCTGTCAGCACAGAGCCCACTTGAGACCCTCTGTCACTCTCTCTCTGCCCTCTCCCCATCCATGCTCACTCTCTCAAAAATAAATAAACATGAAAAAAAAAATCAGATTTTCCACAGATCACAGTGAGATTTTAATGGCCATTATATTACTACTCTCTGATGTTCTTTGCTGTCATGTCCAGTTGTCCTATTTCTTAAAGCCTTCAAAAATGTCATTTTGGGGCACCTGGCTGGTGCCCCAATCAGTCGGTAACGTGTACCTCTTGATTTCAGGGTTGTAAGTCCAAGCCCCATGTTGGGTGTAGAGATTACTTAAAAATAAAATCTTTAGGGGCACCTGGGTGACTCAGTCGGATAAGCATCCAATTTTGGCTCAGGTCGCGATCTCACAGCTCATAGGTTCAAGTTCCACATCAGGCTCTGACAGCTCAGAGCCTGGAGCCTGTTTCAGATTCTGTGTCTCCCTCGCTCTCTGCCCCTCCCCTGTTCGTGATCTGTCTCTGTCTCTCAAAAATAAATAAATGTAATAAAAAAATTTTTAAATAAATAATCAATTTAAAAAATTAAACAACAAAAAAAAGAACAAAAGACCTGGCAGGTGGCATTTCTCTTCCCTACTTCCTCCTCCCCCCACCCAGCCAAGATCGCCCAACACTGGTGGGAAACAGCTCCAACACTCTCCATATAACTTTTTAACACTGCTTGCCCTGAGTGAGTCTGAGATGCCTGAGGAATATTCTGGTGAAGATATCTAATATGTGGCTGTATATTTAAATTAAAGAGCTTTGTGTTAAAGATATATAAACTCGAGGGGTGCCTGGGTGGCCCAGTTGGTTGGGTGTTAGACTTTGGCTCGGGTCATGATCTTGTGGTTTGTGGGTTCAAGACCTGCATCATTCTCTGTGCTGACAGTTCAGAGCCTGGAGCCTGCTTCAGATTCCATCTCCCTCTCTCTGCCCCTCCCCCACTCACACTCTGTGTCTCTCAAAAATAAATAAATGTTAAATTTTTTTTAAATAAAATCTTTAAAAAAATAAGTCACTTGATCTTAGAAAAGTAGTTCTTCTCTGGTTCTTTCCAGACAGTAAAGAATACTGTACAAGGAAAAGTTGATACATTTTGTATAACATACACAGGCATTTAATAGATGAGTTGATATACAGGGAAGTGATTTGGCATCAGTTGGTCCTTGAAGAGATTCCAATGAGCTTTCTAGAAGGGGAAAGATTTACAAATTGAGAAAACTGCTGTCTGCTGTTCTTAGGCATTAATGAAAGAAAGAAAGAAAGAAAGAAGAGAAAAAAAAGAAAGAAAGAAGTATAAATCCAGGAAAAAGGCTTGATAAAATATAACCTTTTAATCTCTTTCTAGATATGTGTTTGGGAGAGATGACTGATATTTATTACATTTTTTAATTTTTTTATTTAAAAATTTTTTTTAATATTTATTTTTGAGAAAGAGAGAGGGAGAGAGAGAGTGAGCAGGAGAGGAACAGAGAGAGAAGGAGACATAGGATCCAAAGCAGGTTCCAGGCTCTGAGATGTCAGCATAGACACTTAACTGACTGAGCCACCCAGGTGCCCTATTGATTACATTTTTTTTAATTCCAGTGACAAGGAATAAAAATGACTTATTTAAGATTCTGCCTGAAGGATGAGTCACCTAACCTCATAGGGTATCTTTGAATCCCTGAATTTTATGGTTAAACAATGAAGGTATTAAGGGCACCTGCATGGCTCAGTTGGTTAAGCAACCAACTCTTGCTTTCAACTTGAATAATGATTTCCTGGTTTGTGGGATTGAGCCCCAAGTCTCTGCCCTGACGGAGCCTGCCTGAGATTCTCCCTCTCCCTCTCTCTCTTCCCCTCCCCCACTTGCATGTGTGTGTGCTCTCGCTCTCTTTCTCTCAAAAAAAAAAAAAAAACAAAACAAAAAACTTAAAAACCAAACATTCAAGGTGTTAAATGATTCACTGTAAGGCTATAAATGTAACTCAGATCTCCTTCAACCTGTGGAAGGTGCCAGCTCTCTTGGTTATGGCTGACTTCTTTTGCCTTAGAGTCATGTTAGCAGTGTGCCCTCATTCAATCTAAACTGTTGCTTTAGGAACACTCTGAAAAGTGGAGTCACTGCAAACTGGGGTTGAGGTTACAGCAAATATTTTTGCTTACAAAAAAACAAGACATTACATTTTGTAATTCTCTAGCTCGGGTAGAAGACTGACACATTATTAATTCTTTAATCAAAGCATCTGATGAAAGCTCTGGTCATGAATTCTCTCTACTGACCATGAGTCTAGAGACAAAAAAATGCATGGTGGTTCTTGTAATCTGACTATGAGCAAGCTACGTCTAAATTGGTGAAAGAAAGGGGCACCTGGGTGGCTCAGTCGGTTAAGCAACTGACTTCGGCTCAGGTCTTGATCTCACAGTTCGTGGGTTCGAGCCCCGCATTGGGCTCTGTGCTGACAGCTCAGAGCCTAGAGCCTGCTTCGGATTCTGTCTCTCTCTCTCTGCCCCTCCTCCACTTGTGTTCTCTCTCTCTCTCTCAAAAATAAATAAAATGTAAAAAAAAAAAAAAAAAAAAATTAAAAATAAATAAATAAATAAATTGGTGAAAGAGCTCCTCTCCTCCCTCTTTACTCCTCTGCAAGCCCCAAAAGGCTATGAGGGGATATTGGCTCTGTGACTTTGTGTCCTAATGTCTGTGAGGGTCTGTTCTTTGGGATTTCAGGCTGCTACTCTGGGGCTGAGCCTGAGGTAGTGGAATATGAAGGACCCAAGGGAGGCAGCACTGGCTAAGGGAACCACTTGCCACTCATTCAGGGACCACCTCAAGTAACAGCCGCACTGTGAACATCCCGGTGTGAGAAAAGGGCTTTCAGGCGGCCTTGCCTCTTCATCACAGGGAAGAATCTACAAATTGTGAGAGGAAAAAATGTAATTAAAAAAATTTTTTTAATGTTTATTTTTCAGAGAGAGAGACAGAGCATGAGCATGAGCATCAGCATGAGCAGGGGAGAGGCAAAGGGAGACACAGAATCCAAAGCAGGCTCCCCACTGTCACCACAGAGCCGGAACTATGAGATCATGACCTGAGCTAAAGTCAGATGCTTAACCGACTGAGCCACTGAGGCACCCCAAAAAGTGTAATTTTTAAAACCTTATAATCTCTGTAAAATCAACAGATGTCAAAACTTGAAAAGAATTCTAGTTTTCTGGAAATACAGATCAAGAAACATCAGGACAGTTTTATCTTAGGAAAAAGGTCTTTGAATTTAGGCTGAAAAAAAGTTTCTCTACATCCATGTCTTGGGTTTCTGCATACAAAGTTACTATAAACTTATTATATGTATGAAGTTGTTACATAGATGAGACTCTAGCTGTGGCCTTTGCCCATTTTCACTCCAAAACACTTGAACATAATATTATATCACCAAGAGTGGTAGCATTGCCTCCCTAGGAAAGGCTTCCTCGAATAAGGATCCTTCTTTCTCCTTCCCTCCTAGTGGCTTAAATCAGAATCATCAAGAAAAGTATGACAGGCAGAGGCATATGGTTTAAAATTACCACTAGTTTAGAATTGCTACCTGATGCTTTACTGCTACTATATGGTTGGTGCTCAACAACAATTTGACAATCTGTCAAATGAAAAGCTGAATTTTCTTTTCTTCTATGTACCCCAACACCTCCATTCATGACCCCACAAAGAGCAACATCTTTCAAGCATGTTCTTCTGTCTATGAGAATAGTCTGCTTTAAAAAAACTGCCTCTTGAGGAACCTCTAACCCAAGATAAAAAGCTGTAAAAACATGAAGGGTGTTTGGTTTGGTTTGTTTTGTTTAGATGCAGAATGGCTGTTGAGAATGTAGTCAAACAAGATAAAAACCCATATCTAGTATGAGCATTCACTGGCAGAAACACCACATACACTCCCTTTGCAAGTTAGGCAGGCAGTGTTTCTCATGAAGCTTTTGTACAAACAAGGAGGACATTTTGGACATGAATTTTAATCTTTAATTTGTTTATTTATTTATTTATTTATTTTTAAAGTAGGCTTCATGTCCAGTGCAGAGCCCAGTGTGGAGCCCAACATGGGGCTTGAACTTGCAACCCTGAGCTCAAGACCTAAAAGGAGAGCAAGAGTCAGATACTTACCCTGAGCCACCTAGACATCCCATGAATTTTAATCTTTAAAGAAATGTCTTCTCCAAGTCTTTCTCCCTTTGTCTTGTCCCCTAACTGACCTACATCTTTCTACATTTGTTTTTTCCAATTACAGCACGGTGTTGAGGAAACAGCAGCTGAATGCAGAAAACTGGGGGCCACCGTGCATGTATCTGTCGTAGACTGCAGTAACCGAGAAGACATTTATAACTCTGTAAAGCAGGTGAGATTTCAAACTACAAATCCCTTCAAATAATTTTGTGTCTATTTCCATGGACAGTGGAAAGATTCTTTATGGCTGCCTGATTTAAATTCTATTTTAGCCTCTGCTAACTAAGATGGTTGTATGAATAAGGAAGGATATACATTTCTTTCCTTGTATAGAACCCACTCAACTCTGCCTATTATTATTATTTCATATTACTAACCAATTTCTTTCTGATCAGAAGTTTGAGCAGTGGTATAGAGTGACAGAGAAGAGATTCATCACCAGGAGAAAGAATCACTTTCTTAGTTTTATCTTAATCCTATTACTTTTGCAGTAATTCCTTTTTTTTTTTCTTTATTTTCTCTATGGTATTTTATTTATGTTGCCAGTAATCTAGTCTTCGATAGAAAATGTAATGTTATAGGGGCACCTGTACCCCAATGTTTATAGCGGCACTCTCAACAATAGCCAAATTATGGAAAGAGCCTAAATGTCCATCAACTGATGAATGGATAAAGAAACTGTGGTTTATATACACAATGGAATTCTATGTGGCAATGAGAAAGAATGAAATATGGCCTTTTGTAGCAACGTGGATGGAACTGGAGAGTGTGATGCTAAGTGAAATAAGCCATACAGAGAAAGACAGATACCATATGGTTTCACTCTTATGTGGATCCTGAGAAACTTAACAGAAACCCATGGGGGAGGGGAAGGAAAAAAAAAAAAAAAAAAAAAAAAAAGAGGTTAGAGTGGGAGAGAGCCAAAGCAGTAGAGACTGTTAAAAACTGAGAACAAACTGAGGGTTGATGGGGGGTGGGAGGGAGGGGAGGGTGGGTGATGGGTATTGAGGAGGGCACCTTTTGGGATGAGCACTGGGTGTTGTATGGAAACCAATTTGACAGTAAATTTCATATATTAAAAAAAAAAACAAAAAAATAAAACAAAAAAAAAAACTGTGTTGCTGGTGTTAACATTTTTTTAATCAACCGAACAGCAATTAAATATATAGAATAAATGGTAAAAAAAAAAAAAAAAAAAAGAAAATGTAATGTTAGTAATTATTGTAACAATTTTTAAAAGAGTAAATATCAAATGAACCGAGCACTCTGATAAACTACTGCATCCTTTAATTTCATCTCTACAATAACTCTATTAACCTCATTTGACAGATGAGCAAACTGAGATTTTGCTCTGCTAAGGAGGAGTTAAGCCAGTCCACGATCATATAATTAGTAGGTGGTAGAAACAAGACTACTCAGTTAGCACTATAAAAATGTTTGATCAGAACCAATATATCAATTAATCAACACGAATATTAATTCACTTTATAGATAAAGTTTAAAAATCTATGATTTACATAATATGAAAATTCAGATGTTAAAAAACATAGTTTCTCCTAACTTTGTGACAGTGTTCTCTTTGCATCCACTTTTTGGACTAAAGCTCTTTCCAGCCTGAACTCTGAGATTTCTTATCAAGTGGAATAAAGAATCTAATTCGTGGATTACATCAGCCCCAAAACTTTGAGTTTCTATAACATACCCAGTAATTTTTTTCCCTTCACAGGTAAAGAAAGAAGTAGGAGATGTAACCATCTTGGTGAATAATGCTGGGGTAGTATATCCAGCTGACCTTCTTAGTACCAAGGATGAAGAGATTACCAAAACTTTTGAGGTCAACATCCTAGGACATTTTTGGGTGAGTGTGAGAAACATTTCTGGTTTGTGCATGTCTGACTCATCCTCTTAAGGTACATGAAATTTGTAATTGAGTTCACACCTTTATATTTGCCTAAAATCAAGAATTACCAAATTAATTTGAGTGGAAGAGTCTCTGAGAGAAGGACACAGAGTTTGAAGAGACACAACTCACCAGAATGTAGGCTAGTTGGTCTGTCTTATCCACCAGAATTTAACACAAAACATGGCATGGATGGACCAAGTGCTCAAAAAATACTTGTGGAGTTTTGCTAAGGGTTGTCAGTATACATTTTTTCAGTACTTTAGAGGAAATATATACAATATACATTCACTTGTGACCTCATGTCATGGAATTTTAGAACTGAAAGGACAACATAAATCACTACTTCTATGTATGTAGGGGTTGGACATTTTCTGCATGGGACTCAGATAAGCTCTAGATCCATGCTGGAACTTAGATAGATGGCTCTACAAACCTCTTGTAGTTGGTTAGTAGAAGACTGAAATATACCTTTGTAGAAAACATTTCTATGGATTAATCTTACAGTGCCCCAATATCAGTGTAGAGCAAATCTGGATTCTGGAAGAGAGAAGAAAATAGATATGTTCTTTCCATCTTCCCCAACCCCTCACACATGGTAATGAGGATTGATTATTATGACCACAAAAGTACATAGAGACCTCCTGTGTTAGTTGTCTATAGCTGCATAACAAATTTATTAAAATTTAGTGGCCTGAGTTGAGACGGTGGAGTAGTAGGGGGACACTATGCTTGCCTCATCCCTCGAACTCAGCTAGATAAATATCAAATCATTCTGAACACCCAAGAAATTGATCTGAGGACTCAGGGAACAAACTGCACAAATAGAGGGAGAAAAGAGGCCACATCATGGAAATAGGGACAGACTTCAGTGAGCAGCACAACATCCACAGTGGAGGTTTGAGCTGCTTACACCAAGCCTTGTCCATCTGTGCTCTGCAGGTATTTTTATATGAGGGCAAGTATACCTGAGAGCCAGAGCAGCAGTGGGCCCCTCCCCAGAAGACCAGCACAAACCCCCACATGCACCAAGTCTACTGACCATAGAGTGCTGCAAAGCCTTAGCTACAGTGGAAATAAGTTCTGTCCTCTTTTAACAAGAAGACCAAACCATATTAGTTGAAACTCACCTCACAGTGGACAAGGTCCAAATACTCCCCACTGAAGGCAAGGAAAAACTCTGCAGTGTACTGACCTGAGGGAAAGAGCATCCAAAACACAACAGCGGAGTGTGCATAGCATACATTAGAAACACTTCATGAAGCACCAGAACCTGGACCTCTTCTTAATAAAGCCATTACTCTCAGGAGTAGGAAACATAACAGGCTTTTCTAACACAGAGAAGAAAACAAAGATCTAGACAAAATGCCAACACAGAGGAATTCATTCCAAAAGAAAGAACAAAAAAGGTCATGGCCAGGGATCTGAAACAGGTATAAGTAATATGCTTGACTCATAATTTAAAACAACAATGAAAAGGATACTAGCTGGGCTTGAGAAAAGCATAGAAGACACCAGGAGTCCCTTACTGCAGAAATAAAAGACCTAAAAGCTAGTCAAGCCAAAATAAAAAATGCTATAACTGAGATGCAAACATGACTGAATGTAATGACTACAAAGATGGAAGAAGCAGAGGAATGAGTAAGTGATATAGGAGATAAAATTATGGAAAATAATTAAGCTAAAAAGAAGAGGGAAAAAAATATTGGATCACAAATGGAGACTTAGCAAACTCAGCAACCCCATAAAGCATAATAGTATTTGCTTCATAGGAGTCACAGAAGAAGAAAGAAGGGAAAAGGGCAAAAGGTTTATTTGAGCAAATTTTAGCTGAAAACTTCCCCAATCTGGGGAAGGAAAAACATATCCAAATCCAGGAGGCACAGAGAACTCCCATCAAAATCAATAAAAGCAGGCCAACACCAAGACATATCATAGTAAAATTTGCAAAATACTGAGATAAGGAAAAAATTCTAAAAGCAACAAGGGAGATAATCCCTAACTTACAAGGGAAGGCAAATAAGGTTAGCAGCAGATCTAGCCATAAAAACTTGGCAGGCCAGAGGGAGTGGCATGGTATATTCAACATGCTGAACAGGAAAAATATGCAGCCAAGAATACTCTATCCAGCAAGGCTGCCATTCAGAACAGAAGGAGAGATAAAGAGTTTCCCAGACAAACAAAAACTAAAAGAGTTTGTGACCATTAAACCAGCCCTGCAAGAAATATTGAAGAGGACTCTTTGAGTGGGAAAAAAAGACCAAAAGCAACAAAGACTAGAAAGGAACAGAAAAAAATCTCCAGAAAGAATGACTTTACAGATAACACAATGGCACTAAATTCATATCTATCAATAATCACTCTGAATGTAAATGGACTAAATGCTCCAATCAAAAGACATAGGGTATCAGAATGGATAAGAAAATAAGACCTATCTATATGCTGCATACAGGACACTCATTTTAAACCTAAAGATACTTCCAGATTGAAAATGAAGGAATGGAGACCCATTACCAAGCTAATGGACATCAAAAAAAAAAAAAAAAAAAAAAAGCCAGAGTAGTCATACTTATATCGGACAAACTAGATTTTAAACCAAAGACTGTAATAAGAGATGATGAAGAGCACAGTATCATCATATAAGTCTACTGCCAACAAGAAGATCTAACAATTATAAATATTTATGCCCCAAATTGAGAACACCCAAACATATAAATAACATAACATAACATAACATAACATGACATAAAGAAACTCATTGATAATAATATAATAATAGCAGAGGACTTTAAACCCCACTTACAACAATGGACAGATCATCTAAGCAAAAAAATCAATAAGAAAACAATGACTTTGAATGACACAATGGACCAGATGGTCTTAACAGATATATTCAGAACATTTCATCCTAAAGCATCAGAATACACATTCTTTTTGAGCACACATGGAATGTTTTCCAGAATAGATCACATACTGGGTCACAAATCAGGCCTTAACAAATACAAAAAGATTGAGATCATACCATGCATATTTTGTGACCACAACACTATGAAACCTGAAATCAACCACAAGAAAAAACTTGGTAAGAACACGATACATGGAGGTTAAAGAACATCCTACTAAAGAATAAATGGGTTAACCAGGAAAGTAAAGAAGAAATTAAAAAAATACATAGAAGCAAATGAAAATGAAAACATGATGATCCAAAACCTTTGGGATGCAATAGTCATAAGAGGGAAGTATATATCAATACAGGTCTATCTCAAGAAGCAAGAAAAATCTTGGGTGCCTGAGTGGCTCAGTTGGTTAAGCGTCTGACTTCAGCTCAGGTCATGATCTCACAGTTTGTGGGTTCAAGCCCCGCATCGGGTTCTGTGGTGACAGCTCAGAGCCTGGAGCATGCTTCTGATTCTGTGTCTCCTTCTCTCTCTGCCCCTCTCCTACTCATGCTCTCTCTCTCTCTCAAAAAAAAAAAGAAATAAACATTTAAAAAAATCTTTTTAAAAAGCAAGAAAAATCTCAAATATACAACCTAACCTTACCTGTGAAGGAGCTAGAAAAGGAATGAAGCCTAAAAGAAGGAAATAATAAAAATTAGAGCAGAAATAAATGATATAGAAACAACAGAAAAGAACAGTAGAACAGATCGATGAAACTAGAAGCTGGTTCTTTGAAAGAATTAATAAATTGATAAACTTCTAGCCAGAATTATCAAAAAGAAAAGAGAAAGGACCCAAATAAATAAAATCACGAATGAGAGAGGAGAGATCACAACCAACACTACAGAAATACACACATTTAAAGAAGAATATCATGAAAAATTGCATACCAACAAATTGGGCAATCTGGAAGAAATGAAGAAATTCCTAGAAACATATAAACTACCGAAGCTGAAACAGGAAAAAATAGAAAACTTGAACAGACCCATAGCCAGACAAGAAATTGAATCAGTAGTCAAAAATCTCCCAACAAAAAGGGATGTCTGGGTGGCCCAGTTGGTTAAGCGTCCGAATCTTGATTTCAGCGCAGGTCATAATCTCACAGTCAGTGGGTTTGAGCCCTGCATCGGGCTCTGCATTGACAGCAGGGAGCCTGCTTGAGTTTCCCTCTCTCCCACTCCCTCTGCCTCTCCCCTGCTTATTCTCTAAATAAATAAATAAATAAATTTTATTTAAAAGATAAATAAATAAAAAGATTTTTAAAATTTCCCAACAAACATAAGTCCAGGGCCAGATGCCTTCTCAGGGGAATTCTACCAAACACTTAAAGAAGAGTTAATACCTATTCTTCTCAAAGTGTTCCCAAAAATAGAAATGGAAGGAAAACTTCCAAACGTATTCTACAAGGCCAGCATTACCTTGATTCTAAAACTGAAGACCCCATGAGAAAGGAGAACTACAGGCCAATATCTCGAATGAACATGGATGCAAAAATTCTCAACAAGATACTAGCAAACTGAATCCAACAATACATTGAACGAATTATTCACCATGATCAAGAGGGATTTATATGTGAGATGCAGAGGTGGTTCAATATTCATGAATCAATCAACATGATATACCACATTAATAAAAGAAATGATAAGAACCATATTATTCTCTCAATAGAAGCAGAAAAAGCATTTGACAAAGTATAGCATCCATTCTTGATAAAAAACCTCAACAAAGTAGGGATAGAGGGAACATACTTCAACATCACAAAGGGACCCACAGCTAATATCATCCTCAATGGGGAAAAACTGAGAGCTTTTCCTTTAGGGTCAAGAACAAGACAGGGATGTCTGCTCTCTCCATTGTTATTTAACATAGAACTAGAAGTCCTAACCTCAGTGATCAGACAACAAAGAGAAATAAAAGACATCCCAATCAGCAAGGAAGAAGTCAAACTTTCACTATTCGACATGATACTCTATGTAGAAAACCCGAGGAGCACCTGGGTGGCTCAGTCAGTTGAGTGTCCGACTTTGGTTCAGGTCATGATCTTGAAGTTCATGAGTTCAAGCCCCACATCGGGCTTGCTGCTGTCAGCACAGAGCCCTTTTGGGATCCTCTGTTCCCCTCTCTCTGTTCCTCCCCCACTTGTGCTCTCTCAAAAAGAAATAAACATTAAAAAAAAATAAGATGAAACCCAAAAGACCCCACCAAGAAATGGCTAGAACTGAGACATAAATTCAGTAAAGTTGCAGGATGCAAAATCAACGTACAGAAATCTGTTGCATTTCTATACACCAATAATGAAGCAGCAGAAAGAGAAACCAAGGAATCAATCCCATTTACAATTGCACCCAAAACCATAGGATACCTAGGAATAAACCTAACCAATGAGGTAAAATATCTGTCCTCTGAAAACTACAGAACATTTTTGAAAGAAATTGAAGAAGACATAAAGAAATGTTAAAACATTCCATGCTCAAGGATTAGAAGAAAAATATTGTTAAAATATCTGTACTATCCAAAGCAATCTTCACGTTTAATGGAATCCCTAACAAAATATTACCAGCATTGTTTGCAGAGCTAGAACAATCCTAAAATTTGTATGGAACCACAAAAGACCCTGAACAGCCAAAGCAATCTTGAAATAGAAAAGTAAAGCTGGAGCCATCACAATTATGGCTTTCAAGCTATATTACAAAGCTGTAGTCATCAAGACCATATAGTACTGGCACAAAAACAGACACATAGATCAGTGGGACACAATACAAAATCCAGAAATGGACCTACAACTATATGGTCAACTAAACTTCGACAAACCTGTTAAGAATGTCCAGTGGAAAAAAGATAATCTCTTCAGCAAATAGTGTTGGGAAAACTAGACAGCAACACGCAGAAGAATGGAACTGGACCATTTTTTTACACCATACACAAAAACAAATTCAAAATAGATGAAAGGCCTAACTATGAGACAGGAAACTATCAAAATCCTAGAGGAGAACATAGGCAGCAACCTCTTTGACCTTGGCTGTAGCAACTTCTTACTAGACATATTTCCAGAGACAACGGGAAAAGAGCAAAAATGAACTACCGGGACTCATCAAGATAAAAAGCTTCTGCACAGAGGTGCCTGGGTGGCTCAGTCAGTTGAGTGTCTTGATTGCTCAAGACATTGATTGACTCTTGATTTCTGCTTAGGTCATGATCCCAGGATTGTGGGATTGAGCCACGGGTCAAGCTCTGTGCTGAGTGTGGAGCCTGCTTGAGATCCTCTCTCTCTCTCCCTCTGCCCTTCCCCCCCTACTCTCTCTCTCTTAAAATAAAAATAATACAATAAAATAAAAACTTCTGTACAGCAAAGAACACAATCAACAAAACTAAAAGGCAGCCTACTGAATGGTAGAAGATGTTTGCAAGTGACATATCAGATAAAGGTTTAGTATCCAAAATCTATAAAGAATTTAGCAAACTCAACACCCAAAAACACAAGTAATCCAGTTAAGAAATGGGCAGAAGATATGAATACACATCTTTCCAAAGAAAACATACAAATGGCTAACAGACACATGAAAAGATGCTCAACTTACTCATCATCAGGGAAATGCAAATCAACACTAGGAAGATATACCACCTCATATTCTGTCAGAATGGCTAAAATTAACAATACAAGAAACAACAGATGTTGGTGAAGATGTGGAAAAACAGGAACCCTCTTGCACTGTTGGTGGGAATGCAAACTGTTGCAGCCACTCTGGAAAACAGCATGGAGGTTCCTCAAAAAGTTAAGAATAGAACTACCCTGTAATTTAGCAATTGTGCTACTAGGTATTTAGTCAAAGGATACAAAAATACTAATTCAAAGGGGCACATGAACCCCGATGTTTATAGCAGCATTATCAACAATTGCCAAACTATGGAAAGAGCCCAAATGTCCATTGACTGCTGAATGGATAAAGAGGATGTGATGTATATATACACAATGCAATATGACTCAGCCATTAAAAAGAATGAAATCTTAGCATTTGCAATGACATGGATGGAGCCAGAATGTATTATGCTAAGCAAAATAGTCAGAGAAAGACAAATAACATGATTTCATTCATATATGGTATTTAAGAAATGAGACAGGTAAACATAGGGGGAAAAAGAGAGAAGCAAACCATAAAACAGACTTTTTTGTTATTATTTTGAGAGAGAGAGCAAGAGCATGAGCAGGGGAGGGGCAAAGAGAGAGGGAGAGAGAGAATCCCAAGTAGGCTCCATGCTCAACTTGGAGCCTGACACAGGGCTCAATCTCAAAACAGTTAGCTGAGCTAAAAGCAAGAGTCCGACGCTCAACTGACTGACCACCTAAGAGTCTGAGCCCCCAGACTCTTAATGATAGCGAACAAACTAAGGGTTGATGGAGGGAGATGGGTGGGGGATGGGTTAAATGGGTGATGGGCATTAAGGAGGGCGCTTGTTGGGATGAGCACTGGGTGTTATATGTAAGTGATGAATCACTAACTTCTACTCATTAAAACAAACAAAAATAATTTAAAAAATTAGTGGCTTGAGGCAACAATAAGTGTTTATTTTCCTTTCACAGTTTCTATGGGTCAGAAACTTGGGAGTGACTTGGCTTCCCAGTTCTGGCTCTATGAATTTGCATAGGGTCCATAGGGTGTGTTTATAAAATTCTCATAAAATATTATTAATATTTCTCACAAAACAGTAAAAGCTTTTTGGAAATAAAGAAAGACTTTTTATTTCCTGTAACATCAATATATAATACATGATGTTGCAAATAAGGAGATACTAAATCTATTCATGATGGATAATGATTGTAAATCAGGACAGAACTCAGCTGTTTCTAGTTAACTTGCTATAGTTACACATGATTTCAGCTCTTCTCATTAGAATGGTAAAGCCCCAAACTAAGAAAAAAAGTTACATGATACCAGACTACCATAGGAAATCTTCTCAGTTCTGAAAACTCTGAATTTTTCCCTTGATATTATTGTTCATATGATATATCCATAAAGGAGATATTTGATTGCTTCTGAAGGCAAGACAGAGGAATATTAAGATGAGTTCTTAGCATGTGATATTCAGTGCACAGCCCTCAATGCCAATTTAAACAAATAGATTTCAATCTTTTTCATTTCTGTAGAAGTAATCATGAAATCTTGACACATATTCCATTTCATCACAAAAGTCTCAAATGCTCTTTTTTCTTAAAAATAAAACTACCTACTTTAGAAACTTAACACCTGTGCCATTGTTTTTTTCTTTCTTCAATGATCTTTAAGATCACAAAAGCACTTCTTCCCTCAATGATGAAGAGAAATCATGGCCACATCGTCACAGTGGCTTCAGTGTGTGGCCATGGGGTGATTCCATATCTTATTCCATATTGGTAAGTATTATTTTCCAGCAATGCCATATAGATAGATGGATGGATACATACATACATAATATGTACATACACACTCACATACTTTTAAGGGCTTATTAGACCTTAGATTCTAATCTTCATAGCAGGGTTATCTATGAAACTGGTTGTAATTGTTTAAAATATTTTCAGATTTCTGAAAACTCCTCTGTAAAGCAATGAAATGTAATGCCATGCTTCTATCATATCCTGGAATGAGTACACGTTGATAAAAGAAACAGGGAACCCACGGACTAAGAAGCAAAACATACAGAAGTCCAAATGAACATAAATGTATGCCATAGCCTGCATGCCCAAGATAAGCTGATTAGGGCGACCCCTGAATCAAAACATTTTCCAGTATTCTCGTGCCATGAAAGATTGTGTGTGTGTGTGTGTGTGTGTGTGTGTGTGTGAGAGAGAGAGAGAGAGAGAGAGAGAGAGAGAGAGAGAGAGAGAAGAACAGAGACAGAGACAGAGAGATTAAGAGAAACCATCTACCTGATTAAAAGATGCAGATAGTACACTCCATGATCTACCAAGGACACAAAGAGAAAAGGTTGAGAGGCCCTGAGGATACACTATTTGTAAAATATCTTTTCCTTATAAACTTCTTCAATGGCATCTCATTTCCTTACTTCTGCTTTATATCAACTTCATAGAAAAATTTAACTTGCTAACATTTGGTCCAGTTCTTTTTGTAACAGTCAACACATGAGTATCAGTGGGAGGGTGTAGGGGTGCATAATTAATGGATTTATTATTTACTTGTACATAATGGTTAAGGTTAAACTGAGTCATGGACAAAATTACTTCTGACACTGAATGTGGTCACAGACATGGCTACATTTCAATGAAGTTAAGGGGTCATTGCACAGACATACGGTGTTTCAAGCTGTCTCTACCATCTTTTTTTTAATGTTTACTTATTTTTGAAAGAGAGAGTGAGTGGGGGAGGGGCAGAGAGAAAGGGAGACACAATCTGAAGCAGGCTCCAGGCTCTGAGCTGTCAGCACATCTTAAAACACAAGTAAGAATTTCACAGATTAAACATTTGCTATTGTTTTAAGGTTTAGAAATGTGGAATCCCAATATAATAATACTTTTCCGTTTTCTCTTCTCCCTTAAGAAAGCAGCCAGTCTTTAACTTTACTGTTCTTCTTGTCACCTGGGTCAAAACTACAATGAATAGGGGCACCTGGGTGGCTCTATCAATTGAGCATCCAACTCTTGATTTCAGCTCATGTCACCTGCCTTTAGAAACGAGAAAAATCAGGGGTGCCTGGGTGACTCAGTCGGTTAAGCGTCCGACTTTGGCTCAGGTCATGATCTTACGGCTAGTGGGTTCCAGCCCCATATCAGGCTCTGTGCTGACAGTTCAGGGCCTGGAGCCTGCTTCAGATTCTGTGTGTTCCCTGCTCTCTGCCCCTCCCCCGCTCATGCTCTGTGTGTGTCTCTCTCTCAAAACTGATTAAAAAAAAAAAAGAAATCAGAAAATCAAAGAAGATAAAGTGATATGCTGAAGGCTGCACACACAACACACATCACCTAAGGTCTTTTTACTCCAGATTTTCACAATTAAGAAGCCAAAGTGGCCTCCAATGTCAAAAGAGAAACTAGCAACTAAGTTAACAAGAGAGGAGAAATGTATACAGTCCCACAGAAGTTTCAGTGTAGATATTAGTTACGTAGTTTTTCTAAATACGTCTTTCCTGATTCATATTTTTCAAAATAAAACAGCAATTAAAACTGATTAGGCAAGAGTTTGAAGACTGAATGGAAAACCTTACCTGTAGGGTGGAAAAGTAAGCAGTAAGCCAGTTAATACATTACTAGGATTTGTTCTATTGCTATCATCGCTAAGTAAGAAACTGGTACATTTAAGAAAAAGTAAATGAAAATTGATGACCAAGTGGAAGATTTGGAAAATTGGCTTCTACTTATTCTCGAACCAAATCAGCATTGCCTTCTTACAGAAAGCTGGAGAATGTGTTTCACTGTACCTTAGCTAACAATGGTGGGTAATTCTCTTACAGTTCCAGCAAATTTGCTGCTGTTGGCTTCCACAGAGCTCTGACATTAGAACTTGAAGCCTTGGGAAAAACTGGAATCCAAACCTCGTGTCTCTGCCCAGTTTTTGTGAATACTGGGTTCACCAAAAACCCAAGCACAAGGTGAGGTCAAAGTCAAGTCAGGATGAAAATATGGCATGAGAAATTGACCTGAAAACTGTAGGAGGTTTTTAGGTGGGTCAACTGAAAAAATAGAAAAAAAGTGAAAAAGGAAAAATGGTTTTTTTTAATGTTTATTTCTTTTTGAGAGAGAGACAGATCGGGAGTGGGGTAGGGGCAGAGAGAGGGAGACACAGAATCTGAAGCAAGCTCCAGGCTCCAAGCTGTCAGCACAGAGTCTGATGCGGGGCTCAAACTCACAAACTGTGAGATCATGACCTGAACCGAAGTTGGATGCTTAAAAGACTGAGCCACTCAGGCACCCCAAAATGTTTTTCTTAATGTTGTATTGCCTTTTTCACTTTGAAATGAGATGAACAAAGGGAAAAAATTCATTGAGGACTGGCAGGAGTGACCAGCTACCAATGATTTAGGCAATTGGGGTTTATTTGTGATCAGGTTAAAGGTTCAACACACTCAGGTGCCAAGAGGGAGTGAAGGGGTGAGGCAGGCTGGAGAGGTGTGCTTTTTTTTTTTTTTTTTGCTTTTTTTTAATGTTTATTTATTTTTGAGAGAAAGAGAGAGCACAGGCAGGGGAAGGGAAGAGAGAAAGAGGGAGACGGAGAATCCAAAGCAGGTTCCAGGCCCTGAGCTGTCAGCATGGAGCACAACGTGGGGCTTGAACTCACCAACCGTGAGATCATGACCTGAGCCAAAGTCAGATGCTTAACCAACTGAGCCACCCAGGCACCCCAGTGTGCTTTTTTTTCTTTAAGTTTATTTATGCATTCATTCTGAAAAACAGAGAGAAAGAGCATAGGGGGAGGCACAGAGAGCAAGAGGAAAGAGAGAATCCCAAGCAGGCTCCTAGCTGTGCTGTTAGCACACAGCTGGACACAGGGCTCAAACCCACAAACCATGACATCATGACCTGAGGCAAAATCAAGAGTCGGACACCCAACCGACTAAGCCACTCAGGCACCCCTGGATAGATGTGCTTAGGGGATGTCAAGAATGTCCTCTCCTGGAAACCCACTCCCAAGATGAGCGATACCTAACATCTCCCTCTCCCATTTGTGGTTCATCCTCCTCAAATAGAGTATGGAAAGGTACTTTTCCATTTTCCACAGTGCTAGCATGAAGTACTCCAATATCTTTCAAACTTGTCCTAAGAATCGTCACCTATGCTTCCATAAACAATAAATGTTCTTAGGGTCTTCCTTAGAGATTCTGATTCAGTAGGCTGCGATGAGCTCCAAGAATGAGTTGTTTTGTTTTGCTTTGCTTTACAAGCATACCTACCAGGTGAGTCTGGAGACAGGTTTGGAAAACATTGATGTATTAAATATAATCACAGTATTTGATTACCACCTTGATTACCATTTGATTACCATTACCACCTTGTCCTCTGTGAAAGTGCAAATATTCTTAGAAGCAGCAATAAATTGAGTCCCTAATCCTTTAGTCAAGGTGAACTTCTATGACAACTTTGTCTCTGGTAAAGGAGGATTTGAGACCATAAGAGAGGAGAAATTGGTCCTGAAAGGAGAGTAAAAAGGCAGAAAGGTGAGCAGAAAGGTGCTAAAATTAAGATACCTTCTTCACAAATTTGCCTCAATTCTGGTATTTTTCTGCTGCAGGTTAATAAAATCTGAAGCCAGTTTATTTCTGGAGGGGAATTAGTCCTAAATACATTCATTCAAAAGAGCTAACAGATTCTCCTTTAAGCTTAGCCTCATTTGAAGCTATCAACCCTGAACTCTGAATTATCTGGGTTGTCTCTGGAGCTGTGGTCACCCCCTGGCAGGGGAGTCCTTAATAGTGTTAGGCCATAGATACTTAGCAGTAATACAATATTTAAGTAAATACTATGGTACGATTGGGACTCTGGGCTCAGTTTTCTTAAAAAGCAAACTGGGCCTAATAAAAACCCTCCTGGGAAGCATTTAAGCTTAGTGTATGCCAAGAGAACCAGATACACTGGTAGGGAAGGCACAATAGATGAGAAGAGTAGGCTAATAAGATCCTAGGTGGTATGGATGCCTGGGAGCAACCCCGGAGTCTGACAGCCAATGCTGAAGATGTGGGATTGATTACACCCAGACTGCTGGATTCTGAATATTCCTCAGCAAAAGCTAAAATGTCCATAAAGTGAGGTTTGGCTCAGAGACTGGGTTGATGAAACCAGCTAGGAAAAATCAGGGAGACAAAAGGCAGAACCCAATAATTTAGAGAGGTATTGATTTGTATTACTCTCTGCTGGCTTACTACTCAATGCCATGGAAACCTCAATCACATAATAACCTGTAGTATATCACAGAATATGTCAGGGAAGGAAGTTATAAAATTCATTAACTGCTTACTTAACTCTTCTACACAACCTTTTTATTCACTGGCCGTTCAGCCCATGCCTGGACATCTTCATTTTGATGCAACACTTCCAATCCATTTACATTTTAAACTCTAATCATCATCTTGAACTAATGGGCATTCTACACTGGGCCTGTGGTTATGAATAAATATCCAAGAACCCATGTAGGGGCACCTGGGTGGCTCATTTGGTTGGGTGTCCACCTCTTGATTTTGGCTCAAGTCATGATCCCAGGGTCATGGGATCAAGCCCCGCATCAGGCTCGAGCTAAGCATGGAGCCTGCTTGAGATTCCCTGCCCACACCTCTCCCCTGCTCTCTCTAGAAAGAAAAGAAAAAAGAGAAAGAAAGAAAGAAAGAAAGAAAGAAAGAAAGAAAGAAAGAAAGAAAGAAAGAAAGAGAAAGAAGGCCCATGTACACAGTCTTCAGTATAAGCAAGGCTATATACCTCCAGTAGCAATGCTATACTCCCTGTGCACTTCTGGAACTCTCATTAAATTGCAGTATAGGTGATTCAGAGGTGGATCTCAAGTACTGAATGCCTTCAAATCCAGCTTTATGGGATAACTCCAGAAGAAAGAGAGTATGCTTAGCAAAGCTTTGTATTAAATAAGCCCCGAAGAAAGACGTCAGATGTTTCCTTTCTGTCCCATGAGTAATCCTACCCACCATTCTTCCTTGCCTCTTCACATCTGTCATTTAATTCCTCTCCACCCTTTTGATATTTTGACTGAGTGAGCCATAAAACATGCATACCTGGTGTGAAAGTTTAAGACTGTGATAACAAAACATTCCCATGGCATGGGGGGGGGGGGGGGGAGTTGGTGGGGGCAGGTGGTGTTTGTGCAGTGAATCCTGGAACCTTTTAAATCCTAATTTGGTGATATAAGTTAATTTTCCTGCCTTTGTTAATTAAAACAACAACAAAAAGAACCAAACTTTTTTCTTCTTAATCATAGACTATGGCCTGTATTGGAGACAGATGCAGTTGCAAGAAGCTTGATAGATGGAATACTTACCAATAAGAAAATGATTTTTGTTCCATCATATATCAATCTACATCTAATACTAGGAAGGTAAGTACAGCACAAAACATCTAAAATGCTAAAACACCAGTGGAACTATTGTCATGATGAAGAGTCTTTCAGTTGTGAAAGTTGCTGTGGAAACTCTCTGTGCCTGAGGAGAACGGTTACATTGTCTCTGTTATTTCCTTATTCAATCTATAAAAAAAAGAATGATTCATTTGCTCTAACATCTCAGTTTAATCTTTGCCAGAGACTATTCCAACTGAAGGAAACACAGTTGCAAGAGAACACAGTATCGTTAAAAATAAAGGGTCTGTTTAAAAGCCTGCTGGAGTTTTGACTGAAATTGCATTGAATCTATTGATCAATTGGGGGAGAAATAACATTAACAATTTTGAGGCTTTCAATCCAAGAAAACAAAGAACGCAAAATATCTTTCCATTTTGTTCTTTTATCTTCTTCAATATCTCCACACAACATTTTATAGTTTTCAGTGTAAAAGTCTTACACAGCTTTTATCAGGTTTATCCCAAAGCATTTCATGTTTTTGATGGTATTTCAAAAGGCAGTTAAAACAATTTTTCTATTTCCCATTGTTTGGTGTTGGTGAGTGTGTTTGATTTTTGCATTTTATCTTGTATTTTAGCAACCTTGCTAAACTCATCTCTAGCAGTTTTTTGTAAATTCTAACGGATTTTTTTTACAGACTATTTTAGATGATAGTATTGTCGGCAAATAAAGACCCTTTTACTTCTTTTCCAATCTGTATGGTTTTTCTTCTTACTATATGACACTGGCTAGAACTTTGCATGCAATGTCACATAGGATTGGTGAGAGCACACATCCAAGCAGTCTTCTTGAGCTTAGAAGAACAGTACTCAGTATTTCACAGTTAAGTATAATGTTAGCTGTAGATGTTTTTTCATAGATGCTTTTTATCATGTTGAGGAAGTTCCCTTCTGTTACTATTTTGATGAGAGTATTTACCAAGAGTAAATATCAGTTGTCAAATGCTTTTGCTGATGATATTAAGATCATATGTTCTTTCCATTTTAGTTTGTTGATATGGTGAACTACACGGATTCATTTTAAAGAATAAACCACCCTCGCATCGTAATGTCTTTGTCTGATATTGCATCCTGATAATATTGACTTCATAGAATGAGTTGGAAAGTACGCCCTCTTCTTCTCTTTTCCAGAATAGCTTGTGTGGTATTGGCATTATTTCTTCTTTAAACATTTGGAGATTTCACCAGTGAAGCCATCTAGGCCTGGTGCTTTCTTTAAGGGCAAGTTCTTAACTATAAATACAATTTCTTTAAAACCTATAGGGCTTTTCAGGCTGCTTATTTCTTCTTGGTAATGTGTGTCCTTCAGAGAATTTGTCCATTTCATCTAAGTTGTCAAATTCATAGGCATAAATTTATTCAAAATCTTCCCTTATTGTACTTGTAATATGTTTAAAATGTCTGATTCCTGATATTGGAAATTTATATTTTTATTTTTCTGTTCTCATCAGTCTATCTAGAGGTTTATCAATTTAGTGATTTTTCCAAAGAACTAGCATTTGGTTTCTTTTATTTTTTTATCTATTTTTTGTGTGTGTGTTCTATTTCACTAATATCTGTTCTGATCTTTATTATTCCTTTTATTCTATTATTCACTTATTGGGTTTTCTTTTTCTAGTTTGTCAATGTAGAAACTGAGTTCATGGATTTTTTTTTTTCTAGCATAGGCACTTAGCGCTATAAATTTCCCCCTGTGTACTGTTTTTAGTTCTGTCCCTCAAATTGTGACATTCTATGTTTTCATTTATATTCTGTTAAAATGCTTTCTAATTTCCCTTTTGTATCATGGTTTACTTAGAAATGAATTTTTTAGTTTATAACTTTTTGGAGATTTTCTAGACATTTTTCTGATTTCTAATTTAATTAAACTTTGTATGACTTGAATGTTTTAAATTTACTGAGACATGGTTAAGTTCAGAACATGGTTTATCTTGGGAAGTGTTCCACATGCACCCAAAAAGAATGAGTATTCTGTATTGTTGAGTTTTCTATAAATGTCAGCTTATGTCAAACTGGTTGATAGTGTTGTTCAAATCTTCTGTATTTTTCGCTGATTTTCTGTTTATTTTATCAATTATTGAAAGGAGGCTCAAAATCTGTAGCTATTGTGAATTTGTCTATCTTCTTTGCTTTTCTTTCCATTCTCACTTCATGTATTTTGAAGCCTTTTATTATGTGCATAAGCAATTAGGATTATTTTGTCCTCTAAATGAGTTAACTACTTTGTCATGTTGGAAGTGACCTTGTTTATCCTTGCTATGAAATCTACTGATATTAATATAACCATTTCAGCTTCTTTATATTATCTTACTGAATCTTTTTCTGTCCTTTTACTCTTTTTCTGTCCTTTTACTCTCTCTTTTACTCCTATTTGTTTCCTTATGTCTGAAATGTACTTTTGTAAGCAGTATAAAGGTGTTTGGTGTTTTTTTTTTACTCTAATTTGACAATCTATCCCTTTTAATAGGGGGTATTTAGACTCTTTACATTTAATATGATTATTGATATAGTTAGATCTAAAACTTACTTTAAAGCTTGCTATTTGTTTTCTGTTTATCCCATTTAATCTTGGTTCCTTTTTTTCTCTCTGCCTCCTTTTGGTTTGATTGAATACTTTCATGTTTTTATTTTATTTCCTTTGGTGGCTTATTAGCTATAATGCTTTGTTTTGTTACTTTAGTTATTGCTTTAGGGTTCATAGTATGCATCTTTAACTTATCACAGCCCATCTCCAAATGATATTATACAACTTCATGTACAGTCTAAGAACCTTACAATGGTACACTTCTATTTCTCCCTTCCTACTTTAGGCTATGATTGTTGTACATTTTACTTTGACTACATAGTTTTTGTTTGTTTAAACAGCCAATATCTTTTTAAAGAGATTTAAATAACAAAGAAAATTCTTAAATGTTCATCCATGTGGTTAATATTTCTAGTGCTCTTTATTCATTTGTATAGATCCAGACCTCTATCTGGTATCATTTCCCCTCTGCCTGAAGGGTATCCTTTAACAGTTTCTCAGGGAAGTTCTGCTGGTTATGAATTCTTGCACCTTTTGTATGTTTAACAAACTCTTTATTTTGCCTTAAGTTTTAAAAGATACGTTCACTGATCTAGGTTGGCAGATTTTTGTCTTTCAGTACTTAAATGATATTCTCTACCACCTCCGTGATTTCCATATTATCTCTGCTAGAGGCTGTTCTATCATTTTTAAAGGAACACAATATAATAAAGTGATTAGGAACGAAGGTTCCACCTAAGATCAAAAACCACTTATCCACTTACCAGTTCTTTGACCATGGATAAGCTATTTAGCCTCTATGGCCTCATATTTTCCATATATAAAATGGGGATGGTGATAATACCTCCTGTCTAAGCATACCATAAGAATAAAATAACATAACGCAAGGAAAGCCCCTGCCATTAAAAAAGACACAGAAGTCAGATGTTAAGGGTTTAGGAGGTAGAACTTACATAGAATTCTAGGAAGAGGGGTGCTTGGCTGGATCAGTTGGTAGAGCATGCAACTCTTGATATTGGGGTTATAAGTTCAAGCCTCACACTGGGTGTAGTGATTACTTTAAAAGGCCTTTAAAAAAAATGCTAAGAAGAAATAGGATTATTTACCCAGAGGAGATAATCTCTCAGCTTTCTTCTGAGGGACAGTTTATAATAAATTGAAATTATATCAATGAGAACTATACAAACTTGATAAGCCCTTGGGTCATTTTGAAACAAATCCATATAAACTGCTAATTTGGAATAGACCAATTCAAGAACAGTGGACAAACTGCATTGCTGCGTCAATTTCAATCTTCCATTTTAGCTTAAATAGACTAACTTAAATTAGCCTAACCTTGACCTCATAGCAACATCATCTCAAGAGTTGACTAAGTGTTTTGTTGCCAAGCAACAGTAGGAAATGAGTTTTGTGGGATTCCTCATCTCTTGGGGCTCAAACCAGGTCATATTAATGTAGAAAAAATCAAAATCATAGAATATTTGCATATGAACAAGAGAAGGAGCATCCCTATCCTGTCAGAGTTGGAGAATAAGTATTCCTGTACAATAAACAAGAGTCTCAAAATCTTTGGTACTATTGTGAAGCTGTCATGGTGGTTTGTTACTGAGCAACTGGGAAATATAGTTAATATTCTCCACATAAAATTCCTTTTACAGACATAGACAATTTTGTGAGCAGATGCAAGTATTAACATGGAGGTTTCCTTGTGAGAATAGTTACAAGTCATGTACAAGTTCTCTTATATTCGTCTTTCTCTCAGCCAGAACTTCCCTGCCTCTCTGCTTATTCATCCATCTTCCACTCTACCTAAGGCAAGGATGTAAATCTTGCATTAGTCAACAATACCAAAGTATTTTTCAATATGACTTTCTTTGCACATGACTACATCTGCTTTATTATATTCACATGTTGGCCCTTCCTTTCATCTGCCTGCTCAAATCTTACCCATCCTTGAACACTTTTGAAGTTTCCCTTCACTATTCCAGCCCATATTAATCCTCCTCACAGTTATAGTCCTTAATTAGAGAAGGCTAATATTTTTTAATAATTATTTCAAGGTGATCTCTCATCTCATTTTAGCCTCTCCGTTCAACAATAAGCTCCTCAGGCAGGAGCTGTTTTTCGAGGACTTTTGTCTACCTTATTATAAAGTACATAATGGATATTCAGTAAATAGTTAAGGAGGGGTGGAGGGAAGGATGGAGTGGGTTCTGGTGGTGTCTCTCTGTGAATGCTTAATATCAGGGTTCATGGACAGTTTCAGCAGTAAGTCCAGACCTTCAGTTTCAGATCTTTATCACATATAATCTCATATAAGATTTTACTAATATGAGGAGGCTTGAAGAGTGGTATATATCAGTGCTTTCCTTATATATCTATAGTATTTGAATGATGAATATTAAAACACACACACACACACACACACACACACACACACACACAAGGAAAGAGAAGTTGCTGTGAAGGAAGAAAGGAAGAACAGAGAAAGATTAAATGCAAACCAGATAACTCTCAAGGTATCCTAACTGACGACAAAAAAGAACTTTGGTGTCAAAAATTTTTAATTGAAAACTTTTCTACTTTTTTCCCATACAGATTTCTTCCTGACGGTGCCTTGGCAGCTATAAATCGTTTACAGAATATTCAATTTGAAGCAGTGATTGGCCACAAAACCAAAAAGAAATGAGTAAACGAGCTCCAGCCAGAAATGCAGCTTAATGATGTAAATCTAAGTTTAGAATTAATGCTTCAAAGCTTTATTTCACATTTTTTCAATAATGTTAATAATAAAAACATTGGTTTGACATTAGCAGCAGTCAAATGAACAAGACTAATTACCTGTCTTTCTCAAGAATATTAATGTAGTTTTACTAGTCAGATCCATTTTTCATTCCACACCTCTTAAAAACTTTTATGCTTACATAAACATACTTAAAAGGTAATTTTTCTTTAAGAGATTTTATTTTTTTTCTTTCTGCTAACGGGGGAACAAAGCTACCTCTCCAAAAGTAAACACAAAGAGAACTTATTTACACAGGGAAGTTTGAAGACCTTATCAACATGCACACAGTGTGAGATAGCAGTTAGAAACAAATTTAAACAGGCGACTGTGCTCCAAAGGACAGAGAGGTTATTTCTATGAAATTCAACATTTGGAATCTTTCTCTAGCTTCTCCCTTTTTCATCAGCCCAAAACAGTGCAACGGTATCCTATGGTTTCTTGTTTGATTCTGTCCTTTATATAGGTCTTATATATCCACTAAGAGTGGGCCCTCCATACTTTCTGTCCTTTTCATAATCTCTTAAAATACTATGACACTACAAAAGGTGACCCTCTCTTGAATCTCTGAATATCTAAAATTTTAACCTCATGATATCTCTTTCTTTATAGTTTATGCTTTCACATATCATTGGTACCAGATATGTTTAGATAGTTTTGAGCTTCAAAATGGAAACTAACGCTGGAAAAGGAATTAGGCTGACTACCTAATACTAGACGATGGATCTGACAGGAGAAAAAGAGTGGTCTCTTTTTTTAATAGAGAAGAAATCTGATTCCCACCACATCAAGACTAATCTTGTTTTTATGTTTTTCTCATATGTAAGAGACTGCTTTTACATCAACTATCCTCCTGTTTTTCATTAAAAACAAATGATGAAAAATAAACCATTAATAAAAACAATTTATTGAAAATAAATGATAAATATGTTGTGCTTTTAAAAAACAACCTCCTGTGTTTATAAAATAGAGTTTTCATTTCTAATCTCTGAGTGTCTATGAATCTCCTTTAGGAAGCAAGGGTCTAGATAGTAATAGCATCCAGATATTAAGGGGTGCAGGGGTTCTCTCAACTTTGGCTTCTCTGATAGAGTGTTGGTTGATCAAATGACTTACTGAATCCTTTCTATGTGTGGCACTGAGGAGAGTATGATTGTTATGAGATATTTTTTTCCCTTGTTACTTTGGCAATGATTTTTGTTCATGATGACATTTTAATTTTTTGCTTTAAAACTAAGAACTGTAGGGATGCCTGGGTGGCTCAGTCAGTTAAGCATCCAACTGTTGATTTCAGCTCAGGACATGATCCCAAGGTTGTGGGATCAAGCCCCACATTGGGCTCCATGCTGAGCGTGGAGCCTGCTTGGGATTCTCTCTCTCTTTCCCTCTACCCCTTTCCCCTGCATGTACTGTGTCTCTTCCTCTCTCTCTCTCTCTCTAAAATGTAAAAATAATAAGATAATAAATTTTTTAAAAATAATAAAACTAAGAACTTTATAAGTGAAGCTTTAAAATATATTATTTTTTTTTAATTTTTTTTTTTTAGCATTTATTTATTTTTGAGACAGAGAGAGACAGAGCATGAACGGGGGAGGGGCAGAGAGAGAGGGAGACACAGACTCGGAAGCAAGTTCCAGGCTCTGAGCCATCAGCCCAGAGCCGGATGCGGGGCTTGAACTCACGGACCGCAAGATCGTGACCTGAGCCGAAGTCGGACACCCAACCGACTGAGCCACCCAGGCGCCCCTAAAATGTATTATTTTAGGGGCGCCTGGGTGGCTCAGTCGGTTAAGCATCAAACTTCAGCTCAGGTCATGATCTCACGGTTCGTGGGTTCAAGCTCTGCCTTGGGCTCTGTGCTGACAGCTCAGAGTCTGGAGTCTGCTTCAGATTCTGTGTCTCCTTCTCTGTCTACCCCTTCCCCACTCACATTCTCCATCTCTCTCTTTCTCAAAGATGAATGAACATTAAAAAAAAAAGTGTTAATTACATGCGGTGCCTGGGTGGCTCAGTCAGTTAAGTGTCTGACTCTTGATTTCAGCTCATGGTTTGTGGGATTGAGCCCCACATCAGGTTCTGCACTGACCGTACAGAACCTTCTTGGGATTCTCTCTCTCCCTCTTTCTCTGCCCCTCCCCAGCTGGTTCTCTTTCTCTCTCTCTCTCTCTCTTCCAAAAAATAAATAAATAAACTTAAAAAAATAAATAAAAGTGTGTTTATGAAGGTTCAAAAGAGAAATGTGGAAAATAGAAAACATAAGCCTATCTCCCACAGTCCCATTCCCCAGAGGTCAGGCTACTAAGGCACAATCTTTTGATCAGTTTCTAAGGCATACACAAGGATACATATGATAAATACATTACATTCTTGATAAATACATTACATTACATTCTATGTATGTGTTACATAATATGTTGATAACATACATCATATTCTGTAACTTGTTTTTTTTAACTTACCAGTGCATCACAAAGAGCTTTTTCTTTCATTAGAGTTTAACCTCATGCTTTCTCTTGGGCAAACAGTACTAAATGATATTATAATTAACGATTGTTTTGTAATAGACATGTATGATGTTTCCAATTTTTCTCAGTTCATTCACTTGTTTTTTGTTTTTTTGTTTTTTTTTTTTTTTTTTGCTTAACCAATACCTGTTAGAGAGCCTGGGCAGATGCCAGAGTAAGAGGAGCTCACCTTGTCCCACGACACACCTACATAACAGCCACACAGGCACAACTAACCCAGAAAAAGACTGGCACAACAGACTCTCCATAGTTCATTGTAGAAAGGAGCCCACATTAAAAAAGGGTAGGAAGGGAGACACAGTCAGGAACAAAACTCCTGGAAACTAACCACAAATGGAAAGGATGCCACAAGCATGAAGAAGGGAGAGGAACAGACCCCACATCAGGTACCCCAGAACAGGAGACCTGCACTGGGAACCCAAGTTCCCACAACATTTGGCTTTAAAAGTCAATGGGGCTTAACTTTGCAAGTTTTTATAATCAATGGGACTTAACTCCAGGTACCTTCAAAATCTGTGGGTTCAGGCTCTGGGAGAGCCAAAGGGCAATAGGAAATAGTCCCCACCCTTAAAGAGACAGCATAACAAACAATCCCTCCAAGATACAACATAGAAACAGCACTTTGAGAAGCATCTAAGGTATGTGAGAAGTAGATTTATTTACTAAACTCAGAACATGCCCTGGTGAGGCAGGGATCTTTAGGATATTTCTTTTTTTTTTTTTTTTTTTTTTTTTAACATTTATTTATTTTTGAGACAGAGAGAGACAGAGCATGAACGGGGGAGGGGCAGAGAGAGACTCCAGGCTCCGAGCCATCAGCCCAGAGCCCGACGCTGGGCTCGAACTCGGACCGCGAGATCGTGACCTGAGTGGAAGTCGGACCCTTAACCGACTGAGCCACCCAGGCGCCCCGAGGATATTTCTTTTTTTCTTTTTATTTATTTTTTTTCTTTTTTTAATATATGAAATTTATTGTCAAATTGGTTTCCATACAACACCCAGTGCTCATCCCAAAAGATGCCCTCTTCAATACACATCACCCACCCTCCCCTCCCTCCCACCCCCCCATCAGCCCTCAGTTTGTTCTTATTTTTGAAGAGTCTCTTATGCTTTGGCTCTCTCCCACTCTAACCTCTCTCTGTTTTTTTTCCCTTCCCCTCCCCCATGGGTTCCTGTTAAGTTTCTCAGGATCCACATAAGAGTGAAAACATATGGTATCTGTCTTTCTCTGTATGGCTTATTTCACTTAGCATCACACTCTCCAGTTCCATCCACGTTGCTACAAAGGGCCATATTTCGTTCTTTCTCATTCCCATGTAGTACTCCATTGTGTATATAAACCACAATTTCTTTATCCATTCATCAGTTGATGGACATTTAGGCTCTTTCCATAATTTTTTTCCATATTGTTGAGAGTGCTGCTATAAACATTGGGGTACAAGTGCCCCTATGCATCAGTACTCCTGTATCCCTTGGGTAAATTCCTAGCAGTGCTACTGCTGGGTCATAGGGTAGGTCTATTTTTAATTTTTTGAGGAACCTCCACACTGTTTTCCAGAGAGGCTGCACCAGTTTGCATTCCCACCAACAGTGCAAGAGGGTTCCCATTTTTCCACATCCTCTCCAGCATCTATAGTCTCCTGATTTGTTCATTTTGGCCACTCTGACTGGGGTAAGGTGATATCTGAGTGTGGTTTTGATTTGTATTTCCCTGATGAGGAGCGACGTTGAGCATCTTTTCATGTGCCTGTTGGCCATTTGGGATATTTCTTCAAGAGCAAAAGACCTGGGGGTGCCTGGGTGGCTCCGTTGGTTAAGAGACTGACTTCAGCTCAGGTCATGATCTCCTGATCCATGAGTTTGATCTCTGTGCTGACAGCTCAGAGTCTGCAGCCTGCTTCAGATTCTGTGTCTCCCTCTCTCTCTCTGCCCTTCCCCCGCTCCCACACTCGCTCTCTCTCTCTCACAAAAATAAATAATCAATAGAGGTGCCTGGATGGCTCAGTCAGTTAAGTGTCTGACTTCAGCGCTCTGCTCACAGGTCGTGGGTTCCCCACAGGGCGCTGTGCTGACTAGCTCAGTGGCCTGGAGCCTGCTTGGGTTTACGTGTCTCCTGGGCTCTCGGCGTTGGCGCCTACAACCCTGCCATCGCCTGTCTCACTGCTGTCTCTCAAAGAAAATAAAAAGATGTAATAACGAAATTTAAAAAAAATAAATAATCAAAAAAAAATTAAACAACAAACAAAAAGAACAAAAGACCTGACAGGTGCCATTTCTCTTCCATGCTTCCTTTCCCCCACTCCCCCAGCCCAGATCGCCCAACGCTGGCGGGAAACAGCTCCAACACTCTCCATATAACTTGCTAACACTGCTTGCCCTGCTCCCATGTTCTCTTGTGGACTTGTCCCATCCACCGCAGCACACCCCACTCCAGGGTAGCTCCTGACATAGCTCATTCTGCAAGCAGCTTCAAAAGTGACCAATGCCACTCTTTCCCAAAGGAGAGGGGAAGATAACCACACATGCCAGGTTGACAGCAGCCCCAGCAGGGATCTGGGGGCAGACACCTGATCTGACTGCCAGTCCACCCACCACAAAAAGCTCACAAGGGGTAGTACAAGGAGAGAGTCCTATAGTTCAGGGTCACTGAAATCCCAACAGACTGGGAGAAGATATCTGGTCTAACTGTAGGCACTGCCCATCAACAAAACCCTTTCAAAGGACAACATAGGAATGGTGCCCTACAGTTCTGCAACCACAGCCCTGGCAAACAAGTTTAGGGCAGGCATGTGGTCTGACCCATCTACAAGCCTAAGCCCCCCCCCCCCCCCAGATTGGCCCCTTAACAGGACAGACACCAAATCCTGCCCACAACAGGCAAAGTGAGCCATTGCAGCCAACTGGACTGAAAGCAGACATGGCTCAGCCACAACATAAAGTGCAAGCCATACACACAGGAGACCCCCTGAAACATCTGGTTCTGATGAACTGGGGACACTGCCTAGGACCTCTTCTTTATGAGGACATTACTTTCAAGATCGGGAGATGTAACTAACTGTCCTAAAACATAGAAACAAGAGAAAGAGCATGCACACAAGCAGGGGAGAGGCCGAGAGAGGGGGAGAGAGAGAATCCCAAGCAGGCCCCACACTGTCAGCACAGAGCCTGCCACAGGGCTCGACCCCACAAACTATGAGATCATGACTTGAGCCAAGATCAAGAGTCAGATGCTTAACCAACTGAGCCACCCAGATGCCCCCATTCTCACCACTTTTATTCAACATAGTACTCAAAGCCCTAGCTGCAGCAATCAGGAGAAAAATAAATAAATAAATAAAAGGCATCCAAATTGGTAAGGAAGAAATTAAACTGACACTATTTGCAGATGACATGATACTATTTATAGAAAACTTTAAAGACTCTACCAAAAAAAAACTGCTAGAACTAAAACTGAAGCAGCAGAAAAAGAAATTAAGAAAAGCAACCTCATTTACTATTGCACCAAAAAGAATAAAACACCTAGGAAGAAACTTAACTAAGAGGTGAAAGACATATATACTTTGACAACTGTAAAACTTTGATGAAGAAATGCAAGATGACACAAACAAATGGAAGGATATTCCATGCTCATGGATTGGGAGAACCAATATTGTTAAAATGTCCATACTGCTCAAAACAATCTACACATTTAATGTAATCCCTATCAAAATACCAAAAGCATTTTTCAGAGAACTAGAAGAATTAATCCTAAAATCTGTATGAAACCACACAAGACCCAAGAAGAGCCAAAACAATCTTGAAAAAGAACAAAGCTGGAGGTATCACAATTCCAGATTTCAAAATACATTACAAAGCTATAGTACTCAAAACAGTATGGCATTGGTGTGGAAATAGACACATAGATCAATAGAACACAATAAAGGTCCAGAAACAAACCCACAACTATATGGCCAATCAGTCTACAACAACGGAGGCAAGAATGTACAATGGGAAAAGATAGTATTTTCAACAAACAGTGTTGAGAAAACAGGACAGCTACATGCAAAAGAATGAACCTGGGCCATTTTCTTAGCCCATACACAAAAAATAAAGTCAAAATGGGTCAAAGACCTAATGTAAGACCTAAAACCATAAAACTCCTAGAAGAAAACCTAGGCAATAATTTATTTGACATTGGCCATAGAGACATTTTTCTATGCATGTCTCCTGAGACAAGGGAAACAAAGTCAAAATTAAACTATCGGGACTTTTGTGCAGTGAAGGAAATCATCAATAAAACAAGAAGGCAACCTACTAAACGGGAGAAGATATTTGCAAATGATATATCCAATAAGGGGTTCATATCTAAAATATATAAGGAACTTTAACTCAACACCAGAAAACCACAAATAATCCAATGAAAAAATGGGCAAAAAACATGAATAGACATTTATCCAAAGAAGACATACAGATGGCCAACAGACACATGAAAGGATGCTCAACATCACTCATCATCAGGGAACTCCAAATCAAAACCACAATGAGATATCACCTCATACCTGTCAGAATGACTAAAATCAAAAAGACAAGAAACAGTAAGTGTTAGTGAGGATGTGGAGAAAATGAACCCTCGTGCACTCTTTGTGGGAATGCAAAGTGGTGCAGCCACCCTGGAAAAGAGAATGGAGGTTCCTCAAAAAGTTAAAAACAGAATTGCCATATGATCCAGTAATTCCACTACTATGTATTTACCTAAAGAAAACAAAAATACTAATTCAAATGACACATGCACCCCTATGTTTATTGCAGCATTATTTACAATAGCAAACATATGGAAGCAGTCCAAGTGTCCATCAACTGATGAATGGAGAAAGAAGATGTGGTATACATATACAATGGAATATTACTCAGCCATAAAAAAGAATGAAATCTTGCCATTTGCAACAACATGGATGAAGCTAGAGGATATAATGCTAAATGAAATAAGTCAGAGAAAGACAAATACTATATGATTTCAGTCACACGTGGAATTTAAGAACCAAAACAAATGAACAAAGACACAAAGAGACCAAAACAACACCCCAGATTCTTAAACACAGAGAACAAACTGATGGTTACCAGAGGGTGGACAGGATGGGGGGAAGGATGAAATAGATAAAGGGGATTAAGAGTACACTTACCATAAAGAGCACTGAGTATGTATATTGTTGAATCACTAGAATGTACACTTGAAGCTAATATAACACTGTGCGTTAATTATACTTAAACAAACAAACAAACAAACAAACAAATAATTGAGTATCAGCCACAGTAGTAGGCCTGGGGGAAACATGAGTTTCCTGCCTTAGTGAAAGTCACATTTTAGTAGGTGGGGTAAACAATAAACAAACGAAAAGTATTATGAGAGCATATTTAAAATGGTGGAGTCAGGGAAGACCTCTCTGAAAGCAACATTTGGGTGCAGAAATATGTGTGAAGTGATGGCATCCCTTCATGCAAATACCTAAGGAAAGGAACATGCACACTCTGACAAAAAATAAACTTCTGTGAAGGACTGTTTGAGGCCAGAGTGGCAGCACAAGTGGGTAGAATTGTAGGTAATACACTAAGAGAAGTAGGCAGGGACCAGATTACTGGGGACCACATAGGACACTAGTAAAAGTTCTTATTTTTCTGAGTGTAAGAGGAAGGATCTGAGAAATATGAGTTAGGGATTGACCCAAATAAATAAAATCCTGTGTTAGTTGCAAAGAAAACATTTCTTTTTATTTCCATTTTTGGTTTTAATCCTTTATGAGGGAAACTCGGAGAAATGCCTGGAAGCACAAATATTGAGCTCTTTTTTGCCCGTTTTCCTAAATATTTTGAGTGTAGACTTCTTCCTTATAAGTTCCAACTGAGTTTCTAAATGCTTTACTATGACAGGCATCCAGTCATCCTCCCTGCAGGTTCCCACTCCCACTAAAATCCCAGTTCTCGGGCTGTCTCGAGGGTATGCAGGTCCCTGGGTAAATATTTCTTCGGGGCTCCTGTCTATAAAAATAAGTTGATTTAGGAGCATCTAGATGGCTCAGTCAGTTAAGCGTCCAACTTCGGCTCAGGTCATGATCTCGCAGTTAGTGAGTTTAAGTCCCACGTTGGGCTCTGTGCTGATGGCAGGGAGCCTGAAGCCTGTGTGGGATTCTGTGTCTCCCTCTCTCTCTGTCTCTCTCTCTCTCTCTGTCTTTCTCTCTCAAAAATAAATAAAACATTTATTAAAAAAAAACAGTTTAAGGGGCATCTGGGTGGCTCAGTTGGTTGAGCAGCCAACTTCAGCTCAGGTCACAATCCCATGGTTCGTGAGTTCAAGCCTCACATTGGGTTCACTGTTAGCCTGTCAGTGCAGAGCCTGCTTCGGATCCTCTGTTCCCCTCTGTCTGCCCCTCACCTGCTTGCACTCTCCCTGAAAATAAATGTTTTTTTTAATTAAAAATAAGGTGATTTAAAAATATATTATAAAAGGATACCAGGCTGGCTCAGATGGTAGAGAATGTAACTCTCTGTCTCAGGGTCATAAGTTCAAGCTCCATTTTGGGGATAGAGGTTACTTAAAAAATTTTTTAAATACATATTATAAAATTCATAAGTCCATGTGAAGTATAGTGACTTATTGATGAAGACTTAAAATAATAGGTAGATTTCTTTATTGTTCAATCAGTGCATGTAAAGATTCTTCTTGATATCCAGCTATCATCTCTTCTTGTTTGGTCCAGGAATCATTTTCCACTTTCCTTTTTTTTTTTTCCTTTATTACCAAATGAGCTATTTATTGCTAATTTCATATGTTTTGCCACAAGAAACAGTAACAATGCTGTTATTACTCATAATTCCATGGCATTTGTAACATGTTTGTATTGAAATAATATGAATCTTCTAGCCTCCACAATACCTTACTACCATTTATTAATATTAGTTGCATCATTACCTTTCACTTTGCATTATCCATTGTGCTACCTATAAATACTGGCTTCCAATCATTCAAAGATTGCTATGGCACTTCTTAAATAATAATCACAAATTCAAATCTGATCTAGAATGTGCAGGAACATGTGAAGAATTTGTTTTCTGATCCTGTTGAATGTGTGATTTAGAATCCTATAGCATAGCATGGAACAACCATCTTCCAACTGTATCTTGTCTTGATATAATATTGAATTAGGGGCTTGACTTATTTAATATGAAATGATATAACTTGGATTGGATTAATATGAAATAAAGAATATTTCTAATAGTATAACATATAGGATTTGCTTAAAAATAATAGAAGAAAGAGGTGGAAGTAATCCAAATGTCCACTGACATACGAATAGACAAAGAAAATGTGGTACGTATGTGCAATAGAATATTATGCAACCTTAAAAAAGGAAGGAAATCTTGTCACATGCTACAACATGGATGAACCTTGAGGACATTGTGCTAAGTGAAATGAGTCACTCATAAAAGGACAAATACCATATTATTCTACTCATATGAATTATCTAAGGTAGTCAAAATCATAGAAACAAGAGATAAAAAGACGGAGCAGGAGGAAAAGGGGAATTCATATTTAACGATAAACAGTTTAAGAAAGTATAGTTTCAGTTTTGTAAGATGAAGAAGTTCTAGAGATGTGTTACACAACAATGTGAATACACTTAACACTACTGAACTGTGCACTTGAAAATGATTAAGAAGGAAAATTTAGTGTTTTTAAAATCATATATTTAAAACCTAATAGAGGAGGCGAAAGTCGGTAGAAATATAGATCAAACAAGTTGGCCAAGAGCTGACAACTGGAGAAGCTGTATGATGTGTAAAGAGATTCATTACACTATTTTAATGTATATTTTATAAATCTCTATAATAGAGAGCCAAGAAAAAAAATACAAAGGTTTTCAATTACTGGATAATATCTTAACATAATTTCTAATCACACAGCACTCTTTATCCAAAATGAAAATAGATTTTCTCTTATGAAAATTTTTTATTTTAAATGTTAACTGTTGGGATATCTGTGTGGCTCAGTTGGCTAAGTGTCAGACTTCAGTTCAGGTCTTGATCTTACAGTTCATGGGTTTGAGCTCCGCATAGGGCTCCATGCTGTGTAGAGAGTGCTTGGGATTCTCTCTCTGTCTCTCTGCCCCTCCTCTACTCATGCTCTCTCATCTCTCTCTCTCTATCTCTCTCTCAAAATAAATAAATAAGTGTTAAAAAAAATAAATGTTGGCTGTCAAAATGAAAGAGAAAAAAAAAGCCCTAACGCAGATAAATAAATAAACAAATAAATAAATACCTGAAAAGACCTTGAAAATAGAGATGAAAATAGAAAAAAATAAAAAATCATCACCTACAATCCACTGGAAATATTTCAGTGTATATCCTTCTGGAATTAAATATTTATATTTATATTTATATTTATATTTATATTTATATTTATATTCATATATTTTTTTAATGATTGCTTATCTTGAGAGAGAACGAGAGAGCACACACACGAGTGAGAGTAAGAGAGGCAGAGAGCGAGAGGGAGAGAGAGTCCCAAGCAGGCTCCATGCTGTCAGCGTGGAGCCTGACACAGGGCTCAATCTCGCGAATCGCAAGATCATGACTGGAGTTGAAATCAAGAGTCAGACGCTTAGCCCATTGGGCCACCCAGCGCACCCCATAAAAAATCTATTTTTAAATATTATTTGTTGCTATCAGATAAAAAGAACCTATACTTACACCATATGGGAAATGACTCCTTCCTTGTTTTCTTTTCTTTTTTTTTAAATGCTCTCCTTTTGTTTTAATTTTTTTTTTAACCTTTATTTTTGGGAGAGAGACAGAGCATGAATGGGGGAGGGTCAGAGAGAGAGGAAGACACAGAATCCGAAACAGACTCCAGCCTCCGAGCCATCAGCACAGAGCCCGACCCGGCGCTTGAACTCACGAACCGCGAGATCATGACCTGAGCCGAAGTCGGACGCTTAACCGACTGAGCCACCCAGGCGCCCCTCCTTCCTTGTTTTCAAGAAAGTCTTTCAGGGTACCTGGCTGGCTCAGTCAGTGGAGTATGTGACTTGATTTTAGGATTGTGAATTGGAGGCCCATGTTAGGTATAGAGATTACTTAAAAATAAAATCTTTAAGATAAAAAAAGAAAGAGATCCATTTTGAAATCTTTCAAAATAGATTCATAATGAGCAACTACATATTGTATATGCAAAATTATGTGTTTATGTGCAGACTTTTTTTCCTCTAGAGTTAGTATTGAAAAAGATCACATTCTAGAAATGGAAGGATTATACCCTATATACATCTGGATAATCATTACGTTAAATGATATGTAATTGGGCAAAGGGCATAATAAAAGAAGAAAAAGCTTATCAGTGAATAAAATGTTCAAATTTTTTAAATCTAGGAGCTTGTTGCATTGATATTGAAGCTCGCCAGTTTATCTTTCCAGAGTTAGGAGGCAACAAAAGTCCATTCAAGCTCTAAAACTGGATGATTTATATAGAGATTGCCTTAATATGACAACTTCAGGTTTTCACCAGTATCAGTGTTTGCTCTAAGACTACAAACAACTCAGATGGTAAACACGTTTTAGGGAAAAATTCTGAAATCAGAAAACTACATGTTATCAGCTATATCTTACTAAAACTCAGTACGAACATTTTAATTTTTTTCAAGTATAATTAACATACAGTGTTATATTAGTTTCAGGTGTACAATATAGTGATTCAACAATTCTGTACATTACTTCAGTGCTCATCATGATAAATGTACTCTTAATCTTCTTTATCTATTTCACCCATCCCCCTATCCACCTCCCCTCTGGCAACCACCCGGTTGTTCTCTAAGTAGTTTGAACATTTTATTTTATTTTTTTAAAGATTTTATTTTTCGTTATCTCTACACGCAACATAGGATTGGAACTCACAACCCTGAGATCAAGTGTCACATGCTCCACTGACTGACCCAGCCAGACACCCTTGTAGTTTAAACATTTTTAAAAAATTTTTTTACATTTGTTTATTTTTGAGAGACAGAGACAGAGGATGAGTGGGGGAGGGGCAGAGAGAGAAGGAGACACAGAATCTGAAGCAAGGTCCAGGCTCTGAGCAAGCAGTCAGCACAGAGCCTGATGCGGGGCTCGAACCCACAAACCGTGAGATCATGACCTGAGTTGAAGTCAGACACTTAACCGACTGAGCCACCCAGGAGCCCCTTAAACATTTTAAAATTAGTAGAATAAATGGCAAATTTTGAATAAAATTATAACAATGTTAATTTCCCAGTTTTAATAATTGTACTTTGGTTTATGTAAGATATTAACATTTGGAGAAACTGGTTGAAGCTTATACTTGCACTATTTTTACCACAGTTCTGTAAATCTGAAATCATTTCAAAATGAAAAAGGTTTTGAGTGCTAGTTTCTCTATATATGATTGGCATCTTCTGAGTAAAACTTAGATTTGTCCACCCAGGGGGCTTGGGTGGCTCAGTCAGTTAATTTGATTTCAGCTCAGATTCGTGAGATTTCACAGTTCGTGAGACCCAGCCTCACTCCGGGCTCTGCACTGACAGTGAGGAACCTGCTTGAGATTCTCTCTCCCTTTCTCTCTCTGCCCCTCCCCTGCTAGCTCTCTCTCATAAATAAATTATATATATATATATTAAATAAATAAAACAAAATAAAATTTCAATCTTGATGGTTTAGAAATTGAGAAACGCACACTGTGAGAAGGTAAAAATAAAAGGATGATGGTCTTAGTTACCCTACATCCCAGCAAATAGCAGACATGCAGAGGGCTTCCTGCCCAGAGACCCAGCTACCTTTTTGATGTGTAAAGGAGAGCCAGATACCAATAACTAAGCATAGATACCCATCAAATTCTTAATCTTTGACTTTTTATATAAAATGGAATTCTTATCTGCACAAAGACAAACTAAATATGGAACTTAGAGCCATGCAGACTACAGGAGAAAGGGGACTTAGTGTCATTTTAATGTATTATCATTAGCATAAAGGAAAATATACAAGTTAAGTAAACTAATTTTGTTTTCCTAATAATTGGACATAATTATACTTTCATGAATGTCTTCTTCATGCTTTCTTCCTATGCGTCTGAATGAACTTATCATAAGGTCTCTCTATGTTCAATAAATTTAAGCTAGTGCCTGACCCTTTAATGTGCAATTAAGAACATCTCTGAGCCTGATATTGAAAACTATGAGTAGCCATTAATTTCACAGTAGTTATTATCCAGTAAGCAGGCACAGGTCTTATCTTAAAGCTGTTAGCAACAGAGCCAAGTACGAAAAAAAAAAAAAAAAACTGAGTTAAATTGATATAACACAAGGCAAATAGATGGCCTAAGAAAAATTCAAAGCAACCAAGCAATGGTGCCAAAGATCCAATTTCAGTAAACCAGATGGTTTTATATCATATAGACACTACTGAAATGTTAATTCTTTTCCAGCTTTCTGATTTTGCTAATATGTTGAAGATAAGATCAGCTTCGTGGAAATGCAAGCTGTGCAATAGCACAGAACTCTGTGCTAAGAATGGCCCCACGATTGTTTAATGGTCTGCTATCCCCATCTTGAAATTCTTCATATATATATATGTATATATATATATATATACACATATAATTTATTGTCAACTTAGCTAACATACAGTGTATACGGTATACTCTTGGTTTCGGAAGTAGATTCCTGTGATTCATCACTTGCATACAACACCCAGTGCTCCTCCCAACAAGTGCCCTCCTCAATGCCCATCACCAATTTTCCCCTCTCCCCCTCTCCCCTCAATCAACCTCAGTTTGTTCTCTGTATTTAAGAGTCCCTCATGGTTTGCCTCCCTCTCTTTTATCCCCTTCCCTTCCCCCATGGTCTTCTATTAAGTTTCTCAAATTTTACATATGAGTGAAAACATGATATCTGTCTTTCTCTGACTTATTTCACTTAGCATAATACCCTTGAGTTCCATCCACATTGTTGCAAATGGCAGGATTTCATTCTTTCTCATTGCCAACTAGTATTCCATTTGTATGTATAAACCACATCTTCTTTATCCATTCATCAGTTGATGGACATTTGGGATCTTTCCATAATCTGGCTATTGTTGATAGTGCTGCTGCAAACATTGGGGTCCATGTGCCTCTATGAATCAGCACTCCTGTATCCTTTGGATAAATTCCTAGTAGTCCTATTGCTGGGTTGTAGGGTAGTTCTATTTTTAGTTTTTTGAGGAACCTCCACACTGTTTTCCAGAGTGGCTGCACCAGTTTGCATTCCCACCAACAGTGCAAGAGGGTTCCTGTTTTTCCACATCCTCACCAACATCTGTTGTTGCCTGAGTTGTTAACTTTGGCCAATCTGACTGATGTGAGGTGGTATCTCAATGTGGTTTTGATTTGTATTTTCTTGATGATGAGTGATGTTGAGCATTTTTTCATGTGTCTGCTGTCCATCTTGAAATTCTTAATTTTGGAACAAGGGATCCTGCATTTTCATTTTGTACAGGGCCTTGCAAATTGTGGACCTGCTCCTAGCTGAAGGCACCTCCAACACCAATCAGTCTTCATCCATTCTCCTTTTCCTTTTTCTCCTTTCATTTCTTCCCCTCCTGATTCACCCACCAACTAGCCAGTTCTTCCTCCTTCATTGTGCCTCCTCTGTCCCATTTCTAATGCTTCAAATTCTCACTCTCCTCTTCTTCTTTCCTTTCTATCTAATCCTCACCCACCCCATTCCTCATTCAGGGTGAGACCCTCAAGAACTGGTGTCCCGGGAGCCAGTATGACCAGAGACAACCTGGCTTAGCATTTCAGCCAATGCCAGCTCTGTAGTCTTAAAATGACCATGCTCTCGGGTCCTTTTGATCCTGCAGAGATGGGGTGAACTACTGTCCCTTGACTGTTCCAATACACATTTAAAATTTGTATTCCCTGAGGCACCTGGGGAATCAGTCGGTTGAGTGTCTGACTTCAGCTCAGGTCATGATCTCACAGTTTGTGGATTCAAGCCCCACGTCAGGTTCTGTGCTGACAGCTCAGAGCCTGGCGCCTGCTTTGGATTCTATGTCTCCCTCTCTCTCTGCCCCTCCCCTACTGGTGTGCACTCTCATGCACTCTCTCTCTCTCTCTCCCTCTCTCTCAAACATAAATAAAAATTTTAAAAAATTGTTTTAAATTTGTATTCCCTGCTTCCTAATTATTCCAGACTGAATACAAGGAAAACCCACCTTTCAGTTAAAGGATGTCTTAGAAAACAAGCTATTTCTCTGAAACAACCTGAAAAATGGATCTGAGGGAGGAGATAGACCAGATACCTGGAGGGCTCCTGGAATCTTGGAAATCTGGGCAGTCCAGTCTGACTCTGTAGTCACTCTTCTCAGCATGGAAATGTTACTGTGTTTTATTCACACTTATGTAACCTGTCACCTGATGCTGTTAAGATCAATCTGTACACATTTCACAAAAGGTGATGCCTTCTGTTTGCAGAGCCTTACCAAATAAGGGAAAGGTGAACATTATAAATTTTGGCTAGCAAAGCTTAAACAAAAACAAATGAAACACATCTGGGTGTGGTGTCAACACAAATGGCAGTAGTTACTCTTGATTTTCAGGGCCCCTGGCAGGTGAAGTCCTGATGATTTTGGCATGAAGGGCTTTGCGCAGTTTCATAAAAGAAAATTCAGTATTTGAACTAAAACATGATCCAGGGTCACACAGAAAAATATCTTAGTTCAGTCAAGGTAAAAGAGGAGCTAATCTTGAGTAGGTTCTGGAAAAGAAGTCACGATTCTTACTCTTAATGATGGGGGCAAAGTGCAAAGCCCCCTTTCAATATTGCTTGCTTTCTTGATTTTTGAGGGACTGTGGTTTTCTAGCAGAGACACTGTGGTGGTAGAGAGAGGGAAAAAATTATTTTTGTGGGTCAGTGACCAAAAAGTATTTTGTCAAGTAAGTAATGGAGAATGAGTAGCCCGTGGTAACACAAGATATTGGAGCAAATAAACTCCACATTTCCAGTGGTTAATTAATACAATGAAAGTGTGTTTCTCACTCAGATAAAGGACCCATGCAGGTATGCCTGGTCAGAGGGCAGTTCCCGTGGTTATTCCAGGGCTCAAGATCCTTCCTTCTTGTAGTTAATTGTTTTCCAAGATCTCAGGCTCTGTAAATTGGATAGTGTAAGAGGGATGGAGAAGCTGCATCTACTTCTAAAAATCCTGTAGCCCCATTCAAATATCCACCAATAGATGAATGAATAAACAAAATGTGGCATAAGGCTGCAATAGAATTCCACTCCACCATTAAAAAGGAAGCACATTCTGACACAAACTATAATATGAGTGAACTTTGAAGACATGGTCAGTAAGCCGGAGAGGAAAGGACAAATATTGTATAATTACAGTTATAAGAGGTATATGAACTGGTCAAATATGTGTAAACAGAAAGTAGAACAATGGTTGTCAGAAACAGATGGGAGAAAGGAATGGGGAGTTACTGTTGAAAACATGCAGAGTTTCAGAGCACCTGGGTGGCTCTGTTAAGTGTCTGACTTCGGCTCAGGTCACAATCGCATGGTTCGTGACTTTGAGCTCTGCATCGGGCTCTGTACTGACAGCTCAGAGCCTGGAGCCTGCTTCGGATTCTGTGTCTCCCTCTCTCTCTGCTCCTTTGCTTCTCATGCTCTATCTCGCTCTCAAAGATAAAGAAACAAAGAAACAAACATACAGAGTTTCAATATCACTCATCACCAGAGAAATGCAAATCAAAATCATAATGACATATTATTTTATACCTTTCAGAATGGCAAATGTCAAAAACACTAGAAACAACAAGTATTGTCAAAGATGTCAAGAAAAAGGAAACTTTGTGCACTGTTGGTGGGAATGCAAATGGGCACAGCCATTGTGGAAAAGAGTGTGGAGGCTCCTCAAAAAGTCAAAAATAGAACTACTCTATGATTCAGTAATTGCCGTACTGGGTATTTACCCAAAACTATAAAAACACTAATTCAAAAGGATGCATGCACCCCTATGTTCATTGCAGCATGATTTACAACAGCCAAATTATGTAAACAGCCCAAGTGTCCATCATCTAATGAATGGATAAAGAAGACATGATACATAGATGTATAGACAATGAAATATATATACAATGGAATATTACTTGGCCATAAAAAAGAATGAAATCTTGCCGTTTGCGATAACATGAATGGAGTCAGTCAGATCAAATACCATATGATCTCACTTATATGTGGAATTTAAGAAACAAAACAAATGAACATAGGGGACAAGAAAGAGAGAAACAAACCAAGAAACAGACTCTTAACTATAGAGAACAAACTGGTGGCTACCAGAGGGGAGGTGGGGGGACAGGTGAAATAGGCGATGGGGATTAAAGAGTATACTTACCATGATGAGCACTGATAATATCTAGAATTCTTGAATCACTATATTGTACACCTGAAACTAATATAACACTGTATATTACTATATTGGAATTAAAATACAAAAAATTCTAAAGCTTAAAAAATAATAAATAAATAAATAGAATGTATACAGCTTAATTTGGGATGATGAAAAGTTCTAGAGATGGGTAGTGGCGACAACTGTTACAACAACGTGAATGTACTAAACACCACTGGGCTGTAACTGAACCATTCAAAAATGGTTGCAATAGTAAATTTTATGTTATGTATATTTTACCACAATAATAATAACACAACCCTCAGCCAAGAACTAATTAAGAGGGTCTAGGAATGAATAGCGAGTGCGAACACCACACTGTAAGAGGAAGCACAAAGTTTGGATGGACAGCTAGCCTTTCTGCCATAACCAGGAAGGGAAAGGGGCAAAGCACTGAAGTATTCTTTTTAAAAATAATCCCTGCCTGATCCTCACTTCTCTCCATTCCAATAAAATTTCTGAGCCATTATTTGCTTTTAATGTTAATAGTTCATTCTCACCTTTTAAGATGTTATCAGGGCGCCTGGGTGGCTCAGTTGGTTAAGCATCCGATTCTTGGTTTCGGCTCAGGTCATGATCTCATGGGTTCGTGAGCTCTGCTCTACAGTATCATTTAAGGACCCAGACTCTTCTTGCTCCATCTTCTCCTAGCGTGTATCTCTTATGCTCTAGCACATCCTAGTTCCAGTCCAAAGGAAGTGGGAAAGAGGAAGAAAAAGGAAGGCAGCTTCCTTCCAAGTGAATGACCTGGAAGTCACATATGACTTCCATTCCTATGGCTCAGCCACAATTTAGTCATATTGTCACACCTAGTTATCAGAGGGAGCTGAGAGTTAAGTGTCTACCTAGACAGTGATGAACACATTGGAAACTCAGGGGAAATTTGATTATTAACAATCTCTGCCATGCGTGGTCATCACATTAAAATCCTGTGCTTAACCATCAGACCATATGTAGTAACCGGGTACCAGAGATGGAGAGTTACTAAGAAGAATTTGTATTGAAAGCAACTTAAAGAAATTCTAGGTCATAGAGAACAAGGTAAAAAATAGTCTGTAGAAACAGGTGGCACAAATTGGTAGTGGGATGAACCCTGATTTTGGATTCCAGAAGACTCAGGTTCTATTTTGCCTTTGCCATTTATTAGTGTACAGGCATGGGCAACTTGCTTAACTTCTCTCAACTTTGGTTTTCTCATCTGTAAAATGAAATTGACAACAATACCTACTTTCAGAATTACTTTGGCAATTAATAAGTTGATGCCTATGATATCTAAAAAACGTCAAGTTTAATTTCCAAAATGAAGCTCTCAATATTCTTTCTCAAACCTGCTCTTCTTGTCTTTTCTGTCACAGTAAATGGCAACCTCATCCTTCTGACTTCTCAGACTACAACCCTCAGAGTTGTCATTGACTGTCATTTTCCATCTTCATATCTAAATCATCAGCAAATCCTGTCCACTCTTCACTCAAACCACATCCATAATTCAACCCCTTCTCACCACTTGTCGGGCTGCTGTCCTAGACAAAGTCATTATCTTTGCTTTGCCTGGATTATTGCAACAGCCTAGACAAGAGACTGGCAGCTATTTCTTTGAGAAACTGAATCACTCAAGAGAGAAGATCTATTGATTCTGACATTTGAGGGTCCAAAGTGGAAAAATTTAGTGGTCTTGCAAAAAAAAAAAACCAAAAAAACAAAAAAAAACCTACAGTGAAGCTGACCTAACAAGACCTACTGACCCATTTCTCCAGAACTTTTTTTAAAATTTTTTTTAACATTTATTTATTTTTGAGACAGAGAGAGACAGCGCATGAATGGGGGAGGGGCAGAGAGAGAGGGAGACACAGAATCGGAAGCAGGCTCCAGGCTCTGGGCCATCCCAGAGCCTGACACGGGGCTTGAACTCATGGACCGCAAGATCGTGACCTGAGCTGAAGTCGGACGCTCAACCGACTGAGCCACCCAGGCGCCCCTCTCCAGAACTTTTTTAATTTAATTTTTTTTTTTTTTTTTTAAATCTGGGGACACAAAGATTGCCAGACACTTGAAAAATATGTTTTCTGCATGGCAGGTAAAGGTCATAAGCAATTTTTAAAATACTAAAAGAGAAACAATAAAGAGGAAAATAAAAACTTACTCTTTAATTGATATCATCAGAGAGATAAGAGAGGATATTATTAATAGGAAACAACAGAACAAAATCGAGTCCTTGACAATTACAAATTACATAGCAGGCATAAAAAATTCTGTGAAAACATTGACAGATGAAACTGAGGAAGTATCTAGAAAGAGGAACCAAATGAGAAAAAAAAATGGAAAATAATAAGGAAAAGGTTTTTTTCTAGTTTGTTTTGAGAGAGAGAGAGAGAGTGTGTGTGTGTGTGTGTGTGTGTGTGTGTGTGCAAGGCAAGGAGAGGAGCAGAGGGAGAGAAAGAGAGAATCTTAAGAGGCTCCATGCTCAGGGTGGAGCCCGATGTGGGACTCGATCCTGAAACCCTTGGATCATGACCTGAGCCGAATTCAAGAGTCAGACACTTGGAGGAGTTAAGATGGTGGTGAAGTAGGGGGACCAGGCCTTCCCTCATCCCTGAAACACAGCTATATTGCAGTCAGATCACTTGGAACACCCAGGAAATCTATGGAGTGGCAGAAAGATCTCCACAGGTCAAGGGAGACAACTTGGTGGGGTCGGGGGCGTGTATGTGAATTGAGGGAGATAAAAGGTGCAGGCACAGAGGGGAGGGAAGCCCTTCTGTGGAGAGACAAAAGGGAAAGATGGAGAGGCTGTGAGATTGTGGCACTGAATTAGTACGGGAGGAAAACCTCTCCGGACCACGGACTAGGGAACAAGAAATACAAAGCATACCTGTTACTATTGTGAAAGTCTCAGGAGCTGAAGATCAGAGTTTTCAAAAGTGCGAGACCTTCTCCAGACAGAAGCCACAGCCACATGTGCATGTCTGTGGGGAGGAAGCCGGCCCCAGTGGCAGTAGTGATCTCAGGGTCACATTGGGAGAGAACAGACCCCTTCCTCAAGTACTGTGCAAAGAGGGCTTATTGCCTCCCCAAGGATAAAAGACCCTGCAGGTGCCAGCCAAAGGCCCTTTATTGGCAGGGCAGAGTGGCACCACCACAGAACTGGGTCTACGTGGGTGTGGGATCCTTTAAGACATCAGGTTTTGAATCCCAGTCAAACATCTAGGAGACATGAGAGACTGTGGAGCAGGGCAAGCCAACTGTGGGCGCTGCTCTGTGAGGGCTGCCTGAACAGCGTGATATGAGACACCCAGTTCAGGAAGGAGAGACTGGGGTGTCGCCATTTTTCTCCCCATCACCAAAACAGTGGGCCTTCAGGGAACAGGACAGGAGCCCCCGGTGGAGGCGGGACCTGCTTACACCAAACCCCACTCCTCTGGGCCTGATAACTGATTATCTACTGGAAGAAGACTGACACTGAGCCAACCAGAAGACCTCTCCTCCAGACCAGCACAGCTACTGGTCCCAGGCACCAACAGACAGCTGTTTTGTGTTTTTGTCTGTCAGGCTGTCTTTTTCTTTTCTTTTTTTCCTTCCTTTCCTTTCCTTTCCTTTCCTTTCCTTTCCTTTCCTTTCCTTTCCTTCTCTTCTCTTCTCTCTCTTTTTTTTTCTTTCCACCCTCTTTTTCTTTTCATGTCAGGCTCATAGTTTCTGACTTTTTTTTTTTGGTCAGATATATGTATCTGTAGATATATATCCACAGATATATATATATATATATATTCTCTGTTTTGTTTGTTTAATCAGGCATTTTTACTCTATTCTTTAAATTTTTTTAATGTTTATTTATTTTTGAGAAAAAGAGACAGACCATGAGTGGGAGGGGGGGCAGAGAGAGAGGGAGACACAGAATCAGAAGCAGGCTCCAGGCTATGAGCTGTCAGCACAGAACACATGGGGCTCAAACTCACAAACCATGAGATCATAACCTGAGCCAAAGTTAGATGCTTAACCAACTGAGCCATCCAGGTGCCCCTTTTACTCTATTCTTTTTGCACCTTTTCTATATCTCCTTCTTTATTTTCCTTTCTCTCTCTCTGGATTAAGCCTTATGGGTTTTTTTTTTAATTCTCTGTTTGATCTTTTATGCGCCCCTTTCATTTTTCTGTTTGTGTGAGATAAGGCTCCCCCCACCCAACCACCTTCGCTTTTTTCCAGGGTTACTGCAACAAAAAACCAAAGCACACCTAGTGGAAGTTCCAAACACTCCACCACTGCAAGCAAGGATGAGTTTTGCAGAGGACTGACCAGTGCAATAGAGCAGCCAAAATGCAACAACAGAGTGCATGCAACACACTCCAAAAACATTTCCTGAAGTTCCAGGCCCTGAACAGTATATGACCCTTTTATTATAGTAGTACTTGCAAGTGCAGGACATATAACAAGCTATTAAAACATGTAAAAGACAGAAACCTGGCCAAAATGATGAAATGGAAGAATTCTCTTCAAAAGAAAATCCAGGAAGAAATGACAGCCAGAAAATTGCTCAAAACAGATATAAGCAATATATCTGAACAAGAATTTAAAATAACAGTCATATGACTAATAGCTGAGCTTGAAAAAAGCATACAAGACAGCAGAGAATCTAATGCTGCAGAGATCAAAGACCTAAGAAATAGTCACAGTGAATTAAGAAATGCTATAAATGAGATGTAAAATAAATTAGATAAAGTGACAGTGAGGATGGAAGAAGCAGAGGAGAGAATAGGTGAAATAGAAGAATAAAATTATGGAAAATGATGAAGCTGAAAAAAAGAGGCAAAGGAAATTATTAGACCACAAGGGGAGAATTAGAGAGCTAAGTGATTCCATGAAACTAAATAATATCTGTATCATAGGAACTACAGAAGAAGACGAGAGAGAGAAAGGGGCAGAAGGTTTATTTGAACAAATTATAGCTGAGAACTTCCCTAATCTAGGGAAGGAAACAGGCGTCAAAGTCCAAGAGACACAGAGAACTCTCTTCAAAATCAACAAAAACAGGTCAACACCATGACATATCACAGTGAAAATGGCAAAATACAAAGATAGAATTGTGAAAGCACCTAGGGACAAATGGGCCTTAACCTACAAAGGTTGACACATAAGGGCAGTAGAAGACCTGTCCACTGAACCTTGGTAGTCAGAAGTGAGTGGCAGGAAATATGCAATGTGCTGAACAGGAAAAATATGCAGCCAAGAATCCTTTATCCAGCAAGACTGTCATTCAGAATAGAAGGAGAGATAAAGGCTTTCCCAGACAAACAAAAACTAAAGGCGCTCATGACCACTAAACCAGCCCTGTGGGAAATCCTAAGGGGGACTCTTCGAGTGGAAAGCAGCAATGACTACAAAGGACCAGGGACATTACCACAAACACAAAAACCTACAGATAACACAAGGGCACTAAATCCATATCTTTCAATAATCACTCTGAATGTAAATGAACAAAATGCCCCAATCAAAAGACATAGGGTATCAGAATGGATAAAAAAAAAAATAAGATCTAATATATGCTGCCTATAAGAGACTCAGTTTAGACCTGAGGACACCTGCAGAATGAGAGTGAGAGCACAGAGAAACATCTATCATGCTACTGGACATCAAAAGAAAGCCAGAGTAGCCATACTTATATCAGACAAACTAGATTTCAAAACAAAGACTGTAAAAAGAGATGGAAGAGGGCATTAATCATAATTAAGGGGTCTGTCCATCAAGAAGAGCTAATAATTGTAAATGTTATGCCCCCAGCATGAGAGCACCCAAATATATAAATCAATTAATCACAAACATAAACAAATGTATAGATAATAATACCATAATTGTAGGAGACTTTAATACTCCACTTATAGCAATGGACAGATCATCTAGGCAGAAAATCAATAAGGAAACAATGGCCCTGAATGACACATTGGACCAGATGGACTTAACAGATACATTCACAATGGTTCATCCAAAACCAGCAGAATACACATTCTTCTCAAGTGCACATGGAATGTTCTCCAAAACAGATCACAAACTGGGTCACAAAACAGCTTTCAACAAGTATAAAAAGATTGTGATCATACCATGCATATTTTCAGATGACAGCACTATGAAACTTGAAATCAACCACAAGAAAAAATCTGGAAAGTCCCAAAATACATAGAGGGGACACCCTACTAAAGAATGAATGCGTCGGGGTGCCTGGGTGGCGCAGTCGGTTAAGCGTCCGACTTCAGCCAGGTCACGATCTCGCGGTCCGTGAGTTCGAGCCCCGCGTCAGGCTCTAGGCTGATGGCTCGGAGCCTGGAGCCTGTTTCCGATTCTGTGTCTCCCTCTCTCTCTGACCCTCCCCCGTTCATGCTCTGTCTCTCTCTGTCTCAAAAAAAATAAATAAATAAAAAACGTTGAAAAAAAAAATTTTAAAAAAAAAAGAAAGAAAAAGAAAAAAAACAAAAAGAATGAATGCGTCAACCAGGAAATAAAAGAAGAAATTTAAGAATATATGAAAGCAAATGAAAATGAAAATACGACAGTCCAAAACCCTTTGGGATGCAGCAAGGGCAGTCCTAAAAGGAAAATACATTGCAATTTAGGGCCATCTCCAGAAGCAATAAAGGTCCCAAATACACAACCTAACCTTACTAGAAAGAAAGGCAGAAGCAAAGAAAGGCCAAAGCCAGCAGAAGAGAAATAATAAAGATTAGAGCAGAAATAAACAATATAAAATTAAAAAAAAAAAAACAACACAGTAGAACAGATCAGTGAAAAGAGCTGTTTTTTTTGAAAGAATAAACAAAATTGAAGAGTCATATACTCAACCGACTGAACCATCAAGGCACCATGGAAAAGGTTTTTGGTTTTCTTGTTGATTTTTTATTTGTTTTGTTTGTTTTTTAAGGCTATCCAGCATGCCTAAGTACCTGTCTAACAGGAAGGCCAGAAAAACAAATGTCCAATTAAAAATAAGAAAGGAAGGAAATTTCAATAAAACCAAAGAAGAAAGGTAACCAGGAATGTTGGAAATAATTATTCAAACTGAAAGGGCAAGTTATATATACGTGAGTGTCCAGATTGAAAGATTGCTACAAACAGTGAATGAGAAAATATTTATACCAAAGTGCATCATCATGAAATTGCAAACCACTAAGGATAGAAATGATCCTCAAAGCTCACAGAAAGAAAAAAAACTTCACATTGAAAGTTTGAAGAGATAATGGTATCACACTTGTCAACAGCAACATTGGGAAACTAAAAGACTAGGGAGCAATGCCTACAAAATTCTGGGGAAATATAATTTTAAAACCAGAATGCTTTATCTAAGAAAATGATCAGAGAAATATAGGGTAGAGGGAGAGATTCTCAGAAACACAAGTTTGCAAATGTAAATGCAAGCAGAACTGGAAACTTGTCAACCCACTCTCCAGCCTTTCACAGGAAGTAATCAGAGGATATGCTTTGTCAAAATGACAGGATAAACTAAGACAACACCTATTGCAAGAATCAGAAGAAAAACAGGGAAATACAAGAGAGGTGAAGTTACAACAGGCCTACAGAATGACAAGTCCAGATTGGAGCAAGAGGAAGAGTTCCAAGAGGGCTATCTCAGTAATGTGACAAAGCCAACCTGTACAGGCTCGCAAGAGTAGATGGTGTGCTTCTCTTTCCAACTTTTCATTTGGTGGCATCACAAATGGTACTTTGAAATCTATCATGGTGGGCATATTTACACAATGGAAGGGAAAAAGCTTAGGGTTCAGTTCCTTCTACCCCCCAAGGAGGGCTAGTTGTTAAACATTTACCAGTCCACTCCTGAACTTAGCAGATTTGCTCCTAAGTTTGAATACATGGAAATTTGTAGCAAGAGATTTTTTACAAAGCTATTGGGAATGTGGGGAATTAGGCATAATTTGAAAACTAAACAAATGGGAAAAAATGAAGCAATTATTATCTCTAGGAAAAACAAAAAGTACACAATAAATATACTATAATTATGATGCATTATCTGGCTCAGCGATGAGCAAATTTTACATAATCATAATAATGAAAGCACTAAATACAGATTTAATCAAAATTGGAGTATAATTATACTGGAAGGAAGAAATGAAGGTAAAGGGTCTGTGAAAGGGAGCTAAAATCTTCACCTGTCATACTGGAAGCAGTGGCAGGCATGAGAAAGTCCCTTCTCAGATCTCTAACTGCAGGGAGCATATCTATACATTGGGCCCTGTTGCTGCACTTTGAAATCTATCACTACATTTATGCAGAGGCCATACTTCCCATGGGCTGCTCCAAACCAGTGACTGAGAGAGAAAGGGATATTAAGGTAGACTGGTTTCTAGGAGATAGGGGATTTCTCCAATAGGTGACTATGATTCAAAGACTCCCCAAGAGCTTGCTGACCTTTCCTTTGAACTTCTCTGTGCTGTAAAGTGATTCTACACAATCTTCCCCCTTTTCCTCTCTCCCGACTTAGTAAGAACTAAATAGCAGTCTGATAGCATTTCAGTTTTCCTTTAGTTCCCTCTCCATTTTTCCTTATAGGTATTTCCCTAATAAATTTCCCACTTTTGTGTCCGTCTCTGGGAGGGTCTATACTAACATAGATATCAATTAATAATACCTAAAATTAATTAATCAAAAGATAGCTGTATATACCTTTTTCTCTTAGAATATGTACTTAAATATCAAAAGAAATAGCTAAAAGGAGTGATAAAGGGGCATACATTTTTATTTTACTTTTTTAAATATGAAATTTATTGTCACATGGTTTTCCATACAACACCCAGTGCTCATCCCAAAAGGTGCCCTCCTCAATACCCATCACCCACCCTCCCCACCCTCCCACCCCCCATCAGCCCTCAGTTTGTTCTCAGTTCTTAAAAGTCTCTTATGCTTTGGCTCCCTCCCTCTCTAACCATTTTTTTCCTTCCCCTCCCCCATGGTCTTCTGTTAAGTTTCTCAGGATCCACATAAGAGTGAAAACATATGGTATCTATCTGTCTTTCTCTGTATGGCTTATTTCACTTAGCATCACACTCTCCAGTTCCATCCACGTTGCTACAAAGGGCCATATTTCATTCTTTCTCATTGTCACGTAGTATTCCATTGTGTATATAAACCACAATTTCTTTATCCATTCATCAGTTGATGGACATTTAGGCTCTTTCCATAATTTGGCTATTGTTGAGAGTGCTGCTGTAAACATTGGGGTACAAGTGCCCCTATGCATCAGTACTCCTGTATCCCTTGGGTAAATTCCTAGCAGTGCTATTGCTGGGTCATAGGGTAGATATATTTTTAATTTTTTGAGGAACCTCCACACTGTTTTCCAGAGCAGCTGCACCAGTTTGCATTCCCACTAACAGTGCAAGAGGGTTCCCGTTTCTCCACATCCTCTCCAGCATCTATAGTCTCCTGATTTGTTCATTTTAGCCACTCTGACTGGGGTGAGGTTGTATCTGAGTGTGGTTTTGATATTTATTTCCCTGATGAGGAGTGACGTTGAGCATCTTTTCATGTGCCTGTTGGCCATCTGGATGTCTTCTTTAGAGAAGTGTCTATTCATGTTTTCTGACCATTTCTTCACTGGATTATTTGTTTTTCGGGTGTGCAGTTTGGTGAGCTCTTTATAGATTTTGGATACTAGCCCTTTGTCTGATATGTCATTTGCAAATATCTTTTCCCATTCCATTGGTTGCCTTTTAGTTTTGTTGATTGTTTCCTTTGCAGTGCAGAAGCTTTTTATCTTGATGAGGTCCTAATAGTTCATTTTTGCTTTTCATTCCCTTGCCTTTGGAGATGTGTCAAATAAGAAATTGCTGTGGCTGAGGCCAGAGAGGTCTTTGCCTGCTTTCTCCTCTAGGGTTTTGATGGTTTCCTGTCTCACATTCAGGTCCTTTATCCATTTTGAGTTTATTTTTGTGAATGGTGTAAGAAAGTGGTCTAGTTTCATTCTTCTGCATGTTGCTGTCCAGTTCTCCCAGGACCATTTGTTAGAGACTGTCTTTTTTCCAGTGGATATTCTTTCCTGCTTTTTCAAAGATTAGTTGGCCATACTTTTGTGGGTCCAATTCTGGAGTCTTTATTCTATTCCATTGGTCTATATGTCTGTTTTTGTGCCAATACCATGCTGTCTTGATGATTACAGCTTTGTAGTAAAGGCTAAAGTCTGGGATTGTGATGCCTCCCACTTTGGTCTTCTTCAATATTACTTTGGCTATTTGGGGTCTTTTGTGGTTCCATACAAACTTTAGGATTGCTTGTTCTAGCTTTGAGAAGAATGCTGGTGCAATTTTGATTGGGATTGCATCGAATGTGCAGATAGCTTTGGGTAGTATTGACATTTTAACAATATTTATTCTTCCAATCCATGAGCACAGAATGTTTTTCCATCTCTTTATATCTTCTTCAATTTCCTTCATAAGCTTTCTATAGTTTTCAGCATACAGATCTTTTACATCTTTGGTTAGGTTTATTCCTAGGTATTTTATGCTTCTTGGTGCAATTGTGGATGGGATCAGTTTCTTTGTCTTTCTGTTGCTTCATTATTAGTGTATAAGAATGCAACTGATTTCTGTACATTGATTTTGTATCCTGCAACTTTGCTGAATTCATGTATCAGTTCTAGCAGACTTTTGGTGGAGTCTGTTGGGTTTTCCATGTATAATATCACATCATCTGCAAAAAGTGAAAGCTTGACTTCATCTTTGCCAATGTTGATGCCTTTGATTTCCTTTTGTTGTCTGATTGCTGATGCTAGAATTTCCAATACTATGTTAAACAACAGCGGTGAGAGTGGTCATCCCTGTCATGTTCCTGATCTCAGGGGGGAAAGCTCTCAGTTTTTCCCCATGGAGGAGGATATTAGCTGTGGGCTTTTCATAAATGGCTTTTATGATGTTTAAGTACATTCCTTCTATCCCGACTTTTTCAAGGGTTTTTATTAAGAAAGGATGCTGAATTTTGTCAAATGCTTTTTCTGCATCGATTGACAGGATGATATGGTTCTTATCTTTTCTTTTATTAATGTGATGTATCACGTTGATTAATTTGCGAATGTTGAACCAGCCCTGCAGCCCAGGAATGAATCCCACTTGATCATGGTAAATAATTCTTTTTATGTGCTGTTGAATTCGATTTGCTAGTATCTTGTTGAGAATTTTTGCATCCATATTCATCAGGGATATTGGTCTGTAGTTCTCTTTTTTTGCTGGGTCTCTGTCTGGTTTGGGAATCAAAGTAATGTTGGCTTTATAGAATCAGTCTGGAAGTTTTCCTTCCATTTCTATTTTTTGAAACAGCTTGAGAAGGATAGGTATTAACTCTGCTTTAAATGTCTGGTAGAATTCCCCAGGGAAGCCATCTGGTCCAGGACTCTTATTTGTTGGGAGATTTTTGATAACTGATTCAATTTCTTCACTAGTTATGGGCCTGTTCAAATTTTCTACTTCTTCCCGTTTGAGTTTTGGTAGTGTGTGGGTGCTTAGGAATTTGTTCATTTCTTCCAGGTTGTCCAGTTTGTTGGCATATAATTTTTCATAGTATTCCCTGATAATTGCTTGTATTTCTGAGAGATTAGTTGTCATAATTCCATTTTCATTCATGATTTTTATCTATTTGGGTCATCTCCCTTTTCTTTTTGAGAAGCCTGGCTAGAGGTTTATCAGTTTTGTTTATTTTTTCAAAAAACCAACTTTTGGTTTCATTGATCTGCTCTACAGATTTTTAGATTCTATATTGTTTATTTCTGCTCTGATCTTTATTATTTCTCTTCTTCTGCTGGGCTTGGGATGCCTTTGCTGTTCTGCTTCTACGTCCTTTAGGTGTGCCATTAGATTTTGTAATTGGGTTTTTTCTTGTTTCTTGAGATAGGCCTGGATTGCAGTGTATTTTCCTCTTAGGACTGCCTTCGCTGCATCCCAAAGCATTTGGATTGTTGTATTTTCATTTTCATTTGTTTCCATATATTTTTTAATTTCTTCTCTAATTGCCTGGTTGACCCATTCATTCTTTAGTAGGGTGTTCTTTAACCTCCATGCTTTTGGAGGTTTTCCAGACTTTTTCCTGTGGTTGATTTCAAGCTTCATCGCATTGTGGTCTGAAAGTATGCATGGTATGATCTCAATTCTTGTATACTTATGAAGGGCTGTTTTGTGGCCCAGTGTGTGATCTATCTTGGAGAATGTTCCACATGCATTAGAGAAGAAAGTATATTCTGTTGCTTTGGGATGCAGAGTTCTAAATATATCTGTCAAGTCCATCTGATCCAATGTATCATTCAGGGCCCGTTTCTTTATTGATGCTACATGATCTATCCATTGTTGTAAGTGGGGTATTAAAGTCCCCTGCAATGACCACATTCTTATCAATAAGGTTGCTTATGTTCGTCAGTAATTGTTTTATATATTTGGGGGCTCCCGTATTCGGCGCATAGACATTTATAATTGTTAGCTCTTCCTGATGGATAGACCCTGTAATCATTATATAATGGCCTTCTTCATCTCTTGTTACAGCTTTAATTTAAAGTCTAGTTTGTCTGATAGAAGTATGGCTACTCCAGCTTTCTTTTGACTTCCAGTAGCATGATAGATAGTTCTCGATCCCCTCACTTTCAATCTGAAGGTGTCCTCAGGTCTAAAATGAGTCTGTTGTAGACAGCAAATAGATGGGTCTTGTTTTTTTATCCATTCTGAAACCCTATGTCTTTAGGTTGGAGCATTTAGTCCATTGACATTCAGTGTTATTATTGAAAGATATGGGTTTAGAGTCGTTGTGCTGTCTGTAGGTTTCATGCTTGTAGTGGTGTCTCTGGTCCTTTGTGGTCCTTGCAACATTTCACTCACAGAATCCCCCTTAGGATCTCTTGTAGGGCTGGTTTAGTGGTGATGAATTCCTTCAGTTTTTGTTTGTTTGGGAAGACCTTTATCTCTCCTTCTATTCTGAATGACAGATTTGCTGGATAGAGGATTCTCGGCTGCATATTTTTTCTGTTCGTCACATTGAAGGTTTCCTGCCACTCCTTTCTGGCCTGCCAAATTTCAGTAGATAGGTCTGTCACTAGTCTTATTTGTCTCCCTTTATATGTTAAAGCGTGTTTATCCCTAGCTGCTTTCAGAAGTTTCTCTTTATCCTTGTATTTTGCCAGTTTCACTACGATATGTCATGCAGAAGATGGATTCAAGCTACGTCTGAAGGGAGTTCTCTGTGCCTCTTGGATTTCAATGCCTTTTTCCTTCCCCGGATCAGGGAAGTTCTCAGCTATGATTTGTTCAGCCCCTTTCTCTCTCTCTTCCTCTTCTGGAATTCCTATTATATGGATATTGTTGCATTTGATTACATCACTTAGTTCTCTAATTCTCCCCTCATACTCCTGGATATTTTTATCTTTCTTTTTCTCAGCTTCCTCTTTTTCCATAATTTTATCTTCTAATTTTCCTATTCTCTCCTCTGCCTCTTCAATCAAGCAGTGGTCACCTCCATTTTATTTTGCACCTCATTTATAGCATTTTTTAGTTCCTCATGACTATTTCTTAGTCCCTTGATCTCTGTAGCAATAGATTCTCTGCTGTCCTTTATACTTTTTTCAGGCCCAGCGATTAATTTTATGACTATTATTCTAAATTCTTGTTACGTTATACTGCTTAAATCGTTTTTGATCAATTCATTACCTGTTGCTACTTCCTGGAGTTTGTTTTGAGGAGAATTCTTCCATTTCGTCATTTTGGATTGTCCCTGGGGTGGCGCGGAACTACAGGGTACTTCTCCTGTGCTATCTGGAGTAACTTGCATTGGTGGGCGGGGCCACCCGATGTCTGTCCCCAGCCCACCACTGGGGCCACAGTCAGACTAGTGTGTACCTTATCTTGCCCTCTCCCAGGGGCAGGACTCACTGTGGAGTGGTGTGGCCCCTGTCTGGTCTACTTGCACACTGCCAGGCTTGTGGTGCTGCTTCGGTGGGATCTGGTGTAGTAGCCGGGGTGGATCCACAAGGTGAATGGGGGGGGGGGGGCAGGCTTAGCTCGCTTTGCTGTGGTCCCCCGTGAGAGGGATCCTGCAGCACCGGGAGGGACGCAGGCCTGCCGGAGGGATGGATCCACAGAAGCACAGCTTTGGGTGTTTGCACGGTGCAAGCATGTTCGGTGATGGTGAATCCCTTTGGGATTTTGGCTGGGGAATGGGAGAGGGAGATGGCACTTCCCAACACCTTTGTTCCCCCCCGAGCTGAGCTCTGTCTTGTAGGGCTCAACACCTGTCCCTCCTGGTGTCCTCTCGCCCTCCCACTCTCCAAGCAGAGCTGTTGACTTATAACATTCCAGATGTTAAGTTCTGCTGGTTGTCAGAACTCACGCAGTGCAGCCTCTCCCCTTTTGTAAGCCAGACTCGGGGGCTCTGCCTTGCAGGACAGGCTGCCCCTCCACCGCCCTGACTCCCTCCCGCCAGTCCGTGTAGTGCGCACCACCTCTCTGCCCTTCCTATTGTCTTCCGTGGGCCTCTTGTCTACACTTGGCTCCAGAGAGTCCGTTCTGCTAGTGTTCTGGGTTATTTAGGCAGATGTGGGTAGAATCTCAGCGATCAGCAGGGCGAGGTGAGCCCAGCGTCCTCCTACACCGCCATCTTCTGAACCTCTCCTTCAAGGGGCATACATTTTTAGACGTCTTTAGCACTACTTGACTTTTAGTATATGTGTATATATTAACTATTTTTAAGTAAATTGTCCTTAAACATTTGTTTATTTTGAGAAAGAGAGAGAGAGAGTGAGGGAGGGGCAGAGAGAGAGAATCCCAAGCAGTCTCCACTCAGGGCTCAATCCCAGAAACCATGAGATCATGACCTGAGCTGAAATCAAGAGTCAGACCCTGAACCCACTGAGCCACCCAGTCACCCCTTAAGTAAACTGTTTTTAAAATGACAAAGTACTGCTGTAGACATTGGGTGCTTTAGATTATTGAGAGAAACCAAGATTTTATCTTGACTTTATAATCTGTACTTCCAGGAGATGATCAGTCTTTACACGGACTCCTTTCACTTTCCTTTGGACATCAGTGGTTTCTGGTTGATTCATTAAACTCCTTGCAGACAGCTCCACCAAAAGGGAGCAAATGAAGCTGCCATCTAAAGGCCCATGCTGGAATGCAAGCATATTGACAATGTCCTTGAGTTGTTGTCTCTAGGTTTAATATATATGGAAGAATAATTTTTAGAGATGTTATTTTTTCCCTCTTCTCCTCCCTATTTTGGGTAGACAAATGTTTAGTATTACCTTGCCTTGGGATTTTTACAAATGTCATCAAAAGTAGCATACATCCTCAAAAATTTCACTAGAACTTTTAAATAAAATCCAGGAGAGTAATTTTACACTTACAAAAAAATATTTTATACGCCAGGACAATTTATTAAAACATTATATTTTATTATCTAAAAAAAATAATAACTCTGCTCACCATTTTGGGGATAAAGATTATTTTCCCATGCTTTGCTCAAGTCTTTATAAAAACATTACCTAAGCCTAATCCTTTAAGTTTTCACTGAAAATGTAGTGGGGAGTTCTAGTTAAATTAAGAGATTGAAACATAAACTTACAACTATTCCTTTTCATAATTTCTCAAAAATGGCAATTAGGGAATCTTTGAAAAGTATAAAGTGACAAGATTTTTTTTTTAAAGACTACAACAGAGAAGAGAATGTAGAAAGCAGATGGAGGAGTGGTAAATAACTTAGGAGAACAGAGAAAGCTGAAGCCTAACCCCCCAGAGGGATAAACCAAAAAGAAGCAAACTAATCTTCTTGGCACCTAAGTTTTGAGTAAATTAAAGTAAAAAAAGCAAACAAGCATGATATCCTCAAGATTTAAGATACATATAAGATATCAGATATTTCTAGAACAAGAAAAATGTGCTATTTTATAAAAGGAACATTTTGAAAACAAAAGGGGTAACTTGGAAGTTAAATATATTATGGACATTAGAAATGCCAAAAAAAGGGGAGGGGGGTCAGGTTAGAAGATAAAGTGAAGGAAATTTCACAAAAATTAAAATAAATACAAAGAGATTTAAAATAAAAGGAAAGACAGATAAGAAAACCAATGCATCTGGGTGGCTCAGTCGATTAAGCATCTGACTTCAGCTCAGGTCATGATCTCCAGTTTGTGAGTTAGAGCCCTGCGTCAGGCTCTGTGCTGACAGCTCAGAGCCTATAGCCTGCTTTGGATTCTGTGTCTTCGTCTCTCTATGCCCCTCCCCCACTCATGCTCTGTGTCTCTCTTTCTCTCAAAAATAAACATTTAAAAAAAGAAAAGAAAGAAAGAAAACAAGAAAACCAGAGGAGTTCTAGAGAATAGAAGAAAGAGAGGAAGAAAATTAACAAAGAACTATCACCAAAAAATTCTCCTATTCATTTAGTCATGAATTCACTTATTCACTTTTTAGTGAGTACCTAATATGTGCCAGACCCTGTACTAAGTGATGAGAATTCAGCAGTAAACAATAAAGCAGTTAATTTCCTGACGTCATGGAACTTTCTCGGAAATGAAGGTTATAACTCTTTAGATAAAAAGAGCCCACTGAATACCATTGGCAAAAAATTTAAAAATATTGGCAATAAAGCACATCGTCATGAATTTTCAGAACACCAGGGTGATGAAAACCTCCTAAAATCTTCCAGAAAGAGAAGAGTTTATATTTAAAAAATCTTGTGAATGAAAAAAATAGGCTTATTAATTCATACAAGAAGCTAGAAGACGATGGGATGATGTCTTCACAATCCCAGAAGAAATTATATTCTACCAAGAATTAAATTCCCAGCCAAGCTATTAATCAACGTGAGGATAGAATATAGTCATCTTCAAACATTCCAAGTTTTCAAAACTTTTATCTTTATCATGTATCTCTTATTGGGAAGCTACTTAGAAGAGATTCTCTACACAGTGGAAAGTTAACTGAAGAAGGTGAAGGATCTAGGAAACAGGGAGTCCAACACAAGAGAAGCAAAGGAAGTTCCAGAATGACAGTTGTGCATCAGACCTAGAGAGAAACCAATCCCAATTGGAACAAAAGACCAGGGAGATCCAAGGGGTGGCTGTTTGCAGAAAGAGCAAGAGTAAGAGAGAAAGGGCTTGCGGGGCACAGATAGCTTACCTGATACATATGTGTGACTTAAGAGGACATTTATCCTATTATCAAACATTATGAATAAATGAATAAAGAATGGGTGAATAAAAAAAGGGGCACCTTGGTGGTTAAGCGCTGACATCAAGGAGTCTGCTTGGGATTCTCTCCCTCTGCCTCTCTCTGCCCCTCCCCTGTCCATGTGTGTGCTCTCTTTCCCCTCTGTCTCTCAAAATAAATTTAAAAACTTTTAAAAAAGAATAAGCTAAAAACAAAAAAGGTAAGTTGTTGAGGTGTAAGATAACTAATTTGTAGAAAGCAATTAAGAATGGGTAAAATTGACAGCTCAGAGCCTGGAGCCTGCTTCAGATTCTGTATCTCTCTCTCCCTCCCCCTCCCCTGCTCATGCTGTGCCTCTCTCTGTCCCTCGAAAATAAATAAATGTTAAAAAAAAAAAAAGAATATGTAAAATTGGAGGGGCACCTGAGTGCCTCAGTGGTGCAGTCAGTTGAGCGGCTCAGGTCATGATCTTGAGGTTCATGAGTTCAAGCCCCATGTCGGGCATTGTGCTGACAGCTCAGAGCCTGGAGCCTGCTTCGGATTTTGTGTTTCCATCTCTCTCTGCTCCTCCCCTGCTCATGCTCTGTCCCTCTCTCTCTCAAAAATAAATTTTAAAACATTAAAAAAAAGTATGTGAAATTCGAGAAAAAATAGTAGGGTGAACTTGATATTTATCAGGAAATAAATACCTGACAGCCAGTTAAAAATAAGTAAATGATTTTTTTTCTTTGTTTCCATTGCCTCAGGAGATATATCTAGAAAAATGTTGTGATGGCCAATGTCAGAGACATTACTGGCTCTGCTCTTTTCTAGGATTTTTATGGTTTCAGGTCTTACCTTTAAATCCTTAATCCATTTTGAGTTTATTTTTGTGCATGGTGTAAGAAAGTGGTCCAGTTTCATTCTTTTGCATGTGGCTGTTCAGTATTCCTAACTCCATTTGTTGAAGGGACTGTCTTTTTCCCATTGCATATCCTTGCCTCTTCTGTATTGGGACTACATCAAAATAAAAAGCTTCTGCACAGCAAATGAAATTGTCAACAAAACTAAAAAACGACCTACAAAATGGGAGAAGATATTTACAAACAACATACCCAATAAAGGGTTAGCATCCAAAATAAATAAAGAACTTACAACTCACCACCCAAAAAACAAATAATCCAGTTAAAAAATGGGCAGAAGACATGAATATGTATCTCTCCAAAGAAGACAAAGATGGCTAACAGACACATGAAAGGACGCTTGACATCACTAACCATCAGGGAAATGCAAATCAAAACTACAATGATATATCACCTCACACCTCTCAGAATGGCTAAAATAAAAAACATAAGAAACAACAAGTGTTGGTAAGGATGTGGAGAAAAAGGAACACTTGTACTCTGTTAGTGGGAATACCAACTGGTACAGGCAACTCTGGAAGGGAGTATGAAGTTTCCTTTAAAAAATTAAAAATATAACTACCCTAAGATTCAGTAATCACATTACTGGATATTTACCAAAAAAATACAAAAACATTAATTCAAAGGGGTAAATGCACCCCTATGTTTATAGCAGCTTTATTTACAGTAGCTAACATGGAAGCAGCCTAAGTGTCCATCGACTGATGAATGGATAAGGAAGATGTGAGATAGATATAGATAGATATAGATATAGATATAGAGATTGAGATATAGATATATAGATATATAGATATACATACCACAAGGATTAAGAGTACACTTACCTTTTTTAAAATTTTTTTTCAATGTTTAAAAACATTATTTTTATTTTTGAGAGCAACAGAGTGTGAGCAGCTTAGGGGCAGAGAGAGAGGAAAACACAGAATCCAAAGCAGGCTCCAGGCTCTGAGCTGTCAGCACGGAGCCCAATGCAGGGCTTGAACTCACAAACTGTGAGATCATGACCTGAGCCGAAGTCAGGTGCTTAACCAACTGAGCCACCCAGGGGCCCCTAAGAGTACATTTATCTTGATGAGCACTGAGTACTATATGGAATTGTTGAATCACTATATTGTATACCTGAAACTAATATAACACAGTATGTTAACTACTGAAGTTAAAAGTCAAACAAAAGAAACAAACAAAAAAGCGTCCTCATAGATTCACATAGATCAGTAGGGATGGTTATGGTAGTGAGGACAGGAGAGGAGGCAGACTTGGGCTTTTTTTTTTTTTTTTTTTTTTTTTTTTTTTTTAGTTTTTCTGGTAATTCCAACAGGTTACACATCTTGGGGTCAGTTTCTATTAATTCCTGTTTTTCTTGATTTTGTGTTCACTCTTTTCCACTTCTTGGCATGTCTAGAAATCTTTTTGTTTTGTGTAGAACATTGTGAATAACACACTGTTTAAAATTTTTTTAATAAGTAAATGTTTCTTCTCGTGAGAAGGATGATGGTTGGATGAGTGTGGCAGAGGATGATGCTTTTCATTACAAGCCTTGCTAAAATCTGGGGGCACCTGGGTGGCTCAGTCGGTTAAGTGTCTGACTCTTAAATTTCAGCTCAGGTCATGATCTCATGGTTTGTGAGCCCTGTGTCAGGCTCTGTGCTGACAGTGTGGAGCCTACTTAGGATTCTTTTTCTCCCTCTCTCTCTCTCTCTGCCCCTCCCTGGCCCATGCTCACTCTCTCTCTCCCAAAATAAATGAATAAACTTAGAAAAAAATCTGAGTACGTGTATTTAAATTAAATTATAAGAAAGGCAGATGGTTAAAAATTGACACTACTTGGAGCAGTATCAAACAGTATATAATAAAATGAAAAATGATGACTTTATAAATCTGTTTTATTTAACATATTTTTAAAGAGTGGTCTATTCTGGCTAGTGCAGGTCCTCTCTGAATCTGAAGAAAGAGCAAAGTAATTAGTCATCCATGAAAATAAGTCCTGGTCCATGACCCCGGAACAAAGAGAAATTAGGTAACTACACCTATCGTGTGAGCATTGCATAATGTATATTATGAATTATTGAATCACTCACTGTGCTGTGCTCCTGAACCTAATATAACATTATAGGTCAACTATAGTTCAATAGTAAAAAAAAATATTTTTAATCAGGAAAGGCCTAAAGCAATTTAGGCAGTGGGTCAAATGATTCATTAAATAGGCATAAGGTTCTGATCTGCCTTCCATTCACCATTTCTCATTTTTCATAGAAGCCATGTTTGTAAGGAACACTGAGTCATTTTGCAGCCTGATTATATGCATATTCTCCTTCCTTCTGAAAAGGGAAGTGGTATACAATTCTCAGTGTCAAAAGAAGAAAGAGGGAACAATGTTAAATATTTGTAAAGTATTATAAACAGAATAAAACTGGAAAAGAAAGGGAGAGCACAAGTGCATTGAATGAAATTTTATAACTTGGCAATTTTTATGATTATATAAACCTTGGGCAAAGACTCTGAAGTCTCAGCTGGGATGGATTTAATACTGAACCAGGAAAATAGCTCTGTAAATTCTCCAAGCACTTAAAATTTTTAAAAAGTTGCGGCACCTGGGTGGCTCAGTGGGTTAAGCTTCCGACTTCAGCTCAGGTCATGATCTTATAGTCTGTGAGTTTGAGCCCCACGTCGTGTTCTGTGCTGACAGCTCAGAACCTAGAGCCTGCTTCAGATTCTGTGTCTCCCTCTCTCTCTGCCCCTCCCCTGCTCTCTCTCCCTCTCTCTCTCTCAAAAATACATAAACATTAAAAAATATTTTTAAATAAACATTTAAAAAATTAAAATTTTTAAAAAAGTATTCTTTAAATTCCTTCATGTAAGTTTTGACTAAATAAGTAAAATGCAGAGATTCCCCAAGAAAGAGAAATAATGGAATAAACAAAAGGATGAAACCTCCTATCCTCCCCTCAATGATTGATGATACTATAAAGATGAAAAAAGGCATTTCCTTATAATCCATTCTTGGTCAAATACTCCATTAATAGTTTGTTCTCCCCATCACCTACTAATATCATGCTTAATAATGTATATCAAATGGACTGGAGACTGTATAGCACATAAGGGAAAACAGCAACAATGATTAAGTAGCCCTTCACCTCCCTTCTTCCTTTCATTCTTCCTCTAACTTTTCCTTCTTCTTTTCAAACAGTCTGTTTAAATAGGGACAAGTAGATAAGCAGAATAAGGAGAATGGCAAGGGACAAGGGTACGGAGGATCTCAGCTTTACTTTTCGCAGCAATAAAGAGAAATCGGGTAATTACAATAGCAGCGATTCTGCATCACATTAGAGTCTTAAGGAAAAGTGATAAAATAGAAAGCATTATCAAATCAACAATATCTGGGTCAAAGGTGAAGTATTCCTCTATCTATGGAGCCTATCTATGGAATAAAAATTATTCCAGCTGGTGCTACTTGAAGCTATTTGGCAAAACAAACTAAAAAAAAAAAAAAAAAAATAGACCACAAAAGTAAAGATGAAATATCACCTCCTCCTCCAAATGTGGCACTAAGTAGTTCTGGCCATAGCATGACCTTTCCAAATCTGTTTTCCTAGTGCATTGAAGTGGAAAAATTGAATTCACCAGAACTCCCTTCAGGGAGAGGGCTGTATTAGCACAGAAGACAAGCTTTGTCAAACCTGTGTATGTTGGAAGCTGAGAAATTGAGTGTCTGAGTGTGGGTAGAATGCCCTATGGAGGACAAGGGGATGAATTTTGTGGTGGTTTCAGGAAAGGAAGAGAGAGAGGCAGAGAGGTGGTAGAAGGTGGATAATAGAAGCCACAATGTGACAGCTCTTTAAGACTACCAACCCATTCTTCTTGCAGATCTACAGGAAAAAAATCATGGCAGGCTTGAGGTTAGTGAGTAGGAAATGGTGAATGTACAGATTTCATCTCCAGGGTGTCGTGGGGGCTGATCAGAGATGTATCCGAAGGAAAGAGGAATTAGTAAAGGCTGAGGAAAGCATGAGGAATCAAGAGGACATCAGACCCTCACAAGCCATGATATTAGGGTTTTGAATCAAGTTTAGCCAACACTTTGAAGGACCACGTGCCCAAAGGACATATAGGTAACCAGTTATTTGTTTGTGAACTGAGAAAAGAGACAGAGCAGATTAAACAAAAGCATTTATTTGCATCAATACTTACTGCATATCAGAATTGCAATTCAGGGAGCATAAACATGATTATAAACCCAAATTGTGTCCCCATAGGGAACAAAAATCAAGGGTTTTAAAAGATGAAAGGGAATGCTCGTACAATTGTTTACAAAGAATTTTGACTGATGTTGTCAGCAGAAAAACTAACCTTGGCTGAATATAATCGGTTGGTAAGGCTATCACTAAGCAAAGCAGCAAGTTGCAGGTGCTTTTGCAGAGTCTTTGGAATATTTGCAGCTTGGCCCAGTTCAAAAATTCATGGTTCTATCTGCTCAGGACATGCACAAGGCCCACTTCCTTGATGGTCTCCTGGGGAGCTCCATTTTAAAACCCCTTGACATAAGTGACTCCATTTCATTTTACCTTTCACAGTTTCATTTTGTGGTTTTTGTTTTTCAACTTTTCCAGGCTGCTTTGAATGAAGGTAGAAAGTCCAGTTTGATCTCAGATGAAATCATTTTAGAACCAGGCACGCCCCTCACAGTTACTGCCAAACTGTTAGACTCATGTGGAGGAAGGGGGTATGAGCTGTAAGAGCCTTTGGAATTCAAACTGTGTCACAGGGGAATTAAGGAGATTGCTGGGGTAGTGATTACAGACTGGGACGGGGGGTATTGAGAGTTACGGGAGGTGCAATTTAAGAGAGAATATTTCAGACAGAGGCCCAGGCATACCCAGTGAAGTATGAGCTTCCTGGAATGCAAAAATCCAAGAAAGTCTTGATGACCTGGGGGGCTGGATGTTGATATCCCCCACCCTAGCCCTTATCCTACTTTACCTACCTAAAAAGGATTTTCAAAAGACTGAATGGCTTCTGTGGAGACGGTGATCAAGCAGATACAGGGAACCCTCGTCTAGACTCCAGTTATTAGAGACAATTTGAAAGAGGGCAAGGATAGGACAGGAGGACTTGGAGTTATAAGCCAAACATACCACTGACACAAAGAAAAAATGGCTATTAATGTAAAATGAGCAGGGTCCAGCACTGGGCAAAGGCATCAGTGCATTTATATTGGTGACAAAATGCTTGCCAGACCTCAAGAAAAAATTGCTACAAGTCATATGCCAATTTTGAGGCTATTGCAAAATGCAAATTTGGAAAGATCTCTCTATATATGTTAATATTCAAAGGACTTTTGCATGAAAGATGCAACAAGGTGGCAGGGAACACAATTTGGAAAACAGGACCAGTTGGAAGACATTGCTCTAATAGTGATTTAAGCAAAAAAATATTATAAAAAGTCAAGTTCAAGGATCTCCTTCTCTCCCTCACCCAGGGTGAAAAGGTATACCACTTCAGATTCGGGAGTGCTATAGAGGTAACTTAGTCCCCTTTGTTCACTCTGGTCCCTTAAATAGCTGATTATACATCCACGTATTATACTCTCTCTAATCAGGAAATGGTGTTCCCATATACAAGCCATTCACCTAAGAAACCCCACATCTTCCCAGCTTTGATTCTTGGCTCTCTCTGCATATTCAGCAAACTGCATATGTTCTTACTCCTGGTATCTCCTCTGGCACTCTGTGCTAGCACCAGGATCTTGCTTAATTTGTACAGTTCCCTTGAAGAAGGAGCAATTATTATCTTAGGTGGGGATTCCACACCCTTGCCCCTGGACCCAAGATATAAAGAGAGGGCTTCCAGATGAAAATCAATATTTATGGCCTTAAAGCCCCAAATAACAACATTAAATAAACATAAGCAATAGGCAAAGTATAACAAGTCTTTCTCCAAGGTTCCAACACCTGAAAAAATAAAAATCCAAGGAATACACCTAAAACAAAAACACTAGCTACAAAATATTCTAGAATATTCTCAACCTGTGTCTGGCAAGTGCAATTACTTGAATCCCAGCCTCTTCTAATTTTTTTTCTGTCCTTGAAACAGTTTCAAGATCATTTCCAAAAGGGCCCTGCTATGGCAGGCCAGATGAAAAAAAAAAAAAAAAAAAGAATAAGGAAGCTGCCTTCTTAATGCAAATTACAAAATTGCTATATTTGAATCAGCTGAAGAGCAATGATCTGAAAATGTCTTGATTTGCCTGACAGTTTTATCATATAGAGGAAGTGACTAGGGGAATTGCTACTCTGTGGCAAACTCTAACCAGTAAACAAGCCTTTGCTGGTGAAGTGGAAATGACTAGAATCTCAGGAGAGGGGTGCCTGGGTGGCTCAGTCAGTTAAGCAGCCAACTCTTGATTTCAGCTCAGCTCACGATCTCATGGTCAGTGGTTGGAGCCCTGCATCAGGCTCTGCACTGACAGAGTGCAAGCTGCTTGGGATTCTCTCTCTCCCTCTCTCTCTCTCTCTCTTCCCCTCATCTGCTCTTGCTCTCTCTGTCTCTCTCAAAATAAATAAATAAACATTAAAAAAAAAAGAATCTCTGGGGCGCCTGGGTGGCTCAGTCGGTTAAGCAGCTGACTTCGGCTCAGGTCATGATCTCGCGGTCCATGAGTTCGAGCCCCGCGTCAGGCTCTGTGCTGACTTCTCAGAGCCTGGAGCCTGTTTCAGATTCTGTGTCTTCCTCTCTCTCTGACCCTCCCCCATTCATGCTCTGTCTCTCTCTGTCTCAAAAATAAATAAACGTTAAAAATAAAATTAAAAAAAAAAAGAATCTCAGGAGAAAGGTATATGTCAGTTAGAATTGGAGATTTTTAGCATGAAGAAGCAGAGTCATGAAGCACACAATTGCTACCTTCACGTACTTGAAAAGCATCCATGTGGAAGAGAGACTTAGATTATTTTATTTATCCTTAAGAAGTAGAACCAGGTCCAATAAATAGAAACTACTGGGTAATAGATTTCAGTTATTATAAAAAAAAATAACTTTCGGGGCGCCTGGGTGGCTTGGTCAGTTGAGCGTCCGACTTCGGCTCAGGTCATGATCTTACGGTCCGTGAGTTCGAGCCCCGCGTCGGGCCCTGTGCTGACAGCTCAGAGCCTGGAGCCTGCTTCCGATTCTGTGTCTCCCTCTCTCTCTGACTCTCCCCCATTCATGCTCTGTCTCTCTCTGTCTCAAAAATAAATAAACGTTAAAAAAAAAAAAACTTTCAAATATATTCAGTTCTACTTAAAGATTTGATAACTATAAATATCAGAGCCACCTTTTGCGGGAGGGGTTGTTTTGTTTTTAATCTCATATTACACAAAAGTAGAGAAGGTTACTATTAAAGGTGGGGAGTTCTCTGTTGCTGGGGGTGTCCAAGCCATGGCTGGAAGGTCAGAATTGGTCCTACAAGCATTGGGAAGAATATGAGTTAGATATTGCTACATAACAAACCACTCCAAAGTTTAATGGCTTAAAACAAAGCTATTTAAATCTGGGGGTCAATACTTCGAGGTAATTTAGCTGGATAATTCTCCTGATCTTGGCTTAGTTCATTCATGTGTCTACAACTGATGGGTCAACTGGTAACTGGTACGTTCATCCTGAAGCAGGCTAGCTTCCCACTGCAGAGAGGAAGTTCCTAACAGAATAAGAGGAAGTGTGCTAAGCACTGGCACATCATCACTGCATCCTATTGGCCAAAGCAAGACACAAGTCCAACAGAGATTCAAGGAGTGGGGAAAGAGACTTCATCTCTTCATGGGGGGGGCGGGGGGGGGGGGTAGATAAAAAGTCATATTGGAGGGGCCCCTGGGTGGCTCAGTCAGTTAGGCGTCCGACTTCAGCTCAGGTCACGATCTAGCAGTCTGTGAGTTCAAGCCCCACATCGGGCTCTGTACTGACCGCTCAGAGCCTGGAGCCTGTTTCAGATTCTGCGTCTCCCTCTCTCTCTGACCCTCCCCCGTTCATGCTCTCTCTCTGTCTCAAAAATAAATAAACGTTAAAAAAATTTTTTTTAATTAAAAAAAAAGTCATATTGGAAAGGGCTGAGGTACAGGGAGGAATGAAGGATTGTTGTCCTCTTTGCTATCTTGTACAGAAAGTTACTCAAGGATGTTTAGCAGAGGAATAATGTAATCAAATGGACATTCTAGAATGATCACCCTAACAGTGTATTGAGAGGCATTGCTTTAATCCCTCAAATTATACTACAGAAAACACACAAGTTATATACAGTCATCACTTTGCATGGTTCTGATATGCACAAAATTTAGTTATCATAGGTTTAAGTTAAATAGCACTATCCCTCAAGGATGCAGTTGAAATCTCTTATCAGGGTATAGTAACTGCATGATTATATAAGGTATCAACTTCCCCACTTTTCCTCGGTCCACAAATCACTGTGTAAATAACAGCTGCATATCATGATCAGTGACTAATCACATCACTGTTTTCAAAGTCTGTTAGTGATTGATCACTGCACATCTGTAATTCAATTCACAGATAACAAAGGATGTAGTTGCAGATGCTTCTTGTCTCTCAGTGATAAACCCACGTGACATTTTATGAAAACAGACCATTGAAAGAGGGAATTGGCCAAGAAAAATGGAAGTACAGGAAAGAAACAAAAAGTAGTAACACTAGATGTAACATAGTAACACTAGATGAAATAGCTGACCATGGGACTGGTGACATTACATATGCAGCCAGAAGAACTTAACAAAGGCAAACGTATGAACATAAAGCAGGAAAGTAGTGACTAAAAGGATAAAAATGTCCCAGGGGATGGCAACAGCAAAAAAAACTTTGCATTAAAGCAACTCTTGGGGTGCGTGGCTAGCTTAGTCAGTTAAGCATCCAACTTTGCCTCAAGGTCGTGATCTCATGGTTTGCGAGTTTGAACCCACATGGGGCTCTCTGCTGAGTGTAAGGAGCCTGCTTCAAAACCTCTGTCCCCCTTTCTCTCTGCCCCTCTCCCACCTGTTCTCTCTCTCTCTCTTTGTGTGTGTGTGTGTGTGTGTCTCAAAAATAAATTTAAAAAATAAATAAATAAATAAAATAAAGCAACTCTCAGAGCTATTTTACAACACTAAAAGCACAAAGGATAAAATGTTAGAAACTGATTCAAACTTAGGAGTATAATGGGGCGCCTGGGTGGCTCAGTCGGTTAGGCATCTGACTTCAGCTCAGGTCATGATCTTGCAGTCCATGAGTTCAAGTCCTGCGTCAGGCTCTGCGCTGACAGCTCAGAGCCTGGAGCCTGCTTTAGATTCTGTGTCTTCCTCTGCTCACCCTCTGTCTCTTTCTCAAAAATAAATAAAGACAAACAAAAAAGAAATTTAAAAAAAAAAAAGGAGTATGAGAATTAGCCAAAGCAGAAAAAGGATGCTAGCTCCACATCATAAATTACACAATGAGAAGAAGGCAAGTGTTACTCAAACTACTTGGGATAATTGTTTTACAAATAAACACTTTAATTCTCAATCGAAGGTTTTAAATTATTTAATTATTTATTACAAAACAAATATTACTTTTACTATTCTTTTTTCTTTTTGTTATACATTTATAACCAACGATAATTATTTAATTGTTTATTACTAAACAAATATTAGTTTTACTATTCTTTTTTCTTTTTTTTTTATACATTTATAACCAACAATAAGACTGTTTTTAATGTTTTGACAAAGGGTCACAAGACAACTGTAATTCTTCCCATTGATTATTAAGATTGCTTGGCATGGTTCCAGTTTGCATAGTCATTTTTATGGTCCCATAGTAGTGTGTAAACAGAGGACCGCCTGTACGGGAAACTTCCAAATCAGGCAATGAGATTGTTATTTATAGTTACCTGGTTTGGAATTGCTTTGGGAGTAGCAACTCTGTAATTAATAAGCAAATAAAACATTAGTTGTTAGGGAAACAAATTGAATTTTAATCAGCAAAAATATTTTTAATTAAAACTAATACAATGGCTTAAAAAAAAGATTAAACTGCTTTAAGATCTAGTGAACTACTTTCAGAAGGAAAACTGGGGATATGTTTTTCCCTAAACATTACTTCAGAGACAGCAATAATGATGCATGATGAACAGCAAGTAGACCTTTATCAAGAATAAAAGCTTTCTGCAGTGCCTGGGTGGATCAGTCGGGTAAGTGTCTGACTCTTGATTTCATCTCAGGTACAGATGTCACAGCGGTGAGGTGGAACCCTGCATTGGGAACTGGGCATGGAGCCTGCTGAAGATTCTCTCTCTCCCTCTCCTTTTCCCCTTCCCGACTTGCCCACAATCTCTTACCCTCTCTCTCTCTCTCTCAAAAAGAAAAAAAAAAGAATAAATCTTTCTGTTTCAAAATAAAAATCTGTTACAATGTCATCAAAAATGAAAGCCTCCAATTCTTTGAAAGCTGCCAGTGTTTGGGGGGCTGGGGGCTTACTACCAATCTTGGGAACAGCATACTCTGTATTGGTCCCTCTGATCATCCGAGCTAGAGGAATAAACAAAAACACCTCAAAAGCCAATTCTTCCATTGCTTTCCTATACCCTTATGGTCTGTCTGGTCCCAAAATGCCAGTTGTGAAAGCATTAAGGATGAACACCAAATTGTGTGTCCAACAAACCAAGTTCATGCACCAAACAAGGCTTTAAAAAGATAAATGTTTAAATCATAGCTCTCTTCCCTCCACAATAAAATGGATAAAAATACATATCGCTTTTGAGAAAAGGAAGAAGAAAAGAGGAGACAGGGAAAATGCAAACATGGGCCATGGGTAAGTTACAGGTATTTCTTCCGAGACTCTCTTCATACTAAATTACCCTAGCAATCTAAACATGCATTTGTTTTAAGGTATTAAGAAAACGACCATATTTATTTATTGAACAAGTGCCTACTGTGTGCCAGGCACTGTCCTATGCACCTTATGAATATTCACTCAGAATTATCCCACTTTAGAGAAAGAAACTGAGGTACAGAGAGGCTAAGTAACTTGCCCAATATTCCAGCAAAGCTGGAATTTGAAACCAGACAGACCGGTCAAACAGTCTGTGCTGTTTTTCACTGTACTATGACAGACATATCAATGCTTTCCACCCAGAAGTTTAGTTTGCTGTGTTTTTATTTTACTTTTCAGATCCCTCCTATTGACTTCTGCTTGTTCTGCGGAAACTTGGAAAGCATTATCCTCTTTACCCATGTATAGGAACTTGTACCTGATTCGGGATCTATGATTTTCATTCTGTGAACTTTCAATGAGATAAGATTCTACATAGAGCAGACCTGTGCCTCTGTTTCTTAAACAAAGGCAGGGCTATTTCTGTAAAGTGATAGTCTTTGAAGAAATAGTTATAGCTACTCAGCTCTAGTGTTAATATGTATCAGGCAATGTGCTAAGCACATTTATGCACAGTTCCTCCTGTGTGCTACATAATAACTCTAGAGGTAAGCACCCGTATAATGTCTATTTTATAGATCAGAAAACAAGGTTAAAGAGGTTAAGTAAGGTTCTAGGGTGCCACCTGGGTGGGTGCACGAGAGTCCCTGATTCCAGCCCAGGCCTGTGTACTGGGTAGTGAGGAAGAGCAGGACGGGAGTTCAGGGACCTGGGCTGGAGTCCTGGCTCCATTACTACCTCACTTTGCTGCCGTCGTCTTCAGTTTTCTATTTCAGGAAATGGCCACCGTTCTCCATGCCCTTCCTTCCAAAACAGGTGGTGGTTATAAAGGCACGACAGCTCTTCAGAAGTCGCAGTCTGCAGGCAGAGCCCCTCGCCTTAATTTTCACCGATGGGTGGCTGAGACCAGCAGAGGGTTCAGGGATCACCCTGGTTCTGAGCACAGCCCAGAAGGGCAGGTGTGTAATCACTCTGGATGGAGCTAAGGAGGGCCCTGCTCATCTACCTCTTGACCAGAATTAAGGACCCTCACGTCTGAGTCCTGACTTTACAGAAGCTACGTTTGGAAGTAAGGAGTCCTTAGACCTGAGGAGGAGTGAACCTGGGTTCCCATAGCCACTCACCTTGGCCCATGGCTTTCCTTCTTTGGGTCCCCGCGTTTCTGAGCTGTAAGGTAAGAGTTTAGGACTTGAACCCGAAGTGTGGTTCTCAGCATTCCTAAAGCCTCCACCATTCATCTGAGAGGAGGAACAACAAAGTGACATTCTGTTCCTTTATCTACTTACCTTTCTAAATTATAAAAGTAACACAGTGACATTTTGAATAGAGCCTTTCCCTAAGACTATGGGCTGAGTGGGAAGTACCTGTTTCCTGTCTCAGGGCGTGATCTGTTTCAGCTTGGCCTGGGAGAATCTTTCTGCTAAGGGACTGAGGAGAGTACTAGGTTGAAGAATAGACTCCTTAGATCAGGGGTCGACAAACTATGACTGACCTACAGGCCAAATCTGGTCCACCTGAAAGGTTTTTAAATTTTTTAATGACTGAGAAAAAAATGTGACATGTGAAAATGATATGAAACTGAAATTTCAGTATCTGTAAATGAAGTTTTTTGGGGAACACACACACACACACACACACACACACACACACACACAAAGGTTATAAGTAACTTGTTCAAAGCATCACAGTCAGTAGTTGTGGAGCCTGGACTCAAGCCAAGTTCATCTGACTCTGAAGATCACTGCTTTGTCTACAACCTTATATCATTCTGTGTCATTTTCCAAGGTGGATGTTTTCTTACAAGAATATTCAAAGAGTTTAAGGAACAGCAGAAGCCAGATATGGTTTACAAATAAAATTCTTCCTCTGAAAAATGAGAAGCCACACAGATAACCATTGACTAACCTTTTACAATCAACAAGTCATTGATGAATAAATACTACAAAACAAAATTTAAATGGAAGTTTTAACTATAATGAAGACTCCCTTCTAAGGCATAATTGTCATTAATATTTCTTACCTAATCCAGAACATTTCTCAGAAAAAAACATGACACTTTACAAACACCTTACCCGAGTCTTCCTGAAAACCCCTAATAGTGCTGACTTTTCCAAAATAACTATTTTTCAAAGTGCCTGAGTAGCTCAGTCGGTTAAGCATCCAACTTCTGCTCAGGTCATGATCTCATAGTTCGTGGGTTCTAGCACCGTGTTGGGCTCTGTGCTGACAGCTCAGAACCTGAAGCTTGCCTCAGATTCTGTATCTCCCTCTCTCTCAGTGCCCCCACACCCCACTCATGCTCTGTCTCTCTCTCCCTCTCTCTCTCTCTCTCTTTCTTTCTCTCAAAATAAACATTAAAAAATAAACAGTAAACATTAAAAAAATAAACATTAAAAAAATTCAAAATAATTATTTTTCAGAACCTAGACAGCCTTCACGGTGTTCAACAATCCCAGCCAATGTTCCTACCACAGTTTTTTCATTGTCTCTGTCTTTATTTCCTATTATCAGTGAATAAAGAGAACACTTTAAAATATGGCACGTATCCTTTCAAACACCATGTCCTTGAAAAAGGAATATAAAGAGAAAGCAACAGGAAACAGTGTGTGCTAAATTGATTTTAGACCCACTACCTGATGTTTTTCAAGATGGATTAATTTATAATTTGGAGACCATTCTACATGCTTATTTATAACTTAGCTATTTTATTGTAAATTATTTATTTAATATTTATTTATTTATTTATTTTAATGTTTTTATTTATTTTTGAGAGAGAGAGACAGAGAGACAGAGTGTGAGCAGAGGAAGGGCACAGAGAGAGGGAGACACAGAATCTGAAGCAGGCTCCAGGCTCTGAGCTGTCAGCACAGAGCCCAACGCGGGCCTTGAACTTGTGAACTGCAAGATCATGACTTGAGCCGAAGTCAGACACTTAACTGACTGAGCCACCCAGGCGCCTCTATAAATAATTTAAATGACTCTCATATTGATATCTTTCTTTTTCTAAGTTATCTTATTTTATTTTTTTCAGGATCCTAGTGTTCCCAAGCAATTACCTTGATCTAATGGCAGGTGGAGGAGGATAAGAGTTGCCATTTCACTTCATTCCCTCTTCAGTTACAAATGCCCCTCTTCCTACCAAACACACACACACACACACACACACACACACACACACACACAGAAAAGTAAAAGCCCCATTCATTTTGGAAGAATGTGTTCAGTTATGATCGTTTTACATGAACTTTACCTGTTCCATTGGGAATCTATCAAAATACATTTAAGAAAATATAAAAGAAACCTGATTTAAAATGGGATGTTTTATTATATTTCAAATTAACCATAAGGCATCTATTTACTAATTAATCAATCCTTAATTCTCAAATTTTCCTCTGGGATAACTCCTTTTCATTTCTCCCGTAACCCCACCTTAGTCCCATTTAAAAATTTTTTGAATATTCGGGGCTCCTGGGTGGCTCAGTTGGTTGAGCGTCTGACTTCGGCTTGGGTCATGATCTCACGGTCCGTGAGTTCGAGCCCCGCACCGGGCTCTGTGCTGACAGCTCGGAGCCTGGAGCCTGCTTCCGATTCTGAGTCTCCCTCTCTCTCTCTGACCCTCCCCCGTTCATGCTCTGTTTCTCTCTGTCTCAAAAATAAATAAACATTAAAAAAAAATTTAAAAAAAATTTTTTTTGAATATTCAATAAAATATGTTTTTAAGTAATAAGGAATTTCCTCCATTTTTTAGGTGTTGGACATATTACCCGAAACTGGATTCACCTCTTATGATCTAGCCAAAAAACACAACCAGGCCAAAGAATATAAAAGGTAAGGAGAGTGTTAGGGATATTTCCCAAAGCAGTGTCTGTTTGAACAACAAAACTGGGTAAATTTTAGGCTATGGGTGCATACATATTCATGACTGGGCTTGAGCAATGGGGAGCTCAGCACGGAATTGAGGCATCATCAGTTCTCTGGCTCCAGTTAGTTCGGTATCTGAGTGCTCAACGGGGGTTCAGCCCTGCAAAGTTAGCACAAGAATGTGAGTCAGCTCAATCTTTACTTTTGAATAAGCACTGAGTTTTACCACTGATTTATTGTCTCAGGTTATCTCCTGGCATGATAATGGCTGTTTGCTCTTACATTCTTTTGTTCTTTTAAAATCATTGACTACTGAGGTCTATTCTACAATTTCATCATACCCCAGCAAGTTCTGCAAGAAGTGTGCTTTGGACAAGTAGTGCCAGTCAGGCATAGGTCACAAGATGGCTATGGGCCTAACATGACTTTTCTTATGTCAGAAAGCTATGTCTCATCTTTCTTTTTCTGGGAATCCCTAACTCTTTCTGCCTGAAGACAGAGGGGTGTAAGAGCTAAGCACGTAATTTTCCCCTTCAAAGCCATGGGTCAAGCCTGCAAGGAGGGTAGAGAAAGAAGCAAGATTCATATAGAATTTAAGAATGAAGCATTAAGCTGGAGTGAACTGAGTGCTATTAACTAGAATAGGTAGAGACTAGATGAGGTAACACAGGAAGCTTCTTTGCCCTCACACAGCAGTGAGAAGGCAACAGGAAAGTCACCGTCAGCATTCATTTACACAAAGCCACAGATAACATCCCTTTCTTTTTTTTATATTTTTATTTATTCTTCAGATAGAGAGAGAGAGACGGAATGCAAGTCCCGGAGGGGCAGAGAGCAAGGGAGACACAGAATGCAAAGCAGGCTTCCAGCTCCGAGCTGTCAGCACACAGCCCGATGCAGGGCTCGAACTCACAAACGGTGAGATCATGACCTGAGCTGCAGTCAGAGGCTTAACCGACTGAGCTACCCAGGCGCCCTCATAACAGCCCTTTCCGATGCATTCCCTCCAGTCTTCGCTGGTCTAGGGTGTCTAAATCAGGTGTTTTTGCTTGCATAATCTAAAAGTAGAATGAAAGGTTGAAGAATTTTTCTACACATCTCTAAAAAGCACATACAATGTGGTATCATCGTTCTCAGAGCTCATTCCTATAGTGAAATGCCCACGTGCATAAAAGGAAAGCAGCTGCCCCCCTTTGTAACCAGTACCAAAGAAAAATTGCACTTTGCCGTCTTTATTACAGCCACGATCCGTCTTCATGCATCACTCCCTAAAGCTCCAGCATTACAGGGAGTTTCTGCTAATGCTAGATTGAAGCGTTTAATGGGTGGAAGAATTAAACAAAAACAAAAACAAAAGAGCCATCACAAACTGCAAATTAAGGGATCAGCAAAACCCCTGCTGGTTTAAAAATCCCATTCGACCTTGCCAATACACTAATTAATATAATAAAACACACAAAGATCTTGCTTAAAATTAAGCTAGCAGGCTGCCCACGGCTTGCTGCCCACTCTCTGAGCAAGCATCTGCTTAGAATGTAACCAATTGTCTCCTTGGGAGGTTAAAGGAAGGGAGGGGAAAATGGCTTTGGCAGAGTCTAACAGTTAACTATGCCCCTTTTGAAAATAGAATTCTTACCCTGTTTTTAATGCCAAGCACATATAATGTCAAGTAAATTGGTCTCAATACAAAATATGACAGAACTGCAGCGAGTGCATGAAAGAACTACTATTTACATTAATGAAAATAATAGAAAAAAATATATATAATCTCATAATGTTACCCAGTATTTGAAAATTTTCTTCTTGGGGCGCCTGGGTGGCTCAGTCGGTTGAGCGTCCGACTTCGGCTCGGGTCATGATCTCACAGTCTGGGAGTTCGAGCCCCGCATCGGGCTCTGTGTTGACAGCTCAGAGCCTGGAGCCTGTTTCAGATTCTGTGTCTCCCTCTCTCTCTGACCCTCCTCCATTCATGTTCTGTCTCTCTCTGTCTCAAAAATAAATAAAATAAACATTAAAAAAATTTTTTTTAAAAAGAAAAGAAAAGAAAATTTTCTTCTTTCCAACTTTCAGCACTCTCTTATGCCTAGAACAGAGCTTGGTACATGTGAATATGTATTTAAGAACTCTAGTAAAAAACCATACACCTGTTGATGTTTCACAGACATTGTTAATGTTAGTGATGCAGTGTTAGTTCTTGATGTCCAAACTCAGAGGCCGAACATCTTGTTTTGCTTTGTTCAATCACTAATCATTATGCCCATCACTGTTCCAGACACAATAAACAATATTAAAAAAAAAAAAATTAAAGCTTCCAGGGGCACCTGGGTGGCTTAGTCGGTTAAGTGTCTAGCTCTTGATTTCAGCTCAGGTCATGATCTCAGAGTTCATGGGATCAAGCCCCTGTCAGCGTGGAGCCTGGTTGGGATTCTCTCTCTCCCTCTCTGCCCCTCCCCCACTCTCTCTCATACATACACACACTGTCTCTCTCTTTCTCTCAAATAAATATATATATATATATATATATATATTTTTTTTTTTTTTTTTTTTTAATTAAAGCTTCCAGGCATCTGGTTAGCTCAGTTACTTAAGCATCTGACTCTTGATCTCAGCTCGTGTCTTGATCTCAGGGTTGTGATTTCAAATCCCATGTTGGGCTCCACACTGGATGTGAAGACTACTCTAAAAAAAATTTTTTTTTTAATTTAAACCTTCCTTAAGCTTTTTTGGTCTGCAAGAAAAAATGTACAAATAGGAAAAGTTAAATAACAGTACAGAGAAATAAGAACTGAGTGACTCATAACCAGGAGTAAACTGGTATATTTCTCTTACAGTTCCTTTTTTAAAATTTTTTTTTCATGTTTATTTATTTTAGAGAGAGACAGACAGACAGAGTGCAAGTGGGGAGGGACAGAGAAAAAGGGAGACATAGAATCCAAAGCAGGCTCCAAGCTGTCAGCATAGAGCCCAACGTGGGGCTCAAACCCACGAACCGTGAGATCGTGACCTGAGTCAAAGTCGGATGCTCAACCGACTGAGCCACCCAGTGGCCCCAGCACATTTTTTGAAAATTTACCTTTTACACCATTAAATTACCTTATCATCTTTGACCTGAGCTGAAGTCAGACATTTAACTGACTGAGCCACCCACGTGCTCCTCTCTTACCGTTTCTTATGCCATTTATTAAATATCTTCTGCATGCTACACACTGGAGTAAGCCACGTACCTATGTGATTTCATTGAGTTCTCACTGCTTTGCTTCAGAGTAGGTTTTATAATCCCTAGTTTTATAGAAAAGAAAATAGATACTCAGAGAGATTACTCAAGGTAATAGTAAAACACGGAGTTTAGGATTCCAGATGTCTTACCTCAAAGATTATACCTTTCCAAGATGTCATGCTGTCTCCTATTTTTAAAACTTATAAAGTACATTTGTGCCACTTCTCAGAGCTACAGAGGTATTTAGGAATGGTATAATAAATTGCCATGTACTCATCGTCCATCATCAGTAACTATCTCCTTGTAGCCAATCCTGTTTTATATATACTTGCGCACCCCTCACCCTACTCATTACATTATTTTGAAGAAATCCCAGATACCATGTTATTTCTTTTTAAAAATTTTTTAAAATGCTTATTTATTTATTTTGAGAGAGAGAGAGAGAGAGTGCATGCGAGCAGGAGAGGGGCAGAGAGAGAGAGAGAGAGAGAGAGAGAGAATCCTAAATAGGCTTCACACTGTCAGCACAGAGCCCGACTTGGGGCTTGAACCCATGAACCATGAAATCACAACCTGAGCCAAAACCAAGAGTCAGACACGTAAACAACTGAGCCATGCAGGCACCCCAGAAACCATGTTATTTCACCTGGATTTTAGTGTATCTCCAAAGACAAGGGCTTTTGTAAAGAAAAATCTATAGGGGCACCTGGGTGGCTCAGTTGGTTAAGTGCCCAACTTTGGCTCAGGTCATGCATGATCTCATGGTCCATGGGTTCTAACCCTGCATTGGGCTCTGTGCAAAAGCCCAGAGCCTGGAACCTACTTCAGATTCTATGTCTCCTTCTCTCTCTGCCCCTCCCCTGCTCACGCTGCCTCTCTCTCAAAAATAAACATGAAAAAAATTTTTAAAAATCTATAATCACAATACCATTATTACACCTAAAAAATGAACTAGAATCCTTTCTTTTTTGTGGGGGGGAGAGAGACAGAGCATGAAGTTGGACGCCCAACCGACTGAGCCACCCAGGCGCCCCTTAATTAACAAGAATTCTTAATCCAAATATCCAATACATGTTCAAGTTACTCCTCTTGCCTCATAATTTTTTTATGGTTGTTTTGTTCAATTCAGAATCCAACTAGAATTCACACATTGCATGTGGCTTCTAGGTCTCTTAAGTTTCTTGAAACTTAGAGTTCTGCCTTGAACACTTTCTTTCTTGGTAGTCTGTTATTGAAAAAACCGAAAGTAGGAGACAGGCTCAGATATGCAAGCATATAAAGGGTTTTATAGGCCATTGTGAGAACTTCAGGTTTTAAGTGCAATGGAAGGTCATTAGGAAAATAAAATGTGATCTCAATTTTTTCTAGCCTCATTCTCATGTGGACAATGGATTATGTAGTGGGCAGGAGTAGAAACAGGCAGAGTCATTGCCATCTCCAGCATTAGATACTGCCCTTAATCTTGTGTCCCTCGGCTATGACTTCACATGAAGATTTTCCTGTTTTCAAGATTATCAGTGACTACACTGGATGTAGACATTTCCTACCAAACAGTTCTATTTGGGACAGGGGACAACTTTCTTTTGGGGATTCTTGATAATTAACATGAATGAACATACAGCAGATTAATCTTGGCATGGCAGAGAATAAGCCCTCACTTGCTCTGAAGTGCTCCCCTCTGTGCAGAGACAAAGTGGCCCTTGGCGAGACTTGCCAGTATGAACTAAACCCCACTGTTTGCAGCAGCTTGTAGCACAAGCCTCACTGAGCCTGCTGGAGTTGGCAGCATTAAAAGAAACTCGGCCCTTGTTAATTATCAGAGCTTAATGCCCCATTCGGGTTTTTCCAGCTTCTACTTCAAAATAAAGTGAATATTTCTAATTCTCAAAGATTTAAAAAAAACACACCTTTCAGAAAGAATTAATATGAAAGCTTTTGGGTTTGCATGCTGCCAATGATATTGAAATGTAAGTGCCAGGAACGGACCTTTCCTAAACCGGGGTAATTAATAATAAATTATTTTATTCTTCTCTTTTAAAAGATTAAATTTCCCCAGGGCACCTGGTTGGCTCAGTCGGTTGGGCGTCTGACTTTGGCTCAGGTCATGATCTGTAGTTGGTGAGTTCAAGCCCTGCATGGGGCTGACTGCTGTCAGCATGGCGCCTGCTTGGGATCCTCTGTTCCCCTCTCTCTCGGTCCCTCCCCCACTTGCATGCTCTTTCTCTCTCAAAAATAAATAAACCTTTGGGGCGCCTGGGTGGCGCAGTCGGTTAAGCGTCCGACTTCAGCCAGGTCACGATCTCGCGGTCCGTGAGTTCGAGCCCCGTGTCAGGCTCTGGGCTGATGGCTCGGAGCCTGGAGCCTGTTTCCGATTCTGTGTCTCCCTCTCTCTCTGCCCCTCCCCCGCTCATGCTCTGTCTCTCTCTGTCCCAAAAATAAATAAAAAACGTTGAAAAAAAAATTTAAAAAAAAAAATAAATAAATAAACCTTAAAAAAAAAAAAAAAGATTAGGGGCCCCTGGGTGGCTTAGACTGTTAAGCTTCCGACTTCAGCTCAGGTCATGATCCAACGGTTAGAGCCCCGCTTCAGGCTCTGTGCTGGCACCTTGGGGCCTGGAGCCTGCTTCAGATTCTGTATCTCCCTCTCTCTGCCCCTTCCCCACTCATACTCTGACTCTCTCTCTCTCTCTCTCTCTCTAAAAATAATAAATAAACATTAAAAAAATTTTAAGGATTAAATTTCCCAATATTCTCTAGAAGGCACAATAATTTTTGTCACTATGAATTGTTTTTTATAAGTTACTTCCTGTTTACCAGTTCCTTTGGAACTCTGTTGCATAGTCACAGTGACAACCCAAAGGAATGTCCTGGTTGAATGTACTTCCATGTCAGACTGCTTGGGTTTGAATCCCAGCTCTGCCTCTTAATTGTGTAACCTTCCCGAGATACTTAATCTCTCTGAGTTCAGGTTTTCTCCTCTAAAAAGTGGAGATGGTAATAGGAATGTGTCATAGGCTTGTACTGAGGACAAATGGGTTAATATCTATAATGGATTTTGAATACTAAAAATAGTGCTATAATATTTAGTGCTATATTATTATTATTAGCTACCTCCAAAGATTTAAAATGTTGTTGAGGTTATGATTCTTTCTTTCTTTCTTTCTTTCTTTCTTTCTTTCTTTCTTTCTTTTTTTGTGTTTAATTTTTTAAGTACATAGTTCAATGGATTTGGGTATATTCATAAAATTGTACAGCTGTCACCACTGTAATTCCAGAGCATTTTCATCATTGCAAAAACAGATCTGTACATGTTACCAGTCACTCCCCACTCTCTGGCAACTGCTCATCTACTTTTGGATACTATGGGTTTGCCTGTTATGGATATTATACATAAATGGAATCATAGACTACATGGCCTTTTGTGTCTGATTTCTGTTTTTTTTTTTTTAATTTTAAAGATTTTTTTTTTTAATTTTTAAAATTTTTTGAGAGAGAGAAAGAGTGTGCCAGTGGGGGAGAGGGACAGAGGAAGAGAGAGAGACAATAATAAGTAGCCTCCACACTCAGTGCGGAGCCCGATGTCGGGGTTCCCATGACCTGGGGATCATGACCCAAGCTGAATTCAAGAGATGGAGGCTCAACCGACTGAGCTACCCAGATCCCCTAAGGTCTGACTTCTTTCACTTACTATAGTATTTTCAAGGTTCATCCATGTTGTAGCATGTATCACCAGTACTTCATTTCTTTTTGTGGCTGAATAATACTCCATTGTATGGACATACCACATTTTGTTTATCCTTTCATCAGTGGATGGACATTTACATTGTTTCCACTTCGGGGCTATTATGAATAATGCTGTTATGGATATTCATACACAAGTTTTTGTACGGACATAAGTTTTCAGTTCTCTTTGGTAGATACTTAGGAATGAAATAGCTGTGTCACGTAATAAGTCTACTTTTAACTTTTTTGAGGAACTGCCAAAATGTTTTCCAAGGTGAGCACATCATTCTGTATTCCCACCAACAGTATATGAGGATTCCAATTTCTCCTCTTCCTCATCAGCACTCATTATTGTTTGCCTTTTTTAGCATAGTCATCCTAATGGGTGTGAAGTGGTATCTCACTTTGGTCTTGATTTGCAATTCTACTAATGACTAATCATGTTAAACATCTTTTCATGTGCTTATTGGCCATTTGTGTATCTTCTTTAGAGAAATGCTTACTCAAGTCCTTTGCCCATTTTAAAATTGAGATGTAAATATTCTTTATACATTCTGGTTACACGTATCTAATCAAGTATATACTTTGCATATATTTCTCCCATTCTATGAGTTGTCATTTCACTTTCTTGATAGTGTCCTTTGAAGCACAAAAGTTCTTATTGTTGAGGAAGCCCACTTAAGAATTTTTAATTTTAATCTTTTATTACTTGTGCTTTTGGTACCATATTTAGAAACCATCGCCCAATCCAAAGCCACAAAGATTTATGCCTAGGTTTTCTTCTAAGAGTTTTATAGTTTAGCTTTTGATCCATTTTGAGTTAATTTTTGTATATGGTGTAAGAGAGGGATCCAAACTCATTCTTTCGCATCCTGGCTAGTATGTCTATCCATCTAGCAGTACTACACTGTCTTGATTACCACACCTTTATAGTAAGTTTGAAATTGGGAAGTATAAATCCTTCAACTTTGTTCTTCTTTTTAAGATTGTTTTGGCTACTCTGTGTGCTTTGTATTTCCATGTGAATTTTAGGATCAGCTTGTTAATTTCTGCAAAAAAAAAAAAAAGAACAGTTCGGATTATGTTGAATTTCTGGATTAATTTGGGAAGTATTGACATATTAATGATATTAAATCTTCCAACCTATGACCATGAGATGATTTTCTATTTATTTAGGTCTCCTTTTGTTTTATTCAACAATGTTTTATGGTTTTCAGTGTACGAGTCTTATATTTCTTTTGATGTTATTATAAATGGAATTGTTTTCTTAATTTCATTTTCAGATTATTCATTGCTAGTGTATAGAAATACAGCTAATTTTTGTGTATTGATCTTATACCCTGCAAACTTACTGAACTCATGTGTTAGCTCTAATAGTTTTGTGTGTGTGTGTGTGGATTCCTTTGGATATTCTATATATAAAATTCTGTTATCCATGGATAAAGTGACTTTTACTTCTAGCTTTCCAATTTGAGTGCATTTTATTTCTTTTTCTTGGTTAATTACCCTGATAAACCTCCAGTACAGTGTTGAATAGAAATGGCAGGAGGGAGCATCCTTGTCTTGTTCATGATCTTAGGGGAAAGTTTTTAGTCTTTCACAGTTAAGTATGATGTTTAGCTGTGAGTTTTTCACAGATATTCTTTGTCAGGATGAGGAGGTTCTCTTCTATTTCCAGTTTGTTGTGTGTTTTTTATTATAAAATGTTGTTGGGTTCTCTCAAGTGTTTTTTTCTGCATCTATTGAAATGATCATGTAGGTTTTTTCCCCCTTTGTCTTTAATATGATATATTAAATTGATTGATTTTCATAGGTTGAACTGTACTTGCATTCCTGAGATAAATCCCACATTAGTTGTGGTGTACGATCTTTTAAATGTGATGCTAGATTCAGTTCACCAGTACTTTGTTGCAGATTTTTGCGTCTGTGTTCATAAAGAATATTGATCTATAGTTTTCTTGTGATGTCTTTGTTGGTAATGGAATAATGCTAACTTCACAGAATGAGCTGGGAAGTTGGGACAGCTATAGGAATCTGTTCATTCATGTAGGTTATCTAGACCTTCAGTTGACATTTAATTGTTTACAGTATTCCATTGTAATCCTTTTTGTTTCTTTAAGTTGGTAGTAATTACCCTATTTCCACTTGTGATTTTAGTAATTTCAGTCTTCCTTCTTTTCTTCTTCATCAGTCTTGCTAAATCTACCCTTTTGCTACTATTTTTCAAAAAAAACCTTTAGGTTTCCTTAATTTTCTCTTTTGTTTTTACATTCTCCAGTTTATATAATTCCACTCATTGGGGCCTCTGGATGGCTCAGTTGGTTAAGCCTCTGACTTCAGTTCAGGTCCTGATTTTGCGGTTTGTGAGTTTGAGCCCCGCATCTGGCTCCATACAGACAGCTTGGAGCCTGCTTTGGATTCTGTCTCCCTCTCTCTCTGCCTCTTCCCTGCTTGCACACTGTCTTTCTCTTTCTCTCTTTCAAAAATAAATGAACATTAAAAAATTTTTTATATAGGGGCACCTGGGTGGCTCAGTCGGTTAAGCGTCCGACTTCGGCTCAGGTCATGATCTCACGGTCTGTGAGTTCAAGCCCCGCGTCAGGCTCTGTGCTGACTGCTCAGAGCCTGGAGCCTGTTTCAGATTCTGTGTCTTCCTCTCTCTCTGACCCTCCCCCATTCATGCTCTGTCTCTTTCTGTCTCAAAAATAAATAAACGTTAAAAAAATCTTGAAAAAAAAAATTTTTTTATATAATTCCACTCATTTATTATTTCCTAACCTCTATTTGCTTTCAGTTTACTTGATTTAAGCTCTTTATTGTTTTTTTTTTTTCTGATATAGGCAACTGCAGCTATACGCTTTTTCACCCTGTTCTAAGAATACGCTTGTTGATAAGTCATTCAGGACTAAATGCATGGAATATCAGTTGTAATGCCTAGCATCTGAAGACCTAGACGTATTAACAGGACACAGATTTGTTTTTCTGCAAGAAGAGCAAGAGCAGAACTCATTATCAATGTTAAATTTGTATTATTATCTTCAATATACCAACTAAAAGCTATCAAGCCTAATATTATTTTCAGAAATAGGCTATAAATAATAAATGTAAAACTTAGAAACTAACACTCCATTAATTTCTCCCTGTCAATCAGCCAATATTTTCCTTATGTCCACGCTGACATATCTATCTCAATCTAATTGTTTATTTATTTAACCAATGGTTGAATCTCTATGTTGTTTGTTAAGCCTTCTGATGAAAGAAACTAGAACTAGGCTAACTCTCTGTTCTTCTAATTATGCTTTAAAAAAAATTTCTTGGAAGAGAGTTTCTACTGGGAACAGCTAAATAAACAATTTTAAGAAAGAAAAATGTACTGGCAAGTACCTCATCCTTCAAGTCCCAGTGCAAATACAACTTTTCTTTGAAGACTTTTCTGATCTTCCGGAAAAATTATGTGTTCCCATAATTTTCTTTCTTTTTTTTTTTTTTTTAATATTTATTTATTTTTGAGAGACAGAGTGAGACAAAGTGAGACTGGGGGAGGGGCAGAGAGAGAGGGAGACACAGGATTGGAAACAGGCTCCAGGCTCTGAGCTGTCAGCACAGAGCGTGATGCGGGGCTCGAACCCACAGACTGTGAGATCATGACCTGAGCCGAAGTCGGACGCTCAACCGACTGAGCCACCCAGGCGCCCCTCCCATAATTTTCCAATATATTTTTGTTTTATAGGATTTGCCATGTTTTATTGTTATTGTGTTATGGTGTCTTCCCTAGTAGACTGGTAGACTGTGAGTTCTGGGAGGGTGAGGAGCATGCTTTATTCACCACTGTGTCACCAGGGCCTGGTACCATGCCTGAGACTCAACACTGTATTCATCTGGGAACATGGCTACCAGCCAGTTCTGGGATTTTAGCCATGAGAATATGTGACACTTTGGAAGTTCATTTCACATCTGTTGTCTTCTCATTTATTCTCTCATTATCAAAGTGGTTGGGATTGATTTTGTCATCTTCAGTTTAAAATTAGAGAGACATAGTATGGAGAAGTTAAATGACTTCCCAAAAGTTACACAATGAATAAAAGTCTAAGCTTTTATGTAAATATTAAATTTTATTTAAATTTATTTGGAATAAATTCTCTATCATCAGCCTGCTAAAATGATGCCATGTGCTTCTCTGAGGCTGCCTCCCATAAGGTATCTATCTATTAACAAATCAAGTTCATGGGTTTTTTTTTCCTAGTATAAGGCAAATATTCCTAAAATAGAAGGAAACATGGCAAATTTTACCAAAATCCCTAGGAGAGAGACTACTGTTGGTTTTTTTTTAAACTTTCTCCTTAACTTGTATCAAAGCTATCAAATTTAACTTTTAGAGAGTTGTTTCCTTTTGTTTCCATTCCTTCCACCTTGAAGGTAGAGTGCTTCCTTCACTACTGCTCCTTTACCAACATGCTCCAGCAGAGGGCGCTCCAAGGGCTTTACAACTATTAGGGAGTCTCACTTCCACTCCACATATCCAAAAGACAAGTTTTAATCTAATTCTGGTGCCAAATCATTGAATGGGGCTGGCTTTTCCCTGGCTCCTACATTAGGAGCTGGTAGGGTTTGAACAACTTGAAGAGAAAGACTGTATTATATCATAAATCTCCATATTCAATTAAGGTTGTATTTAAATATTCAATATGAAGTATAGAACATTTTTAACACTTGATTTGTTATAGTTCGAGATCATAACAGATGATGATTAAATGATAACAACCATGCTCCCCTGCCCCCCACCCCCAACAAAGGTGTAGCTTGTCCAGTTGTCTCAAAGGATGACACACAAAATTTTCTTCCTGGAGGAACAGTACTTTTTAACGACAATATGCTCTATGCTTCATAATCTCATCACTAGAGATGACCACTGTTCAGTGTGCCACATAACTAACATTCCTATGCATATACAAATGTGTTTATTTTTATAAAGCAGGGTTTGGACTCTATACCTTTATATCTATCTATCTATTTATTTGTTTGTTTGTTTGTATGTAATTTTTAAGCCCAGTATAATTATATTACTTATATTACAATATAGGGATTCAACAATTCTGTACATTACTCAGTGCTCATCACAGTAAGTGTCCTCTTAATTCCCTTCACCTATTTCACCCATCTCTCGTCTACCTCCCCTCTGGTAACCAGCAGTTTGTTCTCTGTATTTAAGAGTCTTGTTTTTGGTGTGTCTCTTTCTTCTTTGTTAGTTTGTTTTGTTTGTTAAATTCCACATGTCAGTGAGATTATAAGATATTTGTGTTTCTTGGACTGACTTATTTCACTTAGCATTATACCCTGTAGATCCATCCTTGTTGCAAATGGCAAGATTTCATTCTTTTTCTCGCTGAGTAATATTCCAGTGTGAGTGTGAGTGCATGTGTGTGCATGTGTGTGTGCATGTGTGTGTGTGTGTGTATAAAACATCTTCTTTATCCATTCATCTATTGATGGACACTTGGGCTGCTTCCATAATTTGGCTATTGTAAATAGAAGAATATTTTTCTATTTTCTTAGTTTAGCAGGTCAAATCCTTAAAAATATCTTTATACCTACAATATGGACCCAAAATTCATCCTACTCTAAATGTACTAATCCATCCAATAATTGAACGTTGATTATAGCAAATTGTTAGTTGGCCTGTGTTTTTGATAGTTTAAGCAATGTCTAAACAATGACAAAGAATGCATTGTGGAATGCTTCTAAAAGATACATTTAGTTTGAAATAAACACTTAAAAAATATTTATTTAAAATAGTAAATCAAGGGATACCTGGGTGGCTCAGTTGGTTGAGTGTCCGCTTTGGCTGAGGTCATGGTCTCACAGTTCATTAGTTCAAGTCCCACATCAGGCTTGCTGCTGTCAGTGCAGAGCCCGCTTCAGATTCTCTGTCTTCCTCTCTCTCTGTCCCTTCCCTGCTCATGCTCTTTTCTCAAAAAATAAAATTTTTTAATGTTTATTTTTGAGAGAGAAAGAGAGAAAGACAGACAGACAGGGCCCAAGTGGGGGAGGGGAAAAAGAGAGGGAGACACAGAATCTGAAGCAGGCTGTCAGCACAGAGCTCAATGTAGGGCTGGAACTCATGAACCATGAGATCATGACCTGAGCCAAAATCAGATGCTTAACCTACAGAGCCACCCAGGTGCCCCTTCTCAAAAATAAAATTTAAAAAACCTTTAGGGACACCTGGGTGGCTCAGTGGGTTAAGCATCTGACTTTGGCTCAGGTCATGTTCTCACAACTCATGAGTTCAACCCCCTCATCCAGCTCTGTGCTGACAGCTCAGAGCCTACTTCAGATTCTGTGTCTCCCTCCCTCTCTTCCCCTCCCCGGATCACACTGTCTTTCTCTCTCTCTCTCTCTCTCAAAAATGAATAAAATTTTTTTTAAAAAGTTTTAAAAAAATGATAAAATAATAAATCAAACAATGAAAAAAGAGATGGAAAATATTGAGTATCTTCTATAGGCTGGCTATGATGCTAAAAAATTTCATTTGTAAAAATCACTTCCAGGCAGACTAAGGATTTACATATAAAATGTAAACCTCAAAAGCTTTAGAAAAAAAAGCAACTTTATGTTTCATGAATAGGAAAGTTTTTTTAAGTTATGAAAAGCTCAACCCATTAGATAAAGCTTGATACATTTTATTATCATTTTAATTAAGAATTTCTGATTATCAAATGTTACCATTAGAAAGTAAGAAGAGGGCACCTGGGTAGCTCAGTCCATTAAGCATCCAACTCTTGATTTCAGCTGAAGTCGTGATCTCACCATCATGAGATCCAGCCCTGTATTGCGTTTTGCACTCACAGCAGAGCCTGCTTAAGATTCTATCTCTCCCTCTTCCCCTGCCCCTCCCCTACTTGTACACACTCATTCTCTCTCAAAAAAAAAAAAAAAAAAAAAAAAGGCAAGAAGACAAGCCATAAGCCAGAGAAGATATTTAGTATTCATATAATAAACAGTGAATTACTATTTAGACTATAAAAATTACTCCTAAAAAACTATCTTGAATTTTTTTTAATTTAAAAAAATCTGAAAAAGAATGAAAATCAAATTTAAAATGGAGGGAAAATTAAACAAAAATTTTGCAGAAAAGGAAATCTGAATATGTAATATTAAAACTCATTTATAACTAGATAAATGCAAATTAGAACCAGGAAATACTATTTTTTTAAGTAGGCTCCACACCCAATGTGGGATTTGAACTCACAACCTCAAGATCAAGAGTCACATGCTCCACCAACTGAGTCAGCTAGGGCCCCTAGGAGATACTATTTTTATCTACCAGATTGACAAAAATGAAAAAGTCTGGGAAAACTAGGTGTTGGCCAGAATGTGGAACAACTGAAATCCTCAGAAAGTTTTCTCAAAACTGTAAGTGATATAACCATCTTGGAAGACAATTTGGCACTATTTAGTAACATGAAAGTCACCAACACTATGAAATCAGCAATTCTACTTCTTGAGAAACTCTTAATTTTTTTTTTAAATTTGCTCTTTTTTTATTATTATTATTTTTAATGTTTATTTTTGAGACAGAGACAGAGCATGTCAGAGAGAGGGAGACAGAATCTGAAGCAGGCTCCAGGCTTTGAGCTGTCAGCACAGAGGCTGATGCGGGGCTTGAACTCACGGAGTGTGAGATCTGACCTGAGCTGAAGTCGGATGCTTAACCGACGAGCCACCCAGGTGCCCCGAGAAACTCTTAATTTTCTATGTAAACTTATACATGTCACAAATGTTCATAGCAGTGTTGTCTGTAATCGTAAAAAACTAGGAATGACTCAATTACCCATCAACAGAAAAGATGAGAAAAGTATGGTATATGCATTCAATGCAATACCATACAACAATAAAAAATGAATAAACCATAACCAAATACATTAACAAGGACAAATATCTCAAATACAATAGTGAGCAAAGAAAGTAAGTTGCAGAAAAATACATATGTTACCATTAATTTAAAGTTCAAAAACATGAAAAATAAATGCAAATATGATAAAACTACAAATAAATATGTGGGAATGATAAATATTACTTTCGGGATAGTGTTTATCTGTGGAAGAGAGAGAGGGATGTGTTTGGAAAGCACCCCACCAGGGTAAGTACACAGTTTATTTAATTACCCTTTCTACCTTTATTTTTTTTCTTTCTACCTTTATTTAAGTGGTACATGCACATATACCATTAAGTGCCAAATAAATGTAATTATTTTAGAACATTTAAAAATTTGTATTAAACATATAATTAGCTCTGAATTGAGATAAGTCATTCTGATAGAATGTGTTAGATTTAAAGAAAAAAATTTTTTAATGTTTATTTATTTTTGAGAGAGAAAGAGTGAGTGTGATCAGGGGAGGGGCAGAGAGAGAGGGAGTCACAGAATCTGAAGCAGACTCCAGGCTCTGAGCTGTCAGCACGGAGCCCAACATGGGGCTCGAATTCATGAACCATGAAATAATGACCTGAGCGAAAGTCAGGCGCTTAACCGACTGAGCCACCCAGGCGCCCCCAGAATGTGATAGGTTTAAATTTGAGTCACGAATGTAGAGATAAAGTGTTAGGAGTGTGGTAGGGTCTCCTCCCTAAGGAATATGGTAAGAAAAGACTTCAAGATAAGGGAAGGCAACCTTCCTTATGTTATGTGCCATGCCTATGTGACATCCCTCAAGCCCTTGTAACATGAGACTATCCAATCAGACTGTATGTCTATACATTATCCATATATGGGGGACAAAGAAGTAGAAAACGCGTAAAAAGCCCCTGTGGTGTTCAGGGCTCAGTTTTTTTGGGTACAGACCCAACTGAGCTCGTGCCAGCACAAATAAAGTTGCTTCCTGGAAAGAAAAACCTCGGTGTCATGATTGTGTGAGAATCCTGCTGTAGGAGAAAATGAGATATTGTGAACAAAGAAACTGCAAAATCATATTTGGATTGGGGTACAAAAAAGAAAAGAGATTAAAAAGAAGTTCCTCTATTTCAAATTTTGGAGGCCAAGAGAATTTGGGTGTCACTGAGGAAGTTGGGAATAGTAACTGATTGGAAGTCAGGACTCAACATGCTGATACTCAATATTGATAGGACATCCAGTGGAGGGATCCACTAGGTTTTTAGAAAGACTCATGTGAGGGGTGCCTGGATGGCTCAGTCAGTGAGCTTATGACTCGTGATCTTGGAGTTATGGGTTCAAGCCCCGTGTTGGATATAGAGCTTACTAAAAACAAAAAAACAAAAAACAAAAAACCTTCATGTGAGGGGTCACTGGTACAGGGGTCAAGGTAAAACTTAAATGTGAATTCGACACCTGAAGCCAGAAGATGTCAGAGGACTCTATTAGGTCTGTTCTGCAAGAAGAATAACTGAGTAACAAAGAGCAATACAGCATGACCTTCAGCTAGCACTACAGCAGCATCTTCCTATAAGTGTCCTTATGAATAGGAATAAGGCAATTCAGGGGCGCCTGGGTTAAGCGTCCGACTCCATTTTGGCTCAGGTCATCATCTCATGGCTCGTGAGTTTGAGCCTCTCATCCGGCTCCGGGCGGATCCTGTTTAGGATTCTCTCTCTCTCCCTCTCTCTCCCTCCTCTCTCTCTCGCTCTCTCTCCCTCTCAATATAAATAAATAAACTTAAAAATAAAAAGAAAGAAGGCAATTCATAAAAAATGGAAAAGAATTACCAATGGGAATATTAAAAGTTCATCCTTATTATTAATCAAAGAAATAAATATTGGCAAAGACTTCAAAAAAAATTTTTTAACGTTTATTTATTTTTGAGACAGAGAGAGACAGAGCATGAACGGGGGAGGGTCAGAGAGAGGGAGACACAGAATCCGAAACAGGCTCCAGGCTCTGAGCTGTCAGCACAGAGCCCGACGTGGGGCTTGAACTCACGGACTGTGAGATCATGACCTGAGCCGAAGTTGGCCGCTCAACCGACTGAGCCACCCAGGCGCCCCAGGACTTTAAAAAGAAAATAGAATTGATAGAGTTGTCAGGAAATAAACAATTTTATCATTACTGGTAAGAGGATGAACCTTCCTAGGGGCCGCTTAGGTTAAGATATCACAAATCTTTTGAATTTATGTGCCCTCTGATGTTGTAGTTTCACATTTGGGGAAATATCTTGATGATTTAGCTACAAGTTATACAGCCTTTTTTGAAAATCAAAAAACTCAAAATAACCAAAAATGAAAGCTTTATTAAAGGGATAGTAATGGTAAATCCATACAGTGAAACAGGCTACAATTTTTCAATGTTGTCAAACATAAATATTTTTTAACTTGACAATTTATTCAGTATATATTCTCAAATGAGAAAAAAAAAAAAGAATGTTAATTCATGTAAAGAAAATGGTCCAAAGGATACACAGCAAGATATTAACTGTTGCTATTTTAGAATAATGATGCTGTTTCAACAATAAATACATGGTGCTTTTATAATAAGATAAAATTACACTAACACTTACTTCTAGTTTTAAAAATGTCTTTATAATTTTTCTGCAGTGGTTCAAAAATATGTTTAGATGTCATGAAAGCAAAGAACAAGGAAAACATCAGGATAGAGAAGTTATATCCAGCAAAGCACGTCCTTTATATATTCCTGCCACAAGTAAGCTATCTTTGGTATATCTCATCATTCTACCCTAGAAGTAAAGCTGAAGATAAGAATTTAAGTTAGAATTATTTCTTTTGGGAGGTGATTCCCAGAAGCAGGGGCAGCAGAGATGCAGAATGAGAAAGAGAAGGAAGCTATTAAAGGTGCATTATCATGTAGATTACCTCTGTGGGCCATTGAGTTCAGTTCCCTGAGCAATTCTGGGAAAGTGTGGAAGGTACCTCAGAGTTACCCCCCACCCCTGCCATGTAAGTGAGTTTGCTTTGATTTTTAGTCAACTCCCTCAATCACTGCTTGAGAGATGCTTGTAAGAGAGAGGGAAGACAGCTAACTTCCCAGCTTCTGGCCTCCTTTGCCTTTGGGTACTCAGGAAGCCAAAAACAAAACAAACAAACAAAAAAAACCCACAAAAAACAAACAAAAAAACCCTCAGGTAAAGAGTCACAGATGTCTGCACAGGGAAGCCTAGGTACCACCTGCCAAACTTCAGGAAAACCCCTACTGACACAGTGTGTAAAAGTCCTAACATCTGGATATCTCCCGCTTTCCAATACTGACTTTGAATGATTTTTTTCCCCACTGAATGCCTACATAATAATATGAAGGTACAATATGAAGGGGTAGGTAGGTTGTGATGATGATCAAAAGAGGGAGAGGATTAAGAAGTCTACAGTTTGTTTTAACTGGTCTGTGCTGAACACTGTTAGATGCTGTGGAAATAGAAAGGAAGTGTAATTCAGGGTGCCTGGGTGGCTCAGTTGGTTGAGCATCCGACTGACTTCGGCTCAGGTCATGATCTCGCAGTTTGTGAATTCAAGCCCTGCATTGGGCTCACTGGTGTCAGCACAGAGCCTGCTTCAGATCCTCTGTCTCCCCTGCCACCGTACCTCCCCCCCCCCCCCCCCCCCGCCCCGTCCCCCATGGCCTCTGCCCCTCCCCCCTCTCAAAAATAAACATTAAAAAAAAATAAAAGAAGTGTAATTCATAAATTCTGGTCCACAGAGCTTACAATAGAATGGAATGTATATACATGTGAAACTTTAAAGTGTTAATAAGGATGTATATAGTCAAGTGTCAGTGCCAGTGATACAGATAAAATGTTGAGGAGAGAGGCCTTTCCATACTTAAAAGTAGGTCATACACTGAATCATAGGCCAGACCAGAGGATTATATTACAATTGACAATAATGGCATTCTAGGTGATAAGCCCAGCACCAACAAAGGTGTAATAGCAGGTATGCTGAACATCTTCCTGTTGTCTCTATCCTGATTGGTGCCAGAAAATCTGACCTTTTGGGCAAAATTAAAAGACTTCCTTGCCCTCTGGCTCCCAGCAGCCACCTTTGGCAGGGGCTGTGCTTGAGGTGAAAGAGAAGGACAAGGACTATCCCAACTTCCTTCTCTCAGGGTCACTACAAGTTAGCTGCTTTCCTTTAGCAAGTCTTTACTGTAGTCAGGAGGGCCTGTACACACAGCTTTCTCTCCTCTCCACCTTCTAGCAACTACTCTCTTGCTAGCTCAGGAATACTGCATTGTTCCTAGGAGCTTTTCCTAGAATCTAGAACCTTTTCATACCTTTATTAAATTTCAAATTGCTCCTCAAATACACCGTGAGTTTTCTGTCAGCTGCCTGATTGAAAGGATGGGAGGAGGCTCTGTTGAGAGAAGAGTGAAATGTTTGACAGAACTTGATGAAATGGTTCATGTTGCAGAGTAGAGGCAGGTAAGATGGACATTTTCTTTTGAAAGTTTTTAAGTTTATTTACTTATTTTGAGAGAGAGAGAGAGAGAGAGCGGGTACATAAATACATGCATGCAGGAGAGAGTCAGAGAGAGAGGGAGACACACACACACACACACACACACACACACACACAGAGAGAGAGAGAGAGAGAGAGAGAGAGAGAGAGAGAGAGAGAATCCCAAGTACCATCAGCTTAGAGCCCAACACGAGGCTCAAACTCACAAAATGTGGGATCATGACCTGAGCCAAAATCAAGAGTCAGACACTTAACCGACTGAGCCACCCAGATACCCCTTTAAAGAAAAATGATACTACAAATATGAAGATAATATTCTGAGTGAAGTTTAAGCATTCTTTTTTTTTTTTTTTTTTTTTAATTTAAACATTCTTGACTGACATGCAAATGGCTGTTTGCCAATGAGCATGCAGCAAAGGTCATCTCATATTCTCTATCCTGAACTCTCTTTGGCCTCATTTGTTTTCTACTCAACAGTTGGGAGCATAAAGGAAGTCTTTTTGTGGGTAGGCACATATCCAATTACCCACTGGTCTTCTATGATACAAGTTTTCAGCTGATGATAAAAGTAGCAACTGAAACCTTCCAACTAGGCTGAACAACATGCTATTCTACTAGTAATCCAGTTTGCCTCTGAGGAAATTGGCTGAAAGTTTCACTTCTGGTTCTGCTTCCTTAAAAAATAAATGAACTTATAACAATTTCTCCTGTTTAATGTTGGCTTGTAAACTCCTGAAGACAATTACTTACAGGGAGGATCTGAAATTTGAGCTTCTTTCTGGACCATCTTGTGTAAGGATATTATGGGTGCAGGAGGGTTACGGGACAGCCAGCAACTATTGAAGTGAAAGAATTACAACATCTACAAAAGGTTGCAACGTGATAGCCTCAAAGTATTGTCTTAAAGTTTCTATGAGAAATGGTCACTGCCTAGTGAAGTAAATTCACATCCATTGTACATCCTCTGTCTGATTACTCAATCTTGGTTTATCACTTTTCATCAGTGGTTTTCATCTGCTCATCTCTTCTTGGCTCCTGACTGTTGAACCATCTTTCTCTACTGACCCATTGAAAAAGCAGTCTTAAATTGCTAATTAACAAGGAAAGAAAGCCTGCAAGCCTGGGCAGGCCTCTGTGGCAGTTCCAAAATTTGGAAGCAGCTCCATTTTGTTTATCACATAGAGATATTATTCTTTTTGCGACTGGAAATTCACACTCCTCAAGGCCTATAGTGAGACTGTTCGGTGGTTCAATGGTCATCAAGGACTCAGGCTCCTCTGTCATTTGCCATCCTATTCATAACTCAAATAACTTCTTGGTCCAAGATGGCTGCTAGAACTCAAGCTATTACTACACTTGATCTTACCCAAAAGGCCGAGAAGGTATTACTTCCAGGAAGAGAGAAGATGAGAGGATCTTCCCAGCTGAATCAATTCCCTTTAAGCAGCCATCCCCAAACCTCCATGCAATGCTTTTATCTAATGCTTAGAACTTACTTTGTCAGAGAGGCTGAAAGATAATTTGTTAGCTAGGTACATAGCCACCCCTCAAGAAACTGGGGTTCTTTTATTAACAAAGAAGGCAAGAAGATATTGTTTAAGCAACTAGTAGTATCTGCCATGCTGCATTTAATTTAATTAAACTAATATTTCAAAAAATAGACTTTTTGGAGATAGGTTCTATTATAAGAATGTGAACATGTTATCAGAAACCTAATGTAATATAGATCTAAATCTTAATGAAACGAGTACTTTTCCTTTTTTTAAAGTTTTTATTTATTAATTTTTTTTACTTATCTCTACACCTAATGTGGGGCTCAAACTCATGACCCCAAGATCAAGAGGCAAATGTTCCTTCCATTGAGCCCGCCAGGTGCCCTGAAACAAGTACTTTGCATACAGATCACACATTTGGAATACATGTTGGAATTGAAACACAATTGCATTTGTTACACTGTGTCAGTTTCTACCATGTATATGGATACAATTTTGCTCAGGAGTGTATTGCACATATTTCAAACATAGATATTGGAAAACAGAATTTCTCTAAATTTGTTTTTCTGATGACTAAAGTCACAATACTTATAGAGGGGGTAGGGATGGAGGCAAATTGCTCTCATCCTGTGACTTCATGGATTGCTCTAGAGAGCCAAATATATAGCCTGAAAGCTCAAACATGTCTAGGCAAGTTCACAGGAAATTGACTTGGGCAGGATGGAGTAGCAAAAGTGAAATGTTAAAAATGAGGGGAACGTGGATTAAATTATAAATTGTAAAAACTCACAAACACAAGTAATTTTCAAAAGAAAAAGTTAGTACACAAATTGAACCAACAATGGCCATACCAAAGATGCTTTCTGTTTTAGCTCCATCCATTGACCCAGACTACCCAAAAAACTTATTACTGTAAACAAGAACTATGTATCTACTGTGTAAATATATCCTCAAGTAATGTTCTCTAGCCCAGAGTTTCCCCCACTCCTTTCACTCTTTTTTTTTAACTCAAATTCTGTCTTACAGAGATATTCTGAAGCCACCAGTAGGAATTAGCTATCATCCTTTAGAAAGCAGAGTTGAATAGTTGAAACAAGGCCTTAGAGTCTGCAAACCTTAAATATTTACTATTTGGCCCTTTTCTGAATATATTTACTCAATTCTCCTTTACTTCACAAAGTTGATATGGATTCATTTATTGTCTGAGTGTTTATTAAACAGCTACCATAAATCAAGTACTATGCTCCTACTTTCTATTTAAGCATCCTTGGGATGAATGAAAGAGGTAGATAACTAATTAAAATGCTCACCGGTAAGTGTTACATTTGGGGCAAAAATAGGTTACAATGTGAGCATATATGTAAGAAACTAACCCAGAATTGAGAGGGGACTGTAACCAGGGAAGACTTCCTCATGAAAATAGTATCTAAATTGATATTGGATGATGAGTGGAAGTTAGCCAGGCAAAGAGGGAGAAGGCACAGGAATTACAAAGGCCCAGAGAGAAATTAAGGAAATGCAAATATTTCAGAGACTAGAATGGAAAAAGGTTAGCGAAGGTTTAGAGATACCCATGTCTGATTATTGGCAAGGGTAACGAAGGTTAGAACTGTCATAAATTAAAATAGCATAAGCTGGGCTGCAGGGTGAAGGCCAGAAAACGTAGCCATCAGTGTGTTGTGGGGGAGAAGTCAGGAAATGACAGTTAAGGGAAGTTAATGCACCACAGTAGAGTTTGGCTGTGAAAGAGGTGATAAGATGGGGTGGAGGAATGGTAAGAAAGTGCAGTCCAGTGACTCTGTAGGACTTGGACGGGCGAGGTGGTGCTGCATAGTGGTGCTCAGGCTACCAGTGTGGAGCCTGACCTGGGTCCTTAAATTCAGGAAATCAGAGATCATTATCTGAGCTGAAGCCAAGAGTCGGATACTTAATGACTGAGCCACCCAGTCGCCCCTAACAAGGTTCGTTCATATAGCTTTCTCCATCCTAAATTCCATTTCTGGTGATTAAAATGTCTTCTTTCCTCCTGGTACAGGGAAGGCACCTTTCACATGGTAGTTTTATGAACTCTTTCAGGGAAGAAAGGTGAGAGGGTGAAGCGCAGAGTGACCTTCCTCCTTCTGCCATTTTTCTCAAATTCCTTTAGCTTTATTCCATATGCTAACGTGCCATATTCTGGGATAGCATGTCTTGAACCCCCTCAAAGGTATATCTTGTTTTGTGAGATATATGTATTTTTAAAATAATTGAGAGCACTGTTGTGGATATATTATTTTTTAGGGAATGACTCTCTCCCCCCCTACTCCTAGTTTATTGACATTTGGTTTGAGAATTTAATTTAATTTTCAGGTTTTTTGTGTGATTCTCCTCTCCCAATGAAAAATTCTAGATTGGTCTACTTTATGTGTTCCCCACTCCCCTTGTCACTCTATGCATACCTTTTTATTTCTCTGTTCGTTTTCTGTTTCCTCCACTAGATCTCAGGTCTCCGGGAGTGCAGGGACTATTTAGTTTTGTTCACTGTGTATTTCCCATTTCCTGGCTCAGTGCCTGGCAAATAGTAAATGCTCAATAAATATTTTTGAATAAATAAATGATGAGTATTGAAATTTTGTGTATATTTCTTTGATGTAGTTAGTGACTACAGGTAGTATATTGCTTTGTATATTCAGCAGAGAAAAAAGCAGCTCTACTGTATAAGCATTTTTTATTTCATTTTTCTTTTAAGTAAGCTCTAAGTCTAACAGGGGTCTTGAACTCATGATCCTGTGATCAAGAGTCACATGCTCTACCAACTAAGCCAGCCAGGCCCCCTCTATGAGATTTTTTAGGAGACATAGTACACCTGATTTAAAAAAAAAGTTCTAATTACAGAAAAAAATTCTATTAGAACACAGTTTTATTTATTTATTAAAAACATTTTTTAAAGTTTATTTTTGAGAGAGAGAGAGAGAGAGAGAGAGAGAGAGCAAGAGCCAGCAGTGGAGGGGCAGAGAGAGGGAGACACAGAAACCAAAGCAGGCTCTAGGCTCCCAGCTATCAGCACGGAGCCCAATGCAAGGTTGGAACCCATGAACCATGAGATCATGACCTGAGTGGAAGTGAGACACTTCCAGTGACCTACCCAGATGTCCCGGTTTTATTAAATATATATTGTATTACATCATGCTTCCAGACAAATTTTATAATTGTGTGTGTGTGCACACTTTGTTTTTTTTATGTATTTATGCATTTATTTATTTATTCATGTGTATGCGTGAGAGAGAGAGAGAGAGAGAGAGAGAGAGAGAGAGAGAAAGAGAGAGAGACACTCTGTGTGTGAGCAGGGAGGGAGCAGAGAGAATCTCAATCAGGTTCCACACTGTCAACAGAGAGCCTCAGGCATGACATCAAATGTGGTTTGCTTAACTCACTGAGCTGGAGCTCTGTGTGTGTACACTTTAAAACGGGTCTTGCTCTATTTTTCTAAGGGCATTGACATTAAATTTGTAAAATACAATGCTCTGAAGAGAAATATTTTGAAATCTTAAGGATTATTTATTTCAATTTCTGTTATGTAAAAAAAGTGATTTTTTTTTCTGGAAATGAAATTTCAGATTCAAGTAGTCATTTTTGGGTTTTTACCTAACATGATATTTTTTTAAAAAGCTCTTTTTCCAGCAAACCTATGTGTCAATACAAACCTATGTGTTAATATTCATAAATGTACCTAGAGTTAAATTTATTCTGAAGTATATTTCTGGGGTTGTAAAAGCTTGAGGTTGTCTAACAAAAGACATATTAGGAAAATATACTTAAAATTTTTTTTCTTTGCTCTCTCTTAATCTCCCACCTCTACATTCCATTGACTTTATGGAAAAATTGGTTTCTTTCAACATCATTTTTACTTACAATGGTTTTTGGCAGCGTGTGCTTAGGTCAGTTAACTGCTTAAGTTTACAAACTGTGGGTCTATATTTATAAACACAAGCTGCTGTGTATATCCTCTGCAGAAAGCGTGGAGAAACTGTCATAGGAATAAAAACGGAAGTCCTCCCGCTCCCCCACCTTTTTTAAAAAAGAGGTATAAACCCCAAGAATACCCAACGCATAGGAGGGGAGTTGGTGGATGTAAAAAGAAACTGAATTTTGCACGGCCATGGAAATGTAAGCAATGGATAACTCCAGAATTATTTATGCGGTGTCCTATCTCGATCTGTTTTGAGGACGTCCCTTAGGCCCTGGTCAACCTTCCCCCGCCTCCCAGCAGCACCGCATCAACAGTTCCCTAGAGCCTCCAGCCGCTTGTGAGCGAGAGGGGGCGGGGAGGACGCGGTGGGGGGCGGGCACCCGGCGGAGGTAACCATAAACCACACCTCCCAGAGTGCTGTGCGCGGGCCTCGGCGCGCGCTTCTCTCGCCGCGCCTGAGGCCGCCGTTCTCGGGGCTGAGCCGAGAGGAAGCCCGGCGCTTGCCAGGGCTCTACGGGACCGCGCAGGAGGGCGCGCGTCCGTCGGGTGCTCGCGCGGGTCTAGTGCGGCGCCGCTAGGTGCTGCGGGGAGACGCTGGGTTGCGGTAGCCTGGTTGCGGGTCTGCAGCTTTAGCGAGGCCGGGAGGAACCGAGCGGAGGGACAAGCGGAGGACCGAGGTAACTGCTCTTCTTCCCCCCTCATTCCTCTCTTCCTTTGTGCGGTGCTGTGGGTTCACGCCGAGCCCTCCTTTAACCCAACCCTAAATATCGTTACGCCGCTCGAGCTTTCGCTTCTGGCTCCGGGATACTCCAGCCCTACCAGGCAGTAACTAAAACTCCACAGCTGAGAGGGTTTGGGGCCCATTAAACCGCTGCACGTTTTCTGTCGCTCCGGTTGGCGGGAGGAACGGGGTCGCATTTCCTCGAAGAGATCCCCAGCCTCTGGCTCTGTCATCCCCGTCGGTGGCCCCTTGGCTGTCTCCTCTCGGTCTTTCGAAGAAGAGACGGACAGGCAGGTGCTTGGTGGCGTGCAAGGAATGAACAGTAGCGGTGCGGCCGGCCGGGTTCGGGGCCCAGGGAGGGCGGCCGGCCTGTGGGTGCGCGGCAGGTGGGCTGTCTCCTGGCCCTGCGGCGTGGGGACTCGCAGCCCGCCGGGGACTGGCTCGCCGGAGGGGCTCGCTGCCCGTTGGGACTTGCTGGTACCGGGGGTTTGCTGCTCGCGTCAGATGTCCCTTCCGCGGGAGTAGAGATCCTAATGGAAGAGTGCCTCCTGGTGTGACACCAGTAACCAAAGCCCCTTTCCGAACACGCAGCCGCTCCGTGGAGTTTGTTTTACTGCTCCACAACCAGCTCTTTCTTCCTTCCACTCACTTCTGGGCTTAGTTAACTTGCTGATTTCTTCAGGGAGGGCGATTTGTCTACATAGTTGGGAGTTTTCTAGTCCGGGGTTTACCCTTTACTGGATTTGCACAGTCGTAGCGTTTGCGCTCCTGGGTGTGAAAAGCATTTTACGTATTTTCCCACTTGGCAGTGTTGAATCCGATGACTTTACGTAGGAAATTGAACCTTTCTCAGTAATTCCCTTTTATCCGTTTTAATAGCATAACTGTTTTTGGCCCTTTACCCTATGCTAATGTTACCGCCTTGGGAGGATACTTTGGGGAAAGCGTCTTGAAAAACCTGGGTTGACGATAGCAGTTTATCTGCTGGTTGCACTTTTTCATTATTTTTGTTTTCTGTAAGTTGATAATTGACGTTTGCTGTTCTTTATTCTCACTTTATGAGGAAACCCTTTCTCCATCTCCCTTGAATCCTGACCCTGGCAGAGGGTGGTCTTGGGAGAACAGGAGGACCTCTGCTTGGCGGTGGCTTTTTTCATTGGCTGCTGCTTTTCCTTTTCCTTCCTGAACTACAACTTTCAGTCCCTTTGTATATTGCCTTTTAAAATATCAAATAATAGGAACATAAATATAAAAAGGAATCTTAAGATAACTATACTCACATATGCACTGTTTCGTATTAACATTTAAAACATTCTTTTAGTATTTGATAAGATTACTATTATTACTGTGGGTTTTTTTTAATGATAATATATTCTGTAATAATTGCACATTCTGTATTCTGGCAGGAAACTTAATTCACAGTCGGAGTAATTTTTAGAAAACAGTATTTCCTCATTTGTTAAGAAAGCCAGGTAAATTTTGACACACCCACCGACTCCTTTTTCAAAACAGAGTTTATATTTAGGGCAGTTTTAGGTTCATAGCAAAATTAAGTAAGGTACAGATTTCCCATATACCTTCTGCCTCCATATGCTCCTGCCCTGCTCCACATATATACAGCCTCCCTCACTATCAAAATTGCCACGTGGGAATTGTAGTTTTGTTAGAAAAGATGAATCTACATTGACAGATCATTATCACCCAAAGTCTGTAGTTTAGATAGGGTTCACTCTTGATGTTGTATATTCTATGGGGTTTAGACAATAACACTTTTTTTTTTTTTTTTTAGAGAACTTTTAATTAAGAGTTGTAGAGAATGGAAATGAGTATTGTTATTGAAAAAAGATTACAGGGCGCCTGGGTGGCGCAGTCGGTTGAGCGTCCGACTTCAGCCAGGTCACGATCTCGTGGTCCGTGAGTTCGAGCCCCGCGTCAGGCTCTGGGCTGATGGCTCGGAGCCTGGAGCCTGTTTCCGATTCTGTGTCTCCCTCTCTCTCTGCCCCTCCCCCGTTCATGCTCTGTCTCTCTCTCTGTCCCAAAAAATAAATAAAAAAACGTTGAAAAAAAAATTAAAAAAAAAAAAAAAAAAAAAGAAAAAAGATTACAAGGGTGGGCGCCTGGGTGGCTTGTGGGTTAAACGTGGGACTCTCTTGATCTTGATCTTGGCTCAGGTCATGGTCTTGCAAGTTGGTGGGATGGACCCCAACATGGGGCTCAGAGTTGACTTTGAAGAAGTCTGCTTGGGATTCTCTCCCCATGTCTCTGCTCCTTCCCTGCTTACACACACACACACTCTCTCTAAATAAATAACCCCCCCCCCACACACAAAAAAAGATTACAAGATATTTTGAACATCCTAAAAATTAATTTCAGTTAGTTTTTGTGTTTTAAAAAAATTGGGTGTTTAAACTTTTGGTTTCTTATGTTTAAATTTTCAACAAAGTTATTTGTTTTTGTATATTAAGAGTTAAAGAGATGAATGAGAAGAAATTCTTCGTAGAATAACAAAAATAATCATTATTTTCTTAGCTGTAAAAGGGGTATAAAATGTTGTTATAATGTGAAATCATTTTATAAACTGTCATAATACACTAATGTTTATTGATATCATTAGTTAGATGCTGTATTTTGAAATTCTGCCAATTCATCATATTTTCAGGTGAATACGGCTTAATACCATCAAACTTTTTTTTTGTTTGTTTGGCAGAACATGAGTTTATTGTCTGGTTATGAATGATTTAGTTTGATGAGTCAGAGATAAAATTATGGAAGAGAGTCAAAAATGCCTTGGGAAAATTTCTACTTCATCTCTCTGGTTCTTAACCTAGATCTATGAGGGTGTCCATAAATAGTCTTCCCAGAGTCTGTGAACTCTGTGTATCTGTACTTTCTGGGGAAAAGACCCCTAGCTTTCAGTAGATGTTCAAAAGGTGTTCATGCCCCCCCCCCCCCCCCGCCAAAGGTTTTAAGAACTATTAGGATTGGTTATCTAGGCAGGCTTGTTTGCTAAACATTTTGTAGATTATTTTTAATATTAGGTTTTTAAAATTTTTTTTAAGAAAGGTAATCTTTGAAGCACCATGAGTGCCTGTTTTTCTTCCAGAACTAGTAGTTGATATTAATGATATACTATGTTCATATAAATAATAGTGCTGCTTCTTATATATGGAGATGACACCACTAATTGGTCCATTGTTGTTAGGCAGATACTGCCCATTCCTCTCTTCCCTTAATGTTTATTATTTATTTTTGAAAGAGAGAGAGAGGGGGGCGCCTGGGTGGCTCAGTGGGTTGAGTGTCCAGCTTCGGCTCAGGTCATGATCTCACAGTTTGTGGGTTCGAGCCCCGCATCAGGCTCTGTGCTGACTGCTTGCTCAGAGCCTGGAGCCTGCTTCAGATTCTGTGTCTCCTTCTCTCTCTGCCCCTCCCCCACTCATGCTTTGTCTCACTCTGTTTCTCAAAAATAAATAAATGTAAAAAAAAAAAAATTAAAAAAAAAGAGAGAGAGAGAGAGACAGCACGAGCAGGGGAGAGGCAGAGAGAGAGGGAGACACAGAATCCAAAGCAGGCTCCAGGCTCTAGGCTTTGAGCTGTCAGCACAGAGCCAGACACAGGGCTTGGAATCCATGAACCATGAGATCATGATTTAAGCTGAAGTTGGAACCTTAATGGACTGAGCCGCCTAGGCGCCCCTCCCCTCCACTCTTGATGGGCAATAGAATAGGTCCCAAGGAATGACACCCAAATACAATCCAGCATGTTAGAATCTTATTTTGAAATGCTTAAAGATAATTTGATTTCCTTATTTTAAAATTTGAACATTTTTTCTTTTCTCTACAGAACACCAAATGCTAAAGAAAATTAAGTATTTTGTTTTCCAAACTACATATTTGTTGTTATGTGATATTTCTTCTTGTATAGCAAGGAGTGTAAAGTTTTATTAAATCCTAATTGATGGTTGTTTTGACTTACAGTGTTGCTGGTTTGGAAAGAATTTGGGTATGATTTTTCAAGAAATTGACCACCTGCTTATATAAATTAGATTATAATTTATAATTTTAGTTTATAACATTTAAAATTAATCTTATTTGCATTTGGGGAATTTTAGAGTTAGGTTAGAGTTCTAAGTTTGGGTTCATTCTTATAATAGAGTTTGGAAGTAAGCTATATCAAACTGCCCTATTTTTCTTTTTAGTATTAGGTTGCTGGGCTCTGAGGCTTTACGGTGTGAAGCCAACTTCTGTTTCTGGATCAATTTCGAGTAGCATTCACAAGGCCTGAAGAGTAGGAAGTGAGTTAAGTGTTGCAGCACAAACTTAATAACAAATGTATGCAGCAGAGTAATATCTTTTTGTCTTTTTCCTTGAGATGTTTTTTACTTTTCCTTTTGATATTGGTATTTTCATATGAATTGGAAAGCTTTTCGAAGTTCAGGTTCTAAGTCAATTCTTGGGAATTTATAGAGTAGTGTAACAGAACTGTGTTTGACTCACCAGGTTTGCTTCTTAATAAAATTAATCTGAGAGGTTTAGATAAATCTCAAAGATCAATTAGAGGTGGATACTATCATTTGCATAGTACTTTGCATGTACAAGGTAAGTCACTATGCTGCATCTTTAGTTATTTTAATGCAGAGGATTGCTTATTACTTTAATAATGAAAGTTTGAGTTAAATTAATTGGATCTAAAACAAAGGGGGATCATTTCAGTAAAAATTTTACCTATGGAAAAACTATCATTTTAAGATCAGTGATTTTATGTGTATTCTCTTATCTTTGAACTTTAAAAAATTGAAAAACATTTCCTGTATGGGGAGATAATTATTAAATTTTTTTTTTAACGTTTATTTATTTTTGAGACAGAGAGAGACAGAGCATGAACAGGGGAGGGGCAGAGAGAGAGGGAGACACAGAATCAGAAGCAGGCTCCAGGCTCTGAGCCATCAGCCCAGAGCCCGACACGGGGCTCGAACTCACAGACCGTGAGATCATGACCTGAGCTGAAGTGGGACGCTTAACCGACTGAGCCACCCAGGTGCCCCGGGGGGATAATTATTAATACCCCATTTTAGTTCTTATAATTTATATATACCATACAAAGATATAGTTAACGTCATCTTTGGCCTTGTGGTAAGACTTTTGGCTTTGTAGTCAGGCAAGCCTATGTTGAGTCCTTGGCATTGCCACTTAATAGCTTTGTGACCTTGGGTAGCTTTCTTAGCTTCTCTGAACTTCTTTATCCACAACTGTCAGGTAGGAATAATACCTCTTTGGGTTGTCCCAAGGATTGAAATGAACAAATGTTACATATCTAGCTCAAATAATAGCAGTTACTTGTATAGTTTATGTGCTAGACAGTTTATTAACTCATTTAATTCTTGTAACAGTCCTATAAAGTTGGTACTGTTGTTTTCCACATTTTTACAGATGAAGAAACTGAGGCTAATGAAAAGTTATATAACTTAACCAAGGTCATACAGCTAGTAAGTAGATAGTAAGCACTCAAAGCTGACTGTTGTCATTGAAAGAACAACAACAATAAGGAAGACTTAGGCTAATATAACCAGTCCTTATCTTTTTCTGTAATGAAAAATGCATCTGCATGTAAATTATTATAAAGCATATTTTATTTGTTGGAAAAGATGTTGATTGGAGTATTGTGTTCCTGACTAAGGACTCGGGATCACATAATTTATAAAAGCAATAATGTTCATTTATTGAATGCCTATTGTAAACTAGATACAGGGTTAAACATTTTATATATTATTACTTCATTTAAACTTCACAACAAACTTAAAGCTGAGGTTCAGAGTGATTTTATTTTATTTAAAAAAAATTGTTTTTAATGTTTATTTCTGAGACAGAGACAGAGCACGAGTGGGGGAGGGGCAGAGAGAGAGGAGGACACAGAATCTGAAGCAGGCTCCAGGCTCTGAGCTGTCAGCACAGAGCCTGACGCAGGGCTCGAACTCACAGACTGTGAGATCATGACCTGAGCTGAAGTCGGATGCTCAACCGAGTGAGCCACCCTGGCACCCCAGAGTGATTTTAAGTGATGTGCCCAAGGCTAACAGCTAACAGAGAATCCCAAACTGATCGTAAGGTCTGCTATTAATCATTAGTTTATGTGCCTTGTGTTAGCTATTGCTAACAGATTTTTCTAAAAATCTAAGCAACAGCTTAAGGAATTTCAAATACAAGAAAAGTACTCTCATAGTTTAGAAATAAACAGTGATTACCTAAAACTAGGGTCTTAGAGGCCAAACTCAGCTTATTCTCACTTTTGTAAATAAAGTTTTATTGGAACACAGCCACACTTAGTTCCCTTATGTATTGTCTCTTGATGCTTTCATACTGTAACGGCATACTTGAGTGGTCATGAAAGAGACCGTATGGGCCACAAAGCCTAAAATATTGACTGTTTTGTCCTTTATGGAAAAAGATTGATGATCTGTGACCTGCCCAATCCTGTTCTTTTTATAAATGAAGAAACTGAGACTTGGGGAGATTAGGTAACTTACCCAAAATGTAGCTAGTTAAAATCCAATTATACTGATTAACTCACTGTTACTTCTGCTATATCATGCTACCTCTTTTTCTTTTTTAAAGTTTTAACTTATTTATTCATTTAAGTAATCTCTCTACCCAACATGGGGCTCGAACTCACAACCCTGAGATCAGGAATCACATGTTCTTCTGACTGAGCCAGCCAGGTGCCCCATGCTACCTCTTTTTAAGTTCTAAAAACAACTGTACCTTATGGTCATTATATGAGGGACTGTAAAGCATTGTAAAATGTTTATGACCTATGAGAATATTTCTTTTTAAAGTTATTTATTTTTGAGATTGAGAGAGAGAGTGCAGGGAAGGGACAGAGAGAGAGGGAGAGAGAGAATCTCAGGCAGACTCCACACTGTCAGTGTGGAGCCTGATGCAGGGCTCGAACCCACAAACTGTGAGATATGATCTGAGCTGAAATCAAGAGTTGGATGTTTAACCAGCTGAGCCACCCAGGTACCCTGACCCATAAGAATATTTAACCTAGTTAAAACAGGCATGCTAGCTGTGATAGTAAGTATTTAGTCATTTCTTTTTTATTCTTAAAATTTGAAGAAATTTTGGGAATATGCTTTGTATGTCCCATGCCATAAATTTCTGTGGCCCACTTTCAACTTATGTTTCCTTATTTTCCTTCACAGATTTTTCTATAGTAAATAGAAATTTTTGTAATCATTCCTTAATTGATTCCGAAACAGCAATTGCAGTTGGAACCTATCTTGTAGCTGGAAATCTATCATATCTCCATATTTACAAAATAGAGATTGTACATCTTGCATCCAGTTTTCTTTCCATTTACCTTTACATTATCCATGGAATCTTTCTCTTCCTTCCTTCCTTCCTTCCTTCCTTCCTTCCTTCCTTCCTTCCTTCCTTCTTCATGTCCAGCACATAGCCCAGTGCAAGGCTTGAACTCATGACCCTGAGATCAAGACCTGAGTTGAGATCAAGAGTTGGATGTTTAACTGACTGAGCCTCCTGAGCACCCATATCCATGGAATTAAAAAAACACATTTTTAAAAATCTTTATTTATTTTTGGGGGGGGGGGACAGAGTGTGAGCGGGGTAGGGGTAGGGAGAGAGGGGGACACAGAATCTAAAGCAGATTCCAGGCTCTGAGCTGTCACCACAAAGCCCCACGCAGGGCTCGAACTCACGAACCATGAGATCATGACCTGAGCTGAGGTTGAACGCCCAACTGACTGAGTCACCAAGATGCCCCTGGAATTTTTCTTTTTTTAATGTTTATTTATTTTTGAGAAAGAGAGTGTGAGCTGGGGAGGGGCAGAGACAGGGACAGAGGATCCGAATCAGGCTCTGCTGATAGCAGACAGCCCAATATGGGGCTCGAACCCACAAACAACGAGATCATGTCCTGAGCTGAAGATAGATTTAACTAACTGAGCTACCCAGGCTCCCCTCCATGGAATTTTTTAAGCATTGAGTTGATATGATCAGATTTGAATTAAGGAATGATAACTGGCAGCAGTAGGAAGGATGCACTGGTGAGAGAAGAGGCTTTGGGAGGTTGTCATCATAGCTGTGAGATGATGGGGCCTGTGACTAAAGTGGTGTTGCTGGAGAAGAAGGGCCAACATTATATGAGAGAAATTGAGGAAACATAATGTATGAAACTTGGTTATAATTAGGTAGAGTGGAGTGGGAACTTTGAATGCATGGGAGCTTTCGCATTCAGTGGGGAACGTTGATCATCTGGGATAGTTTGTGTTCTCCCTTAATATCCAGTACGTCTCTTTACTGTTGACTTCACTACATTATTTTTATCATCTGTTTTTGTCCCATCTGGATAATTCAGGCTCATTAATGGTAGGAATTATGTCATGTCTTATCCTTTTTCAAGGGGGACTTATTTTAGATAACTTTTTAAAAGGTTAGATTACTTTTGTGCATATGTTTTTTAAAAGTTTTTTATTTAGTTTGAGAAAGAGCATGTGTGAGAGTATGAGCAGGGAGGGGCAGAGAGGAAGACGGAGAGAGCGAGAATTTCAAGTAGGCTCTGCATCCGGCTCAGCATGGGAGCCCAATGTGGGGCTCTATCTCACAACTGTGAGATCATGACCTGAGCTGAAATCAAGAGTCAGGTGCTTAAGCGACTGAGCCACCCAGGTGCTGCCAGACTCACCTTGAATAGCACTGCTGTAAAGCACTTGGTTGTTGCTTTTCATATTCATCTTTGAATTTCCATAACCTGCAATATAACATGTGACTGGTTGACGAAATGAATAGGTTTCAAGGCAAATAAATGGTGTTTCCCCTTAACACTGATAATATTTCCATTTTTATTGCAATTCCTTGAAATGTGATTTTGAAACCATGTGACTTGCATACACAGTATCTATATATATGTGTGTGTGTGTGTATGTTGGTTCCTGTGCTCACCTTGTGAAAGTAAAAGGAAGTTTCCAAACTCCTAGAAGACTGATTCTTGTATAGCCATGATAACAATTAGTCACTTGAACCAGTTTTAAACCTGCTTACTGAATACATGACAGTTCTTTGGAATTGTTTGTAAGTCACTGTGATCAATCAATAACAACCTACCTTAGTGAACAGGATTTTGCAAGCCAGCTAGTCAGTGGTAGCCCTTTTAGTAGCACTGCTTCTAAGCCTCTAAAAATCCACCAATCCCTGAACTCCAGATTTCCTCCTAAACCCTATATAAGATTAGCAATCTGCTCTACTCAGGTCTGTGCCTGACCAACATAGCTCTCCCTAAGGAAGTAATTATTATCTAGCTTTGTGTTCTTTATTTTGATTGGCTATTGAGTGAGAAACATCTTTTCACAGTCAGAAACAAATTATTGGTAAATTTATTTTTTGGTAGGCTTTATATTTTTATTCAGATTGTCATTTATTAATTTAAGTACAACCCTGTGACCCCTATGACCTTCTTAAAACAATTTCTTTTAAAGCATATTTATTTATTTTAAGAGAGACAGAGACTATGAGCAGGGAAGGGGCAGAGAGAGAGAGAGAGAGAGAGAGAGAGAGAGAGAGAGAGAGAATCCCAAGCAGGCTCTGTGCTGGCATCATTCGATGTGGGGCTCAAACTCATGAACCATGAGATCTTGACCTTAGTGTAAACCAAGAGTCAGATGCTCAACTGACTGAGCCACCCAGGCGCCCCACTCCTGTGACATTCTTAAAGAAAACTAGTAATAGAGTCCCTACTTAAGAGAGAGTTCATACACATTGCTCACATACTTAGGTAAAAATTCAAGTTTTTAAAAAATATTTTTGTTTCTTTTACTACTTTATATTAGACTTTCTGACTATTATGACTATAATAAATTTTGTTATCCAGTTCAATACTAGATAGCTTTCTTAATAAAACAGACCCCAAAATAGGAACATCTTACAAAGTATTCAGTGTAGTAAAAACGTTGATCATAGACTCTGGAAATGACATTAGTATTTAACGAGCAGACTTTGATAACAATTGTATCTAATATGTGGTAATGCTAAGAAAAGCATTTTTTAAAGAAAAACATTTTTTTAAGTCACAGTAGTTAATTGTTAGGAGTCATGTGTACCTTGACCAAGTAGTAACAATTGAAACTGTAATCCAGTTTGTCAAAGCAGGGGCTTCTCTTTTAATTATTGGTTCAATATATTTTCTTTTGGACTGTTTTTTTTTTTTATTAAATATAATTTATTGTCAGATTGGTTTCCATACAACACCCAGTGCTCATCCCAAACAGGTGCCTACCTCAATGCCCATCACCCACTTTCCCCTTTCCCCCTTCCCCCACCCGCATCAACCCTCAGTTTGTTCTTTGTACTTAAGAGTCTCTTATGGTTTGCCTCCCTCCCTCTCTGTAACTTTTTCCCTCCGCTTCCCCTCCCCTCTGGTCTTCTGTTAAGTTTCTCAGGATCCACATATGAGTGAAAACATATGGTATCTATCTTTCTCTGCCTGACTATTTCACTTAGCATAATACGTTCCAGTTCCATCCACGTTGCTACAAATGGTCAGATTTCATTCTTTCTCATTGCCAAGTAGTATTCCATTGTATATATAAACCACATCTTCTTTATCCATTTGTCAGCTGATGGACATTTAGGCTCTTTCCATAATTTGGCTGTTGTTGAAAGTGCTGCTATAAACATTGGGGTACAAGTGCCCCTATGCATCAGCACTCCTGTATCCTTTGGGTAAAGTCCTAACAGTGCTATTGCTGGGTCATAGGGTAGATATATTTTTAATTTTTTGAAGAACCTCCACACTGTTTTCCAGAGTGGCTGCACCAGTTTGCATTCCCACCAACAGTGCAAGAGGGTTCCCATTTCTCCACATCCTCTCCAGCATCTATAGTCTCCTGATTTGTTCACTTTAGCCACTCTGACCGTCATGAGGTGGTATCTCAGTGTGGTTTTGATTTGTATTTCCCTGATGAGTGATGTTGAGCAACGTTTCATGTGTCTGTTGGCCATCTGGTTGTCTTCTTTAGAAAAGTGTCTATTCATGTCTTCTACCCATTTCTTCACTGATTATTTGTTTTTTGGATGTGGAGTTTGGTGAGTTCTTTATAGATTTTGGATACTAGCCCTTTATCCAGTATGCCATTTGCAAGTATTTTTTCCCATTTCATCAGTTGCTTTTTAGTTTTGTTGATTCTGCAGTGCAGAAGCTTTTTGTCTTGATGAGGTCCTAATAGTTCATTTTTGCTTTTCATTCCCTTGCCTTTGGAGATGTGTCAAGTAAGAAATTGCTGTGGCTGAGGTCAGAGAGGTTTTTTCCTGCTTTCTCCTCTAGGGTTTTGATGGCTTCCTGTTTCACATTCAGGTTCTTCATCCATTTTGAGTTTATTTTTGTTAATGGTGTAAGAAAGTGATCTAGTTTCATTCTTCTGCATGTTGCTGTCCAGTTCTCCTAGCACCATTTGTTAAAGAGACTTTTTTCCATTGGATACTCCTTCCTGCTTTGTCAAAGATTAGTTGGCCATACATTTGTGGGTCCAATTCTGGGTTCTCTATTCTATCCCATTGGTCTGTGTGTCTGTTTTTGTGCCAATACCATACTGTCTTGATGATCACAGCTTTGTAATAGAGGCTAAAGTCTGGGATTATGATGCCTCCCACTTTGGTTTTCTTCTTCAGTATTACTTTGGCTATTCAGGGTCCTTTGTGGTTCCATACAAATTTTAGGATTGCTTGTTCTAGCTTCGAGAAGAATGCTGGTGCAATTTTGATAGGTATTGCATTGAATGTGTAGATTGCTTTGGGTAGTATTGACATTTTAACAGTATTCTTTCTTTCTTTTGGACTGTTTGATTCAAAATTTAAAGTCTCTATTCTTTGCGGGGCGCCTGGGTGGCTGAATTGGTTAAGCATCTGACTTCAGCTCAGGTCATGATCTCATGGCTCGTGAGTTTGAGCCCCACGTCAGGCTCTGTACTTACAGCTCAGCGCCTGGAACCTGCTTTGGATTCTGTGTCTCCCTGTTTCTCTGTCCTTCCCCCTGCCCTGCTCACGCTCTGTCTCTCTCTCAAAAATAAATAAAAATTTAAAAAAATAAAAAAACCCCTCTATTGTTTTTGTAAATAAAAAGGAAATAATGAATATAGCCTAGGATGTAATATTTTGTATCATCTAAAATCTTCACATAACTGAATTATAAAGAGTACAAAGTACAAAGTTACTTTAAAGAAGAATGAGTCTAGGCTTTCTAGAACAGGAGCTTGTGAAGATGCCCGGGTAGGAGGATTCTAAGTGCACCTCCTCCAATGGACACACCAAGGTACAACTAAATAATGTGCAACTTACTCTGAAAATGACCTGAAGACTAACAGAAGAGCTGTTTCACAGCTGAAGACATATAGAAAAAGCCCCATTGACTAAGGTAGGGAGGGACAGAGATGTGGCTGGGAACAAAACCCCTGTACAGGGAGAGGGATCTCACAGGTCTGGAGGTCCTCCCTGGGAAGTGAAGGGATCAAGCCCCATATTGGGTACCCCACAGGAGACCTGTGCTGGGAAAATGAGCCTCAATAACATCTGCCTTTGAAAATCACCACAGCTTAACTCTAAGAGAGAGTGCTATAGAAAATGGAGACTCTGCTTAAAGGGCCCCCACACTATATCACTCTCTCTGAGACCCAGCACAGAGGCAGCACCTTGAAAAGTACCTGGCTTATATGTGGAAGAGATTTGTTGACTAATTTTAGAGCACATGCTAGAGAGGCTGAGACCTGTAGGAACTTTCTCTAGGAATAAGTGCTGGCAGGCATCATTTTTCTTGCCCTCCTTCAGCCTAACTGGCCCAAAGCTGATGGGAGCCAGTTCTGACACTCTCCATCTACCCTGTTAGTACTGCTCCCCCACCCAGCATTCTTTTGTGGATCTGACCTCAAAGCAACTCTTATCCTGCCATACCCAACAGGCAGCCTTGGTGTTCCCTTTCCCTCTAAAGCAATTGCTACCCCATCATACCCAGCAGGCAGCTCCTCCCAGTGACTCCTGCCCCAGGTGGGAGCAACCTTGCCCATCAGCACTCCTGCAACAGTTATGGCTAAGCCTCTCAGCCAGCTGCACCAGGGGTTAATCCCACCCACCAGCATGCCCATAATAGCTGCATCTGGGTCATTTAGCCAGCTGTGCTAGGGGCCAGCCCTGCTCGTCAGTGTGCCCATGGTAGTTGAGGCTGGTCATTGCAGTCATCCTGGGTGGGTGCCAGCCCCATCAACCAGTGTACTTGCTGCAGTCATGGCCCAGTTACAATAAGAGGGCGCATGCAGTCCACACAGGGGATATCCCTGGAGCACCTGGTTCTGGTGACCAGGGAAGTATTGTGCTGCTGGGCTGCATAGGAAGTCCTCTACACAAGGCTGCTACTTTCAAGACCAGGAGACTTATCTGACCCATTTGACATAGAAACAGAGTCAAATGACAGGAGGAGAGAGAAGACTATGTTCCAAATAAAAGAATATGATAAAACCTCAGTAAAAGAAGTAAATGAAACAGATAAGCAACTTACTTGATAGAGAGTTGAAAGTAATCGTCATAAACATGTTTGCAAGACTTGAGAGAATAGATGAACTGAGTGAGAATTTCCACAAAGAGAAAATTTAAAAAAAAAATCAGACCTGAAGTATATAATAACTGAAATGAAGAATACATTAAAGGGAATCAGTAGCAGATTAGAAGATGCAGAAGAATGGATCAGTGATCTGGAAGGTGAGAGAGTGGAAATCAAGCTGAACAGCAAAAAGAAAAAAACGTTTAAAAAAATCAGGATTGGTTAAGAGACTTCTGGAACAATATCATACATACTAACATTTGCATTATAGGGACCCCAGAAAGCAAAGGGAAAAAGGGGCAGAGAATTTATTTGTAGAAATGATGGCTGAAAACTTCCCTAACCTAAAGAAGGAAATAGACATCCAGGTCCAGGAAGTCCCTAGACTCGATGAATCCAAAGAAATCTACACCAAGATACATACTAATTAAAATGCTAGAAATTAGAGGTGCCTGGCTGGCTCGGTTAAGCCTGTGACTTTGGCTCAGGTCATGATCTTGTAGTTCATGGGTTTGAGCCCTGTGTTGGGCTCTGTGCTGACAGCTCAGAGCCTGGAGCCTGCTTTGGATTCTGTGTCTCTCTCTCTGCCCTTTTTCTGCTTGTGTGCTCTCTCTCTCTCAAAAATAAACAAACTTTAAAAAGTTATAAAATGTTAAAAATTGGAGATTCTTAGAAGTAGCAAAACAAAAGCAACTAGTTACATACATGGGAAACCTCCTAAGGCCATCAGTTGAGTTTTCAGCAGAAACTTTGATGACTTTAAGGGAGTGGCATGATATATTCCAAGTGCTGAAAGGAAAAAACCTACAACCAAGAATACTCTACCCAGCAAGATCATTTGGAGTTGAAGGAGAGTTAAAAGAGTTTCTCAGAAAAACAAAAGTTGGAATTCATCATCATTAAATAGAATTTACAGGAAATTTTAAAGGGACTTCAAGTGGAAAAGAAAAGGCCAAATTAGAAATTAGAAGATCATGAAAGGGAAAAATTTCACTGGTAAAGGCAAACATATAGTAAAGGTAGTAGACCAATCACTTAAAATGCTAGTATGAAGGTTAAAAGATAAAAGTATTAAAATTAGTTGTATCTACAGTAATCAAGAGATAACACAAAATTAAAAGATGTAAAATATAACATGAGCATAAAATATGGAAGGAGGAGTAAAAATGTAGTGCTTTTAGAATGGATTAAAACCTAAGTGACAAAATATACTGCCATATACAGGGAATGTTATATATGAACTTCATGGTAACCACAAAATCAAAGCCCTATAATGGTTACACAAAAGTAAGGGATTCCAGTCATAACAACTAAAGAAAGTCATCATATCACAAGGGAAGAGAGCAAAAGACTAGAACAGAGAAGAACTATAAAAACAACCAGAAAACAACGAAACAACAAGTACATACCATATCAGTAGTTACTTTAAATGTGAATGAAATAAATGTCCCATAAAAAGACACAGGGTGACTGAATGCTTAATGAATCAAGACCCATCTTGCTTAAACTCAGACCTAAAGACACATATAGACTGAAAGTGAAAGGATGCAAAAAGATACTACATATAAAAAAAAAGACATTACCTGTAAATGGAAGTGAAAGAAAAGCTGGTGTAGCAATTCTTATATTAGACAAAATAGATTTTAAAACAAAGAGTATAATAAAAGACAGAAGGGCATTACAAAATGATAGAGGTCAATCTGGTAAGAAGATATAACAATTTTAAATATCTATGCACCCAATATATAAAGCAAATATTAACAGACATAAATGGAGAAGTTGACAGTAATACAGTAATAGTAGGGAACTTTAAAACCCCACTCATATCAGTGGACAGATCATCCAGATCAGGAAACAATGGGTTTGAACTATAAATCAGATGGTCTTAACAGATCTATATACAACATTCCATCCAAAAAGAGCAGAGTGCACATGGAACATTTTCCAAGATAGATCATGTTAGGCTGCAAAACAAGTCTCAGTACATTTAAGAAGCAAGCATCTTTTCTCATCACAACGGTATGAAACTAGAAATCAATACAAGAAAAAAAAAAACCTGGAAAAAACCACAAATATGGAAGTTGAACAACATGCTACTGAACAACTAGTGGGTCAATGAAGAAATCAAAGAGAAAATAAATACATGGAAACAAATGAGAATGGAAACACTCTGGTGTGTGGCAAAGGCTTGCCTCAAGAAACAAGAAAAATCTCAAACAATTTAACCTTATACCTAAAGGAACTAGAAAAAGAACAAAGCCCAAAATTAGTGGAAGGAAAAAGGTAACAAAGATTGGAGCAGAAATAAAATGCTCTTAAAAAATGGCAGAAATGATCAATGAAACTGAGAACTGGTTGTTTGAAAACAAAATTGATAAACCTTTAGCCAGGCTTATCAAGAAGAAAAAAAGGACTTAAATATATAAAATTAGAAATGAAAGAGAGTTACTATCAATACCACAGAAATATAACGGATTATAATAGACTACTGTGAAAAATGATATGCCAACAAATTGGACAACTTAGATGAAATGGATAAATTTCTAGAAACATAGTCTTCCAAGACTGAATTAAGAAGAAATAGGGGTGCCTGGGTGGCTCAGTCGGTTGAGCGTCTGACTTCAGCTCAGGTCACGATCTCACGGTTCGTGAGTTCGAGCCCCGCGTCAGGCTCTGGGCTGATGGCTCAGAGCCTGGAGCCTGCTTCCGATTCTGTGTCTCCCTCTCTCTCTGCCCCTCCCCCATTCGTGCTCTGTCTCTCTCTGTCTCAAAAATAAATAAACATTAAAAAAAAAATAAAAAAAAAAAAAGAAGAAATAGAAAATCTGAATAGACTGCTAGTAATGAACTTGAATTGATAATCAAACTCCCAACAAAGAAAAGTCCAGGACCCACTGGTTTCCCAGGTGAATTCTACCATGCATTTGGAGAAGAATTAGTACCTATTCTTATTAATTATTCCAAAAAACAGGAGAGGAAGGAGTGCTTCCAAATTTATTTTACCAAGCCAGCATTACTCTGATACCAAAACCAAAAACACCAAAAAAAAAAAAAAAAAAAAAAAAAAGGAAAATTACATATAGACCATTATCTCTGGTAAGCATAGATGTAAAAGTCCTCAACAAAATATTATTAGTAAATGAAATTCAATAATACATAAAAAGGACATTCACCAATATTAAGTGGGATTATTCCAGGGATGTGAGAATGGTTCAGTAGTCATAATTCAATGTGATATATCACATTAACAAGAGGAAAGAAAAAAAACCACATGAATATCTCCATAGATGCAGCAAAAGCATTTAACAAAGTACAACATTCATTCATGTTAAAAACTCAACATGGGTTTAGAGGGAACATATCTCAACATAATACAGGTCAAATATGAAAAACAAGCAGAGGACCTGAATAGACATTTTCCAGAGAAAGCATTTAGATAGCCAACAGGCACATGAAGAGATGCTCAACGTTACTAACCCATCAGAGAAATGCAAATCAAAACCACAATGCAGTATCACCTCACACCTGTCAGAATGCTCATTATCAAAAAGACTAGAAATAACAAGTCTTGGCAAGGATATGAAAAAAAGAGAACTCTTATGCACTGTTGGTAATGTAAATTGGTGTAGCCACTATGGAAAACAGTATGGAGGTTCCTCAAAAAATTAAAAATGGAAATTACCTATGCACCCCTATGTTTATTATAACATTATTTATAATAGATATGGAAGCAACCCAATTGTCCATCAATAGTGGATAAAGATGTGGTATATAAATACAGTGGAATATTACTCAGCTATAAAAAAGAACGAAGTCTTGCTGTCTGCAACAACATGGATGGACCTAGAGGATATTATGTTAAGTAAAATCAATCAGAGAAAGACCAATACTATATGATTTCACTTCTGTGTGGAATCTAAAAAGCAAATGAACAGACAAAAAAACTAAACAGACTCTTAAATACAGAGAACAAGTTAGTGGTTGCCAGTGGTGAGGTAGGTGGGAAACTGGTGAAATAGATTAAGGGGATCAAGAGGTATAAACTTCCAGTTATCAAGTAAATCACAGGAATGAAAAATACAGCATAGAGAATATGATCAATAACACTGTGATAATTTTGTAGGTGACATATAGTAACTACACTTACTGTGGTGATAATGCATAGAACTGTTGACTCACTGTGTTATACACTTGAAAAAATAAAATGTGTATGTCAACTATTCAGTTAAAAAAGAAACGAGAAGAATGAGTCTAATAGCACTATGCTGCCTATATAGCAATAGTTACTATATAGAGATTCTTCAAAGTACCATTTGGAGTTCCTCTTTCTACTTAGTACTGTTCTGATTAATGTGTAGTATAAAAGTCATTCTTTGCCTATAAAGACTTTAGTTATGAGAATAATACAGTATGAATTAATATAATGTTCTGCATAACAGTATATATATTGATAGCACATGTAGATTATAAGTGCAAAGAAGTGAGAAAAAAGAAAATAGAGTGACCTAATGTAGTATCTTTATGCTTTTGCTGTAAGTCTTGTTTTCTATAATTCATTGTAAGTTGTGTTTACATGTAAAAACACATTAGTTTTGTTATATATTCTCTGCATCGAACCAGTAAAACCGTCTGCTTCTGTTTGAAATACCTTTTCTTCAGAACTTCTTATTTTCTGGATTGATAATGATTTTACTAGCATTTAGGGAAACAAAAACATGGTCTCATTTCCTGTCTGCTTCAGTAGGATTAACACAGTACGGTGTGGTAGAAACAGACCTCCATGGATCATCTCTTTTTTTCTTTTTCTAATCTCTTAATATATTTGAGGAAGGAGTAGTATCTTATTTTTTTCTCCCTAAGGGTCAGAATCTAAGTACATTTTTTTTTTTTTTTTTAACATTTTGGGTTATAGAGTTTAGGTTGAGATTTACTTTCACTTAATACTAACATACAGCCTTTATAAGTCCTAAAGTCTGCTAAGTTCCTTGGAGGAGTGAAGTGTTGTAGGGAATATTCATTTCCTGCTTTTATCTCCCATTTTATTATATATAATAGATTTTTTAAAAGTTGAGGGTGCTGTGTTCTTTGAATAGACCATTTTAAAAGAATTTGATATAGAAAGTTTTTGAGCTGTTGTGTCTTACCCAAATCTGATGTCAAATGTAAAAATGATTTTATAAAAATGAATATTTATAATGTCCTTTTCATAGAGCAGTCCTCTGACAAAGGAAATAGATTTGTGACAATAATAAATTAAGCCTTTAAACAGAAGCTAGAGTGGTTTGATACAAGGGAAAATGTGTACGATAGTTTTGAATCATGTGTACATAAACCTTGTGAACTTTAGAAGTAAGATCAGTAATACTTGCCATCATAATACTCAGGATCTTGGGCACAAAATATGGTATGATGAAAGTTCTGGATGAAGGAAGACTCGCTAGCTTAACTAGCAATGAAGAGTTGACCCTGTTCTTTTATACTGGGGGAAAAACACAGCCAACAAAATCATGCTGACTCAATCACTTATGACCCAGGCTTATGTGGGCAAGATACATAGATTTTTTTTTTCATAGGTATTTTTAAGATACTCTTCTCTAAGAGTTAACATTGTATTAAGCAGGCAAGTCTAAAACACAAAAGGAATAAAATCATTCAGAGAACTACAATGTACTGTGTGGATTCACAGAAGGGTGATCATACCCCATCGGGAGAATTTAGAGAAGGCTTCCTACAATTCAGAAACATTGTTTAAGTTTGGCCTACATATCATTCCCTCACAAGAAATAGCTTGAGTACTTGCACATATATTTGAGGAAAATGGAATAGTGAAATCTGATAAAGTAGAAAAAGAATGGGCTGAATTAGAGCTGAATTGAAAGCTCCCATATTCTACCTGTGTGACTTTGGGCAAGTCAGGGATGTTTAGGCCATCTATAGTGTAGTTGTGGTGCTTAAATGAGAGTATGTGTAAGACTTCTGGCAAATGTGACACACAGTGGTTTAGTCAGTAGCCTTTCCCTCTCCCTTCTCCTACTTTATGTCAAAAAATAATGGAGGAAAAGACTGGAAGGTAAGTTGGAATCAGAGCAAGGAGGGGTTGGCTTTGAATGCCAGGAGAAGCAATTTGAACTATGGTTTGATCAAACAGTTTGGATTTGACACTGAGAGCTAGATAAATCTGGCAGCATTGCCCTTATTAGTTGTTTAGGGATGATAGGGGCATGGTGATTGGTTAATGGGAGCTATTCTAATCCAGGCAAGATTTGTAGGTCTCAGAGTACCATAGTCTCCTACCCCCCTTATCCATGGTTTCATTTTCTGCAGTTTCAGTTTTGTGAGGTCAACTGCTGTTCAGAAGCAAATGATCTTCCTAACGTATCATTAGAAGGTCAGTAGTAGCCTAACAGTGTGTCAATGCCCATCATTCATCTCACTTCACAACTTCACTTCAACTTATCATGTAGGCATTTTGTCATCTCACATCACAAGAAGTGTGGGTACAGTACAATAAGATACTTTCAGATGGAGTACACACAACGTCTGCGACAGACACCACACTCACATAACATTTATTACCATGTATTGTTACAATTGTTCTATTATTAGTTGTTAATCTCTTACTGTGTCTAATTTATAAGTTAAAGTTTATCATAAGTATGTATGTATAGGAAAAAACATAGTATGTATAGGGTTTGGTACTATCTGCAGTTTCAGGTATCTACTGGGGGTTTTGGAACATATCCCTTGCAGATAAGGGGGTTACTGTACAGTGAAAGAGAGTTGAATTCAGTGAATTCAGGAATAGGAGAGATTTTCCCAAGCAGGTTCAGGGGAATTGAAAGTGATAGGTTATGAAAGTCAGAGGAGTTAGGTATGGCTCAGGTTATGAACTAGGGCAACCTAAAAAATGACATTGCAGGGGCACCTGGGTAGCTGTTGTTTAAGTGTCTGACTCTTGGTTTTTAGCTCAGGTCATGATCTCAGAGGTTCGCGAGTTCAAGCCCTGCATTTGGCGCTGTGTTGATAGCACAGAGCCTGCTTGGAATTCTCCTTCTCCTCTCTCTCTCTGCCCCTCCCCACTTGCACTCTCTCTAAATAAATAAACTTAAAAAAAAATGACATTGCTACATGCAAAAGTAGGGGAATTAGAATGGCTGGTTTTAGAGGGGAGAAGAGAGGGACCTTGATTTTTCATGTCTTTGTTGTTTTTTTCTTTTTCACTTAAGTGCTCTGAACAGTAGTATAGTGGTTGATAGCACAGACTCTTGGAGCTGTGCTGCCTAGGTTTGAATATTGGCTCTCCCACTTACTTGGGCTGCATTCCATCTCATTGTGCCTCAGTTTCCTCATCTGTGAAAGGAGCAAGACAAAAATTGCTGCCTCACAGAGCCATAGTGGGAGCTAAATGATTTACTAGACATAAAATACTGAAAATAGAGGTAGGCAGATAGGGTTTTGGATCGTGAGGTTGATGATGGTAGTATTTCGAATGATGGTGATGGTGATGATGTCTGCCTTTATATATTAATCTAGTGGGCTGATTTATCCCTTTAGGAAATAGACTGGCTTGTGATTATATTGCCTTTTGTGTCCTTATCATGAATATGTTGGAATGTAACTGTCTTTTTTCTATTTTATTTTAATCAGATTTTATTTTTCCATTTTATTTCTTATCATACAGTAAATTTTTATATTTTTGGTGTTCTGTGAAGTTTTAGTCTAAAACTTATATATATGTGTAGTCTCTGATCCATTTTTAGTTAATTTTTATGTGAGGTGTGAGGCTTAGGTCAAGGTTCATTATTTTGTATATGGATATCCAATTGTTTCAACATCATTTGTTGAAAAGACTATCTCTTCTCCATTGAATTGCTTTTGTACCTTTTCAGATCAATTGGCTAATTGATAGATGAAAGAATAAGGGCGTTAGATATACACACAATGGAATATTAGCCATAAAAAAGAATGAAATCTTACCATTTGTGACAATATGGATGGGCCAAAAGGGTATTATACCAAGTGAAATAAATGAGACAGAGAAAGAGAAATGCCATATGATTTCACTAATATGTGGAATCTAAAAAACAACAACAAATAAACAAACAAAAAACATAAACATTCTGACAAATACAGAGAACAAACTGGTAATTACCACAGGGGAGGAGGTTGGGAGTGGGTAAAATGGGTGAAGGGGATCAAGAGGTACAAACTTCCAGTTATAAAATAAATAAGTCATAGGGATGAAAAATGCAGCATATGGAATATAGTTAATAATATTATGACAACAGTCTATGGTGATGTATGGTAACTACACTTGTTGTGGTGAGCATTGCATAATGTGTAGAATTGTTAAATCACTGTGTTATATACCTGAAACCAGTACAGCGTTGTATTTCAATTGTACTTAAATAAATAAATAAAAAAAATCAGGGGTGCCTGGCTGGCTCAGTTGGTAGAGCATGTGATTCTAGATCTTGGGGTCATGAGTTTGAGCCCCACATTTGGTGGATATATCACTTAAAAAAATAAAGATTAAAAAAATCAATTGGCCATATTTGTGAGTCTGTTTCTGAACTGTGTTCTATTGATATATATGTCTGTCCATTATCACATTGTCATTGTTTATTTAAGCTTTTACATTTAAAATAGTTTTAGATTTCTCGGAAAATTGTGAAGATAGTACAGATAATTCCTGTATACCGCCATCTACTTTCCTTTAACATTTTTCACTAAATTGGTACATTTGTTAAAGTTAATGAACCAGTATGATACATTATTAACGAAAGCCCCATACTTAATTCAGATTTTCTCATATGTTTTTGTTTTTTGATTTTTTAAATAAGCTCCATGTGGGGCGCCTGGGTGGCTCAGTTGGTTGGGCGGCCGACTTCGGCTTAGGTCATGATCTTGCAGTCCGTGAGTTCGAGCCCCGCGTCGGGCTCTGTGCTGACAGCTCAGAGCCTGGAGCCTGTTTCAGATTCTGTGTCTCCCTCTCGCTGACCCTCCCCTGTTCATGCTCTGTCTCTCTCTGTCTCAAAAATAAATAAAATGTTAAAAAAAAAAAATTAAAATAAAAAATAAGCTCCATGCCCAGCGCAGAGCCCAACACAGGACTCCAGCTCATAACCCTGAGACCGAGACCTGAGCTGAGGTCAAGAGTTGGATGCTTCACTGACCGAGCCACCCATATTTCCTTAGTGTTAACTAATGTCCTATTTCTGTTAGAGGATCCCATTCAGGATACCACATAACAGTTAGTTGTCATGTCTTCTTAAGCTCCTCTTGGCTGTCATAATATCTCAGATTTTTCTTGTTTTTGATGACTATATTTCTTCAACACTTGAGTAGCACACTCCATTGAGTTCTTTTGCATCTCCTCCAACATATTGGCAGTTTTGATCAAGACCTTTTAGAGTAGAACGTGGTTACAGAGGAGTAGGGGGTGGCCAATTGCAATGGTCTCCTGGGGTAGAGGCTGGCGACCTGGTGGGAGCTACTGTGCTATCCAAGCCCTAGCATCTAAGGAGCTCCATGCCAGCTGCTGCTGTCTAGTCTGTCTCTATATATTTTGTGATTTCCTCTTTGATTTCTGGGTTAGCTCATTCATTGTTCACTAGCATGTTATTTAGCCTTCATGTGTTTGTGTTCTTTCTAGGATTTTTCTTGTCATTGCTTTCTAGTTTCATACTGTGTGATTAGAATGGATGCATGATATGATTTCAGTCTTTTTGAATTTATTGAGACTTTTTTATGGTCTAACATGTAATCCATTCTGGGGAATGTTCCATGTACACTTGAAAAGAATGCATATTCTGAGGTGCCTGGATGGCTCAGTCTGTTAAGCGTCCAACTCTTGATTTTTGCTTAGGTTGTGATCACATCATTCATGAGATGGAGCCCTGCGTCAGGCTCTGCACTGACAGCATGGAGCCTGTTTGGGATTCTCTCTCTCCCTCTCTTTCTGCTCTCCCCAACTCATATTTGCACACGTTCTCTCTCTCTCTCTTAAAATAAATAAACTTAAAAAGAAAAAGAATGTGTGTTCACTGTTTTGGGATGGTGGGATGTTCTGAATACATCTGAATGTTTTGAGATACAGTGTTCTAAATACATCTGTCTGGTCAAGTGAGTCATTCATTCAAAGCCACTGTTGCCTTGTTGATCTTCTATCTGTATTATCTATCCCATTAAGTGGGGGGTTAAAGTCCCCTACTATTATTGTATTACTGAAATTCTTTCCTTTGTCTTTTAACAGTTACTCTATTTAAGTGCTTTCATGTTGGGTGCATAAATATTTATCATTGTTATACATTCTCTTGTTGGATTGTGCCCTTTATCATTATGTAGTTTTCTTTGTCTCTTGTCACAGTCGTTGTTTTAAAATTTATTTTGTTCAATATAAATATTGCTACCCCAGCTTTCTTTTCACTTCTATCTTGTATGATTAATGTTTTGTCATCCCTTCACTTTCAGTCTGCGTGTATTTAGGTATGAAGCGAGTGACTTGTAGGCACCATATAGATGGATCTTTTTTACGTATTCAGTCACCATATGTCTTTTGATTGCATCATTTAGTTCATTTACGTACAGAGTAATTCTAGGTGGGGGTGCCTGGGTGGCTCAGTTGGTTAAGCTTCTGACTTCAGTTTGTGATCTCGAGGTTTGTGAGTTTGAGCTCCACATCAGGCTCTCTACTGTCAGTGCAGAGCCTGCTTTGGATCCTTTGTCCCCCTCTCTCTCTGCCTCTTCCCTGCTTGCTCGCTCGCTCGCTCTCTCTCTCTCTCTCTCTCTCATAGACATACATCAAAAAAAGTAATTATCAGTAGGTATGTACTTATTGTCATTTTGTTACCTACTTTATAGTTGTTTTTGTAGTTCTCTGTTCCTTTCTTTTGCTTTCTTCCCTTGCTGTTTGATGGATTTCTTTAGTGATATTCTTAGGGGTTCCTTTCTGTTCATTTTTTGCATATGAATTACAGATGTTTAATTTGTTGTTACTGTTAAGTTCACATACAACATCGTATGCATATAGCCATCTATGTTAAGTTGAAGGTCATTTACTTTAAACCCATAAACCCATTCGTCTTTTTTTTTTTTTAATGTTTATTTTAAAAATTTTTTTTTTTTTTCAACGTTTTTTATTTATTTTTGGGACAGAGAGAGACAGAGCATGAACGGGGGAGGGGCAGAGAGAGAGGGAGACACAGAATCGGAAACAGGCTCCAGGCTCCGAGCCATCAGCCCAGAGCCTGACGCGGGGCTCGAACTCACGGACCGCGAGATCGTGACCTGGCTGAAGTCGGACGCTTAACCGACTGCGCCACCCAGGCGCCCCTTTTAATGTTTATTTTTGAGAGAGACACAGCGCAAGTGGGGGAGGGGCAGAGAGAGAGGGAGACAGAATCTGACAGCTCAGCAGAGAGCCTGATGCAGGGCTCAAACCCATGAACCATGAGATCATGACCTGAGCTGATGTAGGACGCTTAACTGACTGAACCACCCAGGCGCCCCTTGATCTACTGCTTTTATTATGTTTGTATTTACCTGTGAAATTTTTTCATTTTTTCATTTTCTTACTCTTGACTACAGCCTTTTCTTTCCACTCAGAAAATTCCCTTTAGTTTTGTTGGTATGGGAAACTATTTATCTCTCCTTGTAGTTTGAATGATAGTCCTGTTGGATAGAGTATTCTTGGCTGCAGGTTTTTTTCCTTTAAGCACCCTGAGTATATCATGCCACTCCCCTTTGCCTGCAGTGTTTCTGCTGAAAACTCAGCTGATAGCCTTATAAATTTTCCCTTGTATGTAACTGTTTTCTTTTCTCTTGCTGTTTTTAAAATTCTCTTGTTATTACTCCTTTTTCCACTGTGTTACATATCATGGTGTGGACCTCCTTGTGGTGATTTTATTGGCAGTTCATTGTGCCTCCTAGATACGGGTGTCTCTTTCTTTCCCCAGAATTGGGAAGTTTTCAGCTATTCTTTCTTCACATCAGTTTTCTTTTCCCTCTTCTCTCTCTTTTCCTTCTGGGATCCCTATCATGGGAATGTTATTGCACTTGATGATGTCACTCAGTTGTTTTAACCTATTCCAATTTTTATCATTCTCTTTTTCTGTTCAGCTTGGTTGCTTTCTTTACTCTCTCTTCCAATTTCCATATCCATTCTTTTGTGTTTTCTAGTCTGATGTTGATTCCGTCTAGTGTATACATTTTTAATTTCAGATATTGAGTTCTTCATCTCTGGTTCTTTTTTCTTTCCCTTTTGTGATAGTTTCACGGAGGTTTTTCAGTCTTTTCTCAAGTTCCATAAGTATCTTTATGACCCTTTGAATGCTTTATCAGATATATTGCTTATCTCCATTTCATTTAGCTCTTTTGCTGTGATTTCCTATTCTTTCATTTGGGACATATTCCTATGTCTCCTCATTTTATCTAAGTCTGTGTCTTTGTTTCTATGTATTAGGAAAATCAGCTGTGTCTCCTGTTCTTGAAAGTGTGGCTTTATGAAGAAGAGTTCCAGTGGTGCCCTGTAGTACAGCGTCTCCTGTTCACCAGAACCAGGCACTTCAGGGGTGTCCCCTATGTGTGTTGCGTGCACCCTCCTATGTGTGTTGTGGCTGAGCTGTGTTTGCTTCAAGTCCAGTTGGTTGGAGTGGCCCAGCTTCTCTGTTGTTTGCAGGGTTTGGTTGCCATGCCGTTAAGTTGCTAGTCTGGGGCTGCTGTGGGCTTGTAGTTGGGTGGTGTCAGCAGTCAGACCAAATGCCTGCCCTCAGCTTGTGTGCTGCAGCTGTGGTAACACTGAACTGCGGGGCACTTTTCCTGTGTTGTCCCCTGAGAGGCTTTTGTTCGTTGGCAGGTCTGATATCAGACCAGATGCCTGCCCCCAGTAAGTCTGCTGAGGCTGCAGTTGCACTGGTGTGTGTAGTTCTCTTCCCCTCTCCCCAGGCACAGGGAGTGGTGCTGTTCCCTGTGAGCTTCTTATAGGATGTGTTGTAGCAGGAGCTGCTTTGGAGGGATGCTTGCCAAGTTGGACAGGGTTGGATGGGGCAGATCCACAGGAGAACACAGGGGCAGGGTATGTGGTGTTAGCTAGTACAGTGGAGCATGTTCCTAGAAATGTCCAGCTACCTAGGCTTGGGGGTGGGAGGAGAAATGGCACCGGCCAGATCTTTTGTTCTTAAGTCTCCTAAAGATTCCTGCCTGTCCAGCACATGTTCTGAGATTAAATAACACTTCTTCCTACGTATCCCAGGTGCTTTTCAAATTGCTGCTTTTATATTGGATCTTTCAGGGCAAGGACTCAATTTCCTAATATCTTCTGGCTTTCCCAGAGTCAAGCCTGCTGATTTTAAGTACCTGGAGTTAAGCCCCACCGGTTGTAAAAACTCATGTAGGTAATCCTTACTGGTTTTCAAAGCCAAATGTTACGGAAATTTGTCTTTCCAGTGCAAGTCCCGATGCCTGATGTGGGTGGGTATTGTATGGACATGATTCTTTTGTTGTCTGTACTTTTGGTGTTATATTCAAGAAATCATTGCCATATCCAATGTCATGAAGCTTTTCCTCTGTTTTCTTCTAACAGTTTTATAGTTTCGGGCTTTAAATTTAGATCCTTAATGCATTTTGAGTTAATTTATGCATATGGTATAAAGAGTGTAACTTCATTCTTTTGTGTGTTGGTTATCCGCTTTTTAGGTAATGTCTTTTTATAATTGGTAATTTTCTTGGCTTTGATGTCTGTTATGAGATAATGTGTCTCCTTCAGTTTACTTTTAAGTACTGTTAGCATGGTATATCTGTTTCTGTCCTTTACATTAACTTATTTGTATTTTTATACTTAAAAGTTGGTGTTGTTTCATAGGCAATTTAATGTTGGGTCACACTTCTTATGCAGTCTGACAATCTTTTTTTTAATGCCTTTATTTGAGATAATTTTAGGTTTATTTGCAGTTGTAAGAAATAATCTTGTATACCCTTCATCCAGTTTTCCTCAATGGTAATATCTGACATAGCTTTAGTACAATATCACAACCTGGAAATTGACACTGATTCATGTGACCACATCATAGTCAAGGTCTAGTTCTATCACAAGTATCTTTTTTTCCAGTTCTATCACAAGTACCTTTTACAAACCCAGGCATTCCTCACTTCTCATCTTTCCCTAACCCCTAAACCACTAATATGTTCTCCATCTCTATACTTTGGTTATTTTGAAAATGTTACATAAATGGAATCATACATTCCAAAAGCATGTAACCCTTTGAGGTTGGCTTTTTTTTTTTTTTCCATTCAGTATGTTACATGTTTTAGTGGCTAACTTTTTAAAAAATTGCTGAGTAGTATTCCATAATCTGTGCCTTTTTTGTTTGTTGGTGTTTAGGCCGTTTATATTTAACATGATTTGATATAGTTGGGTTTAAATCAGTCATCCTTCTCAGGTTATTACAACTATGGCCCTGGGGCTAAATCATGCCTACCAGTTGTTTTTATAAATTTTTATTGGAACACAATTATGCTCAGTTATTTACTGTTGACTGTGGTTGCTATTGTGTTTCAGTGGCAAAGTTGAGTAGTTGTGACAGAAACCTCATGTCCCATTGAGGCTAAAGTATTTACTTTTTGGGTCATTTACAGACAAAAATTGCTGACCCTGTCCTAGACCAATCTTGTTCTTTTATAAATGAAAAAACTGAGAATTAGAAATGTGTACGGACATGCAGTTGATTTTTGTGTGTTGACTTTGTAGTCTACTTTGCTGAATTCATTAATTCTGCAGGTTTTTTTGTGGAGTCTTTGGGATATTCTGCCTATAAGATCATATCATCTATGAGTAGAGGTAATCTTCTCTCTAATTTGCATGCCTTTTATTTCTTCTTGACTAAGTGCTCTGGCTAGAACTTGCAGTACTCTTGAATAGAAGTGGTGAAGGATGGGCATCCTTGCCTTGTTTCTGATTTTAGCAAAAATGTGTTCTTTCACCATTGAGTATGATGTTCACTGTGAGTTTTTCATGAATGGCTTTTATTATGTTGAGGCAGTTTCCTTCTGTTTGTAGTTTGTTCAGTGTTTTTATCTTGAAAGTGTGTTGAGTATTGTGAAATTATTTTTCTGCATCAGTTGAGATGATCATGTGGTTTTTTTTCTTTCATTTTGATATAGTGTACTATATTTATTCATTTTTATATGTTGAACCACCTTGCATTCCAGAAATAAATCCCACTTGGTCATTGTGTATAATCCTTTTAATATGTCACCAATTTTGTTTGCTATTATTTTGTTGAGGATTTTGCGTTACTGTTCATTAAGATTTATAGGTTTGTAGTTTTTCATAGTCTTTGTTTGTCTCTGATATCAAGGTAATGCTGACCTCACAGAATGAGGTGGGAAATATTCTGTCCTTGTCAATTTTTGGGAAATGTTATGAAGGAATAATATTAGTTCTTCTTTAAATAAAATGCTTGGTAGAATTCGCCAGTGAAGCCGTCAGGTCCAGGTCTTTAATTTTGGGGGAGATTTTTGATTATTGATGTAATAATTGATTTTTTTTTAAGTTTATTAATTTATTTTGAGAGAGAGAGCATGAGTGGGGAGGAGCAGAGGGAGAGGGAGAGAGAATCCCAAGCAGGCCCCACAGTCTCAGTGCAGAGCCCAATGTGGGGCTCAGTCTCACAAACTGTGAGATCATGGACCTGAGCTGAAATCAAGAGTCGATCACTCAACCAATTAAGCCTCTGAGACACCCCAATAATTGATTCTTAGTAGTTGTAAGTCTCTATTTATATTTTCTATTTCTTTGTGATTTAGGTTTTATTTCCTAGGAACTTGTCTATTTCATATTCAATTTGTTGATGTATAACTGTTCATAGTATTCTTTTATAATTATTTTTATTTTTGTAGAGTCAGAAGTAATGTCCCCATTTTCATTTCTAATTTTACTAATTTGAGCCTTCTCTCTTTTTGTCTTAGTTGATTTACCAGAAATTTTGTCAATTGTATTGATTTCTTCAAAGAACCAACTTTTGGGTTGTTTTCTTCTGCCGTTTATCTGTTTTCTGTTTTATTTATTTTTTACTCTATATTTCATTTCTTCTGCTAGTTTTGGGTTTAGTTTTCCTTTTCTGGTTTCTTAATTTGTAAAGCTAGGTTATTGATTTGAGATTTTTAAAAAATGTGTTTATAATCATAAGTTTCCTACTTAGCACTGCTTTCACTGTGGCTCCTGTAAGTTTTGGTATATTGTGTTTTTATTTTCCTTTGCTTCTAAGTATTTTCTTTGTTTTTTTCCCCTAATGTTTATTTTTGAGAGAGAGAGAGGGTGCAAGCAGGGGAGGGACAGAGAAAGAGGGGAACAGAGGATCCAAAGCAGGCTCTATGTTGACAACAGACAGCCTGATGTGGGGCTCGAACTCCCAAACCATGGGACCATGACCTGAGCCGAAGCCAGATACTTAACCAACTGAGCCACACGGGTGTCCCATGCTTCTAAGTGTTTTCTAATTTCCCTTGTGATTACCTCTTTGATGCATTGGTTGTTTTTGAAAGGGTATTAATTTTCCCATTTCTTCCAATTTTCCATTGTTCTTTTATCATTGATTTCTAACTTCATCCTGATGTGATTCAAGAGGATACTTGGGGGAGGGGCCAACATGGCAGAGAAGTAAGGGGATCTGAACTTCCTGCGTCTCTCAAACAAAGAAGTGTTGAAGCCAAAGGACTTTGAGCCCCAAGAGTTTGGGAGGAAAAGAGACTGGGTTGCTACCAGGAGTACACCGGGACAACCTGCTGGGCCATAGGTGTGTGATTGTGAACTGGCAGAGATAAAACAAATGGAGGGGAGGGATCCCCTTCTGTGGAGAGACAAAGGGAAAGAAAGAGTGGCTGGGGAAGCATAGGACTGTATCTGGACAAGAGAAGAACCATGACGGGGATGGAGAAAGATCCAATGTCTAATTGTGGGCCTTTCTCCGGATTGGGGCCGGCTGCCCTGTTCGTGCACCTGGGGAGGAGGAGAGCCAGCCCTGGGCTCAGTGGCTAGGTCAGGGGTGCAGTCTGCAGTAGGAGAAAGTGATCCCCTCCCTTGGAGTGCTGTGGGACAGGACAAAGCCTGTCGGGGGACCACGTATGGGGTGGCGAAGAGCTGTGCTTCCCCAATACCAGGGAGCATGGAGCGGGAGTTTGAATCCCAGCCAAGCGCTGGGGCATGGGAGTCAGTGGAATGAAACGAACTGCCTCGTTTGTGCCTGCGGCACAGTGAGGACGCCTTTTACAGAGTAGTTTGGGTCACTGGTCTGTGGAGGAGAGACTGGCGGGGGGGAGGGTGTCGTCATTTTTCTCCCCACCACCACCAAGGTGGGACCTCAGGGATCAGACAGTGGGGCCCACATTGGAGGCGGGACCCCCCTACATCAAACCACACCACTCTGCTCCTGGTAACTGCGTATCTACTGGAGCAGCATAGATGCTGAGGAACTAGATGGCCCCTCCTTCAGACCAGCGCTGCTGCATTGCCTGGATTAATTCGCAGACAATTCTTATTATATAGATATATTTTTCCTTCCTTTTCTCCTTATCTCTTCCCTCCTGTAGTCTGGGTACACTGGTTGTTGGTTTGTTTAAGCAGACATACTTAATCCATTCTCTTGATACATGTTCTTTTTTTTTTTTTTTAATTTTTTTTTAATGTTTTTATTTATTTTTGAGACAGAGAGAGACAGAGGATGAGCAGGGGAGGGGCAGAGAGAGAGGGAGACACAACATCTGAAGCAGGCTCCAGGCTCTGAGCTGTCAGCACAGATCCCGATGTGGGGCTCGAACTCACAGACTGTGAGATCATGACCTGAGCTGAAGTCGGACGCCCAACCGACTGAGCCACCCAGGCGCCCTCTTGATACATGTTCTGTACCTCCTTCTTTACTTTCTCTCTGGAATAATTAAGCTGTATAGTTTCTCTGTCTGGACAACCTTACCTTCTTTTATTTTTCCCCCGGCCTGCTCCTTTACTTTCCTTTCCGTCCTTCTGGATTAAGCCATTTAGTCTCTCTGCCTCGTCAGTGTTTTTCTTTTTCCCTACCCCTGTCATTTCTCTCTTTGTATGTGCTCTGCCATCAGCACCACCTCTACCCTGTTCTTTACTTGCAGCTGGTGTTTCTGGTTTTTTGCTTTTGGGTTGTTTTTTTCCTTTCCTTTTCTTTTTTTATTTGTGTGTTTCTGTGTTTTGTTTTCTGTTTGTTTTCCTTTCCAGGGCTACTTCAAGGAACAAATCAAAGCACATCTGGTGGAGGGTCCAAAGCATCACTACGAGTAGGGAAATATAATAACCAAAGTCACAACAACACAAAGCAAGTAACACTCTCCAAAAAACACCTCCTGAAGGGCCAGGCCCTGGACAGTGTATGACCCCTCTTTAATATAGCAGTGCTCACAGGTACAGAGCACATAACAAACTTTTGAAACACATAAGGTACAGAAAACTAGCCAAAATGATGAAACAGAAGAATTCTCCTCAAAAGATATTCCAGGAAGAAATGACAGCTAAAGTATTGATCAAAACAGATATAAGATTAATTGGGCTTGAAAAAAGCATAGAAGACACCAGAGAATCTATTGCTGCAGAGATCAAGGAACTAAAAAATAGTAATGTTGAATTAAAAAATGCTATAAATGAGGTGCAAAATAAAATAGAGGCAGTAACAGCAGGGATTGAAGAGGCAGAGGGGACAATAGGTGAATTAGAAGATAAAATTATGGAAAAAGAGGAAGCTGAGAAAAAGATAAAAAAATTCTGGATCACAAGGGGAGAATTAGAGAACTAAGTGATTCAATGAAAGGGAACAATAACCATATCATAGGAGTTCCAGAAGAAGAAGAAGAGAGACAGAAAGGGGCCGAAGGTGCACTTGAACATATCATAGCTGAGAACTTCCCCAAACAGACATTCACGTCCAGGGGGCACAGGGAACTCCCTTCAGGTGTAACTTGAATCGATCTTCTGTATGACATATCATAGTGAAACTGGCAAAATGCAAAGATAGAGAATTCTGAAAGCAGTTAGGGATAAATGGGCCTTAACATACATAAGGGTAGTAGCAGACCTATCTACTGAAACTTGGCGGGGCAGAAAAGAATGGTGGGTGACCTTCAATGTGATGAACAGGAAAAATATGCAGCCAAGAATCCTTTATCCAGCAAGCCTGTCATTCAGAATAGGAGAGATAAAGGTTTTCCCAGACAAAAAAAAAAAAAAAAAAAAAAAAAACTGAAGGAATTCGTCACCACTAAACCAGCCCTACAACAGATCCTAAGGGGGACTCTGTGAGTGAAATATTGCAAGGACCACAACATATCAGAGATATCACTACAAGCATGAAACCTACAGATGACACAATGACTCTAAATCCCTATCTTTCAATAATAACACTGAATGTAAGTGGACTAAATGCTCCAATCAAAAGACATAGGGTATCAGAATGGATAAAAAACCAAGACCCATCTATTTGCTGTCTACAAGAGACCCATTTTAGACCTGAGGACACCTTCAGATTGAAAGTGAGTGGATGGAGAACCATCTCTCAGGCTACTGGAAGTCAAAAGAAAGCTGGAGTAGCCGTACTTACATCAGACAAACTAGATTTTAAACTTAAGGCTGTAACAAAAGGTGAAGAAGGGCATTATATAATAATTGTGGGGGTCTATCCATCAGGAAGAGCTAACAGTTATAAATGTCTATGCACTGAATTCAGAAGCACCCAAATACATAAAACAATCACAGACATAAGCAATCTTATTGGTTAGAATGTGATAATTGTAGGGGGCTTTAATACTCCACTTACAATAATGGACGGATCATCTAGACAAAATCAGTAAAGAAACAAGGGCCTGAATGATACACTGGACCAGATGGAATTGACATATATTTAGAGCTTTTTATCCTTAAGCAGCAGAATGTACTTTCTTCTTGAGTACACATGGAACATTCTCCAATATCACATACTGGGTCACAAAACAGCATTCAATAAATATAAAAGAATTGAGATCATACCATGCACACTTTCAGATCACAATGCTATGAAACTTGAAATCCACCACAGGAAAAAGCTTGGAAAACCTCCAAATACATGGAGGTTAAAGGACATTCTTGTAAAGAACGAATGGGTCAACCAGGCAATTAAAGAAGAAGTTAAAAAAATATACAGAAACAAATGAAAATGAAAACACAACAGTCCAAACCCTTTGGAATGCAGCAAAGACAGTTCTACGTGGAAAATACATTGCAATTCAGGCCTGTCTCAAGAAACAAGAGAAATCCCCAATACAAAATCTAACAGCACACCTAAAGGAACTAGAAGCAGAACAACAAAGAAACGCAAACCCAGTAGAAGAAAAGAAATAAAGATCATAGAAGAAATAAACAATACAAAATAAAAAAAAATCAGGATAACAGATTAATGAAACTAAGAGTTGGTTTTTTGAAAAAATAAAATTGATAAACCTCTAGCTAGGTTTCTCAAAAAGAGAGAAGAGAGGACCCAAATAGATAAAATCACGCATGAAAATGCATTTATTACAACCAATCCCTCAGAAATACAAGCAATTATCAGTGAATACTGTGAAAAATTATATGTCAACAAACTGGACAACCTGGAAGAAATGGACAAATTTCTAAACACCCACACACAACCAAAACTCAAACAGGAAGAAATAGAAAATCTGAACAGACCCATAACCAGTGAAGAAATTGAATCAGTTATCAAAAATCTCCCAACAAATAAGAGTCCAGGACCAGATGGCTTCCCTGGGGAATTCTACCAGACATTTAAAGCGAGATAATACTTATCCTTCTCAAGCTGTTCCAAAAAATAGAAATGGAAGGAAAACTTCCAGACTCATTCTACGAAGCCAGCATTATTTTGATTCCCAAACCAGACAGAGACCCAGCAAAAAAAAGAGAACTACAGGCCAATATCCCTGATGAATATGGATGCAAAAATTCTCAACAAGATTCGAGCAAGTCATATTCAACAGCATATAAAAAGAATTACTATGATCAAGTGGGATTCATTCCTGGGCTGCAGGGCTGGTTCAACATTCGCAAATCAATCAATGTGATACATCACATTAATTAAAAAAGATAAGAACCATATGATCCTGTCAATCGATGCATAAAAGCATTTGACAAAATTCAGCATCCTTTCTTATATTTCTTTTTTATTTTTTAACATTTATTATTGAGGGACAGAGAGACACAGAGCATGAGCAGGGGAAGGGCAGAGAGAGGGGGAGACACAGAATCTGAAGCAGGCTGCAGGCTCTGAGTTGTCAGCACAGAGCCCGATGCAGGGCTCGAACTCACAAACTGCGAGATCATGACCCGAGCTGAAGTCGGTTGCCCAACTGACGGAGCCACCCAGGTGCCCCTCAGCATCCTTTCTTAATAAAGACCCTCAGGAAAGTTGGGATAGAAGGAGCATACTTCAACATCGTAAAATCCATTTATGAAAAGCCCACAGCTAATATCCTCAGTGGGGAAAAACTGAGAGCTTTCCCCCTGAGATCAGGAACACAACAGGGATGTCCACTCTCACCACTGTTGTTTAACATAGTGTTGGAAGTCTAGCATCAGCAGTCAGACAACAAAATGAATTAAGAGGCATCAAAATTGGCAAAGATGATGTCAAACTTACACTTTTCGCAGACGACATGATACTCTACATGGAAAACCCGACAGACTCCACCAAAAGTCTGCTAGAACTGATACATGAACTCAGCAAAGTCTCAAAGTACAAAATCCAGGTACAGAAATTGGTTGCATTTTTATACACCAATAATGAAGCAACAGAAAGAGATATCAAGAAATTGATCCCATTTATAGTTGCACCAAGAACCATAAAACACCTAGGAATAAACCTAACCAAAGATGTGAAAGATCTGTATGCTGAAAACTATAGAAAGCTTATGAAGGAAATTGAAGAAGATACAAAGAAATGGTAAAACATTCTGTGCTCATGGATTGGAAGAGTAAATATTGTTAAAATGTCAATACTACCTAAAGCAGTCTACACATTCAGTGCAATACCTATCAAAACTGTGCTGGCATTCTTCTCAAAGCTAAAACAAACAATTCTAAAATTTGTATAGAACCACAAAGAACCCTGCAGGAGGCATCACAATCCCAGACTTTAGTCTCTACTACAAAGCTGTAATCATCAAGACAGTATGGTATTGGCACAAAAACAGACACACACAGCCCAATGGGATAGAATAGAGAACCCAGAATTGGACCCACAAATGTATGGCCAACTAATCTTTGACAAAGCAAGAAAGAGTATCCAATGGAAAAAAGACAGTCTCTTTAACAAATGGTGCTGGGAGAACCTGACAGCAACTTGCAGAAGAATGAAACTAGATCACTTTCTTACACCATTCACAAAAATAAACTCAAAATGGATGAAGAACCTGCATGTGAGACAGGAAACCATCAAAACCCTAGAGGAGAAAGCAGGAAAAAACCTCTCTGACCTCAGCCGCAGCAATTTCTTACTTGACACATCTTCAAAGGCAAGGGAATTAAAAGCAAAAATGAACTATTGGAACCTCATGAAGATAAAAAGCTTCTGTACTGCAAAGGAAACAATCAGCAAAACTAAAAGGCAACCAATGGACTGGAAAAAGATATTTGCAAATGACATACTGGATAAAGGGCTAGTATCCAAAATCTATAAAGAATTCACCAAACTCCACACGTGAAAAACAAATAATCCAGTGAAGAAATTGGTAGAAGACATGAATAGACACTTTTCTAAAGAAGACATCCAGATGGCCAACAGACACATGAAACGTTGCTCAACATCACTCATCAGGGAAATACAAATCAAAACCACACTGAGATACCACCTCATGCCAGTCAGAGTGGCCAAAATGAACAAATCAGGAGACTATAGATGCTGGAGAGGATGTGGAGAAATGGGAACCCTCTTGCACTGTTGGTGGGAATGCAAACTGGTGCAGCTGCTCTGAAAAACAGTGTGGAGGTTCTTCAAAAAATTAAAAATAGAACTACCCTGTGATCCAGCAATAGCACTGCTAGGAATTACCCAAGGAATACAGGAGTGCTGATTCATAGGGGCACATGTACCCCAATGTTTATAGCAGTGCTTTCAACAATAGCCAAATTTGGAAAGAGACTAAATGTCCAACAACTGATGAGTAGATAAAGAAGATTTGGTCTATATATACAGTGGAATACTACTTAGCAATGAGAAAGAATGAAATCTGGCAGTTTGCAGCAACGTGGATGGAACTGGAAGGTATTATGCTAAGTGAAATAATTCAGTCAGAGAAAGACAGATATCATAGGTTTTCACCCATATGTGGATCTTGAGAAACTTAATAGATGACCATGGGGAAAAGAAGGGGAAAAAAATAGTTAAAAACAGAGAGGGAGGGAGGCAAACCATAAAAGACTCTTAAGTACAGAGAACAAACTGAGGGTTGATGGGGGGTTGGGGAGAGGGGAAAGTGGGTGATAGCCATTAAGGAGGGCACTTGTTGGGACAAGCACTGGGTGTTGTATGGAAGCTGGTTTGAGAATAAATTATATTAAAAAATAAACATCAAAAAAATTTTTAAAAAGTATACTTGGTATGCTGTGTATTTTTTTAAATCTGTGAGACTTAAATAGTGGCCTAATATATTGTCTGTCCTGAAAAATGTTCCACATGCACTTGAGAAGAATATGTATTATGTTGTTGGTGGACTGTTCTTTATATGTCTTAGATCTAGTTGGCTTACTGTGTTATTTAAGTCCTCTATTTCTTCTGTCTGTTTATCCTTTATTGTCAATGGAGTATGAAGTCTCCAATTATTATTATGCAACTATTTATTTTTCACTTGAGTTCTGTTAGTTTTTGCTTTGTATATTTTCATGATCTGTCATTATATGCATAAATGTTCGTAATTGTTATATTTTCTTGCTGTGTTGATCCTTTTGTTAATACATAATATCCTTTTGTTTTTGTAACATTTTTTGACTTAGTCTGTTTTATCTGACATGCCATATTCTCTTTTGGTTACTTTTGGCATGGAAAATCTTTTTTTCCATCCTTTCCATTTTAACTTACTTGTGTCTTTGGACACAGTTAGTAATTATTAAATTTTGGTTTAAATTTTTAAATTTTAATTAAAAGGTTTTTTAATGTTTACTTATTTTTGAAGGAGAGAGAGACAGAGTGCTAGCAGGAGAGGGGCAGAGAGAGAGGGAGACAGAATCTGAAGCAGGCCCCAGGCTCCAGGGTGTCAGCACAGAGCCTAATGCAGGGCTCAAAGTCATGAACCGGGAGATTGTGACCTGAGCCGAAGTCAGATGCTTAATCGACTGAGTCACACAGGCACTCCTAATTTTATTTTTTAAATTTATTTTAAATTATTCCCTTGAATTGTAGAGGAAACAAGATTTGGTGTTGGAAACCAAAGTTATAGTAATAGCAGCTTTTACATTAATAATTGCTTTTTCTTCTTTAAATGTAGTAGTCTCTTAAACCTGTTGGAAACAAAAAGTGTAGTTACCAACCATTGCTACAGTAATACTAGGTTTTGTAGTCATACATGTGTTTACTTTCTTGAGCTCTTTATTTTTCCATATGGCTTTGAGTTACTGTTAAGTGTTCTTTCATTTCACCTTGTAGGACTCTCTTGAATATTTCTTACATGACAGGTCTAATGGTCACAAACTCTCCCAGCTTTTGTTTATCTAGGAATGTCTTATTTTCCCCTTCACTTTTGAAGGTCAGTATTGCCAGATATAATATCTTCGATTTGTCTTTTAGTACCTTGAACATATCTGCCTATTCTATCTGGCTTCTGAAGTTTCTGATAAAAAAATCTGCTAAAACTCTTATTGAGGATTCCTGTGTCTGACAATTCACTTTTCTCTTGTTTTCAGGAATCTCTTTTTATCTTTGGGTTTTGAAGGTTTGATTATGTCTTGATGTGGTTTCCTTTGAGTTCCTCTTTCTTAGAACTTACTGAATGCTTATATTGATGCTTTTAATCAAATTTGGGAAGTTTTCAGTTATTATTGCTTTAAATATTTTCTCTTCCCCTTTGTCTGTCTTACTCTTCTAGGATTCTCATAATGTGCATGTTGGTCTGTTTGCTGGTTCATAGGTCTTTTAGGTTTTGTTCATGTTTTTTCAGTCTTTTTCTTTTTTTCTTCTGTATTTACCTGAGAGTTGATATTTCCCATTGTCTTCAAGTTTGATAATTCTTTTTTTTTTTTTTTTTGCCTGTTCATATCTGTCACTGAGTGTCTCTAGTGACTTTTTCTTTTTTTTTTTTTTTTTTTTTTCAACGTTTTTTATTTATTTTTGGGACAGAGAGAGACATAGCATGAACGGGGGAGGGGCAGAGAGGGAGGGAGACACAGAATCGGAAACAGGCTCCAGGCTCCGAGCCATCAGCCCAGAGCCTGACGCGGGGCTCGAACTCACGGACCGCGAGATCGTGACCTGGCTGAAGTCGGATGCTTAACCGACTGCGCCACCCAGGCGCCCCTCTAGTGACTTTTTCATTTCAGTTATTGCACTTGTCACTTCCAGAAACTCTTTTTGGTCTCTATTTAGTTTTTCTTTTTCTTTTTTGAATGTATTGGTTATTTTCCTGATTTTCCTTATATCTTTAGTTCTTTGAGCATCTTTAAAAGAGTTTTTTTTAAGTCTTTACTATAAACTCCATTAGTTCTTTTTTAGTACAGTTTGTTGTCCCTCTCCCCACCCCACCCCTTGAATGGGCCATATTTCCGTTTCATTGTATCCCTTGTAATTTTTGTTGTTGTTGTTGAACACTGGGTATTTGAATCTAATAATGTAGTAATTCTGGAAATCATTGTCCAGATTAATTCTTCTTTAAGGTCTGCTATTTTTTGTTTTTGTTATTGTTCTTTTTGTTTGTTGTAAGCCATCTCTGTGCTAATGATCAGCCTGAGGTATATAATTTAAGGTCTTCTCACATCTTTTCTGAGCATTTCCCTTGGCATGCATTGTCACTTTCTAATTTTCCTTGTATATGCTCTTGTTTTTTATTGTCTTGACTGTGAAAAGGAGAAGGGGGGGGCAAACAGTAAGAATGGAAAGGAAGGGCACGAGCCTTTTAAATTCCCTGCAAGGCATGTCAGCTGAGAGGGAGGGACTTATAACAGTAGGTGGAGGTGTATTACCAATGACTGTCCACCTCTTTACCTGCACTTCTGTGATCAGAAGCAGTAGTCAGCACTCAGCAGAGATCACTGATATTTGGAGGACTAGATCCTTTTTGTCCACCCCAACTCCTGAAAATTGTGTAAGCTGCTCTAGGAACATGTACCCGGCTGCTTACTTGCCATCTGACTGAGGATGTGGGGATGGACAGGTGCTGTTGTACTTAAGAGCTGAAGTTGACAAAATTAAACATTTCAGTCTTTCCCTGAAGTTGTAAGCCTTCCACAGACTCTACAGTTTGATTCTGCCAGTACAATTTTTGCCTAGGTATGGGAGATAGATTCCTGCTGCTTCTATTCCACCATCTTCCCAGAATTTTCAAATTAGATTTTAAAGGCATTCCTTCACTGATATAATTAGCTGAGGTAATTATTATGACATTTAGCATAGAGCTGCAAAATTACTTGTTCTTAAGTAGTAATTTATGTGGTCATTTTATATCCAGTTTTGTAAACTATAATTATTAATGATACTTTTCTTTTAGTTTGTTTTTATGTGTTTTACTGTTTATTTTTCAGTCTCAGCCAATTGGACAATGGCAGTTTGGGTTTTGAAAAATGTCTGAAGGTTAGTGGGCTGCATCTACCTTCTGCTTCCTCCACACCCCTTTTAAGAGAATAAATGGAATATTTGAGAAGAGAGCTATATTAAAAGAAGAGTGTTGCAAATGGCTTCAGAATCTGTGAATGCAAAACAAGCTAGGAATCACTGCACAAAGGGGAAAAGGCAACAGCACCAGCAAATAAAGAATAGGTCTTCAATTAGTGATGGTGATGGAGAAGACTCTTTTATCTTTGAAGCAAATGAAGCTTGGAAAGATTTTCATGGTTCCCTTCTTCGGTTTTATGAAAATGGAGAACTGTGTGATGTCACACTAAAGGTAAGACTTTTCTTCTTTTTCAAACTCTTTATTGTATTATGAAAAATGAGGGATTCTATAACCATAGAGGGTGAATTTTTGGTATCATACTTATTATAGTCAAAATGATTTTAGTCTCAATCCTTTTTTATTGAAAGTGAAAGGATATAAAGGAAGGTGAGTAAAGGAGGATTAGCACAAGGTAAACTTGTACTTATTAAGTATTAATATTCATTATTTCATAGTTAATTTAACTTCTGAGAGTTCTGGACCTTACAACAACAAATAGTTATTATTACTGAAATTAATAAATTGCTGTTGACCAGTAAGCTTTTAACTTGTGTATTTAAAAATCCTGGTATACTCACTTACTCTTAATGTAAGTTAAAAGTTAGGAATTCTTGGTTGTTTACTCAGCTGCAGTAGTATTTTAGTACGTGTTCCTATTCTGGTAATTTAATCTCTACTTTAAAACAATGGTCTCTTAAGTGAGATTCTCTATACCTGATAATGAAGTACAATCTATTTAGACTTGGATGAAAAAGTGTAGTAAGTTTTAAGTCTGTGGTCTATAGACCACATGTTGTGTTATTCTGCTGCAAAAGACAGTTTTAGTAAAATTGGAAAAGTGATAAAACAGTGTGGAAGTCTAATTGTTCCTCATTACTTGTTTAAAGTACTTTTACTATTCTTATATCTCAGTGTAATATTAAATTTTTTTTGATGATTCATATGCATCCATGAAGCATTTTCCACATTTGATTTGCCACTTTGGGATCTCTTAAATTTTGCTTTTGCTTTTGCTTTTGATCAGACAGCTTTTTAAAGCTGAGTCATAGGGATGGAAAGCATACTTGAAGAATCAGACCAGAGAATACTCAACAGGAGTCTATAAACTGAAAGCATAAGCTTTGAATTTTAGGTCCAGAATGTCCAGGGGTATAGTATTATACTGTGGATAAATGAGCTATATTCTCTTTCCTTAAACTGTTACTGGTTTTATGCATTTCTAGGCCCTAAGATTTTGAGAAGAAAACCATTATATAATTCTAGCTCTGTGTGAAATTTAGCTATGTATATCTATTTTAATGTAGAACACTTAAGTTCTTTTGTTCTGTATGTATATTGTTTAATTTTATGCCATTGCTCTAATTTTTAACTGTGGTGTGAGATTCAGTGACCCACACTGGCTTTAGCAAAAATAAAAATGTAAAATAGATTGTTGGAATTCAGTTATCATTCAGCAAATGGAAAATAATTAGAGTATTGATTTTATAAATTTTATAACTGAATTTTAGAATAATTTATATAACATATAACATACTGCATATAGATATTAAGTGAAAAATAGGGATATAGCCACTTAAGGACAACTCATAACTTTGTTTATTGTGTAACTTTAGCAATAGATTGAAATAAAAACTCCCAAAGAGTCAGTGGTTGAAAATTAAAATACTATGTTTTAAACACTGACAGGGGCGCATAGGTGGCTCAGTTGGTTAAGTGTCCAACTCTTGATTTCAGCTCAGGTCATGAGCTCGTGGTTCATGGGATCGAGTCCCACATTGCGCTCTGCCCTGGCAGTGCAGGGTCTGCGTGGGATTCTTTCTATCTCTCTCTTTCTTCCCTTTCCCTGCGCATTCTCCCTCTCTCAAAATAAATAAACATGAAAAAAATTAAAAAAAAAAAAGTAAACAGTGACCTGAGAAACACTTCATTAGGCATGAGAATCACTTCAGTAATTTAAAGGGATCATCATTTTTATTTTTTCATCTGTAAAATTAGAGTGATGATTAGGTTTTTGTGAGGAATAAGTGAATTGGTACAAGTAACGTCCTTATGGCAGTGCTTGGTACATAATAATAAGTATCAGCTCTTTGGATCATTATGTATACTACTATAATAGTTCCAAGAGTATCAGATAATCCTGCCTATCGTGTATTCTGTTCCTATTGATTAGAAAGTGTTACAACTTAATCTCTTAACAGGTCTCTTACTGGATTTGTTTCTTCTTAATTCTTTTTTTTTTTTAATTTTTTTTAGCATTTATTCATTTTTGAGAGACCGAGAGAGACAGAGAATGAGTGGGGAAGGGGCAGAGAAAGAGAGAGAGAGAGAGACACAGAATCACAAGCAGGCTCCAGGCTCTGAGCTGTCAGCACAGAGCCCAACACGGGGCTCAAACTTCAGAACCGTGAGTTCATGACCTGAGCTGAAGTCGGACACAACCGACTGAGCCACCCAGGCGCCCTGTGGATTTGTTTCTTAATTCTAATTCAACATTTCTTCAACTGTCAGAATTTAACTGTCATAGAACAATTAAGTCAATAGGATTACAGATAATTCATAATGCCCTGTTTAACATAAATTTCACTTTTTATATTCATCTAACCTTAAGGATTATTCTCTGATATAAAGTCATCTCCTATTGTTTTTTTAATTAGTATGTTTCCTTTGACCATTATTGCTTTTAAGGCAAACATTTTAGAAAGACAGTTATTGGGGCACCCAGCTGGCTCGGTCAGTGGAGTGTGCAACTCTTGATCTCAGAGTTGTAAGTTTGAGCCTTTGTATGTAGAAATTACTTAAAAAGAAAATCTTTAAAAAAAAAAAAACAACAGTTATCCAGATATATTTTATTGTCCATATATAAGGTCATTAGCCAATTTTAAAATTCCAAAATGAGCACTTATATTGGAAACAACAAAAAAAGTTTATTTAGCAGATACTTACTAAGGTCTTACTGTAGTATGTGGAGAGTATAAATAAATTTGAGTAATATTCTGTTCTTGCCTTGAGGGTATTTGAAATTTATCCAGAGAAAGGCACATACACACCTAACTATAATATAATTTAGTGATTATCATTTTTGTGTTATTTTTATGGCAGCATAGGAGAGATCTATGAATTATGCCTGAAAGGTGATTGGAAAGGCTTCACATAAGAGATTATTATCTTGAGGTCATTCCAGGGAGAGGTGAAATTTGCTTATATATTTTATTTGTTTATTAGGGAAAACATTTTATTTCTTAATTTATTTCTTAGATGTTTATTTTAAGAGAGAGAGCACGAGCAGGGGAGGGGCAGAGAGAGAGAGGGAGAGAGAGAATCCTAAGCAGGCCCCACTTCCAGCACGGAGTCTGACATGGAAGTCGATCACATGACCCTGGGATCATGACCTGAGCTGAAATCAGGAGTTCGTTGCTTAACTGACTGAGCCACCCAGGTGCCCCAGTGGAAACATTTTAAAGAATATATCCAGTAACAGGTCTAAAATTATATAGGGGGGAAGCTTTCTTAAGGGCAGCAGTTTGGTGATAAAAGACAGGGGAATTTGTCTTGCAGAGGTTGCATAGCACTCATGCTTAAACCATGTGTTCTAGGTCAACAAAAGTAACGTTTACAAAGATGCTTCTACTTCTTTATGATAGTTTGAGGAAATGTAATTGTTTTTATTAAAGATCATAGTTAAATTTTACTTGAAGAGATTAACAGAGATTATTAGACGAAGGAAACTCCCTAACTTGTTGATGCTTCCACTGAATAGTTTTATTCATATTATTTGGCTTCTTCTTCTTTTTTTGAAAATACATGTTTCTTTGAGTTGTTAAAGTAAACATTTATAGGATTTGGATAAATATTTTCAAGATTGTGTTATAATTTTTTGGTGTCAAACTTCCAAATGACCAGGTAAGAATAAGTACTCTGAAAGATTGCAGGGAAACAAAATATGTGAACTGCATTATAGTACCATACTTCCAATAGGTAGAAATGATAAAATTATTATCCTTATAAATGTAACAGTTAACTCCTGATGGGAAGGCAGACATAATCTAATGAAATGATAAATGAGAAGGTGATTCTGTCTTTGACACTTAAGCATTCTATGTTAAGCTGTCTAATGAATGTTCATCTTTCTGACATTCAAGTAATAAATTGATATTTTAACTTTTTTCATGTTGCTCAGAAGGTGTATTTAAATACTTATATTAGTAGATTCTTGTTTATTTGACCCCTAAAATGTTATCCATCGTTTCCATTGTGCAGGTTTTTCTAATGAATGTAGTAAGATTAACCAAGATTGTAGCATAGTGAATGTGGCTAGACATTATAATGTGATAATTCACTACATGTAAGCCAAACTATCTTGGTTTTGTATATCTAACCCCTTCTTGACCTTGGCTGTAAAATGCTATTTTGACTATTCAAACTGATTAAAATTGGTGGATTATCGAAAAGAGTAGCTAAGAGGTTAAAAGGACAAAATTAACAAGGGATTAAAACTGAGAAATTAGAATATAGCTTCTAAACAAACATAAAAGACGGGCATTTGGATTTTTTTCTTCCACTCTATTTCTGTCTCACTGTTTGTCTTCTGCATTTTTATTTCAGTGTAGTTCTCAAACACTTAGTTTTAATTAAATGGCATAATTATGAACATTTCAAACTAATACACTTTAGTTTTTGTTTCAATGATTTAAAAACAAGTTTAGTGTATTTGTAAATGATTTTTAACAGTCTGTATTAATGGGATTTTACAATTAATACTTAGAAGTAAAGTGAACCTATGTAATAACAACTAGTTCACAAAAGAATAGTTACCAGAATGACCAAATGTTAAAAAAGTATTAAGTATTAAGGGGGCACCTGGGTGGCTCAGTTGGTTAAGCATCTGACTCTTGATTTCAGCTCAGGTTATGATCTCACAGTTTGTGGGTTTGAGCCCCACATTGGGCTCTGTGCTGACAGTGCGGAGCCTGCTTGAGATTCTCTCTCTGCACCTCTCTCCCTCTCTCTCTCTCTCTCTCTCTCTCTCTCTCTCTCTCTCAAAAAAAAAAAAAAAAAAGAGTGGGTGTATTATCTTTAATCACTTTGGGGGTGTGATTGTGTGTGTATTAAATATTCAAGTTTTAGTTATTGAATCAAGAAATTAAAATAGAGTTGTTGAGGAACAAAGTCTTATGAACAGTATGAAAATAATTTGTGGACCATTGATTTGTACAGTTGGGGTGAGAAGGTAGTGTTAAAATAATGTTTATCTGGAAACTGTAGAATTGTTTTATGTAATGGCATGTTGGCAAATTTAAGCAGATTTATGCCATGTGAGGTTTACAGATATTTGCATAGAAACTAAATCTCAATGGTGGCATGTGCAGAATATTTTAAAAAAGGATATTTTCAGCCTGTTTTTAAAATGCTTAATATCAGATTTCAGATCCCATTTTAGGGCTTAAGTGAATTTGAAAACATGCCAAGCTTTCTGCTTTAGTATAGGGTGCAACTTGAGTCTCAGTAAAATCTGAATCTTACCTGTGGATTCTTTTAAAAAATTAAATGCAATATAACCAACAGAGATGATAATCTTGTATTTGTTTTTTTTGTTTGTTTTCTTTTTATAATGTTTATTTATTTTTGAAAGGCAGAGACAGAACGTGAGCAGGCAAGGGGCAAAGAGAGGGAGACACAAAATCCGAAGCAGGCTCCAGGCTCCGAGCTGCCAGCACAGAGCCTGACGCTGGGCTCAAACTCACGAACCACAAGATCATGACCTAAGCTGAAGTCAGCTGCCCAACCGACTGAGCCACCCAGACGCCCCATAATCTTGTATTTGTTGAAGGGATATTCATTCTTCCTCCACATTAGTGAGAAAAGGTCAGGAGGAACATTTATAAACAAAAGCATTTATTATACATTGTAATACTCCTCAGGCCTTTTTCTTTAGAAGTTCTCATTTTAAAATTCATTCCCAAATAATGAGACACAACTGTAAGTGTATTACATAGTCAAAATGCTACATGAAAACAGGAATATTGGTAAAACACTAGCCTACTGTATTTAATTTTCTTTTTTAATGTTTGTTTATTTTTGAGAGGGAGACAGAGCATGAGCAGGGGAGGGGCGGAAGGAGAGAGGGAGACACAGAATCCGAAGCAGGCTCCAGGCTCTGAACTGTCAGCACAGAGCCTGATGTGGGGCTCAAACTCACAGACTTTAAGATCATGACCTGAGCTGAAGTTGGACACTCAACCAACTGAGCCACCCAGGTGTCCTGTAGCCTACTGTATTTAAAGATTACCTAACACAAAGTGCTAAGAAAACTGGGTAACTACTGCTGTGTTAATAAGGAGATAACTGGTACTCAGTACCAGAACTTCCAGATGGAAATAAAGGTGTATGTATAAAACATAAAACCCTAAAAATACTAGAATACCTGAAGTTAATGTGTTTAATATTAAGCATAGCATCTAAGGCAGAAATTATAAAGACAAAGATTGGTTTGATTGTGTAAAAATCTAGAGGGGTTGACTAAAAAAGCACACCATAAAAGAGAAAATTTTGAACTAATATATGGCAAACGACTCACACTCTAAATATATGAGGAGTTCTTACAAAAACATAAGAAAAAACTCATAGAATAAGTTTATAGAAGAGGTAAAAATAGCCCAAAATTAATGAATGATTCGATGATATTAGTATAAGATAAACTAAAATAGATAATATTTTCATGCATTAAATTAACAAATACTTTTTAATAAGTTAGTACTCAGAATATGGCACAAATATTGTAGGGAGATCAGAGATGGACAGTTTAGCAGTCTGTATCCCAAACTGTGCCTATCCTTTGAAATACCATTTCTTTTTAGGATTTTATCTGTAGGAAATTAAATAGAGTGTGAATAAAGTTTCAATTACAGCAAAACTTACTACAGTGTCACTTACAATAGCAAACTATTGACAGTAGTGTAATTTTTTAGGAAATAAGGTAAAATTTTAGTGTTTAAGTTTATTTATTTAGAGCAGAGGAGGGACAGAGAAGGAGAGGGGGAAGAGCATCCCAAGCAGGCTCTACACTGTCAGCGTGGAGCCAATTCATGGCTCAAACTCACGAACTGTGAGATCATGACCTGAGCTGAAATCAAGAGTTGGACGCTTAACCAGCTGATCCATCCAGGTGTCCTTTCATTGTTATTCTGTTTTTTATACTATTTCAAAATAATTTAATAAGGAATGAAAAAAACTTTATTTAAGCTCATAGTAAATACTACTAAATAGTGGTCTGTTTACTTTGTGCTTCAATTTTCTCACTGATAAACTGTGGTTATATAATAATGCCTACTCATAGGGGCATTGGGACAATTAAGTGAGTTAATTAATATGTGAAAAGCACTTAGAACAGTGCCTGACATGATGACTGCGGTTGATAATACGGTGTTGTATATTTGAAAGTTGCTAAGAGAGGAAATCTTAAAAGTTCTTGTTACAGGGAAAGATAAAATTCAGAATTATGTGAGGTGTTAGATGTTTACTAAACATTGTGATAATCATTCCATTATATATACATACATCAAATCATTATGTTGTTTGACTTAAACTTACATAATGTTAGATGTCAATTATATCCACAAAACTGGAAAGCTTTTTTTTAGAAAAGGGACTCACAGACCAAAAACAAGAATAGTGCCCAAGTAGTGCTAGATGATGTATGCTGTTCTTCTTCATTCACAGAATGCTTCTGAAATTTGAGATTAATACAGAAAATCAGCTTACCAAATATACATTGTGGATAGAAGTGTAGAAGATAAGGGGCTAATCTGGAAGAAGAAAGTTGCCTGACTTTAAGAAATTGCCCTACATTAAAATAAGTGACCAAAGGATTACACTGTTAAACAAATACACTAAATTTGTGTGAAGTTTTTGTTCCTGCTACAACAGATGCTCAATGCTGATGTAAAACTGATTTTGATATTAAACTGTCTCCTTTTGTTTGTTTGTTTTGAACAGGTTGGCTCAAAGCTAATCTCTTGTCACAAACTAGTATTGGCTTGTGTTATCCCTTACTTCAGAGCCATGTTTCTCTCTGAAATGGCTGAAGCCAAGCAAACACTGATTGAGATCAGAGATTTTGATGGTGATGCAATAGAAGACTTGGTAAAGTTTGTCTATTCTTCAAGGCTCACTTTGACTGTTGACAATGTCCAACCTCTTTTATATGCAGCCTGTATTCTACAGGTTGAACTGGTGGCTAGAGCTTGTTGTGAATACATGAAGTTACATTTTCATCCCTCCAACTGCCTGGCGGTAAGAGCCTTTGCAGAAAGTCACAATCGAATAGACTTAATGGACATGGCGGATCAGTATGCCTGTGAGCATTTTACTGAAGTGGTGGAGTGTGAAGACTTTGTGAGTGTGTCACCCCAGCATCTCCATAAGCTTTTGTCCTCCAGTGATCTAAATATTGAGAATGAAAAGCAGGTCTATAGTGCAGCCATCAAGTGGCTTCTTGCCAATCCTCAGCATCATTCCAAATGGTTGGATGAAACACTTGCACAGGTAGGGGCTGAAATAAGATTGTGTATAGAAATGAAATGATATGGAAGCAAATTAACATGTGTCATTTATCAAGAAAAGTGCAGACTACCCGAAGGAATATAGAAATCATTGTGTAATATGATGTGAAAATGGCTTTCTGTTTACTTTTCTGTTTATTCCCTATGCTGTTTAAGGATAAGTCTGAATTGCATTTAATTAGAAATATCATTCTTTGCTTTTTAACTTGAATGGGTTTCTTGTTTTTAAAGTTTCTTCCTTCCTTTCTTTTCTTTCTTTGTTTCTTCCTTTCTTTCGTCCTTTCATTTCCTTCCTTCCTTCCTTTCTTCTTTCTTCTTTCTTTCTTTTTTTTTTTCTCTTTTCTTTTCTTCTCTTCTCTTCTCTTCTCTTCTCTTCTCTTCTCTTCTCTTCTCTTCTCTTCTCTTTTCTTTTCTTTTCTTTTCTTTTCTTTTCTTTTCTTTTCTTTTCTTTTCTTTTCTTTCTTTTGAGGGAGAGTGAGCACAAGTTGGGGAGGGTCAGAGAGAGAGGGAGACACGGAATCTGAAGCAGGCCCCAGGCTCTGACTGTCAGCACAGAGCCTGATGCAGGGCTTGAACTCACGAGTCGTGAGATCATGACCTGAGCTGAAGTCGCAATTTTAACCCACTGAGCCACCCAGGCACCCCTAACATGAATGTTTAAAATAGCCCTTTGAGATTGCAGTACTGAATATTTTATTTATGTTGATAGAAAATGGTTCTGAGGAAACAGCTCTAAATAACTATGGTTTTATGATGAAGTTTCTAAATTTTAGTGAATTTCTTATTTGGAAAGAACCACAAGACATCACTTTCCATTTTCTTTTCTCACCACAGTTTTACTTTTGTAATCTCAGAAACATGGCTGTTTTTTATTTATTTGTTTATCTACTTATTGTCAACAGGGTAACTTGGATCGGGAGATAATAGGCCTTAGAATTACTTTGAATATGTTTGTCAACAAAAACAAAAAGTTTTATTATCTTGAAGCTATATCTTATTTGTGTGAATGCTTATATACTTTTAACTCAAAATCATATTTCCTGGTTTGATCATCCCCTTTATTCGCTAGAAAATCAGTGCATCTTTAAGGGAAGAATGGTGAGTGCCTCTACTGAAAGAAGGGATGCATCCCTGATTTAGTATATAACCTTACAAGGTCATTGATTTGAAGAAAACAACGCTTGTTTAATATTATGACTGTTTCTGTTTTAGAAAGAAATCACATTTCCATTTGTTCAGTCTTAGCTTTAAAAGGCAAAAGAACAAAACATAGCGATTTTGTTTTGATTGCACCTTTTCTCTAGCAGCAGTGTGGCCTTGTGATTCTGACACAACCATTTTTGGAAGTAAGTAACTTGAATGAAGACATTGAATTATTTTATCCAGTCTACTTAAATCTGTTTTTAAAGAGGAGAAGATGCATTTAACATATAATCTGATTTCATCAGTGCACCGTACTGAAAAATCACTATAGAACTTGGCTCATTGAACTTCACTCACATGTTAGAAAGGCTTTGTGAGGTAAATGAGTTTAAAAAAGAGAACATAAACATACTACAGTTGAAGTAGAGAATGAGCTCTCTAATTACAACTTAAACTTCATATTCACAACTATTCATGATCTTAGGTTCGTCTGCCGCTGTTGCCAGTTGATTTTCTTATGGGTGTTGTGGCAAAAGAACAGATTGTCAAGCAAAATCTAAAATGTAGAGATTTATTGGATGAAGCAAGAAATTACCATCTTCATCTGAGTAGCAGAGCAGTACCTGACTTTGAATATTCCATTCGGACTACTCCAAGGAAACATACTGCTGGTAATGAAATTATTCATTTTATCACCTACTTGAAGGTTCTTTATGGTATCTGAATATTGGTTATGTATGCCCAAACTTAATTCTAAGGGGGCACCTGGGTGGTTCAGTCAGTTGGTTGTCCGACTCTTGGTTTTGGCTCGGGTCATGATCTCATGGTTTGTGGGTTCGAGCCCCGTGTTGGGCTCTGTGCTGACGGTGCAGAGCCTGCTTGGGATTCTCTTTTTCCCTCTCTTTCTGCCCCTTCCCCATGCTCACCCTCTCTCAAAAATAAATAAACTTAAATAAAAATAGTGAATTAGTGGGGCGCTTGGGTGGCTCAGTCGGTTAAGCGTCCGACTTTGGCTCAGGTTATGATCTCACGGTTCATGAGTTCAAGCCCCATATTGGGCTCTGTGCTGACAGTTCAGAGCCTGGAGCCTGCTTCGGATTCTGTGTCTCCCACTCTCTCTGTCTCTCCCCTGCTCACACTCTGTCTCTCTCTCTCAAAAGTAAAATAAATTAAAAAAAATTAAAAAAATATTGAATTGGAAAAGATGGCAAAGCAGTTTTAGACATTTTTTTAATGTAGTCATTTGGCAAATATTTATCTAGTGCCTACCACATGCCAAGTTCTGGGGCAGGCATCAGAAATGCAGATACACATAGCCAGCCCTATTTTGAGAGAACATGCAGTCTGATCTAGGGAAATAGACATGTGAATAAAAAAATGCACTGAAGTATTAAAGGGACGTTGATATATTCACAAGTATAATGGGAAACACAAAAGAGTGGTTATTTTTACCTTGGAAGGGTCAGAAAAGGTTTTATAGAGAAAGTAAACCTTAGTTTTGAATAATAAACAGACGTTTTCCTAGGTGCCAGTTAAGGAAAGGGGTATTCGGTTCCTTTTGCATCTCTTGAATGTCTAGTACATACCAGGCACTGTGATAGCCCTGATTAGTACAAAATATAAGTTAACATATAGTCCTAACCTATCTTGGACTCTGGAGACAGATATCAGCATAATCATTTCTAAACTGTGTTAAGTGAATGATATTACCAAAAATTGCCATTGGAACCATTGAGGATGAGCACTGTATGCATGTTGCAGAATCATGAAATTTAAGACAAAGAGAGGGAGAAGATCAGGTTAGACAGTGCAACAAGGCCTTTATGCTGTGCTGGCTTTATCTTGTAGGGCATTGATTCTCAAAGTATAAAGGAAGTGGTGGCCCCTGGCCCAGCAGCATCAGCATTCACTTGGGAACTTGTTAGGAATACAGATTCTTGGATCTACTCCACACCTATTGAATCAGAAACTCTGGGGGTCAGGCCCATAAATCTGGTTTATGCCTTCCAGATGATTCTGTAAACTTCACTGAAGTTTTGATATTTGTTAGATTGCAGTGAAATATGTATAAAATAAAAATTGCCATTTTAACCATTTAAAAAAAGTGTTTATCCATTTAGAGAGAGAGAGAGAAAGAGGGAGAGAGAGTGAGTGTGTGAAGCAGGAAAGGGGCAGAAAGAGGAGAGAATCCCAAGCAGGCTCTCCACTGTCAATGCAGAGCCAGAGCTGGAGACGGGGCTCCATCCCACGAACTGTGAGATCACGATTTGAGCCGAAATCAAGAGCCAGACACTTAATCTACTGAGCCATCCAGGCACCCTTAACCATTTTTAAATGCATATAGTTTAGTGACATTCACTAAAGTTTTTAAGAACTACTGATGTAGGTAATGGAAAGCTGTTGAAAGAGTCTTGTAATCAGTTTACTCTGTTGACAGTCTGAAAGCCAAAAGACTACTACATGGGACATCAAGTAGAAATGTGGCTTAGATATCTAGCTTGGAAGGCATTATGATACAGATGGAATTTAAAATCAAGGAATGAATGTACTTTTCCTGTGTGATCATGAAGTATGTGAGAAGTAGGCTGAGGATGAAATATGGGAAACATGTGAAAGAGAAATTATTGGAGACAAAAGGAAACCTTGATATTATGGAAATCAGAAGAGTTAAGGAGTTTCCCCCAAAACAGGGTGATCAACATATCAAATGTGGCAGTTGTATTCAATAAGAAATTAACTTAGGAGTTTACTGGATATAGTTATGACCTTAGCAACAGAAATTTTACAGAGTGGGTGAAGATCTAAACCATACTATAATGAGATGTTTGCAAACAGAGATAGCTGATGTATCCTATTTGAGACATTGAAATTGGGAAAAAGAAAATCAGATTTTTTAGTAACAATGACATTGAAGTTATCCAAGTAACTCATTTTTTTAGCAGTTCATCAAAATTTTGACTTTCTAAGTATTTTTTCCACACTAATTTTTAAAAAATTAGGGAGCTATAATTTTGATCTCTATTTTGTGGCTTTACCTTCAGGTGTGCTGTTTTGTGTAGGTGGTAGAGGTGGATCTGGCGACCCCTTTCGCAGTATTGAATGCTATTCTATCAACAAAAATAGTTGGTTTTTTGGGCCAGAAATGAATAGTCGAAGGCGACACGTCGGTGTAATCTCTGTGGAAGGTAGGTCCATTATTGTCTTAAGTCATAGCACATGATGATAACGCTTTTTATAAATATGTAAACTTTGACAATTTCTTTCTGTAAGAAAATTGCTAAATTATAAAATGTTTCAATATTATCAATAAAATATTTGGGTGGTGATTATTTACTTGCCTTATGCCCATAGATGCTCAGCGAACAATCTCTTGCATGTAGATGCTTCAGTGGGAGATGAGTAGTAGGGAGAAGGGAGTTAAAATAAAGAGTTAAACTCTTTTGAGTTATATTTGCAAAATAAACTAAGGAAAAGTGTTTATTGAACTCAAATATATATCAGCTTTTTTCTATATATTTATTATTTTTTTTTTTTAATTTTTTTTTTAAACATTTATTTATTTTTGAGACAGAGAGAGACAGAGCATGAACAGGGGAGGGACAGAGAGAGAGGGAGACACAGAATCTGAAACAGGCTCCAGGCTCTGAGCTGTCAGCACAGAGCCCGACGTGGGGCTCGAACTCACGGACCGTGAGATCATGACCTGAGCTGAAGTCGGCCGCTCAACCGGCTGAGCCACCCAGGCGCCCCTCTATATATTTATTATTGAAATTATATATATATTTTTACTGGTTACTGAAAATGAAATAATTACAGAAACATGGATAAATTGTTAGGAGACTTGAAAAATTAACTTTTTTTCTGATTATAGAAGCTTTTTTGGGGGAAATTTGAAAACATTCTAATAAGTAAAAATCATCTATAATCCAAACACCCAGAAATAATCCTAGTTGACATTTTTGTATATAATCTTTACAGTTATTGTATGTGTATTTTTAATAATTTCATTTAGAAAAAGTTTGATCATATGTATTGAATTTTATATTTTCTTTAACATACTGAGCATTTTAAAAATTTTATCAAACATTCTTTGAAAGCATGATTAGTGATTTCATCTACTAAGTAATAAGTTGGGAAACCTAAGGTAGGATAGTGTTTGAGCATTTAAGTAACTTCATATACAGCAGCACATTCCAGGCATTTTATTAAGTAGAAGCTTATAATTATTTTAATTTGACTATTTAACTGACATTAATTCATGATGTTGAACAGAAGAATAGTTTGAAATTCTCATGCTATTCTAATTATATGTTGAGTATAAATCTGTATAACAGTTTACTTACTTGGAATCAAATGAAAATGCTTCTCTATTTGACAGGTAAAGTGTATGCAGTAGGTGGACATGATGGCAATGAACATTTAGGTAGCATGGAGATGTTTGATCCTCTCACTAATAAATGGATGATGAAGGCTTCAATGAACACAAAGAGGTGAATCAGCATGGAAATTTTTTTTGATTTGTTGGAAAATAAAGCTCTCAATAATTTAAAGGGCTAATTTTCTGCTTTTTACACTTTTAGAAACTTAAAATACCTTCTTAAACACATTTTGTTAAAGCATCCGTTGAGAATATATTTTAAATTTTTATATTTTAGAATATAGTAACAATTGATATAGTTTCCATGTAAACCTGAGCATTGACTTTTTTTTTTTTTTTACTTTTAACTGTGAAATAATTTTAGGTTTTCAGAAAAGTTGCAAAAATAGTAGAGTTCCTGTATACCAATGGTTCTCAACTAAAGATGATTTCACTCCCATTTTGGAATGCTTGGCAATACCTGGAGACATTTTTGGTTGTCATAGTTTGGGGTCGGGGATGTTGGGGGAGTTGTTGCTGGCATCTAGTTGAGAGAGGCTAAGGATGCTGCTAAAAATCCTGTAATGCACAAGAAAGCTCCCCACAGCAAAGAATTTTCTAGCCCCAAATGTCAGTAGTGCTGAGATAGAGAAATCCTGCTGTATATACTCTTTAACTAGTACCTATAATGTTGACATCTTACACCATTGTGGTACAATTATTTGAACCAGGTAACTAACATTAATACAAAGATATTAATTAATCCGTAGACCTTATTCAACTTTTGCCAGTTTTTCCACATATTCCTATGCTTTGAATTGGTTTTTCTTATCTAGTTATATTGGCTATTAATCTAATTCAGCATGAATAGTAGCAGAGATAGTAGGCATTTCTATCTTATTCTTGATCTTAGTAGAAATGTCTCTGATGTTTCCCTAGTAAATGAGATACTGGCTTTAGGACTAAGGCATAGTATTTTAACATGTTAAGAAAATATCTCTCATTTTTTACTTATTTTTTATTAGCATTAATATTTAAACTTTTCATCTACAGTAAATTGAAATATATGTTGCTAAGTGGATCAGTCTAAAGAGGAGAAAGATTTGCAGTAGCATGACTTAGTGGATGTTGACTAGCCTGTTCAGAATTTTTTTAATGACTATTCTATCGAATTTTCAGGTATCTTAAGGTGGTATCAAGGTTCAAAAGCATAGTAGACCAAACATACTCTAAATTGATAGGCAGTAATACTTAAAAATATTAAGGTTACAGGTTAAAAGCCTGCTTTAGATATTATGAAATATACCAGTACAACATGGTGGAAAACCAGGTTTGCAATTAATTTATGTTTCTTATGGAGAAAAGTACATGAACCAATATGAAGCACAGCTCTTAAAAAAAAAGAAAGAAAGAAAGAAAGAAAGAAAGAAAGAAAGAAAGAAAGAAAGAAAGAAAGAAAAGGAAAATGAATACAGTGTAGTTGCCTGTCTTGAGAAGTGGAGTCTTTATATCAAGGAAGATTGTAGTGGTATTCTTTATGCTGATCTGTCTGTATCTATAGCTGGGGTCTCGGTGGGATATATACAACATCATTTGGGAGATGGTAATAAAAGTTAGACTCTATACTTTTTTATTGCATCCTTTTAAATTTATTCTGATTGGATTTTTTAAATGAATTTAACCTGCTAATACAGTAATATATGTTTATCATTTGAAAATAATTATGGCAAATGGGTGCACACAAAAATTGTTGTAAATGTGAGAGTTATAACCTGGGATGCATGCAAGGACTAGCAGGTTAGTAAGAAACCTGAAAACTGTGTCATATAAAAAATTGTTGAAGATTTTTGGTTTGGAGAGAGGATTTTTAAATTTTATTTTACTTCCAGTGTAGTTACCATACTGTGTTATGTTAGTTTCAGGTGTACAATATAATGATTTAACAGTTTCACCCGTTCCCTACCCACCTCCCCATTGGTACCATCTGTTTGTTCTCTATATTTAAGAGTCTGTTTTTTGGTTTGTTTCTCCTTTTTTTTTGTTCCTTTGTTCCTTTGTTTTATTTTCTTAAATTCCACATATGAGTGAAATCATACGGTATTTATCTTTCTCTGGCTGGCTTATTTTGCTTAGCACTGTACTCTAGTTCCATCTGTGGTGTTGCAGATAGCAAGATTTCATTCCTTTTTATGGTTGAGTAATATTTTTTGTATGTATATACCACATCTTCTTTATCCATTCATCTATTGATGGATACTTGGTCAGGTTCCATAGCTTGGCTATTATAAATAATGCTGCAGTAAGCATAGGGATGCATATTTTCCTTCAAATTAGTGTTTTTATATCCTTTGGGTAAATACCCAGTACTGGATATTAGGGTAGTTCTATTTGTAATGTTTTGAGGAACCTCCGTACTGTCTTCCATAGTGGTTGCACCAGTTTGCATTCCCATCAATGCACAAGGATTTCTTTTATTCTGTATCCTTGCCAACATTGTTGTTTCTTCTGTTTTTGATTTTCAGCCATTCTGAGAGGCGTGAAGTGGTATCTCATTGTGGTTTTGATTTGCATTTCCCTGATGATCATTGATGTTGAGCATCTTTCCATGTGTCTTTTGGTCATCTGGATGTCTTCTTTGGAGAAATGTCTGTGTGTGTCTTCTGCCCATTTTTAAATTGGATTATTATTATTATTATTATTTTGGTGTTGTGTAAGTTCTTCATATATTTTGGATACTAGCCCTTTATTGGATATGTCATTTGCAGGTATCTTCTCCCATTCAATATATTTTAGTTTTGTTGGTTGTTTCCTTTGCTGTGCAGAAGCTTTTTATTTTGATGTAATCCCAGTAGGTTATTTTTGCTTTTGTTTCCCTTGCCTCAGGAGACATAAGTATAAAGATGTTGCTATGATCAACGTTAGAGAAAGTACTGCCTTTGCTCTCTTGTAGGATTTTTATGGTTTCAGGCCTCACATGTTGGTCCAAGTCTTGGCTAAAAACCAGCTTAGCATCATGATAAAAAGGCAAGGGTATAAAAATTAAAAGTGTACTTTAGAATTTTCTCCCATGTTTTAATCTACGCATTATAATTTAAGCTATTGGTAGTTACTATGTAGCATAAATTCAGTTCTATTAAAGTATTAAAATGTTATTTCTAAGTAAGTGACAAGTAATAGTGTATTTTAAGACCAGTTTTTTTCTTCCCTAGGATTCTTTCTCCTTGTGAAGAAAAAAGAAAAGCTAAAAATCTCTTTTCAGCAGAACTCTCTTCACATTTCCATCTAATATCTCATACTATAACATGAGAAGAAAACCCAGTTAAAAACATTTTATGTTAAATTAATTAAAAATAGAAAATTAGATGTTAGTGTATCCCCATGTGCAGTTCAGTTTAAAATTGCTCATCACGAGGCGCCTGGGTAGCTCAGTTGGTTAAGTGTCTGACTTTGGCTCAGGTCATGATCTCATGGTTTGTGGGTTCAAGTCCCACCATCAGTGCACAGCCTGCTGTTTATCCTCTGTCTCCCTTTCTCTCTGCCCCTTCCTCACTCACTCAAAAAAACAAAAACATTAAAAAAAATAATAAAATTGTTCATTTTCGTATTAGCCATTTTTAACTCTTACAGAGTGTTGCTACAGTTTGCAAACCTTGATATAAACCTCAATATTTGAAGTTAGGTTTTATTAGTTTGGGTTTGTTTCTTTAAATAAAATTGCAAGATAAAATTAAGGTGTTTTGAATTTTATTCTCTGTACAAAGCTGCTCTTAGGCAAGATTTTCAGTATTTATCCAGATAACTCTTTTTCTTCCATTACGTTTTCACTCTGAATCAAGAAGGCAGAATTACTCTCATATCTAGGTTTATGTGAATTATTGAGCTGTCTTTGACATCCTCACTCTATTTGCTGAATTGTGAATTTGAAAAAGGAAAAGGAAAAGGTAATCTAATTTAATCTCCCATGTGGTGCAAAATAGATATTATTTTAACAAATACACATATAATTCATGTAATTCACTGGGAGGAATTACAGAATGCTCCATTACATTTATTAGAAATATAAATAAATGTTACCATAAATCCATGGAAGGAATGAAATTACCTTGGGAGAGAAAGTAAAAGTGATAAGAGGCCTTAGGGAACTTCAAAATTTGACGATGAAGTAGAAAAGAAGGCGCTGATAAAGGAAACAGAATAGTACCAGCCAGAGATTTAGGAGGGAATTCACACGTGTGATTTCATGAAGATCAACAGAGTTTTGAGTAGTAGGAGATAGCCAATATGTCATATGCTCTTGTGGTTTGGGATGGTGGTGGGGAGGGAGATTTATCTGGCACACGTCTGCCACGATATAACACCTGTATGTCCTAGCATGCACACACATATTCACACACCTGTGAGTTTTTATTGCCACAGTATTTTGTAAGTCATTGCTTGATACTCAAGAGAAAAGAGGTTAAGGGGACTGAAAATGAGTAACAACATTATCTTTAAGAATTCTTCCTAGGATTCTCTTTAATTAAAGAGTTAGAATCTCAGTTAAACAGCTGTGCTCTCCAGTAATATAGCTAATACATAGCACTAAATATGGGCCAGTTGCCATTCTAAGTGCTTTACCTATATTAACTCAATACCACCCATGTCTGCTCCTTTCTCAAATGGGTTACAGATGAAGAAGCAAGGTAGTAGATGTTTATAAAATATACTGCTTTATCCAAAGTACATACCAACTCAGGGACGGATTATAGTTTCAGAATAGTTTAAATCTTTTTTTTTTTTTAACATTTATTTTTGAGACAGAGAGAGACAGAGCATGAATGGGGGAGGGTCAGAGAGAGGGAGACACAGAATCTGAAACAGGCTTCAGGCTCTGAGCTGTCAGCACAGAGCCCGATGCGGGGCTCGAACTCACGGACCGCAAGATCATGACCTGAGCCAAAGTTGGCCGCTTAACTGACTGAGCCACCCAGTCGCCCCAGTTTTAGAATAGTTTAAATTTTGATTGCTTTGAATGTGTTTTTTAAGAAATTGATGGAATTTTTTTTCTGGTCACCATTACAGTGAGTTAGCTTTTAACAAGGGCTGTCTCCTTCTTTTCAAAAAGAGAAATAAATGCCCATCAGAAGTAAACCAATGTGATATAAATCATGTAATATAAAAATTGATTCTTTTGTGTGGTACAGTGAAACCCTGCATCAAAACACGTGCTCTGATGGGCACCTGGGTGGCTCAGTTGGTTAAGTGTCAGACTTCGCTCAGGTCATGATCTCACACTTTGTGAGTTGGAGCCCCGCGTCAGGCTCTGTGCTGACAGCTCAGAGCCTGGAGCCTGCTTCGGATTCTGTGTCTCCCTCTCTCTCTGCCCCTCACCTGCTCACGCTGTGTCTCTCTCTCTCTCTCAAAAATAAATAAACATTAAACAATTAAAAAAAAAACCAATAACACGTGCTCTGCAATTACATTAATTTAGAATTGAGATTGACTTCTGACCTCCATAGCAAAATATGTGTCAGTTCATTAATCTCTTATTATGCAGCTGTGTGTTTTGCTAATTGAATGTTTTGGACTCCACTTATGGTATTTTGTTGGGTTTTACTTTATTTCATTTGAGTTTAAAGTAACCTGTGTAGGCTGCATATTATAAAACTCCAGAGGGCACTGTTCATATAGAGTCATACAGTTTGGCAGCCTTGTAGTCATCTGTTTAGAAGCTTTGATAAATCTAAAAATAATTGGGAAAAAACACTGAGGTTTAACAAAGTAAACGACTTCCTGTTAGCATGATATTTTCACTACTTTTTTCCTGGAAACACAACTGGATGCTAAAGTGTGTTTTTATTGTCTTTGCAGGCGAGGCATAGCCTTGGCCTCCTTGGGAGGTCCAATTTATGCAATTGGAGGGTTAGATGACAACACTTGCTTCAATGATGTAGAGAGATACGATATAGAATCTGATCAATGGAGTACAGTGGCACCAATGAATACTCCCCGTGGAGGAGTTGGCTCTGTGGCTCTTATAGTAAGTTATGTGGCAGTTTGCTTATTGGATTGCATCATGTTACATCCCTAACCAAATAAGGAAAAGTCTGCTATATTCATTTCTCCAGGATGCAGAGATTGATTGCACACCATATTATGTCATGAAACGCTGCTTTCTTGCACAGTCCAGTCTACCATTAAGACCACATATAAATCATTTAAAAATCTAATGTCATGTGTTTTTATTTTTTCTTTATTTAGAACCATGTTTATGCAGTAGGTGGCAATGATGGAGTTGCTTCTTTATCTAGTGTGGAGAGGTATGATCCACATCTGGATAAGTGGATAGAAGTTAAAGAAATGGGTCAACGAAGAGCAGGCAATGGAGTTAGTGAGCTCCATGGTTGCTTATATGTTGTTGGTGAGTGGATGGTATTTCTCTAGTTTAATTTATTGAAGGATATACAATGATAGTGTCATAGGACAACACAATAACACAGATTATGTTGCAGTTAGGCTCAAGTGGAATTAGTCCTAAGATTTGCTTTTGAATTATTAAGGTTCACATTCATGCTTTTTTGTTTACATCTTCATCTTTCATGTTTAAAATTTCTACTGTCATATTTTTACTAGGAGTAGCAAATATATCTAGAGTAGAAGATTATACTTAAGATATATGTTTTTTAATGTAAGGACACAAATGTGCTTTGCTATAATCTTTAAAGATCTAAGACATTTTTTCTCATCTTCATTTCAAGGGAATTATGTTGACTTCTTTAAGCAAATGCTTTTTGACTCACTGAACTGCAGAATTGGAAGGAACCATAGGGCAGTGCTTTCTCAAACTTTAATATGCATATGAATATTCTGGAGATACTGTTAAACTGCAAGGAAGGAGCCCAGATTCTGTATTTCTAAGAGCTCCCAAGTGATAATCAATGCTGCTTCTGGTCCATTCAGCACACTTTCATTAGCAGGGTTTTAAAGAACTATGAAATGGGAATAATAGAATTACTAATGAGGATTAATGAGAATTATCTTTGAAAGACTTATTCTAAGAATTAGCGATAATATATATGAAGCATCTCAAACTGCATCTGGTACTTTGTAGCTACCCAGTTAATAGATAGCAATATTGTGATTGCTAATTCCCTTCTTTACAGAGAAACATAACATAAACATAATGTGAACTTATCTTACATGATGTGTTATGTAAATGTAAAATGTTTAGTGTTACATAACTTACAGTTCTTGATAAGGAAATGTGGGATAGTATTAGCATTGAAATATCTGCAAGTAATAGAAGTAATGTTTCTATGTGTTTATGTGTATTAAAGAAAAGAAATAACATAATTTACCTTCAGATCCTATCTGACCATCATAGCTTTGTGAGGTAGCAGAGACTCAGCATGAATAAATTACTCATAGTCACATGCCTGTACTACTGACAAAGCTGGAATTTGAACTTGAGTCTATGAGAAACCAGAGTTCTTGCAGCACACCACTGCTGTCTCTCACAGCTCCCTGTTTAGGAGAGCTGTCCCTATTTTGGTCATGGTGGTAATGATACTACTGTATGCATTTGTCAATATTTATTGAATTATGCACATAAAATTGGTGAATTTTACCTCACTTAAGTTGATTTAGTAAAGTTAAATCCATTAGAGAGTTAACTGTTGGTTGTTGCTTTTTTTTTTTTTTACTGACCTTGTTTCTAAATAGACTGATCGTTATAGCAATACTTCCTGTCCTCAGGAAAATAGGCTTACTTGCTCAGGAGAGTTATTACTCATGTAGACTGAGATGGAGTCTAAAAAGAGGCACAGTTATCTTTAAAGGAAAAAACCCTCAGGAATATAATAAGTAACATTGTTAGAATGATATATGGAGAGGACTGTCATCATCTAGAATATGTAGCATGAAGATGTAGTTTTGGCAAAAATTGGTGGAAATTCAGTCATAGCCATCTCTGTAATTATGAAGGCCATTAACAGTATTAAGGGAAACAGTTGGAAAACTTTAACATATCTAAGTGAGTCAAATGATTCAGTGGTAGTTTATTCTCTTCTCAAGCCCTCTGTTTAAAAATATGATACACACTGTACACATAGAGAAGGAATCTCGGTACTATCTTCCTTACCTCTAGGAGGCTTAAGGACAAATTATATAAATGTTTGTGGGGGTTTTTTCTTCTAAATTATCTGCTTAGAGACAGGGACTTCGAGTTTTTCCACTTTAAGATTTTTAATCTTAGTAGTGAGGTAAAATACTATCTAAATTATCTCGAATTGTAGAAAATGTCTGATTGGACTTGGTAGTGATGATGGGCATTGGGGTGAATTTTTTCCTGGATTTTCTCTATTTTCTAAAATGTCAGAAGATTTGGTTGTAGAAGCTATTGGATTGAAATTTAATAGTTAATTTCTATGAGATGTAGTACTATTAAAAATCTTTTTTTTTTTTTAATATAGGTGGTTTTGATGATAATTCTCCTCTGAGTTCAGTTGAGCGGTATGATCCCCGAAGCAACAAGTGGGATTATGTAGCAGCACTTACCACTCCCAGGGGTGGCGTGGGGATCGCAACAGTGATGGGCAGAATCTTTGCAGTTGGTGGTCATAATGGCAACGCATACTTAAATACAGTGGAAGCATTTGACCCAGTGCTGAATAGGTAATTTTCATGTTTTCCATATGCTTTAATGGGATCTTCCAGTAGCAAATTACTCCAGAGTGCTAAAATACTTACAGTCATAGCTATTAATTTAAAACATTTGGGGTATCTTATCTCCCTGAGGAAACTTGCTGCCTTTCAAAACCAGTCTCAATAATAGGGAGTTTTTGTTTTCAGTTAGCATTTTGAGTAAAATAAATCATGCTTTGTTTTAGGATAACACACTTTTCCCTATATCTTTACAGGTGGGAGTTGGTTGGATCTGTGTCTCACTGCAGAGCTGGAGCAGGTGTAGCTGTGTGCGCCTGTCTAACTAGCCAAATTCGAGATGTAGGTCATGGATCGAATAATGTGGTGGACTGTATGTGATTTGAGGTCTAGCCACCAACAATTTAGTCATATTTCATATGCAGGAAAGACAACCAAGGTTTTGTATGATCACTTTTGAACAGTTTTCACTACTGCTAGAGCCTTATTTTAAATGGAAGCTGTTGTAGTGTGACTAAATGCAGCATTTAGATGGTAGCTGAAGAATTATTAGTAATAAAGATAAATTTGATACTTCCCACTTTAGCAAATAATGGGATAGGGAAGGAAAACAATCTAACCTGAAATCATACCTCCTCTGAAAAATGTTTAAAAAAGTACAAAAACCTTGAAATCCCTTTTTAAAAACATTTTGGATAAATCAAAATGTAAAATGGAATCATTTCCATTTTGCCTGAGTTTTATCTTTCCTTTTGCCTAAAAGTGTTGACTGTAGGCAGTGGACTTTTCCTAGAGGGGTGATTAGAACCTATTCATCAACACAAGTATATTATATCAGGATACATGAGAGACCTCCTTTTGAAGATCATTTCTACTTGGTGCTGATGAATTTATGCCTTGCTTTTTTCTAGATGTCAGTTTTTAAATTTCTTGGATATTTACAGAAGTAGAAAAAATGTTTAATCTTTCTCAGTGCCACTAGCTGAATTTTCAGAAGCTTTATGGGAGAGCTATCCAAGCGCTTAATTTCAGTTTGACTTGTTAGGGCACCAAATACCTAGCTGAACTAATTCCATCTAAATAAATCTATACCTTCATTTTTTCATCTCATATGGAAAGATTTGTTTATTAGCAAAAATTGAATCAGAGGAAATGGCTTTAGAGTTAATATTATTCTAGTGCCCAGTTGAGACACCTTGAAAAGAAATGGTGTCAATTACATGACTCACTGAGAGAAATCTGAAAATATTTCTTTAGTTTAATCATTTGGTTTTGAGCCCAGGATTATTATCTTTCCATTTTGCTCTTTTTTTTTAAACAGTATCAAACATGAGTTTATTTATTATCAGAAAATGAATGCATTTTTACAAAAATTCTTTACAGAGTGTGGTTTACAGAATGTGGTTCAAGTCCATCATTACCAATAAAAGATATTGTTGGTAAAAACAGAGAAAGATTGAAACTACTGTTTTTTCTGTATAATTAATCCCCTCCAGTATATTTATTGAGCTTCAACTGAAAATATTTCTGTTCATTAATTTGAAGCCAGGATATTGATAAACCTATTGATTTAACAGCTCTTCATGGTTTTAACCAGTATTATAAAATGGCCTATTCATTATATGTGAATATTTATATAAATATTTATGAAGAATATTAAAATATTCTGTTTTGTATTTGTAATGCACTTTGGTACCTTTTTTCCAGGCCTTCCTAAATTTTCCTGTCGTCATGCTTCAGAATTTAGTGTAGTTTCATTGCTGGCAGTCATCTGGTTCACAAAGAATGAGGGCAGTGAGGAACATTACCCCCATCCATCCAACTCTGAAGTTCATTGCCTAGTAACTCTGATGGCCTTCATTAAAAGGCAACCTCAAGAGTACCTGGCTAGCTCAGTCAGAAGAGCATGCTACTCTTGATCTCAGGGTCATGAGAGCATGCCTCATGTGGGATATAGAGATTACTTAACATAAATTTTAAGACTTAAAAAAAAAACAAAACAACTTGGGCTTGTCAGTACAGCAGGGTAGAAAGCCACATTACAAAAGCCAGTGCCTATTTGGTATATTAGACCAAAAAAATAAAAAATAGTAAGAGGGCTAGCAGATAAAGGTCTTTCATGAGGCAGATTTAAAAGTTCCTAAATTGTGCCTTTTTTTTTTTTTTTTTTTTTGCTATCAGCTCATAGGCAAGTTCGTAAGTCATTGCTAGACTTGAATCAGTGTTCTCTTGTGTAACTATAACCATATTTCAGTCAGTCCCCAAAGCATTTAACTCAATAGCACTCAGTGGACAGGTTATAAACTAGCTGGATATGGAGAATAAATCTCAACACCTGGCTTCAACTGTCTATTTCTTATGTCTCATGGAATTCTTGTGAATAATGCTTGTCTGGCTGTGGTTACTAATATGTTTTACTTTTATTTTGTGGGAGAGGGGATCTCATTGATCTTACTGTTTCTAAGATTATTTAAAATGCTTTTTTTCTTTAATATATTTCTGCCTAGCACATGTAGAGTTTAGGAGCATAAAGGTGTTACATTTGTTTCTGGTTTTTATTATACTATAGTCATCTAACATACTAAATTGGTACCCTGGCTACTCATAAAATAGGAACTACTCATAAGGGAAGTAAAGTGAAGTAAAGGAAACATGTAGCTGTCTGTTATATTATGTGTAGATACTTAGGAGCATAGTCTTGAAGGACCTGACAATAGTATGAAAAGATAAATAGTGGAATCAATATACGCAGTTTATTAAAGACACATTTTTGAGATAGGAAATGACAATCAGGCTGAAGGACTCCTGCAATTGAAAGATAATTATATTCATAGGAATAAAGACATGACATTATCAAAACAATATGGCTACTTAATTGTGAGGCCTTTCATTTTAACCTTTGATGTTAATAGGAATACCAAACAGTGATCTGAAATAGAGATAACATTCTGAAATAAAGAAAAATTCTGGAAAAAAATTAAAAAAAGGTTCACATATTATTTTTCTTCAAGAAGAATTGTAGATGTGTGGTTCTCCCATAAAGTCATTAAAGCCACTGCTTTCCTATATGGTACTGCCACTTTAAATTACTTGATATTGTTTTTTACTAACTTCACTGTACTCTGCATAACTGATTATTTTAAATTATTTTAAGTGTTTGAATAAACTTTGTATTGTACTCCCTCTAAGGAGTATTATTTATTCTCTTAATTCCCACACAAATTTATAATGCTGTTAAATGCCTAGATAAGAGATTGTTGACATTACATAAACTCCTCTTGGAAATGGTAAACTTAAGAATTTTCTTTGTTCCTTTTTCTTCGTGTCTTATAGAGAATGCATTAAGAATCTAATTCATATCTTTTAAGTTAAGAATGTTTCCTGTGATTTCTTACATCAGACTCCTAAGGAAATTATTATTGGTGTGTCATTGGCTGTCTCTTTCTGTGGAATTAAAAGTTGCAATAGTATTTTCTTAGAGCCATATATAAATTGTGTAGTAATACTCCAACAAATCAAAATAATAAATTATGATATATACTACCAAATACTGAGATCAGAGTTGGATTCACATCAGTACAGTTGGTTCAAAATAATACTGCATATATGTATTATGAATAGCAACATCTATAAGGTCTATGTAACTTTGTATCTTATTTTTTTGATGGCTTTTACAGAATCCTATCAAAACTATATAATTGTTTATTCTCCATCCTTGAAATTGATTTAGTAGGTTGGCTGTAATATTTTTTCTTATATAAAGGATGTTTTTGTTTAACTGAAAATAGATTTTTGTTATCCTTACAAATATTAAAGGTTAAAGGCAACTAATATAAAAGGTTTCACTAAGCAAATGATGAAGTGGTCTCTTCAGCAGCTGCAGACTTGTACTATCTAGAAATGAGATAAATGCATAAAGATGCGTTAGGATGAATGTTGCCCTTCTGAGTAAGTAACCCTGCTTTTTTTTTTCCCAATTATGTTGGCATTGCTAAACATTTTTCTGACAATGGCCCCAAGAGCCTACTTATAAGGCATCCAAGAGGATTAGTCTCATCATTCATCTTAGTCATATGTTGATTTTTTTTTTAATAAAAAAAAATTTTTTTTAAGATTTTAAGTGATCTCTACACTCAGTGTGGGACTCAAACTTACAACCCCAAGATCAAGAGTCGCATGCTCTACTGACTGAGCCAGCCAGGCATCCCAGTCAGATGTTAATTCTGACTAGAATCTTAACTTGATTATGGCCATGTGTACTTTATTCATCAAACTTGATTAAAAATATTCTATAGTTATAACGGGAAATCTACCATCAAAAAATAAGGGTTTTTTTTTAATAGAAAATTTTTTTGCAAGTCAATGGAAGATTTCTAGTCACCTTGAGCAATAGTAACTTTAATGAAGGAAGTATGTAGCTCCTTTGAGGATAACCTTGTTTGATACAAAAATCTTATGGATTTTGTTGTTTAAAAAAGTTACTTGATGGTCCATACTAAGTTCAGTCTACCTGAACAAACTCTTTAGAATATAAGGGGTTTCTTAAATTTGGATAATAGTTGAGGGGAGAATTAATGACTATAATTTTTTTAAGCATGTAGTTTGTACCAGTCACTTTATAACATTTTAATCTTTCAAAAATTCTGTATTTTACAGTTAAAAAATAGACATTAAGTGACTTGTCCAAGATCCATAACTAATGAGTGATTGGCCAGCTAACCTTAACCAGCTGTTATGTCTGCTCTTACAAGGTAGTATACATACATTTAAGGAAAGTTGATTTCCTTTTTCATAGTGTCTTAGCAATATAAAAGTATTTCTGGTCACTGTGGTATCTGTTTTTTGTCCCTTTAATTTTTTAAAATCGCGATATAATTGACATACAACATTAATTTCAGGTGTACACCATAATAATTCAATGTGTGTATATGTATATATTTAAATATATACAATGTTCATTTTAAGTGAGAGAAAGAAAGGGAGAGAAGACATATGCAAGTGGGAAAGGGGCAGAGAGAGAGAGAGAGAGAATCCCAAGCAGGCTCCACACTGTCTGTCCAGAGCCCAGTGGTGGGCTTGAACCCATGAACTGTGAGATAATGACCTGAGCCAAAATCAAGAATCAGCCACTTAACTGACTGAGCCACCCAGGAACCCCTCAATATGTGTATGTGTATGTATGTATGTCTGTATGTATATACATATACACACACACACACACACATATATATAAATATTTATTTATTTTGAGAGAGAGTGTGTGTGTTTGTGAGCTAGGGAGGGGTCAAGACAGGCCAAGCAGGCTCCGAGGCATCAGCATGTAGCCCAATGTGAGGCTTGAACTCCCAAACTGTCAGATCATGACCCGAGCCAAAATCAAGAGTCAGATGCTTAACTAACTGAGCCACCCATGCCCTCAGTATGTGTATATTTTGTGAAACAATCACCACAATACATCTAGTTAAGATTCATCACCACACAGGGGCACCTGGGTGGCTCAGTCTGTTAAGTGTCCGACGTCGGTTCAGGCCATGATCTCATGGTTCATGGGTTCGAGCCCCACGTTGGGCTCTGTGCTAACAGTTCAGAGCCTGGAGCCTGCTTCAGACTCTGTGCCTCCTCTCTCTGCCTCTCCCTTGCTTGCGCGCTCTCTCTCAAAATGTAAACATGTTTAAAAAAATGTAACAAAAAGATTCAGCCCCACACAGTTTTTTCTTGTGAGAACTTTTAAGATCTCTCTTAGAAACTCTCAAATATACAATACAGCATTATTAACTACAGCCACCACGCTGTAGTTACATCCCCAGGACTTATTTTATAACTAGAAGTTTATAACTTTTGACTGCCTTCACCCACTTTGTCTATCTCCTACACCCAACCTCTGGTAACCACTGGTCACTATAGTTCTTTATGTAATGTTTGATTTATATATAAGAAATACATGCAACATGGAAGTAATGAAGAATAAAAATTAAATGCCTGTGTACCTACTCCTTAATTAAGAACTAGAACATTTCTGATCTATTGACTGTACCTTGGTGTTTAAAAAACAAACTTTTTTATGTTTATTCATTTTTTGAGAGAGACAGTGAATGGGAGAGGGGCAGAGAAAGAGAGAGAGGGAGACACAGAATCTGAAAGAAGCTCCAGGCTCTTTCTGACAGCACTGAGCCCAATGCGGGGCTTGAATCCCCGAACTGTGAGGTCATGACCTGAGCCAAAGTTGGACGCTTAACAGACTGAGCCCCCCAGGTGCCCTAGTGTTTCTTTTCAATTCCAGTACCCAGCCTACCCTCCTCCCCAGAGGTAACTACTGTTCAGAATCAGTTGGTTTTTGCCTTTTGTTTTATATACACATATCCCATATGATGTTTACTTTTGTTGGTGAACTTTATACAAAATAATATTGTACTGTATGTAGTCTTACATTAACTTTTTTTCATTCCACAAGTTCATTTTTATAACTTATAATGGGTACAGTTTTCCTTTTTTTTCTGTTTGGCTTTTACAGACAATTTTAAAATGAACATTCATATATAGTTTCTTGGTAAAGATGTTCAAGAATTTCTTTAGAGCATATATCTAGAAGCAGAGTTGGTTATAAGGTATGTACCTGATTAGCTTTGTAACAGTTTATAAGATAATGTAGTTATTTTCCAAAGTGGTTGTGCTAGTTTATAATACAGTTTATCATTTGCTTACTACTGTAAGATTTGATTCTTGCCAATCTGGTAGGTGTAAAATGACATTTCATTGTACTTTAGTTTGCATTTTCCTAATAAGTTGAGCATGTTTTCATGATTAGTCATTCCTGTTTCTTCTGTGAAATACTTACTAGTGTCTTATGTCCTTTAACTTTTTTTTAAAGAGTTCTTCATAATACAATACGAATAGTTCTATTGTTAATTTTAACATGTTCAAATTTAGTTATTTTAATATTTTAAGATATTTTTAAAATTAATCTCTACACCTAACATAGGGCTCAAACTCACAACTCCGAAATCAAGTCAGTGTTCTTCTGAATGAGCCACCGAGGTACCCCCTCTTTTTTCTTAAAGATTTTATATTTAGGTAATCTCTATACCCAATATGGGGCCCAAACCTACAACCCTGAGATCAAGAGTCACATGCTGTACTGACTGAGCCAGCCAGGTGCCCTGTGTCTTAAGATATTTCTTATAGTCTCTTCTAAAAGTCAGAAAGTCTCATATTTGTCTTCAGTCCACTTGGAATTTATGTATGTGTGAGAAATAATTTCATCTTTTTACTATGAGGATAACGAGTTTCTTTCTACTGTTTATTGATTAATCCATCCTTTCCTCAGGGACTTTATCTACATGGCCAATTTCCATGGAAATAAATGTCTATTTTGGGATTTTCTGTGCTATTCCAATGGTCAGTTTGTCTAACCAAGAGCCAAGTGGCACCTAATTTTAATTGCTGTAACTTGATTAAAGGTCTTGATAGCTTGTAGAGCAAGTTTCGTCTTATTTTCAGAAGTATCCTTGACCTTTTGCTCTTTCATTAAATATTAGAATCATTGTCAAATTCTTTGGGAAGAAAAACAACTCCAGGAGGTTTTTTTCTTCCTTTTAAAAACTAGAATAGGGAGCCTGGGTGGCTCGGTTGGTTAAAACTAGAATCATGTATCTTATAGATTAATTAGGGAGTATTGACAGCCCTACAATACTGAATTTTATTAGGTTTTTCTACTCTTTTATCAGGGAAAGGAAGTTTCCTTCTATTTTATTAAGCTTTTATTATGGGGGTTGCAGTTTATCAGTTTTTTTTTCTCTTGAAGTAAATTGTGTTTATTTTACTTTGATAATGTGGCGAATTACACTTAAAAGTTTTAAAATGTTGAGCCACCTTTACATTCTTGGGCTAAAGCCAGCTTGATCATTAAAGAATGATCATTTTTTCTAATTAAAAATTGTTTTTAATTTTTTTTTTTTTTATTTTTGAGAGAGCGTGAGCCGGGGAGGGGCAGAGAGAGAGGGAGACACAGAATCCAACCTGCTCCAGGATCTGAGCTGTCAGCACGAAGCCCAAAGCGGGGCTCAAACCTACAAACAGCAAGATCATGACCTGAGCTGAAATCAGGTGCTTAACCAACTGAGCCACCCAGGTGCCCCATGATCATTTTTAAAATACACTTTTGAACTTTAATTGCTAATGTTTTGCTTAGGACTCTTAACATCTGCACTCTGGAGATTGGTCTGTTATTTTGTTTTCATAGTTTTTAGCTTCATAGAATGAGTTATGGAGTATTCTCTCCTTTCTGTTCTCTGAATTACTTAACATTGAAGTAATTCACTTTTTGAACATTTGATAGAACTTAATTATAAAACCATCTGGACCTCCAGTTTTCTTTTGTAGAAAAATTAACTACCAGTTCATTGTCTTATCAGTGGTAGGATATTTTAGGATTTTTAAGTTGGTTTTGGTAAGTTTTGATTTTTAAAATGCCATCATTTTCTGAATCCTACAAGTTTTATTTTCATTATTTCATTAATGTTCACTTCTGAATATTTTTTTAAATGTTCATTACAAGTTTTTCTTTGAGTTTAGAAGTATATCTTTAAATTATTAAGTTAATTTCATTTGATCAGTGATCATGATCTGTTTGACTCCAGGGAAATATACTAAACTTGTTTTATGGCCAATTATGTAGTTAAATTTTGTTATTTATGTATTCTGTTTTGGTGCAGTTTCTGTACTTGTGCAGTGTATCAAACTAGCAATTTGTGTTGCTCAATCTTCTACACGTTGCTATTTTTTTCTTTTGGCTGTTAGACGTATCAACAGAGGAAGTGTGTTGACATTCTGTATTATGATTAGTTGTGTGTGTTGAGGCTTTAGGTGTAGAGTTGAGCATTTTAAGTTGTATGTTTTCAGATGTGTATTTGATTCTGTTTCCAGGGACTTTACCCTGAAGAGAGCTTTTACTGGTTAGTTTTGAGGGTTCATGGGCCCAAAAATACTTCAGCCCATTCAGACCTGCCTCAGACCCTTTGCACTCTTACTTGCTAATGGAGAAGGCATAACCCTATCCAGTTTTAGTGCTGTTCTGGAGCTATCTTGTCCCCTGAATTTTCCAGTGAGTTTGTTTCCTGCTTTTGTGCTTCACAAACCTGGTTGCTTTCTCCTTGCTCAGTTTCTAGTTTACACAGGTCTTCTATCTGCTCGAATTTGGGGTTCCTGAAACATGTAGTTTAATTAGGATGTTGTACATAGGTTTTTAATTTTGTTATCCGTATTTGTCCTGTGTGTTTTTGGTGGGGGAAGTAGGGGAGTGGCAGGGAGCAGATTAAGTGGTCAGAAATTTCACCAGCACTTTAGTTTCTGTCCAAGACTTTTGCCTTCATTTCAATGATTTTTTGTGTTTCCCCTCCACACCTTTGTATTCTTTTAGTCGTTAACCTTAAATGTGTTGAAATCTTCAACATCTAACTAGTATGTTAAATGCTTTCCTGGAACACTGAGGGCCTTAGAACAGTAAAATTCATCATCTCTCTTCCAACCTTTGTTATACAGTATTTTAGTTGTTACCCAACCCACATTTAAACATTAATATTTATTTGAGTTCACTTTGATCATTTTTCTTTTGAGTATCTCAGACATGCCTTCTTAGGTAATTTGTTTTCTAAAGGATGTATTTCTAGAAGTGACTTTAAGGAAGTTCAAGTAACTGCTTGGGTTTTTGTTCATTTTACTGCCGTTTTTGTATTAAAATATTGTTTTTAGCTCTGTTGTAGTTGACAAAATTGTGTATTTAAACTGTAGAACATAGGGGCACCTGGCTGGCTCAGTCAGTAGACTATGTGACTCTTGGTTTTTGGGTTGTGAGTTTGAGCCCAAAGTTGGGGGGTACTTACAATCTTTTTTAAAAATTTAACATCACATTCTTTATGAAATAATCATCAAAACCAGGCTAGTTAACACATCCATCATCTCACAGTTACCTTTATGTGTGTGTCTGGTGAGAACACTTAAGGTCCACTCTTAGCAAATTTCAAGTACACAATACTTATTGTTACTCTTGATACTTCTACTGGGTATGGTTCTAGTTAATACTCTCCTCTCAACAGTTTGAAGTTATTATTCCACTACTATCTGATTTCCTTTCTAGTTTTAACTCAACTGCTGCCCTTTCCTTCTTATGGTATCTCCTTTTACTTTCTTCTGTTAAGATCTTTTCATCTGGTCTGATCTGTAGTTTCATTAAAATGCACTGGATTATTCATCATGTAGGTCTTTCTGCTCAGAAAAGTTCAACCATGGACTTTGAATATCACTTTTCTTTTTCTGGGACTTTACACAGAGGTGAAATGGTAATAAAATAATTTGCTGTTAAACCATTGAATCTCTAATTTCACTGCTATGTTTTTCATTTCCAAAAGTACTATTTCATTCCTTTTTCGATAGGCTTGGCCTAAAGCTTTTTGATTCTTTTTGCTTAATTCCTTTGTTTCTTTGAGCATTTCAAACACAGTTAGCTTTGTATCCTGTGGTTGGTAGTTCCAGTATCTGAAATCTTTGGGGGTTCTAAATCTGTTTACTGTCTTTGGGTTTTTTCCTTATGGTGCCATTCTGTGTGTGGTGAATGCTTTCTTAGTTAAACCCATGGGAATCCAGAGGTTCTAAATTGGGCGTGTTCTCTCAGAGAGGTTTTGCATTTGCTTCTCTAGGCCAGGAACTTCCCCTGGGACACTTTAGCCCTCTTCATGGTTCCAGACCTAATATGGAGTACTCAGGCCTGGCTCCGCCCTTTACTGGTCATCCAAGGCTTAGTCTCCCAATCCTAATGCTGAGGGCATTTTTCCTCAGGGCAACGGCTTTTCTGTTTACTTACCATTCCTGCTTATAGGAGGTTTCCTTGCTTTTCTGGGAATCTAGAAAGCGTTTGAAAGTTTTTATTTTATTTTATTTTATTTTATTTTATTTTATTTTATTTTATTTTATTTTATTTTATTTTATTTTATTTATTTTTTAATTAATTAATTTATTTATTTATTTATCCAAGCACTAATAGTAATGGGAGAGCCCTTCAGAGGGTGTCTGACTGGCTCAGCCAGTAGAGCATGTGACTTTTGATCTCAAGGTTGAGCTCAAGCCCCAAGTTGCGCCTAGCTCTTAATATTCTATTTTTTTCTTTTATTTTTTATTTTTTTTATTTTTTATTTATTTATTTTTTTTAACGTTTTTTATTTATTTTTGGGACAGAGAGAGACAGAGCATGAACGGGGGAGGGGCAGAGAGAGAGGGAGACACAGAATCGGAAACAGGCTCCAGGCTCCGAGCCATCAGCCCAGAGCCTGACGCGGGGCTCAAACTCACAGACCGCGAGATCGTGATCTGGCTGAAGTCGGACGCTTAACCGACTGCGCCACCCAGGCGCCCCTCTTTTATTTTTTAAATTCACATCCAAGTTAGTTAGAATTTAGTGCAACAATGATTTCAGGAGTAGATTCCTTAGTGCCCATTTAGCCCATCCCCCCTCCCACAACCCCTCTAGTAACCCTCAGTATGTTCTCCATATTTATGAGTCTCTTCTGTTTTGTCCCCCTCCCTGTTTTTATATTATTTTTGTTTCCCTTCCCTTATGTTCATCTGTTTTGTCTCTTAAAGTCCTCATCTGAGTGAAGTCATGAGAGTTTTGTCTTTCTCTAATTTCACTTAGCATAGTACCCTCCAGTTCCATCCATGTAGCTGCAAATGGCAAGATTTCATTCTTTTTTGATTGGTGGGTAATACTCCATTGTATGTATATGTGTGTGTGTGTGTGTGTGTATACACACACACACACACACACACACACACACACACACACATACACCACATCTTCTTTATCCATTCATCCATCGATGGACATTTGGGCTCTTTCTGTACTTTGGCTATTGTTGATAGTGCTGCTATAAACATGGGGGTGCATATGTCCCTTCGAAACAGCACACCTGTATCCCTTGGATGAATGCCTAGTAGCGAAATTGCTGGGTTGTAGGGTAGTTCTATTTTTAGTTTTTTGAGGAGCCTCCATACTGTTTTCCAGAATGGCTGCACTAGCTTGTATTCCCACCAACAATGCAAAAGAGATCCTCTTTCTCCACATCCTTGCCAACATCTGTTGTTGCCTGAGTTGTTAATATTAGCCATTCTGGCAGGTGTGAGGTGGTATCTCATTATGGTTTTGATTTGTATTTCCCTGATGATGAGTGATGTTGAGCATTTTTTCATGTGTCAGCCATCTGGATGTCTTTTTTGGAGAAGTGTCTATTCATGTCTTTTGCCCATTTATTCACTGTTTTTTTGGGTGTTGAGTTTGATAAGTTCTTTATAGATTTTGGATACTAACCCTTTATCTGATATGTCGTTTGCAACTATCTTCTCCCATTCCGTCAGTTGCCTTTTAGTTTTGCTGACTGTTTCCTTCGCTGTGCAGAAGCTTTTTATTTTGATGAGGTCTCAATAGTTCATGAAGTATTCTGTTTAAAAAAAAAAATCTAGGGGCTCCTGACTTCGGGTCAGGTCATGATCTCACAGGTCGTGGGTTCAAGCCTCGCGTCGGGCTCTGTGCTGACAGCTCTGAGCCTGGAGCCTGCTTCGGATTCTGTGTCTCCCTCTCTGCCCCTTCCCCATTCATACTCTATGTCTCTGTCAAAAATAAACAAACATTGGGGGAAAAAAATTGAAACAAAAATCTAGTCTTTAGTAACTTGCACAAGTAGAACGTGGCCACTGCCATTCTACAGCCAAAGAAAAGGGCATAGCTTTGTCTTGATATCACTTACCTTTCTCTTATTACTGCTAGAGCCCTTTGTAAAATTTGTTGAATATCTTCATAGACTTTAACAGATTGAGGTTTTTAGTCCCATATATTTATCATACCTGTTTTTCGTGAATAAATATTAGTTTATAAAGGATAATTCATAATATGTAACATTACTTGGCAAAGATGTGTCTATCACTTCTTGTCTCAAGTTTATCACTTATTCTATATACACCAGACCCTTAAGTTAACTTGATGTTATAAATCCCTTCATAAATGTGACTCCAGAGTACTGGTGTTCATTCAGAAAATAATTGCATTCTGCCTGAAACTTGCAACTTTTTTTTTTTTATGTTTCTGTTTTGGCTTCTAGCCAAAAGTAATAAAATTTTTACCTGACCATAAATTCCTTTATTTCCCCCCATTCATCTGCAAACAATGATCTTTTTTCCTGTCTGGAAACCAGAGCTCAGGACTGAATGATACAGTGGCTGTTTGTGTTATAGGCTAACAGTGCTCTAGTTTTCCTTCTTGTTTCATTTGTCAGTACCTATTCTAATACAGTACTAAGTCAGTGTATTTTGGGGATCCAGCTTTATTTATTGGAGTATAATTTATAGAACCTCACCATGTTTACAATTCATGATTTAGTAAGTTTAGAGTTGTGGCAATATCACCACAATCCAGATGTAAACATTTTCATTACCCCCAAGATTCTCATGAGCACTTCTTGCAGTCCATCTCCACTTCTCCCCAATCAGTAATGTGGTTTCTATCTATAAATTTGTATAGGTGAAATCATATTCTATATGGTGATTTTGCATCTGGCTTTTTACTTAGTATACATTTTTTGAGGTTCACCTGAAAAGTTACTCTATACTGTAGCATTTTTATTGCTGGATAGTATTGCATTTTATGCATATATCACCTGTTGTTTATCTGTTCACACGGTGGACATCTGGACTGTTTCCAATTTTTGGCTGTTATTTCTGAACTTTTGACAGCAGCATTGCACATAACAGAAGTAACACCAATCCCCAAAGTAGTAATTAGTAAAAGCTTATTGTACACACACTGGGAACATTCAAATCAAACCATGGAATGAGGCTCAGGGGTATTATTATCAAATTGATATTATTATCAAATGGCTTATGTAGTGAGAAAGCAGTGACTGTTTATTCTTCACAGTGATTGATTAGAATATTAGAATTTTCTTAAATGATAGGGAATTGGTCAGTGGTTCCGTCATATCAACTTTGGGAAACATTTCAAATTTTGCTTATGAACTTTAGAGGCATAAGCAAGAAATGACCTAGGTCAATTAGTCTTACAAACTAAGCTTCATTTAGTTTATTTTGCATGACTAAACTGGTGTTATCTGTCCAGGGAATTTTTAAGGCTGGTCTCCATTTGTTTTTAATTTTAACAATTCACCCTGTTTTGGTAATTTTCTTAGCAGTCTGAGAGTATTACTAATCAGTATAGCATTATTCTCAGTTACCACCGTTATGTAGTCAGGCCAAATAATCACATGTTCAGTGTTTTCATCCAGTTGAGTCATCAGACTAGAGGGTCATCTAGCCACCGTTTTCATCATTTATGTGGTTATTGTTGATTTCATCCAGCTGTCTGATGATAATTGTCATGTGAGTGCCTGCTGATAGGCATTTAAAACCCTCAAGAGTATACAGTGCACTGGAGAGGTGAACATGAGGACTGTAAGAACACCACCAAGGACTGAAAAATTCCCCACAGCAGAGATAACCACTTAGAATAAAAAAATGAAACCCATTTGTTTCCATAGGTACAATGTGATATATTAGCATTCACATCCTCATGATTACTTAAAACTTCCTTATATTCATCCTGTCATGTTTTAGGTGATCTTTTACCCAAATTAGGCCTCTATATAATATGAGCAAACAGGTAATTTAATGAGATGCAGCTCTATGGAAAGAAAAGAAAGACAAAGATTAATAGTTTCAGCAAATGATAGACTTAGTTTTTGAGTTTGGAGAGCGGTCAGTTGAGAAGATTCCTAGTGTTAGGTTCAGAGCATCTGGAAGTGAGGGCAAACAGTGGCAGTCTGACAGATTTTCCTGGTTTGCAGCATGAATGTCCACAGGTGAGCTAATGTGATTTCTCTGAAGTTCATGTCTAGTTGTCCAGCTTTAGCTTGCATGGCTTTGGAAAAAGGGCAGTTTTAGTTTCAGGTGATTCTTAGTCAAAAGAGTGGGAGGAAACTGGAGGTGTTTGGAGAGTTCTATTGAAATATTGGAGCAAACTAGAAGAATTCAGGATCCAGTCTAGTTTATAGGTAGAAAAGAAAACCTCAAAGACAATAGCACTACAATTCAGTGTCCACAAAGGTGTAGTATTGAAATGTAATTTCTCTCGTCACCCCCATTATGACCAGAGATAACCACATGCTAATTTGTTTGGAAATTAAATCTAATTTCAATGAGGTTAGCCTAATTACACAAGTACAACAAGAATAGTGATTGACCATATAGGCTCTTTTAAATCTGCTTTGTCAGGACTTTTCATAAAGAATCTCAGACTAGACTTTCAAAAGCCTGTGACTAATCCAGCTGTGTCCTGTTACAAAGAGAACAGATTCTTATTGAACTAATTAAATATTCTTATTTTTCGTGGCAGTATATCTAATGGTATAAGAGTTTCCAAATTCAGAGATCAGGTGGGAAGAAAGGGATAAATGCTTCAACCTTTGTTGCAAATGTACCCTTTACCAAATTGCTGTAAGCTATAGATAGCTTAAGCGAGGAGCAAAAGGGGTCCTTTAAATCTGGAAAACATTAAATAACCAGCAGTATTCTAAATGAAGTCATAAAAATTCTAATCATTTTCATAAGTTCATGTAGTTGTAATTGTTTTGTTTCTCCTTGGGTAAGCAGCTTTATGAATCAATTTTCCATTAGAGCTTTAGAAATTCTTTGTTCACTGTTAAGATATTGTCAGAAGCCTGCATTTTGGAGTACTTGTCAAGGTCTTTTACATGAATTTCTTTGAAAATGAAGCATTTTTGCAGGAACACTTCTGCAAAACCATCAGAGTAAAACAACTGTCTGTAAATGTCAAAAGCCTTAAAATTACCCACTTAAAAAGGATCTAGTGAGAGTTCTATATACAACCCCCAAATGATGCAACTGACATGTAAAATTTGGTTATTTTTGTGAAATATATTTTAAGATAATAGTTGAAATTATGACTAATAACACTATACTAGGACATACTTGAAATTTTTTTTAAATTTTTTTTTTAACGTTTATTTATTATTGAGAGAGAGAGACACAGCATGAGCAGGCAGAGAGAGGAGACACAGAATCCAAAGCAGGATCCAGGCTCTGAGCTGTCACCACAGAGCCCAACGTGGGGCTTGAACTCATGAACCGTGAGATCGTGACCTGAGCTGAAGTCTGATGCTTAACTGACTGAACCCCAAGGTGCCCTAACATATTTGAAATTCTTAAAAATCTTACAATTTCTGAATTATTTTAATGAACTATATGTATATCTCAGAAATATGATCTAAGAAGGTTAAACAATTACATTTTATTTGATGTTTCCAAAATAAGCCTAATTTTTTTTTCATTCAGAATTTGATTGAGGGAAGTTTGTCAAATAGGTCAGAAGATTTAAAACATTTGATCAGATAGGATCATCAGTCACCGTGAGACAGTACTTACCCATTCAACCAAAGTGACAAAAGATTTCAAAGGCAAATACAGAAAGAGTCATAGTTGTAAAAACAAAACAAAGAAAAACCCTTAGCTTTTTTAATAGAGAAGACTCTTGTTTTCTTAGTCACCAAAGACTTGATTGATAAAGACTTGAACCACAAATTATTTTCATAAGACATAGAATCTGTTTTCTAGGCAAATTACATAAAGGTTAAAAACAAAACAACTTTGTTTATAATTTAAGAGCAGACCAATAATCTAAGAAAAAAACAGTTGTTTTAACAGAGGAAACCAAATTTTAATTTTGCATCGGTATACTTTTGATATTAAATGTTAAAAAAAATTTTTAATGTTTACTTTTGAAGGGGTTAGAGAGGGAGACAGAATGAGTGAGGGAAGGGCAGAGAGAGAGAGAGGGAAACACAGAATCTGAAGCAGGCTCCAGGCTCTGAGCTGTCAGCACAGAGCCTGATGTGGGGCTCAAACCATGAGATCATGACTTGAGCTGACTTGGACACTTAACTGACTGAGCCACCCAGGCACCCTGATATTAAAGTCCTTTTTAAAACAAGTCCATTCTAAGCTTGATCACATAAAATTCCTTTCTCAAGATTCCCTTTTCACAAACCTTCTGTAACTTTCTATATCCAATTAGGTTTTGTCCTTTTTCCTTATTCTGGAACAATCATTTTATTTTAGGACAAAATTTTTATTTTTTTACTAAAAAGAAAAAAAAACCCCAAAAGTCCTTCATATGTTTCCTTATTCAAAAAACGTTGTTTTCTTTACCTTCTTTTCATATGCAGTTGGTCTTTTTAGCCCTTTTATTTCAAGTAGTTTTATATATATATATAAGAATTCTTAACTGTTAGGATCTTTAATTCCTAGTTGAAAACTAAGAAAAAAAAGTAATTGTGGGTTGGCAAATTTATAAATATATTTCACAATTTCTAAAGTAGTAGATTTTTCAGTGTGGCACAAATCATGTTTATTAATGGACCCAAATATCTTTTATCTCTGTAGAAAATTAAAAAGCCAAAAGTATATTAACATTAAATGCTAAATGTAAGTTTGGAAATGATTTAGATATTCAATGAATACCCATTATTCAATTAGAGTTAGTATAAACTTTAAATTATTACTTTAAACAATTGTGCTTGGATTAGACATAAACAACTATTGTATTTTTTGGCAAATGTTGAAGACATACCTGCTTTTATTAAACCAGCATACTTAAACTAGCTTGTATTTATCAAGGATTGTCTTAGATCATAAACTTGAAAAAATCTGGGTTAGTTTCTATACTTCTGAGAGTATCTTGATAAAACACTTTTCTTTAAATAGAGCTCTTTACAATTTTGGTAATACCATCTGGAAAGAGAAAAATATCACCTATCTGTAACATACTTAGACCTACATAAACATACAGACATCCAAAAAGTTCTTAAAGCTTTTGTTTTGAAAACTGTAGCCACGTCTCAGGTACAACAGTCAAAAGAATTGTTGGATACAAACTGTTTCTGGCAGGTGGACTAAATTAACAGTACCTACTTAGATGGCCAAAGACACTATTTGCATGCTGTAAGGATTTTTTTTCAGAGCTCTTTATGGAGTCATTTTCGTCTTTTAGAAGCTTCTACATGCCATTTAAAGAATACATTCCATGGTTTCTGAGAGGTTTGGAATCTTCTAAACGTGCTTAAGGTGGACCTAAGTTAAAAATTCCCCAAAGTGGCCACTACAATTTCAAAAGATCAGCCATTTTCCAAAAAGGCACAAGAGCCTCATCCATAGGCCAGACGGAACCCATCTTTACCTTTAATGTCTTAACTGTGAGAGGCCCTGTTTTCCAACAACTGTTTCAAAACACAGTGAATCACGTTCCACCCCACCCCCGTTCTTTGAACAGCACAGAGTGACTAACCAAGAAGCTTCAACAAGCAAAATGCAGGTGTGCACAACAAAGTTGGAGCGCTCAAAACACAAAGAGCAGACCTCAGATCTCAAAGAGACTTACCCTCAAATTCCCGGGTTAGCTAGAAAGCAGTGAGTTCACTGGGCTTTGTGGGTACTAGGCACCTATGTGTTCACTGGCCTTGGAGACATTCAGGGTCTTTGGATCCCACTTCTTTTGCCAGGAGATGTCAGAAGTTCAGAAATAACAGAAGTAAAACCAATCAATCACCAAAGTAGTTAATTAGTAAAAGTTTATTATGCACACACCAGAAACACTCAAACCAATATGTGGAATGAGACTCAGGGGAATATTTGTTATCAAGCAGCTGCTTTTAAAATGAGAAAACAGTAACTGTTTATTCAGTGTTAGAATATATTAGTGTTTTCTTAAATGATAGGGAATTGGTCAGTGTGTTACTTCATACCAACTTTGGGAACTGTTCAAGTATTGCTTATTTTCAGAGGCATAAGCAAGAAATGACCCAGGTCAAGTTAGTCTTGCAAAGTAAGCTAAATCAAGCTTTGTTTATATGACTAAACTGGTTTTGTCTGTTCAGAGAATTTTCAAGGCTGGTCTCCATTTGTTTCTTAACACTGCCATGAGTGTTCATGAACATGTCTTAATGTAAGCATGTTTTCATTTATCTTCATAGGTTCATACAAGTGGAATTGCTGGGTTGTAACAATTTTTAAGAAACTACCAAACTTCTTCACAGCGGCTGTACTATATTATATTCCCATCAGCACAGTATGAGTTTTCTGGGTTCTTTTCATCCTTAACAACACTGTGTGTTGTCCTCTTTGATTATAGCCATTCTACTGGGTGTGAAGGTGTAGCTTCATGTGGTTAAATTCATATATTTTTTTCCTAAGGTAAAGGGTTGCTCTCTAGTGGTGCATTCTGCACATTACACGTGGGAAAAGGGCCCTAATGAGAAGCCTAAAGCTAAAACTTGTTAAAATTCATTCATTTCATGTTGCGCCTGCATTGCTTAGCACACCGAGTGCAATTTGAGGCCCAGGTTCAAAATGTTTTCCTCATTACCACTATTCATAGTCCTCAGGAGCTGGCTGGTTGGCTGTGGCTTTTACTTAATCCCCAGAGGTACATTATAGTCAAAACCCTAAGCTTTTCTGCTTCAGATCTCCTCCTCTTTATGCACACAGATCTCTTGGTGTACAGGTTTACACCTGCAGGGTGGCTAATGCCTATGAATAAGGGGAGGAAGAGGCCAGAGACGGTTTTGTTGACTCAAACCTACCACATCCTTTCAAGCCAGAGCCAGAGAAGTAAATAATTCTTACTAGTGGAATGAATGTAAATTCTTTTTAATGAATTGCACACAAATGGAATGTCTGGTGGCTCCTTGGTATTTTCAGGTAACACTTTGTAAATATGCCTGTAGGGAGTTGTAAAGTTTTAGGAGAATGGGTCTCAGCTGACCCTAGGTTTCTAGGCTCTGCTGAAAGGAGAGAGCACTATGCACATTAAAAATAGCAGAAAGTTGAGCCAAGGAAGGAACCTGGCCAGGGATTTACTTAACTTACAGGAATGTATATTTGGTAAGTAATGAAAGATGTGGCTTCAGGAAATTAGGGAAGTATAACCAAACATTTAATGGTTTAACGTAAGAACCTACAAGTTTTGTTTTATTGCAACAGGATATTTTTTTTTAAGTGTCCATATGTGAAATTTCCCTAACTTCCTGTGTTTTAGGTAAATGTTTCATGCTAACAATGCATTTTACTATCCTTACCTATCCATTAAATGATTATGGAGATTCATCATTTGTGTAAATATGCACAAAAATACATATGCATACTCAAATGCCTGAACATAGAACTGTAGAGAATATAATGGAGGGGTCTTGCCATGGCTGATTAATGTCCCAGTCAAGGGGAAACAAGAGGAAGAAACACATCTGTGACATTTTTGTACACAGTAATTCTACTCCATAGTCCAGTCCACTTGTGTTTCCAATTGAGGTGGATATAAGCGTATAAGGTTCAGGATAAAGTTTATTCAACTTTGGGTTAAGCACTGGATATAAAGGGGAATTAAAACATTCTGGGGTGAATACAATTTTTAAACATGTATTAGAACTTCAAAAATGTTGATATAATGAATAGCGCTTTCCAAAGAATATGTGGAGATTTTCATTAATCCAGTGATGCTGCCATCATGCCCAAAACAAACGTAAGGAGATACTGGAAGTATTTAATAGGGACATACTACTTTTTCCTCTGCCTTTTGAAAATACGTGTTTTAGAGCTAAGTCTGGTGAGTTATTTATATGGACAAAACTACCATATAGTAAGGTGTGTGTATGCTTATCCATCGAGTACTGCAAACAGCTTTAAAGTGTTCTACATATTTTCTGAGCAGTGCTCACTGATGTGTACTCCTCCCCCTCACCCAAGATGATGATTTTGTAGGACAGTAGTCCTTTTAGTGAGTTCTGTGTATCTCTAAATTTTAACCCATCACATTTAACAGAAATACATGATTACTATTACTTTCATAGACTTTAGGATAGTATGTATTTCAACCCCTTTCTGTTTTGATAGGAAATAGTATCAGACATTTAGGTAACTTGCACAAGGTAGAGGATGATTATTGTTTTGGCTTCTGGTTGTATTTTATAGATAATATCATGAAAGTGAGACACATCCTGCTAGGCCAAGGCATTCAGCCTTCAAAGTTGTCAGTTTCTAAGCTAAAGTTTTATTTGGTCCCACTACTCTACAACTTGGAGGACCCTGGGGGGATTCACACTGTTGCCAGTTTCAGTTATTTCATATTTGTTGGGATTTTAACCTTTGAAGTTACTTTGCATGACTTTAAAACTTTTGTTTTATGCTAGTTTCCTTAAAGGTTTATAACAAAAAAGTAAAATCTAGTGATACTTTTTTTTATTAAATAATACATGTCCTCATAAAAAGGAAAAAACCTATCTATTTCAGCAAGCACTAGAGATGTACTCGTGTTCTGACTGGTTCAGGTAAATGGATAAAATCTACAAGGCATATGTAAGGCAACATCTGACTTGGGAAATCCCCCACTGTGCTAGTCATTGTCTAGTGACTACATATTCTCAGGACTTCCTTCTCAAGCTCCATTAAATTTTTTTTTTTAAGTTTATTTATTTTGAGAAAAGGATGAGAGCAGGGAAGGGGCAGAGAGAAGCACTGAGGTGCCCCTTGAGCTCCATTTTATAAAACCTCTCTAATTCCTACCCACAATCCAATTTTACTAATTGCCTCTAGTATAATCCAAAAGTGGTTAAATGTTAAGAGTGTTACGATTCTGTTTGTAGAGGACATTAAAAGAGCTTATTTAAAAAACAACAACAACAACAAAAGCCACGTTTCCTCTAGTTCATTCTCATAAGCAAAATTCTTCATAATGAAGTCAGACAAATCAGTATCATAATCTGGGTTTCACCTTTTGCTAGCTGCTTGACCATAAATTACTCCTCTTTAGCTTAAATTTGATCATCTGCATGATAATAATGACTAATTTGGAAGGTGGTTTTAAAAATACAACTATGGAAGGTATACAGGACAAGTGGCTTAACACATGTTCTTTTCCCCTTCTCCATGTTTTCATTTTCTAGGTCTGTTGGGCTCTGGGGATGGGGATGTATCATGGAGGTAGTAAATGAAAGGGAAAAAGACTGAGTGGCTCCATTTTGCTCTGGTGAATTCAGGACAAATACATAGACACAAGAGGAGTGCTGTCCTTTGCCTAATAGATACACTGACATATGCCATGCTGTCAAGCTTGAAATAACTCTGAACATTGTAGCTACAGGGTGTTAGTTTTACAATAGCATCTATATTAGGATGGGCCAGAGGCAAGGACAATGGCTATCTGAATGGGAAAATACCAGATCTGAAGTTAACCTGTCACCTGGATGGAAAAGAGACATGCCATCCGGAAGCCAGGCACCTTGACCTATACTTTGTGCTACACACATTCTGAAGCATGTCACTTTACACAAAGGAATCACTCAGACTATTGAATGGATAGAATTAAACTTCATGGGGATAAGAAATCAGTCTTCCCTTGCTCTTTTATCTTCATCTAAAATAAGCAAATTATCAGGTTATTAGGACGATAATCAAGTGAGGCTGGGGACTGACCTGTAACAAATTTTAGATTTGATCTCTGTAGGCCATAGAGAAACCTATGGTGAAATTCATTCCATAGATCCTCAAAACTGTGCCCATATTTCATAGCTTCCATTTTATCCAGGATAAATGTCATCTGCTTGGACAATGAATATGTTTTAAAGATTAATGGAGCTTCAAATCCTGTGTATCAATGATGTATGCAGTTTCACTTACTTAGGGGTTGATCATTGCCTCCTACAGGGTTGGAAAAAAAGAAATGGGAATTGTAAGCAGCTCACAGATGATGTTTTCTGAGGTGCAAGCAATGGAGTATTAAGAAAACAGTCCCATTTACAATTGCACCAAAAAGAATAAAATACCTAGGAATAAACTTAACCAAGGAGGTGAAAGACCTCTACTCTGAAAACTCATGAAAGAAACTGAAGAGGACACAAAGAAATGGAAACACATTCCATGCTCCTGGGTTGGAAGAACAAAAGTTGTTCAAACGTCTGTACCATTCAAAGCAATCTATGGGTTTAATGCAATCCCTATCAAAACACCAGCAGCATTTTTTCACAGAAGTAGAACAAACAATCCTAAAATTTGTATGGAATAACAAGATGCTGAATAGCCCAGGAAATCTTGAAAAAGTAAAAACTGGAGGTATCACAATTCCAGATTTCAAGTTATATTACAGAGCGGTAGTAATCAAAACAGTATGGTACTAGCATAAACACACACAAAGATCGAAGTTATAGAAAACACAGAAATGAACCCACAATTATATGGTCAATTAATCTTCAATAAAGGAGGAATGAATATACAATGGGAAAAAGTCTCTTCAATAAATGGTGTTGGGAAAACTGGACAGCAATATGCAGAAGAATGAAACTGGACCACTTTCTTTCACCAAACAAAAACAAAATGGATTAAAGAGCTAAATATATGAGACCTGAAATCATAAAAATCCTTGAAGAGAGCATAGGCAATATTTTCTCTGATGTCAGCTGTAGCAACATTTTTCTAGATAGGTCTAAGGTCAAAGAAATAAAAACAAACCATTGACTACATAAAAAGTTTCTGCAAAGGAAACAATCAACAAAACTAAAAGACAACCTATTCAATGGGAGATGTTTGCAAATGACATGGCTGATAAAGGGTTAGTATCCAAAACATTAAAGAACTGCTACAACTCAATACCCCCCAAAACAACCCAATTTAAAAATGGGCAGAAGACCTGATCAGACACTTCTCCACGGACATTCAGATGGCCAACAGACACATGAAAAGTAGCTCAACATCACTCATCATCAGGGAAATGCAAATCAAAACCACAATGAGATATCACCTCACACCACTCAGAATGGCTAAAATCAAAACCACAAGTGTTGGCAAGGATGTGGACAAAAAGGAACCCTCCTGCACTCTTGGTGGAAATGCAAACTGGTGCAGCCATTCTGGAAAACAGTATGGAGGTTCCTCAAGAGAATTAAAAATAGAACTACCCTATGATCCAGTAATCACACTACTGGGCATTTACCCTGAAAATACAAAAACACTAATTCAAAAGGATACATGCACTCCTACATTTATAGCAGCATTATTTACAATAGCCAAACTATAGGGGCACCTGGGTGGCTCAGTCTGTTGAGTGTCTGACTCTTAATTTCGGCTCAGGTCATGATTCCAGGGTCGTGGGATCGAGCCAAGCATAGGGCTCTGTGCTGAGCATGGAGTTTGCTTAAGATTCTCTCTCCCTCTCCATCCCCACTCATGCATGTGTGCATACATGTGCTCTCTCCAAAAAAAAAAAAAAAAAAAACCCAAAAACCAAAAAACAAAACACACACGCGCACATACACAAACAAAACTTAAAAATAGCCAAACTATGGAAGCAGCCCAAGTGCCTACTGATGAATGTATAAAGATGTGTTGTATACACAACAGAATATCATTCAGCCATAGAAAAGCATGAAATCTTGCCATTTGCAACACGGATAGAGCTAGAATATAATGCTAAATGAAATGTCAGTCAGAAAAGACAAATACCATATGTCACTCATACGTGGAATTTAAGAAAGAAGCCCAAAACAGGCGGTGGTAGGTGGTGGTAGCGAGATAAACCAAGAAACACTCTTAACTTAGAGAACTAATGGTTACCAGAGAGTAAGTGGGGAGGGGAGGATTAAAGAATACACATATCATAATGAAAGAAAAAAAAAAAAGGAAAGAATGTATACCCATCCACAGTTGCTATAAGAGCTTTTTGGGAGAAGTAGGTTTGGTAACATCAAAAATTTTAAATTTGACTTCACTTTTGACTGAGACATCCCTCTTACAAAAATTTATCCTGTAAAAATACTTAAAAGAATGCACAATGATGTGTTTATCAAGATTCCTAAAAAAGAAAAAGAAAAGAAAGATTCCTCAGTACAGCTGTTTGTAACAGAATAACGGCAGAGGCCCAGGGGAGGCTTGTATGCATAATGTGAGAATGTTTACATAAAGGGAGATATATCCTTATTACACAATATATTGCATCCAAAATAGGATTACCATAAAAACACTGATATAAAATCAAAAGAATCAAAATATACTCCAAATTTATGTTTAAAAACAACGTATAAGTGCGCAATGAGTTCTGGAATGAGATGCACCAAAAGTAATGGCTATTAGCTCTGGAGGGAAATGGATGAAATACGTTTACCCTTGTGACTTTTTTGTTGATTGTTAAATGTTTATTTATTTTGAGAGAAAAAGAGCAAGTGCGGGTAGGGGAGGGGCAAAGAGAATCACAAACAGGTTCCACGCTGTCAGCAGACAGCCCACGGAGACCAATGGAGGGCTCCATCTCACGAACTGTGAGATCATGACCTAAGCTGAAATCAGGAGTTAGATGCTTAACCGACTGAGTCACCCAGCTGCCCCTGCTCTTGTAGTTTTTGCTCTACATGCTTTTATGTCATTTGATTTAAAAAAAATTTTTTTTAATGTTATTTTGAGGGAGAGAGACAGAACATGAACAGGGGAGGGGCAGAGAGAGAGAGAGAGAGAGAGAGACAGAATCCGAAGCATGCTCCAGGCTCTGAGCTGTCCGCACAAAACCTGACGTGGGGCTCGAACCTATGAACCATGAGATCATGACCTGAGCCAAAGTTGGACTCCTAACTGAGCCACCCAGATGCCCCATCATTTGATTTTTTTTTTTTTTTTAGGTTTATTTTTGAGTGAGTGAGAGAGAGAAAGAGAGGGAGGGAGAGGGAGGCAGGGGCAGAGAGAAAGGGGGACACAGAAGCTGAAGCAAGGCTCCAGGTTCTGAGTTATCAGTGCAGAGCCCAACACAGGGCTCAAACACGCAAATTACAAGATCATGACGTGAGCTGGCAGTAAGTCAGGCACTTAACCCACTGTGCCACCCAGGAACCCCTCATTTGATTTCTTTTAATGGCCTATCTGTAGATCAGTTGAAAACAGGATTTAAAAAAAAAATCCACAATAATTTACATGATTGGGAAGCTCTGCAAAGCCACTCTAGCATATCACTCCCTTAAGATGCTTGTAAAGTCCTCAACTACAATCCTGCGTGCTAAGTCCTACCAGCAGGAATAGTTTCTTCAGAGACTGTAGGACAAAGATAGAAAAGCAGGGAATTGAATAGTTAACTGAAGACATTTTTCTAAGGCCCATGCAGTTGAGTACAACTCATTTTTCACATCTAATCGTGTATGTACCTACAGAAAAATGTGTGTGCGTACGCCTGTTTGTGTGTATTGTTGCTTAGATGATAATTTATAGGAATACTTAGCAGTAGAGAGATACAAACCCATAATTGTTTCTGCCGCCTACACATGAAATAAGGTAAATAAGATGTTAGGACTGGGCTGCAGCAACAGAGAAGGGTGATTTACAGCACTTATCCAGAGCAAGCACATGATCTTTTGAAGCTAAAATAGAATTGTCTGTTTAGAAAGCATTCAAGGTCCACCCTGCAGTCAGTTAGAAGGGCACAGGTCTTTATTATCAGAGCCTTGATGTCAGCGGAGTGTGGTCTACAGGGAAACCGCAAACACCGAAAGAGTCCTGTTCTAAGACAAAACAGACTAGACGGGTACATTTATCTAAGCACAGCCAAAATAACAGCAGATAAAATTCTGATTATATTACGGTAAACACCCGCTGGCCTTCAAAGTTGTTTGGAATGGACTGGAGGGTTCTAAACACCTAGGTGTCCTAAGTAAAAGTAGCCTGGAATGTGACAATTTACATTTCCAACAACTCTGGTAAATCGTGAACAAATATCTATTTAAATAATTCAGGCTCCACAAGTGCCTAAATACTTGCTAATACAAATACTAACAAGGCCACCGAGGGAAATTACTACTTACCTTAGAGTTGTTGCTGGTTTTAAATAATACAAAGCCTCTCAGGGTCTGGGAAGCAGCCCACACATACAAGACACCAGAAGCAGAAACTGCAAAGACATTGGCAGAAGTTGGCCTACTTAAAACTAAACAAGCTCTGCTTAAAAGGGCCTTAATAAAAACTGAAAAGCAAAAGATAATTTGGAGGAAACCTTTATAACATAAGGAGAGGTTAATATCGTAAATACATAAATCAAAAGGAAAAAAATTAATAGCTTGAAGGGAAGTCATCTATTCCTTTTTCTGCTCAGCATCCTCTCTCTTTGTTAACAAAACCCTTCCTAATGGTGAACTCATTACATGATTTCGGTGAAAACCTTCCCCACATCTACTGAATTGGACACTTGAACTGGATTTGGGGTACTGGTCACATAACCCATGCACTGCAAATGGCCACTTGGTATGTGATGGGGAAAAAAACTATGTACCACAGGAATAATATCTGAATGAAAACATCAGAAGATACCATTTCCCATCTATCAAATTAGGTAACTTTTCCCTTTGCATTTTTTTTTAATGTTTATTTTTTGAGAGAAAAAAAAGAGCACAAGTTGGGAAGGGCCAGAGAGAGAGGGATACACAGAATCTGAAGCAGGCTCCATGCTCCGAGCTATCAGCACAGAGCCCGATGTGGGGCTCAAACCCGTGAACCGCGAGATCGTGACCTGAGCCAAAGTTGAACGCTTAACCGACTGAGCCACCCAGGCGCCCCTCCCTTTGCATTTTCTAAACATGATATCTAGAATCGGAAAGGCAATGGATTATCAATGCATGCTAAAATAACTGGATGTTGGAAGATGTTGAAACAGGAAAAAGCCTGTATTTACAACAGCATTCTGGTGGTCATATCTTAACCACTCACTCAAAGTTAGCATCACTGGAGAGTTTAGGTGTCTCCTGATGTAACACCGTGTGAAGTATACCACATACTCTGTAGGGTCTTTTCCAATATAATCAAGAGTCTAAGACTGAATCCAGTTTGCAGGAAATATAGAAGTTAGAGGAATTCCACACTTAGTGGAAACACACAAATGTTTTTAATATATGTTATTCATGAAACTTGACTGAATCCTGGTTTGAAAAATAAGCCCTAAGGCCTTTCAGGGACAAATGCTGAAATTTTAACATGAACTGAACTTTAGATGTTTGTGAAAAAGTTTTCTTAGTTGGTAACATGTTACTGACATTGGAAAATGTCCTGGGAAATGCATGCTCAACTTTTTAGGGCTGAAATCTAATTCAGCATAAATATATACATGCACACATATACTAAGGATAATATACTACAATATTAAGTGCTGAATCTGTCCAAACAGTTTGCTTCAGGGATGCTTGTAGAAGCATTCTTTATAATATCCCCTACTTAGAAATAATCTCCATGTCTAACAAGGTTGGTTAAATAAACTGTTGCAACCATGCAACGGACAACCACTACTGATAATCTATAATGGACAAGATAGGACACGGATAGCATTTGTGAAAAAGATGAAAACCAGAGATTTTATGACCCATTTTTCCAGGCTTAGTTCAAATGAGAGCTCTTCCCTAGAGATCCCTTCCCTTCTCTTAATGACTGAAACACTCCCTTTTCCCACACTTGCCATTGCATGCTTACCAGTTCTTGCTGCTTGTCAACTTTACCACAAGCTTGCCGAGGGTGGGTATCTATTCATTAGGACCAATATAAGTAGAGGTCAACCTAACCTAAGGAACAAAAAATGAAAAAGAGGTGGGTAGTGAGGTCTGAGGCTGGAGGGTAGCTGTGGGCAGTGTGGTGCAGCAAGGGGAAGGAATAAATTAAAGGAGCCACCAATTTAAGAGTGTTCATGCCAGGCACTATGCTAAACACTCTCCATATCCTCTTGTACAATCCTCACCATCTTACTAGGTACATACCAAATCAACAAAGTTTATAAATGAAAAAACCCCACAGAGGTTAAACAACTTGCCCAAGGACACATAGCAAACTCAGGGGCCAGAATTCAAATTCGCCAAGTCAGATTTCAGTATCTAGGTTCTTGCTGATTTTCTAAAACCACTGGCGTAAAACATTAGCTCCTTCAGAGTAACAAAGGGAGGACAGACCATATGCCTTTAGATTCCTTTCAATACTAACATTATACAAATCTGTCCATGCAACAAGTTAAAAATAGGCAAATTATGGTCACCATTGCACCGGGCAGTTGAGGTCAGAAAGAAAAGATGCCACAGTGGTGGTATCAAGCTAATTTGTGACTGAAGTTCTTGCAAATAAATCAAAGGGAAGGATGAGCACCCTCTGCCCCCACTTCTGTTCCCATTTTAACAATAAATACATATTGTGAACAACGGCATGTTATTCCACCATGTGAGTCTCGCGCCTTGGCTATATAATGGGAATTATATATGGCAATTTTAGGAATTCGTTTATTCAAGCAAAAGGAAAGCATGAATTCAACCCCAACAATTTCTCTAAATTTTTATTAATTTTTTTTTTTTACAGCTCGATCCTCTTGTGAAAAGGAAACAATTTGAAGATTAACAAGTCAATTACATGTTTTTGTTTTTTTTTTTTTAAACAGCAATTAATCCTCATTACAGAGAACAAACAAAAGATCTGTGGCACAGTTATCTTTGGAAAGATCTTTTGCAAATTTTTCTTCTAAAAAAAGAAAACTATAATTTTCACAGATCACATGTCTCTTTCAAAGGACTATACAAGGCAGCTAAATTTTATTCACAAAAGCCCCAAGTTGCAGTTCCATTGCTGAAGTAGATAAAATACATGGAGTCCCCTTGTGTTGCACATCTTCCCATTGAGAGCATCACTGCTTCCCTATCCTACATACAAAATCACTGTATGGACTAGACAGCTGGCACATTATTCCACAATAACTAAAGAAAAATTCATATTTTAGACCAGTGATCATTTATCAACTGGACAATTTTATTCCTTTTTTAAACAATTTTAATACCAAGATTTGACTTCCTCTAAAGTTATAAGAAAGCAACAAATATATAATATAATATAATATATAATGGTAATAAATAAAAAAAAAGGCAACCCTGCTCAGGTATCATCCAAAACATGATCACATTCAGAAAAAAAAAAAAAAAAAAAAAAAAAGATTTGGGACACATGCCTATAAACACACACACACACCAACATGAACAGTGTATACTTGATATCTGAGGGGGGATGTGCAGTAATTTTAACAATACATGTTGATGGCCTGAACAAAAGGCGAAGTTAATACTGCCTGTGTTAAGCATCACTTCAACATCTACTTTTAAGCAAAGCAAGTTATCTTCCTTAGGTCAGCCACTGCCTGGTCTCACCAGGGCAGCATGGCCACCTTGCTGCCAGTGGTCTTATTCCCTTGTCCTTCCAGGCCAATATAGTACCATCTAGGCTCACGGGGAGCTGTAGGTCTTCTTCCTGCCCTTGTGGGTAGAGAAATATAGGCACTTTTCTGCCCATCACAGTACCTGTTGATATCTGGCGCACAGTGGAACATATTGTGATTTCCCTAGGACGACAGGAAATTCACAGCTCCCTTAAGTAGATGGTGCTTCTCAACTCATCACAAAAACTAAAGAACATGGCCAGTGGTCATCGTTCTTAGTCACCAAGAAACCAACACAACTGGATTGCATACTGGAGGTTTATACGGTAGAAATACCACTTGCAATGTTTGAAGGAAAATCCCCCGACATGTTATTCTGCCAGTCTACCTCCAGCAAACAAAATGACAGAAGATAAAAAAGGCACAGGAAAAAACCTTACATCCATTAATTCTCAATAGAACCAAAAACAATCAAAAGAGGCAACCCACCACAGAAAGGGAACAAAGGAGTAAGTACCGCCATAATCCTGACACTCCTCCTCCATGGCCACTATGCAGAACTCACTTTCCAGGGAGTGAATCTCTGCATTTGTTTCTAAAAGAAGCCCAAATATTCTTGCAAAATTTAAATGTTGGTAATTGATAGTAAAGAGTGTAGTAGATGAAGTGGCAAAGTTTTTCAAAGATTTGTGTAGTGTCTGGGAAAACAAATCCTTAAGAAAAAAGTAGAATCTGTGATAGGAGGTATGGAATCAAGCCTTATTGGATTCATTTACCTTAAGGTATACAAATATGCATCACACTCCATGAAGCAGAAGAGCAAATGTACACATTAACATTTAAGACCCACATTAACAGGTCTTAAAGCCGTATCAAAATAAATACAGCATTATCCCCAAATTACCATTACTTCAAAATTATGTTTGGTCAACAAAGGCACAATAAATACATCCAATTCAACCAGCCTCATATTCTTGTGTGTGTGAATGTTTATATAACACATACAACACACACACACACATCTCCTTTCATCTATCAGATATAAGAGCTGTTCGTTTTGGAGGACATAATGGTTAATCTTTTTAGTTCTAAAAATTATTGGACAGGAAACCTAACAAGAGTAATAAGCTCCCAATTCTAACATGAATATTTAAGGTACCAATTAAGGCAAGTTTTCAGCCAGAAAGGGGTCAATTGTTAGCTTCTCAACAGCCTGAGATCTGGAATTAAAGGACATAAATGTGTTCTAATTTGTCTACAGGAAAAGGCTAAATATTTTGGTCAAAACAGATCTATAAAATCAAGGTCCTTTTGGCTTAAAAAATCAGACTCATTCAGTCTCATTCAGTACTGAGTATGTCAGATAAACCATTCTATTGCAGTTCTCTTCTTGATACTATACCTGCTGGACCCCCACTTCCTCACCACAGCCAGCATGTGGTGAGTGTTTTCACATTCTTAACCCAGTGTGATTTGGTAAATTTCAGTGAAGTGTTTTTCATTGTTTAGCAGGGCCCCTAGTCTGGCTAAAATCTCAAGTTCAGTGATTCACATTTTAATTATCTCCAGAAAGGACAGAAACATTCAACATTTTAAAAAGTAAAACAGTGTTCTTCCATTTCTTAGTAAACACACACACACACACACACACACACACACACACACACACACGTACATACATACACACACAACTGTAGTGCCAAAGGCAAGATTTTCACTTCTTAAGATGTTTTGTATTTGTCTCATTTTATAATCTAGTCCTTTCAACCATCTACCTCAGTACAAAAAATCTGCCTTTGGGAATTTAAGCATGCAGTGAAAAAGTGCAGCGATTTTAAAAATTCTTTAGACTTCTATATACAACTGTAACAGGAAAAAGACCTTATGAACATTAAGGATTCATCAGCCACTATTTTTCATATACTCTATTTTAAAAGTAGCCATTGGGAATCCTCTTTTAGGTACAATGCAGTAAGAATCAGAAATATTCCATGATCAAAATACTACAAATTGATCTCTGCAAATTAATGTTTTTTCAAGGGACAAATAAATTTTTAATATAAAGGTCAGAGTGGGGGCAACGCTACACACAAGGAATAAGGCCACTGAAAAAGCAATCAGGTTTATTTATTTTTTTTACAAGTGGCTGAGAAATCGACTTAGAAACGTCTTCAGTCACAGGAGCACTGTCTTTCACCGGAAGACCACACACACCCCCCCACACACACCCACACACTCTTTCTCTCTCTTTTTCTCTCTCTCCAACACAATCTGCATAGATCAGAACCTGTCCTAAAAAACACACACTTCCAAACTGACAGGTGACTTGCATTGGGGAATGGTGGGGTAAAAGGGAGAGGGAAGGCCAAGTGAATAAGGGGAAAAAAGGCATTAAATAATCACATAAAGCTGATTCTGGTGTCTGGTCTCCCACATTTTATGAGATGGACACAATGCCACAACCCACCAGGCAATTACTGTTCATTTAACAAAAAGTTTTGTTAAATGGCCGTGCTTTAGAACATCGATAAAGGAAATCTGTCCATCGAAATCACACATCAAATTCTTACGCTCAGGTATTACTACTGCCGTAATTCTCCGGCTTTAACCTAAACATGAGGTAACAAACCTCTGAACTAGCTACTGGTAACAAAATAGGTTGGATAAGACACTGAGGGAACAGCTTCACACAAACAGTTCATATGTGAAAAATAATCATGACTCCCACCCTCTACACGTCCCTTTAAAGATAGACCAAAACTTACATTCCTCATATGGACCTTCAACCTGTTCATTACTCCCTTCTTCATTAATGATACAAAAATGACAAAACATTCTTGGTAGGAAACAAAATGTAGAGGGGCAGAATGGGGTAAAGGTAGTGAAAAATGAACCAACTACAGAGGTAACACTCACTCCTCAATTTTAGTACATGTGCAAATTCTACTTCTAAAAGAGATATAAAGAATTGGCTTTTAAAAACACTGCACTCAAAATAATGCTTCCAATAACCTTCAAAGTTTTAATTAAAAAAATCTGTGCTTATGGTTATGTGGGAATTTTGATCGTGTTCTTTCATTCTAGGTCATTCCAAATGAACTTGGTTAAATGTCTATAACATGGCACTAACAACACATGGGAAGGCCACAGCTCCTCTTTAATCCAATCAAATCTAGTTGACTGAGAACACTTTGGAGTGAAGGCATGTGGTGACTTATTTTTTTTTTTTTTTTTTTTTTAAGTCTAATTAACCACCCAAATCCCCACATCCTCTCAGGGAGTTGATTTACCGTAGACAATCAAGGGCTCAGAAAGTCTACTTTTTGCTATAAATATAAAATAATTTGTAGCAGAAAAATATAGCCTCTCTAAGAAGTAGATTTCATTTTTCTTTGCTGACAAAATTCTGAGTTGGTTAGACAACATGAGTTACCACATAACTGTAGACCACAGATCAGCACCTCAAATTCCAGCTCTACTCAAATAAACATTAAAAAGCACTTTAGCCATCATCTGGTCAGGTATAAATGTTGGTTCCCTTCTTCCCCAAGGTAGAAAATTCATAATATAGTCAATGGTGACTGCCTTTCACGGAAGCGGGGTGGTGGGGATGGCAGCGCCGTGTCCTCCATTGCGCATGCGATCTCAAGATGGCTTCCCGGTGTGCGGTAGCCCCTCCCTCCACGGCTCTGGTGTAGGCGGACTTGCAGCAGTGACTGAGAAATCGGAGCTGGGGTGAACGTGCGGTACTCCAGGCAACAGGAGGGTTGGGGGACGGGGGGAGTTGCCTTCAATTTTATAAATTATGACAATACTTGGTATTATCAAAGTGATTGTTCACGGGCAGAAAGTGGGGTACAGTGGAGTCCTTCACAACTTACGCTTTATAGATGACCATTAGAATTTACTAAACAAAACAAGTATTTCCCCCCTAAACTTAAAAGAAAAAAAAAATCATCCACAGAACCCTACACCAAAATTCACTGTTTAAAAAATTTCCTTCTGGGAATGGACTAAGGTGGCTACTGAGATGACATGAACTTGCTCTCAGAGCTGAAACTGCTTCTCCTCATTTCATTTGCAATTTGCATCCTGCTGGTTAAAAAAAGTATGGAAATGTTTCTAGACCACTCATACGCCCACTTAAGTCTACATTGCACTTCTGTCCTTTAGTTAGGAAAGGCAAGATCATCTCTGAGGCCAGCCTCCTCATTCTGCTCCTGCATAACCACCGTGTCCAACCAATGATCACTTAAGTTCTTGAAAGTTTAAGTGGACAAATGTCCTGGCCATCTCACGGTGCTTCTCTTCTTGGTTTGGTGTCCTGATGAGACAAACGTCTGAACTGTTTTTGAGGCTTTCAATGTGCAAAAAAGTTCCCAAGCCATCAAATCAACTTGGGCCTCCGTTAAGGTGTTTTGGTTGCTTGTTTTAGCCGGTGAAAACCCTGTCTTGTATAGTGCACCAGATCCATCAAACTGCTGTTGAGGGCCAAGGCACACACACTTGTGCTGAGCTGAGCAAAAAATTCTGCAAACAAAGCAAAACCAAAACTAAGCAAACACATTTTCATACACAAAAATAATATAGGAAACATAAAGAGTCAAAGTTCCAGCAACTGTATCCCTGCAATATTCTGTACTTCATCATGGCAAAAAAAAATCACGATCTACTCTAACGGCCTGCTAGTTCACACCCCTCTGCTAGACCAGAAAGGTTAAGAACTGAGTTGGTTTTAGAGTTGAATCCATAATGCCTGGCACAGTGGCTGGTGTTGGAGAATACCCTATTTATACTACTGGATCAGCAGATGCATGAATCAGAACAAAACAAAACAATCCCAACATATTAAAAGCATCATTTGTTTGCTAGGAAAGAAAGTTCTAAGAGGCTATGAGAAAATTAAGTGGCTACAGCCAGCTGGCCACCGCCTTCCCTGCAGCCAGGAAAAAATATGTAATGGCATTAATGTGGCATTTACATATACGCATCTCCTTAGTGGTCACTGGCACTGCCACAGAGCGGTCCATCTAACAGCACACCCTATACCGTCTCCTAAATCTTGCATTTCTCCAGGGGCCGTCTTCTCAAAGGAGTCTCAAGAATGTTCACTATGCCGTATTTCTTCCGCTGTCGCTAACCATTTTTCTCAACGCACACTGAAAACAAGCAGGCAACTCCGTATTTAGGTTACACCGCGCCATCTGTTGTGCCCTAAGACGGCCAGGAGCTTTCCTTCTTCACCTGCCTTGTCCCTGTGCTGGAGTTTCAGTTCAGGCTGAAATAACAATGCCAGAACTCCTGAAGGCGCAAGGTGCCGAAACCATTCCTAACTTAATTTTGCTAAGATTGAGCCACAGAAATCTGGCTCCATGCCACCAGAGCTCAAGAAAGAACTGTGACTAGGTGATGGAGCAGAATGGCCAAAATGTGAAAACAGTAAATACCTACACATTTCCTTTTCTTCGATAAAATGCACATAAAATACAAACCAACAACATCCTTCCCTCCCAAGCCCCCTGCCCCAGGAATTACCAGCAGAGCCATTTACCTTTATTCTTCCTCGTAAGGACCTCAGCCTGTTCCCAAAGATCAAAGGCGGCAAGGACATGGGAAGTGATGGTGACATAAGAAGATGTCATGTTTTGGATGGTGACAGGCATCCCACTGCTCCCTACGCTGCCAGCACTTGACTGGGAACCCATGGAGCTGGCAGAAGAAGGCATTGGGGAAAGAGGGGACGGTGTGCCTGTACTTCTGAAAGGTGAAGAAAAGAACTGGTTAGTCATCTAAACCCACAGATTACGGATTTCTTGTCTCTGGGACCACAGTGCTAGTTACAAAGTTTCCATGTGTATTAGCCAAAATGACAATCACTCCCACCAGATCAGAGATACCCCTTTACCTTCAATATTTGGGGATTTCATAAAATACAACAAAATGCCCCCCCCCCCTCCCAGTAGAGAAATTAATAGGACAGAGGCAAGGTGTCCTCCACAGAATCAGGCAGGCAAATCTGGATTCTGAGTATGCCTACTCCATTTACACAGTCTACCCCTTCAGCCCAGAAGCCCTCCTTTTCCCCACCCTCAATTCCAACTTCTACTAAGACAATGCTTCCCTGTGAAGATGGTCCTAACCTTCTATATATTCATTCTTTCATCCTCCCCATTTACTGAGTAAAACTCCGTACCCGGCAGTCTTCTAGACACTAGGGAAACATCATGGCTTCCTTTCGGCCACCACCTGAACGCGTCTCTTTGCATTTACCTATCAATTTATCCATTGCATTTATCACATCCCATTATACCTTTCTGTCTATTCCTTTTCCTTCCTTGAAGGCTGGGACCATTTCTTATCAACCTTTGCATTTCTAGCACTTAGCACAAAGAGTGGGCTCTTGACAAATATCTGCCGAACCAATGACTGGATGAGGACAGGACAGCCTCTGAGGAGACTGAGCAAGAAGTATTATGCGTCAGGGGAGTCACAGTCTTCTCTTTGCTCTCATCTTGCCTGCACACCTGCACATGCAAGTTAATGAGCGCCTTGATGTGCATCAAATGCGAAACACAAGGAGAACACTTACACATAAAAAGTAATGGGAAGATGGGCCAGTGGCAGGAGCCTCACGACTGGGTATGTCTGCCCTCGGGGGGTCTGTAGGGACCCGAAGTGTCTCCAAGAGAGCGTGCATTTTGAAAGACTAGAGTGGAATCTCCATGAGGGCAGAGATTCCTGCCTGCTTTGTTTACTGCTATACTCCCTGTACCTAACAACAAGGTTTGGTACAGAGGTGGCTTGCTATATAGTGACTGGACAAACTGAAGTTTTCTCAAATAATGTGTCTGACATCTCAGGGGTGAGGGTCATGAAAATTTTCAGAGATACGAAGTCACTTCTCAATCAGGACTTTTTTTTTTTTTGAGAGGCCATATGGGAATCTCTTGAGTGCGCTGGAAATGGGGCAACCTTCTAGGTGATACTCTTAAAATAGCAAAACTTACCAGAACTGGGAATTTTTCAAGGAGTATGACCAAATTTTTAAAAATACTAGGCAAGTGCTACAGGGAAGAAAATTCTATCTTTATTTTAAAAACACCTGCACAAAAATATATTGCTTTGCAATATATTATGGCACAGATGAACAATTTCAGTTCACAAGGTGGGGTGGGGTGGGGTGTGTGTGTGTGTGTGTGTGTGTGTGTGTGAATTTAGTTAGAACTTTCTTCATTCTTAATATCACTGTCACTGTCATAGATCCTAGAGGAGGTGGAGGGCATACAGTTCTGGATTGTTCTTGTTTACTGAAACACCAAGACAACACGCTATCTAGAGGGAGAAAAGACTGGCTCTGACTGGCTCTGCCTCTGTTTTGTTGTCAGGCAAATCTAAAGACCCTATGTTCTCTGTAATTATCTTTTTATATTACTTAATAAGCCAACACGTTGACTTATAACTATTCCTTAAAAAGGTAGAAATATGATAATAATTTAAGTTTAAGGAGATTAGCACACAGATGTACACAATCTTTGCAAAGCCAAAGTCATACAGATGGTTGCAAAAGCAAGAAGTAATTAAAGAAATAACTCAATTTTGAAAATTATTTAAATTAGACTCTTCATTACCTTGCAACGCATGGAGATGGTGCCTGGGCAACTTTGAAAAAACTGCTGAAGTGTTCATTAAGAGCACGAGAATACTTTATTGCTATATCTTTTTTACAACGAAACATCGCCATGTTCAAAATGGATTGGCAACGCATGCTGTGGACATACACAGAAGTTTAAGTGAAGCATTACTACTTTACAGACACGAGTATCACCACTACAGAAAGCCATCTAACTAATCTCTTATAGCCTAAAGAACACACTGGGTTTTCCTCCTCTACACTAGGAAGAGTATCTTAACAATCTTACTACACTATTCACACTATCAGCAAAAGTAAATATTGGTGGAAAAACACAAATATACAAGAACATAATTGAAGTTACAAGACCAAACCATCTACTGAGTCATCAGTAACATGGCACTAGATGCCTTTCATAAAAAGTAACTATCACTAGGTTTAACCCCTTGACCACACCTCCTACTACTTTCTGGTTTTGTTCCACCTTTCATTATCATTTCCATGTTAAGAAAGCAAATTTTAAAATCTTTTTTGTAACAGCAAAAGAGGCAAAAGCAAATGCTATTTAGACAAAAAAAAGTACACACCATAAAACAGCAAGTATTTTCTCTTGTGGAGCTGAGGCATCTGAGAAGGATTTTAATGACATTATAAATCTATAGGAAAACATAAAAACACATCAGGTTAAACAAAAGCAGTTAGAAAATCCCAGGCACAAAGACATTTTACTATGTCTGTCTTAGCTTTCTGCTGATTTTCCTGAAGATGTGAAGACATGAAAACCGCACAGAAAAAACCCCAAGGCTTTGGAGCAGTAATTCAAGCCATTCAGAAAAGCAGGCGAGGGCATGTCTCTTCTCTGGCCTGTCTACCTGCTGGAAACCACGTAGACTTGCGACTTGCGTCCTCACTGAGTCCCCTGCCGAAATGCAGTCGATAAGGAAGGGAGCTTACAGTGAGCTGATAAGAAAGCCAAACTGGAAAAACCAGCCTCTCCCTGAAAGGACTGGCATTTCACAGTGAACCTGGCAAAATGAGAGCGCCAGACTCAGTCACTCTGCTCTAGCGCATCATCTAGAAGTGCTACACCCTTAGTTTGGGCTCCAAGAAGAGGTCCTGGATCAGTTACTTTTTTAAGGCTCCCCTTTATTAAGTTGTCTTCATACTAAGTTCAAATGGATTAAAGCAATAAAGGAGAGGAAAGAGAAGTACTTAGGGAGATGGCAGAATGACTGGGCACTTACTTAATGAGGTCTACGGTTTCTGAGTACACCGAGTAAGCCGACTGGGACGCCGGGCTCTCCGACTCCATGGCGATCCCACACTCGATAAAGGACAAGGCGGCCTCCAAGTACTTAAAAGCCTTCCCAACCTTGTCTGTCTGCAGGAGGAGAACGTGGTCGTTGTTAGACTTTTGTTTAGTTTCTCAAACACATTCTTTAACCTTCATTTCCCTCCAACTGTCTTAGTTTACTTACGGCCAGGGAAAAGCGTGAACTCAAAATGATAACCAAAAAGCCTGCTGGCTCTGACCCGCTGAAAACTTTCTTTTAGCAAAAATTTGGTAGGAAGAAGAAAATAATGTTGTTAAGACTGTTCTCTCAAAATCTTAAACTACATATTCAAACCAAGGCAATAAGTCCCCTTGCTGTTAGTGTGCAATTACTCATTACATAATTTTCTTGGGAAATAGATTTTTCTACACATCTAGACTGATGCAGACATAAATATCTTTGTTATGTGTTGAAGTTTATCTTATAAGCAGTAGAAAACATTACGGTTTATGAGCATCTTAGATATTATGTCTAATAATAATCGTTTTATGTATTTTACAGCCAAACAGATTATCCCATCTTCTCTGGAAGTCAGGGTTCAGTGCACAAGGCTATCCCCTAGGCTAGCAGGGATAAACTTGCAGAGTCCCTTAAAGGGCAAGCAGAAATCTATCAATGAAATCAGATACCGGTGGTCACCCAAACCTGAAGGCATACTGTGTCACTTAATGCCCCCTCACTGGAGCGAAGCCAGCTCCTCTGAGGCTGTGATAAGCACAGCCTTTTCTCTACACTTGGCATCTGCACCACATGTCATAAGAGCAACTGATTAACATGACATTTCCAAGTTTGTAGCTGCTGCCAAGGCTTTCGATCTGATACGTTCAAAAAGAAGTAATAACAGCGAAGATGCAAGTGGAGTGGAAGGAGATGGTGACATATCAGCAAAGAAAGATAGTGTGGGGCTACTAAGTTTTTAAAATAACTTGGTTCTGGGGCGCCTCTGTGGCTCAGTCGGTTGAGTGTCTGACTTTAGCTCAGGTCATGATATCACAGTTCATGGGTTTGAGGCCCACATCGGGCTCTGTGCTGACAGCCTGGAGCCTGCTTCAAATTCTGTGTCTCCCTGTCTGTCTCTGTTCCTCCCCGGCTTGTGCTGTCTCTCTCTCTCTCTCTCAAAAGTAAATAAACGTTAAAGAAGTTTGTTTTTTTTGTTTGTTTTTTTTTTATAACTTGGTTCTAAAATACTTTTTCTAGAGCAGGTAGGCTCAGAGAATTAGCGACAGAAAGAATAAAGATCAAAGTGGCAAGCTCCAGTGAATCAGCAGTAGAGGCTTAATGGTTTGCTTCATTGGTAAGAATTTAACTCCTGAAATTTATTTATTCAATGCCAACTCCTTCACGGAATTTCCAAGATTTATACTGGCCTTAGCCTATACACAAAAGAAACTATAGCAAAACAAGATGCCTCTTAGAGGTAACTATTTTCTAAGGCCATTAACGCAAATATTCCTGTGCCGGCTCCTGTGGAGCTCCGGAGACAGTGTTCCAGCAGTAGTATTCACACTTCCCTACTCAACAGTGACTCCAATGTGGAGATAAAATACACCCCTCTATATTCAGTTGTGAGCTTAACTCCTTGGAATCCAAAATGGACCTAGTTGAGACCTTGTGCCATTAAAATATTACAAAAAAAAAAATTACAAAGAGGCTGGTCATTCAGGTTTTTGTCCAAACTGGCATATTTTCACAGCAAAATGAGCTGTTATTTATTAAAATGAGATTCAACAGGTATAAATCAGGACTATCCTGGGCAACCGGGGATATAAGGACAGCTTAGGTAGGGAGAAAGAAGATGTGCAACTGTATAAATAAAAAGCAAAAGAAAAACAAAGTTCCCTGTACTACTATTTGAATAATGAAGGGATCTAGTAATGAAGGGACGCTGAAAGCATCCACTGCCAAGACAAATTTTAGATAACCGGCTGACAAAGTGCTGAATATTTGCTCTTTTACAAAACGCAAAAGGTTCTGACAGTTCTGGCACCAACTTTGGAGAGCTAGAAGGCAGACACTGGAAGAACACTGTCATTTGGTACAGAGTCGGACATCTTAATCTGACTCAGGCCATCCTAGTGACAGGGCAGCTTTGGAGATAGGTCTACAGAGGCTTGTCTCTGATCCCCTTACAGCACCCAGCATAGTAAGGACTTGATAAACATACTGCCCTGGTGAACGGGGCTGATAAAAGGGTCTCAGTCCAGCCCTCCCTAGGCAGTCAGTCTAAGCAGAGATGTCTAGGTTGGGGTTGAAGAGCACCAGGCCAGGATCTCAGTGGCCACCACGGCCTGGTCCGACTGCGATCCCCAAGGGCTTCTGGAATGTGTGGGTCGGTTTGTATGTGGGAGAACAGAGGCAACCCATGTTCTTCCCATGTGGTACAAGGTTCAATATATGGTATTGGCAGGGGTTTAGGTCTGGGGAATACGTTAAACAAAAGGCCCAGAGTCTCAGATGTTTCAACATAACAAAGGGCAAACATTATCTAATTATACTACAGCAGAAATGTAAAAGCACATTTAATTGCACATGCACAAAGCATCACTTTCCAGAAGTCCCAACAGCCACTGGGTAAAGAGAGCTCTTCTTTTAATTTGTTTAATGTTTTTTTATTTTGAGACAGAAAGACACAGAGCATGAGTAGGGCAGGGGCAGACAGAGAGGGAGACACAGAATCTGAAGCAGGCTCCAGGCTCTGAGCTGTCAGCACAGAGCCCGACACAGGACTCGAACTCATGAACCATGAGATCATGACCCGAGCCGAAGTCATACACTTAACCAACTGAGCCACCCAGGCGCCCCAAGACAGCTCGTTTTTAAAAAGCATATTTACCAACAGTATAATCATTACCTTCATCTTAAAATTTTACCTAACAGCCTTTGGTCTGCATTCCCACGGGTTACTATCTCAAAGGTTTTAATTTTGGAGGCAAACAGACTATCTCACCTTTTGAAATGTTTCAGGCTGAACATAAATTCATAGACTTTCAATAGCAGAACTTGTCTTTCACATCCAAAGAATTCATTCAGTGGCACAAGGAAGCACTCATGCATTAAATCAAACACTACCAGGTGGATTTAACTTCCATTCGTTTAGATATAAAACTTGTCACTAGGTACACTGTATATTTGCCCATGCTCAGACCGAGTCAGAGAAAATAATTTCACTAAGAATCCCTTACCCCTTGTTCCTTAAGACCCTGTTGATCCCACTTACACTGTGGCCAATGTTCGCCCTGCCCCCACCATCCCCGTCCCACCCCCGCTGTTCAGTGAGATGGCAAACTACAGATAACTTATCAGAACACATTCTACCAAAGGGAAGAAGAGCCAAACTGACCATTAACTCTGCTCTTTGCTTCAACTTTTTGGCCTCCTTCATGTGAAAATCTGCTTGTTGTCTGAAAGAGAAGCAAAGATCAGGGGTGGGTCACAGGAACCTAGAAATTACTACTGGGGGCAAGAGGACTTAAGACTAAGAGGGTAGAAAGCAATGGGAGGAGACAGAGGGCAGAGGAGGGAGTCAGCAGAGAAGGGGCAGAGGGAAAGTAAAAAAAAAAAGCAGGAGCGGTGAGCATCCAGGGTCTTACCTGTCAAGCTTCACTGGAGGCTTCCCTGGTTTAGAATTACCATTTGGCAAAGAAGGCACTAGAAAAGGATTTGCAGTATCTCCAGAAGATCCCTTTAAAAAAAATCATCATACAGATCACACTCCAACAGTTAAAACCATTGACCTAAAGGTACCACCCCTCTAAATTAGACCAAAATAGTAGTTCAAAAAAGATGAAATCAAGCACTGCACAGTTTAGCTTGGTTTAGCATTTTCCCGGCTAGATTCGACTGACACTGTAGGTTCTGATTATATTGAGAACTAAAAAGACAAGAATGTCCAGAAGAGATATTCAACAAAGCTAAACATAACATTTTCTCTTAGTCAATACACACACACACACACACACACACACACACACACACACACACACACACACACAGGTTAGTGGGAAGAGAAGAACTGTATTTGACTTGTATTTGAAAAGTGGCTAATTTTGTCCCATTATAACCAATAGTGAAAGTATTTGACATCAAACTTCCAAACCGAGAACTAACCAGAGTAACCAATTTTTATTGCAAATCACCTGAGAGAAAATTAACACAAAAACTGATTCTGATTTTTCAACCTCTGAGTCACTTTAAGATGAATAGACTGACATCTAAACTTACATGGAATATTAACCATCTTTTTACTCTCCCTCTAAAAAGTAGAACTTTAAACACAAATAACTCACTGCAATACCACCACTGGGAACTTCTCTTACTGGGAATTTAAAGATGTATCGATGGACTCCGTTCCCTATGTCCCAGCAACCGTTGCTTACTTTGTGCTCTGTACAGCTTCCAGATCCCTTCCCCTCCACTCTTCTGTGCTTCGGAGCAGAGGAGTCTTTGTGGCTGCCCTTGCTACTACTGGCACTTTGGGGAGGGTCCTGGTCCGCTTCCCGCTTTGGCCTCTTTTGTGCAGGCTTGGCTGGCTTCTGGGAGGATGAGGACGAGGACGAGGAGGACACAAGTTGGGGGGAAAGCATTTCCTTCTTTGAGGGCTCAGAGGAGGGCCTGGGTGTTCTGGAAAGAAACATCACTCAAAATTGAGTTAAGGAAGAACACAAACCACATAACTTAGTTTTAGTTGTAAGATAAATGGCTGCTGACACCAAAAATTAAGAAATCAGACCATGAAATCCATTCTTGTAGAAAGGCCAAATTTCAGAGACTTTTGGTACCTTTGAAAGATCTAGTTCTATCTATGAACAATGGATTAAGTGGTGGAATTTGTCACTAAGCTTGCAGAGTCTGCCAGAGATCCTAACCTCCCCTAACCCAGTTAGTCTTATTAGCTACTCCCCAACCTGTATTTTTCTCTGACAAGTGGGCAAGCCCAGCTGCCACCTTCACCCTCCCTCCCTGACTCCCTCTCAAATCTCTGCTGGCTCCCAGCCAGTGACACTATGCACTTTCTTTTGCCTGTTGGGAGTCCTGTTGGGAAGCGATTTCTTCACTTAACCAGAGAGTGAATAACAATTACTTTCTATATTCATACCTTCTTGGAACTACTCCCCTTCCCTTTGGCCCTCTCTCTCCAAAGCAAGAGACATAGTGAGCAGGCATGTACATTCCTAGTAATTGCTTCAAGAAAGAGCGCTGAACCGAGGCTCTCAGAGTTCAAGTGCTGGTTCCATCTCTCAAGAATTCTGTGACTACGGACAAGTCACCTTCTCTCTCTGTGCCTTGGTTTCCAATTCTGAAGAGTAGGGTAATAGCAGCACCTTTCTAGTTTTTATTTAAAATGCTTTTAGAAAGAAGTTGTTTCCAGAAGTTCTGGAGATTTTCCACTGTTAAAATGCCTTTGATAAACCCAAGTTTGCTGCTCAGTGAATTGCTAATTCCTAAAAGGTCCTTTTCCATGGACAAAAGCAACATCAAACCAACCTATCTGCACATCTGAGCTGGACGTGTGTGTTAATCCACTCCTACGGCAAGAGAGAAATGTTTTTGCCCAGTCAAGACCCAGGAAGACTTGATCACCTTTCAAGGCTGTTGTTAATCTCTATACTCACTTTATTTTAGAAGAATCTTTGTGGGAAGATGAACATGATGGCTGTGCCTTGGTTTCTTTCTCCAGTCTGGCTTTCTTGCTATCATGGTCTTTCTCTGTGTCACCCTATGAGTGCAGCATAACAAAGTACACAGTTATAAACACAGTCATGCAGACAAAACAGAAAAGACTACACGGCAAAGTAACGACAGTAATTAGACTTTCGGCGACATCTATACCACACAGCAGACTTACAGGTACCTACACCATGTGTGTGTCGGCGGGGGGGGGGGGGGGGGGGTGGAGGGAAACAGACAATCTAGATTTGATGAGGTTTGTACTGAGACAGATTTCTGCCTGAGGAAGGAGTATTCTTCCCACCTAGGAAAGGGAGGATGTCTAAGTAATAGCTGACAAGAGTGATGGTCTTCAACAAATTACTGAAGTTTTTTAAACATAAAAGAATCAATAAAACACGCATATTCGCAGCAATAAAAGATGATTTTATGAATGAGGGTATCTCCCTTTCTTTCACAAGAACCATCCACTTGACGCCTATTAATTTTTTTCTCTTATTACTTTTAATTTTTTAATGTTTATTTTTGAGAGAGAGAGAGAGAGAGAGAGAGAGAGAGAGAGAGAACGCACACGCGAGCAGGGGAGGGGCAGAGAGAGGGTCCAAAGCTGGCTCTGCGCTGACAGCAGTGAGCCCAATGAGGGGCTCGAACTCACGAACCATGAGATCATGACCTGAGCTAAAGTTGGATGCTCAACCGACTGAGCCACCCAGACATCTCCCTTTTTTAAAGACTGTTTTTATATTTCTCTTTTTTAATGTTTTTATTTATTTTTGAGACAGAGAGAGAGCATGAGCAGGGCAGAGAGAGAGGGAGACACAGAATCTGAAGCAGGCTCCAGGCTCTGAGCTGTCAGCACAGAGCCCGACACGGGGCTCGAACTCACGGACTGTGAGATCATGACCTGAGCCGAAGTCAGACGCTCAACCGACTAAGCCACCCAGGCGCCCCTATATTTCTCTACATAGATATGGGGACACATGTTTTTATTTTTCAAAAAATTTGAAAAAACTGAAGGATAAGTATAATTTGAGAGAAGAGTGATGAGCAAAACAGATATTTAATTCTACAGAGACGCACGTAATCGCAAAAACACATTTATACCAACTAAAGTACAAGATAAACTATATGTAATCGCTAAGAGAGCAAAGAATTCTTTATGGCAAAGTCTTTCTTCATTTGTCAACATGCAGACCAAGTTCACAGCAAGTCTAACACAGACCGAGTGACTTCGCAATGGCTTCCTTCCCACTGGTCTGGACTCACATGACCGCTCTGTGGGAAGAACAGTAAGCAGCAGTGAAGTGACAGGTGGGAGGTCCTTCTTAATTCTGATACACATTTAGAACCAAACTCCTCCCACTGTCAGTTCACCAAGAGAAATCTGGGACACGGCCAGTGAAACTAGGACAATCCCGAAAAAACCTAAGATCCTCTCTCAAAGCCTTAAAGGAAAAAAACATTCTTCATATTAACTGATTGTGGGAGGCCCTGGTTTTCACCACAGTCTCTCCTTCATTCCCTGAATTTCTCCAAGAAAAATGAATAAATTAAGAGGTGTAGGCTCAAGCTCTGCCCCGACCCTAACAGCCTGACCCTGATCAAAAGATGGGGAAAGAGGAAAAACATACCCTTCCTCCTCCAGACATTCTGCAAACAAATGTGCCTAAGTGTATACATGCATTCAGCCCTTCCTATCTCCTTTGGAAAAACAGTTTTATTTCCTGTTCCAAAATTGACCAAAGGGGCTTAGAAAAGGTAACAGGTTTTTAATCTCTTGGTGTATGTACAAGTGAGATTATTAAAAAGGGTAAATATGGATATAGAAGAGAACTTAAATCCAAGGGAAAGCCTTTACCTTCCTGGAGGCTGATTCTGTGGGACCTGCACACTCTGGACAGCCCCCAGACAGCATCTAGAAAGAACCTGGACATGGGTAGTCCAAAGTGATTAACTTCAAAGACAGTGCAAAAATGAGAAATGTAATTATTTTTATATTGACTAAACAATGAAGTAGTGATGTTTTGGACATACTGGATTAAATAAAAAATTTTAAATTATTTTCACTGTGGGGGCACCTGGGTGGCTCTGTCAGTTAAGCATCTGAATCTTGGTTTCGGCTCAGGTCTTGATCTCACAGTTTGTGAGATTGAGCCCCATGTCAGGCCCTGTGCTAAAAACAAGGAGCTTGCGTGGGGTTCTCTTTCTCTCTGATCCCCTACCCCTGCATGATACCTTTCTCAAAAACAGATATACAGGTTGTTTTTTTTTTTTTTTTTAACTATTTTCACTGTTTTTTTTTTTTTTTGGTGCTACATATATTATGTACATATATATATATGTGTATGTGTATATATATATATATATATATATATATATATATATATATATATTTTTTTTTTTTATTAGAGAGAAAGAGAGCAGGGAAGAGGAGCAGAAAGAGAGAGAGAGAGAGAGAGAGAGAGAGATGGAGAGAACCTTAAGCACACTCCATATTCAGCATGGAGCCTGATGTGGGGCTTGATCCCATGACCCTGGGATCATGACCTGAGCTAAAAATCGAGAGTTGGACACTCAAAGGACTGAGTCACCTGGGTGAGGCTTTTTATATTTTTAATGTGGCTACTAGAACATTTTAAATTACATATGTGGTTTACATTGTATTTCTAGTGGACAGTGCTGTGCTACAGTTCTCAAGAGCCAATCTGCAAACTGGGCTCTGAACTTCCAATTAGCTAATGCAAAGAAGGAATAATAAAATGTACAGGCTAAATAAGATAAAAAAACAAACCAGCTGCTCAAAAATATAACTATTTATTACAGAATATTGGAGAAAAAGTATCTCGGGGGACCTAGTAAGGAGATAACGTGATGTAAATGAATAGCTACATCTAAAAGGCACAGCCGTTTCTCCTGTGACATTAAACACAGGCCAGCAGCAGAATTCAGGAGCACAATTCAGAAGAAATGAAAGGCACTGGCACATGCCAGGAGAAGCCTCCTGGGATTCTGCCCAGCACATGGATCCCCATTCAACAATTCATAATGGTAACACTTGAGAGATAGTCCATGTTGGCAGAGAAAAGAGAGCAAATTGGGAATGACTGGGTTAAAATAGAACCCTACTATCCTCCTTGTCAGTTAAGAACCTACTTATGCCTGGGGCATGGGGGTGGCTCAGTCAGTTAAGTGGCCGGCTCTTGATTTCAGCTCGGGTCATGATCTCACAGTTTGTGAGCTCAAGCCCCGCACTGGGCTCTGTGCTGACAGTGTAGAGCCTGCTTGGGGTTCTCTCTCTCTCCCTCTCAATCTCTCTCTCTCTCTCTGCCCCTACCCTGCTTGTGCTTTAGCTCTCTTCCAAAAATAAATAAATAGTAAAAAAACAAATGAACCTACTTGTGCCCAAGAGTCTCTGCCACCAGTGGACCCAATGAATTCTCCTGAGTTTTAGATTAAAGGCTAGAAAGTTGGCAAGCAAACAGTGCAAGAAGATGGGAGATTTATCTTTGGAAAGTCACAGAATTTGCTAAAATATACAGATATTAACTTGCACGTGGAGTGGTTAGTAATACATACTTTTTCCAGTGGAAGGTGTTTCCAGGCAATTAATGACATTTAGGGTAAATTCCCAAGGCAAAATTAGGCATAAACTGTCCACAAGGTTACTTCCTTAAAAACAAAACAAACAAACAAACAAAACCACCAAACCCCAGAGGTGGAATGTGAGTTAATTTTTGTTTATAGATCTTCATCCTGCTTAGGACTATAAAACCAAAGTGGCAGACCTTATACACCACACATGAAAATAAGATTCATAATGAGTCAATCCTCACAGACCGGACATAACCCTGGCTTGCGCCAATCAGCGACTCAAGAGAACAGCCAAAAAACCCCAAGAAGTTACCACACAATAACTTCAACACAAGCATTTAACAACTGTGTTGGCACTTACTGGAATAATATACTGATTATATTGATGTGTAGAACTTACAAGCTGATAATATTCTTTAAGCTGGTAGAAAGTAAGCCATTAAACCAAATAAAGCAACATTCCCCTTCTGGTGATTTTCCTTGCCTGAGTTCAAACCTGTGGGCTTGAGGTTAGTATTTCTGTACACTATGCACTTGGAACCCTGTCATCCTCTGTCTGGAACAGTCACAGAGGCTTCCCCAGAGTAAGTATTTGTCCGGTGGCACAGAAAGCAAGTTTAGCAGCTGACGGCACAGCTGAAGCCCCTGGAAACAGGACTGCAAGACAAGTCTCAGGGGGTGGATTTAGGAAAGGGCCATTAAACAGGGAGCCAAGCAATACTGAGTGGCAGGAAATGCACACTTGAATTCCAAGACTGAAAAGGAGGCAAGGAGTTCTTAAGATTTTCCTGGGACATGAAGCCATTTGAAAATGAGACAAGGGGCACCTGGGTGGCTCAGTCGGTTGAGCGTCGACTTCAGTTCAGGTCATGATCTCACAGTTCGTGGGTTCGAGCGCCGCAACAGGCTCCGTGCTGACCGCTTGCTCAGAGCCTGGAGCCTGCTTCGGATTCTGTGTCTCCTCTCTTTGCCCCTCCCCCACTCACGCTTTGTCTCACTCTGTTTCTCAAAAATAAATAAATGTAAAAAAAAAAAAAAGAGAGAGAGAGAAAAGAAAAAAAAAAAGAAAAAGAAAATGAGACAAGAGCGATGCACTCCGTCTTCAAGAGGAAAAAGACGTCTCCTTTGCCCTTTGGCCTATTCACAGATCACCCCCCCTTACAAGGAACCCTTGTCTAAGGTCTGGGCTTCAGAAGTTCTCTTTTTCTAGAAGGATAAGCATCTCAAACAGGGCCTATATCTACAACAAAAGGAGGCTGCTGGCTGAAGACTGGTTCCTAACTGACTTGTTTGCTTTTCTTAACCCGGTGGGTCAGGCGGCCAAGGATTATCTGCCAAATGGCGCTCCACCTACAGAGTCCAGTGGAAGGGCAAGCATGAAGACCATACAAGGAAGAGATGGGGACTGTGCTGGGCCAAGCTGGTTCCTGAAAAAGAACACCCCCAGGGCAGCCTCATGCCCACCCCAGCATCTGGCTCACCATCTATGTACCCAAAGGTGGCAGAGGGAACATGAAGACAGCTTTAGGCCATAAAGTTTCTAACAGGTAGAAAGATGGTCTACCACAAGCTTTGCTATGGCAGGGAGAGATGAGGGGCATCTGAAAGGGAAACTGATGTAGAAGCGTGTGGGGGGAGCACTGGAGTGGCAGGAGCAGGGACAATGCAGGGACTGGGCCAGGGATGACACTCTGTCAGTGTCCGTACACTGCCCTTGAGCTGTAACCTTGTGCCTCTCTCCAGTAATCCCCCCACCAGACACCTGTGTACAAAAAGAAACCCCCATCAGGTGTGAAAGATAAGAGCACTGCTGGACTGGAAGGGGTCAGCACATGTGAGCTCCAGACCCACTGGTTGCTAAGCAGCCAAGCGATGTTAGAGCCGTCCTGGATCTCATCTAGAAAAGGGGGCAGCTGAACAAGGAACCCACAGTGTCTCAGCACTCAAACTACCAGACTGTCCTCTCCCTCAGGAAAGCAAAGGAGCTTGGCAAGCACCTGGGGGTGGGAAGAGTGGAGAATCTTCTGGGCAATCCAGGGACTTTCTGGGATGTGCCTTTGCACAAAGTTCACTAAGACGACGACACAGTGGTCCAATCAGCACCGAGAACGAGGGCAGGGACTTACGGAGAAGACAGCTTACATTCACTGGGATAAGTACGACAGACAAGGAAAATTAGCCCACCTTTGGCCCTTCTTTTTGGTGAGGAAATACACAGGCATTAAGAATGGTTTAAGAGGGGCGCCTGGGTGGCTCAGTCGGTTAAGCGTCCGACTTCAGCTCAGGTCACGATCTCGCGGTCCGTGAGTTCGAGCCCCGCGTCAGGCTCTGGGCTGATGGCTCAGAGCCTGGAGCCTGCTTCCGATTCTGTGTCTCCCTCTCTCTCTGCCCCTCCCCCGTTCATGCTCTGTCTCTCTCTGTCTCAAAAATAAATAAAACGTTAAAAAATTAAAAAAAAAAAAAAAAAAAAAAGAATGGTTTAAGACAGTCTTCACACCACACTCACATGGTCATGATGCAGAGTAACTAACAAGGCATGAAGTAATTAGATATCAGTGACTTGAGGAAACTTCTAGTTTCTTTATAGGGATGACTTTTCAAACCCTTGATGTTGAAGAAGAGTAACTGGGAATGTTGATCTCAATAGGTAGTTTAAGGAAAGACAGATCTTGGAGAGAACGAAGGGACTGAACCAACCATCCTGAAGCAATAAAAATGCACTACATCCCCTAACTTCATTTACCCATTCTCCAAAACTGACATAAATGATAGCTCTGAAATTGTATTTCACAAAATGCCAAAGCTTCTTGGTCCGTAAAGCAGCTATTAAGAGAAAGGAAAAGACAGGCTTGAATGAATATGCCTCCTTGTTCAGACATATGTCTACACCATGGTTAGGACATGCTGACATTTCATTTGAAAAATGATCTATACAATGATTGAAATTAAATGAGATACTGTCAACAAAAGTGCCTAGAATAACGCTTAACTCACGCATGGAGCTTTGTGCGTGTTAAGTATGTTGTTAAATACTCTCAATTGCACTAGACTGGTTGTATTTCTTATATTGTGCTTCCTGACTTTCATTTTTCTTCCAAGTCTGAGCAACATAAACTTGGTTTACAAATTATATAAATGAAAACATAAGTTGCGTTTTGTTTTTTTTTTAACATTTTATTTATTTTTGAGACAGAGAGAGACACAGCATGAACGGGGGAGGGGCAGAGAGAGAGGGAGACACAGAATCGGAAGCAGGCTCCAGACTCTGAGCCATCAGCCCAGAGCCTGACGCGGGGCTCGAACTCACGGACCGTGAGATCGTGACCTGAGCTGAAGTCGGACGCCCAACCGACTGAGCCACCCAGGCGCCCCATAAGTTGTGTTTTAAATTCTAGTTCTTTTTGTTTTTAATGTTTTATTTATTTTTGAGAGAGAGCATGAGCAGGGCAGGAGCACACAGAGGGGGACAGAGGATCCAAAGCGGGCTCTGCGTTGACAGCACAGAGCCTGATGCAGGGCTCGAACTATGAACCGGGAGATGATGACCTGAGCTGAAGTCGGATGCTCAACCGACTGAGCCACCCAGGCGCGCCCCCTAAATCCTAAACTGTAATCAAGTTGATGAAATTCTGTAGTTTATGTAAGGAGCACTCGGTCAAGTCATGCGTGTTTCCCCTAATTTTCTCCACTTCTCCTCACAAACTGCTCCTTGCCCACTCTTTCAGGTGCCATATCTGACAGCTTCATCACAGCTACTGTCATCCACTGTAAGTCTTTAGGATTATCTTCTCACAATTTTAAGCCTACAGTGGCTTTAAGGGTCCATTAACACTCTGAAAATAGTTGCCAAATTTTGCATCAGGAAAGGAACACACTGAATTTAAATGAAAAACTAAATTTCAGGGGCACCTCACTGGCTCAGTCCAGTCGAGCATGTGACTCAATCTCAGGGTCATGAGTTCAAGCCCCATGTTGGACATGGAGCCTACCTAAAAAAATGAAAAGAAAATACAAAAGAAAAGCTAAACTTCACTAATGTGAAGGATAAGGTACATTCTTCAAACTGCTCTCATTACTTCCGCAGACAGCTTTTTCTAGTGCTCCCACTTAAAATGAAGGCAATGAACAAATTTTCACCATCCAAATTTGTGGAAAAGCGCTCAGTCTTAAAACAAGAACAGTCCTGCCTGCCTTGGGGTCCAACCCCACATGCCGGAGGAGCAGCTACACTATGGGAAAGGCCACAGTCACGCTGCCCTGAACAAAGGGAGTCAATGGGGTCTCAACAGCAAAGGGGGAAGCCCGCCTGCAAAGGGAAGGATCTCAGGTTCCTATGACCAATATTCATACTACCTGGAACACAACAGGTATAAAAACAAAGGATCATGATTCTCTGATCATGAAATAAGTATACAGCTGAATTATTTTTAAGTTTATTCATCTGAAAGCTTCTAACTAGTGATATCCGTTAGGTAAGGAATTCCTCACTGCCTAGATCCATGATGTTGAAAAGTAGCACACAGGAGGTACTTCTCAATCCAAAGAACTAACTTTGTACAATCTTGGCCCTGTGGTATGGCTCTGCTCCAGTGGTCCCCAGCTCCACTAGACATTAGGATTTAGGAAACACCAATGGAGGGAGGAAGGGAGGGGGACACAAACCTTGCCATCAGCATCAAAGGCTCCCTGGTGACCATCACATTGGTTCAGACCCCGATCCTATCAGTACCACAGCAGAGAGGCAAACTGTTCCCAGGGGCAGTTCTCTCTGCCGCCTGCCGAACACCCAAGAAAGCATGCATCTGACTAAGATGGGGGGGAGGGGGGGTCATTATTTCTCCATCCTCTAAACAAAGAGATCAATTAGCTGCCCCGGTGGAGCAAGGCCAAGGGCTGGGAATGGCTTTTAGAGTGCACAGCTCATATCCTCAACAGGGAGAGCTGAGTTTCCCTTTATGGAGCTGCAAGCGATGCTTCTAGTTTTGTGCTGGGGTATGGACAGGGCTAAGAACTGTCTGGGGGAGCCTCCATTTCTAACATCCACACTGGGTTAGTAAGTATTTTAGAAGCCAGTATTTCTCCCCACTCCAGCTACCGCAGAAGGGTCACTGGAGACTAGACGAGATCATGGTGGCTGGAGGTTAAGTGATTAAAAGATTTCCCAGGAGGAAGGGGAGGTGAAGGAGTATATTTCTGAACCTTTCTCATGGGTATGAGATGCAGGCACCTTTTTCCTACCCAGAACCATCACAATTTTATCCGTGAAGTTTTACACCTTCAACACATACACATACCGTTTTAAGGGTTTTCTGACCTGGGACATGCCCCCTTCTAGCTGAAACAGCACCACCAATCGGCACTGGATCCCACCCCGCTTGACTTGCCGGCTGCGGTTATGGTGGTAATGCACACCCTCAGGTCTCATTCAACCAGCTTCTGGAGAAAACAGTCACCCTTCGCTATTTGATAAAGTCATGTTATATTTTTAACCTAGTGGAGTAACTGGTCAAATCACAGACAGGACAGCAGGCTTCATGATCTTTTTGTCCTCTGTTATTCTTAGCTCAATTTCCACAACTGAGTAAGAAGGTTTTGGTGGACTTGTGAGAGTGTTAAAACTTTTTATCCCTTGTCAGCAGGAAAGAGCTGGCCTTTCTTGTGCCTTTCGTTCTGAATCTTGGGACAGATTAGGCTGGAATGCCACTGGGGAAAAAACCCGCTTATCTTTCACCATGAAGAGTATCAGGAGCTCAGTGATTCAGAATACAGGAAGGAAGGAGATTGTCCAAATGAATAGTATGTCCAAGTTAACTCAGGGTCTTAAGTAATGTGAGATTTTTTTTTTTTAACCTTCTTCACTGTGTTTATTCCTTAAAGTGAAGTTTCCAAAAATTATGATAAATGAAATGACAGATTTTTAATACCTCACAACATACCATTACCAGCCTGTATTACTCAACAAGATATCCCAACCATGTGTTTAATAGCTCTATAACCTTTTTTTATAATGTTCTGCTTATTAATAAAAGTCTTTAATAGAGGTCACAAATTCTAAATCTGGTAGTTTCAAATTAATGAAGTGTTAGGCGGCCGTGAGTTAAAATATAGATGTAATATTGGTGGTGTTAAAAAGAATCATATTACGGGAGTAAAATTTAGAGTATAGCAGTTCTTTCAGTAATTCAGAATACTAATTAACATTTCAGTACATTAAGATTTTAATTTCTAGGACAAAACCTAATCATGGGCCAGGTGGTAAATATCAATGTTACCGGAAAAAATAAAAGTGTACCCCCAAAATGCTACATTATCCTAAAACAAGACATCCTTTAGGAGGACTGCCTCCCCTTTTCAGACTGTTGAAGGGACCTGGCATCTGGTAATGCCCGCTGGCAGAGGGGGAAGCATGCAGATCCTCAGGGAGAGGGTAATTCTGGTGTCGGAGCAAAGGCTACATCAGATCAAGGCAAAGATTCCCCGTCTCTTCTAGGACAACTCAGGGGTCAGAGCCAGCCCCAAGCCAACAGGAGGTACAATCCACACGGCTGGGGGAGGCCAGGCACCTACACTCACCTTTCTCTTTTTGGCCAACTTGCTTGAACTGTCTGCACCTCTCTTCTCGGGATCAGGCTTCTTCCCTGTGGCGGGCTGCTTGTCCTCCGGTCTCTTCTGGCGGCCCCCTTTCCCAGGAAGCTGGGGTATCCGAGAAAGAAGGTCGAGGGTTATCTTCACCATCAAGATCGGCGGGGGAGCGGTGTCCCTGAGCGGGGAGAGCAGCTTGGGGTCTCTCGTGGGCCCCGGGAGCCTGTCCTTCCGGCGGTCTTCCTGGACAACCACGGCACGCCGGCAGCCGCTAGTCCTTCCACCGCCGCCCTGGGGCGGGCCCTGGCTCTGGGTCAAGGGGACCAGGGCAAAGTGCTCGGGGCTCCTGGCCCCCACATTGTCCTTCGTGGGCTCCGGGCCCGAGAGCGCCTTCGAGGGGGCCAGCGGCCCACTCCTGTGCTTCTTCCTCTCGCTGGGGCTGGGGCTGGGGCCGGGCGCTGTGGGCTTGGGCTCTCGGCCGTCTCCTGCGCGGGGCCTCCCTTTCGTCTTCACTTTGGGCTTGTCTTTGGAAGGCTGGTCTTTGGAGCCGTAGGGAGGGGGTCCCGGCTCACTTTCCACCTGCAGGCTGGCCCGCGAGTCTGCCTGCGCAGGGGCCTTGACGGGCTTTTTGGGCTGTTTGTTTCCAACGGTCTGCCTCTGGGGAGCCTCCTGTTGGGCGGGGGACTTCTGACAGCTCCTCTTGCCGGCGTGCAGGCCTTCCGAGGGGCCCCGAGGGCCCTTGCCGGAGCTCTTGAGGGCAGGATCTTTGGATTCCGAGCGCTCGTGGCTGGCGGCACCACCGCCGCCGTCGCCCCCGCCCTTGCCCTTACTCTCTGGGTGCCGAGGCGGAGGCTCCGCGCTCCCCAGGGCGTCCGGCGCTGCTGCTGGCTGGCTCACTTTGGTCAGCCAGTTGTCCAGCTGCCATTTGTTGGTTGTAGGAGGCTCGGGCTAAAAACCAAGGAGTAGAGAAGAATGTGAGCTAACCAAGGATGATAAACTCTTCTGTGCTAGTCACCCAATTGTATAGGACTCTCCCAGGGAGACGTAATCATTCCAAACCTAGGAATTCGAGTCCTTTTTATCCCCTCTAGATACAGGTCAGAGCCTCTTAATAATTAACTCTTAAAACAATCTTCCCATCTTTTTGTGCTACAGGAATTTTGCCGTAGCAGATATCGACTAATAACAGACCATGAGATATTGACCGATGTAGACCACTGACAACTGGGGAGAAATCTTTGTAGCAAGTATTCTGTTCTAATAGTAATTCCAGTGTAATTTAGACAGAAATGACACATTTTGGCTCCTAAACTATCCTATCAGAAAATAAAGGGAGAAATGAAGAATAAACAGAATCCTTTTATCAAGGATTTTCAGAAGGCTAATGAGTAAACTAATAATCTTAGTGATTACCTATAGGCTTTATCCTTTTTTTTTTTTTTTTGACATACTTTTCAACTGAAAAGCACTTTCCGCAAGACTTGATTTCATTTCTTTACTTAAAAACATTAAACATTTATACATGACAAGGTTTGCAGTATGTCGTGGAATACTGCTTGATTTTCAAATTTTACACCTCGCTTGGGTAAAAGAATCAAGTGAAGGTGCATTAACCACTTGAATTTAGTCCCACTTGAAGTCTTTAAAACTCAAACATTATGTCTCTTGTTACAGGCAATCTTATCTGAAATAGCATCTATTTTTCTAAGAAACACAGGGTGGCTCCAGAACACACAATTAAGAGCAGTGAGATGACACTGATTATACGTACATCTGATAGGACAAACAAACAGAAGTTCCTGGCTTCTCCTGGTATCTTAACTGTTTTTCAAATCTTTGTTGCTCACTGGCTATTGATGCATCCTAACACGTCTCTCCAAGTAGATTATTAACAGAATGACCCAAAGACGTTTCTGTCTCCAAGTTCCACTCTTATGTTTGCAATACAGTGATGTACATGAGATATTTACTTAAAGCATTTCTACAGGCATGTTACAGCACCTATACATTTTACACCATATGGAAACATTAGTGTCTAATAGAGTAAGCAATGATTATCCCTTTTAAAAGGGCAGCACATCACCCACATGCTACATGTTTTTTAAGATCCATTCTGATCTGTGGTTTGTATGAGTGACGAAACCATATATGCAATGTACCAGAGAGTTAACTGAAAGATATTCCACATAGGATTTAACTGGTTAGAGATTAGGGATAAGCAGATCACTCCAGTAGGTGGATGATATTTTACAGGAAAGACTGCTAACAACTTTCTGAAGTGGAATGTCCCAAATAATTCAACTCTATAAAAACACTACAAATTGATACGTCAAGACGTGGATATAATGTAAAGGATTTTTGACCAGAAAAAAAGTTAGGTAATAAAATGATCAGGTAGGTAGTTTGGGCTTGGTGTGATGAAAACAGAAGAGGAACTGTAAGGAACCAGGTAGGACCATAGTTCAGCCAGAAGGAGGGCTGCAGAACTGTTTTTTTCTGCTTACCCCTCACTGCTGCTTAATATATCTCCTTCAATATCAACTCTACACCCAGGCTCTCATTTGAATTTCAGAGCAGAAGGGAAGGAAGAAGGAAACTACTCTAATGTGCCAGGCATTTATTTTGCCACAGGAAATCTAAAACTGTATTCCATATTCTAACAAGGCAGGATGATTGTTAATAGTGGAGAAAAGATTAGCACCCAATACCTACTTGTCAAATGTGACTTCCTGCAAAGGCTTGAGGGTGTGGCAATCTGGGTGCTAACCAGGAACAAGGCATTAAGATATATCACTTGCCAATCACCTTAGGAACCAAAACTTTCAAATCCTTTCTTGGGAGAGGTATGGATCTCTCACCAAGGCTAAGTTTACAGCCCCACTGACATCACTGACATGCTCTACAGAAGAGTATTTATTCGTGAACCAAAAAGGAAAGTCATTCCTGGTATAAATAACATCTGTTCTCCCCCCACCCCAAAACAGGGCAGTATAAGATACATTTAGTAGGAATGTCCTACTAAAGGAATGTCCTGGTTACAGAAATAAAACACATTTTCTTCAACTATGGTCCTAAAATTGTCCAGAAGGAAGGCATATGGCCCAATTGCAGGGTAAAATTGAATTTATGTGCCTAGACAAGGAGAAAAGGTATGGACAATCCCTTCTACAGACCTGCCATAAAGACGTAAAATGGATAGAATTATTTTAAGATCAGATATTATTTGGGTGTTGGGATAAGGAAAACTTTTACATTAAGGGATTGAATGAAATAGATTTTAAAATGAATTTTAAGCGCTGGACAGGATCAAGATTTGGACTTTCCTTTCTTCCCCTGCCTTTCCTCATGCCCCGCCATCAGTCTCCCAGTCCAGTGCTGGTGCAACCCCAACACTGCACACTGGGTGTGAAAAAAAATACCGGATTTTCACTAGGTTTTTTTTTTTTTTTTTTTTTTTTAATTTATTTTGAAAGGGAGAGCATGCACGAGTGGGGGAGGGGCAGAGAGAGAATCCCGCTCTGTCAGGGCAGAGCTCGAACCCACCAACTGCGAGATCATGACCTGAAGCCAAAGTCGGATGTTTAACCCACTGAGCCACCCAGGCGCTCCTCACTAAGTTTTAAGAAATGTTTGACTATACGTCCCTTTACATCTCCTAACTCCTCAAATTGGTGGAAGTTCATGCATTTTAGGATAAATTGTGATTCTGAATAAAAAGTTTTGAGCTATGCACAAATATGTCTCCTTTTTTTTTTTTTTTTTCTTCGTAAAAATGTCGTTATGAGTCTCAAAATGTAAGGAAAAGAAGGAAAGGAAAGGACTATGAGAGAGAGGCATGGTATAGTAGCAAAAAATGCTCTGGAGTCAGATGGCCATGGGCCTAAATCTTGGTGTTGCTACCTTTCAACTGGTAAAAAGACAGCTCCCAACCTCCCACGGTTGATGGAGAGCTAAGTCAAATAACTCATTAAAAAATACCAAGAGTATGGGAGGCAAATCAACAAAGGCACTTCACTATAAACAAAGCGGGACAATGAATCTACATTAGAAGACCAAGTAGATCCTTGAATAATGGAGAATAGAATCATTTTTTCTTAATGTATGCAGTAAAAAGACGATGTGTCCCATATATTTGGAAAAGCTGAGATTTACATTTTGATTCACACTATAAAGCAGACACCGAAAGCAGCTTCCCCCAAATTGCCAGCCCATTGGTGGGCATACGGCATTTCAGATCGCCTAAGATCACTGGACTACTTTATCAAGTGGATTTAAAATGGAGCCATAACAAGCACAAATCTTAGCATTAAAAATAGATTTTAAAAAAGGGTGACGGGGCGGCTGGGTGGCTCAGTCGGTTAATCATCTGAGTCTTGGTTTCAGCTCAGGTCACGATCTCACGGTGTTTGAGCTCAAGCCCCGTGCTGGGCTCCACAGCTGGAGTTTCAGCTACTTGGGTTTCATCCTCTCTCTCTCTCTCTCTCTCTCTCTTCCTCTGACCCTCCCCTGCTCACACTATCTCAGTCTCTCTCAAAATAAATAAATAAACTTAAAAAAAAATACTCTCACACATGAGATTTACAATAATGCAGGTGTTTCTTTGAAAAGAAAAGAAGGTATGGGGTGCCTGGGTGGCTCAATCAGTTAAGTGTCCGACTTCGGCTCAGGTCATGATCTTGCAGTTCGTGAGTTCAAGCCTCGCGTGGGGTCCTGTGCTGACAGCTCGGAGCCTGGAGCCTGCGTCTCCCTCTCTCTGCCCCTTGCCTGCTTACATTCTGTCTCACTCTCTCTCAAAAATAAACATTAAAAAAAAAAAAAAAACTTAAAAAATATATATAAATAAATAAAAAATAAAAGGAAAAAAGGTAGTTAAATACACCGGGGGGTGGGGATGGGAATTAAAGGTTTAAAATCTACACAAAGACAAATTATTTCTGGTGACATCTCAGTACATGACATATAAACTGCACCCAAATCTAGACTTGCTCATCAGCGCAAACGTGCAAATATGAGCCTGTTTGGTAAGGCAATTTAAAAAAATAAAGTAGGATGGGAACAATTTTTTCGAAAAGTCTCAATCTTTTCCAGTAACTTTTGAACAACAAGATATAATGGTTTCATTAATATAAATGCTAGATGAAATTTTTCTTTCAAGTTTCAATTATTCAGCCAAATCTGTACCATTTTCATTTTATTTGAACTGAATTTTATTATTTAATTCAATTCTCTTCCTTCTTTTAGTAACCAAACAAGCATGAAGATTTTTCTAATTGAATAAGGAGACATAAAGCAAAGTTCTTATAAGCAGGGAACAAGCAATTTGTCTACAAAGCATTTTCAGTATCTTTTCCCTGATGCACAGAATAATTATTTCAACAGTAATTAGAATCACACAAGGAAACAGCCCCCAGAAACACATAGAGTAGTTTCTAAAATCTGCAAGGCATTTTAAGTACAGTTAATGCTGATTCATGTTTATTCACTCAAAAAAAATATTTATTGAGCATTTAGTCTGTGCCAGACATAAATTCATGTCTAACAAAAAAATGACACTCAGTTATTTTTCCTTGCCCTCAGACATGGCTGTTAAGTCTCACTACATTATCTCCAGATGCATTCAGTTAATGCTCTAGTGGAACTGCCCTGATTTCTAAACAGATGTAAATATTGGGAACTTGAACGCTTTCTTAATCAGAAAGGCTCATTTCCCAGGATTCCCATCTAAAATGAGCAGAGTAATTTTCTCTATACAAACTGGTCTAGTTCATTCACCAAAAAGGTCTTCCCTTTCCACCAAGTATAATTTTTAATTGCTACTCCACGTTTTGAGGGCCTCTGGCAACCCTGATTGTTGTTACTAGACTTCTTGTATTCAACAATCCAGTAAAAAAATAGAATAAGTCTTCCAGATAAACGTGCTTGCGATTTGCAGTCTCATCTGTTTATCTTACAGTTTCTCCCAAGGGTGGGTGACAGGCACACACAATTATCCCTGTTTTACATGGAACACAGGGAGCAAGAAACACAGCCCTGGCAAGATCACTTTGCCATCAATTTAATGCATGGCTTTTAGTGATTCAAAAATAGAACCTCTGATGACTTATTTCTAGTTCACGTTCCTGTCCTATGCTAAATTGGGCTGTCTCCTTTTGATTTCCTTAATTCATGCATTCCTGAAATTTCAAAAAGAATTCTCATTAATATTAAAACAGCAGCCTACTGAGAAAAAAAAAAAAAAAAACACAAAAAGCGAGTTGTCTTTTTTAATAGAAGGGAAAAGAAAATGGTGTGCAAACATTCTTAATGAGTCGCTCCTCCAAACAACACTAGCCACAACAGAGAAGAACTTATCATTTTATAGAAGGAGAGAGAAGACCTCTCTCCCAAACTTCTATTGCCAAATGTTTGGTAAGAAATAAATAGAAATAGCTGGCCCTACGCAGCACAGGGGTAGGAGAGAGTTGCCCCATGGGACAGAACCACTCAGTCCACAGCCAGTGCTGGCCCACAGCAGACTAGCCCCAAAAGCAGAATGCCGCCATCCTAGATTGCCTCCTGGAGGGGACACAATACCTCAGGAGCCGGAGTTTCTAGGGGCTCATTCTCTTCGCTGTCACTTGAGCTGCTCTCGCTCTCCGAGTCCGAGGAGCTGTCTGAGTCACTGGTGCTCTCTGACTCGGCACTACTGGAATGTGCTGAGGCCGCGGCTTCTGGAAGCGACTGTGGAGCACTGCGAAGCAACCGAAGAGAGAATCTGAAGACACCTCACAAGGTGGATTTTCTCCCTCTTTACTCACACCCCACCCTGCCCTCCAACCATTTTTCTGCTACTCAAAAGAGAGGGCCTGAATAATACCTAACATTACTAAATTACCACATCATCCAGTTGAGAGAAAGGCCCACAGTGGCTCAAAAAGTCAGTGAAAAATATTTAAAATGGCTCACCAAATAACTACATAAATGAGAAGCTTGTGGATATTTTGCTCCTGAAGAACATTTTGAGTTACACAAAATTCAAGTTAGATGGTAGCACTTTATATCAGAAGTTTAGTAAACCACGGCATGGACTGCCTGTCTATTCTTCTAAATAAAGTTTTATTAGGACATGTCCACACCTGTTATTTAAGTATTGTCTAGATCTGCTTTTATACCACAAAAGCAGAGCTGAATAGTTTCAAAAGCTAAATAGTTTTTAGGCCATATAGCCTAAAATATTTACTTTCTGACCCTTTGTGTTTGCTTTAAATGGGTATAAATTAACCCATTAAGTTATTTTATGAAGTTAGTTTATAAAAGAACAGCTAATAAATTAAAACCTCCCTCTGTTCTCTATATGAAAACGAACCGAATGGTAGCCAGAGACCATTGAATATAAATGGCGCTCTTCTGGAAAGTGGCCTCAAAGGTAATCCAGTCACACCCTTGGGCAGAGTTATAGAAGAGGCCATTCTTTATGAGTGGCTTAGGATCACCCCCAAATACCAGCTGAAGTAGAGATTAACTACTACAAGTTTTAAGAATAAGGCAAGAATTCTAGTCAGGGAGAAAACACACTGATCACACTGCTGGGCCCATACAGAATTTCATAGCCTATCTTAAAAACTTGTCCCAGATGGGATCAGCCAGGGCAATAAATCAAGAACTATAATCTTGAAAGCCTCCACAACCACCTAAAATATTAAATGATTTATTAAATAAATTTTTTTATTAAAACAAAATAGACTAACAAAAAAAAATACCAAAGTCACTAGTTGAGGTAATTTTAAAACACGCACACTATACTACAAATGATGTAACTGCCTCATATAAAACGCTACATCAAATTTGCGATCCCGTTCTCCCTGGTAGCTGAAGAGCTTCAGCCAGTGAGGATTAGAATGAGATGCACTTTCAGTGTGCTTCCTGCTTCTAATTTATCCCCATCTTTCCTATTTTCTCTTCCTCCACTTTAAAGTTAGGCTATTTTGTCATATTTTATGCCACCAGAAGTTACTGAACAGAAGAGAAAATGAGCAGAGCTTTTGAATCCAGACAACCTCACATAATTACACGATAATTACATGGTCTGCCTCCACAATAACTGTAACGTCACCTGTGTGGCAGGAAGGTTTTTATTGCTGAGCACGTCTCGGAATGGATGACCACATCTCAAGAAGTAAAACAGCTACAGCATAGTTTAACCCTTTGTCCATGGAAGGCAGGTACCAATATATTAAATCATTAAGTTCAATACCAGAGGAAAATATTGTAAAGACAGTTCAGATAATTCCCACTTCCAAAAACTAAAGCACCTTATTTTCTGAAATATGGCTGCTACTTACAAAGTGAAAACAGTGCCATTTTTCATCACACTAAAATGTACTCTAGGTCAACTTTTTAAAGCAGCTGAAACAACTAGAAAACTCACATGACTGAGAAAATAGGCACTATGGAAAACAATTTCTAGATATGATTCACCTTTGTAATTTTTGAAAACAGCAAATAAAAACATTATGCTCCTCAGCATAACTTTTTAAACACTGGTTATATTAATACTGATGAAAGTGATTTAAGCTTATTTTTTTTAACTCTCAAAAATTTTTAAATTCCAATCTGATGATCTAGGTAGGTACAGGGACTTTCTCTTTTATAGAGCTAACAACCTCTCTAGGCTGATTTAAGCTTCCAAAAACTTAAATAGGTACTTTCTTCTAACTGTGATCCTTCACGTCCTTCTCCATGAAGAAGCTATGAAAGCACTAACAGAGAAACGCAAACACTTTGCCCGCACACAATACCTTGGAGGTGCAGATGCAGAAGGAGGCTTCTCTGGGCTCTAGGTATTCACAATAAGGGCAAGAAGGACCAGGAAAAGAACAAAACAACAGGTTAGGATAAGCAGCTGGAAAGCTTACATTTTTAAGGATTCCTGGTATTACGGGGGTGTACAAAACTTACTTGTTCGTTGTCACTGTCCTCACTGTCACTGAGCTGAAGGTCATCTTCGAGCATGCTGGAATGGGCAGGGACACAGACATTGTAGGATTTAAAGTATTGTCTACTAACTTCTTTTAGTATATAAATAGAAAATATGCTTAATGATAAAAAAAAAAAAACAACAGAGATGGGATAGGTATAATTTTTATTTATTCATCAAATGCCTTATTTTTCAGAAATGTTAAGTTTTACTATTATAACACAGAAACTAGTTTAGTCCAAGCTCCTTACTATCTCAAGACTGAATCTTCCACACGTTCTGAGCATTAAAAGCAGAACTACCACGAGACAGGGATTTGTGACCAGCCCGGAGACTCAAGTTCCTAGGTCTACACAAACAAAACAAACAATAACGACTACCAGAAAAAATATACACAATACACTCTATTTTCTTCAATAGTCTCTAACTACATTAAGTGATTAACCAGTAAATAAGTTAACACTGGATGAGTATTTGTAAAGTGTTTAGAAGAGTGCCAAGGCACTCAAGTGTTATATGTGAATTCAATATATAGTAAGATATACGAAGCTATCAAGGCCATTGCCACCAAATACTGCAGGTATCTTACATTTTTGTTCAAAGGACATTATTAATATTAAACTTTATTTTTCACCCCACCCACAAATTCTCTTTTGTCTGCTTAAACACTCATTAGTTGAAAGAGTAGTAATATCAATAACACTGTTGTCTAGAAAATATGTTTAACCTTACTGCTATCATTCTGGTGAAAATAAAACCTCAGTTCACTTCCTCAAAGTTATAGTTAATACTCATCTCTAGGAATTCTGGTCTATGATCAACTTCAGTGCTAAGAGCAAACATCAGGGGCACCTGGGTGGCTCAGTCAGTTAAGCTTCCAACTTCGGCTCAGGGTATGACCTCACAATTCTTGAGTTCAAGCCCCTCACTGGGCTCTCTGCTGTCAGCACGGAGACCACTTCAGATCCTCTGCCTCTCTCTCTCTCTCTGCCCCTCCCCTACTCTCTTTCTCTCTCTCAAAAATAAAATAAAAAAATATTTTTAAGAGAAAAAAAAAAAAAGCAAACATTATACTTCAATTAAAAAAAAAAAAAGCCATTTTCCAGTCCCTACATGTTTATTCAACTCTCAGCCCTTCCTTATCTCCTCCCTTTTACCATCTTCTAAGGATAAAACTACAATCAAAAGAATGTATCAGTAATTAATTGTTTGTTCCCACTTCCCCCAAATTTATGAACATCACTATTTGAGGAAATATTGTGAAGGTGAAAAAAAAAAACAAAAACCAATCTGCTTAAGTATATAAGAAATGCTCCAAAAAGCAAAATTATATTAGTTACAATCCTTTAGTATTTCTAAAAATACCTCTGCAATAATCTGACCAACAATTTTTACTGCAAACCCACTAGCTGCCACTGAAGTAAAAGCAGGCATGATTATTTTGGGAATCCTTGGTAAAATCACTCTATTTTCTAACGAAAACAAATTATAAAACGTGGCTCTTTTGTAAATGACCACCTACATGCAATGTTTTAATTGTGCCAAGGAACTATTTTCACCAACAAATGTACGAAAACTATCCTGTGATAAGTCTCTTAAAAATACAAAAGCTGTTAGCTACTTGTAAATGGAGATGCTGCTCAATATTTATCTAATGACATAAGGCTAGAAAAACACAGACTTCAGATGCAAAACCTGGCAGTAGCTATCATAATGGTGTGTAAGAAAAAAAGTCAGTCAACAATGTTAGTGCTGAAGGGTGGCTTGGCTGGGGTATACACACAAAAAAGATAAAAGATATATATATATCTTTGAATAAATTTAAGGTATAACGCAACCAGAAAAAAAGAAAAAAAAATAACCTGACAAAGTATATTCAATGTTAGCCACTACCACCAAAACCACAGTTAACAGACCTCTTTGTTTCTTAGTTATTGGGTTTTGCATAAAACTGGTTTGTCTTAACTTCCCAAAATATCAACGATCATGTAATCCAATCACCTTCCCGTTGTAAGCAGAGGGCTAGATACTCTGTTAAGCTGTCTGCCTGGCTTCCATGAATATACTCTCCTAAAGTGGCTTCCATGAATATACTCTCCTAAAGTAAGTCAGAAAATATATGTTCTGACCTTTAGCTCTACTTTCTCTGAGGGAATGAAAGGGACTGTGAAAGTGCTGTCCCAGATTCCGAGAATTTCCCCCTCAGAACATTATGTAGGCAATAACAAAATAGGCCCGCAGGTCTGACACCTAAAGAGATGAGTGGCCTCTGAAGGCAGACTGCTCCAGATAGCTCTAAAGAAACATTCACTCAAAAAGCAATGATAAACCAATAGGCAAACAAAATCTATCACTTACGTAGCATATACTGGTTATTTACACTTGGTATTCCACTGAATCAAAATTCAAGATACAATTTGATGCAAAAATCAAGATTTTTTTAAAAATAAGCTCTATGCCCAATATGGGGCTTGAATTCGTGACCCCAAGGCCAAGAATCGTGTGCCCTACCATCTGAGCCAGCCGGGCGCCCTGATGCAAAAATCAACATATTATATTGTCAGTGTCTGCCAAAAGTAACCACGGAATCTTCCAGAAACCATAGTTTATTATTATCGCCAGATGGGTAGCTCAACATAAACCAGCATGCTAATGGGGGGAGGGGGGCGGGAACCTCTAAAGTTTTTTTTAACAAACATGTACTACATCTGTATTAAGAAAAAAATTAACTTGAGGTGCCCGGGTGGCTCAGTCATTAAGTATCCAACTTTAGCTCAGGTTATGATCTCATGGTTTGTGGGTTCAAGACCCACATCGGGCTGTGCTGACACCTGGAGTCTGCTTAGGATTCTGTGTGTCTCTCGCTACCCCTCTCTTGCTCGTGCTCTGTCTCTCTCTCTCTCTCTCTCTCTCAAAAATAAGTAAACACTAAAAACAAAAACAAAAAAAGTTAACTTAAGAACCATAACTAAGTTTTGCCAATATAGAAAATTAATCATGAATGCCATTGTGACTTTACAAAAAAAAAAAAAAAAAGAATCTATATAGTTAGGAGAAAATCTAACCAGATGACAGGTAAAAGTTTTACTGTTAGAGATAAAGAAAAAAATGTAAAGGAACCAGCTGCTAAAACCCCGTTTGTCCCACTAACAAGCATGACTGAGGCCAAGTACATTACTATACTGCACTTCACATACCATATGTAGAAGAACAGGTCCTTAATGGGAAAAATGGCAAAACTAATTATAGCACATCTGGGTGACCACCTTTGCACCCCTAGAAGGGAATCAAATCTCTTAGACCCAGTCTCACTCATACCAGTAAGATCTAGGTCAAGAGAGCATAAGGCTCAAGGGACATACTCAACTGTAAGCTTTTCTGGGGCAGGATCAAGTCATTTTCACCTTCATATCTTCTATATCCAGAACTTGGCAGGGACCCTAAAAGGCTGGCTGAATGAACAGCACTGCTTTTGCTGAATAAGTAACAGTACCACATAGCTGCGCCCACTGCGTGATCACAACTCTATAATCACTGCCTTTGCTCACAACCCTATAGGCTGCCTCTCATCATCCCGTCACATTCTAAGGGTGAGGCAATGGGCTCAGAATGGCCACCTAGCTTGCTAGCTGAAGATCATGGGGTTGGTTCATGCTGGATCCAGAATGCAAAAGCCATTCCATCTTATATGACCCCCTTGCTCTGGCCAATAAAGGACACAAGGGCTGGAAAACCTACCTGATGGGATGGAATCTAAGCTTCAGAATCCCCTGAAAGACTTGGATTTAAAAGAAAATAGTAATTATCCTGTTGGAATAAAATGAATACACTATTTTTCCCTTATAAAAATAAATGAACTAGAACCCTTATATACTTTTAAAATGGGTGAAACAACAAATTTCACTTCCAAACGCAAGACAAAGCAGTTATTTCAAAGCATAGGACACCATACGGCCTACCGTAGCACTGTTCAAAAGAAGCCAAATACTCAGGTACAGCAACTCTTTGAACTAACACGGAGGTTTAACCACATTTCACATTACTGGTGAGGGAGAGTTTTCACTTAAAGGTTACAAACAACCCTCAAACCCCTTTGTACAAACGCATTCTTCAGGCAGCTGCTCCACAGAGCCGACAGAGCCACGTACAGGTTCCGGCAGGCGCGCTTCAGTGACTCATGGCCCGACTGTTACTGTGCGAAGACACACAAGACAAGCCTTTATTCCTTTCCCATTCCTCAGTACTGGGCTTGCCAAAGACTTCACTGCCAATATTCTGTAACATCTCAACTCAAACCCCAAAATGACATAAATAAATGGATTTTTTGGCTCAACATTTCCTATGATCACGCCATACATTTTATTTGGGGAAAGAGCAAGTGAAGGCAAGCTCACGGTAATTAATAAGTCACAACCCTGGTATTAGGTGTGTTTAAAACAGTAAGTAATACTTTTTCGAAACCGCTAATGAACACGTGAGAATGTGTAAACTTGAACAATCTCACAAACTTAAAACTGATTTGGGAATAGGACGGGTGATGGAGTGCAGGGAAAGAGAAAGAGGCTGGGCTCCAAAGTGGACATACATAATTCTTCAAATCTAAAATTCAATCAGGCTGTGATTCCTTTTCTGGTAAAGGGCAGCAATAAGGACTGCAAAATGTTTTGCAGATGATGGAAGATTACAAATTATGAAGAAGGTTCCACGTACACTAAATGAAAAATCGAAAAAACAAATCTCAAGTAGCTTTGACACTACATCTAAGGGGAACTCTCCATAAATGGTGACAGTGTTGGCATTACTCAAATTCATGAACTATGGGAGGTTATGGACAAACAAGATTGAGGGGAAAGTGGCTCAGTACATGATCTACTGTAGTAATTGAGGTTATGGCTGATTAAGTAAAAATTGCCAGAGGTGTAAAAGATGATTTAAAATCCATGGAAGAGGTGAAGATTATCGAGGTCACATAAGGATATGAGAAAAATTACAAGAGTATAAATGAAGGGAAATCTGAAGTAAATAATAAGACTAAATCAGTAAATGTAACATGGGTGCCTGGCTGGTTCAGTCAGTACATCACATGATTCTTGAGCTCAAAGTTATGTGTTCAAGCCCCAAGTTGGGCAGAGAGATTACTTAAAAAAAAAAAAGGTATGACATAAGATACTAGTGCAAGAATGACCTACTGGACAACCAGGAAGAACTGGGAAAAATTACCGCTGAAAATCCTGCTAATATTGCTTATTGGGGTGCCTGGGTGGCTCAGTCAGTTAAGCATCCAACTCTTGATTTCAGCTCAGGTCATGATCTCACGGTCGCGAGTTCAAGCCCCGCATCAGGCTCTGCGCTGGCAGCGTGGAGCCTGCTTAGGATTCTGTCTCCCCTCTCTCTCTGCCCCTTCCCCGCTCATGCTCTAAGTAAACATTAAAAAAATTAATAAAAAATATTGCTTATGCATATATTTAATCAAATCTATGTGTAATATTTTTTCCTTCCACATTTACTCTTAGTACTTACTATATGCCAAACCCTGCTCTAGACTCAATGGATACAACTCTAAGCAGACAAATTCTGTTTTGTGGCACTTACAGTCTAGGAGAAGGAGATGAACAACTAAAATAAATACTTTTCCCTTATGAAAAGGGAAATAAACAACTAAATATATACTTTTTCAATGGGTAAAAAGCCTATGGAGGGAAATAAAAGAATAAAGATGGGTTCGGGTTCCTTTTCTACATGGGGTAGTTAAAGAAGTCTGCACTGATAAGGGGGTGGCGTCCATTGCACAAATAGAGGGTAGAGTGATCAGGGCACAGAAAATAGCAAGGAGGCCAAGGAGGCCAACGTGGCCACAGTGCAAAGTACACCAGAGTATTCAGGAAGAGGGGTAGTAAGGGAGGGTAGAGAGGTAAATTATCAGAGGGCTTTGGAGGCCCATGCAGGATGAGACAGAATAGACATTCTTATGGAAGTAGACCACATCTTGTTCATTTAGTAATAGCCTACCATCCCACAGTGGGTGGAATGTACAAACTGCCTTTAGGGCTAACAGATTCTTAGCAAATTAAAACATTTTATTCAATCTTTCAACCCATGTTTAAATTAGTCTATGGTCAGTTACTGCAGTAAATCAGCAGTTATGATCCAAAGTGAGACTTGAATCGACCTTCATGGGCTCCCTTAAAAACCATGTTTTTGCATATGCAAAGGAACTACTTCAAAGTTGTCACCCCAAGTAAGAATGACTTGCTGATGTTTTCAAGTGGCTTCAGAGCCTGCTGCAAAATCTATCAAACCCCTTTAGATGTGGCAGGAGTTCTCTGCCTTCCTCTCTCATCATTCAGGCTCCAGATCAAATGTTACCTCCTCTGAGAGACCTTTCCTGACCTCCCTCCCAAACATCTCACCACCACCCAAAAGAACTCCTCCCTGAGCCTGTCACTATCACATCACCAAGTTTGTATTACATGCCACCCGCATTAAGTTACAAGATGTGGAAGACAAGAATTTTGTCTTATTGGCCACTGTTTCCAAGTCCCTAAAGGAGCACCAGGCACACAGCATGTGTTCACTAGTTATGCACTCAATGCATAAATAGAAGCAATTTTTAGAAATATCTCCAAAGTCACCTGGAGCCAAGCCCTCAGAATAAGATTTATATAATTGGGGTCTAAAGCATGTTAAATAAGGAGAATAATTTTTCTTTTGTAGAAGAAACTCATTTTCCTAGCACTTACCTATTATACAACAGACAAGCGATAAATTTATTCTTCTGGTCCATTTTATTTATCTTTGGTCTAAGACCAAATATAGCAGTTATTTTATCCTAAAGGGGCACTCCCAAAGTAGTTTAAGCCATGGCTGGATCATTTGGGAAAATTCAGCTCCAAGGTGAAAAGTCTGAAGAGGACAATCCTCTAGCACCTTAGTATTAGTTTTATAATTATTTAAAGTATGCTTCATTTCATAGCCTCATCAGAATATCCCTTTAATATTATGCAAGTTTCCAGCATGAGCTTGTATAGAATGTTAAGTCAAATATTATCCTCCAAGGGATTCAAGAATATCATCTACTAAAGCTAGAAATCTAAGAGTTAAAATGATTATTCCAAGAGACCATAATTCTACCAGGTGCTGGTTACAGCACAGTGCAAATGAGGAAAAGAGGTGATTCTACATTTGGGAGTTTCAGTATTTTCTAAATATTGGTTTAATGTGCCTGAGGGACTATAATTCTGAAATAAGCAGATTTTTGTAAAATATTGCACACCAAGATTCTTTTTGTTTGCTTTCACTTAAGAGTAGAAATTCTTGGTGGGCAGGGCACCTGGGAGGCTCAGTTGGTTGAGGGTCCAACTCTTGATTTCAGCTCAGGTCATGATCCATGGTCACGGGATGGAGCTCTATGATGGGCTCACGCATTGAGTGTGAAGCCTGCTTAAATTCATTCATTCATTCTCATTCATTCATTCATTTATTCTCTCTCTCTCTCTCTCTCTCTCCCTCTCCCTCCTTCCCCCCGCCCTGCCTCTCTCCCCAATTTATGCTCTAAAATAAATTTTAACACAAATTCTTTTAAAGAAATTCTTTAATACTCCATTTTATAAATTCTCATTTCTCTATAGCATGGCTAACATTAATTCCTTTTTTAAAAACAGCTATATTCCATGGGGCTCCTGGGTGAGCTTCCAACTCTTGATTTCGTCTCAGGTCATGATCTCACAGTTCAGGAGCTTGAGCCCCGTGTCAGGCTCTGGGCTCTACCTGCCTCTCTCTCTCTGTCCCTCCCCTACTCATGCTCTCTCTCAAAAATAGACATTAAAAAAAATAAATTAATTAGAATAAATAAATATAAAATGCTATAATCCTTATTTGCTTTCATTTTACAATTCTACCTTTTCTCCTGAAAACTAACACTTCTTAAAATACCTAGGTAACTAAAATAATTATGAACACCAATATCCCTGAATTCATCAGACAAATTGGGAATGAATATGAAGCGTATTCTTCTCCAGCAACACCTGGTCCTGAGTACTGAGAATTATCATTAAAAATGGGCTCTCCATTTACATTCTGTGATGCTCAACTTTAATGTAGTCCTACCAACACATAAGTGACCAGCACAAATGTTTGTTCTTTGTTTTGAAGAACTGTGAATAAGGCCATAGGAGTGTGACCTCAGTGACAGATAATTTATAAGCTATGCACATTAGGGTGATTTCTACTACTTCTTCTGAAATGTGTATCAGCAAATAGTAAAAACAAAAATAATAATTTCCTTAGGCTAAATATGATTTAGATGAACTGGTATAGATAAGCCACTTCTTTAGACTTCATTCTGGGACATTTCAACTGTCAAATGTCCTGAAGTGATGATTTTATATTATAATAAACTGATAGAATAGGTTTTCCCTAGTTCTTTTACCAAGATATTTAAAAACCAATAATGTTTTGAGCAAGAGATGAAAACTCAGACTCACTTAAAAAGGTATCAGACTCTTCCCAGCTTTTATTAACTTTGCACCATTCCTTTTTGTCAAACTTCCAGGACCATCCCAATCCCAGCCTTCATATCCAGATATTCTCCTCATGTCAGAAGAAACTTCCCATGTGAGTAATAAAAATTTCAAATTGCTAAAATGGTTAATTTCTGCCTCTTAGTCCCAATAAATACTGATGATTTTGGAAGTGGAACCAATAAAAATAAAGGAGGACACCTTCTAGTAAAAACTTGCGATTTGAAGGTAGGGTAGGAAGGGAGAAAGAAGTTAGCACGGTAACACCTATTCAAGTGCTTTGTAGTTTCTAGAATAAACACATGATCTCTTTTGAGAGGCTGACAAAAAACAATGACACTGGTCAACTATATCTGGCTGCACAACAAGGGAATTATAAAAGGACCTAAGTGTATAGAAGAAGGAAATACAATAAAACCTTGGTTTGCAAGCATAATTTGTTCCAGAAACATGCCTGTAATCCAAAGCATGTATCAAAGTGAATTTCAAGAACCACTGGCTCAGTTGTGATCATGTCACATTCGGCATCATGTACTACTCGTACTGCAAGACATCATTCATTTATCAAGTTAAAACTTATTTGAAATGCTTGCTCGTGGGGAATCTGGGTGGCTCAGTTGGTTGAGCGACCAACTTCGGCTCAGGTCATGATCTTGCAGTTCGTGGGTTCGAGCCCCGCATTGGGCTCTGTGCTGACAACTCAGAACCTGGAGCCTGCTTCAGATTCTGTGTCTCCCTGTCTTTGCCCCTTCCCTGCTCATGTTCTGTCTCTGTCTCTCAAAAATGAATAAACGTTAAAAAAAAATTAAAAAAGAAAAATAAAAAAGAAACGTTTGCTCGTGTCGCAGAACATCATAGACCAAGTTACTCGTAATCCAAGGTTTTGCTATACCTTACACTTTGCCTTGGGAACTCAACAGATCTAAGCCTTAGAAAAGGATTCCAAAGTCAGGAGGCCTTAAATCAATACCACTTCCCCTAAATTTAAGGGCAAACAGCACTAACATCATAGCTATTCACTCCCTAGCAAAGGTTGGCAGAAGGAATTCATCATTTGAGAGTTTCAACTTCAGAGGTTAAAAAGTAAGGGATTCAGCACATATTTCTTTCACACCTACATCCTTCCACCACCTAGCTAATGGCCCCCGCTGCCCTGCCCTGCTCCCCACCCCAAGCCTGGACAGATGTTAAGAGTTAATACAGACTCTCCACAAACTTATTCTCCAGTACTGGGTCACTCTGTTTTCCTTTCACATGCACTACTCCACTTTTCTAAGGATTCCAAAATATTTGCGACTGAAAGAAAAAGCATTAAGACCTGGATTGATTTTTTTAAACCAAAGTACAAACGACCCCAAAATTAACATTTTCCCCTGACATTCAAAGTACATTAGGCCATCCCTCTGGTACTCTGTGTGCCACTCAAATCGTTTAACTACATGTCAAAGAACCTTAATGCTGACGCTAGATCAAATTAACCCGTGAGCACTAACAGATGTGACATACTAAATCTGAAACTACGACTGCACTTTACAAATTAATTGGGACACTGAAGTGATTCCTTTCCCCCAAGGTACATTTGGCACTTATCGATACCACCAGCCCCACCCCCATCCAACCAAAGCCATACCACCCTCATTATTCTACTGAGCCTGGAGACTACGTTCTCTCCTATTTCATGCTTCCTTTTCCTCTTCACCTTCCACAGGCCCTGCTTTCCTCCCCTCCTTCAACCTATCAGGATCATAATAAATATTCTTTCCTACGTGATTTTATTTCTGGCAAATGAACAGTTTTACGAAGAAAGCACTATGTACGTCACAAGACAGAAGTTTGCCTGCCATACACTTTCAGGCACCTCTGATTTCAGTGGTTTAACTCGGCAGGAGAACTGCCTATTCCTCTGAGGAGCAAAACTGTCAGAGAAAATGGTCTACCCAACTACCCAAGCCTGAAAGCTGATGGAAATTGGTGTGGGAAGCTGTAACTTTGGCCCGCTCAGTCTGAGGCTGCCTAGCCCTCAGGCCTAGCTCATACCAGAGTTGCCTTTTTTCCTCTACCCCCAGGCCCAGGCACACAGCGGCTTCCTTCTCTTGGTGCTGTTGCCTCCAAGCGCTGCTCCAAGGGGAACTCCTCCCTGCTAATCTTACTGCCAAGGGGGATGCAGGCTCTTTAATTCCCTCTTCCTCACTGTCCCCAAAGACACTGACAAGGGCCTTTTATTGTATAAAGGGCTTTACTACCAACCATTACAAAGAGTACAAGGTGTACAACCCTGGGGAAGTTAGAGCTTCCACAGAATTATTGCAATTGTGGTCCCTGGATCTATAGTTTCTATTTTCTACCAGCCATCAACTGGTTTAAAAACTCTCCTCCTTTCAATGTAATCTAAGTCAGTGGTTCCATACTTTCAGAATTTAGGAGCCAGAAGAATTAAAAAGGGAGGAGGAGGAGGACAAAGAGAAGGAGGAGGGGCGCCAGAGGGGAGGGGGAAGGGAGGAGGAGAAAAGGCAGAAGCAGCAGCAGCAGCAGCAGCAGCAGCAGAAGCAGAAAAGAGGGAAAAAAGGAAAGAAAACGCACATAGGGGTTAAACATTTTTTCTGGTAAAAGGACAATAAAAACAAGCAAATGTTCACCATCTGCCAGTACTATAAATAAAATAATTTTTATTACACACACAGAAAAGTCCACCCTTCAAACTACAATAGGTTAATCTTAAAAAAAAAATCATGTTTTATATATATATATATATATATTTTTTTTTTTTTTTTTTTTTTTTTCCTTCTGATTTTGCTATGGAGAACTGAAAACAAATTCCATCGAGGAGCTGGTGCTTAGGAACAGGGATTGAATCCAGTCTCACATTCAGAGTTACGGTGAAAAGATAAAATAACCTCTTTGCCTCAACTACACAGCTTTTTAAAAATTCAACCCACAGCAATGCCTCCTTCCAAAGCACATGGGACAAATACCGTGCCCAGAGCAAAGCTGGAGCTCGAACCTCAAATTCTGGGAGATTGGCAGCTCCTGGTCAATTACTGATTAGATACTGAAGGAGTATCACCTAGTTCCTAAAAAGCCTTCCTAGTTGTATGAAAAGCAAGAAATATTACTTTAATACCATCAAGAAATGACAAATTAGGTCAAAATGCTGATTTAAAAATCTTTATTATGTACTTCAAACTGTTCCAAAAACCCCAAATGTATCTGGACTTACTTGGCCTTAATAAAGAACAGCTGGGCAACAGGACTTGTTCTTTATTAGTTAAAACTAGGCCAAAAAAGTGGCAAAAAAAAAAAAATCTTAAATTGTACACATCCCCCCAAATTTGTTTCCTAAAGCCAAAGCTATTTGAGACTGAATTTTACTAAGCTAAAACCTTCTATTTTCCACAGTTAATATGTAAATAACAGCTCAAATGCTTTTCTTTTGAGAAAACCCCTTGGCAAACTCTGTTATGGAACCTGAACCCTCAACAGGAGAACTTAATCCAAGCATAAATCTAGGGTATTACTTCCTTTTACAAAGCAGTGGTAGTTCATGAAAGAAAGCCATTACTTGAAAGCAGTAGGGCAAAAAAATCTAGGCAATAGATTTACGTGGGAAATTACAATGTTACGTTATAAACTCTTAATAAACAAAAGCATTTTACTTACGATGTTCCCTGCTGAGAATTAGTGTGGTTTTTTGAAGATGTATCATATTGTTCTGTGGGGAAAGGAAAATGATCAAAGCAACACAGTGAGATATATTCATGAGTTTCTTATAACCCCCCACCCCCCCCCCCTTTTTTTTTTTTGCTGTCCCTCCACCCCTGTCCTCATCTTTTCCACCTAATCGTTTAGTATACTTGAACTCAGTCAACCACAGTGCTTGCTATACACACCGCACTTGGTACAATCTCACCATTATATAATAACTTACGTCACCTCTAGAGTAGACTTGCTCAGAATCAAAGAATCCTGAACAGAGCAAAAACACAGAAAAGAACTGCTTGCAGCACACACTGCCACATGGCTGGTAACTTTCCTACATGCTGGAACCTGACTTTCCTTGACGTCGGGTTGTGGGGGGCGGCTCACGTGTTAGCACTATGCCAGGGCGGCACTCACTCTCACCTGGTCTGACCTCACCTATCTTTCAGTGATTTGCTAGCACTCCCTTTTCTCAGCCTCTGTATTTGGTCAAGTGTGCTCCCCTTCTCATCCGTACCCCCGTTATTCAACACCTGCCCCCATTTATTTATTCAACAGCTACCTGCAGAATGCCTCACAGATACAAGATGTTCAAGGCATTTGACCCTGTCCTCGATGAGCTTACAATTAACTGAGGAACACGTGACAGGCACACAAATATCTATGACCCCAGGCAGTGTGAGACGAGTACACAAATCAATCATATAAATTAACTGTACCAGGAATCTAGGGAATGGTCTGTTGACTATGACTAAAGAAGGCAAGTTAGACAAGGAGCAAAATGAATTGTGTCACAAAAGATGGGGGAGATTTTGACAGAATGACTGCTCTGGCCATAGAGAGACAGGAGGGTGAGGAAGGCCTTTGGCAGAAGAGACCGTGTAAGCCAAGGCAGAGAAGAGGGAAGATTTAAAATGGCACAGATTTGGAAACGGTAAGGGTGGGGCACAAAAGGTGTGGACACCACAGAAAGATGGGTGAAGGTTGAATTTTAGAGGGCACTGGATGCCACGATGGTAAGTTATAACATTGTTAGGCAATGAGACATCACCAAAGGTCTAAACAGGAACATGACAGATTCCTCAGAAAGATTAGTCTAGTGGTGCCACCTGATAGAACCTAGAAGGGAATGGGGAAATAGTAAATGTGGAGGAAACGAACCAGCTGGGAGCCTGCTCTAGGTGTGAGGTAATAGCTGAAACAGAACTTGAAGTGGAATGGCAATATGGGTGCCTTTTAAGATACCGTTGAAGATTTCCCAAAAATGTCATATGGAGACCCTGTAATTAATCACTCTGTCCTCATGGTGGCAGCAGCTCTTGCATGATATTTTTGAACTGCTTCCCCTTGGGGCTAAAGCTGGAGGCAGGACTACAAATGGGAGGGGCTAAGGTCACTCCTCAACACAGTCACAGGGACTCCCATACAGTGGTCTTCACTGGGTCTTAAGCACCACGAGGCTTGGTTATCCTCAGGCAGTCATGTTTTTGCAAACCTGTGAACATAAATACTGGGGCATGCAAGTAAAACCCTTATACCTCATTCTCTACAGACTCTAAAACCTGAAGATAACCTCTCAAGAAATTTGAATGCTCTTGCTGAGCATACTTTGAGAAACACATGTCAAACTTTACTTTTCTGACCACTAAATCGGCACATAATCTACTCCCTCTTCATCCAACATACAACTAGACCCTTCTAGGGTCCAACGAGGCCCTGCAAAGGCCAGTCTCACAAAAGTGAACAAGGTTCCCCAGAACACCAACAGACAGAGTGGCAGCAGCAGGAAAAACCCCAGGGTAAGCATCTAGTGAGCCAAGATCTACTGGAGTCCTGCCAGGGTCTGAAACCATATCAGAATAAGGGGGAATCAGCCCATGCTACTCCAGTGGCCAAGAGGGCGGCCATCCATCCACAGCCAAAAAAAGTGCTTACCAGCTCATCTTCAACTATATTTTTGCTATAAGAAGGAAATCAAACAAAGAATTAAAGGGAATCTTTCTAAACCAAGACTGAGCAATCATCAGAGCTGTAAGCCAGTGGAAGGCATACAATCTGCCTGACCGGCAGACCCAGCAAAGGGGGAGCAGGGAGAGCAACAAGTAAAAGGGGCACATACTACTCCTATCCACAGCTAAGCTGGCAATGCATCTAAGGCTTGTGCCACTCTCACTGCTTATCTGTCTCTGTATAGGCAGCCAAGACGTTGAGAAAAAAAGATTTCCCCACCAATTCTGTTAATTTTACCTTGCTACTTATACAATACTGTGGCAAGATGATCAGGTTTACTTCTCTGCATGTAGGGGAAATTCAGTAATAAATTCATTGAAGATCTTATTCAACATCTAGAGCAGGGGATGGCGAACTTTTTCTATAAAGGTTAGACAGTAAATATTGTGGACTTTGCATGCTGTACCTTGTAGCATAATAATAAATGAATGGGTAAGGCTGTGTCCTAATAAAACCTTTACAAAATATAGTTGCAGAACAGATGGACTCTCAGGCTATGATGGGCCCACCCCCATTCTAGAGGAAAGGATATTCTGCTTCTTGCTTTCCTCACCTTTTCTACTCTCCCCACATCCTTGTAATTTAAACAATAGAATAATAAAGGGAAAAATGTAAGTAAGGGAAAAGAATGAGGTGGGGAGATCTGAGGAAGAGTCACCTCCATGAAATATCTAAGAACAATCTTTTCCTGACATACATACATATCCTACTTTGGTAGCCCTATTTTTTGAAGATTAGCACTTCATAACTTGGATGCTCACCGTATATTACTAAACTAAATGACTGCAAATACCTGAGTCATTTTTAGAAGGTTTCAAATGCCTTGTATGTAGTTGGTACACAAAAAAATTTACTGAACCAAGGGGTTACTGATGAAGAGAAAGGCTAGATCCAGTTAGCTTACTTCTGTTTCCCCCTAAATTCCCAACTATTTACAATCCATAAAGAGAGACAAGCAAGAATTACAGGGTGAATACATACAGGAAAAACTAAAGCATCTGTGTGCTCTATTCCTTATACAAATTTCTTACTTTTTTTAGAAAAAAACCCACAAGAACCACACAAAATACTCCAATCTATTCTTATATATAATTCCTGAATTATAATGCTTTGAGAGCCACATTCAAAATGTGTAGCACAGATCAGCTAATTATATAATTATATATTAATTATATATACAGCTAATTGTTATAATTGTAACACATTATATTTGTTAAGTATTTTACTACGACCTCTTCATTAAGTCTTTGCAACAATCTGAAATTCCATCCAAAGAACAGTTTTATGTTTTCCCTCCTTTCCTATTCTTTCAATAGAGGAAGCCCTCATCTGTGCTAGGCCATTTTTCATTAATTTTCTTATATTAAAACAGTAAAAACTATGCTTTGTTTTTCAATGCAAAAATCAGTTCCACGCAATTTACTTACTTTGGTTTTGAGTTGCAGAACTGATGTGCTGAGAATCCTAGAAAGAAAAATAAAAATCTCTAGTTCTCAAAATACTAAGGTTTATAAATCTTACGTAGCATCACCACTAAGTCTGATGAACACTGGTAAATCTAATTTTTACATAAAATAGGTTTTATTTCTTCTGCTGTTTCCTAGAGTTTACTTTTCCTTACAGCAAAGATAGATTTGTTTTATTTTATTTTATGCAAAGCATAACGTTTTACCTTAAAACCAGTAATAATGAACATTTTTTAAAAACTATCATGAGAAAATATGGAAAGTATCTAACATGGCAAATTCCGGTTTGGGTAGATATAACCTCTTTTGAAAACAATACCATGGAAAGGAATAGCTATAATATATTAACAATGTGCATGCATACAAAGCTGGACAAAACACAGATCTGAAGGTGCTATTTCTATAGCTCCAAGGAGATCCAAAAGTACAAATAAGCAAAGGAAAACGGCAGTGTTTAAAATACATTGTTCACAAATGCTTCAATGAAACATGCAAGTCAGCAACTGATCCACTTGTTACTAAAACCAGCGCTAATGTAGATGATCATATCAAACTTTAAGAAAATTAGGAAGCATAAGAAGTGGAAGATTTATGTATTAGACCTGAACTAGGAATCAGACACTCACCTTACTTACTTTCCCTGCACTTCTGTTTTCCCAGAATTCCCAGAGAATTTACTGAAAAGTCCTAAATGCTTTCATAAGCTATAAAACTTGGTACAAATGTAAGATGTTCTTACTGACATAGTTTGGAGAGTGAAGTGTTTGAAAACATTATGAAGCATTTTAAGAGCTAAATTAACTGCAATTTTAACCTTATCTGCAAAGATTCCAACAGCTAGTGTTAGATTAATCTGGTTCACAGCAATACTTAAGACTTTTCACTGATGTGGATACAGTGCCTACTGTACTTGTAAGGAATTACCTTTGTCGGAAAAGGAAATTTGGAGGACTCGGCTGTACTGGGCGTATGTATTGCTGTCAAAGGAGGCGGCCATGAATGGGTCATTTCCTGGAAAGAGATTTGGAAAGGGATGAACAATTATAAATAGAACACTTATTGCTATGTAAGTTAACTTTATTTAAGACTTTTTTTTTTTTAACATTTATTCATTTTTGAGAGAGAGAGAGAGAGAGAGAGAGAGCAAGGGAGGGGCAGACAGAGAGAGAGACACAGAATCCGAAGCAGGCTCCAGGCCGCGAGCTGTCAGCACAGAGCCCGACGCAGGGCTCGAACTCACAAACCGTGAGATCATGATCTGAACCGAAGTTGGACGCTAAACTCACTGAGCCACCCAGGCGCCCCAGCTTTTTAAAGTGGGTTGATAGTAAATAAAAAGTGAAATCTTAAAAGTTATTTTACTTTAAAAAAAAACCCCTACTTAATGGGCTATGTTCAAACACCAAAGATCTCCAACTCACAAAACAGTAATCAGTTCAAAGAAGAAAAACAAGAATGCAGAACATGAATGGTCTTAACACTGAATATTATAAAGCATATAAACAGTAATAGGTATTAACAGAGCTTATGTAACCGTGAACACAGAGTCTCTACTCAATGCGTTCTTTCTCCCTCAGCTTCTTTATTGCATTTCCTGGAATTATTTAAGTTCAAAGGAAGAAGAACTTTCCTGTTTGACTTAAGCAAACAAGTAATTCAGGTCACTTGTTCCACTTGGGAGAGTTTTAATGGATTTGACCCTTCCCTGATACACACTATTAGTACATATGAACTTTTTTGGAGGAAAGGGCCTTTAAGAATTATGTTCCCTTTCCAGCAACAGAAGTTTCACTTCTATTCACTATTTTTATGGAGGCAAGATTTTTAGATCTTCCAAATTAATATATATATATCCTGACATGAATTCTTTTTTTTCTGAGTGCATTCATGACTTATACTCTGCTTTGCTAAAAACCTGGCCCTAAACAGAATGTCAGATTAAACATGCCCAATCACAAATATATGTAGGTGCACACACACACACACACACACACGATTTCTTAAAATGGCATTGGAGATCATGAATATCAACCCCTTCGTTTTACAGATGAGAAAACTGAAGTCTGAAATGACTGGATTTGGTGTCCCAGGAAGCTGATGGCTGAGAGCACAGGGTGTGGGCCCTTTCGCTTATCCAGTCTAAGAGAAAGAAGTTCATTCCCACACATGTCAGACTTGCTTGGTAAACTGGCTTAAAGATGGACAGGCGACTCCCTATGAGCAAGCTCGTGACCCCAGATTTACTGCTGAATTACTTCACCTGTATAACACACTGTATACTATAGCATTTCTTTTCAGAGTGTGGACCAACCTCTCCATTGCCACAGAAATGCCATCTGATCCTTGAACAACTGGAGATGGATCTCTAGCAAGTATTTCCATTCCCAGACTCTGCACTTTTCCCCTTGCCTTTCCCCACAGCCACTCTCTTGGTGGCTATCACCCCAGGACAGACATAAATGACCTGGCACAGTGACAAGAAGAGTAACTGATGCTGGCTTTCTTGAGTAATTTTTGTTAAAGGTGAAGACATGTCCATGCCTACTGACTAACCATCTGCTTTGTTCAGCACAAAGGAAGAATCCTGTCCTAGAATATAATGGAAAGAGTAACCACTCTGGAGCCAGAGTCCCAGACTGGAATCCTAACTGATCCTCACCAGCCCTGGCAGCCTACAGTCCCTGAGCTCTCTGCACCTCTGTTCTCAGTGAGGGGTGAACTAAGACCACTTATTTTTCTAAGTAGAATGAGGGTAATTTATGTAAAATGCTTGGATACATGGTCATAAAAAGTACTTAATAAATTAAAAGCATCACAACTTTTAATTAAGTCTAGTTTTGAAAGAATTTCAATACTGCACCAAAGCGAGCGCCCTGCTGTTTTATTTATTTGACTATCCTTTAAGGAACAGGATCATTATAATGCTACAATATAAAAATATAATTAATTGAGGTGTTTGAAAGTATCCCCCCTTCTGTTTTCCAAGAATTTCTTTAGAATCCCAATGGCATCTATGACTTTTAGTTACCAATTATTTCCAGAAAATGTCCATTGTGCTCACAATGCCTAGGGCTGCCCCAGCTATTAAATTAGGCAGTTGGAAAGTGCATAAACTCTTTCAGGACCTAAGTTGTTTGCCAACAGCCTGAAAGAATTTATATACTTCCCTAAATGCCTGGCTTACTGGAGGGAGTTAGGCCTTAGGAGAATTGGGGCCATAAGGCAAGGAGGCTGCCCAGAATTGCACACAAGGCCATGAACTCGCTCCCTACCTTAACAATGACTTACCACACGAATGAGGGTAAATCAGGTGGCACCTGCCTGGGTCTTAGCTTCCAGGTGCCACGGAGCTGTTGCTCCTTGCTCTCTACCTTGCTCACTCTGCTCTAGACACACTGTCTGCTTCCTCTAACTTCTGGTGCTCCTCGAATACACCAACCTGTTCCCACCTCAAGGCTTTTTGCATTCTTTCCTCTGCTTATCCTCTTCATTTGCCTGCTATGGGAATCACTGCACTCATCAATACCTGATATTTTTATTATGCAATTATCTTCCTCCTGTAATCCCCATTAGAGCAAGAACTAGGTCTTATTCACGTGGCATCGCCAGTGCCTAGAAAAGTACTTGAGGCTTAGTGGCTATTTGTTGCATAAATGAATGAACAAGTAACAGTGCTACCACTCACTGTACCAGAATTGCTAGAATGCTGCACTGAGGTACTGTCTACAGGTACTGTGCTGACTTCCCCAGGAGGCCGTCCAGGCCATGGCACTGTAAGTAGAAAACCCGAGCTGTTGCCCTATGCCCACTGAGGACATGAGGGCACAGTCCGCTGTCTGGAACTCATGTGTGACCAATTCCTAATCTCCAGTACTGTCTGCTATCTTCTTACCCCATCAGCCTGCAGGAATTATAGGCCTTTGTTAAAACACTTCCACTCTTCGTATTTCCACCAGAGAACCAAGAAAGATTTTCTATGATTGTTTTTTCTGTGAGGAAACTATTTACTGCTTCTATCACCCATCAGAAATATTTGTGTTAGGATTCCTGGCAATCTTCATAAATTGCTGGTAAAAGAGAAGAACATGAACCACGAGGCAGAGGAAAGTACCTGGATCAGCACTAGAGAGTAAGAGCTAGATAGGACCCTAGGGATCATCTATTAGCCCAGGGCCTTCATTTTACCAACAAGGAAACTGAGGCCCAAGGAGTGCATATAACATGGCTGGAGCCCCCAAGAGAGGGTGAGTGTAGGGGGAAAGACTCCAAGTCTCCACTATGCAAAGGCTTGTGTCCCTCCTCAGTCCAGGATATCCTTCTATTTGCTCTCCCTATGATTTTCAAATGAAAATACTCACCTGGTAGCTTGCATTAACTGTTCACTTTCATGCCTTTCCAGGTAAGCAAGAACCCATGAAAGTGACACTGGCGGAGAGGGGAGGGACGATGAATAGGTTTATTAAATTAAAACTGTCTGATACTCTAATACCATCATCCTAAATAAGGGATTTCATGAGGAGTATATTAACACATCAAAATCTAAGAGCAACATTTGATATATACAGAAGACAAGTAATCTATATTGTTGCATTTACTTTTGAAATAACTATAAAACAAATCACACACACTTTCAGAGAAAATGCTAAGGCCATATTTTATAACTAAGTCATTTGTTGTTTTATTACTCATCACACCAAAGGATTTCAGAAATATCAGAAGAAGAGGATGAGACAAAAGCTTAACCAACATAACCTGTTTATTATTAATCTTACTTGCTTGTTCATAAAAATTGTTCAATTTTAGCAGTACAAAGTGTGCTTCCTTAGAGATATTTCTTAGAAGATTCCAACTATAAAAGTAGGGGACAAAAATTATAAAACAGAAATGATGGAACTGCTTTCCAAATATCTGAACATCTGGTTAGACACTACCTTTGTCAAAAATTTTGCAAGTGAGGGGCTCCTGGGTGGCTCAGTCAGTTAAGGGCCCGACTTGGGCTCAGGGCATGATCTCACAGTTCGTAGGTTCAAGCCCCGTGTAGGGCTCTGTGCTGACAGCTCAGAGCCTGGAGTCTGCTTTGGATTCTGTGTCTCCCTGTCTCTCTGCCCCTAACCCACTCGCATCCTGTCTCTGTCTCTCTCAAAAATAAATAAACAGTGGAAAAAAAAAAAAATTTTTTTTGCAAGTGAGAATTACTGGTTTCAATGCCACCCACTTAATACTTTATAATAAAAAATTAAAGGAAAAATTGGATAAGCATATATTTTGAGGAAAAGTGAACGGTGAAAATACAAATGAATAGGTACATGTGTCATACAGATCTCTACTTCAAAAAAAATCAGAAAACTTACAGTAAAAGATAAAGCAAGAATAGCACTAACATGCTTCCACTGACATGGAAGAAAGTTAAAAGCCAAAGAGGAGCAATGAGAAATAAACAAAACCCTTAGTTATTACAATTATAGTACTTGAGCATTCAATTTAGCTCTAGATTTCCTGGAAATTGAAGCCAAAGTAAGAAACTAAAGAGTTTATGTAATTCTTCTCTGATAAAATGAAAGCACACTGGTTCATGAGGAGAATTAATTTATTTTTTTCCTGGAACTGAATTCTAGGAAGAATCTGTTGTCCTTGTGGGGGGAAAAAAACAAAACAAAACCCTGAACCAACAGATAACGGGTTCAATGATGTATCTGTAGAAACAGCAAAAATGTTCACAGCACCATCTCAAGAAACAAGAGTGAAAAATAACCCTTCAAGGTAAGTTTATAGATATCCATTTACTTCCTACTGTTTTTCTTCATTCTTTTAAAAATTCATGGTCTCACTGAAGATGAGGCCATACATAGCAAGTGTCCATTACAAAACACCCAGAGGTATAAATCAAGCACCATTTAACCCCTCAATACAGAGGGCTTTCCTTTCTGAGAAGTGAGCAACTCTTGTGGGTCTTTATGAGCCACCAGAAAAACCTGAGACAAATGCCTTGCAGCTTGCAGATTTCATTTTAATTAATAGAGTCTGTCAGAGAGCTCAATAATGCTTTAAGAGTCCTTCTGTTACTATTCTGGTTTATTTTGCATTTGAAGGTATGAGGAGGGGAACAGTTTAAAGGGGTATGGAAATGGCAACTGTTCATTAAAGTCAAAGTAAATGGAGATATGCCTGCCTCCTTAAACATTTCTTCAAATGAAAAACAGTAAATGAACTCACCTTTAGAATCTCTTCAACACAATGAACTTCATTGGAGTAGGTCTGCTGAAAGTGAAAACCAAGAAGGGAAAGATTAGCACAGAAACAAAAAGAACTCGGGTGATGGTATTAGTAGACGCTGGTATTCATACGGCAACCTTCTGGTGAGTGGAATCACCTCAGGGCCACCCTTTACTAGCTAAGTATTAGGAACTTCACATTCTGGATAAAACAAGACCAGAGACTAACCTGACTTAATGAGCGGGGAGGGGGTTCTGCAGGAGACAATGGCAGACTAATTCTGACCCTCAGATCAAAGTTTCCAAAGGAAAACGTGTGTATTAGTGAAAATTAGCAAATTACTAAATCTATGGGGAAAACAGATATAACAAAAGTAGAGGCAGAAAGAAATAAAACTGGGGTCGCAGTTTGCCGCTTCATAGCAACATGTGTCCTGTGAGCCAAGTAAAATGAACACAAAGATGGAAATCATCTGAACACCTACCTCATAGTTAAAAAGGCCAACATCGAATCACGGACAGATTTTTTTTTGTAATATTCTAACTGGCCAAAGATTCACTTTAAGGTAAAGACATTCACTTCAGTGTCTCCGCCCCTGCTTCCAGCCAGCATTTTCACCTTATATACGCAAATATACACATACACGTGTGTACACACAAACACATACTATGTATTTCCTCAGAGAAAGACCCTAGGAGAAACAGATTTCCTAGTGTCTTGGATAAAAGATCTACTACTTAGACTTCTCTTCCTTATCTCCAGCTAAACAAATGACGGCTGCTGCCACCAATATCACCACCACAGATGGTGTCTAGGAAATGTCTTTTTACAGTCTTTATAAGTGCAAAGAAAATGCAAAAGTTTAAAAAAAAAAAAAAACTTTAAAAATCATTTTTCCTTAACTAGAGACATGAAATCCCACGACCTCATGATTTTCCCTGGAAAAGCAACTTTTTGCTCTGTGTCAATTCACAGCCAAGTGCCCCGGTCAAGTTCTATACAACACACACTCCTCCCGTTACTGGTCTTCCCAGTCTGTCTGGTCCAATACCAATACCTGCCTCATAGCTGGAGAGTAGATGAAAGGCTTCTTTTCCTGGCTCTCATTTCTGATCTGAGTGTAATTTAATACAGCACTGGTTGCCAATTCCTGATCTACGATTCATTAACCCACCATTCCAGTTGAAGGATGAAGGCAAAGGAAAGAAAAGAGCATACAACATTCACACTGCCATGGAATCAAACTGAACGGATCCGTCAATGTTCAAATGTAATTTAATTTGCCTGGGGTCAGGTTTTAAAACGTGAATTTCATGCAAACAGTTTTGTTGAAATGTTTGCAGTTTGATATTTTTGACTGGCTCTGGAGGTCAGAAGGTACATCCAAAGAATCAAGGGTATCCCTTTAGTCCGCATGTCCTATCAGCTCTGCCTTTAGGCATTATGCATGTCAAACACTAGACTTGCTTACCTGCTCTTTGTTTTTCAAAACCATTAATAGATGCCTAAAAACTGGACCAAATACTAATAACCCAACATTTCAGGACAACTGTCAGGAACAGAAATGAATGCTGTTTTGACATCATGATAAAATTTAAGAGTATTCTATGGTTTCAGTTTTTCACATGCATAATTAGGACAAATAACAATTATAAGCTGAAGGTGGATCAACACAACAGAGATACAGCATATTACTACTGACTCTGGTCAAGTAGTCCCCTCATCCCATCTGTTCCTGGAATGAGAATGGGAATCCAATTAACATATCTGGGAATCAATGAAAGTGAGGAATCAGAGAGAAAAAGATTTCTCCACTGCTTCCAACAGAATGAGATGAAAAAGCTGTAACTTCAGGACACTAAACGATTTTCTGAACTTCTTAATTATTCAAGGAGTCAATACCTAGCCAAGATGTTTCGTGTCACTAAAAGATTTTTTTTCTAAAGTTTTTATTTTTCTTTAAAGTTTATTTATTTTGAGCGGGGGAGGGGCAGAGAGAGAGGGAGAGAAAGAGAATCACAAGCAGGCTTCACATTGTCAGTGCAGAGCCTGATGCAAGGTTCCAAACTCATGAATCCGTGAGATCATGACCTAAGTGGAAATCAAGAGTGACACACTTAACCAACTGAGCCGCCAAGCTGTCCCTAAAGTTATTATATGAGATGAAGCGGAATTGAAGAAATTTTTCTATAGCTCAGTATTTATTAGTATCTGGATAAGATAAACATTGCTAAGGAGTCACCATTTAACCCATTTAAAATTATAAATAAGGTCTTAGGTTCAAGCATTAATCGGTTAATTTACTGTGAATGTTCCTATTAAATCCATTATGAAAGTGGGAGTATTTCAAAGGGATGTGGGGATTCCATTCCAAATACATGAGGATATATTTAAAGACCTCCCTGGGGCGCCTGGGTGGTTCACTTGGTTAAAGTGTCCAATTCTTGGTTTCGGCTCAAGTCATGATCTCACAGTTTCATGGGTTCAAGCCCCACGTCAGGCTCTGTGCTGGCAGCGTGGAGCCTGCTTGGGATTCCTGCGCTCTCTACCCCTCTCTCTGCCTCTCCTCCGCTCATGCGGTCTGTGTCTCTCTCAAAATAAACTTAAAAAAAATTTTTTTAAGACTTCCAAGCAGCACTGTTTATAATGGCAAATAACTGGAAATAATCAAATGCCCAACAATAGGAATCTAGCTGAAGACCTTTATAGTACATCTATATAGCATGGAAAGATGCTCACGATATTTTCAACTTTTCTTTTTAGAAATAATTTTATATTTACAGAAAAATTACAAAAATAATAAAAGAAATTCCCATGTACCCTTCACCCAAACTCCCCAAATGCTGGCATTCTATCGCATTTACTTTGTATTTTTCTCTCCCACCCATACCTCTACACTGAACCATTTAAGAATAAGTTACAGAATTAGAGTTAATTCCTCTTTATCAAGATATATTTTTCAAACTGTATTTAAAAGAGGAGAGGTTATAATAGAGATATATAAAGAGAGTCTGTATAACATGGGCCCATTTTATGTTCCATCTGCCTGAAATTCAGATCTCTACTCTTCTTCTGGCTCAAATTAGAGACTCTTAAACTAGAGTACAGGTATTTCAAATCTGTCTGCAGAGAAAGAGCTGTAAGGACAGGCTCTCTTGTGTTTAATAAAGTACATCTTGGCACCTCCAAGTCGGCCGCTGGAAGGAGACTTTCCAAAAAGGGAGGGGAAGCTCAACAAACCATTATGGCCTAATCCTTTCCTTAAAATCCACTTTTGCCACAGGGTCTCCAGCAGAGTACTGCCACTCCTGCTCAGAGAAGCCAGGTCCCTGTAACAAACACTGCAGCCAAATAGTAAACAATCAGCCTCTCTAAAGCACAGCCTAGTTAAGGCTGAAGATCTGCAGGTAAGACCTCCACAAAGCACAAGACAGGATAAAAAGCAACAACAATAATCCATGCTGGTTGCATGAATCAAGAAATTCTAGTCTGCAGGTCCTTCTTTGTCCAGCTCTGCTTCCACGGTGTAGACAGTGACCTTAGCACTTACAACCACAAATCCCACTGCTGTCTCTCACAGGCAGTATCTAGGTTCCTAGGGGAATGCAGCTCTTCCTTCCTGCCTACCTACTTCTGACTGCCTCACAAATCTGGTATCCTGTATGTAGACTGACCTTGCTTCCCCACAAAGGTATGGACTTAACACAGGAACCATAATTCAATTGAAAATAAAATGACAGCAGCTACTTACTGAATACATATTGTACCTGACATTGCATTAACCTTTTTATGTACTGTTATTTCTTCTATTTGATACCATTTATTGTAAGATGCAACATCATTAGCTTGGTGGGGGGGGGGGGGGGACTGTACTAAATGTACCCATCAACTGCAGATATAGCCCTTATTGTAGAAACTTAAAAAAGAAATACCACAGCTAACATTATACTCGAATGTGAAAAGCTGAAAGCTTTTCTTCTAAGATCAGGAACAAGATGAGGATGCCCACTCTTGCCCCTTTTATTGGAAGTCTTAGCCATAGCAATCAGACAAGAAATAAAAAGCATCCAAATTGGAAAAGAAGTAAAACTATCATTATTTGCAGATGACATGAAACTATATATAGAAAGCTCTAAAGGCTTCATCAGAAAACTATTAGAACTAAAAAAAGAATTCAGTAAAGGTTCAGGATACAAAATTAATATACATAAATCTGTTGCACTTTTATACACTAATAACTATCAGAAAGAGAAATTAAGAAAACAATACCATTTTCAATCACATAAAAAAAAAAAAAAACAAAAAAAACAACTAGGAATAAATTTAACAAAGGAAGTAAAAGACCAGACCAGTACTCTGAAAACTGTAAGACATTGATGAAATAAACTGAAGACCACAAAAATAAATAAAAAGACATAACGTGGCTCATAGACTAGAAGAATACTGTTAAAATGTTCATACTACCCCAAAATAGAATACAAGTAAAATAAGATAAAGTAAAATGCCCATACTACCCAAAGCAATCTATAGATTCAGTGCAAATTACCAAAACACTAATGACATTTTTTCACAAAACTAGAATAGTATGAAAATTTGTACAGAGCCAAAACAGACCCCAAATAGGCAAAGCAATCTTGAGAAAGAAGAACAAAGCTTGCAAGTATCATACTCCCTGATTTCAAACGACACTACAAAGGTATAGGAAGCAAAACAATATGGTACTGGCACAAAAACAGATGCACAGATCAAGGGAACCAAATCGAGTCCAGAAATAAACCATGCTTGTACAGTCAATTAATCTTCAACAAAGGAAGCAAGAACATACAAATGGAAAGAGATAGTCTTAAATAAATGGTGCTGGGAAATCTGGACAACTACTTGCAAAAGAATGTAACTACATCACCTTCTTACACGATACACAAAAATAAACGCAACACGGATTAGAGACTTTAAGACCGGAAACCATAAAACTCCTGAAAAAAAAGGATAAGCGGTAATCTCTTGAACATCAGTCTAAGCAATATTTTTTTTTGATCTGTCTGCTCAGGCAAGAACAAAAGCAAAAATAAATAAATGGGACCACATCAAACTAAACGCTTTTGCACAATGAAGGATACTATCAATAAAACGAAAAAGGGAAACTACCGAATGGGAGAGGATATTTTCAAACAACCCACTAAGGGTTAATATCCAAAATACACAAAGAACTCACAACTACTATCCAGAAAACAATCCAATTAAAAATTGGGCACAGAACCTGAATAGGCATTTTTCTAAAGAAGACATACAGAGAGCTGACACATGAAAAGATGCTCAACATCACTGATCACCAGGGAAATGCAAATCAAAACCACAATGAGATACCACCTCACACCTAAGGGAATGGCTATTATCAAAAAGACAAGAAGGGGTGGCTGGGTGGCTCAGTCAGTTAAGCATCCAACTTTGACTCAGGCCATGATCTCACGGTTTGTGGGTTTGAGCCCCACATTGGGCTCTGTGCTGACAGCTCAGAGCCTGGAGCCTGCTTTGGATTCTGTCTCCCACTCTCTCTGCCTTTCCCCAGCTCGTGCTCTTTCTTTCTCTCTCTCTCAAAAATAAACATTTGGGTGGGGGGTGGGAAACGCAAGAAATAACAAGTGTTGGTGAGTATGTGGAGGAAAGGGAACCCATGCGCACTGTTGGTGGGAATGCAAAATGGGGTGGCCACTATGAAAACAGTATGGAGGTTCCTCAAAAAGTAAAATTAGAAATACCATACAATGCAGCAATTCCACTTCTGGGTACTTATCCAAAGAATCCAAAGAAAACAAAAACATTAATTTGAAAAGATATAAGCAAACCCACATTTACTGCAGCATTATTTACAATAGCCAAGATATGGAAACAACCTAAGAATCTATTGATAGATGAAGGCATAAAGATGCAGTATATACATGCAATGGAATGTTACCGAGCCAAAGAAAAACATAATCTTGCCATTTGTCACAATGTGAATGACCTAGAGGGTATTATGCAAAGTGAAAGAGGTCAGAATTAGACAAATACTGTATGATTCTACTTATATTTAGAATCTAAAAAACAAAACAGAAACAGACTCACAGATAGAACAATTCGGTTACCAGAGCGGAGTGGGATGGGAGATGGCTGAAATAAGGGAAAGGGATTAAGAGGTACAAACTTCCAGTTCTAAAATAAATAAGACACAGGGATGCAATGTACAGCATAGGGAATATAGTCAATAATAGGTAACAACTTTGCATGGTGACACATGGCAGCTAGATTTAGTATGGTGATCACTCCGTAATGTATAAAGGTTGCATCACTACGTTGTACACCTGAAACTAATAGAATATTGTATGTCAATTATACTTTGACAACAAAAAAATCTGACAAAATTCCGTATAATGCTCCAATTCTCATATTAACCTCTGTGGTAGGTATTATCCCAGACCGAATTCTAGAGAAATTAAATTACATATCCAAAGTCACACAATGCTCTGAAGTGACTGAGCCTGGTTTCATAATATTAATACTACCTTTCCAAAAACCTCAACCTTCAGGCAAGAGGCAAATATATTAGCATTTTAAGGAGGAGATGTGACTCCAGTTGTCCTACACGTGACCAAAAACATTCTTTGAAAAACAATGTCTTGCTTCTGTTTGTACAAAGAAGCGCTTTGGTATTCAGATTTAGCTGCCTCTTCCTACTACACGGCTTCAGACCAGAAAAGGCAGCAATGCTGGCCTCAGTCTGATTTCTCACTGCTCTTGGAATGACATTGTGTAATCATAAGGAAATACACAGATACCAAAATAAAATATGTTAGTAAATGAATTCTAAGCATGACACAGTTTGTTTTAATAAGCTAAAAAAGAGCAGGACGAAGAAATATACCTCACCACTGAGACCTGGAGGCTCTTGCAATACTGTGTTTTAAGTTTCTCAAGTTTCAACGGAGCAGCACTTTTATAACAATGCCAGTCTCAAAAAGGCTTAGTTATCACTAACCAGGAACTGCAGGGAGCGTGAAGGCAGCATGCTGACAAAGGAAGTCAAAAAAGATCTTGGATTCTAGTTCTGGCCCTGCTGAGGACTGGCTCTCCAATTCTGGATGAGATTCAACTTCGTTGCGACTATTTCCTCATGGTGATAAAGGGGATAATATTAACAAACCTAACTGCTTCACAGGATTGGTATGAAGGTCAAATGTGAAACTCTAAAAACTTTCAAAAGGCCCAGGGATATGTGAAATCCCTGGTGCCAACATCATTAAGGCATTCTTTTTAAAACATTTTTTAAAGTTTATTTATTTATTTTGAGAGAGACAGAGACAGCATGAGTGGGGGAGGGGTCACAGAGAGAGGGAGAAAGAGAATGCTAAGCAGGCTTTGTGCTGCCAGCACAGAATCTGATGCGGGGTTTGAACCCATGAAGTCATGAGGGCAAAGCCTGATCTGAAACCAGACACTTAACCGACTGAGCCACTCAGGCACCCTAAGCCTTTCTTTAATAGTGTGGACAGAAACCTCAAGAGGGTTCTCTATCAGTTTAATTTTTAAAAGATAAGGCTCATGCTATTTTTCTTCAAACACAGGTCAACTTTTGGATTACGGTTCGGCCTGTAGTATCTACTTGTTGCACACCAATCCCCATCTAGCTAGATGACTCATACTTTTCTTGTCCCTATCTAAAACTCTCTTCCCTCACTGGTGTCCAGATAACTCCCACGCAGACTTCAGGTCACAGCCTAAAAAACATCTTTTGGAAAAGATTCCCCAATCCCTCCCTCCCAAAACTGTTCACGTGCTCCCACAGCTCTCTATACTGCTAAAGCACCTCATGTAGCATCATCTCTGCTACTTCCTGATCACAAGTTCCATGAGAGCGGGGGCCAGCACTACCTCGGTGAACCACCAATCACACAATGCCTGTCACACAGAGGCAACCAATAAACATTTGCTGGTATGTTTTCAGGCTCAGAACTCAGAACATGAAAATAAATTTCCAATTTTTAGAGCTTTAGAGACTTCCTAAATACTGTAGCTTGTAGGAATTATAAGTCAATGTCTTAAATAACAAACTACTGGAAATAAACATACCAGGGACAAAAGGGAAACTGTTTTGCATTGTTTTCTCCTCAAAAACACTATGACTACGTAGAAACTATTTTTCACATACTGACTGGCAAAACAAAAAACTGATGATACTGTATCTGTTAAATAGGAGGAAAAAGGCACTCTAATACCCTGGTTTGTGGGAGGGTAAAGGGTCACAACTTCTAAAGGCATCAATTAGGCAACCACCCCCAAATTCTAATTTCCCATAGACACAACAATTTGACTTATAGCACCAACTTCTACATGTACACAAAGACATATGTACAAACCTATTCACTTCAGCCTCGTTTGCAAATAGTAAGATACTGGATACAATCTAAATGCCCATTCAGAAGTTAACTGGCTAAGAAAACTGTGGTACATGCCCCTTACACAGAAATACTATGTAGCTATAACAAAGAATTAGTACTCTCTTCATGTATTGATTTGGGAGTAATCTCTAAGACATATTGTTAAGCAAGAGGGAAAAATATAGGTGCAGTATATGCCAAGATTTGTATACATGAAAAGGTGACAGAAGGGAACATGTATGTAGTTACTAACCATGCAAAAAAAATACTACTGGGAATACAGACAAGAAGCCTGTGACATCAGCCTTGTAGAAAAGAGAATTAGGCGGCTAGAGGGGTGGAGCAGTGGGAAGATTTGCACTACATATTTTTATCTTTTAAATTCTGGATCACAAAATATATCTGTTCATAAATAAAAACATAATTGATATTTTTAAAAAACAGGGATAAAAACTTTTACTCAAAGTACAGTCAATGTAACTTTCCTTCTCCCAAACACACACCTATGTGAATCAGTTTCCAGTTTCTTCCTCGGTGCTCTGGGCTTGCCCCACATTAACACTTAGCACACCGAGCTATTCACAGATTTGCAGTCAGCCTTCCACCACAGACTGTGAGGTGTTCCTGTGGAAATCCAGGACTACTATCAAGGCCTGATCCAGTGTTTGCTGGCTAATTCATTTTTTTCTTCCCAAACTAAACTACAAAGTCCTTGAAACAGCTGCATTATTTGGCTTGGTTTTTAAGAAATCAGTCATACTTAAATACTGAGCACACACATTCGAAATACACAAAACCTCACAGGACTGCTGTGAGGAAGAAGTAAGACAATGCATGTTAAAGCTAATGTCATACAAATAACGCATTTATCATGAAGATGCCATAATCAACATTTCCAAGACACAGATTAGAGATGGAAACCAAAAGGCCTGCCTGAGCAAGGTTTTGACACAAAATTAATTTTACTTTGTGAATACACAGTAAATTACCTCAACAGCGAGCCCTATTACAAGAACACACTTAGACTGCCTGGGTGTGCCTACTTAGGCTGGGAAAGGTATGAAGGTGCTAGCAATATTACTTCTTCAGAAGCATCATGCCCTTTGGGCAACTACCTAAGCATCTACTTCCATACCTGGTATTTTAAAAGAATTTTTAAGATCCCTAGACAGACTGGGGCGCCTGGATGGCTCTGTTGGTTAAGTATCCAACTTCGATCTCATGGTTCCTGAGTTTGAGCCCCGTGTGGAGCTCTGTGCTGACAGCTCATAGCCTGGAGCCTGCTTCAGATTCTGTCTCCCTCTTTCTCTGTCCCACCCTGCTCATGGTCTGTCTCTCAAAAAATTAAAAATTAAAAAAATTTTAAAAAAAGATCCCTAGTGAAATTTATGGGCACACTTACAGTACAAAACGTATAAGCTTTTGTAAGTAAGAAAGTTATAGATTGTTACTATGAAAGGAGGGATAATGAGCTGACAGAATAAGGCACTCTTAACAGTGTAATAGTATTATGTAAAGTGCAAACCAACTTTAATTGTTAAGTTCTCCCTTCAAAAAATTAAACACCCTCCCACCTCTCCCCAAGTATTTTCAAATAATGGAGAGGTTTTGGATACCTTTTAAAATGTGATATGCTCCAGGGGCGCCTGGGTGGTTCAGTCAGCTAAGCGTCCGACTTTAGCTCAGGTCATGATATCACAGCTGGTAGGTTTGAGCCCCACATTTGGGATTCTCTCTCTTTCCCTCTCTCTCTGCCCCTCCCCCACTCATGCTTTTTTCCTCTCTCTCAAAAATAAATAAATAAACTTAAAAAAATAAAATAAAATTGATACACTCCAACATGTAGCAAAGATCCCTTTTTTTAATGCCAAACTGTCTGCCAGGCACGAAGGCTCCCACAATTAACGTCATGCTAATTGCAGAAATCTCTACAGCTCCCCAAATAAATTTTTCAAGGAGAGGAGGAAAGAGACTGATAAAGGACAAGGCTATTTAAAACAATTTTAGGAATCTATAGGTCACCTACAGTTACCATCAAACAAAAATTTATTGTGGAAAGATCATGCCTTCTACTCGTATTGGAGGATCCAGAAAAGCGGGGAAGTGTAGAAACAGAGGTGTCAGAAATACTGACAGACCTTTTCTATAAGTCTTCTTACACCAAGATAACCCTTGGTGTTTTCATTTATTTTCCTCAGACTCGTTTCCTATTTGGTGGGGTCTGGAGTTAATTCATTCATCTCTGTGTCTCCCATGACCTCAGCATAATTATGGACTAACACAGATATGCAAGTAGTATTTGTCAAATGAATGAATTTGATTTTGTCATTTCGTGGCATCTTCAACGAAATTCAGAAACATGAGCTTACCAAAAATTTGGAATATGTTATGGTGAATTCTCCCTTTTCCCCCTACATATTAGAAGCAACGTGTTTGTTCACATTTGTAATATTACAGACATCTCCACAGAACAATGATGCTTTTTAAGACACAGAAATCCTCAAAAAAACAAACAAAAACTATTATAACAAAATTCCATTACCACCAACAACCCAATCAGATGTTTTTCACCCAAGGAGTAGTTTCCTAAGTGCAGTGTGGGGACATGAATTTCTCTGAGCAAAGTTTCAGATATGAGAGTTGCATGAGATCATGACTGTTGGGAGAGGGGGTACATCAGGCATGCTTGGGTGGGGGTAAGGAAAGACATGTGTATCCTTGAGATAGGAGATCAAGAAATACTCCAGGATAAAAAACAGAAAAAGAATGCTGGAAGCTTTGGAAGATGTGGTGGCATCCCAACTCACTTTTTTTTTTTTTTTTTAATGTTTATTATTTTGAGAGAGAGAGATAAAGACAGCAAGGGAGGGGCAGAGAGAGAGAATTCCAAGCAAGCTCCATGCTGTCAGAACAGAGCCCAACATGGGGCTTGAACTCACAAACCATGAGAGATCATGACCTGAGCCAAAACTAAGAGTCGGATGCTTTACTGACTGAGCCACCCAGGCACCCCCCCCAATTCACTTATTAAATGAGAGCTAATATTCCTGATTTTTTCAAAGTTCACCTTTAAGTAAACTTTTTTATAGGCAAACTGTATGTATCTACTTGTCTTTCACCAACTAGAGCAAAATGGTCTAAAAATGAAAAGAACCCTAAATATCATTACTGAAACTTAAAAAACCTCACAGAAAGAAGTATTTTGAACTTTTAAATATCAATATGAATAATTAGAGTTTATTGTTCCTTTCCAGTCACTGATTTTACCTGAAGTGGTTTGCTTTAGTGTCATAAAGAATTTATTTTTCAAAAGTATATGAATTTATAAGAAAGCTCATAAATTGTACTAACTGAATTAGTTAAAATATTCTGGAAATTCTGTTTTGATTTCTATTGAAAGAAAGTATCTTTTCATTGTGAAAACTAGGATCTAGTTTTGAAGACTTGGTTTAAATAAATAAAAATAAAAAGAACAGTGAGTAGCTGTTTTCCATATATAATTGTAAAAACTTGATCTAAATGTACAAATGAACACGAGGGGAGTAATAAAAGTGTTAATTTCGTTTATTTTATTACTATTATATTTCCTAAGATCAACTGAGTGTGTACATTTTAATGTATTCCCAGGGCTTCTGTAAAGCCACATGAAACAGTTCCTATTTAAAAAAAAAAAATTATGTTTATGCATTATATACAGAAATGTCTTCATTAGATATGACAATGTCAACTAGTTTCTTGGTGTAAAAGTTAAGAGGAATGGGGTATACCTGAGCCAAATTTAAATTGACTTAAAAACAAAGTAGTTGGATGAAAAACAAATGTAAAAAACTTACCATTGTTTGATAGTACTCATGTCTAATCTCAGTTATTCACTGACTTCCTAACTTTTGCCTGTGAACCACTACCATTCACCATGTAATAAGGTATCAGAAATCTCCAATGCTCTTAAGACTTGAAAACACTGTGCCTATGATGAAAGATCACATGAGACCCCATGAAGCCCACTGTGGGCATATTAACTGTGAATGATTTAGTAAGACTAGCTAAAAAGGCAGTGCTTTAAAAAAAGAAAGGGAAGGGAGGGAAGGAAGGGAGGAAAAGGGAGGGAAAGGAAGGCAAGGGAAGGGAAGGGAAGGGAAGGGAGGGGAGGGGAGAGGAAAAGGCATCACAAAGAACAAGTCTAGACAATGGTTCCATTCCAGTGATAATAAATTGACAACCTTTTTCAAAAGTATCAAACTATATGATCTATTCCTACCACAACCAATCCTCCTCACCAAAACAATCTTTAGAGCTTTTTCTAAGAGAGATTTAATTTTTCTTTTTGACTGGGTACATTACTTTGCAAAGCATGAGTAGTCTTTTCAATTAAAATATTATCACTGTAGAGAAGGTGTTATACTGCAGTGTGATGGTGTTTTGTGACCATGCTTACTCCAATCCCCATCCTACCCTTCCTTCCCTCTTCCCACCGCCCCCCTCTCGCTCCCTTGAGTGCTCACTCTGTCTCTCTCTCTTTCTCCCACACACACACACACACACACGTTAAATTGTATTAACTGATGGTTGTGAGTATAAAACAACACTACTAGTTTGTCAACCATGACCAGATTTATAGATACATAAACCTGTGTTCTTCACCTCCTTTGAGTATAGGTGTCTATCAAACTTAAGTGGCAAACAATGTTCAGAAACCATGTCGAATTCTACATTCCATAGGGTGCCTGGACTTTTTTTCTTTTTTTCCATAGCTGAGCATAAGCTAAGACTACAAGAGGCATCAGAAAAAAACTTTCCATCAGTTTCTGGATTAGGTTGAAAGAAACTGAAGTCATATGAATAAGATAAGCCATTTAATCCATGCTTTGTCTGAAAGAACATAAAGATTTTATCTTGGATTTATTCCAGCAGTAATCTCAACAGTCCCCTCTGGGCTAGGTGTTGGTTGTCTGTCTCCTGGCATGTTGACTCTTAAAAACAAAAAACAGAACCCAGGGAAAAAAAGGAAAGAAAATTACTGAAGCAGGCATATATGCACTGAGGAAGCAATTTGAACTTCACACTACCTTGGGGATTACTGATACTATAATAAACACAGAGGAGAGAAGGCAAATAAAGATGGCCTCGTGCTTTATATCTTAATTCTGAACAAGTAAATTCCCCCCTCCCTTCTTTCAGCTTTAATATTGGTAACAACTAACCAGGTTACTTGCCAGAGTGTAGAAAAAGGGCCAAAGATCATTCTGGGAAAGTACAATTCATCTAATATTGTAACATTATGAATGATTATAAATCACTCATTTAATCTTATCATCAAAGAGCACCTCCATTTAAGAGACTATTTTGCTTTTCTATAATCTACCAAGAGCCAGATTCAGTCATTCTTTTTAGGAAAAAAAAAAAAAGTTTACTAATTCCACTGAATCTCTGGGAGACTTAATAATCTTTTCCTTTTCCTGCATTATCTTTGTATGTAAGTTTGGTCAGAAAATACAGACAAATTGCATCAGGTTTCCAGTAAAGTTCATCTTATAAAGTGATTTACTAAACTGGCCAAAGTGAAAATGTTTAGTAACAATGTTCTGAATAAATACTTAGTCACTCCACAAGTGCCAGTATTTTTTTCTTTTATAAATACAAGGGATAAGGTAAATATATACATATAAGTTTTATTCTTGCTCTTATTTTAAATAGCTATTTCATATGTGCCAAGGAAAAACATTCTTGTAAAATAAATGTACTCTAATACCTGCTGAATTAAAAGCATTTTAAGCATTCATACTATATATAATCACGATTCCAAAAGTTGCAGCAGCAAACAATAGGTGTGTGCCCACTTTGAAAACATGAAGCAGTGACTATCCTTGCAACTTTTTCCATCTCAATCTTGTCCACGCTCCGTCTCCTTTCTGCTCTTCTCATCCCCTCACACTGACACACACCCACAGTGGAGTTTTCAAAGTACTCTTTTGACTTTAACCCAGAGCCCCTTGAACCAGGACTCCAACTTTTTGAGTGTTTTAAGACACAGGGTGACTCAACCACATCTGTCATAACTCTCAATACTCTTGCATTCCCTGTTGTTCCCATTTCCCCTCTTTCCTTCTAAACTTTTCTAGAATATACAATCTAGGTGCCACAGAAGAGAGAATATGAAAAACAGTCAACCATTCTAATAGCAGCAACAAAACCAACTCCTTTTGAAAACTGCCTTTAGGAGATGGAAGGGTCAGGGCGCTTGGCTGGCTGAGTCAGAGGAATGTGTGAATCTTCATCTTGGGATTGTGAGTTCGAGTCCCACGTTGGGTATAGAAATTACTTAAAAATAAAATCTTAAAAAAAAAAGAAGATAGTAGGGTCAAACCAGAAATAAATTACATCTCAGTTGTACATAAATCCAACTGTGGCCCTCCTGAATGTTCCTTATACCTGGCACATGGCCTGCTGGGAAAATGCTCCTGGAGCCTTGGTCACTTTTTTACTGACATTATCATAATCACGCTGCCAGTTTGGAACATGAGAAGGGGCACCTGCTATTTAAAAAGTCCTTTCAGGGGCGCTTGGGTGGTTCAGTCGGTTAAGTGGCCGACTTTGGCTCAGGTCATGATCTCACAGTCTGTGAGTTCGAGCCCCGCGTCGGGCTCTGTGCTGACAGCTCAGAGACTGGAGCCTGCTTCAGATTCTGTGTCTCCCTCTCTCTCTGACCCTCCCTCATTCATGCTCTGTCTCTCTCTGTCTCAAAAATAAATAAACATTAAAAAAAAAAATTTTTTTTTTTAAATAAAAAATAAGTCCTTTCAACTTAAAGTTCTTTAACTGGTACAGCAGAATCCTCTGTAAAAATAAGCATTATTATTTATGATGCCATAATAATGCTGTCTGCCAAGTAACATTAAGTGAACCTGAAAAGTTTTACACCGGTTCCAGAGCAGGTCAGTCTTATTCGTTTTATTATCTCTTTTAGTAAAACTTTTCAGAGGCATCTCAATGTCAAAAAGTTGTTTCCTTAATAAAATTCTCTCAAAAGCTTTTTGTAGGAGAAAATTAGCCAGTTTCTTCTGGACTTCATTAGAACAAGTTTAAAAACAAAAACAAAAACAAAAAACATTATTTGTGAGGGATTCAAGTCACTAAAAAACTCTATTCCTTCCTAAATCTGGAGCTAACAGGTCCTCCAACTCATTTTAGGACACAGTTCCTAAAAAAAAAAAAGCTCAAAGGTATAACCTGAATTCAAATCAATCAAGAAAAAGTTCACATTATAATAACTTGAGGGTTCTCCCTCCTTTCTCATTACTTGTGCCCAATTTCTCAGCTCTCTTGTGGCAGACAGAAAATGCACTAGTGTTTAACTTTAAACAAATTCTATCTTCTAAAGCGGGGTGGGGGTGGGGATTGTAAACACTGTCATCTTCTCTAACTAGCCTTTCATCACATACATTTACATCCTACACAGTTATAGGCTACATGACCACAAATCCTGGTGAATAAATTAATGGGAACCATATAACTCTAAGAACATTAAAATTTATCTCCTATACCTGCCTATACAGAAGTAAAATTACTTCAAAATATTCTTTCACCACTGGAAATCAATTTTTAATTTAAGTTAGAACTTGGGTAGAGCCCCACAATCCTTTGAATTTGACTTAAACGCCATTTGCTGAAAAACAAAAACACAGCAATAAAAATCAAGGGGGAGAGGAGACAGAAAGGGAGGGTGCAGAAGGGCAGGGAGGGAAAGCAAAGCAGGGGAGCATACACGTGTATACACACATACATAAGCTTTTAAACTGCCAATATCTTCCGTGTGTACCTGTACTTTAGAAAGATAAAAGAAACCATCAATATTTGCCAAGCGATTCAGGAGTTCAAGACCAGAGCTTGAAAGATGAACAGAAAAAATCTGAATGGTAAGGAACTGCTTATTTTTAAATGTTTTTAATTTCTTTAAAATGCATTGCCAAAAATAGGCTGTGATTTCATACAGTTATAAAATGATAATATTACACTTTCTCTACTTTAATTCCATTATTTCATTAGGAAGAAAGAGACAGAGAAAGGAAAATCCATAATCCAACCCAACAACCACGAAAATCTCAAGAGGTATTCAGTCTCTGGTGGCAGCCAAAAGAAAAAAAACACGCACACAACAACAACAAAGCCACGCCACACCACCTGTCAGCTACCTATCAAGTGTATACCAAGGGAGGGGCCATGGGAGGGGCCGGATACCTGTGGCTGGAAAGCTTATTTATCTTGTTTAGAAGGTCATGCACAGCCTCGCTCAACTACAGAGGTTACTGGGATCCTTCTCTTCTCTGATGTTAGCCCCTAACAGAGAAGGCAAAGAGAAGAAAAGGAGGGAAGGTGGAAAGAAGGGAAGGAGGAGAGGAAAGGGAAGGATGGAATGGGAGAAAAGGAGAGGGAGAGACGTTCCTTGTTTGAGGCCTCACTCTCTCACCTCCTTCTTCCCCACCTGAACCTCAGGCCTGCACTTCCTCATACTTACTGTGGGGCAGCTGTTCACTGTGGGGCACTTACCTCTGTGAACATGTCTTACTGCCTTCCTACATGGCAAAAAAGCTTTCCTGTTTTCATACATCCCCTTGCCAGCCCTAATCGGTGCCACTGGGCCACTGTCTTTTGTGCTAGCGGCTGCAATGGCGGCCCTGACAGGAAAGAACTTTGAATCTCTTCCCCTGTACTGAGCCATAAGCGGCAGCGAGTGCTCCCAGGCACAACTCCCCTGGCTCTGCTCCTAAAAATGCTCTCAAGTACACCGTTGCTTAGCAATATTTGCCTTCCCCCTGTACATTTGAAATTGGCAACATCTGTCCCTTTAGCAGTTTTTACTTGTGCAAAGCACCATGCTCACAGTTTAAAAACATACGGCTTTATGACACGGGCAATCCTCCACTCTTTCCATCAAAGCCAGGGTTGTGAAGACCCCCAAAGTGGTTTAAATCTTTACTTTGCTTTCAAGGTCCATATAAAAATCTTCATGATTTAAAATTGCCAATAGTATAAAAGCAAAATATTTAAGCCACCACTGGGAGTTCCTATTAAGCCCCACCTAATAAGTGTCTGCACAATGACACCTGAGGTGTCTGAACTAAAATTCCCATTCAGCTCGAAATTTTCTATATAACTAATTCTATCCCCAGGTATTATGTGCAAATATGTATTAGATAAGATAAAATATGTATTAGTTAATATGTGTAGGTATAAGGCAATGTATTCATGGAGTAGACAGGGCAATTTTCATGCCCACGTTATAATCCAACATCATAAACAAAAATACACCAACGTGCGCACGCGCACGCGCGCACACACACACACACACACACACACACACACACACACACAGATCAGTGGCAAAGGAACTCTTTAAGAGTCTAGAGGGAAAAAAAATTCATTTAAGTAATTCCAACACTACGTATTTCAAAACAAATGATCTTAAGTTTCCTAAGCTTTTTCTTTATCTCCTGACAGTAATCTAAGTATTGTACTAAAGTTACTCATTAACACTAAAGTAGTTCATAATGCTGTAATTTTGCACATAATAACCAAAGATAAAAATGAACATGGGTATTTTATAGGCAGTACATATGTCCTGCATATAATTTTACTTACCTAGCACATTGATGGGAAATAAAAATCAGAGTAATAAAAAGCATAAAAGTCAATGAAGAATTAAACCATACTCTGTGCACTGAAACTTTGGTGTGTAGTTATTTTTGTTTCTTTAAACAAACCAGGCTACAAAAGCTACAATTTTCCTTTTGGCCAAACCAATTTTGACAGATCAGAAACACATGTTTTCAAAGACATTCTGTAGGAACTGAGCTCCAGCTACAAAGGGCAGGCTGACCTATTGGTCTCATCAAGTCTCTACCTGGTGCTCATAAGAAGCAGAAAAGACTGGGTGATACTTACACCACTAAAAATACATCCAAAAGGTCCTTGATTCTGTAGGTTTAATCACAGCCCTGAAATCCCATTAACATGCATGGATTTGTAATCCTGCTTAGCCAACAAACATGAATTCAACACCCTCAAACTCACTTCTCATTGTAGCTCATCACTCACTACTTGCCCAGATGCACACAGTAATTCTTGTGAAGTCAGGCTTTTTACTGCAGTTTATTAAAGAAACTTGAGTGCACTCTGCAACTGGGGATTCTCAAAAGCCTCAGATGTTCCTCTAAGTCATCCCCAGTGGTTCTGGCCTTGCAGGGTAGTGCTTAGGAGCAAGGGTCTGAGTTGGACACACTGGCTTCCAGATATGGCCCTGCCAGGGACCAACTCTAAGCTCACTGAATAGAAAGGACTTAAACACAGTGCCTAGCACACAGTACCTTCTCAATAAAATATATCAGTTTTACTGCTATACTCTTACCATGACACAAAAGTCTCAATCTTATTTTTCCTTTTTTTCCATTTTATTAAACTTTCCCACTTCTCCACACCATCACCCAGGCACAAACTTTATTTAATGAAACCTTCCTCTGGAAGGAGGAAGGGAATGCTGAAGGAATGAATGACAACAAATTTTATATTTTTTCGTAACTGTTCTAGGACAATCTTTGCTTGCACCTCCCTCTGATTTTTCCTTTTTTTAAAAAATGTTTGTTTATTTTTCAGAGAGAGAGAGAGAGAGAGAGAGAGAGAGCGAGCGAGCAAGGGAGAGAGAGCAGTGGGGGGGGGGGGTGGGGGGTGGGGAGCAGCAGACAGAGGGAGAATTCAAAGCAGGCTCTGTGCTATTAGCTCAGAGCCCAATGCAGGGCTCGAACTCATGAACTGTGTGTGAGATCATGACCTGAAGTGAAGTTAGACGCTCAACTGACTGAGCCACCCAGGCGCCTGATTTATCCTTAAATAGCCAAAGTCTCTTCAGCTCTGGAGCAGCCATCACCTATGGACATTCTTGTCTGCACCTCTTTCCAAATTAATTCATGTGGGGGAAACCTGGTAATTTGTAGAAACTGGGATCCTGAGCCCTAGAGACTGGGAGAATGGAGGGAGCCAGGGCAGGGACTGTGGTGCTGTCCACCAGGCAAGTGCTGATAAGCCTTGAGGGTTCAGTTGAGACTGCCTCCAGGATACCCCTCATGTCAAGCCATTTACTGAACAAGGAGAGAAAGTTCAAAAAGCTTTCCCTGAGAGGATTTCAGAGCTAGCATGGGAAAACAAGGACTGGTCATGCCAGCAATGCCCTTACAGAGTGCCCTGTAGAGGGCACTCAATGAGGGGTCACTAGAAAGCCAAACCCTGGGGTTTACTTAACCAACTACAGCATTATTGATAATTTCTCCATTTTGATGCTTCTGGCATGAGACTTGCTCTTAAGGATGAATGCCATGACCTATCTATCCCACAGTGCCAATCAACAAATTAAGTCTTCAAGCAAGGGAAATAAGACACAGGCTGTAACACTCATCAAAATCAGTTGTATCTTCATTACCACGCAGTGATACTATACCCTATTCTGATATCCTAAAGAAAATCTATAGCCCTTGCATTGCTTCCACCTCTGAAAATGCCGAAATAGAGTTAAGGCCCAATCTCTTTCAAATAATACATACCTAATAACTTGCAGGACAATCTGCTGGCACAGTCTGAAATAAATTTCAAACAATATTATCATAAAGTCTTCTAGGGTGCCTGCATGGCTCAATCGGCTAAGCATCCGACTTCAGCTGGGGTCATGATCTCACGGTTTGAGTTCAAGCCCCACATCGGGCTCTCTGCTGTCAGCACAGAGCCTGCTTCAGGTCCTCTGTACCCCTTCTCTCTCTCTCTCTCTCTCTCTCTCTCTCTGCCCCTCCCCCTGCCCCGTTCTCTCTCAAAAATAAACATTAAAAAAAAAGTCTTCTAAAAAATATCCCTTACTCATGAAAAATTTTATAGATGGTATTGGTAGCAGCAGTCAGTAGTAGAAACATTTAAGAACCAATTAAATAAAGGGGGGTGGAAGAAGGGGAAAAGAAAATAATGGACACAACTTAGTTCTGAACTGAGGGAAGATCTTCAAGCATGAAGAAGTCCTCCAGTGGTGAAGACAAGGAAATGTTTTAGATCACCACCAGGCCTCAAGCTTTTTTTCTTTTTTTTGATACTGCCCCATCTCTAACCAAACTTTGTCAACTCTTTCCTCCATGACTCAAAGTATAGTCTAAAACAGCTTTATACAAACTTCAGTCATTTCCACAGTATCTTGACAATGACACCATATTATAATACTACCTATGCTATTTTCTTTAAATCAACTTATGATTAACTTTTTTACTGGCCTCACCCTAAGTAACAATATTTATGTAATCCTAAATTTGATGTGATGGTACATATATTTTTTTCTAACTCACATTAAGATAAATAAATATTGGTACTCCTATACTCTTTTGGAAGTTCAGGTGCTAACCATTATTATTTAAACCAAAAACTGAATGGATGCCTTGGCATACTTCACTGATGTTTTCCAGTAAAGATGTGGTGACTTCCCTAGCTCATAAAGTCATCCTATTTTATTAGCTTATGTGTCGTCCATCCTCTCTATCACACTCAAGAAGCCTTTACAAATTACATGAATATGCCTACTCATGCCTATCCTTACTGGATTTGTGATCCAGACTACAAAATTAACATTATATGATCTGCAGTTCAGTACATAACTTTCCCCCCATGTATTTCATGATGCCCAAATACAACTGAAAGTTCTTCACTAGCCCCACGGAGTCCTTGTAACAACTAATACCAATTCTGGAATCCTGAAAATACAGCAGGTACTCAGTACTTAATTAGTGGTACAAAATATTCATTCAAGTCACTTATTTTACTTTTTTTTTCTTTTTTTTTTTTTAATTTATTTTTGGGACAGAGAGAGACAGAGCATGAACGGGGGAGGGGCAGAGAGAGAGGGAGACACAGAATCTGAAACAGGCTCCAGGCTCTGAGCTGTCAGCCCAGAGCCTGATGCGGGGCTCGAACTCACAGACCGCGAGATCGTGACCTGGCTGAAGTCGGACGCTTAACCGACTGCGCCACCCAGGCGCCCCTCAAGTCACTTATTTTAAAAGGCATATTTTAAAATCTTTGTAAAATTAAATGCATGATGCAGAATTTCACTACCTCACCAAAACAATTGAGAAACATAATTAAACCAACACAAAATATCAGGACGTTTCTTAGGATCCTAGTGACTTCTAAACATAGTTGTAAAGTCAATAAAGACAACTTGAAGACGGTTAAATATGATTTTCTGACAGTGTGAATTTGCTTTTACTGTTACTGCATGTCAACGAAGGTGGGACATCATGCAGCCTACTGTGTGCCAGACCAACATGTACCCCATCCATTTTCACACAGGCCCTGTAGCTCAAGCAGAAACGTCTTGGAGGAAGGGGTCACCTGGGTGGCTCAGTCATCTGTGCATCTGACTCTTGATTTTGGTTCAGGTCAAGATCTCATGGGTCGTGAGATCGAGCCCTGCATCAGAGCCTACTTGGGATTCTCTCTCTCCTCTGTCTGCCCCTCCCCTGCTTATGCTCTCACTCTCTCTCTCAAAAGAAATAAACTTAAAAACAAAAAAAGATGGAGGAAAATGGGGCATCTGGATGGTTCAGTCAATTAAGCATCCAACTTGATTTCAATTCAGGTCGTGATCTCATGGTTCGTGGGATCAAGCCCTATGGTTGGGCTCAGCACTGACAGAGCAGAGTCTGCTTGGGATTCTCTCTCCCTCTCACTCTCTCAAAATAAACAATTAAAAAATCTGATAAAGTGCTATAAGCATTACTTAAAAAAAAAAAAAGATGGAGAAAAATTAACCCAAGTATTCTGACTCCATAATGCCATCTAACATTATCTCCCACGTATTATTTCTTTAAAGTTTAAAATTCAGAACTATTAAAACTACCCAAATTTCAGATTCTAAGCCAAGGCAAAGAGATGAATCTACTACATTTACTTATACACTTAGACAGTGTTAGAATAACTATGATAATGATGTAGACACAGCAGCTATTTATGAAATATTCACTATATGCAGTAACTAATAGAGTTTCATGTTCATTTTCTCATTTAAATCTGACAACTACATTGTGAAGAAAATTCTATTATTATTTCTGTTATACAGCTAAGAAATGGAGGCTTGACCAGTAATTTTTAGTATTTAAGTAATTTGCCTGGTCTAATAGCTAGTTTGAGATAAAGATTCAAACCCAAGTCTTCCTTAATCCAAAACTTCATGCTCTTAACCACTATGTATAATGCCCTAAAGTCCCATCTATAATTAGCCAAAAAAAAAAAAAAAAAAGAAACCAAACAAATCCGAGATTACCAAAAAAAAAAAAAAAAGAAAAGAAAAACTTAAAAAGTATGTCTTTGTTCCCTCCAATGACTCCAAAGTTCTCAGTGTTCCATGGATTGCATGTTCTATTATAGATTTATTATTTATCCCTAGTTATAAATATTAACACATCAAACTTCTCAGCAATGATACTGACAGAGGGGAAAAAAAATCCTATCCAACAAGAAAAAAATAGCTTAGAAGTTCTCCAGAACAGTCACACCCCAGTTCTTAAATAGTACCCTATACTAATTACATATACGTGTATATTTGTACAAGTATAGAAACCTGTACTCTACAGAAAGTTCAACATGAGTTGCCCATAAAACTACAGGATCAATATTGCTAAGATCAGCCTTTTTGGAAGATGATGAATATCCAGAGCCACGCAGGAGCCAAAGCTGTTGTATCCCTTCCTCTCTTACGTTTTCTGTTTGAATCAATAAAAGCTGTTCATATCATAAAAACATGTATACACGTTGTTAAGATCAAAGAAAGGAATGCAGCTCTTTTTTGCTGAATGGGCGCTGAAAGCCAATTTCCCATTATTCACTTTAAAAACAAGAAAAGCATTTCTGAATAAAAGATTTTAGAGAATATGCTACTGAACTCAGTATAGGAAACAGCATCAGCATCCAACTGGTAGGAATTCAACTCCTTTTTTAAAAAGAATCATAATATTTTAGAGCTGAGAAGAGCATGAAATGACTACCCACCTCTTCATTTAGGAAAACTAAGTGAGCACATTTCGATTTGGTGACAAACAGAATAAGAATCCACGTTCCATGGTTTTGGGTAGTAGCAAACTTAAAAACAAAAAACAAGTGGTTAAGTAGCCTAACACTGTGGAGTTTTTTTTTTTTTCTTTAAAATATGAGTAAGTGTCTGAACTACACATTTAAAGGTTTATCAGAAAACATCTCCATATCTGGAAACAAGGGCAAAAGATAAAGAAGTGGGACCAACTTTACGTAATTTCTTTTAAAAGTCTGAAAATCAGGGGCTCCTTGCTGGCTCAGTCAGTACAGCATGCAACTCTTGATCTCAGGCTTTTTGTTTTTGTTTGGAGAGGAAGAGAGAGTGAGCAGGAGAGCGCTCACTCCAGGAAGAGGGGCACAGGTAGACAGATGATCCCAAGCAGGCTCCACACTCAGTGCAGAGCCTGACATGGGGCTGGGTCCCAGAACCCTGAGCCAAACAACCAACCTGAGCCAAAATCCAACAACCTGAGCCAAAATCAAGAGTCGGACGCTCAACCCACTAAACCACTGGGGCGTCCTGGTCTCAGGGTTTTTTGAATTTAAGCCCCACACTGGGCACAGAGCTTACTTAAAACACACACAAAACAGTTTGGAAATCAATTGCTTTTTACTTCAACTAGAACCATTAAACACATTTCACTATAAATCCTTCCGAAAAGATACGTCTTTTGCACGTCTGGGTTTTCATCCATTGGATCTGCCCAAAGGGAGGGACAATCAAGGATACAGAAATACTTGAATTCACAGAGAGAGCACCGACACTCAAAGGGCTCAAGCAAGGACTGGGACAAGCCAGCGTGTTTGCCCTAAAGGTCAGCCAACTGTTGCTTTGCAGAAATGCAAAACCTATGTTTCCAATGCCTACGGAAAAATAAATAAATAAATATCCAGATTTCAATGTCAAGTATATTAATTTTCAGATGCTGGCAACTCAATCAGTACACCATACAAGACGCTGTCCCTTCAAAGGGGAGCACTCTCCCAAGTTGGCTTTAATGCTGCCTTCTCTCACAAATGGGGGCTTGGGGGAACACGGTATTTGGAAACACGCTCATTTTGAAGAGATGAATCTCTTTTTATACTAAGCACAGTGCCACATACATTATGGACATCTTCAGTTCCCTCTGAGAGACTGAAAAGGCCCTCTGTCTGGGGGACACGGTACAAGGCGGCCTGCCGGCTGCACTCTGCGACGGTCTCCTGTTGGCCGCACGAGTGCCTGCCAAAGCCTGCTTCGGCGGACTGGCATATGCAGCCTGACAGATCACCAGAAATGCGAACCAAGTAAGCAAAACAAACCACAGTGTAGTTATTTTACATGACTTGCATGGAATAAACCTGTGAACTATAGGTGAGTCATAACATAATAAAGGACTCAATTAGGTTTCAGAACAACACACCAGTGTTTTCCCTCATCGTAGCAACTAGTTCACTGGCATCTTGAGAGAATATAAGGGACATAAAGAACCCTGCTGTCTCTGTCTCACCCTTTCCTGCATGATAATTAATCTTACTAGAAAATTAAACCCAGGTTGCCAGTCGGGCATTTTCAGGGTCAGTAATTCTTAAGTTACTAGGATACCAATTAATGATACCCAAGTGGCCTAAGAAGAGTTAATGCCCCTACCCAAAATGGTTGGCTCATTCCCAAAAAAGTGATTCACTCGATGGCAAAATATCTGAAATTGAGATTCCTCTGAGAGTAACAGCAATTTTATCATATGTAACCACTTACATAAAAAGACACCCAAAATACACCAAAGGAAATCTGGTGTCTTGTTTAATAGAGAGGAAAGCACCCAAATACATGACAGACACAGAAAAATCTTCACTTTCCAAATTCTATAGTACATAAAACCACCTGATTAATCTCTAAACTCAATACTGAAAGTACAGCAATTAGGAGGCTGGAGCTCTACTAAGAATACCTGATGATCGGATTCGACTGCTTATTTTCAAATCCACATGTAAGAATGCCTAAAATGACCTGGGAAATACTTAGGCTGAAAATGGTAAGTCAAACAATTTCTTTTAAAAACTGCTGAACTTAAGTACCTGCTTCCCATCCCAGCATCCTAAATAATAAATATGGTCCTGCATCAAACTGTTTACCCCCATTACTCCCACATTTATAAGAGATTGTCTTTCAGACTGCAGATCCAAGTGAACTAAGAACTCGAGCTCAGCACAGAGCAGGAAAATCCCCATTTTTGCCTCACTTGTGCTAAACACAAAGGACAAAGAAGAAAAGGCAACACATGATCCTGCCCTCAAAATGTTTAGCACCTGGAGAAAGACAGAGGACAACACCAAGAAGTGCTGAGACCAGAAGTCTGGGTACCAGGAGCACAGAGGAGAAAATCACATCTTTCAGGGCCTGGGTGGTGGGAGTGGGGACAAGGAAGCGTCAGCAGGGGTCCTCGACCCAGGCCTGGAGGGACAGGCAAGAGTCCGGTGGAGAAAGCAATGGGGGGGGGGGGGGGGGGGGGGGCGGCGCAGCTGGAGGTGGGGGCGGGGGAGAGAAGGCGGCAACTGGAAACACCTGGATTTGTATCCTGGACAATAAAGAGGTACTGAAGGATTTAAACCAGAGGTGACTTGATTCAGTTTTCATATAATAGAATCACTCTCTTGTGCACAATATGGCAGACAGTTTGAAGAGAAGGAAAAGGGTAAGAAGGCAGATTAGAAACAAGCTGTAACAGTTCAAGAAAGAAGACAAAAACCTGAACTAGACATGGGACAGTGAGGAACAGAGAAAAGAAGCTTTCAACAATATCTAGAAAGCAATATCCATAGGACTGGGTTGCCAAATGGGTAATGCAGGAGACAGAAAGGAATGGGGACTGATGACCAGGAGGGAGGAGAGTGTTCTGCGTGTATGAAGAGGTACAGGAAATGTGATAAAATCCCTTAGAGCCACTGAATTTGAAATGCCTGTGCAACACCAACAAGAAAAGCTGGATGAAAGGATCTAGAGCTGGAAAAATTTTTTACGAGCTTTAGGCTAGAAAAATCAATTTGGTGGTCATAAGTGTGTCAGCATTTGAAATCTATGTGCAGAGGAGATTACCAGGAAAAGGCTACAGAAGGAGAAAATATGGCTGAAGGCAGAGCTTGGGGAAGCGGTGGGAAAGGCAGCCTCCAGAGGGGATTAAAGCATGTGTGGAGAGGTAGGAGCGAACCCAGCCAAATGAGGGCGGTGGTCAACAGTGTCAAACGCCCCAGAGAGGTCAAGCAGGCTACTACGCCTCAAGAGTGCTCCTTGACTCTGACCATCAGGCATCCACTGGAGGCAGCACAGGGGCACAAGCCAGCCTGCAAAGGGTTTAGAGACTGGCTGGGAGGAAAGGAAGCAGGCACAGAACGTCTACCTACTTCTTTCTCCTGAGCCTTGGTTAGGAAGGGAGCAAGAAAGAGGTGATTAGAGTAAGACAGGGGTGAGAAAAGGTTTGTTTTGCCCTGTAAGCTAGGAAAGGCCTGAATGTAACTATAGACTGTTAGGAAAGAGGCAAGTGAGGAGGGAAAGGCTGAAGGTAACCAAAAAGGGTATGCAGGTGGAAGGCAAGAAGAGAAAGATCACCTCCTTCTCTGAGACCAAAGGGAAAGAGGCAAATGGTGGATGTAAATATGGACTTTTGTGGGGGTGGAGGAAATCAATGTAGATGGAGAGAACAGAGATCTCATTCCTGGTGGCCTCCTCCTTTAAAGGGTAGAAACCTCAGAGAAAGCCACATGGCCACCATGAGCAAATCTGAGTTTTAATCATTCTCTCATCTGAGTCATAGTATCGCCCAACATTTGCATTTATCAGGCACTGACATGAAGGCAAGGCCATGTAGAAAATCAGAGTTCTTAACGCTTCCAATAAAAGTGTTCCACAAATGATCATTGCTCCACAGAAACCACTTCCAGTGGTAGAAACAGGAGCCAAGGGTCCTGGTTTCATGCCCCCATCACTGCCACTTAGGAGCTTAAATCATTAACCCCCTTAGAGACTCAGTTCCATGGCATGTAAAATGGTAATCTGTGCCAACTTCCCTAACTCACAAGGTTGCTGTAACAATGGAGAGAGAAACAAATAAGCAAGTGCTTTGGAATTAAAAGGGGGTGGGGTGGGGGTGGCAGTAAAATATTTTCAAGCACAGACGTTTTTATAAAGGGAAACATTTACACCAGGAATTGGCAAGCTATGGAATCTGCTCTACAGGAGCAAGTGCAAACCCCTGTGCTATCAGGCAGGGCCCGGCAGTGGGGCCTTCACCTCAGCAAGTCAGTTCTTTAAACAGTTCTTGATAAACCCTAAGCAAGTGCCGTCTTTCCCCCTAGGCTCTTCGTTAGTTTATTTTTAACACTCGTACACCAAAATTTTAGGGTTTTATTCACCTAGCATCTTAACTGGGAATTCCTGGTTCCCATGATCTGATTCTACCTACATTTCTTTTTAAATTTGTTTTATGTTTGTTTATTTTTGAGACAGAGAGCACGAGCAGGGAAGGGGCAGAGAGAGAGAGGTAAACACAAAAATTGGAAGTAGCCTCCAGGCTCGGAGCTGTTTGCACAGAGCCCGATGCGGGACTCGAACTCGTGAACCGCTAGATCATGACCGGAGCTGAAGTCAGACACTCAACAGCTGAGCCACCCAGGCATCCCCCACCTACGTTTCTAAAGTATACACCAATTAACAAGAATGGGTTCAGAGACTTTCTACCTTCCAACACCACCACTCCTCATGTCCAAATTCTACCTTTTTCCCTAAAGCCTAGTTCAAATTTTAACTCTAACTGCTCCAACTACGCTCATTGAGCTTTTACTATGTACCAAGTACCGTTCTAAGCATTTCATATGGACTAACCTCAATCTAGTAGCCCTGTTACTAACAACACAGCCAGTTCAATTTCCCTGCCCAAGGTCTCACAGAATTGTAACACCATGCTGAAGTGTCTGCCATCAACCCAAAGTAATTTCTCCTTTTTTATTAACCACCAGTTCTTGGATAAAGTACTCAGTAAGGAACTAAAGAATTTCACATACTGGCCCCATTCCTCATCTCCCCATTGCTCTGCTCTGTCTCTACCCAATCTCCTTGAACCACAGGCCCAGACATTCTTGCTGGGCTCCTCACTGTGTCTTGCCTCCATGTTTCTTCTCCCCTGAGTACTTGAGCCTGGAATGCACTTTTGCCAATACCCAAAACACCAAAGTGCTACAAAAGTCAACTCTAAAAGAATGTGCAGCTTCCTCTTTTGAAAGGCAACTTAATATGGGGTCAGAGTTAAGAGTGTGGACTCAAGCCAGGCTACTTAGATCTGGATTCCAGAGCCAGCACTTAAGCCGGGTAAGCCTGACAACTGAATCTCTCTAACTCTGAGTCTCTCAATAAAACTGCAATAATAATAGTGCCTACCACATGGGGATAGTTGCAAGGATTAAATGAGTTAATGCACATAAAGCATTCAGACTGGTCCCACCATAAACAAGAAAAACAGTGTGAGCTCTTTAAGACTGTAATTAGTGGTTCCACACTACCTTTTTCATCCAGATGATACTTTGTTATTTTTTTTGCACTATATAATAAATGTATTGTGTCAATGTCTTTCTCTCCCATTAGCTCCCTTTATATCTAGTAGGTGTTTCAAATACTTTGTTGCCTAAAAAGGCGGAAACCTAGAATGTAACAATGTGAATACTTTCTGACCAAACTGTTCTTGACAGGAAAAGAATTTTTAACATTTTTAAAGAATGTCTAGATTAATTGATACCAGGGAAAAAAAGAATTTTTTTTTTACAAATTCACATGTTCTCAAGTATGAAAAATGTTGGAAGCAACATAAGAAACTCTACAGCACCAAAATCTGTTAAAAAAAAAATTCTTTTTCCCTACAATGCACTAGCAAATATTTGCTTTGAGGCAGAAGATTTTTTAAGAATTGGCTGTAAGGAAAAGGAGCATCTATAAAGCTTGAGTTTGTAACTACAGGAAATTTGAATACGGAATGCTTTCTTTTCTTAATTCATGTAGTTCAATTCAAGCTTCAAATTCTTGTCCAATATATATTTTCAGAGTTCTACTATTTGTAAATTGGAACAACAACAACAACAACAACAAAAAACCTAAGGTGAGTTATCTAAGGGACAGAGCTAGAAATAGGACCTCTAATTACTTAAATACTGAGGCCCCCAGATTAAAACATTAAACCTCAAAACCCTTCAGCCAAAGGATTAAGGAGATTAGAGCAGGCTTGACAAATTACCACAGGGTTAGGGGGAAAATATGCAGAGAGAAAAGTAGGCCAAGCTTAAATAGGGAATGAAATGAAGTTCAAGAGAAAACTAAGGTGTGTGTGGACCTGAACCTCTATGGGGGAAAAAACTGTCAACCTAGTGATTTCAACAATTAAAGAAACAGCATCAGTGTAAAAATAGCTGCTTCTAAAGTTCTTGGAAAATGTGAACACGCAGCAAAGTTAACCTCGGAAAATAACGATTTTCAAACAGATCTTGGCAACTGGAGAGGAGAAATACAAGGCCAAAAAATAAACTTGTTATGATAACAGGAACCAGGATTCTCTCTTAAAAGGACTTCTGCTTAAATATCCCATTAGTAATGGTCACCATCAAAACAACCAAAATCAAAACTACTAAAACTCACTCATCAACAAGACTCTCCTTTGGGTTTTCTGTCCCTGAAGATTATCAGTTGGCTCAAAATAAATCACAATTAATCTAGACAAGAGCTGAAACGACTCCGGTGGCTACATGAGGGCCTGGGAGAGCGCATGGCCTGGAAAGCTTCTAAAGAGTTGAATGTCTCCATTTTGGCAAAGGCACAATGTGAGGGACCCATGGGGGATCCAATAACTCTCCACAAACATCTCAAGTGTGAAAACAACAAGGAGGAACAGGAATTTCTTATCCTGGTACCAAATGTACTTCTGGCGTTTTGAGAAGGAAGAGAACATAAAACGTACAAAGAAAACAACTCCAATTAATACCACCCAAAAAGATTTTTTTTTTTTCTTTTTTTCAACGTTTTTATTTTTGGGACAGAGAGAGACAGAGCATGAACGGGGGAGGGGCAGAGAGAGAGGGAGACACAGAATCGGAAACAGGCTCCAGGCTCCGAGCCATCAGCCCAGAGCCCGACGCGGGGCTCGAACTCACGGACCGCGAGATCGTGACCTGGCTGAAGTCGGACGCTTAACCGACTGCGCCACCCAGGCGCCCCCAAAAAGATTTTCAAGGTTCAATTGTAGGCTTGCTTCTTCGGCTACTATAAGTAATTCTATTATTCACACTAACTCATTTCTAGTAATTTTTGAACTTTTCAAAAATGTCTTGCTTTTATTACTTAGAATGTTTCCTTCAAAGTTTAAAGTGTTTCTTCAAACTCAAAAACAACTACCAGGATCAGGACATTAAAGGCGGTAGCTTCTACTCAGCTCTAATGGTGAAATTGAAAATCTGATTTTCTCCAGTTTGTAAATATTGGCTCAAAGGCCGGGCGGTGGGGGGGGAACCCCCAAACCCTAAAAAAATACACACATTACAGAAGCAAAACAAAATCGTCTACAGGCCCTGTCTAGTGCTCAGGCTGTCTGTCTGTAGCTTCTGCTCTAAAATTTCCATCAGTCACTTGCTACTACTTTTTCACTTCTTTATTTAGTTATTTGGGGGCTCTAAATTTTAGCCAGTGTCTAAGCAGATCCAGGTTGGTTACTATTCAGTATTTCTCCCAAGATAGGAAGTATTCTGCTGCAGGCATCATCAGGGAGTTGTGTACACAGATGACCTTTCTGCTTTGTTATCATTTTCTTAACATAAACATTTAAGTAGGGCAGGTCTGCCCAAGTTCACTGAGCACTAGCTCCTGGAATCTAATTTGCTATTAAATTACTGTTACTGTAATAAAAACATCTTTAGAAATCTGAGGAAAACTAGATAAGGTTGCATCAGAATCTTTGCCCACAAGCTTGCGAGTGTTGATGCACAACAAAGTGGAGTCTTTGGGGTCCTACTCCTTTTTCTTCCCTGAGGCTGCTCTCATTTCCTTCTGGACAGGAAAAGCCCCACCAATTCAGCAGGATCTTTTAGCCTGAGGCCCACATGGGAGACAGGGACCGCTGAGAAGAGGGCACTCTTTTAACCCTGCTGGGGTCCATTTCAGCTCTTCTGCAGCAGTTTTCATTTCTAGACCCTAGAACAAACCTCATGAAAATCAAAGATACAGATTCTTGAGCCTACCTGTATACCTGCTGAATCAACCTCCTGGAGCAAAGGAATTTTGAACAAGTTGTATCTTTAGCAGGCTTCCCCCAGGTGATTCTGCTGTGTTGCCACGTCTCAGAATGAATGTAAAAATTCTCTTTGATCGACAGTAGTGGGCTTCTAACCCAAGAGGACTTGTAACAGTCTCCACACATCACGTGGCATAAGCCAGGGGCACATGCTGTTCCCTCTTCCTGGAATATTGATGCTCCCTGACCCCTGGCACATCTGCTATGGTCTGAATGGTCATGTGCCCCCCAAATTCATGTGGAAATCCTAAATTCATGTTGACACCCCATAGGTGAGGACAGTAAGAGGTGGAGCCTTTGGGAGATGGTTAAGTCATAACGGTAGAGCCCTCAAAAATGGGATTAGTGCCTTACAAAAGAAGTTACACGGAGATCCCTGCCCCTTACACTAAGTGAGGATACAGTGAGAAGATGTCAACAGGGAACTAGGAAGAAGGTCTTGAGACTGTGGTCATGCTACTGCCTTGATCTTGGACTTCCACCTTTCAGAACTGTGAGAAATTTCTGTTGTTTATAAGCCACCCAGTCTGTGATATTTTGTTCACAGCAGCCCAATCAGACTAGGACAATCCCTCACTTTTTTCCCTCTTTTTACTCACTATTCAGGTCTTGTGTGAATTCTTCTCTTAGCTCCTGCATTCTAAACTGCAGTCCCCCTTTATCCTTCTTATAATAAATCATCTGTGGATACCTTTATAGTGCTGGCCAAAGTTCTTACAACTTAATCTGAGTGGTTACTTGAATGTCAGTTCCCAATTAGACAGTTAAGGTCCAAGAGGACCAGAACCATCTGTTTGGCCCACCATTGTAACCCCATCCCCAGCACTACGCCTGGCACATAGCAGGTGCCCTAGATATTTTAGTTAGAAGTTGGAGAATTCATGGTGTATAGGGGAGAGGGTGTGCTTCTTAACTCTACAAGAGTGTTTTATCAGCAGGACACATACCATCGACACACCAAAAGTGAACTGCCTGAAGGGTTACATCATTGTGTAATAGGGAAGTTGCTCTTTTCAACTTTAAGATAATAAGAGAACTAAATATGGAAGAAGGAAAGACTGTACAAACGAATGTAAAGTGAAACCACTATCACAGAGTTTTCCACCATGGACCAACTCACACTGTTAGGCTGAAAATGGAAGATTCAGTTTAAGAGTTGCCATGAATCAAGGTGATCCAAAATGGCATTGACAGCTGCAGGTGACACCTGGGTTTTGGAAATTAGTTAGAAGCATTTGGTAATATAAATCATCCCTCACTGATGCCCTAAGAGGCCACAAGGTAATCAGAGACCATTAGGACTCAAAATCAAATTTACCTGGAGGGGTATGGCATGGGACCACATAAGGAGATAGAAGCAGTAGCAAATTTAAACTGATACTAAATTCTGCTAGATACCAATAAGTAAATTAAGATAATTGTACCATTTACATGTACACTTCAAACTCTAAGTGGAAAAAAAAAAAATGGAAACCTCTCATTTCTACTCTTTTATAAGCAGATTCTCAAGTTCCCAGAATGATCTTCAGTTTTTGCTTCTGAAGATGAAGCCACCCTCATTTCTTCCCACCCACTTGCCCCTAGCCACAGGTAAGCTGAGCCAGGAAGGGCTTGATTCAGGGACTTCTCAGGCAGTCCAGTCCCAAAGCTTTAAATCCCTACTGTATGCAAACACAGACCAAAGTTATCATTTCCAGTCTTAACAGTTTCTCTAAGCCGGTCTCAGAGACTTGTCGAGTCTACCTGGACAAATAACAGCATCTCAAGCTAGGTATTTGATCTACTCAGACCTCTTGCCTTTCCCTCCAAACTTGCTACACCAAGATCAACTCCACCTCAGTAGCAGCTATCATCCCAGCATCCACACCTATCAAGTTAAAAAAAAAAAAAAAAAAAATCCTTGATGCCTCACTTTCCCTCACCTCAGTCTCATTCCCATCTCTAACCAATCAAAGCCCTACCAGTTCCCGGTCAAAAACATCCAGAAATCTGCCCAGTGTGCACCAAGCCCACTCTTATCATCCTACTCTAAGCCATCATCATTTCTCAGCCCCTAACTGGTCTCCCTGCTTCAACCCTTGCCCCTTCAAGCCTTTTTCCACCCAGAAGCCAGAATTATTATTATTTTTTTTTAAAAGAAAGATTTATCACTGTTATGCTCAAGATGGTCCAGTGGTATCCATTCCTACTTAACAAGCAGAAGTAGAAAGATCACAGTACTGAGGGTGCTAGCTCTGGCTCTGTTACTAATTATAATAAATCTTGGCAAAATCAAGTGATTTCACCTGCCTAGGCCTTCCTACCAAAATGAAAGGGCTGTATGTTTAGCTTCACAAGTCTAATATTCTAAATCCAATATATTTAAAATTCCCATCTCAGCATATTCCATTTGTCTGTTTCAATAAAACATCTATTTCCTAAATCCTGTATCTAACTCTCTCTCCCTCCCTTCCCCTTCCCCTCCGTCTCTCCCTCTCTCAGGGTCCATGCTCAGAAGCACAACACAGAAATACCACAGCTCCTCTCTCACATCCGTTTGTTATCTTTAGGCAGAAAGGGGAGACAGCGAGGAACCTCAGCCTTCCATTTGGGCAGGTCCATCTCCAATGGGGCAACTCTACACCTGGAAGGCACCCATGTAAGATCGCTGAGGCCTGGCTGTACCCTCACGGATCACTTCACGCCACTACACATCTCCCAGCTGATACAGAAGAACTAACACGCCCCCAGAAAGACCAAGTGCAGATTTTTGTGAGCCAGGCCTCTAGGTGGTCATAATATTGACCTGCTGATCACTTTCTTTCCTGTAGATTTTAGGAAAAACTTTTTTTTTTTTTAAGTTTATTTATTTTTGAGACAGACAGAGACAGAGCATGAATGGGGGAGGGGCAGAGAGAGAGGCAGACACAGAATCGGAAGCAGGCTCCAGGCTCCGAGCCAGCAGCCCAGAGCCCGACGCGGGGCTCGAACTCACGGACTGTGAGATCGTGACCTAAGCTGAAGTCGGACGCTCAACCGACTGAGCCACCCAGGCGCCCCAGGAAAGACTAAGTTTTAACTATGAAGATGATTTATTCCAGAGAAGAATACCATTTTTTAGGAGAAACAACTAAAATGTACAAACCATGTTCATCTCCCACAAAAGGAAAGGACTGTGTAAGGAATTCACATGTACGTGGCTTGAGAATGAAAGAGAGCCAAGCAGACAAGAGGATTTTCCCAATTTGGTTCATTTTTAAAAAATACTGTTTCGTGGAAGCCACGGGGAAAGGGGTGGAGATGAACAAACAAACCGCAAAACCCTCACACTCAAAAAGCCAGGAAAGAAAACCTCTTCTGACTTGCCTTAGGACAAATTAAGCAAATAAAGGAAAACCACTTAGCTACCCCCCATACCCCTTCTCGAAGGGGCACCAACAGCCGATTTCCTCTATCCCCATTCTCTATCCTTCTGCTCCAATGCCACAAACAGCCGAAGATAATTGCTAATATTCTGGTCCTAAATTCAGAGTTTAACTGCTCTTGGGCTAATTCCCTGCTTTCTCTGACGTCCCATCTCTATGCTTCCCTTTGATTCGTGAGAATATTAAAATTTGATACTTTAACCCAACCTATACTTTTTAACATTTATTTCAAGGAGAGGGAGAGAGACGGGAAGGGGCAAAGAGAAAAAGAGACAGAGAATCCCAAGCAGACTCTCGTCAGTGCAGCGCCCCATGCAGAGCTCAATCTCACAATCTCACAATCCCACAATCTGTGAGATCATGACCTGAGCCAAGATCAAGAATCGGCTGCCTTGGCACAAAAACAGACACGCAGATCAATGCAACAGAATAGAGAACCCAGAAATGGACGCACAAACGTATGGCCAACTAATCTTTGACAAAGCAGGAAAGAATATCCAATGGAATAAAGACAGTTTCTTCAGCAAGTGGTGCTGGGAAAACTGGACAGCAACATGCAGAAGAATGAACCTGTACCACTTGCTTGCACCACACACAAAAATAAACTCAAAATGGATGAAAGACCTAAATGTAAGAGAGGAAGCCATCAAAATCCTTGAGGAGAAAGCAGGCAAAACCTCTTTGATCTTGGCCGCAGCAACTTCTTATTTAACACATCTCAAGAGGCAAGGGAAACAAAAGCAAAAATGAACTATTGGGACCTCATCAAAATAAAAAGCTTCTGCACAGCAAAGGAAACAATCAGCAAAACTAAAAGGCAACCAACCGAATGGGAGAATGTATTTGCAAACGACATACCGGATAAAGGGTTAGTATCCAAAATCTATAAAGAACACATCAAACTCAACACCCCAAAAAACAATCCAGTGAAGAAATGGGAACAAGACATGAATAGACACTTCTCCAACGAAGACATCCAGATGGCCAACTGACACATGAAAAAATGCTGAACATCATTCATCATCAGGGAAATACAAATCAAAACCACAATGAGATACCACCTCACACCTGCCAGAATAGCTAACATTAACAACTCAGGCAACAACAGATATTGGCGAGGATGCAGGGAAAGAGGATCTCTTTTGCACTGCTGGTGGGAATGCAAGCTGGTGCAGCCACTCTGGAAAACAGTATGGAGGTTCCTCAAAAACCTAAAAATAGAACTACCCTACAACCCAGCAATTGCACTACTAGGTGTTTATCCAAGGGATACAGGTGTGCTGTTTCAAAGGGGCACATGCTCCCCCATGTTTACAGCAGCACTATCAACAATAGCCAAAGTATGGAAACAGCCCAAATGTCCATTGATGGATGAATGGATAAAGAAGATGTGGTATAAATATACAATGGAGTTTTACTCAGCAATCAAAAAGAATGAAATCTTGCCATTTGCAACTACGTGGATGGAACTGGAAGGTATGATGCTAAGCGAAATTAGTCAGAGAAAGACAAATATCTTATGACTTCACTCATATGAGGACTTTAAGAGACAAAACAGATGAATGTAAGGGAAAGGAACACAAAAATAATATAAAAACAGGGAGGAGGATAAAACGTAAGAGACTCTTAAATATGGAGAACAAACAGAGGGTTTCTGGAGGGCTTGTGTGAGGGGGGATGGGCTAAATGGGAAAGGGGCATTAAGAAATCTACTCCTGAAATCAGTGTTGTACTATATGCTAACTAATTTGGAGGTAAATTTAAAAAATAAACATTAAAAAATAAAATAAAATATAAAATAAAATAAGACTGATTTCAAATTAAAAAAAAGAGACAGAGTCGGCTGCTTAACCAACTGAGCCACCCAGGTGCCTCAAATTCAACCTACACTTTTAAAAAAATATTTAAAAATACCCATTTTATCAGGTGTGTGAAGTTAATGTTAAGTCTATGAAATGTGAGATATTAGATAAAAGAGCTAAACAGATCTGAAACCTAGTCAGATAACACTAATACCCCTGCTTTCCAGATTTATTCCCCCTTCATTCCAAGAGCTTAACTCTGAATCCCCCCCTTCACATAGGCTGCCCTGAGCCCTCCATCTCCAGGGGCTCAAGGCAGTCGGCACCACAGCTGCCAGCAGCCCGAGAACCCTGAGCAGAAACTAGACGGAGCCACCACCATGTTAAAATGAATGCTAACTGGGAACACAGCACAGGCCCAAGATGAAAGGTTCACATCTGCTCAAACTGTTGACAGCAGATGACCTTGGGCCAAGAAAACTCCATGCTCCAATCACCAAACCTATAGAGGATTTTGTTCCTTTCAAATATCCATTCAGAAAATATTCCAGGGCCATCTAGCATGGTCCTATGGCCTAACATATTACATCTGAGGAGCTTTGAGACCTTGGAGAAATCTCAACTTGGCTTATCTTTTCTTCACCAAGAAAGCAAAAAGTTGACTAGGATTCTCTCCCCTGGAAGGTCTATTAGAAATCCCATTGGTTCAATTTACCTAGGTTCACCGCTTTATGAGGGCCACTTGAAACTTTCTCCTAGGAACCAAGTAGTAGATAGTTTGGACTCCACTGACCTCTAACTGTTTCATGTGTGGAGGCTGATGTACACACTAGACTGTCATCTCTCCTGGGGCAGCACCAATACTTGCCTGGCATCCCACCCTGCGCTTAAGCATATGGTGGAGCATTTGGCAGACAATGCAAATATTTGCTAATTTGCCTTAAACTTGTTTTAAAGCAATTTTTAGTGGCATGGTTTTTTGTTTTTAAAGAAAATATGTTTAAATTTCCCCCTTATCTGTTTTTTAAACTAGGAAAACAGTTATTTGATAAATAAGGCAAAGAAAATCCCACTAAATTCTTTACTGTCTGAATTATAAGGCAGGCTGGCTGACTGACCATTGTGAGGGAAGATCTCACTTCATTTCACTCTAACTTAATTTGCTGCCTACCTCTCCCCCTAGCCCAGCACACAATGTTTAGTAAATATCATTACAGTGAATTTTCATAACTTATGGGAGTTATGAGTTCTGCCATTTTGGCCATTTCTACCACTTGTTTTCCTCCCGCTTTCCCATTTTTCCTCAGCCTCCAAATAAGTCACATGGTGAAAACATCCAGAGACACTCCATCTCAACAGCTGACTGTGGATGGAGCCATAACCTCTTTAAACCAAAAGCTGACACCCCAGAGGAACAGATTTTCCTTCTTCAAGATAAGGGTTATCTTTCCAGTTAAGCATCCTGGAGTCTGTTTTGGTTTTGTTTTTAAACCTTAAGGAATTTTACCTTCTAGCACTAGGTAAGACTGATATCTGGGTGCCCACAAAAGCCTTTGAGCAATGGATATGCAAATTAGAATGTTTATACAATAGATGTGACTAAACCAAGGACATTACCTTAACAGATAAGCTTCAAGACAAATTCACTTCAAACATTTCACTTTGCACTACTAATCTGAATTTTGGAGTAACTAACTGGTGCTAATTTAGAATTCCAGTGATAAGATGTGTGCTCTGATTCTCTTCATTCAAACACAATGCTGCCATTTACAAAGGAGCAGAAAAAGGAATTTCTTCTTTGTTTAAAAAGATAAAGTATTTTGGTTACTTGAAAAAGCCAGAGTTGAATAACATTCTGTATTATATTTGTGACTCACTTTCAAATGAGAGGTCACCATACCCCCACTCCTTTTTTAGGTGGTAAATAAAACAGAACTTCAGTTTCAGAGTTTCTTATAATTTACAGGGAAATCTTTATAATCTTTAGAAATACTTTGCCTTCAACATTTTAACCTCTTACTTTCACTTTTGTATGGTTTAGATCTCAGAAAAACTAACTGGGGTAGAGGAAGTCTAAACTTTTTTTTTTTGCTCTACAATGTTAAAGAAGTCAGTGTTCCCCCAAACAAACAAAAACAATAGCTCAAAACCTTCCTGAAAATGTCTTATGATAAATACCGTGATTGGGTTGTAGATTATAAAACGGAGCGAACGGTACTCATGATCTCTATATTTTACAGCATATAAGTTATGGCCCAATAAAAGTACTTTTTTAAAGACCTTCCTGAAAATCACATTTCAGTATCCGTCATCAGCAATTTAGCTCAGACCTGAGTTCTCTTGGGTCAACATGATCCCAAAGCCAAAAAGGAGTCTCACAACCCAAAAGCCATTGACACCCATGCCCCCAATTCTCCAGAACCTTCCATCTCAAATTTTCCTTCACACTAGAATTGTCCCAGATACAAAATTTCACTCACCTCAACCGACTGAGAAGGCATCTTCAGCTTGGTGAGCTTGGCTTTCGCAGGCACTTTTAAGTCTGTTTTTTCAAAGGTCTGCTGCCGGTAGTCCTCCGGCAGTGGTTTCAGTTCAGGAGACTCACTTGGAGCCTGATCTTGACCATCCATGGGCCGGACATAAGCCGTGGGCTTCTGCTGCATTGCCACAGTTTTTGAGGGGAGGGAAGGTGGGGGGAAAGTCTGAGAAGGTGGCTGGGGAGGGGCTACCCCAAGGCTGGCAACTGCCACTAAACTGTCTTGAGGGGTCTCTTTATCATGGACCTTGACCACTAGGTCTTTGGGAGATTTGGCCGGGCAATAGCCTTTATTGTTACTGTTACTGCTGTGAACCTTGTTGCTTCCTTGTGTCCTGGGAAGAGTCTGCTGGTTGGAATGTACAGGTGACAAGGGGGCCACTGGGGAAGGCAAGGAGAGCAAGGGAGAGAGCTCCCTCTCTGGAACAGAGTCTGTCACCAAAGCACAGCGGTCTCCATCACCTCTGCGGTCACCTTTTTTGTGATGAGCAGAGCCACACCCCTCCTGACCGAGGCGATCTTGGGTCAGGTGCTGGCTGTCTGGTGGGCCATAGCCTCTGACATGAGGATTTGACATTGGTTCCATTCTTGGCTGTGCCATCTTTGGATTGTGGCTATTGTTACCAACAGGAAGTGGTCCGGAGGCAGGAGTGTTAATAGGCTGGTGGTGGGCACTGGTGTGGAAGGGGTGGGGTGGAATGCTGCTCCCCTTCTCAGGAAATGAAGGATATCTTGGCTTTCCCAACCTATTTTCAGAAGCATCCAAGCGATGAGGGTGGGACTTGGTACTGAGGAACTCCTTCACTTCTTCATAGTTTCCCAACATGTTCTGTATTCGACTGGATAGCTCATCACCTTTTTCTGTCTGAAAAAGGAAAGACAGCAGAGTTAGATACCAGAAAAAAAAAACAAAACAAAAACTAAGGAAAACCACTATTTAATAAACAATGTTACATAATACCATTTAAAAGGGGGAAAAAAACCCACAAAACTTCAATTTAATGTGACAGGAAACGTAACATGAAATTTAAACTCAGTTCCCCTGTTGAGAAGCCTGTCATGGACAAATATTACTAAAGACAAGAGACTGACATTACAAAAGACTATAAACTTTGGTAATTTGCACAACAATGTTCAGAGAATTTTCATAGTTTGTTTTCAAAACCAACCTAAGATAAGTTGTTTTATTTTCACGTTTGTGACCCTTGTTCAAACTCATTTTCAATGCAGAGTTAAATACGGTGATAAATCAGACTTTCTAGTATTCAATAAATACCTTGTAGGGCTCTCCAAAAAGGGGGATCTTTTCAGGAAATGCCTCTTTCTCTTGGTGAGCTTCCTGGTTGCGTCTTTCCTTCTCTCTAATTCGAAGCAGATTTCTGTCTTCATTGTACAAGCTGTTTCAGATGCCACAAAAGAACAAAAACAATAAAATTTATCATGTCCAAAGTTTTGCTATGCATATGTAGATGTGTGAAGGAGGCCAGGATAGGTCAACAAGAAGGTATGACAAGGGAGATGTTTTCAAGAAAGCCTAAGTCCCCTCAACCCACTCTTGGATTAAGGCTGTGAACCTCCAGCTGTGGGTCCTGGCTCCAGAAACCTAAGCATTCACTCTGGAATACTGCCTTCATGGCTCAGGACTGATTCCAAACTGAACAGTCTTTTATAGGCAGTCATGGAAGAGAGACAAGATTAATGATATTTTTACTTTCGCTTGCAAAATATGGGGTAGAGGTAGAAGCTTTTCATCTGAAGGAGTCAGCAGGATGTGAACTTTAAAAAGGCTGTTTTCCTGGATCAGTATTATACATTCTGGAAGATTAAAATCAAAAGGCTTATTTCATAATTAAAAGATTACCAACCACCCCAAACAGCATTTACTTTATTCTCAGCTTATTCTACTGGGAGTGTCTCGGCATGTAAATCCGAAAAGATAATTTTTATTTCTCATTTCAAACGTCAAGGATGGGAAAATCCAATTGTAGATGTCATCTCTACCTACCGAGAAGTCTGATAATCTGCTTGCCCTAAACCACATAAAACTATATCCTACATCCTTTTAAACCACATAAAAATACATCCTAAATCATCAGCCCTGGAACCAAAGGAGTTAAAAATGCATTCACTGACAAATAAATTGCAGAGATGGAAACCAACACGAGTGCAGTTTTAGCCAGCATATAAACCAAAAGTGGGCTTGCCTCAGGTGGGCAACACAGGCCACACCCTCTCGACCCCCCACAAGGTGATGTATGAGAATAACGAAAATAAGAACTATAAGCCAACTTTTGTCCTCATAACACTTCCTTCTAGGGTATCTGCTGAATCCTTTCCCTCAACATTATGTAAATAAATAAGTAGGAAATGTTTCAATTGTCTTGCCAAGACAATATATACCTTTAGAAACTCGCCCCCATCTCAGACACCCCTTTTCCTGGCCTCTCTGCTCTCATGTCTCTTTATTTCCTCTGGCAAGAGCCTACTTACTGGTCTCTCTGCCTCCCCAGCATCTTGTCCCTCTAAATTAACCTTCTCATGGAAAGAAATCCAATCTAAAACTCTGGTTTTCATGGCACTATCCATATTTTAAAATAACAAGAATTGGACAGCTCTTTGCTGCTGCAGAATAAACTCTAAATCTTTGCTTTGGCATTAAAATTCCCCCATAATCGGGTACAGATCTACCCTAGATATTATCCTACTGTCTCTAGGCATTATCCTACTGTCTCCCTTGCAGGCCTGCCACAAGCATTCTCTTGACAGTCATGTCTATTCCCCAAACATACCCTGTTAAAGATACCCTCTTGGGGCGCCTGGGTGGCGCAGTCGGTTAAGCGTCCGACTTCAGCCAGGTCACGATCTCGCGGTCTGTGAGTTCGAGCCCCGCGTCAGGCTCTGGGCTGATGGCTCGGAGCCTGGAGCCTGTTTCCGATTCTGTGTCTCCCTCTCTCTCTGCCCCTCCCCCGTTCATGCTCTCTCTCTGTCCCAAAAATAAATAAAAAACATTGAAAAAAAAAAAAAAAAAAAAGATACCCTCTTGCTCCAATCCCCACCCCAAAACCCCTGAATGATATCCAATTCTTCCAGGACCAGCTTACACACAAAATATGATTCTCCTGCAGACCACATCTATATTCCAGGCATACCAGACTACTCCCTGCTCCTCACTGACATCCTGAACTTCAATGCTTTCATTCTAAACAATTTCCTCTGCTTCTCTCTCAACCTCACACCCATCCCCAATTTTCAGCCACCAGCAAATCTCTGGAGTGAAGGTTCCAGTGTTACTCACCCTAAAGGGTTCCTCAAATCCACCAAGTATGTGCTGATAGAACATACTGATTGCTTCTCTCTCCTCCTCCCCTTTCCCCTAGAATGTGAACTCCATCAAAACAGAACGACTCATATTTCTCTCTTTCCTGATACTAAAGCATGGTACTTTGCATTGAAGCTTATCATTTAAGTATTTTTTAATTTAAAAAAAAAAAACAGCTGCTATTGCTTACAGTATATTTTTTAAAACTTACTTGTAATTACAAAACAAAAAAATGCTGAAAGACATATGCAAAAACAATTTTTAAAAAATAGTCATCGGGGCGCCTGGGTGGCTCAGTCAGTTAAGCGTCCAACTTCGGCTCAGGTCATGATCTCACGGTCCATGAGTTCGAGCCCCGCGTCGGGCTCTGGGCTGACAGCTCAGAGCCTGGAGCCTGCTTCAGATTCTGTGTCTCCCTCTCTCTCTGACCCTCCCCCGTTCATACTCTGATTCTGTCTCAAAAATAAATGTTAAAAAAATAAAATAAAATAAATAAAATAAAATAAAATAAAATAAAATAAAATGTCATCTAGGAGCACCTGGGTGGCTCAGTCAGTTAAGCGTCCAACTTCGGCTCAGGTCATGATCTCACGGTCCATGAGTTCGAGCCCCGCGTCGGGCTCTGGGCTGACAGCTCAGAGCCTGGAGCCTGCTTCAGATTCTGTGTCTCCCTCTCTCTCTGACCCTCCCTCCGTTCATACTCTGATTCTGTCTCAAAAATAAATAAATGTTAAAAAAATAAAATAAAATAAATAAAATAAAATAAAAGTCATCTAGGAGCACCTGGGTGGCTCAGTCGGTTGAGCGCCTGACTCTGGCTCAGGTCATGATCTCAAGGCTTGAGCTTGTGGGTTCGAGCCCAACATGCACTCTCTGCTGTCAGTGCTGAGCCCACTTCAGGATCCTCTGTCTCCCTCTCTCTCTCTCTCTGCTCCTTTGCCACTCATGTTCTCTCTCTCAACAATAAATATTTTTTTTTAAAACATAGCCCTCTAAAAAGTGATTTGCAGCTATTTCTACAGCCTTAAGGTAGTGGGGGGCTAAGCTACCTGGCTAAATTCACCAGGATGTGGCAAAGAATTACCTGCTCAGACCACTGTTACCAAAAACTTTTCCTAAATGATGGATATCTCGATGTCCTACTTTCAGAGAACTACAAAGTGAACAATTTATGTCAGTCAACATACTGAAAAAAGTGAAGGAAAGAAAAACTAAACCAGAAACTAGCCGTGGAGTATTCTTTAACAAAGTCTGAATCTCACATGTTTTGGACAATTAGATTTATTTCTGGTTGAAAGAAGCACAGTGGACTTGATAACCACTCTGGAATTCCTTTCAATTAGCTTAGAATTTTGGTAATTCCTCGTTGGCCCAAAAAACAATCACATAACATTAACATACGTAACGTTAACATACATCCATGGGAGCCAATAAGAGGGTTGATCAGGAAATAACTTTCTTCTTTCAAACTTGCTTTTACAGCCACTTTGTTTACAGAAGGCGTGGGGCATGCAGCTACCTCTGGGCAACCTGAACTGCCAAGTTTCTCTTTTCCAAACCTACTTGGTACTGTACCCCGAATGGGCACGCACAAGGAGAAGCGGCCTCCCAAGGGCGTCCGCTTTACCATTCTCGCCACGAAGGGAGTTCTCCCTTTTCAGATTCTGCTGGGGACAACGGCAGAGTCCCTGTAGCTTTATTGGCGTGGCGTGTTCACAGCCTCTGGCTCTGCTTCATGAGTAACTGCTTCTGAATAACTGTTACCCTTGTCTCAGAAAAGGGAACCACAAATGGCTTAAGTCTCCGTTCAGGATTGAAAAGCGAGGATGTGAACAGCAGCACCTCAACCATCAAGCTGCTTGGGGTCCTCACTTAGTTTTCCTGTTGACTCCACACGTACCTTTAAGAAAAGCTACCCTGGCTTAAAATGACTGAAGTATTTCCAAATTAATCAGCACAGCCTTATCTTAGCATCTGGTACATTCCACCACGCTCGCTTCCAGGTATAAAGACTGCTATGGAAATAACGAGAAGAACCAATTTGACAAAATTCCTAACACTGGCTTATTGCTGTGTGATTCAAATATCAAGGTACCTCCCACAGGGGAGAAATCCTATTAAATCAGGGACTCTGCTTAATTACAAGTTTTACTTCATCAGTTTAAAAAAAGTGAAAAACCCACACCAAGATTTTATTGGCAACATACATAATACTACACCAATCTCGAAACAAGCGTTGAATGTATTTTTTTCTTATTAATTATTACCCTTCGACTGGAAAACCCAAAAATAGGGAGATGAGGAAAGACCTCAGGAATGTCACTGATATGGATGAGTTTTAGGAGGTCTAGACTTTGAGAGAGAAACTCTCTCTCACCCACCCTGTCCCTTGGGTATCACTCCCTAGAGGGCCGGGGAAGGCAGAAGAGACAGGAAGTGACCAGTCCACAGTTGCCAGGACTACACAGGACAAGGTGAGACCTCATTCTTCTGGACTGTCCACATTCTCACCTTGCAACTAACAGAGTTTTGCCAACCGTACTAGGTAGGGAGCTTTCTGGTTTATTTGGCTTTTACTTGTTGTAAGTTTGCAATGGCTTCAAGGATGGTTTGTTCAAGTTCGTAAGCAAACTTTTTCATGAGTATCTTCTTTTTCTTGGTTCTATCCTGACATCGGGGGAAATACAAATTTTAAAAATATTAACTCAAGTAGTAGCATGAGTAAGCAAATCACTGTTCAGCCTTATATGTCATTGTTTTTAACTCAAGGTACAAGCAAAGAGCGAGTGGATAGAATTTTAAATGAGGGGTTTTAGGTAGCAGTACATGTCCTACAAGATTCACAAACTGTTAATTACCTTTGAATAATTACAAGCTGACTACCACTTCATTTAATTAAAGGTGGCATTTTTCCTCTGTTGTGGAGGAGAAAATATTCTCCCTCATGGGATAACCTCATCCCAACATCAGCATTTCACTGTTAGACTTTCTCACGGTTCCATGCAGAATGGAGTGAGCTAGGAGTTCTCCTTCCCTTTCCATTAGATGAGAGGTTCCCAAACCAGCAAGCATTAGCATCATGACGGGGGGGGGGGGGGGGGGGGGGGGATCAGAACACAGAGGGCAAAGACCTGCCTCCAGAGTTTCTGAGTCAGTAGATCTAACGCAGGGCCTGAGATGTGCACGTGTAACAGATTTCTAGGTGGTCCTGAGGAGCACAAGATAGTACACTCTTCTTGGGCTATGTGGAGCGCTCGAACAAAGCTTACCGAAAAACAAGAGCAATGAAGACAGCAACAGCAGCAGAGCCTAGCCACGTCCACCACTTAGCATCTGTTGTTCAGTCGGCACTGATTCAGGCACAGCACATCAGTCTCCTATTTAATTTTCACAACAACTCTGTGAGAGGGAGATTATTAACCCCATTTTCCAGGTGAACAAAAAGAAAGCTCAGAGATTAACCTGCTATTAAATAATAGACCTTAAAATTCGAATGCAGATCTGCTTGGCACCAAAGCGTGTGTTCTTAACCACAGTTCTGCTGGCAAAGCTTTCAGGCTGTGTTAAATAGGGCAACAACAAAGAAGGTGGGCTGTGTGTTCACAATTCCTTGGTCTCAAAGAGGGACACGTCGATTAATTCAGGTTTTATCCCTGCCGGCAGAGCAATCTCAGAGCCGCAAGATGCGTTTGCTTAAATGTGTCCACACAGGTCTGTCTTTGCCGAAGGACCTAACAGAGAGCCCTTTGAGAGAGGGATGGCTGGCAGCATGAAGTGGCTCCTCAAATTATAAACACTGCATTACAATTTCTCATTTTGGAACCTTTTTTGTTGTTGTTAGAGCTTTCTTGAATTTACAGATTTGAGGTCACTGGCCCCATAATAACCTCTGGATTCACAAGTCATGTCCAATGTGCTAGAGGCTCTTCGCATTAATATCTTTAAAGAACAGGCTGCAGATAAACTTGTACCAAAGCAGCCATTACATGCCCAATATCAGGCTCCACTCCCAGTAACTTCTGGCCACTGACCTAGGCCTCAATGCTAGTTGTCTGGTGGGCCCAGGAGTCCCTACCTGGGGAGAGAAAGACCAAGTCACGTGACGACTTCAAGCAGCTGAATGCATTCAAAAACAAGTCCACAGTGTTGAAATACCCCTGGGGAGAGGGTGCAAAGTCTGCCCACCCGGCAGATATCCATGAGTTCCACGGAAAGTCTGCTTTAAGTATTCTAAATCAGGGGATTCCTTTCAGGAGCCACGTTGTTGCTTTTGGATCATATGCTACCATCCACCATCTATCTGCAAAGGTTGCAGCGCTGATACACCAAAAGGATCTCTGCGAATGGCAACAAACCACCTCCCGCCACTTTTTTTTTTTTTTTTTTTTTTTTTTTTTAAGTGAACTAGAAGGACCAAAGGGGGAAGCACAGGCCTCACATCCCAGGGCCCAGTGTGCCCTGCAGAACACAACCAACCGCACGAGACATCGCTGCGCTGGCCTGCACCACCCATGTCTTCGGTGACAGAATCCCACCATTCTCATCCACGCAGGAGCCGGGATGAAGCCTGGAAGTCTAAAACAAGCCAGGATAGGATGCTCTCACTTTCAGAGAGGTTGTGAAACTCCTGGGGAATTCGGAGCTGCCCATTCAGCCCCTGAATGCAGTCATTTAGTCAACCCCATGCTGGGGCCTGTCAGGGCACATTGATTCCGACTTTTCAAATGCTCCTCCTTGGGGTTTCGGATGGACGTGTTAGAACACTGTGATGAAGAAATCCCAGCTCTGTGAGCATTAATGAGAGCAATCCCTCTTTCTCACTTTCCCTCACACAAAAAAGAAAAGACCGTATGTGGAAGGAGGAAAAGACGGCAAGAGGAAGGCCCAAGCTGAACATGCGCAGTGGGGCGGTGTGCCGGCCTGGCCATCATCTGGCTGTGAGCACCTTCTTCCAGGCTGGAGCCCACGGGCCCTGCTGCTAATCTAGGTTAGTCATGCAGGATTGCTGAATGCCACTGGGTGCTTCCATGGCAACCCTGGGCCCACGGGGCAGGCTATGCACAGCTGACTACCCATTTATCACCCTTGACTGGCCACTTCACACAGACCTGCCTCTGATAGATGGGACCAACTCTCTCTAGAACTCACGTTTAAAAGTTTAATTCTCCCTTGGGGGACAGAGTGTAATTTCTCCTGTGTATTTATCTCCCTAGGCATGGAAGAGACATTTGGCGGGAAGGAAAGGAAAAATCCTAAAATCAGCCACGTACATTAAATTTGGAAAGGAACAAGTCTTTTATACTGTTTTAGGGGAAAATGATGCCATTCGGATTTGAATGTAGCAAGGATAAAGCAAAACGTAAAACTCTCAAGTCTGTTCACAGATGTTGGGCAACCCTGGTTTAGGAACTGGTGATATATGTGTCACAGAGGCAAAAGAACAGCAGGCTTGGGTTCTTACTCTTGTGCAAGTGACTTTTTTATTTTCAAAGCTACCCTCTATTGACTTTTTCAGTCCATCTTCTGGCCCTTTTTTCCCCATGTTCCTCTAGTCCTATAATCTAACATCCAGGGGACGTTTTTCAAACACTGGCTTTACAGAAAAAGGTCAATATATGCTTCAAAGCACAAAATTAGTCTTGCCATTAAACTGTATCACTCATAAACACAATTTAAACATGAGAAATCAAAGTGGCTCCAAGTTTGAAAGCAGAAGAAATGTTGCTTCAAAGAATGGAGGATTGGGGCACCTGGGTGGCTTAGCTGGTTAAGCGTCCAACTTCGGCTCAGGTCATGATCTCATGGTTTGTGGGTTCGAGTCCCACATCGGGCTCTGTGCGAAAGCTCAGAGCCTGAAGCCTGCTTCGGACTCTGTGCCTCCCTCCCTCCCTCCCTCCCTGTCTCTGCCCCTCCCCCACTCATACTCTCAAAAATAAACATTTAAAAAACAAAAACAAAGAACGGAGGATTTTTTTCCTCTTTCACTTTTTGCATGGGAAAAATTTTGCAACAGGCTTTCTCACAATAAAAATCACTCCACTAAATCTTCCAGGAATTTCACCTTCATAAGAAAAAACAAAAAACAAAACAAAGAATCCTTAATTTTAAAAACAAAATCTGATTTAACATAAAAGATAAAGTATCAGCATAGTGAAAAGGCAAAATAGCACTCTGCCACTGTTGTTTTCCTGGAGGCACTCCCAGGGGATCTTCTCAAAGTGACAGCTCTCTGCTGGCCACAGAAGACTGAGCCTCATTAGGATACTGAAAGAGTTGTAGGTAACTTCATTTTGCAAAATTAAATCAACCTTTAAGATACGTTGACATAATTTACAAGGAATCCTTTGAATTTCAAATTGAGACAGCCTCTACCTGGGCAAACAACTGAAAAAGTAAGTCACTTCTAATAAGAGACATGCTAATTTTTACCTTTCAAAATGAACCTGCCACGTGCCAGGTACTTTTCCGCATGCATGTTAATATGTGGCAAAGGTCCGAAAGGATTAACTTTACAAAAATCTATCAAGAAGGAACACCAGATTATGGTGGAGGAAGTTAACTGGTAGTGTGGTGGTTTAGGGAGTATTTTAACATTCTTTTCACAAGCAAGTATCCGTTTGGGGCGCCTGGGTGGCTCAGTCGGTTAAGTGTCCAACTCTTGATTTTGGCTCATGATCTCACGGTTCATGAGTTCGAGCCCTGCTTGGGATTGATTCTCTCTCTCTCTCTCTCTGCCCCTCCCCTGCATATGCACACTCTCAAAAATAAATTTTTTAAAAAGTGTCCATTGATTTGTGTGGTTAAAATTTTTTGACTGAAAACAAAAGAAACTAGGGCGCCAGGATGGGTCAGTCGGTTAAGCGTCCAATTCTTGGTTTCAGCTCAGGTCATGATCTCACAGTTTGTGAGTTCAAGCCCTGACACTGATAACAAGAAGGCTGCTTGGGATATTCTCTCTCTCTCTCTCTCTCTCTCTCTCTCTCTCTCTCTCTCTCCCTCTTTCTCTGTCTCAAAATAAACAAATAAACTTTAAAAAACAAAGAAATTGCCTTATATAACAACATCAAGATCAGGGCTAAAGAACAGGGTGTTGAACATTTTGGCAGTAACTCTCACTGGAAGCCCTGAAAACTGATTTTGGACCCTGGACTCCAACTTTGATCATTATGAATAATTATAGACCCATCTGCATAAAGCAGTGTATCAGAGACTATGTTGCAAAGTTCAAACACGAGCAGCCGTTTTTTGGAAAAGTAGTCTCACTTATAGCCTGTTTTGGTTACCTCAACAGATCATAAATATATTCCAAGAGGCACTTTTTTTACCCTATAGGTGGAAAAGCACAAGAATTTGTCTTCACTGATTTTCAAAGAGCAGTGGGGGAAGCTGTGTGTGTGAAGATACACAGCCCCAACAAGGAGAGGAGAGAGGAAAGGAGACAGATGAGCTACTGCACTATGTGTCCTTCTGCTACTGCACTCCAAGTCCTTCACCTTTTAAATACATTTTAAACATACATTAAAACAAATAAAAACAAACAAAAAATAAAACTAGTGCTGAGGAAGGCTATCAAGCAAATGGAACAATTACACAAACCACACCAGTGAAAAGAAATCACTCCTGACCTTGAAGATTTGGCAATCTATGTGTGAGGGCTTAATGAAAGTTGCTTTTAATGCCATTTGAAATGAGAACATATTACTGTTACTGAGAAATTCTAGAAAATACAGCCTCTGACAGGGGTTCCCTAAAATGCAGACAGTTCTTACCCACGTTAACTGAAAGCACATACAGAAATCACCGCCTCCCATAGGGGTAACAGGCTCACTAGAAATAAATCTGCCACCTGACGATTTATGTCCTCCTATTTACTTATAAAGGCCCCTGGTGTTGGGAGCTACCTCAGACCACCTGCCTTACTGGCAACTGCACATTTGGCCCCAGTCAGAAGCATGGGCAGAAGCTGTTGGCTCTTCCCCCTGCAGGTCTCATCTGTACTAGAATCAACCAGAGCACTGGCCTCCCTACCATGTCATTCTTCTTACACACTCAACTGACCATTAAGGACCACATCACATACCTATAAAGTGAGGGTGGGGAAAGTCTGTATCCTTAGAGCCTCAAATTAAAAGAATGTGGTGGTTACTAAGAAAGAAGTAGACTAGCAAGCTCAAAGTTTTGGGCTTTTTCATTGCTTCCCTCATTTAATTTATACTCAAAAACGGGGGTCATTAACTCTATTAAGCATCCACAATTCAAATAAAGTGTTGTGTGGACTTCCTCATTTCTCATTTGGAGCACAGCCCCAACAGGCTCCTTGTCCTGGGCCACTCAGCTCCACACAGCTGCCTCAGTGAACTTCTAAAAATCATGAATCTGATCTTGCTATTCAGCGATTTACAACTTTTCTGACCCCAACGCTCCCTACAAGATTAAAACTGACAGACAGTTAAGCCAAGCAACACCCTTCACTACCTGGCTTCAACTTACCTTTAATCTTGGGGCGGGGGCACGCAGGTTAAGACTTCTTTTTCATTTCTCACCCAAAAATGCGCAAGACCCAGTTTTGCCCCCTCTCTCTCTTCTAGACACTATGAACACAAGGAACTGGGATGCGTGGGGAAAAGCAAAGCCCTGGTCTTGGCCAATTCTCCAATGAATTCCTCCCCTTACTTTCACAGCCTTCTGAAATATCCTTGCCTCTCCATCACAGTCCCCAGCCGGGACCTCCACTCTCACTTCCCAACCTGGCTGTGAATGATTCCTTTCTCTGGGATACATTTGTCCTTGCAAATCTGCCCATGTTTACCTTTACAAAAATGAGATGGACTGTACACGTGCCAACAGATTTTCTTTATTAGACTGTGAGCACCTTAATGGCAAGGACTATTTCTGAGAGCACAGTGCTTAGCAAAAAATGATGCTTAATATACATCATTGATTTAATGATTATATTCGAGTATTACTCAAACAATCCAGAATTGTACTGAAGTCTGCCAGTCTTATTCATTATTTGATGACAAAACATGATTCACTGTCTAATACCTAAAACCGATTTTACCAGACTGTTGTACCCATCAAATGACTCATCTCCCTTCCCAGGTCAGCCGTGAAAGCTGCCTCAGCTAACACCATATGTTTATCAGCTAATACGACAGGTTTATTCTTCAGTTTGCTGTATTACTCATAAAGCCCAAGTGTACTGTAACAACAAAAAAAAAGTTTTGAGTAACATTTATAGCAAATACACATTTAACTTTAAAATTTTTTTCATGTTTGTTCATTTTTGAGAGAGAGAGAGAGAGAGAGAGCGAGAGCGAGCGAGCATGAGTGGGGGGAAGGACAGAGAGAGAGGGAGATACAGAATCCAAAGAAGGCTCCAGGCTCTGAGCTGTCAGCACAGAGCCCGACGTGGGACTCGAACCTGTGAACCACGGGACTCGAACTCGTGAACCGTGAGATCATGACCTGAGCTGAAGTCAGATGCTTACCGACTGAGCCACCCAGGAGCCCCTTAAGTCAAGTAAGATTCAGAATGATATGAATAAGCTGTCTCTAGGACTACGACTTCACCAACAAAAATTCCACAATGAAAAATCTTTCCATGCTGCCACAAACGCATCATGGGGAAAACAAAACAAAAAATACAAGATCTAGAGAGTTTTAAAATGCAAATGAGATTATGTGGCTCCTTCCACTGCTGACAGACCACCACAGGCTTCCCTTAGCATTCAAGATGAAAACCCAGAAGCTGGATCTATAAGGCTGCATTCCCCAGCACACCTCCTCTTAACTGCTACCTCCGGATGCATTCCCCTCCCCCCTGCCCTTCTCAAATACTAGCCACATTGGCCTTCTCATGCCTGGAACGAGTGGGGCTGTGCACTGCTGATTCCCACCTGGATGCTCTGTCCAGAGAGCTGAGGGCAACGTTGTCACTAACACCTCAGGTTAAATGAGCTCTTCAGCGAGGTCCCAGATCTGAACGGGCACTTTACCCCTCCAGCACTCCACCCTCCATCTCTTTTTATCACTATCTAAAATTACCTGGTCTATTCACTTATCTGTTTAATTACGTCTGGCTGTCCACGCTCACCTCCTCCAGGAATGCGAGTTACAGACGCCCAGTCACCTTTTCTAGCTCCACACTGTATACCCAGCACTAACCCATCAGGCTAAATGAGTATTGGCTGAATGGGTGGAATTCTGCATACAGATGCAGAACCTGAAGTCGTGGTTTCTTTTTAAAAACAAAACAAATCATACAATTTGAAACAAACATTTTCAAAAGATAGTGTGTTATTTTTTTAAAACTAGGCAGTATAGGGGCACCTGGGTGGCTCAGTTGGTTAAGCATCTGACGTCAGCTCAGGTCATGATCTCACAGTTTGTGAGTTCAAGCCCTGCGCTGACAGCTCAGAGCCTGGAGCCTGCTTCAGATTCTGTGTCTCCCTCCCTCTCTGCCCCTCCCCCGCTTGTGCTCTGTGTCTCTCTCTCTCTCTCAAAAAATAAACATTTTTTTTTGTATTTTAAAAATACATACATACATAAAAACCAGGCAGTTATGGAGATCATCCTACCAAATAACGGATTTATACATCAAATTTTCAAGTACCACACAGAAAGCAAGAGACAAACCAATCATTTCCAAATTCATCTTGCGTCTCATGAGACTGCTGAAATGTCTTTAGGGAGATTGAAGGGGGGAGGAGAGCAATTCTTCTCTCAAGTAATTATTCAGGAGTAAGTTTATTTTTTGTTTGTTAAGAAGAGTCATAAGAGATCAAACATATTAAGTGGATATTTTTTGTCACTTGACATTTTGAGCACCAGATAATTCCCGACATACATCAAATTGAATGCATGACATTCTGTAGAGCAGCTTAGAAAACTGTACAGGATTTACCACTCCGAAAGGAAGAGTCCCTCCCAATGACTGAACTTCTAACACGCACATTCCAGAGAACCAATTGCACCACATATGATAAGAAGAACTGTTTGAAACTGGGCCAAGGTACCAAGCACTGCTCCAGCCAGAATAAATGCTCAGCATTTAGACTTGCTAACCAACAGCAAAAAGCAACAGGAAAAGGCTTCATTTGGGAAATGAAAGGAAAAACAATGTCTATGTATTGATAAGATAATAAGAAAACTGGCAAGAGGCGATTTATTTCTCTAAAGAACATTAAGAAACATTTATTCTTTAAATAAGTACACATCAACACATTTCAGTTACTGAACAAACCAAAACAACTGTACAGCCCCCTCCTCTATTCATTTAATGAAATGTATCCCATTATGGGAGTATATCTAAAACTAAAGACCAGGCAACACACAACTTGCAGGAGAAGCCACCGGCAATTATATTTTTAAACCTAGTTAATAAACAGGCTGCTATGGACACCCCATAAGAAGAGATAAACTTTCTATGACTGAAAAACTTGTTTTAGGCTCTAACAAACACCTGGACATAAAAAAACACAAAGATATATAACCTTATTTGCATAGCACACAAAACAGACAACTACGTAAGAATAAAGCGTTCATGTTTTTATAGAATCATCACTTTAATCTCTTGACTTCCAGTTATCTTCTTTTGGTTAACTGCACATGTCACACTTGTTTTCACAGAGAGAAAGCTTAATGTCATAAAAACTAGAGGCAGCCTCATTATTCTATTCCGTTTCATTCCACAGACATTTCAAGTAGGAAGAACAGGGAGATTATTATAGGAGAAGAAAGCTGAAAACATGTATTGGTATTTTATATGGCAACAAGCAACAATTACATGTTTCTAAATATTCTCATTTTCATCATAACCCCAGCTCACCTCCTACCACTGGCTATAATTGGCATCTCCTTAAAACTAAACAGTAAGTCATTGTTTTTCTGGAGAAGTCTCCCTTCATTTTGACCTCTGCTAAGCAGTGTTATGAGCCTTACAAAGCTTGTCAGGATTCTTTGGGCTGGATTTTGGCCCAGCCATGGACATTTATATGCAGAATATATCATCTTTTCCCCATCACTGTCAACAGGCAGTTCACTTACATGAAACAAAGGGTATTTATCAAACTTAATACATCACCCTCCACCTTCTTCAACACTGGTAAAGTAGCATCTGAGAGTTCACTTAATTTTTTCTTAAAAAAATAAACTTCAGGAGTATTAGAGATTGTGTCTTTTATAATGCTTTAAAATTTCCATTTTTAACTCTCTATTTGAAAAGCGAAGCTAATACATCCATTGTAAGGAAACAATAAGCAAACATTTAAAATTACCAAATGCACTGATGATTTATATTAAAAGCCTCTCTGACTGTAAAAGAATGTCTTCAAACAGAATTGCATTTTAAATTTCATGCCACTTAAAGTTATTTAAGAGCACAAATGCACTTCTATGGTTTTCTGTAGTCCAACTCAACATCGTAAGCCTCACAGAATAAAAACAGAAAATCTATTTGTTTTCAGTCAATATTGACTCCACTCCTATGTGCTAGACCTAAAGGACAAAAGAAGTAAGGATTCGACAATCTAGTAGGAGAAATGCAAAGGGGGGTGGAGGGTGGGTTAGGGTAAGGAACAGACTGCTAAGAGTGATTTGCAGAGGCTGGTTACAAGTGCTAAAGAATCAGAGGAGAAAAACACCAAGTCTAAAGGAAGGAGCCTGGGATGATTTAATTAGGAGCGGTGACATCTGAGCTTGAAGAATGAGGAGTTTGAAAAAGGGGAAGGGGCCTCCATGCCCCTGCTAAGAAAGCATGTAAGTCGTGGAGGGGTGATCATTCACCATGGGGTGTTTGCACCATCTCACCTCGTTCCCCAACTCCAAATTTGTCCAGAAAGGGTCCAAAGAACCACTGATAATTCATGAGGATGACAGCCTTTTGCAGTCATCCACTCCACTTGGCTAGCCTAGAGCCTCGAGGATATTTTAAGGCAGCGGATCCCCTGAGAGTGGCCTGCAGGCTTTCCTCTGCCTGAAATAATGACCTCAAATTACTTTGCACATGAAAAACTGTCAATTTTAGGAAGTGAACAGAGTGGGGATGTCAAACTTTGGAATGCAAATGGACTTAACTGCGGCCTCAGAGGATCACAGAAGCAAAACTGACCACTCCTCCCACCCTTAATCCTCCCCACTGCCCCCAAAGAACACAGTCCTGGTGCCCACTCAATACAGAGCCTGGCTGTGCAAAGTCTGGCCTGACTTCCTAATTCAAATGATTTTACACTATTTTCCAGACCTCCTTGTATCCTCGTGTTTGTTGAGCCAGCAATCACAATTTCATGATTTTACAAACTCTGTAATATATCTAAAAGGAGCATTTAGTAGAACATCCCCACCTGAAACTGTTCCTTGATTTCTTGGCCTGCTTAGCCCAGAAACTTCAGGCCTAATTTTAAGTAAAATTAGTTGAAAAAGAATAAGGCTACAGTGGCAAAGAGGGGAAATTTTTTTTTTAAATATTCCAATTTGCATTAACATTGATCAATGCTTAAATTTCAATCTAAAACTGTATGGTAAACAAAGTTAGTAGAAATAAAAAGATGGACTAGACCAGGCATTGGTAACCTGGCTCATGAGCCAAATCTGCCCCAGCTGCCTGTTTTTACAAATAAAGATTTATTGGAACTCGACCCTGCCCATTTGTTTACATACTGTCTATGGCTGCTTTGGTCCTGGAACTGCAGAGAGTAGTAGTTGCAACAGACTGCATGGACAGCAAAGCCTGAGATAATTACTACCTGGCCCCTTACAGAAAAGAGTTGTCAGTCCTTGGACTAGACCCTAAAGTATCAAAAAATATGAAGGGTGATTTTTAAAAGTTTATTTTGAAGTGTTTCATTTTAAAGGAGTAAAGTAAGGACTATTTCTGAAATAATTTCTTCTGAAACACACAAGTCTTTCAGTAACATCAAACTTCTCTCTTATCAGCTTTCCTGACTTGGGGGGAAAGATGAGAAATCTACTCATCTCGATCTCATTTTAATGCCTTACTCTATTATTCCAAAAGATTAGCATAATGTAGTGTGTGGTGAAAAGTGTGCCAAGCTGGCTGCCTCCAGAATCTGGCATCATTCACTGTATGATGTTATCTATTACTTCCAGGACTCAGCTTCTTCATCTCTAATACCCTGCCCTGGGGCCTAATGGTCAACAGTCTCAAAAGGGTTGTAAAAAGACTGTGTTGGTGAAGTTTGGGAGATGTAGGAAGCATAAAAAACATCCCAGTCACTGGTTCCAGCTGCATCTTCAATGGAGTAATGGACTTCACACTACAATTCTGTATGACTTTAGCATGAAATGAATGGAGAAGGAGAGTATATGAGGGAGATTGCAGAGTAGAAGAAAACATTGGGAGAAGCTCGGGAATTAAAACCTCCCAAGGCACAGTGAGTCCATCCAACTTCCCTGAGCTATCTACTCCAGCAGGCGGGTGTGGTTTGCGGAAAATATGAAGAATTAAGCCAGTGGCTGCTATTAAAGGTCAGAACTTACTGTTCCTCAAATGTCCTGGTTTTTTAAAAGTGTGGTGGGAGACTGCATCACTAGATTCAAAAACCTTTATTTAAATAAAAGGACACTTGTCAGGTTGACAGTATAAATAAAGAAACAGGCTTGACAGCCTTTATAAAATTAAACTGAGATGTTCAAATGTAGGTAGAGTGAACCTCTTACACGTTTTAATCTTATTCCTTGGACTTAAAACCTTCTAGGGGATCTCTCACTAATTAAGGCTGCTACTACTCCCACTCTGCCCTCGGGGGAATGTCGCCTCCCTACAACTCTGGCCCAATAGTAAACTCAACTATTCCCTTATAAATAGCTGAGAAATGGCTGAAACATTTACATTAGACTACCAAAAGCTGGAGGATAACAGAACAGAAATAAACAGGTAACATTCAACTAGATAATTTAACAAAACACAACTTGCCTCACTTCAGTTCGGGGCCCCTGTTTATCTACAGACCCACCACTAGGTTACTTGGAAAGGCATTCCTTCACCCCCAGACTTCTCTCATTCATCCAGGTCCAAGAAGGAGGCTCTGAGAGTCCTGAGCCCACCCATACATGATGAGTGGCATCAACTAAGTCCACCTCTTTCAAGAGAGAGCCCATCTCCCTACCTGTGACTTCCACAGCATAATCCTGGAAGAACACAACCCAACCATCCTGGCACCTCTCTACTACATACACTCTTAAAGTAGCTGGCTTTAAGTACATCGTGTCACATGCATTTCTCTGTTACCCAGAAATAGGAAGGTCTTAAAGAGTGGACAGAACTCTCTACTCTCCATGAAGTCTTCCACTGGGAAAAGGACTAAATCACCCCCCCCCCCCCCCCAATTAATGATTTTGGAGTCAGATTCAAATATTCAAAGCACTCGGTAAAGACAGGCTTTGCTTGTTTTAAAGAAAGCAGTCACCATATGCCTCATCACAGAAGCAATTTTAGTTACAGTCATGGGAGAAGTCATTTTTGAAACAAGATTCAATATATCTTAGGAAGGTCAAAAATCCTAGAAACTCAATACAGTAATTGAGGAGAATTCTTAGCAAGAGACAACCTAGGTAAGGAAACCTCTACCTTAATCCAAAGGTTTTAGCCTGAGACCCCAAGAAATTACCTAGTCTCTACAAAATGAGACATTATCAAACATACACAAGTCATAAATACAATTTAAAAATATATAGAAATGATACCTTGAAAGAAGGAAAAATAAAACCCAAATGAGGTTATAATTATCTTCTAATCATCTTACCACATACATGCCAAAAAATAACCCTAACATTAGTCCTATATCTTTTTTTTATATTTATTGAGAGAGAGAGAGAGAGAGAGAGAGTGTGTGTGTGCGCGCGCGCACGCACACGCACACACAAGGTGGGGAGGAGGGGCAGAGAGAAGGAGAGACAGAATCCCAAGCAGGCTCCACACCATCAGCACAGAACCCGATGTGGGGCTCGAACCCACAAACTGCGATACCATGACCTGAGCTGAGATCAAGAGTTAGACGCCCTACCGACTGTGCCACCCAGGCGCCCCTAGTCCTGTATCTTAATAGGGGTTTGGGTTACACAGACGTATACATTGTCAAAATGTACCAGTACACTTAAAATCTGTGCATTTCATGGCATCTAAACTTTAAGGCAAAAAAGGAAAAAAAACTGTAATACTTAACTTTAGTTAATGACACACAGGTTGCAGTATTCTGAGATCTGCAAACCCACACAAAAAGCCTAAGAGATGAATGGATGGATATAACAATGAAGAGATGAGTACTTACGTGGAAACACAAGTATAAGTGTTAACAAGAGTATAATCTGGGAATAAGGCTTTTTACTGTGAAATTCTTCCAATTTTCTGAATGTTTGAAATTTGTATTTTATATAGAAAAATTTACATTTAAATTATAATTATATGTACTACATATAACTATGCATAAAGTAACTTATACTGTATAATATAACATTAGAAACAATAGCCCCAAGAATAAACTAGTAAATACGATAGGATCTGAGAGGCTGCCAAACACCAAGAAATCCCACGGGGTTCCATCACACACATCTACAGAGAAACTTGAGGTTTAAGCAGACGTCTCCATCAGAAAAGGGTAAGTGGGAATCACAAATTCATCTATTAACTAGTAGAGTGGATCTGTGAAAGGAAAGGAACTGAGGAGTGGTCCTGAGCTCCGTGAGACACACAATAACAGCTGCTACTGGCAGAACTGAGACAGCTCGAGTGTATGTATGCCTGCACACTGCATGAGTTGATCTATGCGTGCGCGCTGAGCAAAACCTTACCTTGTTCCTCCAAAATCCTGCTTGGGCTTCTGCTTTTGTTCTACTGAGAAACTACAACTGATCCAGTAGAGATACATACATACATTTGGAGGAATACATTTCAGACTCCCCTCTGGAAAGCTTTCAGGCAGTCTCCTTCACAGCCCCCGTGGAGACTTAATTCACCTTTCCGTCTTTCCTCCTCCAATCTTCATCTTTGTAAAAAAAAAAATCATTGTTTTTCCCCATTTGAGAACTAGGTTGGTTGTGAGGTTTCAGAAAATCAATCTTCTCTAATTCTTGTCCTACTTCTTCACGTACAGATTTAGTGCCTATAAAGGAACCACTGGAATCACATTTCCTTCTTCATATTTCAAAGTGTTTTTCCTGCAAGTCCTTCCCTACAAAATTACCAAGCCAGAAAGCTTTGAGCTTTAAGGCGGGCCTGATTCTATGGTTTCCCTAGTTTAGGTTACAACTGATATCCAAGATACAAAAGGTCCAGATTTTAGACACGCATTTTACACAAGTAAATTTGTAATACAATCAGCGGTTACCTTATACCTACCAATCTCCCTTTCTGCCTATTTTTTCCCTTGAGCTAGTTCAAAATGCTTCTGCAGGCAACGTCTTCCCTGCCAGATATGTTGAGGCCCCAAGCCACTCGGAATTCTTTCCTTGCTGCTTTAAAAGGCTCCCCTTAGTTCTCTGCTAATGTGTTCCCTCACCTCTGACCCCTCTATATCACCTCCCAGTACAGAGCAACCGGATGGGCACTCAAGGTCCCCGAATGGAGACTGCTGTCAGTCTCCCACAGCAGCTGTGCTGAATTCAGGGAAGGCAGAGAGGAGGCTGAGCGACAGACAACAGGATGGAACACTCTGCTTACCAGCAGAGTAAGCTGGTCAAGAGCATGGTCTCTGGAGTTAGCAATGGGTTAAAACTCGGGCTCTGCAACTTTCTAGCAGCGTCCTTCGTCCTTCGTCCTGTCCTTCGGGTCAAGTCATTTAACAGGAATGTCGGCCTGCTTAAAAAAGTAGAGATAATAATGGTGCCAATTCCCTAAAATTAATGCGAGGTTTAAGTGAGCTAATGGCTTACAATACAGAGTAAAGGGAAAGCACTCAGGTGAGTAAGAAAGGGGAAATCTGAAAACGACCCCAGATGCACCTCCAGCTGTGCTTTGTCCCGCTCAGGTTTTACACTTTCCAGTTTTGCAGCTTATACCTATCCAAGCCTTTCCCCACCCCACGTCCCCTCTGCTTCGACAAACCCTTTCCTCCCCACCACACTTCCATTTTTCCCTTTCCTATGGGCTGTGTTATCCACACGGTGCCCAGCAGCATCCTGCACATGTTGTGTTTAAACTAACAGTCCAAATGACTAACACAGAGTCAGCACTGGCTGAGCAGGAGTCTGGTTATGATGTACTGATGTTGTCTGGAGCACAAACACCCCCAAACCTATGAACCAGGGGGAACCAGCAGAGCAGGGCACTTCTCAGCTATGGCACTATTGACATTTTGAACCAAATAATTATTTGTGTCAGGGCTGTCCTGTGCATTGTAAATGCTTAGCAGGGTCCTTGGCCTCCATCTTAGGTGACAGTGCACACTCTCCTCCCAGCTGTGACAATCAAATATACTTCTAAGCTTTGCCAAATATCCCTGTGCTTAGGGTGGGGGTAAAATAACCTTCTCCTCTTTTCCCTGCCTCCCCCATATTGAGAGCCAATGCTGTAGATAACGAGAGATATTCTCCATGTCACAGTGTTAGTTTTCTACTGAGACAACAGCCACCACATTGCAGCACACTGAAAACAGACATGGGAAACATTTCCTAATAGCTATATTTGTGAAAGGCACCTTCGAGACTCTATCACTACTAGCTATGGCCAACAGGGTAAGTCACAAACTCTAAGCTCTAATTGTACCAAAAGGTTTAGGACGGTTGTAAGATTTAAATTAACTAATACATACACAGTGCTTAGTCCAGTGCCTGGCTAAAGTATTTGATACCTGTGAGCTATTACTAATAAGTATATTCGGCTGCAGTTCAAGTGCTTGGCAAAGCAGCACGGGCCTTGGCTCTCCTCTCACCTATTCTTTCTATGCTCCTCCTACCCATCTCCCCAAGGAGAAAGTAAGGTAATTCAATACTGAAAACAATACGATGGTCCCTAGAGCTGACAGCGTGTGAAGCAGGGTAAGAGAACAGAAGAAAAAAAGGAGAATCCAAAGATAGAATGTAAAGTGCGGTGTCCTGCCAGAGAGGCAAAGGGGTTTACACATTTCACACTAAACAGGAAGAGGCAGAGGATGACTTTCATTCCAAAATGAGTTTCTTATAAGGAAGGAGCATCCTGAAAGAGGATGAGGGGTACAAGGGATTTGACATCTTTTACCCAGAGAAGTTCCACCCCACATAAATCTCCCTTTCCAAATATCACAGGAGTTCCCTGAGTTAAAAATAACCACAACTTCAAACAGTTGTATCATCTCTCCTTAATTCCCCATGTGGTAACCAAGTTGTGGGGGGAAGGCACTTCCCAGTGCTGGGCATTAGGGAACACTGACCTCACATTTCTTCTGTACATGTCTTCACTCTGCAAGGAATTTTACACATACCATGCTTCCCTACTCTCATCTCGTTCCCTTTTCCTGTTTCATACACTTCAGGTAACAGGCACGCACACACAATCACGTTCCATTTTCTCCATCCTTCCTTTGCTCCATTAGTATACCAAGGAGCACTGACCACATAGATACGTGTGTGAAGGACAAAAACAACATTTACATAAAAGTCTAGAGTAGATTAGCAGAGGCTGTGTAACCCTTATTGGTCAATCACTGAGAGTCAAATCCAATCTCCAGGAGTCTCAGTTCTTCACCTGTACACTCAGAGTGATAATTTCTGCTATAGATTCAGTGATACCAGATATGCAAATTTCTGACTCGGAATATAACAATGCACAAATGATTGCTATTATCATATACTAAAATGATACACAATGTCTGTACTTCAAAGTACTCAAGTTTGCCAACAAATACTCCGAAAAGAATTCATTTTGCTCATATTTTGTTCCTATTAAGCCTAAGGATCCCTTAGAGCACTCCTCTCTCCCACCAAAAGAACCAACTTAGGCAGAAGGTAAGCTGTCTTACTCAAGCATGATTTGTATGCTTTGTTTAATCAAAACCGCTGTTTTCCATTATTGTACCACATGTTTGACATTTTGGCATCATAAGTGAAGAAACACTCTGGGTTCAGCCTTGGGCCTAACCTTCATCACATGATTTTCGTAGCTGCTTCTGCAAAATATCTTCTGTGCTCCAAACCCATTTCTAGAAGAAAAAGCAGTTTGTAAATAGGAAACCGTGCAGGCTTTCTTCTTAAATTTCCAACATCTACTGAAATAACATCCACTCTTACTAGCAAGTCAACTATGAAAACAGTGAAAGAAATGATTTTTGAACTAAATCAGAAACGTTTCTCTCAAAAACAAAATGAATAATTTTGGTGGCTCTTGCTGTCCTACAGTTTGGGCACAATTTTTAAAGGAATTCAATAAAAATATAAGATCTAAAATTTCTATTCCTGATAATTTAAACAATTAGATTAAAATTTACAAAGTTAAAGACAATTGCCAAAAATCTATTTCCTTATCAATTTTAAAAACAAAACAAATGAAATTTTTCATCAGCTAATTTTAAGCTAATATTTAAAAGCACAAGGAAAAAAAAAATCATTTGTCTGCATTCTGATTCCAGCTTCTACCACTGAAGCAACGTTTGTGTTTCTGTGTGAGCATGATGTACATATACCTGCGTGTATGAATACAAAGGAAAAAATACTAGAAGAGGTCTTCAATTTATAGCAGTTTCTGAGTTATACGTTGTTCTTCAACTATGACAGTCTTATACATAAATATGAATGAGAGGTGTCGGGGTGGCTCAGTTGGTTGAAACTCTTGGTTTCAGCTCAGGTCATGAGCCTGGTGTCGGGCTCCACATTGAGCATGGAGTCTGTTTAAGGTTCTCTCTCTCTCTCTCTCTCTCTCTCTCTCTCTCTCTCTCCCTCCCTCCCTCCCTCCCTCCCTCCCTCCCTCCGCCCCTCCCCTTGCACACTCATGCGCTAAAATATAGACAGATAAAATAAGAATGAGTGAAGTTCATAAATATGGTACTCAGTATAGTTTCCATACCCAGCATCATGAATCACATAACATCTATCTGTGGAAGTGTGTTATTATCTGTTACCACCTTGGTTTCTAGTGCAATGTATAAAAAAACAACACCTTGCTTTGGGCAATATTAACTTTTTGACTTTTAAAAATGTATTCTTACCATTGCATTTCCAGGCATAAAAAAGATCTCAAAGTCTTATGTTCCTCTTCAAATTTAAGACAAAATGAAAATCTAAAAAAACAAAAAACCAAAAAAAACCACAACTGCCTCAAGTAACCCCCACCTCACCTTTCCCCCTATACATTGAGCACATCACCTACCAAATATATACCAAGAATGATTCAAAGTGCGGTAACATTTAACATATAAAGAAAAAGTAGAAAAGGAACAGAAGAAAATGTTTGGTCAAGCTGTTAAAAATTACGAAAATGTTTCTCTTTCATTTTAATTACAATTAAGTTTAATATATTCTTTTGTTTTACTGAACTACTGAAATACAGAGTATTTCAAAAAGTAGAAATTATATCTATTACAGTCAAGGAAACGTGAATGAAAAAAGTCTGCTAGAAAGTGAAAACTTCTCAGGGCACGTAGAGGGCTCAGTTGGAAGGCCATGCAACTCTTGATCTCGTGTTTGTGAATTCAAACCCCACGTTGGGTGCAGAGATTACTTAAAATAAAATGTTTACAAGTGGGGATGGGGGGGGAGGCTGCCTGGGTAGCTCAGTCAATTGAGCATCTGATTCTTAATTTAGGCTCAGGTCAGGATCCCAGGGCTGTGGGACTGAACCCTGATGGTGGAGCTTGCCTGGGATTCTCTTTCCCTCCTGCTCCTCTCCCCCAACTCGCACACACTCTATCTAAAGAAATAACAATAATAATAATAAAATTATCTTAAAAATTAAAAAAAAATTAGAGTAAGTTTAAAAACAAAACAGGAAAGTAAGATCCCCTCTACAGCAATACAGAGACCACAAAATCCTCCTCCTGCCTAAAGTCCTATGTAGTCACTCACAGAAATAGGATTCCCCTTAGAGAGTTAGATTAACAACACGCTCATTCGGGACAAGAGCAAACGTACATTTTTACTTCCTCCTGAAGAAACTGAGGCAAACAAGATTTCCCAAATGTGTCCAAGATAAACAAGCAGTGTCTGTCCAGTGATTCAGGAGTCCCTGGCACTCAAACCTACTCTTTTCCATTCCATGAAAATCTGCAAATTTAGACAGTAATCCTGTCTAAAACTTTAATGCTTCTGAAAAACAGGATGAGGTTTTTATAGGAAATTATCCTATTAAAAGGCCACACACTTTTTTTTTTTTTAAACAAAATACTCAAGCTGCTCTTGAAAAATATCTGTGAAAATACCAAAAGCAGGACAAGTTAGGTATAGTGATGGAGTCTGACAATGGCTCTTGAATAGAGAGAATAGAATAGCTCCTTTTGAGGGGAGAGAACAGGGGGATCCAGAACCCACACTCCTTAAGCCAAAATAAAATCCACATGGATAAAAGATGTAAAGACACAGCTTTTTAAAAAATTTATCACCAACACTCAAAGAAACCTTCTACAAAAATACTTTAATACCTTCAAGAGGACAACTTAAAATGAAGACATAACAATTATGAGTGTCTATGCATCAAAAACATTGCATCAACATTCACAAAGCAGGGGTCCTGATGCTCAGTCAGTTAAGCGTCTGACTTCGGCTCAGGTCATGATCCACAGTTCATGAGTTCAAGCCCCTCGAGCCCCGTGTCGGGCTCTGTGCTGACAGCTTGGAGCCTGGAGCCTGAAGCCTGCTTTGGAGTCTGGGTCTCCCTTTCTCTCTGCCCCTCCCTGCCTCTCAAAAGTAAATAAATGTTAAATAAATAATTTTTTAAAAATTTAAAAAAATTCACAAAGCAAAAACTTCAGAAGATTATTAGGAGAAATAGAAGCTCATTAATTGTGACTTATTCATCTCTTAGTCCACAGAATGGATAAAATAAGAATACAAAAATAAGGGGTGCCTGGGTGGCACAGTCGGTTAAGCGTCCGTCCGACTCTTGATTTTGGCTCAGGTCATGATCTCCCGGTTTCAGGAGTTTGAGCCCCGAGCCTGCCTGGGATTCATTCATTCTTTCTTTCTTTCTTTCTTTCTTTCTTTCTTTCTTTCTCTCTCTCTCTCTCTCTCTCTCTCTCTCTCTCTCTCTCTGCTGCTCCCCTGCTCATGTTCTGTCTCTCCCAAAAAGTAAACTTTAAAAAAATGAATAGAGAAATAAGGCAAGACAGGTCTAATGTACAAACCCACATTCGACTCTGGACCCTGAAAATAGAGAATATACATCTATGTTCACATTCATGGACTTATCATCTATTAGGCCACAAAAGGTCCATGACTAACTATATTTATTTGAAAATAACTGTAAATAGAGGTACAAAAGAGATGAGGTGACACTGAATGCAGGATCCTTAGAGTAACTTTATATAATTAAACATAGCTGTGATGCATGCAGAGCATAAGAACTTTCAGTTCCTCTAGCAGTTTGTTGTGATAACATTTTTTCAAGAAGCCACAAAATCCCTTGAGAAAAAGGTACTCAAACCATCTGCTACTTCCTAAAATATCCAAGGTAGAGATTATCTATTTCCTATTTCTCAATAGACTAAAAGAACTCCACCTTCCACTATATTTTCATGTTTAATTATCTTCAATGAGAAGTTTGTTGCTGGGCTTTCCTTAAACCCCTTAACATATATAATTTATTAATTCAAGGTCTGTTTTTGGCAGAAGTGCAAGCCATCTTTCACCACACTTCCTATGGCAGTCTTTCACAAGCATAAAAGGTTGCTTTGTAAATTAACCTTTGTATTTAATAGCCAGGCTAAACATCCTCTTTACTGTCTAAATCTTCACCTCCTTATGACTGTACTCCCTGAGCTGGGACTTCTCTAATTCTATCACATCTCTTACTTGATGGCTTTCCAAACTAAGAAAGATGTCCTCTCAAATTTATTTTCTGCATGTTTAACTTGTTTATATTTATGCACCAATTAAGGCAAACTCTTAGAAAACAGTCTCTATTTTAAAAGCTCATGTTATGTTATGAAGCTCATTTTATCTGTATTAAAAAACAAAAACAAAAACAAAAAACACAGGACTGAGTTTTGGTCGAATTAATCCACAAAAACAATTTTTATTTTAAGAAACTGCCACATGACAGTGTTTCCTAAAATCCTATCTGCCCTGTTTAAAAAATGCCATTCTTTCCACTATCACTTATTTCCATGTACATTCTGAAATCGCAGTTCTAACATATATCATGACTTGATTTTTCTCTGCTTCAGTCAACTCTACCAGAGGTCCTTGTGGCTGACAAAGTCCCCCACATTCCATTATTCTCTGTCATGACACCCCCATTTGTTTTTTGTCATGGTGCTGTAACAGTTTGCGACTGTTTCATTGGCCAGTTTTGTTTGCTGATTTTCTGTCCCCCACCCCCACAACCAACTATGAGCTCCTCTCCATGTGGGGAGACAGCTCCCCACATGAACCAGCTTAGAGACCTGCACACACAGTGGCTGGCTCTCAGTGAGCAACAAGGCATTCGTCAATACATGATATGGATAATATTAAAAGCACTGTTCATGTATGTGAATTGGCCACAGTCATAAAGCTATTAATGCTGATATAATCTTTAAGTAGATAAATTAATACCCAGAAACAGTGAATTCCAGTCACATGCCACAATGTTCTGAGGCCCCAAAGCTGAAAGCGCATGGGCAGACTTGTTAAAGGCAGCCATGTAGGAGACAACTAAGTGTGGCCTCACAGCTCCTTTACAGAATAGCAACGGGAGTGCTGAAAAGGGGATTCACTCTCACTACCATCACACATACACCCACAGATAATTTCAGAGCACTTCACGAAGTATTCTTGTTCATAAAGCAGATCCACCTTTTCCTGAAGTTTGGAACACACTACCAATTGGGGGAATATGGTCACCACCTTCCTCTAGCAAAACCCCAGTTTTAAAGATAATTTCCAGAAGCTCCACTCAGATAACATATCTTTGCACAAATTCAAGACTGTAGCTAATGAGAACAGCTAAAATTTGCCTGAAAGTTTTTTTACTAAAAACACATCTAAATGACAATTTCTAGGGCTGTTTAGCAGTTCTGAAAAATAGAATATATATACACATATATATATGTATACATATATATCGATTTGATGGGTTCATAAGTTGTGTGTTGGAAGTTTCACTTGCAATTTTGACAAAAGCATGCATTGATATTTTAAATGTTAATTTGACTTTCTTTAAATACTTCTTGATGTAAGCTTCTTCATCACAAAGTCTGACCAATTTTAGAAATCTTCATAGTATCTTCTATGAAAAAAACAGTTGTGTTTTAGCCATATGTATTTAAAACACATTATTTTTTAACATTCAAATGCAAAATTGATCAGATCTCAGAACCACCAGTTCCACAGCCCAGTTGACTACAAAGACAGTAAAATAACTTGCAAGAAACTGAACTAGATCAGTTTAAACATGGGTTAGGATGGACATACAGTTTGGAAAACAGTTCAGTGGTTTCTCAAAAAAATAAGGTATAGGGGTGCCTGGGTGGCTCAGTCAGTCAAGCATTCAACTTTGGCTCAGGTCATGATCTCACAGTTCATGGGTTCGAGCCCCGCATCAGGCTCTGTGCTGACAACTCAGAGCCTGAAGCCTGCTTCAGATTCTGTGTCTCCCTCTCTCTCTGCCCCTCCCCGGCTCGCACTCTCTTTCTCTCTCTCTCTCTCAAAAATAAACAAACATTAAAAAAAAAAAAAAAAAAAAGGAAGTAAGGCATAAAACTATCCTAAGGACCCAGCAAATCTACTCTTTGGTATCTAACCAAGCAAAAGGAAAATGTATGTCTACACAAAGACTTGCACGCAAATGTTCACAGGAGCATTATTTGTAATAGCCACTCCCCTGTGAACACACATGAAACAACCAGTCTATCATACTCAGACAGCAGAATACTATTTGGTAATTACAAGGACAAAGCTGACATATGCTATGCCACAGATGAATCTCAAAAAAATTACACGAGTGCAAAGAGCCAGATGTAAAAAACCTCAAAGTTCCATGTAGGTGAAGTAATGACAAAAAGGCAAATTTACACACAGAAAGATTTAGCAAGGAGCTAGGAACATGGATTACCTGTAAATGGACATGAGGGATCTTATTGGGGAGATAAAATGTCCTAAAAGAGATTTATGGTGATGGCTGTACCACTTAAGAAGGTAAACATAATAAAGTGAAATCATTGAGTTGCACACTTGAAATGGACAACTCTTAGGATATGTAAAATATACTACAAAGTTGTAAAGAAAAAAAAAAACTTGGGTTGAGGGAAAAAATGATAAAATGAGAAGTCACAAAAGAAATGAAAGATCTGGGTGATAGTGACTGTATCTTGATTAAAGCAATCTGCTCCCCTCCCACCCTGCCAAAAAAAAAAAAAAAAAAAAAAAAGTCATTTGCCAAGATACCAAAAAACGAAGTAGGAGTAAAGTTTCCACTTCACTCTTTAATATAATGGATAATACCAACACCTTAGAGGGATATCACCACAGAATATGGGTGACCTCAGGAAGAAACCAAGTTTTATTCTAGGCTTATGAGAATTGTCATGATTTTTTTCAAAGCCTACAAACTAAAGTCCACAGTGAGTAAATCTAATGATTTTCACTTTATCCTTAGAAAAACATGACTGTTAAAATAAGAAAAATATGACGCTATTTGTAAGAATAAGGCACCTGTTGGGGTGTCTGTGTGGCTCCATCGGTTGGACTTCAGCTCAGGTCATGATCTCATGGCTTGTGAGTTCGAGCCCTGCTTCGGGCTCTGTGCTGACAGCTCAGAGCCTAGAACCTGCTTTGGATTCTGTGTCTCCCTCTCTCTCTGCCCCTCCCCTGCTTGCACCTTGTCTCTCACGCACTCTCTCTCAAATATAAATAAACATTAAAAAAATAATAAAATAAGGCACCTATCATGAGTTTTAATATAAAAACCCCACACTATCAACAAAAAGATAGAAACTACCAAATTCAATCTTTTATAACTTCCAATCTAGGGCTTTTTGTCTTCTGGGCACAGTTCCCACTTTAAAAAACTGTGTTTAATTGGTTTACTCTCGATTTTACTAAAATCAAGTGACAAGCAGACAATACTCATCTCTGTATTCTTTACAACACTTTCAGCTAGAACTTGGTTTTGGAAACAAATGTAACACACTGGGTTCCATTCTATCTTTTTACTATGCTAATGTCAGTAAATGTAGCTGCCTAATTTCTTCCATGTGGTACAAAGTTTATATTTACACAGCTTTTTAAAATGGAGAGTTAGCACAAGTATGGTTTAACTCTAAAAGGGAAGTGAGGGGGGGAAAGAGAGATACACAGACCATAAAATAACAGAAAAACATAATTTCTAGAAGTGCAATTGCAGGTCAACATTACTTAAAGAGAAAGAGAGAGAGAGTGTTAGCTACGTGTTACCGTCCAGAATTTTGTACCACTAAATATCCCCTTTTAACAAACTTTTAGAAGTATTTAATATTCAGCATATTAATTCAAGAGGTTCTGTTTGCCTTTAAACACACACACACAGCATAATTTCATGAACTCATGACAGCTAAAGCTACCAACTGACTAGGTAGGCCATCTTACTTAAAAATGTCTACAGTAAAATATCAGTTTATCGACCAGGAGACAAAAATATGTAATTTCTACACAAAACTAAGTAGGAAACATGTTTCATTCTTTTATATGAAGCAATGGGGCCTGGTTAATTCTACCACTTACCAAAAATTCACATCCAGAGTAAATCAGATACACCTGCATTTTTAAGGCAATGAGAACGAGGGGATCGATTTAACAAGTTATCCAGATGCACATTGTCCGGGATGAATGTCACGTGAGTCTCGGCTCTATCATGACCGCAAAAACATATGCACCAAATCAAAATTTAATTACACTGCACGACACCGTTTGTGAATTGTGCTACATATTTTACCAACTGCTCTGCTTTTGACAGGACAGTTTCCTGAAGGAAAGTTCCAAGAACTGAAGAGTTACAACACCCACATACCAGAAAGTGTTTCCTGAATTTTGTTACAGGAACTGACATCTGCTATAATTTGAACATTTACTTCCCAGTAGGAGTCTCACTTAAAATTTTTACTGAACATTATTTGTTCAACAACAGTGGACACAGACAGTATTTTGTTTAAAAAACAAAAACAAAACACCACCACCTTTTAGTTTCATGGAGTTTGGATATAATTGACCAATTCACAGTTGTAACTTTTCTCTGGGAACAAAAACAACTGCCACCTGATAAACTGGGGTGTGTGTGTCAGAATGCGAGTTAGTAGTTTTGGGAAGGAGCCCAGAATGGATAGGAAAGGGTAAATTAAATATTTAGGTCCTTGAAAAGAAACAATTCTTGGGAAAGTGCTGCATGATCAAATTGGGCATTACTTCTTGATGCCTTCCTTTTCCTTTTATTTTTTAAATTTAGGTGCATCTGGATACTTTAGCACATACAGTTTGTAATATATATATAAATAGAGATGGAGATTTACTTTTTCTACCAATCTCTTGTCTATTTCAAGGGGGGGAGGAGGATATGTGAGTATATATTAAGTCAAAATGTAATTGCATTGTATAATATATATATATATTTATTTTATTTTATTTTATTTTATTTATTTATTTTTTTTTTGCATGATATACTTTATATATCTCTCTCACACAGACTCCATTTCACAAAGGGTAGTAGGGTGGGCCTCTGGCCTCAGAGCCGGCAGGGCTCCCCACCCAAGCTCCACCCTACACCTGTCTAATGAGACTCTCTGAGGGTGGGGAAAAAAGGAGTAGAATCGGCATGTTAGCAACCACCCCCCCCCCCAACCCGGTGATTCTAGTGTCAAGTTTGAAAGAGAACCTTGAACTTAATATGACCACGTTGCACCTAAAATATTCTTTTACTTTTATTTAATTGCCAACCCAGCAGTAAGCAATATGAAAAAGAAAGCAAGATCTTGTAGGGTAAAATAAAGGCAAGCCAGTGACTCAAGAGTTGCATCCTTAACTCTCTACAGCCCACCCAAAGGACCATGTGGCCCGCATGTCTCCAAGTATTCATCATCATATGAGCCAATAAAGAGAAACAACAATTCTTGGTACCTTTAGAACGTGGTCGGGCACCTGGGTGGCTCAGTCAGTTATGCGTCCAACTTCGGCTCAGGTCATGATCTCATGGCTAGTGAGTTCGAGCCCCATGTCAGGCTCTGTGCTGACAGCTCAGATTCTGTGTCTCCATCTCTCTCTGCCCCTCCCCACTCACACTCTGTCTTTCTCTCTCTCTCAAAAATAAACATTAAAAAAAAGTTTTTTAACAATGTGGTCAAACTGTGGGTGTCCTTTGGAAATATAATACCTAACACCAAAGCAAAGGCAATTTAGGCATCAGTCGAAATACACTATAGATTTCCCCCCTTCAGTTAGTTTTCGTTCTTTTTGACAAGATGTCGCTACTGGGATTCCTCTTACCATACTAAATCTGACATAAAATTACTGCTTGAGTAACAGCCTTTTGAATCTGATAGTTCAATCTGGTTAAATTAAAAACAAAGCCAATAAACCATAACAAGAAAACAGACATTCATCAGAGAACAAGACTTCCAGGATATTAAGTCTGCTGGCTTTGTGGCCATTGGGTTAAGCTTTAACTCACTAGGCATAGCTAGAAAAAGGGAAAAGTTTGCACAGGGGAAAGATTCTCAACACCGATCACTGCCAAGTCACAGAAAGTCAGCACTGGGATGGTTTTGAAGTTAATTTTTACTTTAGGGTCTCTAGAGCATTAACACGGCAAGTTATAAATCTTATTTTTCCCTTTAAGGCCTAATACTAAACTCCACCTGATACATCTATATTTCAGCAAGACATTATTGTGCCTTCTACTTACTGCATTATTTTGAGCAAATGAATACATGTATACTCATAATAAAAGGAATGAACAAAAATACAGCCTTAGTTCTCTCCCCATTTTTTTTTTCACTTATGTAAAAAAGGTAATCATTTAAGCTGTAAAAGTTATGCACACACCCTATACCAATAAAAAGTAACTGAACTGCAACAGAGACTATGATATCCAAGTTTGTTACATTTTTACTTCTGAGTCAAGAAACTTTGTCCTAAAGATGTAGACTGTATTTCCAACTAGTTCGGAGGGATCATCAGAAATGCTACTGCTTGTAGTTCCCACCACAACTCACATACAGAACTTTCCCTTTTAAAAGACAGGAGCTTTTGGAATTGAGTTTATATGCCAATCTTGGAAAACAAATGAAATAGAGAAATTCCCTAATAGAAAACTAAGTTTATATATTTGGAAGCAATCAAGTTGTATGCTGTACCTCAAAGCAGTAACGAAGATACTCAGCTTTATTTCCTGCATTTTACAGCTACTGGGTAATATATAGATTTGGAGGCTCAAAACGAACGACAGCACCAAAATGAGATTTCCCTCTTATCCGTGACTAAGAGAACATTTCTCATGCCTGAGAATATGTGACATTTAAATTGCTTCAATGCAGCATTCACTAAATTCCATTTTCAAAAGAGTATAGAAACTATCAAACACCTTTTCATGCTATCCCGTAAGAATCCCCTAAATCTCTTGAGAGATCACGTGCGTTAATATCGCCAAAGAACATCCCCATAAACCAGCTGACTGGAAAAAAAAATGACTCAATTCTTCTTTATGTTGGAAGAAACTGTAGTCTGGTGAGTCAGGAAGCTCGGCTGGCTCTCAGGATGAACTAGTAGGAAATCACTTAAGAGACCTGTCTGTGTTTCTCTCCTGTCAAGGACACTGTTTACCATGGCGTCACAAAGGAAAAAATGAAGACATTCGCTGGGTCAAAATACTGCATAAATTATTTCCTTCTTGAAATCACGTCCTTGAACCGCACTTCCCAAAATACCACAGCATTTTTCTTTGATATCTGCTCATATTTAATAATCAGAGCTTCTTTGCTTTCATGAATTTTCTTCCAAGGTAATTGGTAGCTCACAAATGAGGAGGGCAGAAGACAGAACAAAACTGGTTCTGTACCAGTTTAAGAGCAATGCTTTTTGCAATGGAAAATTTCCCTCACCAAAGAGATCCACCAAAAACCGGCTTCATAATAATCTTGGGAACAATCTGACTTTGCTTTATTATTATTATTATTATTATTATTATTATTATTATTACTATTATTATTTAAACTTCATTAACATTAACCTCAGTCAAATTGAAAACAAAAACACCGTGGGAGAACTGACTAACCCTAATTTCCTTTTGCAAATTGTCTGAAAGTGCTTTCTTCTGAGATGTGCTCAACCACCAGATGCTGTTCTTCTACAGAATTTCAACTCCCCCACTCCCCTCCCTCCCAGGGTGGGGGTGGACCAGGGCTTCTCCCTTAGCACAAGGTGCGTTTTAAAACTGGTTAATCCCTGGCAGTAGTTGAAGGTACGTATATATTCCTTTCTAGAATTCAAGGATTGCTTCAATGAGGGGGTTAGCAGAGATGGGGAACCAGACAAAGCCCTCCTGTTTTATCCATCAACACACTTCTAAATATAAAGTAAGTTAATCCTCATGGAAAAGTATAGATCTACAAACTATTGAGATGCCATACCCACCTTTACCCCATCACAGGCTTGCTATTATCCAAAGAGGGCACGCCAGGTTATATACACTTCTATAAAGCATTCGGTGCTTTAGATCAGAATTTGGAAACTAAAGCCACGGATCTGTAACTATTTCAAGTTAAAGAAGGCAAGTTTATTACAACTCCCATAAGAAAGTAGCCAGTGTATCTGTTGTGCTTAAAGGTTCCAAAGAAAGCACACACGAATCTGAGAGTGAGAGCACAGGCACAGTATGTCCTGCTTGAACTGGTACTGCATTTCTTTTTATTTTTTTATAAAATTTTTTTTAATGTTTATTTTTGAGACAGAGAGAGACAGAGCATGAACGGGGGAGGGCCACAGAGAGAGGGAGACACAGAATCCGAAGCAGGCTCCAGGCTCTGAGCTGTCGGCACAGAGCCTGACGCGGGGCTCGAACTCACAGACCGCGAGATCATGACCTGAGCAGAAGTCGGACGCTTAACCGACTGAGCCACCCAGGTGCCCCAACTGGTACTGCATTTCTAAATGACTGCGTTTCTCCACAACTTGAATACTCAAATCAAATATTACATGTTTTCAAAATACTGACCCAAAATCTAATTTTTAAAGTTTAGGCAACTGACCTTTCATTCAACAGATGTCTTCCACTTCTGGGGGAAGAAATCAACAACAAAGCAAAACAAAATAATCAATTTCCTAGTTTTAGGTTGTTGTTGTTTTTCGCTCCTTTTAGGTTTTAAAATGAGAGAGAGGACTGTACAAACTCAATTTATAAAGGTTCACAAGCTAAGAAATAATTACGTAGTCTCTTCCTCATTCAAAATTCTTCTAGCTTATGCAGGAGACAATAAAAATGTGAGACAATGTCTTGCCTTAAGGAGCTGACTATAGAAAAGGAAGACACTGCCTAGCCTATTCAGTCACACAAAAAATTAGTCATATACCAACCGTAAGTATCAAATGAAAAACATTACCTGAAAGCAATGCCAAATAACGAGAAGAAAGTGACATGGTCCTCTCGTGTAGTCCCTGTCAGTGCCACAAAATTCATTTTGATCTAAGCTCTCATCTACCTCTTCGAAGAAAAAAAAAGTCAAATTACTTTAAATAGTGCACAATGAAATGACTGTGGTTAGAACAAACTGAGCTATGAATCCTGAGGACCAATGAGTCCAACAATCTAAACTAATTGTTTCAAGAGCAAACAGATACTGTGTGTGGCACATGGACAAGATTTTACTGCCCCAGATCATAAATCAGAGGTGATGGTTCTGTTTCTCTTAGCACTACTCAGAACAATGTGGCCCAGCTTGAGGTTTCCTTGAAATCCAAAAATATCTGCAATCTTCTCTTTGGATCTCAGAAATTACCTACTATCCCACAAAACACAACGTCTAAATGAGCGTAGACCACATTCCAAATGTAACTGAAGAAAATGAATATTTATAACTTAAGAGATCTACTCCCATCATGCAGGCTAAGAAAACAACAGACATCATGGCCTTGTGGCTTTGTTCCTAGTTCAAGGGCACGTCTGAAGGCCAGGAAGAGAAGAAGAGCAGAATACAGGCAGTCCTCCTATTTCAATTACCCACAAGTTGAACTACCAGACCGATAATTCCGATTTTTCCATTTTGTAGCAGAGCACTTTGAGCAGAAATTGCTTTTTGTATACTTATATTAAGGCTTTGCAGATCCCTTTTCACACCTCACACCTCACCATTAAAGAAGCATCCTGGAAGTAAGCAAATCTGCAGCACAGCTCAGGAGTCAGGCACTGCTCCACCTGTGTGATCTCGGGCAAGAAACAGGCAGGCCGGGACTCAGTTTCTTTAACTCCAAATGTGAAAAATAAAACTCCTTACCTATTTAAGTGACTGAGAAGAATCAAAGAGATAATTCAATTACAGCAGCTGTGCCTGGCACGCTGCAGTGTTCAGTTAGTTACTATCTTATTTTATTCTTAGCTTAAGAGCGGAGGCATTGAAATCACTTGCACCTGAGTTCAAATCGCACCTCTATATGAAGGAGTTTTGTTGAATAGTATTTAATTATTTTGATCAAGGTATCTTATCAAAGCAAAGGTTTTATGCCACGGGCCCCCTTGGCAGTTAATTTTCATTACAGGTTAGCACACAAAGATGCAACTTTTGTTTCTAATCAAAGTTTTCCTACTACTTGGATCCAAGAGCCCCTTTCTCAGAACAACCAATAACATGGAGCAGGGAATAAACCACTGAGTTGAGATGTTAAAATATATACAGCAGATATCACACAAGAGGTGGTCTACATTAGAGAAGTTGTTTCTCTTCCTAGAAAGTTCTCTTAGGAAACAATTTTGAATTTCATCTCACCCAATCGTCAGCATTCGAGCATCTATTTCTTTTAGTGGTACACCAGGGTTTTGGGACCCGAAACGTATTTAGCCTAAGACATCCCCAAATCACTATACTACAACAAATGTCAACTTGAAGGGCCCTATTATTATTTTAAATATGTGACACCAAACTGCTTTCTAGTAAAACAGTTGAAAAGAACTTAAATATAACTTTAAGCTTCCCTTAGCACCAACTGCTGTCACATCTAAAATGAATTCACACACAACAGTCTGAATCGTATACTAACCACTAACGTCTTGTTATCACTCTTTAACACTCATTGCAAAAAAAAAAAAAAAAAAAGGAACCAACCAGGCAAAGTCAGAGCTTGAGGTCCTTACAATAGCGCTCCTCTGACAGCAACTGCAGTTCATTATCCTCTCCCCTTCGCCAACCCCGGTACGTTCCCGGTCTTTGCCTACTCAGCAGATTCTCGCAAGCCGTGCGTTTTATGAGGAATCCTACATTTTAGCAGCAACATTTTCGATCACTCACCAGCCAAATTCTCAACCACCTTCTCTAAGGCGAACTGTTTTTACATTTACTGACTTCTAAAATTCCGATCAAAAATACTAGCGCTCCCCCTCCCCCCCCCCCAAATCAGGCGAACCAAAGAGAGGTGCACAAAGAAACTAAACGAAAATTTGGGCAAAGGTAAGCAAGTTCAAACAACTTATTTTCTCCGAAAATAATTATTTTGGAAGACGGAAGAAATTTAACTTTTAACTTTAACTCAACCCCTCTCCTCCGCTCTGCAGAAATTGTCCAGTACGCTCTCCCAACGGTTTTTTTTTTTTTTTTTAATCTGACGTTAAGTAATGAACCACAGCATCGGGAATGATGAGAGAGCAATGACAAAGCTGCTTCCTGCCGGTCGTCTTCGCAGCACCCCAACCGTCCCTCCCCCACCCCCCCGCCCTCAACCTTCAATTCCCCTAGCCACTAACACATTTAAAAAGTTTCTCTCGGAGCCTGGCTTACCTTGACTGGGCTGCCATAATTCACTTTGCAGAGCTCAAGGTCTTCTGTCCATCGGAGCCTTCCACCCGCGGCCCTTCTGCCAGCACCGCGCTCACCATTTGCCGGGGCCGGGCGGGGACGAGCTCCCCAGCGCAACTCCCCGGTGTTACGGGACTACCTGCTCCCGAGGCCGGGCGTCCTCAGCGCAGCCTCGGGCTCCGAGCGTATTGGCTCGCACTAATCCTGATGGACATCCGGGCACTGGGGCCTCTGCAGGCGAACTACACTTTGGACCAGCTCGGGGAATGTTGCGTCCGAAATGAGAGCAAGTGAAGACCCTCGGGGCGATTTCGGAGAAGGGAAACCCGAGGAGCCCCACGACCAAAGCCCACCAGCGCACAGCTCCCCCTGAGCGCCACTAGAACCCGGGCCAGCGTTAGAAGAGAAACGAAAGCCTCTTTAGGCTCCCTGAAAGTTGTCCGAGTTCGCCTGACTACCCCTGTCAAGAAAGTTCTCGTGGTACGGTCCGCCTCCTTAAATGGGCACGGCGCTCCGCCGGCCCGAGCCGGAGGCTGCGCCGGGCGGGGGCACCGAGCCCGAGCGCCGACGCAGCCCCGCTCGCTCGTTCGTGGCCGAGCCCCGCCTGCCGGCTCTTGGCTGGTGCTCTCTTGCCAGGTTTTAACAATGTACAAACACACCGCCGGAACACACAGTACCCGGCCGCTCAGAACTCCGGCTCCAATTTGAATATTTGTTGAATATTGGGCCCCTAGAGGCTGCAGTGAGCAAGGAATAAAAACCACAGCAGTAAACCACGTTCGCTACTTTTGATCATTCCAATGCTCGCAGTCAGGAAATGTGCAACCAACGCACTCTTGTTTTACTTTGTTCGCTTTCAGTTTTGATTTCATTACACTGAGAAAACATTTACAAAACGCCCTGCCTTTTCTGGACAACATACAGATTGCAAAGTAAACAGTAACTCATTTTGGTCCTTTAGTAAATTAAGGGATTGGCATTAAAAAAAAATTGAGGATGCAAACTACCAATATAGTAAACGCTATGTAGTTAGTACAAACAAAAACGGGTCGTACTAAGAGGACTAGGGAAGGCATTTGTGTTTCAACAGTGCCTAAAGGTAAGCAGGAAAACCCTTAGGTGGGCAGAGATGGAGAGACGGTGTGCTACAATATCTCCTGGGGACCTGCAGCACACTGTAAGAGCTGGAAATGAAGGCTGACCGAATGTCTGCCCTGTAGGCTCCTCAGTTCTACCTAGAATCATTACAGGGTTGTCTACCTCACAGAGATAATCCAGACTGTGCTACTAAGAAGCCATGGAATAGTGACATGTTGATCTCTGGTATGAAAATGACAATGCTGGGAGGAAGGCCCAATGCATCTCTCTGTGTGGTTCTCAAAGTGTGATTAGTGGACTCCTGGGAGTCCCCAAGAACTTCGCAGAGGTCAAAACTATTTTTAGAGTAACACAAAGCCCTTATTTGTCTTTTTCACTGTGCTGCCATTTGCACTAATGATGCAAAAGCAATTGTGGGGTAACTGCAGGCCTCTGAGCCCTAATCGCCACAGTGGCAGCAAATGGAACTAGTAGTCACTGCATTCTTCACCACCACACATCAGCAGTTACAACAAGTGTCCTTCACGAATGTCCTTAATGAAGCAAGCAGTAGGAATTACTACTTTTGTTAAATCTACCCGAGTAGGTCTTTTTGATGTTCTTTGGGACTGAATGGGAAGTGCACCGAAGCACTCTGCTGCTGCAGAAGTTAAGTACAATCACGGCCTAGTAGAAAAGCACTTGTGTGTAATTGAGTTGCAAGCTAGCCCAGCTGTTTTTTCGTGGACTACCATTTCTACGTCAAAGAACAATTGATGGACTGTGGTTAGTCTGACTTGGGTTTCTGGCAGTCATTCTCTCAAAAATGAACAAAGTGAGTCTGTTTCCTCAAGGAAAACAACCGACACTATTTACTGCCAATGGTAAAATCTGAGCTTTCAAGCATTTTGTAAAACTTTACATCTGCCACTGTGAGCTTGATAGCTTCTCCACAATTAAAAGACTTTTCTGATGAGATTGAAGGAGGACCCAGTCATAGCCCTGACTGACTCCATTTTTGCCTTCAATGTGTTCCTCTTACTTGTTTTTCCCCTTCCAGCTTTATCAGTTAACTCAGGCAAGGGACCCAGCAGGCAAAACATCCAACGATGGGAACAGAAACTACCCCCTCGAGCAAGAAGGACAGCCCAGACGCCAGCAACACCCTGTGCAATTGACCCCAAGACAATAATCAACCTGACCTTTTGCTGCTCAGCTGCGTACCCACAGATCTTTGTTCCACGTTTTCCCTATATAAACTTAGAAGTATTCTCAGCACCTTGGAGACGATTCTTTGGACGTTAGTCCTGTCTTCCCGGTGCTGACCTCACTGAATAAATTCCTTTCTTGCTTCACGCCATGTTTCTCTCAGCCTTTAGATTTTGTTGGCGGTGAGTAGCTGAAACTGTGTTGTTTGGGCCCCCTGGGCCACGTGTTCTTGCACCCTTGGGCTCCAGTAACACATTTTCTGGTGAGCCAAACAGGAGCTGCTTCCAATCTGTCCCACCCTCTTGGGATTCCAGGATGGAGCTGCAGGCTGCAGCGCCCAGGGCTCACACATTCATTTCCCCTAATAATTGACTATGACAGGTCAGAGCCAACCACTGTGACTAGCTGATGCCAGGCAGGGAGAGTGAGGAGAACAGTCCCTTACAGCTGCCAAAATCTGTTTGGTTTTGGGGACAGTCCTTTCTGCTCACCCCAGACAGGCACTGACTGCCTTAACTACATTTATTGAAGCAGAGAAATGAACTGAGAAGTGCATCCTGAAAGATTTGGTTCCTGGTAAGTTCCTCGACGGTGCACATCGGGTCCTATCCTTCCCTACTTCCCTGTTGTTGGACCTCCTAGGAACCATTCTGAGTTTGTGTGGGTCATTCATATGACTTGTAACAAGAAATCTCTAATTAGAGACACCATTAGAAGAGTGGAAGGGATGTGGGGCAAGTAGGGAAGCCAGGATATGTGTTTGGAAGATCTCTTGAAATTTGTGTGAGAATGGGAAGTATTATTTCTATTCCCGCTCCCAGCCCCCTCAGGAGAATATTGGCTGAGTCGTCTACTTTTAGCTATGAACCTATGACTAAAAAGAAGTATTTTATTGTAACGCTGCCTGGCCTGTGTATATGTTAAGCTCAGAGAAAAGACGGCTCTGAATGGCTCTCTTTGATTTCTTCCTCCCATTTGGTTGCCACCAAACAGGAGATTTTGATCTGGCTCTCTTAGCTTGTCTAGAATCTGTTTGGTTCAGGGGCACCTGGGTGGCTCAGTAGGTTGAGCGGCCAACTCTTGATTTATGCTCAGGTCATGATGCTAGGGTCGTGGCATTGAGCACCGCATCCAGCTCTGTGCTGGCATGGAACCTGCTTAAGATACTCTCCGTCTCTCTCTCTCTCTCTCCTCCTCCCTCTGTCCCTCTCCCCTGCTCCTGTGTGCTCTCTCTCTAAACTAAACTAAACTAAACTAAAATAAAATAAAATAAAATAAAATAAAATAAAAAGAAAGGAAAAAAATAGAAGCTATTTGGTTCAGCCAGTGAAGCTCCAACTTTTGGGAAAGAAAGAATGCTACCACAGGTACTCTGAGCTTCATTTGGTTACAATTTTGTATCTTCTGTGTTCTTAACTTTTGCCTATGGAGATGGGGGATGCTTCTGCTCCCAAAGAAAGTCCATTAAGACATATTTTGAATAAATGATGCAGAGAGCTAAAAAGCAACCAGAGAAAAAGTCTGTTTTGCAGGAGGAAGAGGCAGGAGAGGGAGATAAAGGAATGTTAGTCCAGACTTTAAATCCACCATCAGCCTTGCTGAGGAGGCACCTCTCCCTCCTCCTGTTCCTGTACCACCACTGGCCAGGCTCGCACCACTGGCTCCTATATTATCCTCAGTGCCCCAGCTCCTGTTCCCACCTTCACCATCAATGAGCAGAAAGTACCCCAAGCTGTTGGGTCACCTCCTTATGAGGTTCAACCTGAAGCACCTCCCAAAGCAGCACAAAGGAGTCCAGGGGCTTCCCAGGACTCCAACTACCCACTTCAGATTTCCCCACAGGAAAAACTGACAGCAGGGAACAAACTGATGGACTTTAGTGGACACAGGTGCAACATAGCCAGTATTAAAGCTAATTCGAGGTTGTTGGTTTAATTAAAATAGACATGTCTTTTAGAGTTATCAGCATTAAATATAAAACTTATTCTACCAAGGTTTACTGAAGGTCAAATAAGCTCATGTTATCTCTATTGCAGTTTATCAGCAAAAAAGATGACTTAAAATAATGGTTAACGTAGTCTCTGGCATGAAGTTTTCATGGGTAATTGTTCAGAGCAAGTAGATTAAAATAAAAAGGCTTATAGGTAAACTTTAAAAAAATTGTTTTTAAGTTTTATTTATTTATTTTGAGAAAGACAAAGACAACATGAGTAGGGAAGCGAGAGAGAGAATCCCAAGCAGGCTCCAAAGTTCCTGCACAGAGCCCAATGTGGGGCCCGAACCCACAAACCTGCAAGATCATGACTTGAGCCAAAATCAACAGTCAGGTGCTTAACCAACTGAACCACCTAGGCTCCCCAGGTGAACTTTTTTTTTTAAAGTTTATTTATTTTGAGAGAGGGAGAGAATGCAGGGGCAGACAGAAAGAGAGGGGCAGACAGAGAGGGAGAGAGAATCTAAAGGAGGCTCCGTGCTATTAATGCAGAGCCTGACATGGGACTTGAATTCACAAACCATGAGATTATGACCCAAGCTGAAATAAAGAGCTGGACACTTAACCAACTGAGCCACCTAAGTGTCCCTATAGATAAACTTTTAAATAGCTTTCAAAATCTTTGGTAACCTAAAACTTTAAATTTTGCTAGGTTTTTTGGTTTTTTTTTTTTTTTTAAGTTTACTTATCTTGAGAGAAGGAAAGAATGGGAGAGGGGGAGGGGGAGGGAGGGGGAGGGAGAGGGAGGGAGAGGGAGGGGGAGGGAGGGGGGAGGGAGGGGGAGGGAGGGGGAGGGAGGGGGAGGGAGGGGGAGGGAGGGGGAGGGAGGGGGAGGGAGAGAGGGGGAGGGAGAGGGGGAGGGAGAGGGGGAGGGAGAGGGAGAGGGAGAGGGAGAGGGAGAGGGAGAGGGAGAGGGAGAGGGAGAGGGAGAGGGAGAGAGAGAGGGAGAGAGAGAGGGAGAGAGAGAGGGAGAGAGAGAGGGAGAGAGAGAGGGAGAGAGAGGGGGAGAGAGAGGGGGAGAGAGAGGGGGAGAGAGAGGGAGAGAGAGGGGGAGAGAGAGGGAAAGAGAGAGAGAATCCCAAGCAGACTCCATGCTGTCATCTCGGAGCCCGATGTGGGGTTCAAACTCAGGAACCGTGAGATCATGACCTGAGCTGAAATCAGGAGTCGGACGTTTCCCTGACTGAGCCACCCAGGTGCCCCTTAAATTTTGCTAGGTTAAATGACAGATTGGTTTGAACTCACTGGATATCTATGTCTTTTCCAAATAAGATAATAAATACTGAAACATTAATTACTCAACACAGGTTTATCTGCTTTTGGCTTATTACAGAGAAACTAACAATACTTGGGTCTGCTAATGAACATTTTAAGCTTTATCGAAAGATGTACTATGAAAAAACATATTTCTAAAAATGAAATATATTCATAAATTTGCCAGTCTAAAGCATTCTAGTGTAATAGTTCACAATTGGTTACTACCTAGTTTTCACTGGAAACTAAGGTTTCTAAGAGTGAAATTCTGATAAAAGTAATTAAAACTGCTAGAAACAATAAGGAAGATAACTCTGTATGTAGGAAAAGTTACGATATGTTTTCGAAAAAAAAGGTATGAAAATGGTAATACATTTTTGGTGACAGAAAAGAAAGTAATTTTGTCCTACACTGAGACTAAACGAAGTCTTTTTGAATGAGAAAACTTAGGATAAAATCTGAATGTAAAGAAAAATAATTTTGTTATAAACTGAGACTGGTTAGAGAGAGAAAACTTAGGATAAAATCTGAATATATACAAAAAAAAAAAAACTTTGTAGAAGGTTTGTGAAGGGGAATCTTTGGAAAACAATTTTATGCACAGTCAGGAGTAAGGTTGGAATAAATGAATTTTAAAAGTATACTGGTATAAGATTGGAATTCGAGGGGTGTTTTTTCATTTCTATTAAAATGACAGTTTTCTTAGATTATTGGTCTACCCTTGATAAAAAAAATTGTAAACAAAGGTTTTTTTTCTTTATCTGCCCAGACAACCAAAGTTTCTGTTTCGTCTTTATCAGGTCTTTGATTATTTAAGAAAGTTAAAACTTCTCAGTATTAAAGGAGCTAAGTTTTGCTAACAACTATGTAACCTTCTGTAGAATCTCCTATTGCCACTTTGGTTAAATAGATAATGAAATATTAAGTCTTATAATGATCTGTAATTCTACCTAGGCATTTTGCTTTAAAACCTGAGGTCTTTAACAAAACTTCCCCCAAATTCAAATTCTAAATGAAGTCTTTTTGACTAATGAGGCTTGATAATTTGGTATATTAAGTTACATGGGAAGCACTGTCAAACAAATGATGATAAACTTTCTTAGGTTACACTTCATGGGCAAATGCAAAACTGTCCTACAAATTATATGAAATTCCTAAGGTTTAAGTGTGTCCTGGTATAAGGTCATCACTTGACATTGTAATTATTATGTTGTGTGTCACAGAAAAAACTGGATTTCCTTGTCAATTGCATTATAACAAATGCTCATCAGATCTTTAACCATGTCCATCTTCGAGTCTTTTTGTCATTTACACTTATTGTTCTGATGCTCTTGCAAAATGTGTTTCATCTTCAAGGAAATTCATGAAAAAGACTTTGCACAAATACATCTTTCTGATACTTTAAGATCACAAAACTAAACTGGGTAAGAATCTCCAGAACTAATGGAAAAGCTGCGAACAGAACCAGATTTAATAATTAGGAACTGAATGAATTGAGGAAGATGATTATAGTTTTTCTGACTCTTGTTTGAAACACTGCTGGTTCTCTAATGTTTGCTGTTTTAGATTTAGGGGAAACTTTTTCTCTTAAAGTATGTATGACTTACAGAAATATGGTAAAATATTCCTTTGTGACAAGTGAAAACATTTCTTTTCTCCCTATCTGAACCCTCTAGAATTCAGAAATTCTCAGTGAGTATTCTTTCTTTCATGACAATTATAATTGTTTATATAAGTTCAGTAAGAATCTGTTCTCCTAGTAACAGGACACCATTGGAAACACTGGTTATATTACCAAGGTTTTGACTGGAATGTCATATTTGAGACAGACATACATAGACTCAGATATGACCAGACAGTTTTAAGGAACTGAAATTGACTTTATGGAGACAACAGAGCCCCTTGGAGATGTTCCCTGACACCTTGCTTACAGAGACCCCAGCAGCTTTACTCCCAGGTGAATAAAGAATGTCACTTCCTGGCAGACACAGGAACCTTAGGGAGGATGTTTGGGGGACCCCAAGAAGAGAGGAATTCACCCAAATCTATAAGCATTGCAGGCAACCTGACGGCAAGTATTTGGCTTGACTTCTCACCTTGACAGGCTGTTAAAAGTTCAATCTGAACCTCCTTATAGAAAGTTCCAGCAAAGTAGATTTTAAAGAATTTATATGGTCAATCAGTATTCCAGCTGTGCTTATGTAAATAATTAGGCCAAGTTTGTTAAGATTGGACTTGTTTTACAAATGTCTTGATTTGGCTCTCTTTGCTGGAAATGAGGATGATTTTAGAGAGAAAAATTATGTTTCGATAAACACTTTTGTGGATGTTAGATTCTAGTTTTGTCTTTCAATGTTTGTTGTGCACCTAACCTACACAACTTGAGGTAAACATCAGAGAAATTGCCACAATGAGGCACGTATAGACAGTCTTCATGCCTGTTACTCTGTGGGGATGACAAGAGGACCCACGGGCATATGACTAAACAGCTAGACAATGGAAGACACTTGCTTGTTAGGAGTTCTTACCGCTCCCTTCTCAGTCCACATGAAGTCTGAAGTTGCCCACTGGACTCCCTCTCAAATTATTCACCCAGGTCACACAGTACCTCCTTGAGGAAATACCAGAGGAAGCTGAATATCTTTGGGTATACCTTGCTCCCCTGATGGGGACCTGCAGCTCATCACATGTGTTTGCTTTAGTAAAAGAACAGATAGACACCACCCCAGGTATGGGAAATGCAGCACATGGTGGAACTGGGTAGCTAACTGCTGAGCAAGTCCAATGGAGTAAAGAGCACACCCCCCCCCCCCCAGGTATTAAAAAGTTAAATGGTATTTAGGGATCATCCCAGGCAATGGGGTGGACTTCCTGAGAATTGTGTAACGCAACTGTCACTTTGATTCTATGTGACTGGAATGGCAAAACTGCTACTTAAGAGCCAAGAGTACCCCACTACTCCATGGGGTTAGCTATATGGACTTGTGGAAATAATGGATGGCCTTACCTTATGAATGGATTAGATGATGCATGCACTTGTGAATGAGTTACCTCCCACTTGCCAGTGATTTCTCATAATAGGGATACTGTTAAAACTAGACATCAGGCAAACAGGGCTTTTTGATGGTTTTATTCTTTGGCCATATTTGTCCCAGGAGCTGCCTTTATCAATGTAGAATTAGAAGTAGAGGCTTTAGCCAAGCATACAAAGGCCACCTTGAAACAAACCCAGCATGCACTCTCCTAAATGATGATACCACACAAATTCAAAAAATTGCCCTTCAAAACTGGATGGCCATTGACATTTTGACTGCAGCCCAAGGATGAAATTGTACTGTCATTAAAACAGAATGCTGTATTCCTATTCCAAATTATTCAAAAAATGTAACTGAAGCCACTAAAGATTTAAACAAACACATAACTGCTAGAGATGCCCTAGTTCTAGATCCTTTTAGCAGTTTGCTGAATTCTATTCCTTTCAAATGGAAATATGCCCTGCTAAACATTGCATATGTCTTGTTCTTCTTCTCTTTGGTTGTTTGACTTTCTGTATTTGTCAAACAGGAGCCCACACTCATACTAGCTTGGAGATGCCCTTGCTGTCCTCCTCAGCAGGGACACAAAAAACAATTCTAACCTGTCAAAATCCTCCATCCCAAAATTCCTACATCATCCCTGGTCCACAGGAAGTAGTTACAGCAGAAATGACCATCATCATCCCTTCTTGTTCTATTGAAATGTAATAACTTGACAGTGAGGATTTGAAGAAGGACCCAGTCTTTGCCCTGATTGACTCCATTTTGCCTTCAACCTTTTCCTCTTAAAGGCTCTGTTTTTCCCCTCAGGCTTATCTGTTAACACCGGCAAAGACCCAGGGGGCAAAAACATCCCCTGGGAACCAAAACTACCCCCTCAGGCAATAACTACTCCCCTGACGTCAGCAAGACCCCCACGTGATGGACCTCAGGACAATTGTCAAACTGACCTTTGCTGCTCAGCTGCAAGTACCTACCGATTTTGTTGTTCCCTGTCTTCCCTATATAAACTTAGAAGTATTCTCAGCACCTTGGAGACATTCTTAGGACTTTAGTCCCCAGTCTTTCTGGTGTTGACCTCACTGAAATTCCTTTCTGGTTTCACCACCACTTGTCTCTCCAACTTCAGATTTTGTTAGTGGCATGGGACAGAACCTGGTCTGTTTTGGCCGCCCCCATGCGTCTAGGTGGTCTTGCACCATTGGGCTCCAGTAACAAAATGAGAGAAATAAATGTGATTTTAGAAGGTCTGCATAACCTCGTGACCAATGTCTTCTAATTGGTACAAAGTCATGCATGGGTAAAAAATTCACTGAAAGTGTAAAACAGACTAATGGATTTGAATGTATCAAAGTAAAAAACAAAACAAAACTCAGTGATAGAATTCCAGATTCCATACTGCAATTAAGCTTTAAGAAAATGTGACTTGTATAGTTTTAGTATAGTATCAAAGAAGGCTTTAAAATACTTCCCTCTTTTCTGTGTGAGACTGGATCTTCTTCATAGATTTCAACCAAAACATTGCAACACATTGAATACAGAAGCATCTATGAGAATCCAGATGCCCTCTATACTGTATTAACCTTCTATTGCGTTAACAGTAAAGAGATTTGCATAAATGTGAAATAATGCCATTCCCCTTCCTAATTTATTTTATTTTGGAAATAGTTTTCTTTCCCAATAAGAAATTATTTCCAATAATAGACCCAAGTAATGGGTTTATTATTATTTTAAATACGACCTGAGCCGAAGTCAGACGCTCAACAGACTGAGCCACCCAGGCCCTACAGGTAATGTTCTTATATTGTAGCTATTCCCATATAACCTCTTAGCACCTAGAACAAAATATGCTCATATCATCACCTGGGGCTATGTCAAAAACACAGTGGAGTCCAGAACTACTGAATGAAAGTCTTTGTGAGGTGGGGTCTCCAGGATACACATTTCAGCACATTCTCCAGGTAATACTTGTTGTCTGCTTGTACATGAGAGCCACTTACCTAGATCATGCATATTTAGAAAATAATGTTAAAAGCTTTTTGATTCACTATTGGTTTATAATTCCTGAATCATTTGAAGGATCACGGTTGGACAACATTTATATTCATTGTCAGAGATCTCTATTAAACAATAAAATACCACTGCACACATATATTCTTATTGCCACAGTAGAGTGATAAACCTTCAAGGAGACAAATATAAATTCAGGCAAAAGTCTACTCCTAAGAATTTTCTGCTTGCCATTTCCTCCTGTTTTTTTCTTATTATTTTCAATACCAACTATGATCATTTGTACTTCGAACAAATTGGTATCAGACATCTAAGCAACCTGAAACAGTATTTTTGGGGGGGGGGGGCGCAAGTGAGCAAGGGGAGGCAGGAAGGGGAAGGAAGAGGGGTAGGGAAGCAGGGATCGTGTTTCACCCAAAGTGGGGCTCCTGCTCACCTGATGTGGGACTATAACTCCTGAACTGTGAGAACCTGAGCCAAAGTCAGATGCTTAACAACTGAGCCGCCCAGGCACTCTGCAATAGTATTTCATAATAGCATTTACTCACAGGTTCTCCATTTACCACAGTCTAGAAATGTAACATCAGTAATATTAAAATTACATGTTTCCTCTTTGAACTGTGCTAATTGTTCTGGCACTATTTAAATATGAAGAAATGGAAGAACATAGCAAATAGCTACCCAAAAGGAAAATGGGAATCACCAGATCACGATTACACCTGTGATTACCTGGGCCCTCAAAATTGTTTGTAAATTAGTGAGGGTAATTTGAAACAGAAGTGAGATTACACTACATTTATACCATATCTAAAAATACTAGAGGAAAGTGCAAGAGAAATTTTCTGAAATTAGATACTGCCTGTGGCTGAAGTACTGCAATACAAACATGGGTGTAATTATTTCCAAGCATTTTCAAAACGCTATTGTGTCCTAACCACAGACTTGTTCAGCGATGAAACTGAACAAAAATGGTATTTTTGGCACACAAAATTCTTTGGCTTTCAGATGAAATTTGAGGAGATAGCCCCTGCATACATTTGTGATACTTTTATGTGTTTAAGATCTCCCTAGAGCCCCGGAGGCTCTGTAGACTTCAGGTGAAGAGCTGCTGGGCCCTGAAATACACTCAAACTGGACCAGCTCGTAGATCCAGCTTAGCTTACAAGTAAGAGGAAGACCACCTGTCAATCCTTACTGTCCCTTAAAAACTTAGATGTGTCTTATTCATTGCCCAGTGAAGGACTACTAATGAAAAGAGAAAGATGTGACATGCCATCAAAACACCTGCACAACAAAATAACAGGTTTCTCTATACAGTGAGAATATGCTAATCAGTCTACGTTTCCTGATTAATCCAACAGTGACCACATATGCTAAAACCAATAGTACGCTACACAACTTAATAAGTAGGGTAGAATTTATAAGGTAAGTGGGACTATTTTACAATCATAAACGTGTTCTTGAATCACAAGAGTATCTTTTTTTTCTTTTAATGTTTATTCATTTTTTGACAGAGAAAGGGGGGGGGGGCAGGGGCAGAGAGAGAGAGAGAGGGAGACACGGAATCCAAAGCAGGCTCCAGGCTCTGAGCTGTCAGCGCAAAGCCAGACACGGAGCTGGAACCCACGAACCGTGAGATCATGAACTGAGCTGAAGTCGGACGCCTAACTGACTGAGCCACCCAGGCACCCGAAAAGTATCTTTTTATTAGCCCTTTAAATTAATGAGCTTTATAAGTGACACTTGAGCATATGTAGTGGCAACAACATATAGCATATGTAACACATCTTAATTACAATCACAAATGTGTACTGGATATTGTTATCCAAGAGTGAAAATAGAATAATCTTTCCAGTGCTCCATTACCTATTTGGCAAAATATACAGACATATGTTTAGAAATATATACATATTTACATTTAAATATTTTTTTATTTAGATAGAGGGCAATATCTTTCTAACATACCTTAGTTGAAATTAAAGGGGAGAAGAAAAGGTTACTCAGATTGCCTTAATCCAAACTGTAAAATGCCTCATTCAATGTACTATGCATTTGGTCCACAACAGTCATTCAATGATTCCACACCTTAATAGCATTTTGGGACTAAAAGTTAGCTACACAGGTCAAATCTCCTAAGAACTGCTACTTCATTACAATGAGATGTTTCTTAACATGGACACTGCAAAAAATCACTTCACAAAAGAAAAGTGCTCCAAGTTGCCACTGGAAGATCTCAAATAAAGCAGACACAGGAAAAACAAGGAGAGGCAAAGGAGGAGAAAAAAAGATGAGCAGTCCCCAGAGGTCAGAGCTAGCAGAGAAAACAGTATCATAAGCATCACTGGAAATTAACTGGCTCCCCCTTCAGCTGTGACCTCAACACAAAGTAGTCCTCCCCTCACTGGTCCCGAGAAAACCCTCCTCTCCAGGCACTATTCCAAAGCTTTACTCCACATCTCTTGGGTCTTCTTTTTATATTTTTACTAAAAACAAACACTTTAGTGTCTATTTATTTTTGAGAGAGAGAGAGAGAGCGCGGGCATGCACATGCATGAGCAGGGGAGGGGCAGAGAGAGAGGGAGACAGAATCTGAAGCAGACTCCAGGCTCTGAGCTGTCAGCACAAAGCCTGACATGGGGCACAAACTCACAAACCGTGAGATCATGACCTGAGCCAAAGTCGGACGCTCAACTGACTGAGCCACCCAGACGCCCCCACATCTCTTGGGTCTTCTAGTATGGTCTTCAAACTGAGGGTACAAGGAAATCCTCAAGAGGCCTGAGGGCAAAGGTTTAGGTAAATCTCTTTCCAAGGTCATTAATTTCCAAATGTCCTCTTTCCTGAAACAAGGATTCAGGCTTTCCTTTAACTTCCCCCTTGCCTTTCCCTACCAGAACAAGAAAAGCCTGCCTCTCATTCATCCCAAATCGGGGTACATTGTTCTGGGATATAAATGCCTCTGAGACCCCAAAGGAACATATCTATGTAGGAGAATCCCTGAGCTCAAATCAAGAAATATTCATGGGTGATTCCTCATTAAAGACATCCAGGTAACCAACCTGTAGCAAGGCCCATGCCTTTCCTATCTAGCTATGCAGAATTACAAAATGAAGTAGATCTTCTCTAATAGGTTTGAAAATGAAGACCTATGGTTTTTCAGCACTCTGTTGGGGAGTACACAAGCAACAATGTTTAGGACTACCATCCAACTTCAGCTCTTCACTGAATGAATGTCTTTTTCTCTACTTCTGGTTTACACTTTTCTGTCTCCTTCTATGGGCGCATTGTTAGACCATTTCTCCTCACCCTCCCCAAGACCCATACCAATTACTTATTCTCAGCCTGCAAAGGAGCTCAAGTTTCCCAACACCCCCCCCCCAACACACACCACAGCCTTAAAAAAAATTATTTTAGAATAATCTTAGATTTACAGAAAAGTTGCAAAGAATTTCCATATACCTCTCCAGCCAGCTTCCCCATTTTTACATCTTATAGCACTATTTGTCATTTGCCAAAACTGAGAAATCAACATTGGTATATTACTTTGAACTCTAGACTTTGTTTTGAATTGTTTTTCCATCCATATCCTCAATCTATTCCAAGAGCCAATTCAGGGTATCACACACTGCACTCTATGATAGTATCTCAGTTTTTCCTGGTTTTTCATGACTTTTAACAGTTTTGAGGAGTTCAGGCCACGTGTGCTGTAGAATGTCCCCCACCAGCCTGGGTTTATCTGATGTTTTCCCTTCAGGGGAGGGAGGGAATTACACTCCACCTCCTGTAGGGTGGGTGGTATTTATACATCTTATTTGGAATTCTTCTGTGAGGAAGATTTGCTTCTTCTCCATTTATTAATATTTAATCACTTCTTTATATTAGTATGGGGCTCACTGTTATTTTATCCTTTGGGTTATAACTCAGGGCTACATGATTTATTTTAGTCCTCCAATTGTTCCAGCCCTGGCCATTGGGAGTTCTCAGGTGAGCTCTCTGTCCCTTTGACCTGCTCCCATCCTTTTGTCTTTTGAACACTTCCTTACTTTCTGCTACAAGATGCTCAGGTACCATCTATTTTCTGTATGCTCTGCCCCAGTTCTAGAGTCAGCCATTTCTCCCACATATCAGCATCCTCTTCTTAAAATGCTATCCCCACTCAGGGTGCCTGGGTGGCTCAGTTGGTTAAGTGTCCGCCTTCAGCTCAGGTCATGATCCCAAGGTTCAAGCCCCACATCAGGCTTTGTACTTCAGCTCAGACCTCCTGCCATCCCAGCCAAATTTCCCAGCCATAAAAATGTAGGAAGCGTTGTCGGCTTCCTTTACAATGAAGCTCTCCTCTGTGGACTTTTAGGGTACCACTTTACTTGGGGGGGGGTGGTGGTGACGCTCACTTTATTTTACAATTTCTATTCACACATCCAGAATTCAATATAAGACATTAGAAAACTTCACTTATCTCTCGGTCTGTTTGTGGTCTTGTACGATATCATAAGTGACTCTCCAAAAGTTTAACTCTAGCCCAAACCTTTCTTCACAACTCCAACTTCGTTCTTTCCAGCTGCCCAGAAACACTTTGTTGGGAATGGAAAGGCATTTGGGAGGTTGTCCAAAATGGATCATTCACTTAGTGAAAAGTGTTTTACCCTCGAGATGCCAAGAAACACATGTCATTCAGCCTGAGCTGATGCTTGGGTCTGCAAAGGGCATTTTCTCTACAAAGGAAGGAGACAATGTCTTCCTCCCCAAAGAAGGGAAAGAACTGAGGGAGGAGGGCTAGAACTGGTTCCATTCTTGCAAATAAAAGCAGAAGGCAGAACTTAAAAAGGGCTTCTAACTGGCAAATCAGGAGAGACAAGGTAACATAAAACTAAAAAATGTCATTATCTTTATACTGTGTTTAACTGTAATGAACAGCAATAAACATCTTAAAATAACACCTGCCTCCTTAAATTTTTTACTAGCAAAAAACAGTGAGTATGCACAGTAACAGGTGGTATGCAGAGTAGTGATACCTTTAAAAAGGAAAGGCAAACAGGTGAGGGAAAGAGAGACAAAGTCAGCCTGAGAAATGGCCCCAGGCCAGGCAGTGACCCCCAGCAACTCACACTCACCAGGGCCAGAATTCATCTGACCTCAACTCCAACCCATTCCTCTCCCCTTGGTCTCCATCACCCAAACTAAAGATCAGTTACTCCTTTTCCTGGTTCTTTCTCCACATGTAATCACCACCCAAATCCCAGAGGTCTCTTGAGATAGTAAAAATGCAGGGATACAGGGGTGGGGGGCTCTTCTCTTGAAACACTTCTCTATTTTTTTTTTCAATTTATACAACTAGTCCCTAAGTGCTTTTTCTCCCCCTGGGTTGAATATGCTTTCACCCTCTTGTGTTACAAAAATATTTAACAACATGGAAAGATATAATATAGTACAAGTTTTTTTAAAAAAGCAATTGCAATACAGTGCCTTTGTTAGGAACCCACTTCATCAAAATTTAAGTGAATATTTGTATTCATGAGATTGACTGGGCCTCTGTACCAAAATGCTAGTAGCTGTAGATATTTCTGGATGGAAGGACCAAATGGCTTGTCTTGTTCTGGGCATTTAAATATTTTCTAAGTATTATAAGGGCTCGTGGGTGGCTCAGTCGGTTAAGGGTCTGACTTCAGCTCAGGTCATGATGTCACGGTCTCTGAGTTCGAGCCCTGTGCTCAGAGCCTGGAGCCTGCTTCAGATTCTGTGTCTCCCTCTCTCTCTGTGCCTCTCCTCCACTCACACTCTGTATCTCAAAAATGAATAAATGCTAAAACGAAAGTTTTTAACATTTTCTAAGTATTATAAAATGAACATACCCACATTTCTAGCCATTAAAACAAAAAAATCACAATTATTGTAAAAAATAAACTATAATCAAATCTTAGCTCCAGAAAGGAGACCAAGGTCATCTAATCCACATCTCTATGCAAGAATGCTCTTTCTGTGTGTAGACTAGCCCATTTGGGAATCTCCAGGGACATGTGTTGTAATTAAAAGGCAGCCCCTTCCACTGCTGGCCAGTGATGAGCACCAGAAAGTTCTGTGCTCCATAGAGCTAAAATTGGCTTCCCTGCAGCCCTCATCCATTGGTTCTATTCTGCCTTCTTGATCCTAATGGAACTGCCCGGCTTTCTCATGCTTACATTTGAGGGTGTTGCTTATTCTATCCTTTTTCCTTAGACCAATTCATGTTTTTATATTTAAAATGCATCTACTGTAAGGGTATTGTGCTGGGTAAAGCCCAGTCTGCTGGATCTTTGCCTTGTAACTGAAATGTTTAGACATTTATTTTAATTATTGATATTGTTGGGTTTAAGTTCTACCAACTTGCTACCTGTCTTCCACTTTCCCTTTAGATTCCTGTTCCTTTCCTGCATTCTTTTGTGAATTTTCAGGCCCCACCCAAACCTACAGAATCAGAAACTCTATGGGTGGGGCACAACAATTGGAATTTCAATAAGCCCTATAGGTGACCCTGTTTTACACTCACGTTTAGAAACCACTGCTCTAGCGCTAATAGAATGCATCCTCTACATAACCAAATTCTATTTAGACTCAATCTTGTACCTATTCCCAGCTGACACTTTCATCATCTAATTTATTTTGGAAATTAAAAATAATCACAAGGTCTTCTAGAACCCCTACTGTTCTTAGTTCAGGTTCTTTCTCATATATCATCATGCTTTTTCAATAGCTTAAGATTTCTCTTGCCAACTTTCTCTCTCCACTCAGCCTTCAACAGTACTGCCAGAATATATCATTCCTAAAATACACATCAGATGTTACTCTCTTGTGGAAAAAAAGAAAAAGAAAACCAACCCCCGTCCACTGCTTCCTCACTTTATCACCACAAACACCCTCCAGCCAGACACCTCTCATGCCAGCCATCTTTGCAGAGTATTTTCTCTTTGTTGGAATACCCTTTCCTTCTTCTCCAGCTGAAGACCCCCTACCATTTTTCAAATCCCAACCAAGGCAGCTCTTCTCAGAAGCCTTCTCTGCTATCTGAACCTTCACGCTATCCCACAAGCTCCTAGCTCTCATGTATATCAAGTCACGAGGTGGGATAGGATCAAGGGGAATGTTTGCTTGTTTGAGCAGAGCAGAAAGGAAGCCAAAAGATAACGCAGCTAACAGATAATTACTGAAACAGAGAGCTGTGAAGAACTCTGCCAGCTGCAGCTGCCAGACTGCTTCCGACACCTGAATCCAAGGGAGAGCTCTGCCTGGAACCCACACAACCTGAGAAGCTCCTGGATTATGTAATCTCTGGACTCTGACCCACGTCCACAAATGGAGATCAGTGAACTATTTTCGACATTTCAAAAAGTCCAAAGGAAATCACTTATTTGTCTGTGGAAAGTATGTGCAGGCCTCTGCTTTGGGCCTTCCTAGACCCTGTGCTAACTCAGTGTGGTAACACCAGGGAGCTCATGCTCACCAGGAAGTCTAACTGACCAGCTTATGTGGTTTGATTAACTTAAAACCAGAAAACAGCAAAGCTGTTTAAAATGTGGTTTAGTAGAGGGACTCTTCCAAAACATGGGCTCCAAAGGAGAAGAGAGAAATAATAAAAGAAAACAAGAGTACTTTAAAACACACACAGAGGACATCACTTTGAAGACAGGTACTTCCCCACAGATGTCAACTAATGAAAACAATTCAGATCCTTCAGAATAAGCAGTATGGTTCCCGGCCTTGACTCTGCATGGGAATCACCTGGGGAGGTTTACAAGTTCCTGACACCCAGGCAGCACCCCAGGCCAATTACTCTCTGGAAGTGGGACCTATGAGTCAGTATTTTTTTTAAAAGTCCTCAGGTAATTTAAAGTGAAGCCAAGTTTGAAAACCTCTGCTTTTAAGCCTTGCTACTCCTCCAAGTGAGGGCTGGAGAGCAGCAGTGACAGCCCCACAGGGAGACTTGTTAGAAACCCAGAATCTTGGGGTGCCTGGGGGGCTCAGTCGGTCAAGTGTCTGACTCTTGATCTCGGCTCAGGTCATGATCTCACAGTTCATGAGTTCGAACCTCAAGCCTTGCATCGGGCTCTATGCTGACAGTGTGGAACCTGCTTGGGATTCTCTCCCTCTCTTCCTCTCTCTGCCCCTCTTGCGCGCGCGCACACACACACACACACACACACACACACACACACAAATTCTCTCTCTCTCTCTCCGTCTCTCTCTCCCCCTCTCAAAATAAACTAAAAAAATATTAAAAAATAAAAACATTAAAAAAATACAGAATATTAAGTTCCATTCCAGATATACCAAATCACAGTCTGCAGTTTAACAAAATTCCCAGGTGATTCATATGCCCAATAAAGTCCAAGAATCACTGCATTATAAGATAACAAGATATGAGGTGCCTGGGTGGCTCAGTCCATTGAGTGTCTGACTTCAGCTCAGGTCATGATCTCGTAGTTTATGGGTTCAAGCCCTACATCGGGCTCTGAGCTGACAGCTCAGAGCCTGGAGCCTGCTTCAGATTCTGTGTCTCCCTCTGTCTGCCCCTCCCCAACTTGTGCTCTCTCCCAAAATTAAACATTAAAAAACTTTTTTAAATTAAAATGTATAAGATTTAAGAATTCCTTAAATTCTCAAAGACAAGTGATCAATATCTTCCCAATATTCAGTCTAAAACAATAATCTCTAAACAATGTTTTCGTGAAGTTCTCTATGCATTGGGGACTTTTTTATCCCTTCAAAATACCCTCAAATTTTCCAGAATACACATAAGAAAAAGGGAAGGATGTAAGAATTGGAAGAGACGAGACATTTCCCAGGCTTTCAGGGTTGTTTTTCCTTTTTGTTAAAAAAAAAGTTTACATACACAGACAAGCCACAATGATCAGTAAATTGCAGCTCATAAATTACAGTAAGATCTCATCTCCGCACACATAAAAAGAGGTTACGTCAACTACTGACGTTTGTCTGTGATAGCCAGGCCTGTCTTAAATGTGTTTTTATTCCTAGCAAATATTTTAATCCAAACAATTCAAATCTAATTTAAGGCATGAGTTTTGCATTCCATTGGAGGGCAACGGATCTCCTCCAAAAACCAGGGGAGTTTCATTTGAGGTCATGAGCTCTGCCTCCTACCTAGGTCACATGCAGAACAGAAAGATTAAAATGAAATCAAAGCAGCATTTATTAAGCATCTATTTGGTCCCAAACCCTGCATAACCCCATAGGAGAGATTTAAAAATCTTTGTCCTCTAAGCACTTACTAACTCAGAGAAAGAGCTACTCTATTTTCTATGTCCCAAACACCTTGAAAATACAACAAATCTAAAGAACAAAAAGTTGATTAATCACCAATTACACCTCTACATGATCAAGAATCTCTAAGTTATTGAGCTAATTAGTTTTAAGCATCATGCTGAAGGATTCATTTAAGAAAAGTACAGCAGTTTTTGTTCACAGTGTTACCTATAGCCCAGGAGGAGACTTCCTGGCTAATCCAATTAGAACTCATCCAGTTCCAGTGGTCAAGGTGAAAACTCTCAGCTGGGATCTCTACTCCCAGCTGACAGACTAGTCAGTGCCCTTAACACCTCAAAGCTCAATGGCCTCGTGCCTTAAAATGATTAACAACTTAATGGGCCTCTAAGCTTCTTCCACTTGGAAATTAGCAGAAAGATGACATTCTTCCACATACAATATTTCCGCAGTACATGTGCTTGAGATGTTTGGCAACAGTCTTAGATACCAAAGTCTGGGCACAGTGGCAAGCAAGGTGCTGGGAATAATTCTGTTACCGATATGAATTGTAAACATGGCACCCACCATATATAGTGCTCTGCCTGTATTAAATTAATTCCCACCACAAACTGTTAAACCAAGTACAGGGTTGCCATCCCTGCTTTACATACAAGCATACACGATGGTGAGGCCCATGAAGCCAACTGGTAAGTGGTGGGACAGAGCTATGGAGCCTAGCACCCTGGTTCCAAGAACCCTTGCTCTTAATCACTATGCCTGGAGCCTCTGGAGAGGCTACTGTTACACTGTCGAGCAAACAGTCCCAGGAACACTTTTACAGTCTTTTAGGAAATATTCTTCCTGACATCTAGCTATGTTTCATTACAGCATTCCCAAATGTGACATTATTTTTGAACTCAGCTAGATGGCAAATAGGGATTTATTATCATGGTTACCCTGGTTTGGTTTTCTCCAAGAGTGTTTGGGGTTGAAAGAAATGTGATACCTGGGATCAGGGCATCTACTGTATTTCAGTGACTAAGGATAAAAAAAACAAACAAAAAAAAAAAACAAAAAAAACACCCCTGATTTGAGGTAAACACGGAACTCCATTCCTGAATTTTCTCCTGATGTTTCAGGTGCTATGAACACTGAAGTTTCCAGCCATGAAGATGTGGTTAAGAGACGCCCACCTCCATCCGAGCAGAAAGTCTGCAGAGACAGCTGCAAGCTAATGTGACTGAGTCTGAGCAGTAACAGTCACACAGCTATTGATGGTGGTGTCCTTCCAGGGCAATCATCTTATGACGAGAAAGTGATTTTAGAACAAAAACTAACTTGGCTGAAACAACTTCAAGTAATAGCTTCGCTCTCTTTACCCCCTCTCCTCTCAACCCCTCTTCTGTCTCTTTTAATAAATGCACCCTTTCAGGGAGCCAAGTACATAGGTCACATATTTCCAACCTTAAATGAGAGGATCATGGCCGATAAAATAATAAATCAAAAAAAAAAATTTTTTTTCTATGCAATTCTCCTAACTCTCATACATTTATTGAGTTGAACCACATTCCTGGCAAATATGCCATGTTGAACAGCCTCCCGCTGCCGACATGTAACACTTAAGCCCTAGTTTTTCCATAAACTTTGATGGCATCTACAGCACGTTTGTTATCCAAGGCATCTTCAGCAAGTGCCTCCTTGCACTCTCCTTACTCACTGGTAGCGGCTAGCAATGTTGCTCATGGATGGCATCCTCTCGGAGGGCAGTCTGAAATTGCTCTTGGGGAACCTGGCATTTCAAGAAGTTGTGCTGTACACAAGCTCTGGAGTACAGCTCTCTCGAGATGGATCTCACGGCCTCGTGTTCACTTCATACTTCTTTCACATCAACAGCTAACCAAGACTTTTTGACTATGACCAAAGCAGCGTGCCAAGGGCTCTTCCTGAGGGGGTCCTGGTACCTTCTACAACTTATGCGGTCTTAAAGAAGTGCTAAATCGTTACTACTCTACAATGGCTACTGCCTCTGGTTTCTACCTGGGTATCAGTTACCACCTCTTGCCAAGTCTGACTCAGCCTCGTCTATAAATTGCTGGTCGTCAAGCCCCTGCTGGACCCCTGACTCAAGGCTTAGAACTGTTGTGTTCAGACCCTACTCAGGAGAGGGTAAATGGCCAGGAAAAAAATCAGAGGAGCTTTCCAGGGCCTAGGGTCAATCAGGCCATTCAGGCTGAGTACTGAAGTCCCTGCCCCACAGAGGTGCAACTGTTAAATAAAGCCTTATCCACATGCAACACACTGCCTGCACATAACAGAAGATTCTGAGAAGGAAAACAAGAAGGAGTGGCTATTACATAAGGAGCAGAGAAAAAACAGGAAAGACCTCTAATCTAATCCTCTTTCTTATTTTATGGTAAGAAACTCAAGTGCCAGGGAGTTCCAGGTTTAAAAAGACTTTTAAGATGAAGATTTTCTTAAAAAGCATAACTATAATACCAGTAGCCCATCTAAAATGTTTTAATAGTAATTATTGTTTACTATTAATAAAATTTTCCTTTCATAATATATTTCCTCAAGTATCCAGTTAGTCTACAAATTTAATTGGTGTGCTTAGATCAGACAGGATCCTTTTACTACAGGGTTATGTCTGTTGGGTTTTAAAATAAGGTGCCTGGGTGGCTCAGTTGGTTTAGCATCCGACTTCAGCTCAGGTCATGATCTCACAGTTCTCGAATTCGAGCCATGCGTCGGGCTCTGTGCTGTTGGTGCAGAGCCTGCTTCAGATCCTCTGTCCACTCCCCCTCCCCTCCCCTGTTCGTGCTCTCTCTCAAAAATAAACATTCAAAAATAGTAATAAAGTAAAAGTAAAATGAATACTGACCCTTAATTAAAAAATAAATTAAATAATCTATTTCTTTTTCTAGAGATTTGTTGGAGGAAAAAAATTACTTCCTGTAGCATTCTCACATTATGGATTTTGCTGACAGCATGCTGGAAGTATCCTTTGACCCCTTCCTTGGTCTAGTGTATTTCCTACGAACTGGCTTGAACACATTCCTGTCCAAACTTTTGGAAAGACTGTTCCGCAAGTGGTTTGTCAACATCCCATTGAATCACATCAGGATGCACAACAGTTATCTCTTTAAAAAAAAATCTTAACATTAAAATCTTAAATAATGGATTCAGGTGTTATCAGCCATCCTAAACCATCCCACTGAAAAGTTTCTTACCACTTTTTAACCTAATGATATTATCAGCTACTGGTAATGACTGCCTATTCAGTGTGAGAATGCAAATACTAGAGTAATATTCCAATGCTATCACTCTTTATCTGTTAATTTTTTCCTGTAAATATCTTTCCCTCATTAATTACTTGGTTACCCAATTTGTTCAGGAAACTAGGATAAATTGCTTGATACTTTCTTCTGTTTTCATTTTTAAAAAGTTATGAGTTGGTTTCCCACCATTTCCCAAAGGTAATTAATGGACTTTGTATTGTTTTAGTATCAACTTAAACCATGGGTTTAACCATATTTGATATGTTTTAATCCACTTTTTATGCTTTTATGCCATTGGCTGCCGTTTGCTGCAACCCTTCAAGTTGTTTCTTTTCGCTATCACTCCAACCGTCTTTAATAGTGTTTTGCTCTCTGGTAATGATGAGAAATTTGAGGCTCATCTTGTACATTTCTAGACCCAGATGTAGAACCAGTCCTCACTTCAAAGGGGCCTGGTTCCTTTTGTTGGGAAATGGCACATAAAATCCACACTGTGGGATCTGGGAGAGAGCCCTGATGCTGAGTTGGCCATGTTTAGGCTTCCCCCCACCACCCAAGAGACAGAAGGAAATGCAATTTTCAAAAAGATAATAGACATCATTAGTTTCCATTGATATTTCCAATTAAATTTAGGATTACAGTGTTTTTTCTTATCCTCTTTGATTGTGAAATTTTGTTTCCTAACAGTACAATACCTCTAGCATTACTAACCATGTTTGCTGAGAACAGTTTACAGCTTGTCACTAGAGTAACTTGAAATATAGATAATCCTCACTTTGCAGAGTAGTGAAGGACCATAAAAAACTGAAACTCTGCAAAAACAATCTTAATATCAATGGGCAAAATTACAAATTGTTCCATGTCCTTTACAAATTTCTGTCAAAATACTAAAAATGTATGCTATAAGTCTATAGGTTTACAGGGAAATAACATATATAATGTAGAAGTAACATACAAGTTATATATAAATAACATACAAATAACATAGATAAGTTATAGTTTAAGGGAAATGAACAAAATAGTAAAATATCTACTAAATATGCTGTGATTTAAAACATTAAACACATTGAGAAGTAAACAATTTCTTTGTTAGGGGCACCTGGGTGGCTCAGTCGGTTAAGCGTCCGACTTCGGCTCAGGTCATGATCTCACAGTCCGTGGGTTTGAGCCCCACGTCAGGCTGTGTGTGGACAGCTCAGAGCCTGGAGCCTGCTTCAGATTCTGTATCTCCCTTTCTCTCTGTCTGTCCCTCCCTCCCTCCCTCTCTCTCAAAAATAAATAAACATTAAAAATTTTTTTTAAAAAAAGAATTGCTTGTTAAAAAAAAAAAAAACTTTCTAAGAGTGCTTTGAACAGTGCTCACCTTCTTGTCACATAAGTCACAACACAAAGCAAACATCTTTTCTACACCCTGGCAAATTGTCATACTCCTTTCTAAGTATGGATCAGCTTCCAACATTTCATCCTTGGTTCTTTCAATGTGGTGAAATGTCTCAATGTGGTGAAGTAAGAGTTCCTTTAATGTGAGCATTTCTTAGGCAGCTCATCCTCTGGGACATCGTCCTCCCTCTCATTGCAACTGCTTTCCTCATTTATGTCAGTAAGCTCCTCTCCACTGTGTTCCTGTCTGCACATTCCCAGTCAGCCATTTTTTCTGTAGCTTCCTTTATGCTCGTTCAGTATTTCTCTCTCAGCACTGCCACCTTTTGTTTCTTTCTGCACTTTCATATTGGTTGGCCAAGTCTCTCTTTAGATTATCCATTTATGTGAACTGTCCCATGGGTTCATCACTGGGAGACAAGGAGCCAACACAACTACAGCAACCAATCAGGGCAGGCCTTAAAAGAAGTGACATGATTGGTTACTGATCATGATGCCCTCTGTTATTTACACAGTGATTTGTGGAGGAATTAGCTAGTTTGCACTTCATGAAATTGCTGCGCTAACTGAAATCTGAACCACTCTGTTGGAGACCTGGTGTTACTGAGACCATGATAACTGAAATTCGTTCACAGCAAGGGCTGACTGTAATTCCTCTCAGTAAAGGCAAACCACTAACTTGACAAACTATTAGATTCATTTGTTAATTGTTGCTTTCCACATTTTTTTTAATGTTTATTTTTGAGGTGGGGAGCAGAAGGGGCAGAGAGAGAGGGAGACAGAGGATCCGAAGCAGGGAGATTGTGACCTGAGCCGAAGTTGGACACTTGACTAAGCCACCCAGGCACCCATTGCTTTCCACTTTTAAGGGCTGGTTTCACCTTCACAATTTTGATTTAATTTTGTTTTATAATTATGTATAACATTTAGTAGTTCCAAGATGAGCCACAAAGCAAGGCACATTCAGGAAAGTCTAGCTTCTATTTTTGCCCATCAAGTTTTTGAGTTATCTATTAATTATTCTTTTAATATAAGCAAAGCATATACATTTTCGTATTCTTCCCTTACTATTTTTTTAAGTGATTGCTACATACAATGTGGAACCTGAATGCACAACCCCAGGATCATGTTCTACTGACTGAGCCAGCCAGATGCCCCTTCCCTTACTAAAATAAAAGGTAACATAATTAAACATGCTATTCTACACTTTACTTTTAAAATTTTTTTTTTTTTAACATTTATTTATTTTTGAGACAGAGAGAGACAGAGCATGAATGGGGGAGGGGCAGAGAGAGAGGGAGACACAGAATCGGAAGCAGGCTCCAGGCTCTGAGCCATCAGCCCAGAGCCCGACGCGGGGCTCGAACTCACGGACCGCGAGATTGTGACCTGAGCTGAAGTCGGACGCTTAACCGACTGAGCCACCCAGGCGCCCCTCTACACTTTACTTTTAAAAAAAAATGATAGATCCGGGGCATCTGAGTCACTCAGTCGGTTAAGCATCTGACTTCAGCTTAGGTCATGACCTCACAGTTCATGGATTCAAGCCCTGAGTCTGTGCTGATAGTTCAGAGCCTGGAGTCTGCTTCAAATTCTGTGTCTCCCTTTCCCTCTGTCCCACCCCCAGTCATATTCATTCATTCATTCATTCATTCATTCATTCATTCTCTCTCCCCCTCCCTCTCTCTCAAAAATAAACATTAAAAAATTTTTTTAATAAAATAAAAAAACCTTAGAGATCACACAATAGTAGAAAATAGAGTCCTCATTCCATTTTAAACTTGTATAATGCTCCATTATTTTGAAATACCAGAATTTTCTTTTAAGTTTATGTATGTACGTATGTATATATGTATGCAATTTCTACACCCAACATGGGGCTTGAACTCAGACCTCAAGATCAAGAGTTGTAGGCTCTTCCAACTAAAGTCAGCCAGGTTGCTTTTAAACCAACTCCCTAATGATATTTGGATTATTTTGTCTTTTGCTATTACATACACTCTATAATAAATACACCTGTAGATACCTTTTCCTTATTTTTGCCAGTGTATCTTGGGGATAAATTCTTAGACGTGAGCTGATTGAATCAAAGGGTAAACGCAAATGATATTTTGCTACTTACTGCCAAACTCCCCTCATAGGGTTATACCATTTTGCGTTCCTGCCAGCTATGTATGAAAGCATTTTGTCCTTGGGGCGCCTGGGTGGCAGCAGATTCTTGATTTCCGCTCAGGTCCTGATCTCACAGTTTTGAGATCTAGCCCCATGTTGGGGTCCACACTGACAGCAGGGGAGCCTGCTTGGGATTCTGTCTCTCCCTCTCTTTCTCTGACCCTCCCCTTGCTTGCGTATGCGTGCTATCTCAAAATAAATAAATAAGCATTAAAAAAGAAGAAAGAAAAAAGGAGGGGCACTTGGGTGGCTCAGTAGGTTAAGCCACTGAGTTTGGCTCAGGTCATGATCTCATGGTATATGAGTTCGAGACCCAGGTCAGGCTCTCTGTCAGCACAGAGCCTGACCCAGGTCAGGCTCTCTGTCAGCACAGAGCCTGCTTCGGATCCTTGGTCTCCCTTTCTCGCTCTCTGCCCCTCCCTCACTTGCTCTCTCTCCCTCTTTCTCTTCCCTCAAAAATAAACAAACATTAAAAATGAAATGAAATGAAAAGAAAAGAACGGATGAACGAACTTTGTCCCCTACAGTCTTATCAATAAAACTTGTTTGTATGGGGTGCCTTGGTGGCTCAGTGAGTTAAGCAACCAACTGTTGGTTTTGGCTCAGGTCATGATCTCAAGGTTCCTAAGACTGAGCCAGAGTTGGGCTCTGTGCTGAGAGGCGGGGCCTGCTTGGGATTCTCTTTCTGCCCCTCCCCCATTTACATGCCGCCCATGCTCACACAAGTTCTTGCTCTCTCAACAATGAGTAAACATTAAAAAAATAAATAAGTGCTTGCTTCGGCAGCACATATATTAAAATTGGAACGATACAGAGAAGATTAGCATGGCCCCTGCGCAAGGATGATACGCAAATTCGTGAAGCGTTCCATATTTTTTTCATATATTAAAAAAAAAAAAAAAAAAAAAATAACAAATAGTAAATTAGGAGGTTCTACCTCATTGCTAAAAAAAATAAATAAATAAATAAAAAATAAATAAATAAAACATGTTGTAAAACTTTTTATTTTTACCAGCCTGATAGACAAGATATGATACCTTAATGCAGTTTTCATTTCCATCGCTTTTATGTTGCATGGTTGGGCATCTTTTCTAATTAAAAAGACACTGTAACTGCTCTGACAAGTTTGATATTTTAGAATAAGAGTTTTCAAATAAAATTTTCACAAAGACAAAATGTACTATTAAACACACTCTTTAAAAAGCTGAGTAATTTAAATACACTTCCACTCCCACATATGCTTTATTGTATCAGTTCATCCTATCAACACAAACATGAGGGTTTTGGTGTACCAGGACCTGCCCCTGCTGTACTAACGCAGGTGAGGTTAAGGCGTTTGGGGATGCTAAGGGTGAGATGTTCAGAAGGGATCCCAGTAGTTTAAAAATCACTGAAGTTGAGAGCATCTATCTTTCTTTTTAAAAAAAAAAATTTTTTTTTAACGTTTATTTATTTTTGAGACAGAGAGAGAGACAGAGCATGAACAGGGGAGGGGCAGAGAGAGAGGGAGACACAGAATCTGAAACAGCTGTCAGCACAGAGCTGGACGCGGGGCTCGAACTCACGGAACGCGAGATCGTGACCTGAGCCGAAGTCAGCCGCTTAACCGACTGAGCCACCCAGGCGCCCCGAGAACATCTATCTTTCAATAGAAAGTAATGCATTGAGGGGGCACCTAGGTGGCTCAGTTGGTTGAGCGTCCAACTTTGGCTCAGGTCATGATCTCACAGTTCACAGTTCGAGCCCCACCTCAGGGTCTGTGTTGACAGCTCAAAGCCTGGAGCCTGCTTCTCATTCTATGTCGCCCTGTCTCTCTTTGCCCCTCCCCCACTTATGCTCTGTCTCTGTCTCTCTCTCTCTCAAAAATAAATAAAAACGTTTAAAAAGGGGGGAGGGGGGGAGTTATGCATTGGGCCAAAAGAGAAAGGTTTTTTTTCTGGGTTTAGAGATGGTCTGAGCAAAGAGTGATAAATGTTCACAACAGAACAAGCCTGCCTTTTCTATTTGAAAAAATAAAAAGGCAGCAGGGTAGGCTACAGAGGCCAGAGAATTATGGTGAGAAAAGTAGGGACAGATACGACCAAAAGCTTAAAACCATAGCTGTAATAAAAACCTGTAACTAGGTACCTTTAATCAAACATAATACTCGATGCTGATTAGGGATTAAGTGCAAAAACAAAGAGCCCAGGAAGGTACTTGGTCCAAAGGCAAGGATATACCCCTCCTTCCCACATGTGTGGAGTAATTTCTATTCAGGATTAAAATCTGAGAAATGAGCAGGCTTACTGTGAACTTTACCCTGCTCAGTTTATTAGACAGATTCTGTTGTGACAGAAAACTGAAATGTAACAACAAGAAATAAGCTACCTTCAGTGAGATATCATTAAAAAAAATAAAGTCATTCTGAAATTCTCTGACTGAAGCAATTACACTTCTAAACAGAAATCCCAATACAACCAAACCAATGCATAGCCTGTTTTTCATTTTATCAGCAACCATTTACCTCTTCCCTTACATCCACAATTAAAACTGTAAGAGCCAACACAACCCAGGGCAGAGTACACAGTTGATTCATCTTTGTAGCCCCCACAGCGCCATGTGCAGTAGGCACTCAATAAATACTTGGTGTATGAAAGAATGAAAACACCCTCCCGTAGCAACATGCCCAGACTTTTCCATGGGAGGACCTTTCTCCTGAATTATAAGTTAGGGCAACTCCCTAGTAAACCTTTCAAATAAATTCAACAACTACTTGTCGAGTGCCCAATATGTGCCAGTGTCAGGCACTGCCCTTGGCAGGGGCATGTAAAGAGGAGTAACGCATAGTCTTTAACACCCTGAGGGAATTCAGTCTAGTGTGAGAAACACAAACTATAAAATTCAATGGGAAAATGCCACCATGGAGATAAAATGATGTGGGAACACAGGTGAAGGAACACGTAATTATGCAGGGAATGAAGAGAAAAGGTGAGGTCAGAGAATCCACAAAAATACAATCCCAGTCCCCTCCTCCCCAATACACAGGCTTAAACTTGCTCTAAAATGATATTTGAGGAACACAAGAATGATCAAGCCATTCCACTGCAAGTAACCCTTAACAGGTCTGCAGTCAGTCATAGCTTATCTCCATGCAATACTATGTCCATAATCACCACCCCTGCAGTTAGTGGGCACCTGATATGTCAAACAGTGTTCCAGGCATTTTGTAGGTACTTATTTAATCCTCACAATAACCTGATAAGGTTGGTGCTATCATCATCTCAGTTTTACAAATGAGGAAACTGGAGGCACAGAAAGATTTTATTTTGTTATTATTAAACCTTGTCCTATTTATGGGAATGCCAGAGGCTGAGATCTGAGCCCAGTTCTGGCTCCAGAGCCCCCTTCTTGACCACCCACTTCTTAGCCTTATTTCCTGCCTCTAGGCTCCTCCTAACATCAAAGTACTTTAAACTCTATGAACACAAGTTGTTTTAAACCTCTGTGCTTTGGCATGGAAAGCCCTTCAGCCACCCTTCACCAGATTCTTCCACTGCATGGCAGAAAACACCTTATGGGCCCTTCATACTGCCAAAGTATCCTTCGTTACATCCCTGTATCACTGAGTTCATCACATCATATTATAACTATTCATTTGCATTTACATTTTTACACATAGGTCTCCTACATTTATCCTATGATAATTAAGCTTTATTACGCTTTACTATAATTACTTGCTTAAATGTCTTTTTTAAAAGTGTCACCTCCATGGAGAAGCCAAACCTGACCCTTTTTTTTTTTTTTAATCTAAAATTGACTTTCCTATCCTTCCTAGTTACTTTCTCAGATCAAAGTCGTTTTTCACTTTCACAGAACTCACAGATCAGTTTCTAAAATTTGATATCTTCTCCCCAACCAGAACATATGCTTCATGGGGGCAGGAAGCCTGTCTGTTCTGTCATGATATTTCTAACACCTAACCCTAACACACAGGAATATTAATAAATATTTGTGTACCTACCTCCTTAGACTATTAACTCCTTAAAAGAAAGACTATCTTGACAAGTTTGTATCCCCAGCATATGGCACATGGAACAACCTCAATAAGTGTTTGTTGAACCGAAATCAATTAAAGGTTATGGTAGGATAAACAGGATTTTCCCCAGGAAAACAAAGTAGTTTTGAAGATCATTCAAGGCATGGGACCAATATGGTCAAAAACAGAGAGACATGGCTCTTGGTGAAAAGGTGTTCTGGGGCACCTGGGTGGCTCAGTAGGTTAAGCGTCCAACTTCAGCTCAGGTCATGATCTCACAGTCTGTGAGTTTGAGCCCTGGGTCCGGCTCTGTGCTGACAGCTCAGAGCCTGGAGCCTGCTTCAGATCCTGTGTCTCCCCCTCTCTCTGCCCCTCCCCACTCACACTCTATGTCTCTCTGTCTCTCAATAATAAACGTTAAAAAAAAAAAAAGAAAAGAAAAGAAAGAAAGAAAGAAAAGGTGCTCTGCACAAGGGAGCCCATGAGAGAGGTAAGGAAGGCACTGAAGAAGTGAGCATACCAGGCTGCAGAAAGACCTGCATCTGTTTAGGCAGCAATGATCTGGCAGAGTTTTTAAAGCAGTTGTGGCTATCGAAAGATTGTTCCAACAGACAGAGGAGGATGGAGGAGGCAGCTATTAGCTGGAGGTACAGGGAATTGGAACCCATTGTAAAAATCCAGCTCGTACCGTCAATAACATTCATGAGATGGAAGGAAATGAAGGCGACCTGGAATCTGAGAACTGAAAGAATGGTGGTACCTCCTAGACCACACCCTGCTAGTTTGTTCTTTGTATCATGACTTGCATCTTTAGCTAGTCCCCAAAAGTCTTTTCTGAATTTAATTTACATGACCAAAACATTATGTCCAGCTTTTTCTCTTAAGTGTATAATAAGGCTTTCCTGTGATTCCACATTGTTAGTCTTTAATATATTTTATATGAATACCATTAATTAGAAGAAATATCATCCTGAGGTGCCTGGGTGGCTTAGTCGGTTAAGCGTCCGACTTCGGCTCTGGTCATGATCTCAAGGTTTGTGAGTTCGAGCCCTGCGTCAGGCTCTGTGCTGACAGCTCAGACTGTGGAGCCTTCTTTGGATTCTGTGTTTCCCTCTCTCTCTCTCTGCCCCTCCTCCACTCATGCTGTGTCTGTCTCTCAAAAATAAATGTTAAAAAAAAAAATTAAATCTCTGCATTTACAAAAACTCAAAGTTTAGGTAGGACTAAACTTAAACCCACAAGTTGAATTCTGCCTTAGCAACACTTCAAGAAAACTGGTACGACCCCAAGACCCCCAAGAGAAAGTGAGAATGAACAGAATATCCATGGTTCTAACCAGAAAGATCTTAGGTAGGACGCATCACTGCCTCCCACGATCCTATAAAGTTTTATTGAGACTTTCCTGAGAGCATTTATCTGTCACACAGTCTCATAATTTATCTGTGTGCCTATCTCCCTGGCTAAACAGACAGGGACTCTTATTTTGATAATCTTTGATATATCACATTGTAATGTTCTACCTGTCATAGTAAATGTTTACTAAGTACTTTCTGAATGAATGAAAATTCCCCAAAGGGAGGGCTTTCCTAATAAAACCCCTGTCAGTCCTCACTCTGATTCTAGGAAATAAAGTTTGGCAAATTTGTTAAACGGATACCTTCTTTCTCTTTACAAACCAGTCTGCTTCCAGAAATAATAAGGAAAAAGAGAAGTCGCTATACTAGTCTAAATATTTGCATTAAAAATTTTTGGCCGCATCATAATTTGCATACTTCCTTTTCTCCCTATGGTAAAAGTATGGCAATTTAAGAAAAAACAGGGATTGAGGCAGAATTATAAAATTCAGCATAAACTACAAAGCAATTCTGCAGATTATTTCTATAGTGCAGGACGCTCTCACCCTGCCCCCCTCCAAGAGGCTACAGCAAACAGTTGTGATGGGCATGGGACCCAACCTAACTGGTCTCCCCACCTCCAGCTCCTGCCAGCCCCACATTTTGCTGCCAAATTAATCTCCCTACAGCACAGCCTGTGATCAAGAGGCCTCCAATGAAATCATCACTGGCCTCCACCCTCCAACGCCTCCGCGTGCACTCCGTCAAGTTGATTGCGACATCAGCCAGAGCCTCAGGGGTATCACTGACCTCTCCCACACCCACTAGGGCAAATCATGTAGATTCTCCTTTCCTGGTTTTCTTCTATCCCTTCTCTCCTTCTTTCCTTCCACCCTGCTTCTACCCCCTCTCCCAGGGTTAGCTAGCCTAGCCTAGATCAGCTACGACCAATAAAACTATAATGGGGGCTACAAATGTAGTTTTTAATTTGCCTGTAGCCACATTAAAAAGGTAAAAAGAAACCAGTGCCATAAATTTTAATACTGTTTTGTTTAAAACCAATATAACCAAAAAGTAATTTCATTGCTTAACTTTTAACCAACATAAAGTTAATGATGAGTGGTTTTACTTTTTTCCCCCTCCAGACCAAGTCTTTGAAATCTGGGTGTCTTGTACTTTTCCAGGACATCTCCGTTCAGACCAGCCGTGCTTCAAGTACCGTATGTGGCCAGTGGCCACCGTACTGGATTGTAACAGCTCAGGCTCAGATGCAATAGTCTCACTTGGCCCCATTGCCTTCTTCTTTTTCACCTCCTGAAAATACTTTAATCCAGTTGTAGTCACCCTGTCCTAAACCCATTTCCTTCCCTGGTGCTCTTCTGGCTGTCCCTTAAGTACAAAATGTCTCTAAACTTCAATACCCAGTTCAAGTGCTATCTCATTCAACAAGCCTTTCCCATACCCCCCCCCCCCCCATAATTCATCTCTACATTCTTCATACTCCCAGTTATCATCTAGCAACTCTCTAATAACATTGATGTTTTCGCTGTTGTGCCCAAGACTGTAAACTCTTTAAGGGCATGGTATTGCTGTTTATGTTACGGCTCCTAAAGAACATGGCACACTGCTTTGCATACAGCAGACCTTGATTAACTTCTGGTGAAGTGAACTCTTTAATTTACCAGCCTTAGGATAAATAACTGTACCCTTAACGTGAACACTCAAGTGTGGTTCCAAGGTAAGCTTAACCAGTGCATACTACCCACTGAAAACACAAGTGCTGAATGTGTAGGTGCATCCAAACCCTGCCATGGACAAAGCAACACTAACTCATACTCTGACTCAACACTTTAGCAAATGTCATAGATCAGAAGCATTATCTTCATACAAGAAGAGCACTGAAGCCAGAACCCCTGGAAATTCTGTACAGCATCATGGGCCATGCTCATAATAATTCATCAGAGATCTAACTATTAAAAATAACATGTTAGGGGACGCCTGGGTAGCTCAGTCGTTAAGCATCCGACTTTGGCTCAGGTCATGATCTCGCAGTTCGTGAGTTCAAGCCCCATGTGGGGCTCTGTGCTTACAGCTGGAGACTGGAGCCTGCTTCTGATTCTGTGTCTCCCTCCTTCTCTGCTCCTACCCTGCTCATGCTCTGTCCCTCTCTCTCTCAAAAATAAATAAACATTAACAATTTTTTTAAAAATAATAATATGTTAGGGGCACTTGGGTGGCTCAGTTGGTTAAGTGTCCAACTCTTGACTTTGGCTCAGGTCATGATCTCATGGTTCATGAATTCGAGCCCCGCATTGGGCTCCGTGCTGATAGTGTGAATCCTGCTTGGGATTCTCCCCCTCTCTCTGCCCCTCCCCTGCTGGCGCATGCTCGCTCGCTCTCTCTCTCTCTCTCTCAAAATAAATAAATACACTTTTAAAAAATTAAAAAATAATAAAAATAACATGTTATAATATACCAGACAATGGAAATTCCCAGATTAGATACCCTTACCTGAATAACAGAGTGCTGAAACAACAACCAGGAAAACTCGGGACCTGGTCCCTACTCTGTAATGTTTCATGTTCCTATACCAACCTTAACTTTCTCTACTTGTGAAATTAGGGGGAAGGATAGTCCCTATCCATTGCAGGAATGGTTTCTTTTGCTCATGCCCATCACAGTGTAAACTCCATAAAGCTCCCCAAGTGACCATATTAAAAGGACGCTCAGACAGTGCTACTCCTCTGGTCAAAAAAAGTTTTCCATTTCACTCCAACAACTTTCCAATGGCCTACAAGGCCCTGCATAATCTGGCCTCCTGCTAGCTCTCTCATACCTCATCCCAACCACTCTCCCCCTCATCACTGCTCCAGCATCACTCACTGACAGCCTTGCTGTTTCTCAAATATGAAGAACACACATACTGCCCCAGGACCTTTGCACATGCTCCCTCTGCCTGAAAAGTCCCCCCCCCCCCAGCTCCAATCATCTGTGTGGCTTATACTCCTTCAGATCTCTTCTCAAATATTACCATATCAGAGAAGACTTTCCTAATGACTGGACATAAAATAGCCCAGCTTTCCTTCATACACCTGACACTGTTTACTCCTACCTATGCTATTTTATAACCCTGAGCAGTTATATGCTTATACTTTGTCTACCCCTACATTGGACCTAAGCTCCAGAAAAGCAGGATCCTGTTGGTTTTATTTGTTACTGTATCCTCACTGCTTAGAATAATGCCTGGAATGCAAAACAAACAAATATTTACTGGCTGAATAAGTTAATAAGCTACACTTTATCTTTCTTCTGAAAAATAGCAGAACAAGAGACCATTTCTTCACTTTTTCCAATAATATTAAAAAAAAAATTATTCTTGACAGAGACAGAATGTGAGCAGGGGAGGGGCAGAGAGAGAGGGAGACACAGCGTCCAAAGCAGGCTCCAGACTCTGAACTGTCAGCACAGAGCCCGACGCGGGGCTAGAACTCACAAGCTGTAAGATCATGACCTGAGCCGAAGTCAGACACTTAACCGACTGAGCCCCCCAAGAGCCCCCCAATAATATTTTAGAAAATATTTTCATTTTAATACATGCCCATCAAGAAAAAATTACTTGAAAGTATATACATTTAAAAAACAAAAGTCATCCTACTGAGCAACCTAAATAGTCCTATTTTGCAAGGTTGGTAAATGTCCTTTCAGACCCATTGTATGTCTGTCTGTCTTGACAGAGTTCTACATTCCTATTCACAAAAACAAGATCATATCTGATTTTATTCTGTAGTTCGTACACTGTATCATGTCATGGTCATATACTTAGAATTATCTCATTCTTTTTAATAGCTATTTTTCTATTTTGTAGTATATCCTAGTTTAGAATTCAATCCCCTATTGATGAGATAATTCAAGTGTCTTTTTTTTTTTTTTACTGTTTTTTATTATTTTTGAGTGAGCAAGACATAGAGTGTGATTGGGGGAGGGTGAGAGAGAGAGAGAGAGAGACACACACAGAATCTGAAGCGGGCTCCAGGCTCCGAGCTGTCATCACAGAGCCCAACATGGGGCTCGAATACACAAACGGTGAGATCAGACCTGAGCCGAAGTCGGGTACTTAACTTACTGAACCACCCAGGCACCCCAATTCAAGTGTCTCTCATTTGAAAAGACAAAAGAGTTTTGTTTTGTTTTGTTTTGTTTTTCCCAGGCCAAATAATTCACCCTCTGGCCAAGACTTTAAATCTCACCTATGCATCCAGAACTAGAGCAGAAAGTAATGCAGATTAATGAAGGAACAGGCAGAAACTCCACACAGAGGGTACCATAGAAGATCTGAAACCAACGAACACCATCTTCCACTCCCTACCAAATGGCCCCTTCGCTCTCTTTTTCACTATTCAGCATGCATTTATAGCTACAGATAATTCTGGGCCCTCTGGGTTATGTCTCTGTTTTCTCTTGTTCCTTTTTCCCTCCTTCTGAAAGATGGATTACCTCAGCCCAGCATTAACCCCTACAGAAACTTAAGAAGAATACCACCTATCAATTCTCTTTCACCCATGTGTTCTCCAAAAGATATCCATAAAAGGCCCCCCTGAGACTCTCCTGTGGCAGACTTTATTTCCTGAGCTGCCTTCATGATTTATACAGAAATTTCTCCCCCTCTTCTGTCCCCAGCAGTGATCCCAGAGCAGGATGTTGCTCATAAATCTTTCCCTCAGCTTACCTACCACCCACTGACTGGCTTATTTTTACAAGAGTTGCCATTTCCCATACTCCCTTAGTGTAAGCCCCCTGTGTCACAACAGTTTAGTTCCTGAGGTCTCTGTCCATCACAAGAACCAGGCACGGTCAAAATGTCATTACTTCTGCTATTGTGAGTGCAGAAAATTCTACAAGGGGCTATACAGGAATATTGATAGATTTAAATTTATTTGTTTTGAGAGAGAGAAAGAGAGAGATCACGAGCGTGGGAGGGACAGAGAGAAGGGGAGAGGGAGAGAATCCCAGGCAGGTTCCCTGCTGTCAGTGCAGAGCCTAACATGGGGCTTGATCTCAAGAATCGAGGGATCATGACCTGAGTGGAAATCAAGAGTCAGATGCTTAGCCAACTGAGCCACCCAGATGCCCCTCTCATTTATTTTTAAAATATTTATTAATTTATTGAGTGTCTTCTTAGTCCAGATACAATGCCAGCCCTTGAAGACACAAAGATGATAGCCCTTAAATCAGCTGTCTCATGACAGAATCTTGTAACGAAGACAAACATCACGGCAATTTAAGAAATAAATGCCATAATAAAAGACTTGTACCTTTGAGAGGTGGTGGACCATTGCTGCCCAAGGGTGACAGGGGCATGCTGAAAGGTGAGTGAACCAGAAGTTACACACCATTTGATACTCTGAGCCATCCTTGTATGCTCTCTCCTCTTGGTCCCCAAGTCAGCACTCCCTTGTTTTTCCTCCCACGTCTTTGCAATTGTCTTCTCAATCTCTTGAAAACTTCTTGCTACTTAGTTTCCTCTTCTTAGGCATTTTCATCTTCTCCCTCTCCCAAGAAAATCTCATGTATAACTGTGATTCAATTTCTTCTTTTTTTGAGAGAGAGACAGAGACAGCACAAGCTAGGGAGGGGCAGAGAGAGAGAGACGGAGGAGAGAGAATCCCGAACAGGCTCCATGCTGCCAGCACAGAGCCCGATGCGGGGCTTGAACACACAAAACCTCGAGATCATGACCTGAGCCCAAACCAAGTCAGATGCTTCAACTGGGCCACCTAGGCGCCCCTCAATTTCTACCAAACAAATGTGTATCTTAGGCCCAGATTTTCCCCAATGAGCTCCACTCTTAGATAACCAACTGCCCACTTGACACGTCCACTAGCAAGGGGATTCAAAGGCATCACAAACTTAAACTCTCCCCCTAAGCATTTACATCATCTACCCACCTTGACCACAGCCCTTCCCGTTAACAACACCACATAATGAGGAATTGCACTTGACCGTTTTCTTTTACACATGCGTTACATCCAAACACCTACAAATCCTTTTTCACTATTTCTCCCAAATTATCCAAAATCAATTTGGTCCTTGCCAGCTAACCCATGAACCCACTTGCTAATCCCCCCCAACTGGTTTCTCTGCTTCTGCCCCACTACACTCATTCTGTACTTTATAACTGACCTTCTAAAATCATGTCAACCATTCACCTACTTAAAATTGTTTAATAACTTCCCATACCCCTAAATATAAAGTCAAATTGCTTAGCATGGCCCACCAGATCATTTCCTGGCCTGGTGCTCTATTCTCCAGCTATACTGAAGTCCATTCAGTTCCTCAAAGGAGCCATATTTGTGTGTGTGTGTGTGTTTGCATGCGTGTGTTTTAAAGCACTTTATTTTATTATTTTATTTTTGAGAGAGAGAGAGATAGCACATGCACAAAAGGAGAAGAAGGGCAGAGAGAGAGAGAGAGAGAGAGAGAGAGAGAGAGAATATCTTAAGCAGGCTCTATGCTGGGCATAAAGCCTGATGCAGGGCTGGATCTCACAACCATGAGATCGTGAGCTGAGCTGAAATCAAGAGTCAGGTGCTTAACCAAAGCTACCCAGGTGCCCCGTGTGTGTTTTTTCTTAACCCAAACCATCACAAGTATGTTTCCTTTTAGCTGGAATACATTTTTCTGCTCCCTATTCCACCACCCAACTTTTTCAATTGATTAACTCTTAAACATACACTCACTTGCTGCTGGGCACCTCTTCCTCCAATAAGTCTTCCCTGATTATTCTGCAAATCTGACTTTAGGTGCCCTTTCTACATGCTCCTGTAAAGCCCTGTACTTCCTGAATAGCACTTACAGGTGAATGATGCAAAGATGGGAGAAAGGCATAACATATGCCAAAGCATGTTATTTTAAAGACAAAAGTCTGCGTATGGAATTATAAGAACTTCTGTCCAGGCATCAAGGCTGGTGGAAGCACAAGAGTGAGTGGAGGTGAGACCCAAAGAGAATGCTGAGGCCCAAAGGATGGAGGCTTGAAGGCCACATTAAGGAATCCAACTATAAACAGTAGATGATTGGGAGCCCTGGAAGATTTTTCTGTTTTGTTTTCAAAAAATTTTTAATGTTTATTTATTTTTGAGAGAGACAGAGAGAAAGAGAGCGCACGTGAGAAGAGTGGGGGTGGGGGAAGAGGAAGGGAGAGACAGAATCTGAAGCAGGCTCCAGGCTCTGAGCTGTCAGTACAGAGCCCGACATGGGGCTCGAACTCACAGAGTGCAAGATCATGACCTGAGCCAAAGTCAGAGGCTCAACTGACTGAGCCACCCAGGCGCCCCTGTTTTGTTTTAAGATTTTATTTTTAAGTAATCTCTACACTCAACATGGGGCTTGAAGCCACGACCCTGAGACCAAGAGTCGCATGCTCTACCAATGAAACCAGTCAGGCGCCCTCTTTTTGTTTGTTTGTTTGTTTAAAGTAAGGTCTACACCCAAAGTGGAGCTTGAACTCACGACCACAAGATCAAGAGTTGTGTGCTCTACCGACTGACCCAGCTAGGCGCCCCATTAAGTTTTGTAAGTAAAGGAGCAAAATGAACACACAGGAAACCTAGCATAATGCACTTCCCTCCTATTGAGTAACAGTAATGAAGTTAGGATGGGGAGATAATGACTTACATTTAGAGGCACAGAGGAATCTGGGAAGGGAAATGATGGTACTGTGGGAGCAGTTTTGGCTTAGAAATCCAGATGTGGGAGTCACCTATTGTGGGTAGTGTAGCCACAATAAGACACTGCACAGAAAAAAATCTGTAAGAGGGAAAGAAGTCAGGGATAAAGGTGTGAGGAATGACAACTTTTATTAAGCAGGAAAAAAAGGAAGTTACATGCGAAAGTGGGAGGGGCCAATCGGAAAGGTAAAGAGCTTATGAGCTAGCATGAGTGTCCCAGAGAAGGTGCCAGGGAGGAGGGAAGGAAATGTCCCATCGTGTGCCAAGTTTACTGTGCAGCACTCTGCACACAGTAGGTGCTGAGCATTGTTAAAATAATACACTGAGCACCTCTGTTCAGGTTACATGTATTCCAAAGAAACTGCATATATTTCTCAGATTATTTAAGTTACTATCTTACTACAGAGAGTTCGTTTGAGAGATGTTTTGAAAAACCACACCCACTCCCTGATTCAAAGGATGCCAGATGTGAATCCTTTTGAAAAGAAACAAAATTTTCTTCATGCAAATAATTACCCTCTAACATTTCAAATTGGGGGTTAAAGTATCCTATCTTCATAAAGGAAAGGAATCTTACTTTAGCATAAAAAGGTCATCTGAGTGGGTGGAGTCAAGAAGGGGTACAAAGATTTGGACAATGAAAGACAAACACTGGTGAAGACCAGGCATGGGTAAAGGAAAGGCAGAGCCAAATACCCATGAGCTGAAATCAGCACAACATGAAGGGGGTCACTCAGGAGACTGGCTGAACCAAATAACTTTTAAAGATTCAAAAAATGCTCATTAGCCTCATAATGATACCAAGTATCAATATTTCCTTTCTGAGCCATAATGAAGCACCTCCTTTCAAAATACAGGCAATATTCCTGCTTCTCTGGCTACACTGCTTCCCTAGACATAGACTTAGCCAAATGTAGAAAAAAAGATGTTTTCCTCTATGAGCTATACCCTTTACTCCTCTTTGCTCATGGGTTGGTGAGAGAAGAGGCTTAGCAAGTGTGTGTATAGAACCTGAACAGTAACCTAAGTACCACCCTGCCTACAACAGAAGAGGCTACTGTGAGAGGACACTGACAAATTAGCCTGAAGAAATGGAATATGTGTGATTGTTAAGCACCATTGGCTAAAAGGCTTGCTGTACTTCAGAGCAATTTGTTTTTAAAAGGTCATTGAAGACAAATAGGTAGAGTAAATCACTATTGACACAATCCTGAAGACTTCACAGACAGACCTTAAAACCTACTTTTCAATAATTGGGTCACCAAGTAATTGCCTCGGCAGTTCTAGGATTTCACAAAAACACCAAGTTAACGCATTAGTAATACAACAAGAACTTTGAGTTGCCTTTCCCATAAAGAGCAAATAACCATCCTCCCTCTCTCTCTCTCCCACAACAGCGGCAAACTCAATCATTCATTAATCATGGGTTCTCTGCAAAGCACAGAGATAATGCTGAGGGATTAAACAGGCCCCTGCTGTAAAAGAAGTTAACAATTTACACAGATGTGTGAAATAACACTTGGGACCAAGGAAAATAAGCACTGGAGGTTGTATTAGTCTGGGTCTAATCAGGAAAGAGAAACCACACAACAATGTAAACAGAAAGTGAATATAAAAAGCAATCCCACTATGACAGAACAGCCATAAAGACATAAAGAGAACTCTAAAGGGTACCCTGAGCTGAGAGAGGGTACCCAGGGAAGAACAAACTTTGCAGAGGAGTCCCTCCCCAAAACTGAGGTTGAGATGTCATGGGCGGGGGTGTGGCTGCAGCACACTGGGTGGCAGATAAGGTCACTGGAACTGGGCTACACTAACAGCAGCAGGGGACAACTCTCTGGGGTGCGATGGGCCGGGGCTGATGCAGGTACACAGAGCCAGCTGTGCACTTCTGTGGGAATCAGACCGGGCGCGTGCAGTGTCTGCACTGACAGGGTCGATGGATCCAGGCTGCAAAGTCGCCAAGAGACTTCATGTGCCAAGCAAAGCACCACTGGGTATGTGGACACACAGAGTGTGCATGCTCACACTGACAAGCTGCACAGCAGGACTGAGAAAAAGCAAGCACAAACAAAGGAAGAATCTCCCTAACTCCACAATGTCCCTCCAGTACCCTCTACTGGTCAAGTTGAACACCGCGTCCACTGTAAAGGAGAAATGCTTAGAGTCTATTATAACAGAGCAGGTACTGAAGGGTGAATTCAGAAAAGAGAAGCATTAATTAAAATGTGGCACAGAGGAAAGGACAAAGGCACAAAAAGAGCAAAGAATTTCTCGGGTGATCAGAGTTTTAAAAGAGGTGTTGTTTCAGTGGCACCTTGAAGAATGAGTAAGATTTTGAAAGAGCTGGGGGTGAAGGGGAGGCTGGGAAGGTGAGAGAAAACTCATTCCAGGTTGAGAGGACAGTTTTATTATTAACTCTGGGATTTTGGGCAAACCATTTAACCTCTTTAAGCCTACCCACCTTATAAGATACCTAAGAGGTTAAAATGCAACAGAAGACTATGAATAATGCTTTGAAAAAGTTTAAAGCACTAAATGAAAACCACTTGACGGTAAAACCTTTACCTAGTAACTAGAATGCAAGCTCCCGCACAGATCCTACCAGCTAACCTACTCCCACCCCAGCTCCTTCCCTCACCATCCACTCCCCCCTAGTTCCTGGTAGACACTTGTGACATCAAGGCCCTATAGAAGTCTTTGCTGAATGAATGAGCAGATCTTGGATTATCAGAACAGAAAAGACCCTTCATTTAAAATCAAACCCCCACAGGGGTGCCTGGGTGGTTCCATCAGTCAACTGACTTTTGATTGCGGCTTGGGTCATGATCTCACAATTTCATTGATTCAAGCCCCATGTAGGGCTCCATGTAGGGCTCTATGCTGATAGCACCGAGCCTGGTTGGGATTCTCTCCCTCCCTCTCTTAAAATAAATAAATAAACTTAAAAAATAAAATAAAATCAAGCTAACCCAAAGGAAATACATGATTTATTTCCTTAAAAGTGTAAAAAGTATTATTAAACATTCTCTCTACACATAAGGCACACTTACCATTTTGTTTTGTTTTTAATTTTATTTATTTATTTATTTTGAGAGAGAGAGATAGAAAGAGAGAGAGAGAGAGAGAGAGAGAGAAGAGGAGAGGAGAGGAGAGAGAGAGGAGAGAGAGAAGGAGACAGACAGAATCCCAAGTAGGCTCCACACTGTCAGCAGGGCTCAAACTCATGAACCATGAAATCATGACCTGACCTGCAACCAAGAGTGGGATGCTTAACCAGTCGAGTCACCCAGGTGCCCCTACACTTACTTTACATATACCCTAAACCATATTCTTAATGTAACATTTTCTTAAAACACGGACCTTTATTTTTTCTTTATTTTTTTGATGTCTATTTATGTATTTGAGAGAGCATGCATGTGCAAGCAGGGAGGTGGGGAGGGGGGGTGGGCAGAGAAAGAGAGAGAATCCAAAGCAGAAATTGAGCCCAGAGCCCAAAGAGGGGCTCTATGTCACAAATCATTAAATCATGACACAAGCCAAAATCAAGAGTCAGATGTTTAACCAACTGAGCCACTGGCTCCTCCTTAATGTAACATTTTAACAAGAAATATGAAATAAGAATTTTATTGAGAAATGAATGCATAGTGTCACCTACCATTTTAACTTACCCAAACGCTTAATATATAAATCCCATAGTAACAACAACAACAGAAAAATCATTCTCAAGCTCGCTTCAGCAGCACAAGTACTAAAAGGCAAACAACAACAGCGCACTTGGGTGGCATAGTCAGTTAGGCGTCTGGCTCTTGATCTCAGCTCGGATCACGATCTCTCAGTTTGTAAGTTCAAGCCCCCACATCAGCGGGCTCTGTGCTGCTGGTGCAGAGCCTGCTTGGGATTCTGTGTCTCCTTCTCTCTGACCCTCTCCTGCTTATGTTTGCACTCTCTCTCTCTGTCAAAATAAATAAACTTAAAAAAAACAAAACAAAACAATAAAAATACAAATCTCAATCACCTGAGCCCACAGTCAGCAGGAACATTTGATTAGGCAGTTCACACACTACCAGACCTCTGTCACCCACCAGGTTTCTGAGCTGGGTCTCAAGAGCACAGCAGGGTTATTTCCCAAATACTGCCCAATGGAGCCCCCTTTTAAACCTCCTATGGGCTTTAGGAACATCACAGAGTTCAGGGCCTGGAGAGGCCCTGAACACTAAAATTATCAAAGGCAGGTCAACAGAAAGGGAAACAAATTAATATTTATTAAACACTGGCTCACTGCAGGCACACTGCTGGGTTTTGAAAAATATTATCTCACCTAATTCTCATTTAAAAAAATTTTTTTAAATGTTTATTTATTTTTGAGAGAGACAGAGTGCAAGTGGGGAGGGGCTTAAAGAGAAGGAGACACAGAATCCGAAGCAGGCTCCAGGCTCTGAGTTGTCAGCACACAGCCCAAAGCAGGGCTCAAACCCACAAACTGTGAGATCATGACCTGAGCCAAAGTCAGGCGCTTAACCAACTGAACCACCCAGGTGCCCCGATTCTCATTTTTTTTAAAGTTTATTTATTTATTTTGAGAGAGACAGAGAAAGCATGAGTGGGGGAGAGGCAGAGAGAGAACCCCAAGTAGGCTCGGCACCAGCAGCACGAGCCTGACACAGGGCTTGAACTCAAAAAACTATGAGATCATGACCTAAGCCAAAATCAAAGAGTCCAGACACTTAATAAACTGAGCCACCCAGGAACCCCTATAATTCTCATTATTATTATTATTATTATTATTATTATTATATTTTAAGTAGGCTCCATGCCCAGTGTGGGGCATGAACTCAAGACCCTGAGATTATTTCTATTTTTTAATGTTTATTTATTTTTGAGAGAGACAGAGACAGAGTGTGAACGGGGAAGGGGCAGAGAGAAAGGGAGACAGAATCCGGAGCAGGCTCCAGGCTCTGAGCTGTCAGCACAGAGCCTGACGCAGGGCTCAAACTCACAAACCGCGAGATCATGACCTGAGCCATAGTCAGACGCTCAACCGACTGAGCCACCCGGGCGTCCCAAAACCCCGACATTAAAAGTCACATGCTCTACCCACTGAGCCAGCCAGGCACTCCTCATTATTATTCTTATTTTACAGATGAAGGAAGTAGAGTTTGGAGAGGTTAAGTAAATTGCCCAGCATTACACAATCTAGTGGGGCTAGACTTCAAGCCCAGGTCTAACGGATTTCAAAGCAAACTTTTTCCCTTGAACTTCAGCTGTCTCCAGGTGAAAATCCAATGGCACAGTCTCAGTGAGCCTGTATGAATTCCACTCACCTGGGTCACTACTGCAGGTTGAAGACAGAAAGGAAAAGTAACAGTGATGTTAAGACCTGTTCTAAACTATCTTCTCCTCTCACCCCGTTCGTTGCCTTTGCCTAGCACATATTTTTAAATATATTTTTTAGACAAGAGTTATCCTCCGCTCTCATTTATTACTGTGCCCCCTTTGAAAATCAACACCTCCCTTCTTACATTAGGACGATTTCATATCTCAGTCATCAAGTGCTCACTTGAGGAAAGGAAGTCTCACCGGATGTTGAAATGATCATCTAAAATGAGAGCTGCTACAACTTCTAACCGTTGAGGGGTTGATTCATTAACAGGGCCACCACCTGACATGTGTGCAGTGCTCCACGGACTGCTTGAGGCGCTCTCCACAACAGCACACGACACCTCACCACAAGGATGACAACAGCTCAGCTAGGGCAAGCTGGGGCAGTCTGAACTTCTCCTAGGCTGGGCACCACCTCTATCCCTCAGTTCATCTTTTTCCTGCCATTGGCTCATCAGTCATCCTCCCTTTCTTCTCCCGACTCCACCTTCTACACCTCAACGTAAAGAAAGCAGCTTTGTCCCTTCACCAGAAGGGTCGCATGTTCCTGTGACTACAGGAGCCAGGCTGAAGCGCTGTCCCAGGAGCAACCTTTGATGCAATACTCCTTTATGGTGTCAGACAAGAACAGTCTGCTGCAGAAGATCTCTGGTCCAAGCCTCAGAGTTTCAAGTCAGAGCTCAGAAAGTGCTTCCCTGCCACCTGCTTCTGCCAAGACAACATGGAACAGGGGTTAAGGACCCCTGTTAAGGGGGTTAAGGGTCTGGTGATAAAAAGAAGGTAGCTTGAATATCTACCACTGATGAGTCAGTTACTTTTTCCTTTCCTTTTTTTCATCTGTAAAATATAGCTGCATAGGGAACTGAGACTGAAATGAAATCACGCCTATCAAACACTTATTAACACAAAATCTGGTCACTGTGCTCATTAAATGTTGGCTGCTGTTGGCATCTGAACTCACAAAAGCAGTGTCTCCCACAGTCTGGCTCTTCCAGCATCAAAGGGGACTGGAAGGCCTTGAATACTCTTATCTCTAGTTGAATCACCTCAACTGGAGGAGGGAGAGTCTACCCACAGTCCCCGGACCTGCTTACTCCCCCTCCAGCTGTGACCTCTGCTCCTTTCTCAAATCTTACAACTTGTTTGGAAGATATGCTCAGAAGGTGATTACCAAACATTTGGGAAGTTAGTAAACACATTAGCATTCTTGGGCCCAGTACCTTACTAGTTCACTGGAGTTACAAAGGCCAGTCTCTGACCTCTAGTTTAAAATCTGGTTGGAGCTTAGACTAACTGCAACAAAGGAGCCAGGTGAAAAGCCAGCAAGAGATAAGCTTGATGGGGAGTTGGGTACACAGGGAGGGAGTTTACCGAAAGTGGACCTTCAACTCTGCAGGCCTGAATTTAGAGAGCAGTTTCCAAGTCTTGGTTCCATAAAATGCTAGATTACCTGTGTTAATAATAGCATTGCTTTTAATATATCGATATAAACACTGAACATAAAGTGTTCAAATACCATCATTTTTGCTAAAGGTTTCAATCACATGCAAAGCCCTGCACTACATGAAAACAAGGGGATAGGAATTTAAACTTTAAATGTAAAATTAAAAACAATGGCTTTGGGACCTCTGTACAAAGTTCCAAGAATTCACTTAAAATGACCTCTTTCTGCACCGCACAAGAGTAAGGGAGTTTTTCTCTTGATGTTGGGTGGGAAAAGGAGCAGAGGAAGGGTCTAAGCCCTCAGCCTCCTCAGTGGTACAGAGCTAAAGAATTCTGCTGTGCTCCCCTTACTGCAACAACAACACAGCTGACCCCAGGGCACTTCAAATCTCAATCCAGGAGGAACACCTGCGAGGCCACCCTGGGCAGGGCACATTTACACAGGATTTGTGAGTCAGAGCAAAGCCGGGGTAACAGCGGCTGCCACCTTACAACCTTAACAGAAATCTTCTCCTGAGGGAGCAGTCAAAATTCAGACGAAGAGCAGCCCCACACTCAACCACTAGGAAACCCTGTTTTCTTTTAATTAAAAAAAATTTAGAGGTCACTCCTCCGCTTTGTTTACAAGTAATGAGTCCCGCAGCCCCCATTTATCACCCCTGGAGATTCTTTTGCACTTTGATGTGAAAAGAGTCAGAGCCCATTGTGATCTTGGCTACTCCAACAGTAGTCCTTTCATTTGCAAACGAAGCCTTGGCCTCAGTGAGAACCAACTGTCAGAAAAAATTCATGGCCTTTCCTTCCAATGATTTATCAGAGATGGGGGAAGAGAAGCTGGCTGTAAGACAACTTTCCAGAAAGGGTTCCCAGCACATCCCTAATGCATTCCCGGATCTTTGCCGGTTCTTTCAGCCCAAAATGCCCCTTTCTCAAATCCCACCACTCATGAAAGGTCACCTTCTCTCTTGACACTCCATCCCCTTTGGAAGGACTTTCTCTCTCTCCTTTAAGCTTTCAGACAAAGCCCAAATGGCCTTATTGTTTTTAGGTGTTCTCTCCCTCATGGCAATGCTCCAGAGCAAGAAAAATACCTGACGTGGCCATAACAGACACTCAACCATCCCAATAACTAGGTCACAAGGCACCTGTTTTACCCCATCTTTACCACTGTCTTATATTAAATGGAATTGAGTGTTAAGAAAGTTTATTTTTTTAAGGTTTATTTATTTTTGAGAGAGAGAAAGAGACAGAGTGCAAGCAGGGGAGGGTCAGAGAGAGAGGGAGACACAGAATCTGAAGCAGGCTCCAGGCTGAGCTGTCAGCACAGAGCCTGATGAGGAGCTTGAACTCAGGATCCATGAGATCATGACTTGAGCCGAAGTTGGGACGCTTAACTGACTGAGTCACCCAGGCATCCCAGAGTGTTAAGAAAGTTTAAAACGGGAGAGGATTTAAAGATTTCTTGACATATCTAAGAGTCCAATGTGGTAGTCAAAAGTACACAGCAGGGCGATTAAGACTTTTTCAAGTAAACTTTAAAAATTAGAATATAACATACATTTAAAAAGTGTACAGCTCTTGCTGCCATTTGCAACAACATGGATGGAGCTAAAGAATATGATGCTAAGCAAAATAAGTGAGACAGAGAAATATGATTTCACTCATGTGGCGTTTAAGAAACAAAGCAAATGGGGGCTCCTGGGTGGCTCGGTCGGTTAAGCATCTGACTTCGGCTCAGGTCATGATCTCACAGTTCATGGGTTCAACCCCCCCACCTGGATCAGCAGCAGAGCCACTTTACATCCTTTGTCCCCCTCTGTCTGCCCACCCACCCCCCCACCCTGCTTGAGCACATGTGTGTGCATGCACACTCTCTCGTTCTCTCTCAAATATAAACATTAAAAAAAAAAAAAAAAAAAAGAGCAAATGAACAAAAAAAAAAAAGAGACAAAAAAAGCCACTCAAATATGGAGAACTGGTGATTGCCAGGGGGGACCTGGGCGGGGGATGGGTGAGATAGGTAAAGGGGGAGTATACTCATAAGTATATACTCATAAGAGTATACTTATGATGAGCACTGGGTAACCTATAAAATTGTTGACTCATATTGTACACCTGAAACTAATAACACTGTATATTAATTATATTTCAATTTTTTAGAAGTGCATAGCTCAGGCACACATTTTCACAAAGAGACATAACTCTGGTAACCAGCACCCAGATCAAAACACAGAACAATACCAGCACTCTTGAACTATTAAACTATTTTTAGTGAAAAGACTTATCTTAACTCTAACTGAGCTTTAGAGCTAACTTCCTGGGATAGAACCACAGGGTCTCACAACCTCAGCAATGCTGACATTTGGAGCCAGAATATTCTTTGCAGGGAAGGGAGGTAGGGTGGTAACCTGTGCATTGTAGATGTAGCAGTATTCCTGCCCTTTACTCATTAGATGATGACAACTAAAAATCTCTCCAGACATTATCAAATGTCTCCCCAATGCTGGGGAGTAATATTATTCCTGGTTAAGAACTGCTGGTATATAAGAACAAGTTAAACATATTAAGAGGAAACAGATAAATCCCCAAAATAGGACATACATTTAGCTCAGTTCCACAACCAATCTTCCACCCCTCAAGTAGAGTAGTTGCTCTAGATTAAGACTCAAGAAATAAAACCTAGAGGGGCGCCTGGGTGGCTCAGTCAATTGAGCTTCTGACTTCGGCTCAGGTCATGATCTCACAGTCTGTGAATTTGAGCCCTGCGTCGGGATCTGTTCTGACAGCTCAGAGCCTGGAGCCTGCTTCGGATTCTGTGTCTCCCTCTCTCTCTGCCCCTCCCCTGCTCATGCTCTGTATCTCTCTGTCAAAAATAAACACACGTTAAAAAATAAAAAATAAAAAAAAGAAAGAAAGAAAACCTAGGGATGCCTGCCTGGCTCAGCAGGAGGAGCATGAGACTCAATCGTGCAGTCATGATGCAAGCCCTGCATTGGGTGTAGAAATTACCTAAATAAAATTTTGACAACAAAAAGAAGCAAAACCTAACACAACGTAAGTGCTTTGGCTTGCTTAAATCAGGAATCAGAATGTTAATAACTTTAATGGATTTTTTTTTTTGAGAGAGAGCATGAACAGGGAGGGAGAGAGGGAGAGAGGGAGAGAGGGAGAGAGGGAGAGAGGGAGAGAGGGAGAGAGGGAGAGAGGGAGAGAGGGAGAGAGAGAGAGAAAATAAATCTCAAGCAGGCTTCACGCACAGCACGACCTCATGACCATGAGATCATGACCTCAACCAAAATCAAGAGTTGCACACTTAAGCAACTAAGCCACCCAAGTGCCACCCCCCCCCACCCTTTAAGTAATCTTTACACCCAACATGGGGCTCAAACTCATGACCCTGAGATCAAGAGTTACATGCTCTACCCACTGAGTCAGTCAGGTGCCCCTAACTTTAATAGACATTGTAAACAATATCAACAGTTTGGATATGGGCTAGTCATTAGATGAATCCAAAATGTTTATTTAATTAGGTATGAAATTGGTGTCCAGTTATGTAGTGAAATATCTGTATTTTTTTTAGTGATGCACATAAAGTATGCAGGAGTGAAAAAATAGATGCCTGGGATTTACTTTAAAACACTCCAGCAAAGGGACGCCTGGGTGGCTCAGTCGGTTAAGCATCCAACTTTGGCTTAGGTCATGATCTCATGGTTCGTGAGTTCAAGCCCCACATCGGGCTGTGTGCTGACAGCTCAAAGCCTAGAGCCTGCTTTGGATTGTGTGTCTCCCTCTGTTTCTACCCCTTCCCCACTCATGCTCTTTCTCTCTCTCTCTCAAAAATAAACATTAAGATAAATAAGTAAAATAAAAAATAAAATCCTTCAGCAAAGAAAAAAAAAGGAAAAGGGGCAAAGAAAAAGGATAGATTTTAAGTGTGACAAAATATTGAGAATGTTAAATATGGGAAAAGGGTATTTGATAATGAAATATTTTTTCTACTTTTCCTAATATCTAAATATTTCTATGAAAAAAATGTCTTTTAAAGTGAAGGAGGGACAAGGAGAGAGTAGGCAAGAACTATGATGAAGTCCATATAATAGATTATCAAGGCCAATCAGAGCCAATATTATTTCCTTATTGCTGCTTCAACGCACAAGATTCCTTTCCCTCCCTCCCTTTCCTCTTTGTCTATCTTGCCCTCCCCCCTTCCCTTTAGACTCTTAACAAGAAGTCTTGGACAATCTCATGCTTTCAATAGCTTTAATAAGACATGTTCTCTTAGCTGTATCTATTAACATCTTACGAAAACATATACAATCCAGTGTCTCCGATTTTAGCAACAAAATGGCAGCAGTCTGTGATGCGATTTATGAAAAAGGCTTCGTCTGATGAAGGCATCCAAACTTGTTGGTCAAAAGCAGAAATGAATTGCACACAATGAACGTGCCTCGTATGTTAAATGTTATTCTGTATAGTAATTTAAAAATTTCACAACCAAAACAAACCAGTTGCCCCCAGCATTCCCTATAGTCTGATTCACACATTCAGCTATTGACTTCTCCAGGCCTTTGCTTCTTCTGGTACAAGGAGGCTGATTACCATCTAATCTGACCACTTTACAGGGTTATCATGAAGCAGAAGAAAACAAGACTCTGATTCTGAAATAATGTCCTACAGGCTTCTCATAAGCCACAGGAACCTGAACTGAAATTCTCTTCTTCCTAACCATGTTTCACAGATTCTTAAGGAGGCTAACTGCTCAGTAACTTCAGAAGAAAAGGATTATTGTAATTGAAACTCCACACAAAGAAAAAGGCTCTTCTCCAAATCAGGATAGCATAAAATTTGTATCCCTACAAAGATAGTGTAATACTAAACAATGTAACTCAAAAAAAAAAAAAAAAAAAAAAACAATGTAACTCAATGTCCCTCTTATACACCACCGCAGACCAAAGTATCATGTAAAATGATATACTGCCACTACCTAAACTACTATCCATTATATAGAAGGCACTAAATGATATTAACTCATTCTCTCCAACTCTTAGCATTGGTACAGTTCAGGGCTGAAGGCAAAAGGAAAAACCACCTGCAAACGAATCTGAAACTGACCCACTGGCACAATAATCTGGAACTTAGAATAACCTAAAGATGTCTCTAAACAGGAATCTACCTCATGAGAAAGCAATGCCACTTCTAGTATCTACCCAAAAGAAATGAAAACACATGTGCAACATTATTTATAACAGCCAAAAAGTGGATACAACCCAAATGTCCATCAATTGGTGCACAGTAAAAACAAAAACAAAAACAAACACAAAAACAAACCACTAGTATATCCATACAATGGGTTATTTGGCAATAAAAAGGAATGAAATATTGATAAATTCTATCACATGGATGGATCTTGAAAACTTTATGCTTAAGTGAAAGTAGCCAGTCACAAAAACCACATATTATGTGACTGCATGTACATGACATGTTCAGAATAGGCACAAGTATGAAGTAGATTAATGGCTGCCTGGGGTTGGGGTGGGAAACAGGCAGTTGCATCTACTGGGAGTGCAATTCTGAAAATGGGTTGTAGAAATGGTTGCATATCTCAGTAAATTTATTAAAAATCCTTAAACTGTATACTTAAAAAGTGTGTTTTTTTTTTTTTTTAAGACTACACTACTTGTAGAAAGGAAAATACTATGCAGCAGTGTTTTTTTATATTGTATGTGATTTAGGACAATGCAATAGCCAATATTAAATGTAAAATAGACCACAGCAATACTTATAACTGTATCTACATGCTCTCCAAATAAACACACTCTGTGTTTTGTTTTTAAGAGACTGTTTCCTCTATCATTCTTCTTTCTATGAATGCTATTCCTGGAGTAGCTCACAAAACAATCTCTTCTATCCAAAGAGTTGCCTCTAAATAAAGCCTTTCCCCTCAAAACAGAAATAAGAAAGCTTCTGACTCCCCCTGAAATCCATCCACCATTCTACCATCATCACCAAAGCGGTAGAATTAATAATTTATTGAGGACTTATGATGTAGGAGGTACCATAAGCACTTTACACACATTATTCTTATCCCCATTTTAATGAGGTTTTAAAAGTTGAGCAATTTGCCCAAGTAACCCATGTGTCAGAGAACTAAACATAGCCATCCCACTGCAGAGTCCCACACTCCAGCTCACTATAACACAGATGTAATACCAGCTCCACTGGATTTTACTAGTGAAATTATGCAGTATTTCTACAGTTTAGCCTCAGTCCCCACCCCACCCCACCCCCTGATTTAACTCTCCCTTTGGGAGACAACTAATTTTGAAAAAGATTTCCTCGGGTCTGGGGTAAGTCTGAAACCAAACTCTTCTAAACCCATCAAACTGAGTGACTCATCTTAAATTACTAATGACAATGTCACATACTAAAGGATGAGGAACCATTTTCTAAATGAGGGGATACAATGAATTCTATATAAGAAACATTATTGCACTTGTAAATCAGGCCTTAAATGACTTGCTTGGGAAATACAGGAAATCTTCCTATTTCCCCAGGTCACAGTCCAGGTGTGGATTATTTACAATGCCCAGGCCAATCACTGTTTCAGAAAAATATGGCCTATAGCCAGTAATCTCTCTAGTAAGCATTTGGAAGTTAGGCCTCTGATTTACTCACACAGAGAAAATCTGTCCATATAATAGGTGTTAATCGGCTTAACACCTTGTAGCTTCCTTACTAATTGAGGACTCTTCTCAATTAGGAGAGTTAAACATTATTTCCGACTCTCCTGGGGAAGACAGGCTTCCAAGAGTACAGTACGATAATATAATCCAGCATTCACAAATTTAATCTTTTAAATCTTCCCAAGGACTGAAAAGCATATCTCAGGAGATCTTCTAAAACATGTATACGTACCTACCCTTAATGGCAGAAAACAATAAAATCATGTCCCACAAATCTGGTGATATAGCCTGAAATAAAATTTATTTCATTCTTATGTTTCACCTTCACATGTTCCCCACCCCCCCCCCCAAACCCCCATCACCAACTAACATTTTCCTAGAATGTATCCCAGCTTTACTCACTAGCTTCATTTATCTGGGCCCACTTTCAGAAGAATGTAATTTAGCACACAATTTGTAAAAATTAATTTCAGTTTCAGGATTCCAAGAAGAAAATGAGAGATTTGTACAATAGATACTGAAAGGGAAGAAGGGGAACAGATTGGTGAAATAGCAAAAAGGCATGTTCTCTCAATAAGGAAAAACTAAAAACTCCAGCAAAAAATAAAAACACCATTCAAAGATAAAGTAACTGGGGCACCTGAGTGGCTCAGTTAAGTGTCCAACTTCGGCTCAGGTCATGATCTCGGGTCTGTGAGTTTGAGCCCCTCATCGGGCTCTATGCTGACAGCTCAGAGTCTGGAGCCTGCTTCAGATTCTCTCCCTCTCTCTCTCTCAAAAATGAACATTAAAAAAAATCAAAGATGACGCAATTTAGGGTGCCATGGTGGCTCAGTTGGTTAAGCGTCCAACTCTTGGTTTTGGCTCAGGTCATGATCTCGCGGTTCCGTGAGATGGAGCCCCGTCAGGCTCTGCACTGACAGCAGGGATCCTGCTTGGAATTCTCTCTCCCTTTCTCTCTGCCCCTCCCACCCACGCATGTACGTGGGAGCATGTACTCATGTGCTGTCTCTAAATAAATAAACATACGTTCAAAGATGAAGCAATTTATTTTTTTTAGATGTTTATTTTTGAGAGAGAGACAGACAGACAGATAGAGCATGAGCAGGGGAGGGTCAGAGAGAGAGAGAGACACAGCAACTGAAGCAGGCTCCAGGCTCTGTGCTGACAGCTCAGAGGTCTGATGTGAGGCTCAGACCCCCAAATCACGAGATCATGACTGGAGCCAAAGTCAGATGCTTAACTGACTGAGCCACCCAGGTGCCCCAAAGATGAAGCAATTTAAAATGTGCCATTGGGGCGCCTGGGTGGCACAGTCGGTTAAGCGTCCGACTTCAGCCAGGTCACGATCTCGCGGTCTGTGAGTTCGAGCCCCGCGTCAGGCTCTGGGCTGATGGCTCGGAGCCTGGAGCCTGTTTCCGATTCTGTGTCTCCCTCTCTCTCTGCCCCTCCCCCGTTCATGCTCTGTCTCTCTCTGTCCCAAAACTAAAATAAAAAACGTTGAAAAAAAAAATTTTAAAAAAAAAATAAAAAAAATAAAAAAATAAAATGTGCCATGAATTTGAACAATTTAATTAGCTAAAGTCAAGGGTTGATTTGTCCTGACCAAAATGAACCTTCTCTTCCAAGTGTTTCTTGTGATGACTTTGAACCATATATGAAATGAAACTCTATACACTATTTTACTTCCCAATCAAAATAATGTATATAATGCTGTTGGTTTTTCAACTTCTGTTATCAATTTAAAGACCAAGGTTTCAAGGGTACAGGTAACTATAAAATAAAATGTGCTATCAAGTTGGACAATTTAAAACTAAAGAGCTGGGAGCCTGGGTGGCTCAGTCAGCTAAGCATCCGACTTCAGCTCAGGTCATGATCTCACGGCTCGTGAGTTCAAGCCCCACATCAGACTCTGTGATGACATCTCAGAGCCTGGAGCCTGCTTCGGATTCTGTGTCTCCCTCTCTCTCTCTGCTTCTCCCCCACTTGCACTCTGTCTCTCTCAAAAATAAACATTAAAAACAATTAAATAAATAAATAAAACTAAAGAGCTAACAGTTGGAGGTTAGAAGGAAAGAAATGGAAGAGCAAGGATAATTATGTTATATCAGACCATGGAAACTTGAAAGGAAAATAAACATATTTAATATCAACTATATAAAATATACCTAATATAGTATTTCAAAATAAAATACATTACTGAAATACTTAAATGGTAAAGATAACAATTTATGAAACAGAAGAAATAAAAATAACAAACATTAAACCTGAATAAGGAAACATAAAAAGCATACTGTAGGATTATATGAAATGAAATCTAAAAGCAAGCAAAACAGATCCATAGTGTTAGAAGTCAGAATAGCGGCAGCCTTTGAGGGAGTTAGTAGCTAAAAGGGGACAGGCGGAGGCTTCTGGAGAGCTGGTATTGTCACTTCATCGGTTACACAAGTGTGTTCACTTTGTGAAAACACACTGAACTGTACTAATAATGTCTGCCCTTTCCAGTTTGTTATACTCCAATAACAATTTTTGGAAAGAACAAAAAGAAAGGAGAGGGGGAGAAGGAGGGTAGGGGGAAATACAGGTGAGCTCAGATTCAGTAGTGTTCAACGGTGATAAACCTGGAAATCACAGAATAAGCCCATTATTTATAACAACTAAAACAAATACTGTCTTTGCCCATTACATTGATATTCTGTCCACGCTTATGACTTTTGATAGCCCTGAGCAAAGTAAGGGCTCACACTCAGATTTCTATTTCATTTGAACAATTAGAGTTGCACACTCAAGACACATCTGTTTCAAATATGTGATAGCCCTGGACCAGTTCCACATGAATTTGTGGGGTTTTTTTTCTGGACTACTAAAAGATTAAAGTATCATGATTAAACATTTAAACAGTGAGCTATTGGTTTATATTAAAAATTGAGCTCCATTTAGGATTTTCCCTGGCTTTATCACTTGTACTGGGTATTAAAATTAAAAGGAGCACATCAGGAAGGCGATGAGTTGAAAAAATGTCACCAACAATAAAACCAGTTCTGTAAGTGCTACAATGTTACTACAAGGGCCCTTTTTGCATCCTAACTTAATAATTAGCAACAATGGAAAACATACGTAAATAATAGAATACAGAATACCTTTTTAATCTTGCCACTGAGAATACTGTAACTATTACAATTGATTCTTCTACCAGAAATTGTATAGGATGAAAGGTCAACAACTAGAAATTTTTGAAAAATCCTACCTCCAAACACCATACAACTGAAATTTAAAATTTCTTGGGGCACCTGGGTGGCTCAGTCGGTTAAGCGTCCGACTTCGGCTCAGGTCACGATCTCGCGGTCCGTGAGTTCGAGCCCCGCGTCGGTCTCTATGCTGACTGCTCAGAGCCTGGAGCCTGTTTCAGATTCTGTGTCTCCCTCTCTCTCTGACCCTCCCCCGTTCATGCTCTGTCTCTGTCTCAAAATAAATAAACGTTAAAAAATTTTTTTTTGAAAAAAATTAAATTTCTCAACCTCTTAAAATTTCATCATTCTGATATTTAGATTCTTTTGTAGAAAGACCCAGTTTTAATAAGCTATAGAATCTGACTTGCCCCAATTGGCGAAATTCAAAGGGACACCAATCAAAATGCCAACATTTTTCTAGAAAATGACTAAAGACGTCAGAGTACATATGGAAATGTAATCAGATGTGAATAACTATCAAAATTCTGAAAATGAAAAGTAACGACAAAGAAGTGTCGGCATATTTTGAGCTATGGGGAATACAGTGAAATAGCACTGGCACCACTGGCAGAAGAAACAATCTATGGGACAAAGGAGTCCAACAAGAGACTTAAAAATGTGATGGAATTTACATGCAGCACTCAATCAGTGGAGAAAAGATGATGATTTAATAAACTATGGTCAAACAACTGCTTAGCTTTTTGCTTTTTTAAAAAAATGGCTCCCTAACATCCCTTGGACCTTTTCACTTTCCTATTAATATGGAAATTTACAGCACATACTTTATACTAAAATTAATTACAGATGGATCAAAATACCACAAAAAGTCCAAGATCTAGAGCGCCTGGCTGGTTCAGTGGGTAGAGCATGTGACTCCTGATCTCAGGGTATGAGTTCAAGCCCCACACTGGACATACAGCCTACTTCAAAAATTAATTAATTAAAAATTTAAAAAAAAATTAAAAGCCCAAGATCTGAAAAGGGTCACAAGTTAAGAGGGCTAAGCAGTGAGGTGAATGTGGGAGTCCAACTGTGTGGGAACTGTGGTGAACTAGAAAGCTGCTGTGCTCTCCTGACTTCTTTTAATTTCTTTTCTTTTTTCTTTCTTTTTTTTTTTTTTTTTTGAGAGAGAGGGAGCGAGTGAGGTGCAGAGAAAGAGAGAGAGAGAGAGAGAGAGAGAGAGAGAGAGAAAGAATCCCATGAGAAGCAGGGGGGGAGGGAGAGAGATAGAGAAAGGAAGAGACAGAGAATCCCATGAGAAGCAGGGTGGGGGGAGGGGAAAGGGCAGGGGAGGGGAAGAGAGAGAAGTGGGGCACGAGTTCACTGGAAACCAGCTCACTGGAGCTGGGTTCAAGCTCACCTGACCAGGGACTTGAATTCATGAACTATGAGATCATGACCTGAGCCAAAGTCAGATGCTGAACCGACTGAGCCATCCAGGCATCCCTCCTGACTTCTTCTTCTTCTTTTTTTTTTTTTTTTTTTACATCAAGTCTTTCTGGGGGAATCCCGACAAAGCAGAAGTCTGCAGGGGGAATGCAGGTAGGAATCCTGGAGTTCTGGCTGACTGGCAGGCTGAGGAGACAAACATGTTGGCACACCTGAAAAGTACCGATGGCATACCATTTGGTAAGTTCTGAATTAGAACTTGTCTAAGTTCATGGCCTTGTCTAAAAGAGCAACAGCCATTTGACTGTATCTGAGTGCTGCGATATAGCAATGCAAGCCCAATGTTGTTAAATCTTAAATTTTTAAAGAGAAGATGGAAGTCTAGATTGTTATGTAAAAAACATTGGCAGATATATTTTTTTAGAACACTGTGAGGGGCCAAACAAAACCCATCTGTTGACCAGATCTGTCCCATAGGCCACCAGCTCACAAGTTCTGATTTAAATGCAAAAAATGAAACCACTGAAGCGCCAGCAGAGAACACATGACATTATTTTCACAATCTTGGAGTTGGAAAGACCTTTCTAAGCACAATCAAAACCAGAATCCATAAAGGACAAGACATTTAACTACATACAAATTTAAAACTTATGTGTAACCGAACACAAGGACAAGCCTAAAGACAGATGACAATAGCTTCCCCCAGCTCTAGCAGAACATGAATTGTTGCAGCCTGGGTCACATGCCTTCCTCTGTGGGGGAGGACAGTGCACCAAGTTTAACAACAGTCCCACCAGGGCCACCTGGAATGGAGGACAAGTTTTCTAACTGAACCAGAAAGGGGAAGTGGGAAAGCATCCAGGCAGGACCTTCCAGAATTGCATGCACTATCATCTGCCTCTCAATAAATATCAGTTGAGTAAGTTTGAGTCTACATGTCTCATACTTTAATATGTTTTGGAATATCTAACAGTATAAAAAAAAAAAAAACTGATCAGTGATATTAAGAATGCCTTCTGGCTATCATATGAATTATTCTTAATAACTGCTTCAGAATGTTAACATGCTCCCCTCAATCAACCCTGACCCCATAGTATATGCAAGAAGGAAGTTAACTGTATGTGCACACTTGGAGGGAGAGATGTGAAAGTAAATAAAATGTAACTGACAGAATTCCCTCCTTTGAAGCTCCCATAAGGTAGATCTCATATTTGTTTCAGCACAGGCTGAATAGGTGCTCATTTCTGCAGATCAGTGGAATATGGACCAGTATCTTGAACACAGAATTAGGATGATCTACTATATATAACATCCACATGTTAAAGAAAGGAGTTATGAGGCTGAGAGAGTATTAGATTTAAAGAAAATATGTAGCCAGTCTAAGAGGTTTGGCTTCCTGTAGAGAAAACTGACATTTTCACATATTTTATTGCATTGCAAAAATGAAAAAGATCAAGCTTATTCTTTGAAACATAGATTATAAACTTAAATGCTGTCGCATCTTTGAATCAGGGATTTCACAGTTGTTACCTGCTGCTGCTGCTGCTTTTGACTCTTTCGGTAAACGCCATTGCTGCCAGTCAGTGGAAAGTAACAAGTCTGTTCATCTGAAAGAGAAACAGCAATCTGAATATTAGTCCATAAGTAAACTCCTAGGCATGCATAACTTGCAAGAAAATCCTACTGGAAACAGAATTCAATGTTCTTATTAGAATTAGGGAGTGGTTCTTCATCAACTCTCAAGCTGCATAAACAAACCGGCTACCATATATCATAGGGCAAAGGTACTTTCAGTTTTGAGGCTGTTACTCAAAGCCATTTCAGGGTCACCTGGGTGACTTAATTGGTTAAATGTCCGACTCTTGATTTCAGCTCAGGTCATGACCTCATGACTGGTGACCTCAAGCCCCGCGTGGGGCTTTGTGCTGACAGTGAGGAGCCTGCTTGGAATTCTCTCTCTCTCCCTCTCTCTGCCCCTCCTCTGCCTGTCCTATCTCAACAAATAAACTTAAAAAAAAATTTTTTTTTTAAATTTCAAAGCCATTTCAGCAAGAAGAGATAGGCATAAGTTAATCATGAGGAGTATGAAAGGAAATAACATGTCCCCAGTGTCTACTTTTGCCAAGCATTGTGTTAATCCCTTTTTAAAATGAAAGTTGATGTAAACATTGCAATAAACTTGAAAGGCATATACTAATATCCCACATACTAATAACCCATTTTATAGATAAGAAAACGGAAACCCAGTTTTAAGTAATCTGCCTGAGGAAACAGAATCAAAAGAAAGTAAGAGTTGCACAAGAAAGGAAATCAACCAGTTGGTCTTTATATAAGAATTCAATACTTAATAAAAATGTAGGCCAAATAGGAGCCAATCTTAAGATTTTACTTCCACTCATAAAATGTGTTTAATCCCCAAAGTCATTTTTGAACCTTCTCTCAAAACCGTTCTGGTCAAAAATTAGAAAAAGAAAAAGTTATACAACCTGGGCAGATGGCCTTGGTACTGTCCTGTGTATCTCTAGAAACAACCTGTCTTTGGTTAACACTATCAACAGCTGTTTCCTTTTCCCTTTCTTGTATATGTATTTGTAAATTTACTGCACTTATCCTAACTTGCTTTAAATAGTTCAATTTTTTCAAACATCCTTAAGACAAAGGATATGTTACAAATTATCTTAGCACATATTTAACAAACTGTGATACAAATGAAAACACACTAAATTTGTAACAGTTTTAGCTTGCTCTTATGTTTAAGAGGCTGTTACACTTCCAGCCTGAGGCTGAAACATTGAATATAGGCCAGTGCTATTCTGACACCTGATAAGGTCCTTTTATCTCCTCCTCCCTGAAATTAAAGTTGCTGACCACAATGTTTCCATACTAGTAGATATACACTCTATCTCCTCCCCGCAAAAAAGAGCGCAACATGGATACTGCACATATTCTAGTTAAACTCACACTAGTAGAGCTCTGTTTTTCAGGGTCGAACAAGCTTTGGATTCCCACACTCCTCTAACCAGCTACAGCAGCCCTACTTAACCCAGCTTAGCCAAGTTTCCTAAATTCTCCAACTTTAAATCCCAGTCATCGTCCCTCCCCCCCCTTCTCTCTCTCTCACTTTCCCTCTCTCAAATACACTTTTATTTTCCTTTCCTCTCTTTCTCTACCCTCTTTCCTGCCATTACTCTCCCTCCCCCACCTTTCTCTCCCTCCACCCCTGTTGCTGCTCTCACCTTCTCTCTCTTGACATGCAGGGCTGGCACACAGTAGATGGCCAATAAAATAGTATGTTTTCATTTAAACCCTTTTGAAGAGTCCTGATGGTCTCCCACAGGACCCTCCCAAGGAAGATGCCCCACCTGCTTGCAGACCAACAGTGCCTTCCCTGGGGCTTGTTGGTGGGGAGTGAGCAAGCAGTGAGGGGGGAGGTAGGTTGAGTTGTGGAAAAACACCAACCCTGAGAAGGGTCCTGAGTTCCCTTGTTTATTCACTTACTCACTAGGCCAGCAAATGTTTCCTGAGCATCTACTCCAGCCCAGGTACAAAGAATAAGAGTGAAGAACAAAGACTTGCCATCACAGAGCTTGCAAACTAGAGTTTAGCAAAGACAACACATAAAAATACATAGATGTTAGATATTAAAAGGCAATAAAGGGCGCCTGGGTAGATCAGCTGGTTGAGCCTCTGACTCTTGCAATTTTATATATGGTGGTCAGAGACTGTAACATTTGAGCAAAGACTTAAAGTGAGGAGCAAGCCATGCAGACCTGCAGTGAAAGATGGTCCTAGAATTCTAGATGATAACGATGTGTCAGTGTAAATTCATCATTTGTAACTAATATACTACTCTAGTGGGAGACACTGATTATGGGAAGGCTGTGCATGGGGACAGGGGTGGGGCGGTTTAAGGGAAATCTCTCTACTTTCTCAATGTTGCTGTGAATGTAAAACTGCTCTAGGGGTGGTGCCTGGGTGGTCAAGCATCCCACTCTTGATTTCGGCTCAGGTGATGATCTCACAGTTTGAACCTGCATTGGGAGCCCAGAACTTGCTTGGGATTCTCTCACTCCCTCTCTCTCTGCCCTTCTCCCCTTCCCCTGGATGTGCACACACTCTCTCTCTCTGAAAATAATCTTGGGTGAGTGGGCAGTGTACAAAGTGAAAGATACATATTCTCTCAGGGATCTGCCCCCAGGCACAGCCAGAGTCTGTACAACTCAAATTCTTTGATTTGCCAGGAGGCACAATCCTTTCCACAGAGACAAGTGCTAGGAAGCTACATCACCAGATTATTGACTGTTATCTCAATTATGTCTCACAGAAAAGAACAAATTCAGCCCGTGACAGACAGTTTAGGTGATGTATGATTTACACCTCTGTATGGAATAGCCACGCAACTCACATAGGTTAGGTTAGCCGGGCGCCTAGGTGGCTCAGTCAGTTAAGTGTATGACTCTTGATCTTGGTTCAGGTCATGATCTCAAGGTTCATGAGTTTGGGCCTTGAGTGTAGCTCTGTGCTGACAGCAAGGAGCCTACTTGGGATTCTCTCTGTCCCTATCTCTCTCTCTGCTCCCTCCCCCCCCCCCCCACTGGTGCTGTCTCTCTCTCTCTCTCTCTCTCTCTCTCTCAAATTAAATAAATAAAAATTTTTTTAAAAAGTTAAGTCGGAATAGAGACCTACTGTAGTCAGGAAGTTATTAACCTAAACCACTGCTAAGAAAGGAAATTAGTATATGCTTCAGTTAATGTCTCTTTCAAAGAATCTTTCTTAAAAATACAGTCACAGTGTACAAGGAGTTATGTGCAATAAAATATTGTTTGTAAGAAAACTGGTAACAACCTAATACATGCCAACACAGAAATGGCTCGATCAATTATGATACATCATGAGATGCAACAAAACATCAAAAAGGATGTTTACCTAAACAAGATGCTGAACAATATGGACAGTGTGAGCCAATTTGTTTTAAAAAGCAAATGCTTTAGGGGTGCCTGGGTGGCTCAGTTGGTTGGGCATCCGACTTCAGCTCAGGTCATGATCTTGCGGTTCATGGGCTCGAGCCCAGCGTCAGGCTCTGTGCTGACAGTTTGGAGCCTGGAGCCTGGAGCCTGGAGCCTGGAGCCTGGAGCCTGGAGCCTGCTTTGGATTCTGTGTCTCCCTCTCTCTCTGCTCCTTCCCTACTCATGCTCTGTCTCTCTGTCTCTCAAAAATAAATAAACATTGACTTTTTTTTTTTAAAGCAAATGCTTTATTTTAATGTTTATGTATCATATACACACAAATGTGCATGTGTGCACACATATACCAAACTGTAAATGGTGACTTCTCTGGAAAGGGACACTTTTATTCTGTATGCTATGAATCTTTTATTATCTATGTAAACAGTTTTGCCTCTAAAATATAGGGGCTTGGAAGAAAATGGACTGGCCTACAAATATTGAAATCAGAAGGTCTTCCTGAAATTTTCATACATTTTTATATTATTTCCCTAGATTATAAAGACAAAATGGGATAAATAGGGGGAGCAGTTTAAAATCCTACTAAAAAAAAAAAAAAAGCAGAGAAGACACCAACTTGGCTGTGCAACAGAACAGGTTCAGGTTGAGACCAGGGATCAGTTTGGGCAAATTAAACCATACCAGCCTCAGTGTTCCCAGCTGTAAAATGGAGTATAGCACATTCTACAGTTACTGAGAAGACTGAATTACAGAATCCAGCTGAAATGCCTAGCCAGCTGACACATCGTAGGTTTCCAATACACAGCAGCTCTTGCAGAGCCAGGGGGTCGGGAAGAGGGGAATATGGAGCCTCTCTGGTTATTTAAGTCAGTAACATCTATGTTACATTTTATATAAGTGAAACAAATGGGTTTCATTCAGGAATGCACCCTGCTGAGGTCTTCTACACTCCTTCAGCCTCTTGCAACAAATTGTTTCAAAAACAAAAATGTCATGTATATCAAATTGCTTTTCTCCCCCAAATAGCAGGTAAAAACAATTCAAGTAAAAAAAAAATTTTTTTTTTCTTTCATTTTTTAAGGGCTTCCAAAACCTAGCACATTCTAGGGAACCTACTCTCAGGAGTCTTTTAAGACAAGCTGGTTAAAAGGCCGGCTTTGCAACCTACTACCTGTATAATCTCAAAAAAAAAAAAAAAAAAAAAAAAAAAAAAAAAAAAAAAAAATTACTCTCAGGAGTCTTTTAAGACAAGCTGGTTAAAAGGCCTGCTTTGCAACCTACTACCTATATAATCTCAAAAAAAATTTTTTTTTACTAATTTTTTCCCTAAAGTCTCAGCTTTCTCATCAGTAATACAGGGCTTCACAGGATTGTCATAGGGTTAAATTAAATGTTTGTAATATTTTTAGCACAATGCCTGGCTCATGTTAAGCACTCAGTAAAATGGTAGTAGTTGTTGTTCTGGCTATTCTTCTGCTAATCAAAGCACATGTTTGGGAGAACCCATATATTGCTTTTCAACAACAAACTGACCTAAGCAGGTCTCAAGGCCCCATGACCATGACCCAGTTCCCAAAGGAGAAAATAACTCTGTCCAGAGTCCAGAGGGTGTGTGGATTGGTCTGGTCAGAAGTCCCCATCAAGTCTACTTCCCTTCCTGTCCCCACACAGACCTCCAGGAGTAACAGTCTCCTGGGAACAGACAATGTGTCAGAGGTGAGTCACGCATCATACACTGTTTTCGTCGGCATTCTCCAGAACTCTACCCCAAGCAGATCATAATCTCCCCAGGTCCCAAACTGATATGATCATTCCCAGTTCCTTTGGCTCTCCAATGCCATGAGCCCATAGCTTAGAAATCTATAATGGAACACGATTTTCCCAACCACCTCTTCACTGCAAATCCTTGTTCAAGAGGGCTCTGGTGCTACCCCAAACTCAAATATACATGCCACATCCTGTCGGCTCCCTCTCATTACTCAGGTCTCTGCTCAATGATACATTTTCAGAGAGACCACAGTAGCTACTGTAGTACTACTGTGCCTTCAACCACATCCTGCAGCCAACCCACTCTCAATTCCATTATACTCTAGGAACGTGCCTAGCTGCAAGGAGCGACTGCTTGGTTAACGGAAGTTTACACTTCCAGAGCAAGTCCAGAAGTTGGTGGCTACTGATACCGTTTTAGCTATTCAATGAGGCCATCAAGAACTCTGGCTCTTTCTGCTCGGCCATATTTAGCATGTTGTCTTTATGCCTGTCACCTCATGGTATGAAAAGGTTGCTGCTATAACCAGACATCTTACCTGCATTTAAGGCAGGAAGATGAGAAGAGAAGGATGTGGCTAATGCCAGCCATATCTTCCTCCTTTTTTCAAGAAAGGAAAATCTTTCCCCAAGACCTTGCCTATCAAAAAACCAGAGCTAGGTCACACGGCCTCCTAAAGGTGCATGGGGAGGGAGGTACATTGGGATACAAGTTGTTAGCACTGAGAAGAAGCATGATCTATCACCTAAGGCTAGGCACAGTGTAGCCCCACACACAATTAAGGTTCTTTTAGTAACAACAACAACAACAACAACAACAACAAAGGGAAGGGCTTTGGGTAGGAAAATAATAGTACTGTTCATATTTTTCATAGTGCTTATCATGTGAAATTAATTTATGCAAAATAATAATGACAATAAATGTGAATTGCTCATATCCTCTCAGAAGAATGCAAGCTCCAAGTCTAGAGCCTGTATTTTAAAATAAAGTAGACAGATATTATATATATATATATATATATATATATATATATATATATATATATATATATATATAGGCCACTGGGATAGAATAGTCCAGGTTATCCTGTAGTGGCAAATTAACATCAAAATCCCAGTGGCTTGACAGAACAAAGGTTTCGTTCATACTCACTCTTTATGTCCATTGCATATTGGTGTGTTGGGGTAGGAAAGAGGGCAGGGAGCTTTTCTCCACATTGAGAAACCCAAGCTGTTGTAATCTCCATTATTTCAAAATGTGGCTTCAGGGTTTGCCATAATAAGAGAGTTGGAGGGTCTCACAAGAGCCACTTATAAATGCTTGAGCTCAGAAACACATGTTACTCCCATAGACAGTCCACTGGACAGAATTAGTCATATGATTCTTTTTTTTTTTTTTTTTACTTAAGCTTATTTATTTATTTATTTAGTAATCTCTACACCCAACCCAGGGCTCGAAGTCACATCCGCAAAATCAAGCGTTGCATGCTCTTTAAGAGTCCCATGCTCCTTAGACTGAACCAACCAGGCACCCCCAGAATTAGTCACAGGAGTCTACATAATCATAATGAGGCAGTGAAACATGAGAGAACACATGAATATTGGTAGTAAATGTTTCTGCCTCATTCTCCACAGGCTGGTAAAACAATGTATTATTCCATTTTAGAATTTAGACCCATTAAAGAAGTGTCTTGGAACAAATTCAAAGTTAGGGATACTCATTGAAACAATTATTTCATCTTATAAGGCAATCCTTACCATTAAACACACACACACACACACACACACACACACACACACACACACACACACTTTTTCCCTCAGGAGAAATAATAGGAAATATTTATGTAGCACAGATTATGCTCTTCTCCAAGTACTTGCCAAATTTTAGTACATTTAATCTACTCAACTATCTAATAAGGGAGATCTTATTAGGAGTAACAGTCTTATTAACCCCTTCTTATAAGGGAATGGAAAAGTGTTAGAAGCCAATTCTCCATAGGTCTATGGCATTTCTGCACATTATACAAGCAGAGGCACCAGCTGTCTTTGTTCCGATCTTTAAGGATGTTTGTATAGAGAACGGCCTTGGAAAATAGAGATAGTGTCTCCTATAGTACAAGGCAGCATGTTTACTGTGCAGTATAAACAAGATATCTCCCCCTCTGGAGCAAAGGGCAGACATGCTTACTGCCCATTATAAAAGATTAGAATTCCCTAAGCTCAGGATTCCTCACCTGTAATGCAACCCATTTTGTTTCCAAGTGTCATCTGACTCTCTCCACATCTCTCTTTGGAAACTGGGGCTTAGGGAACCAGTATAAGGAAATGTTGATACTCTCTCTACAGCTATTACTGTGAGCAATAAAGTCATTCCCAAGAGCCCATGAAACTGTAGCAGGTTAACTTGTTAGCTTGAAAGTAGGGTAGAATCTCAAAGCCTTCACAATTTTTGACAAAAAGTTAATGTGCCTAAGGTCTGACAGCTCGTAGGTGGCATATGCAAGATTCAAGCCCAAGCTGTGTGGCTTAGTAACCGTGCTTTTAAATGCTCTGCCGTATGGCACTTCTCAAAGTGTAGTTCCAGAACTAGTATCATCAGTATCACCTGTGAACATGTTACAATGCAAATTCTTGGGTATTACCCCAGACCCACTGAATCAAAAGTTTGGGAGGGGGATGGGGGGTGGGGTGGAAGATGTGTTTTAACAAGACTTCCAGAAGATTCTGACATTAGAAGTTTGCAAACCACTGCTACACTGCATAAATTCACTGAATCTATAAGATTGAAGGAAATGGTATGGCTATATCCTGATTTACATACTGATGTGACTGACCTTTCATAACTCTAATAGATTTGAAGCACTAAGGGAGATGGTTTATAAGCCCTTGCATATAATTCTTAGGAAGGTAAGGATCTTTATATGGTGCAAATAAACATCACATGTCTTTTTAATAGGCCTGCACAATATTTTCCTTTGGAGTCACAAATACATGTCCAGAATGCTAAATGAAAATACCTGCTTTTTTATTCCCATAATGATCAGAAAGAATTACTTAGCCAAGGAGAAACACTATTTATACTTTAGAGTCAAGCTGTAATTCTTGAAAAACAGGAAACCACACATCAACAAAGCCAACTCAGTGTACCATAGTGGAAAGGGCACCAGGCTTTGAGTCAGAGTCAACTCACTTAACTTCTTCAACTCAATTTCCTGATTTTAAAATGGAAAATGAACTCCAACTTTAGAGTTGTAATTAGGCTTAAATGAAAGCTGTTGGTAAATAGATTTTATGCTACATGAACGTAAAATTCACCTGCAAGAGCACTTTCTCTTTCTTGATCATGGTGTTATCACATTTTCTCCAAAGCTTAGAGTACTGAGAGGCACACAGAAGATGTTCGATACTTATGAGGTATTAGGAATGAATATGAGGTATTATATGAATGATGTAACTGACTCCTCTGGGCTCCACTTGTCACAATAATTTCAGCCTTTTAATAGGAAAAAGTCACTCTAACAAGAAATCCTTAGTCATGTTTAAAATGGGCCAGCTAATTTAAGAAAATCAGCTGATTTTCTTCCCCTGGAGAACACTACTGAAGGAGTTCTGTACTAAAGCGAATAGAAACTCCTATTAGCAACCCTGATGGCCTTAGAACCTCTCAGTCTCAAGTGTACAATAATCTGTTGTGTCTATGTAAACAGTCAGGAATAAAGGATATGTACCTACAAAGAACTACATATTCACATTTACTTCTGCACTGTGGTAGAATTTTAATAAATGGATTATAGGGTTTATGAAATCTATTTTAATAAAATCTGAGAATCAATTCAGCATATATTAAAAAAAAACTGGGATAAAAAAGACAGCTAGAAAACTACTGCCAATTAAATATCATTTGGGAACAGAATTTGTAACTTAATAAGGAAAATATAACTTATGTACAAAACTCTGTACATTTATGTTCAGGCAGCTCCTTAATTTGTACTCTCTCCAACATACTTTCTCAATCTCCTGAAAAATTAGTTAATTATCTGGAGTCTTAAAATAGGGGAACTTCAAGCATTTATCTTCCACAGACATATCTAAGTTAGCTAATAAATTCAAGTTGAAGGTCAGCTTTCAGTGTAGGGCTTTAATAGTAAGGACACTATCCTAATTATGCTGCCATACCTTCAGAAACACCTGCAGGGTATATTGTTCCCTGTGTGTGTCTTATAACGATCCAAATATTTATACATAAATTAGCTCTGCCTTTTAAAAAGTGAAAGCATAAGTCCATCTCAAGATTTGTACTTTTAAAAACCAATTAACTTCATAAATGATGATGCAAATTTGATGAAAACACAAATTACCGTGCAGCATGAAATTCCTTCCAAATGCTTCTTGAAAAAAAGGAAAAAATATATGGAAAACAAGGTTACCTTTTCTAAACCTATTTTTTTTACTTCTCAACTCAAGGCAATATAACTTCAACTAAACACTCACATAGCTACAGTGATTTGTAGAAGTTCCTAACAAACATGCAATTCATCTGTGTATCTTAATTGAACGGTACTCTTCCAAATTTAATCCAAAATCCAATTGAGATTCTTGGTTAATAAAACAGTTAACTTTTAGCTCAACCCACTGCTTGCAAAATTCAGTCAAACCAGATAGGAAATAGGAGAGACAGACAGTTTTGATGTAGTCTCTAACTACTACTGCTTCAAAGTACTAGGTCTTATAACCCTACAGTGAAACAGTGACTTCTGGTGGCAAAAAAAAAATGCATGCATACTCCACATTTTGCAGGAGAAAGCAATGTTTAAAATCACTGAAATTTTCTGACCATAAATTCTATCTTTGGATGATTTCTGTATTCTAATTTAACACGCTGTGATTCTTCAAAATTGTATTTTTACAAAGTTGAAGAGTTAAGCAAATCACAAATGCCAAAGTCACTACAGAAATTCAATTGCTATAGTGAATGAATAAAACCTGTTAACTTTGATATGTAACAGTTCATTTTCTTTCTGCAGGTGGAAAGCTGAGTTCACACCAACATGTCTGCAAGTCCCATACCTCCAGCCTCACCATCCCTGCAAGTTATATTTAGAAAAAGAAAAGAAGGGGAGGGTGCGGGGGATGGAAGTAAGCTCTCAATATCTAAACTTATTTTTTTTCAAAGCCTTGCATCCTCCTCTTCGATACTTCTTTGTCTTAAAGTGACCAAATCATCCCAAGTCCTTTCTGTGGTTCCCCCTCTTCTAAATTAGCTAAATTCAAATTCATTTTTCTAGTTTTACACAAGTATCAGGAGTTACTCTCTTGCTTTCTCTCCTACTCTCCCTTCCTTTTCTTGGGTTATTATTGTTTAGTACTTTCCATTACTTTTCTGCATATTTATCACCAATACAATATTTTCTGACACTGGCAAGAGACAAATTAAATTTGTCTTTAAATTAAAGCAGGAGAACCATCCAGAATTTTCAACTCTCCTGTGAATTTATTTCCAGAATATCCACTCAAGGAATCCTTTCCACTAAAGATGAAAGGCAAGCTAAGGAAATACATTAGACAGAGGAAGTAAACACTGAAACAGGGCCATGCCTAGGTATGCTCAAGCCTCGGAGCAGAACTAGACTCCCAGTCCAAAGGTCTTTTCTTTTTCTATCTCCACCCGGAGCCTGACATAGGTAGCTCCAGGAGAAGTATCCCACCTCTGCCTACCTTCTACGAACTCTGCATGACCTTGCTCTGAAATAATCTTGCACGAGCAAAATTCCCACACCTCTCAGGCCGTTCGGTCGCCTGATGTTTTTCTGTGCCTCAATTTCTGAGCTTTTTTCACTTTGCAACTGTCTTAGGGAACACTGGGTCTTCGTCTTAATTACGGTTTCTCCTTGAAGGTTTAAATCTGTCGGGTTCCTCGACGGTGTATCATCTCCCCGGCCCCGCCCTCAACGTACACCAACAGGGTTAAAATTACCCCCATCTAACACTGAAAAAAAAAAAAAACACAGTTAAAAAAAACAAAAACAAAAAAAACTGCGAGCGCTCCCCCAAAAAGAGACGGGCTCCCGGAAGATACGGACATCTCCACCTCCAAATCCAAAGGTCTTCCTGAGACAATTTGCATAACAACAATGGGGTGTGTGTATAGAAACTCCTGGAAAACTAACCTAGTAAGAAAGTATCAAGGCGCTCGAAGGTATCTCGCAGATTCATTAACGTAACTACTATTACACCAAGGTGAAAGTACGATTCACACAACTCTCCCAATTTCTCTCCCTTTTAATTCGACGACCCTGGCGCACGCGACGCCTGAGGGCTCGCTAGCAGAAGTCAGAGGATCAGACACTGGCGTAAAAAATTAGCAAGAGAAATTAAGCAGTCCCACGTTCGGCAAACGGAGCCTGCCTCCGCCCCAGGGGCAAGTCTCAGAAGGTGCCTCCAACTTTCCCCTCCCTCCCTGGAGGCTGCGGACCACCGGCACATGCCTCCCTCTCAAGCACAATTAGATCGGACTGGAACCACTAAATTCTCTCAACTAGACGCAAGGGGGAGGGGTGACAATGATGAGGGGAGGGAGACTCCGAGACTCCGGGTGGAAGGGAGAAAAACCCCGTTTTTACCGCCCCAGAAACTTCTGGGACACTTTATTACGCAACCCTGAGAGCAGGTTCCAAAACCAAACATCTTTCCGCAAGACGCGGGGCGCACCAGCAGATGTCAGATCTGGGGGAGTGGGGAAGGAGAACGGGTCTCTTCCAGTGTTTCCCACCGCTCCACACCGTTTTTCTAGACGCTACCTGCCCTGGATTTGCAAATAAGGGTGGTGCGAGCCCCGCGTCTCCGTTGCGCGTTCCCCGCCAAGGTTCCCACCGGAAAAGTGGGAACGCCAGCTACTTGAGTCAGCGTGCTGGGAAGCAGGCAGCGAGGCGGGGAGAGTCTGGGCTTCCCAGAAGTCAGCGGCTGCGGCGTTCCGGGCCAGGCTGACCCCCAGCTCGGGGGCGCAAAAGGCTCCGCTTACCTTCCGGACCCTTGCTCCTCCAGTCGCAAGTCGTACGCCCTCTCCGCCTCTGCCCTCCCCTGACCTGTTGCGGTGGGGAAGGGGCGCGAGTGCGGAGGGCGTAGGGGAACGCGTCCCCCCGGGATTCAGAGGTGGTTCGTACGGGACTGGGCTCTCGAGCCGCGGAGGCGAAAATGCAGCTGCGCCCGCGACGCGCGCAGGCGGCAGCCCAGTGCGCAGGGGCCGCGCGCCAGTCCGCTCGCTGGCTCACCAGCTCCGCGCGCCAGCAGCGCCAGGACGCCGGGAGGCAAGGCCACGCCCTCCTCGGAAGGCCCCGCCCCGCCCTCACCCTGCAGCCGCGCTACGCGGATCCACCCGGCCCACGCCCTCTAGCTGGCGCCACCCAGATGGCTAGGAACATCGCCGCCCTCCCCGAGAAACCAGTGGGAGGATGAGGGGGAAGCAGCCGCTGAGGTTGGAGTACTGCAGTGACCGCACCGGCAGCGTGGGTGACCCTGCCCCAAGCTGACGTGGGGCACAAGAACCCTTTCGTTTTGCAAAGAGCTTCGGCAGGGTCAAGTTCTGACTAAAAGTGTCAAGGAGTCTTTCTGCAATCTCCTATACAATTGAAACAGATTCTGTGTCCTTTAAAGGAGATAACTCACATCTCGGGAGTATTTTACACTTTATAAAGGGCTTTTCATTCACAGGCCCGACTCATTTTCACAACAACCTTATAAAACAGGTACATCATTATTGTCATTTCCCAAACAATAAAATGGAAGAGCTGAAAATTAAGTGTTGTGCCAATGTCACAAGCTACACAGTGGCATGGGAAACAAATTTCCTGAATCCAACCTCTGGGTATCTACATTTCACCAGTCCAACCCCAGAAAATCCTAGGAGGGGAAGGACTTTGGCAAACAGAACCAAAGCTAATGTCTAATTAAGATGCTACCTGATTCCTTTTATGAGCATACCAAGAAAGCATTGTCTTCCTTGCACCGTCTCATCTCCCCAGCAAAAGAGATGCAGAAAGATTACATTGAGAGGCCCCTGAGTGGTTCAGTCGGTTAAGCCCCCGACTTCAGCTCAGGTCATGACCTCCTGGCTTGTGAGTTCCAGCCCCACGTCTGGCTCTGTGCTGGCAGCTCAGAGCCTGGAGCCTGCTTGGGATTCTGTGTCTCCCCCTCTGTCTGCCCCTCCCCTGCTCATGCTCTGTCTCTGTCTCTCAAAAATAAACAAGCATTAGAAAAAAGGCATTTTTAAAAAGTTTTTTTTTTTACATTTATTTCATTTTTGAGTGGCAGAGAGAGACAGAGCACAAGTGGGGGAGGGGCAGAGACAGAGGGAGACACAGAATCCGAAACAGGCTCCAGGTTCTGAGCTGTCATCACAGAGCCCGACTCGGGGCTCGAACTCACAAACTGAGCCGAAGTCGGACGCCCAACCATCTGAGCCACCCAGGGGCCCCTGAAAAAGGCATTTTTAAAGAAAGGTTATATCGAATGGCCCAGGTGGGTTTTTCCAATATCTTAACAGTTTAAAGTGGTGAAATTATTTGGACGAAGAAAATTACCTTATTCAAATGTAATATAATGTGAATTAATATAATGTATGAAAATAACCCCCTCAGTGCCCTCTGTATTCTTTCTTCTGCTTTTCCTTCTACTTTTCTTCTTTCTTTCTTTTCTTTCTTTCTTTCTTTCTGTTTCTTTTTTGTCTCTTTCTTTCTTTTCTTTCTTTCTGTTTCTTTTTTGTCACTATTGCTTTGCCCCTCATTATTCCTTTATTGTGCACATGAATAGTGTTGATTGAAAACCCAATCAATAGATATTTGCATTTCCAAATTAAACATTTTCCCATGGATTGTTTTCCAAAATGCAACTCTTCTTCCTACTCCCTATGCTCCCATGATGATATTGATTTGGGTTACCTTAACAGCTAAAATAATTAAGTGGTCCCTGATGAAATTTGGTGTGCCCTAGATGAAAGCTTTGGAAGTCATCTCTGAGCAGAGTGGGACAGGAGTCACCTCTGACAGAGGATGTTTGTGTACTTCTTAAAACTTCTAATAGAGATCGGTATCTCTTCTAATCATAACAAATATTTTAACCTTTTTGTTATAGAACTAATATACTTCATTGTAATACATATACACATAATATTTTATAACGTAAAGGTCTTTACCATTCCTATCTAAAACTTTTTCCTTTGTCATATTGCTTTTTATCATCCTATGCTACTTCCTAATATGTTCAAACTGTGGTCAACTTAGTAAGTAATGTTGACTGAAGGTTTGATAATTTTATTTTCCTGCTTTTGGAACTGAGGGATGTAATTTTGCAAAATTTTTTGGCTGAAGATAATATAGTTTTGTCAGAGAGTAGTTCATTCCATTTATATGAATATTCTTAAGGTAATGTGCTAGGTGATAGGCCGTATCAATAACAAAGGTTCAATGCCTAGCAGAAACAAACATGTATGTAAACAATTCCAATATATACTTCTATTGGTTACTTTCTAGAAAGATGGTAGGTTATTTAAAAACACTTAAGTCAAAATTAACTTTTTCATAATAAATAAAAAGCAGGAGAGTTATTCCACTGAGTTGTTTGGATTTTTTTATTTTGTTTTATTTTCAAAAAGTTGCCTTTCTGGGGTGCTGGGCTGGTTCAATCAGATGAGCATGGGACTCTTTTTTTTGTTTGTTTGTTTATTTATTTATTTTGAGAGAGAGAGTGAGAGAGAAAGAGTGCAGGAATGCACTGGGGAGGGGCAGAGAAAAAGGGGGAGAGAGAGGATCCCAAGCATGCTCCACAGTATCAGCGCAGAGCAGGATGCAGGGCTCAAATTCATGAACTGTGAGATCAAGACCCAAGCCTAAATCAAGAGTCAGAAGCTTAACCAACTAAGCCACCCAGGTGCCCCAAGAGTTTGTGACTCTTAATCTCAGGGTGGTGAGTTCGAACCCTACGTTGGGTATAGAGATTACTAAAACTACATCAACTTAAAAAAAAAAAATTGCCTTTCCTCCTCTTCTATAGGTCACATTATATAAATGGTTAGTAAACAGGCTATTTTAAATAGTGATTATACTACATTTAAATTTTTAAAAATTATGACATAAACAAAAGAAAATTATGTAATAGAGATGCAGATGTTGAGCTTTATTAGCTATGCTTTCTTCTACTTCTTTATAGGGATTTGTAAGTTTATTTATTTTTGAGATGGGGGGAAAAGAGAGAGAGGGAGACAGAGAATCCCAAGGAGACTCTGCACTGTCAACACTGAGCCTGAGTTGGGGCTCAAACTCACGAACTGTGAGATCATGACCTGAGGTGAAACCAAGAATTGGATGCTCAACCGACTGAGCCACCCAGGCACCCCAGGAATTTTTAAATTACATTTTTAGTTCACTTGATGAAATTCTAGCACTTTTTTAATCTTGACAACCTAGTCACATATTTTTCTAATTGTTTCTGCTAAGGTAAAACAGGTCTCTGACATCAGTGATTTTTTTTTTCAACAGAACTAAAAGAAATATTTTTCCCTTTTTAAAGGGTACTTTTAAAACTGCCTCCTTATGTGAGGACTCCTGGGATGCTAGTTGACAATTGTCAGCCATGATTTTTCTTAAAATTTAAAGACAAGTGAACCCCCTGGGACTCACAGAAACTCATAGGCTGTATTCTCAGAGGGCCTGAATGGAACGAAGGGGCAGGAACATAATGTTAGGAAATGTGCCGGCATCACAACACAGACAGCTGTTTGCTTGGCCAACCTGAAGTACTCCTGAACTCTGCAGTCAGCAAGACGAGCAGTTTAAGTTAAGTTACTCCAAAATCACTGCGTGTCTATTTCAAAGGGATAATTTCTTCAAAGTGTAAATAAATCCTAACCAAACACTTGTAAAAGAAAACAAGCAACCCAGAATTGGGAGGTACGTGGATGAGGAGAAGGTGACCGTGAGGATAGAGCTGGAAGGATTAGCCTAAAACCAGGTAAAAGGAAGTGGAGGAAGAGCCAGTTCCCAAAAAAGAACACAAAGAGGGGTAGTAGGAGCTTGGGACAAAGATTACAAGGGGAGCGATAAGATGTAAGACAGGAAAGGTCAATAGGAAACTGCTGGTGAAGTACCCTACATGCCAACCCAGAGAGATTTCCTTTCATGCAAAGTGCAGTGGCTAGGAGATTTGATCAGGCTGCATTTTAGAAAGACTACTGTAGCTGCCTTATGAAAATGAGTAGGAGAAGGTAAGGCCGCAGTCATAATCCCCAAGGCCACGTAAGAAAGTGTGCTGAGAGCTCAACATAGATTGCAGGCAGATTCAGAAATTCCTAGCTTTCCATCTCAACCTGGGAGGCAGATATGCAAATACAAGCCTGCTATCTTTTGCTATAAAAAGAATTAGGTGCAATATTATTATAATCAAAATAACTGTCTTTGTTTCATCATAAATATTTAGCAGAAAATACGGTTCTAAATGACCTGACATCACTTTTTCTAGCAAGTACAATATGAGTTTCATATTGTGCTTTTTTTACTCATTGCTACTACACACTACTTCCCAATCCCAGTGGGGATTAGGAATATGTTTTAGTCATGTGATAATATTGTTAAACTGATTTCATATTTACAACAGTAATTTGAAAAATCCCAATGAATCTGGAGCGAAAGAATATGAGCACAACATCCACATTTTTCTCTAAAAAAAATTAATGCAGGGATTTAACTGAACTTCTACAATTTATCAGACATTTCACACACAAAATTTTACTTAATTCTCTTGAAAACATGTGTGTGTATCTAGTTTATGTATAAAGAAGGAATAAACTTAAGAGAGATCATTCATCGGGATCATGATTATACAGCAAATAAACAGAAGCGGTATTTGAACTCAGCTATTCTGTGGCTCGAGGTCATGTTCTTACCACTATACACAGAATTAGATCAGTATAAATATCTCAACTAATGTCTATTACAGTTAAATTCACATCAGCAGGACCAAGAGAGTTGGCAATGGATTTTTATTCTGACGGTTATATCTGGAGGGTTATGTCTGGAGGGTATAGGAAGAGGATAAGAAAATCTGAGTAATTATGGGAAAATCAAATAGTTGGGAAGTAGAAAAGGGAAAGAAATAAGAGTCAGAAGCCAGGGGTGCCTGGGTGACTCATTCCTTGAAGTGCCCAACTCTTGATTTTGGCTCAGGTCATGATCTCACAGTTCATGAGATTGAGCCCCACACTGGGCTGCTCAGTAACAGCATGGAGCCTGCTTGGGACTCTCCCTCTCCTTCTCTCTCTACCCCTCCCTCACTCACGCACTCTCTCTCAAGATAAATAAACATTAAAAAAAAAAAAAAGAAAAAAGTCAGAGCCAGAATATAAGAGCCAAATTATGGTGTCCCCATGGGAGCAGGATTGGCGGTAAGAGTACCCTACAAACTATGGTACTACTTCAAGCACTCAGTACTAAATGCTGTAATTCATAGTATTCTCAACCCATATCTCTCTTCTAAGTTACACACTATCATCCTCATTTGTTCGCAGGAAATTTCCACATGGTTGTGCCACAGGCAAAACCAACTCAGAATATGAAGAATGAAACACATAGTATTTCATTCTGTCCACCCATTCTTCCACAACCCATCCAACCCCATTCCTCCTAAGTTTTCAACTTTTGTTAATGGTGCCATTATAGACCCAGAATTCAGGTTCCAATGTCCATTACCTACCAAGTCATATTTACTTTCCATTTAAAGATCTCCCTCCCCTACAAGTTCCCTTCCCCTTTTTTCCTTGTATTTCTTCATTCTTTCATTGAATAGCTACTAAGTGTCAGGTACTAACAGTTCGATTCTGAGATATAACGACAAATAAGAGACTAGCCTTGTCTTGGGACAGTTTACATCCAGAAGGACAGTATGGAAGGCAGAATTCTATGATGGCCCCCAAGATTCCCAGTCCTGGTGTGTATTTGTTATTTAATTTTTCTCTCCTTGAGTGTAGGTGAGCCCAACCTAATCAGGTGAGCTCTTTTGAAAAAGAGGATCTAGGGGCCAAAGAAGAGGAAAGCAGAGATATTTGAAGCTACAGCAGAAGCTCTCCTGTTGGTTCTGAAGAAGCAAATTACCATGTTGTAGAGAGGGCCATCTAACAAGGACCTGAAAGTGTCTCTAGGAACTGAGAGTGGTCTTTGGCCACCAGCTGGCAATAAAATAGGAAGCCTGGTCATACAACTGCAAGGAAATGAATTCTGCCAAGGGAACTTGGAAATTGATCTTGGTCAAGCCTGCAGATGAGGATACAGCTGGCCAACACCTTGATTTCAGTCTGGTAAGATCCCGTGCAGAGGGCCCAGGTAAAGATGCTGGCCTTCTGACTTACTGAAACTGTGAGGTAGTAAATGTGTGTTGTTTTAGACTGCGAAGTTTGTGGTAATTTGTTATGCAGCAGTAGAAAAGGCAGTAGAAAACAAAGAGAGAGATTCATTGTCAGACAGTCTGCCTGGTGCTATGAGAGAGGTATGTAGAGGATGCTCTCAGAGCATCAATGGGGCATTTAACAAACGCTGATGGACTCAGGGAAGACATCCTGCTAGACGCAGAACCTAGGATGATAACAAAGGGAAAGAGGGAGTTGGGGGAAATGTGAGTCATCAGGAAAGGGCACAATGCTGTGTGGGCAGAGGGAGCTAAATACAAGTCCCAAAGTGATAGTTCATGGTGAATTGGTGAATTTTAGAAACTAGAAATACTTCAATATGTCCAAAATTAGGAGGGAAATGGTAAAAGATGAGGATAGAGATGTAAGAAAGGGTAAGAAAAAAACAGCACTTGATCATTTACTGATTGCATACTATGCGGTGTGATCTCGGCTGAGGTGTTCACAGTAATCCCCAGTGATATATCCATGTGTGCTGCTTGATTGATTGTTTGCCTCAAATCCAGCCCCTGCTCTTCCTCCAGTCTGCTGTGAATCACAGGGGGTTGTTTCTTGCAAATCACCTTTCCCAGGTTTCTTTGCTGGGAAATTGATTCTGTCTAGGTTTGGCCAATAGATGTCACTGGGAGAAGACTGCAGGACAGGGAGAGAGGAGACTCCAGAGCATTTCTCTTCTCTCTCTGCTTTGGGCACAGCTGTGACCCAGTGGCTGCACCTCCTCTTTAGCTCTGGTTCCCACACATCCTGATCAGCAGCTCTGCCCCCTGGGCTCTGGTAACACTCTCTTCCCTTAGTCCCAGCCTTGGAAGTGGTCATTGCTTTCTGCAATTGCTTAATCCCTGGATGACCTTGCCTTCCCATTTGGTCTTTCAGCTCTTCAGTCTGTACCTGTAACTAGTTCCCTTATTAAATTCTATTAAATTACCTGGCATGCATGTTATTTTTCTAATTGGATCCTCACTGAATCACCATGTTTTACAGACAAATAGACTGAAATTCAGAAAAGACTGTGCAACTTGCTTAGTATCCCACAGTTAGGATACTGTGGGGCTGAGATGTAGACCAAGTATAACGACTCTGTCGGGCTGCATCATCTCTCTGAACTTACATCACCATAACACCATACAAAGGAGCTCACTCCTTTGTATTTCACTATTCCAGTAGCTCTGAACTGTTCTCCATCCCTCCTCTGTCTTCTATCTCTAGTCTGTTCTCACAGGGCTGATACATGAGTCCTCCTTAAGCTTATCTCTGGTCATGTGACATATCTGGCAGTTGCAAAGAGAACTAAGCACCAACTCCCCCTTCTAGATGCCAAGCTTCCCAAAATAGTTCTTAATCAATCTTTCTGGCCTCACTTTTGCTAAATATTTTGCTCTACTGAAATCTACCCTTGATTTTCACTTCTATATCTTTTTTTTTTTATTTTTTAATGTTTTTATTTATTTTTGAGACAGAGAGAGACAGAGCATGAGCAGGGGAGGGGCAGAGAGTGAGGGAGACACAGAATCTGAAGCAGGCTCCAGGCTCTGAGCTGTCAGCACAGAGCCCGACACGGGGCTCGAACTCACGGGCTGTGAGATCATGACCTGAGCTGAAGTCGGACGCTTAACCAACTGAGCCACCCAGGCGCCCCTATATCTTTGCTTATACTATTTCTGTTCTCTTTAGCTAGAATGCTATCTTTTCATCTTTTGAAATAATATCTCTCTCAGTTCTACCTATTGATATAATATTTGCCCTTCAAAGCTTATTTATTCATTGATTCAACAAACCTGGACAAGGCACATTCTAGGCCTTCAGGATAGAAAGAAGAAGAAAATTGTTACTATCTTGTAGAGTAGGGATTGACAAAGTTTTTCTGTGAGGGCCAGATGGCAAGTATTTTAAATGTTTAAACTTTGTGGATCACACCGTCTCTGTTGCAACTACTCAACTCTTCCATGGTAGCACAAAAGCAACCATAGATCATACATAAATGAATGAATATAACTATTCCAATGAAACTTTACTGCAATATAACTATTCCAATGAAACAGATGACAAGCTGGATTTAGCCCATGGGCTGTAGTTTGCTGATCTCTCCTATAGAAACTCACATCAAACAAATGGAAAAGCTAGCAAGAAATGATAATGAATAAAACATAGCAAAGAGATGTGGAGAATAGAAATAGTAGAGTCAGCATCTTTGTAAGAGGAGTCTCAAAAGACAAAATTTTAAAGAAGAAGAGGAGGATATATTTGAAGAAATAATAGTTAAATTTCTCACAACTAATGAAAAATGAATGATTTCAGATCATAAAATGTCAAAGAGAGGAGATAAGGAAAAATCAGACCTAGACAGGTTATAGTGAAAGAGTACTAGAGATAAAGAAAAAATCTGAAACTTTCTAGAAAGAACATACAATCTACAAAGGAATAAGAATCATACTAATATTAGTCTTCTCAACAGCATACTGGCTGCAGGGAGGCAAAGGAGCAATATATGTTAAGTACTGAAAAAAACTTGAGCCAAAATCTTGTATTCAACCAAATTGTCTTTCAAATATAAAGGCATAGGAAAAGTGATATTCAGCCTCAAGTATACAAGTTCTCAGAAAACTTGCCACACGAAGACTCACACTGAAAACATTTTTGAGGAAGTACAAAAATGAGAAGAAAAATTGAAAATCCTGATGTGCTCTAAGAGATATCAGGAGTTTGTTGTAGCCTTAAAAAAGAAAAAGCAACTGGAACCAAAAAGACAAAAAATATCCATTACATTGCAGAACTAAAATCCTAGATATTATTAATATAACAGATGCTTTGAGAGGATATGAAAGGGAAAGGAGAGCATGCTAATATATATTTATTAGGACAATAATACAGAGGTGACAAGTTTAGGAAATGAATAGGAAGAAAATAAATAAGGTTATGTTTGTATCAGTCTGGATACAGAAACCACACCTATAATTTATCAGGAAATATTTAATGTAACAGTCATGAACTAATAAAAGGTGGTTAACTATTAACAGAGGTAAAAGTTAACTCTACGGAATAGCAAATGTAAACAACACTATTACCTCTAAGCTTGAGGGAGAATATCCAAGAGAAAAAGAAACTTGGAACAGATTCTATCCCCCAGGTGAGGCTGAGATTCAAACCTCCTTGGAGAGGGTAAGGCTATAGTCTAAAGAAAAGTTCAGTGGAGTGCTGCAGCCCAGAACTGGGGGGTAGCCTATATGTCAGGGGTGGTCAACTGGAAGCCATTCATTTAGGGTGGTGGTGAAATGTGCCACTGGGTCTTCACAAGAGACATCACAGGAAGATCTGAGAAGCCACCTTCTCTGCTTTGTCTTGCAGTGTCCCTCCAGTGCCCTCTGCTGTAAGGCCTAACATTACACCTGCTAGCAAACGAATTGTTTACAAGGTCCAGCTCCAAGTGACTTTGGAGCTGACAGGCAATAAATTGATAATAAGCCTCTCCCAGTTTTTTCCCCTATTCAGTGTTGTCATTATTCATCCATGTTCATTGTGTATAGTTATTGAATATACTGCCTTGAGCACCCTTCCTAAATATATTTTTCTTTCATTGTTTTTTTGGGTTTTTTACTATTTTATGGGTTGAAGAAAACTAACAATAATGAAAATGACTTGGCCCATAGAAATGGAAAGTAATTGTGTCAGTGGAATGCAATTTATTATTTCCTGGTGATTAGACCATTTTGTATCTTTTTGTAAATTCATTCTAGCATTCCTTGTTGCCTATATATGTGTGGTTATTTGAATTCTCCTTTGATCTAGTTGTAACATCTTATTGGCTTCCTCATTAATTAATGAGGTAAACAAAACTTCTGATCCCTTTTCATTTTATATCTGTATGAGGGTTATATTAACTTTCAAAACAAATTGTATCTTAGATAAGTCAGTCCTAGGCGAGATCGGGCACGTTCAGGGTGGTATGGCCATAGACTAATAAGTCAGTCCTAGGGTAGCCAAACTCATAGAGTTACAATGTAGAAGGGTGGTTGCCAAGGCCTGGTGGGAGAACATGGGGAGTTATGATTTAATGGGTACAGAGTGTCAGTTTGAGAAGATGAAAAAGTTCTGGAGAAAGATAGTGGTGAGGGTTGTACAACAATGTGTATGTAGTCAATACCACCGAACCCTACACTTAAAAATGGTTAAAATGGTAAATTTTGTTATGCATAGTTTACCACAATTTTAAAAATAAAAAAATTTTAAAATTATACTTTAGGGGCCCTGCCTAGCTTAGTTGGTGGAGCATGAAACTCTTGATTTTGCGGTGGTGAGTTTAAGCCCCATGTTGGATGTAAAGATTACTTAAAAATAAAAAAATCTTTTAAAAAAATTATACTTTAACACTATGTTAATTGCTTTTCAAGTTCAGTCACAATTTTACTATTCTATTACCTAAAGACTAAAGACTAACTTGCAAAGTTAACCTCCAAAAATTTATATATGAAATAATAATGGAAGAAGAGGGGCACCTGGGTGGCTCAGTTGGTTAAGCATCTGACTCTTGACTTTGGCTCAGTCATGATCTGTGAGTTTGAGCTTGCTTGGGATTCCATCTCCCTCTCTCTCTGCCCCTCCTCCCCTGCTCCTTTCTGTCTCTCTCTCAAAATAAAAATAAATAAATAAAAAATAAAAGGTTTAGTAGAATGTTAAAGTATCAAAGTGTGGATATATGGATGTTTGTTGTAAAGTTCTTTGAACTTTAAAAAAAATAATGGAAGAAAGAAAATGGTTGATATTTACAAATGAACGCACGTACACAACAAATGAGGAAATATGCAAAACTGCTACAGTCCTTGTTTTTGTAACTGGTCACAAGGCCATAGTTGATATTTATGATCCCCTTCTTTCACTATTTATTCTGTATTTCCTTTGCTCTCAGCCAGAAGCTCAGCTGGTCAATTTCCTAGTGGAGTGACCTAAACCTACCTTCCTTAAAGCATCTCAGTCCTCAATATTCCTGCCGCTTCCCTTTTTGAATATGGTTTTTTTATTAACACTTACTATTGGGCATGGAAGTACTAAGAGATGCCCCAGGAAATGCACTGGGTTCTGGATATAGTCCTACTTGTACTCATGGGTTAGCAGCAACCTAAATTCCCTCTTGGTAACTGGGATCAGTCCAGCAGTAGAGAGATTCCTTTTACTGCCTTTCGGTTTTGTGACATAAGAAACCCAAGAGAGCCAGCTGGCAGCCTTACTTTCCAATTTAGAGCATGCATTGTTGTGTCCCCTGATGGAAGCATTCCTCCCTTTGGAACAAAGACCTTTAATTTTTTTTATTTTTTTTTTAGCATTTTTATTCATTTTTTGAGAGACAAAGAGAGACTGTGAGCAGGGGAGGGGCAGAGAGAGAGAGAGGGAGACACAGACTCTGAAGTAGGCTCCAGGCTCTGAGCTGTCAGCACAGAGCCTGATGCGGGGCTCGAACCCACGAACTGTGAGATCATGACCTGAAATCTACTGCTTAACTGACTGAGCCACCAGATGCCCCTGGAATGAAGACCTTTAAAAACAGCAAATCTCAGAGCTGCATGGATGGGAAGCAAAAATTTTGTGAGTAGATTAGGTGATATAATAGTGAGAGGATCTACTCCCACCTACATCCCTTGATTCCCAAATCCACGTATTCTGGCTGTGGAGGAGACAGCACTATGTAATGACCTCTGATTCAAAGTATGCACTGCATTTTTCAAGACAGAATCCTGTCTCTGAAGACGTTGTCTCACATCTGGTACCATAACTGAGTTTTCAGTAAGCAATTCCACTGTTAAGTTAAAGTAGCCACTTACGGATGATGCAGTATGTGGTAGGACCACTTAGTTCTATAGGCTTAAGTTCACTGCTGTATTTCTATTGGTATGAAATGAGTTTCTTGATCAGACGCAGTGCTGTGCAGAATCCCATAATGGTGAATAAGACATTCTGTGAGTCTATTGATGGAGGTCCTGACAGAATTATGGATAGAGAAGACATCTATACCAGGAATATGTGTCTATTATAGTGAGGAAGATTTTCTGCCCTCTCAACAATGGAAGGATTCCAATGTAATCAACCGACTACCAGGTGGCTGGGCAATGGTGCCTTATCAGGGGGCCAGTGCTGGTCTCTGCTGTTGGCAGATAAGGCACTCAGCAATAGCATTAGCCAGGTCAGCCTTGGTAATGAGAAGTCCATGTAGCAGAGTCTATGGCTAGCTTCCATCCCTGCCATAGTCTTTATTCATGGGCCCATTGAAAAAGCACTGGGTGTCTGGGGAAAGAGGTTGTCTGACATCCACAGAACATGCCATTTTGTCCACTTGATTATTAAGAGCCTCCTCTGTAGTGAATCTCTTTTGGTGATCATTCACACAGACAAAAATATATTCGCAGTCTGTGTCCTTTCCAGGAAGACCACCAACATTCTTCTTCTCCATACTTTTTTTCAATCTGTGTACTTAGCCCTAACCATCCAATCAAATTGTTAGCAACCACACATGAATAAGGGTAGGTACATAATCTGTCTTCTCACATCAGACAAGGCAGATATATTAGTTTCCTCATTTCTTTTTTTTTTTTTTTTTTTTTTTTTTTAATTTTTTTAACGTTTATTTATTTCTGAGACAGAGAGAGACAGAGCATGAACGGGGGAGGGGCAGAGAGAGAGGGAGACACAGAATTGGAAGCAGGCTCCAGGCTCCGAGCCATCAGCCCAGAGCCCGACGCGGGGCTCGAACTCACGGACCGTGAGATCATGACCTGAGCTGAAGTCGGACGCTCAACCGACTGAGCCACCCAGGCGCCCCAGTTTCCTCATTTCTAAGTGACAAATGAGGCGGCTTAGAACAACAAAAGTTTATTGTCTCATAGTTCTGGAGGCTAAAAGTCTGAAATCTAAGTGTTAATAGGGCCATGCTCTCTCTGAAGGCTCTAGGGACTGATTATTTCTCTCCTCTTCCTAGATTCTGATGGCTGCTGGGACTCCTTGGTGTTCCTTGACTTACAGATGTATCACCCCAATCTTTGCCTCTGCAGTCACATGGCATTTTCCCTGTGTATTCGTGTCCAAATTTCCCTCTTCTTATAAGGACACCAGTTACTGGGTTAGGGTCTACCTTAGTCCAGTATGACCTCATCTTAACTTGATTACATCTGCAATGATGCTATTTCCAAATAAAGTCACATTCATAGGTTCTGGGTGGACATGTATTTAGGGATAGGACACTATTCAGTTCAGTACAGTAGACAATCCTATTATGAGCATTTCCCTTCCCCATTGCCCATTAGGGTGATTTCTTTCTTTCTTTCTTTCTTTCTTTCTTTCTTTCTTTCTTTCTTTCTTTCTTTTTTTTTAACGTTTATTTATTTTTGAGACAGGGAGAGACAGAGCATGAACAGGGGAGGGTCAGAGAGAGGGAGACACAGAATCTGAAACAGGCTCCAGGCTCTGAGCTGTCAGCACAGAGCCCGACGCGGGGCTCAAACTCACGGACCGCGAGATCATGACCTGAGCCGAAGTCGGACCGCTCAACCGACTGAGCCACCCAGGCGCCCCTAGATGATTTCTGAGTGGAGTTTTGCCTAAGCATATTGTAATGAAGTTAAAATTTAATTACAAAAGGATATAATTTCACATATTTGAAAATTAAGTTACATATTTCTAAATAATCTTTATGTTAAAAAGGGAAGTGCAGAGTAAATTAGTACTTAGAAATAAATGATAATGAGGGGCACCTGGGTGGCTCAGTCGGTTGAGCGTCTGACTGTGGCTCAGGTCATGATCTCATGGTCCTTGAGTTCGAGCCCCATGTTGGGTTCTGTGCTGACAGCTCAGAGCCTGGAGCCTGCTTCAGATTCTGTGTGTGTGTGTCTCTCTCTCTCTGCCCCTCCCATGTTTGTGCTCTGTCTGTCTCTCTCTCTCTCTCAAAAATAAACAAACATTAAAAAATTTAAAAAAAATAATGAAAATACTACATGTAAGCACTTTTGGATCACAGATAAGGCAGTTCTTAGAGAAATAAATGATAATTTACATATATTTATTAAGAAACAAGATAGTTTTAAAACAAAGCAGCTAAATAATTACAGTATGTGAAAAACAGTAATATCTAAGAAACAAGAAGGAAGCAAATAATAAGAAAATAAATAAAACCAATAATATTTTTTAAAAGACAGAAAATACTAATGAAATATTAGATGAAATGAAAATCTCTGGCAAGATTGAGAGAGAGAGAGAGAGAGAGAGAGAATAGAATATGAAAAGGGGGAAATTAACCACAGTCTCAACAGAAATGAAAACTTAATAAAAATAATATTATGAATAAGTATATATAAATAGATTTTTTAAAGTTCTTATGTATTTATTTTTGAGAGAGAGTGTGTTAATGGGGGAGGGGCAGAGAAAGAGGGAGAGAGAGAGAATCCCAAGCAGGCTCTGCACTGTCAGCACAGAGCCTGACCCAGGGTTCAGATCCATGACCTGAGCCAAATTCAAGAGTCAGATGCTTAACCAACTGAGCCACCCAAGCACTCCTGTAGGTAAATACATTTTAAAACCTAAATGAAGGGCTTAGTCAGTTAAGCATCCAGCTTTGGCTCAGGTCATGATCTCATGTTTCATGAATTGTAGCCCTGCTTCAGGCTCTCTGCTGTTAGCATAGAGCCCACTCCAGATCCTCTGTCTCCCTCTCTCTGACCTCTCCCACTGGTTCTCTCCCACCTCCTCCTCTCAAAATGAATAAATAAACTTAAAATAAAATAAATTTAGACTAAATGAAATGGACAAAACCCAAGAAACACAAAACTGCAAAAATAATGCAAGAAGAAAGTAGGAACTGGAAAAGATCGATAAGGATTAAACAAAACATAACAAAGTCTCAAGGCCTACATGGTTATACAGATAATTTTTACCCAAAGTTTTTTTTTTTTTTTTTTTTTTTTTTTTAAAGTAATCTCTATACCAACATAGGGCTTGAACTCATAACCCTGAAATCAAGAGTTACATGCTCTCCCAAATGAGCCAGGCAGACATTCCAATTTCTACCCAAGTTTTAAAGTATAATTAATTTAATGTGTAGTATATAATTACTTAACAGTGAACATGAAAACAAATGGAGAAATCTTAAATATATTCCTTTGAGATCAGGAAAAAGAAAACACTGTCCAATATTACTGATGATATTACTGTCTTGATCAATGGTATTAGGAAAGAAAAAAAAGCTGATGGGATATAAGAGATAAAACTGTAATATTTTTCCAGATAATATAATCATCTATAGAGAACAACCAACAGAATCAAATTATGAACTTAGAATAATAGAGTTGAACAATGTTTCTGATACCAACACAGCATACACAAATTAGTTTCATTTCTCTACATCAAAAACAGTAAACTAGAAGATACAATTTAAGAAAAGACACCATTTAATTTAGCAGCAATATACTTATGGAGAAAAATGTCAAACTGTAATAAATGACCTGGGACCAGAGGATGATCTGAACAAGTGAGAAGATATTCCATGCATTTGGGTGGGATAATAATAATAATAATATTATTATTATTATTATTTTAATTTTTTGAGAGACCATGAGTGGGGGAGGGGCAGACAGACAGGGGAACAGAGGATTCAAAGTGGGCTCTGAGCTGACAGCAGCAAATCTGATGAGGGGCTCAAATTCACAAACCATGAGATCATGACCTGAGCCAAAACCAAGAATCAGATGCTTAACTGACTGAGCCACCCCAGGCGCTCCTGGGATAACTTATTAAAAAGATACTAACTTTCCCAAATTAATCAATAAATTCAATGTAGATTCCATCAAAATTTTAGTCGAAAATTTTAAGGAATTTGTTAACTTACTCACAGAGAAGAGTAAAAGTCCATAAATAGCTAAGTCAACCTTAGAAAAGTAGAATAAAAAGTAGGTCTTGCTTTATCAGATATTAGGGCATATTACAAAGATGCAATAAGAAATACTGGATGTTGTTAACACAGAAATAGATAAGAAACTAAGTTGCCATATGGAAACAATAAAACTGGATCTCTTCCTAACATTATGTACAGAGGTAAACTAAAGATTATTTAAGAGCATAAATATGAAAGATGAAAATATGTATTAATAGAAGAAAATGTACAATTTTTTTCAGCAAGGAACTTGGGAGGTGAGAGCTAATCACAGACAGTGACAGTGGGGATGGAAGGATCACATAGAAGATATTTGGGAGGTTACCATTGACAGACTCTTATCCAACTCTCCCTTATACTGCTGTCTCAGAGTCTGGAGGAGATAGCAGAAGTGGGTATAAATGTATAAATGTATACACATATACATTGCTTTATATTATGTAGTTATGCGTAGTAATTTTGTGGCAGAGTGTTATAAAGGGAATTGAGTTTGTAGTCAGAAGACCTGAGTTTAAGTCATAGTTCTTTCATTAACTAAGTGTGACCATGAGCCTTAGTATTCTCAGCTCCATAAAGTGGATGGTCAAAAAAAGATAAAACCTGTTATGAACTAAATATAGAGCTCAACCTACCATTACTCAGTTTTTTCCACTTGGACATCCTCCTTCCTATTATAGTTGACTTTGGTAAATGTCTGTATCTGGGAGTATTCTTTCTTTCGCACATTATAGATAGCTCAATCCAAACAGGATCAGACAAAACAGCAAAACAAAGAGAGGAGGGGGAATTATTACCTCTTGTAGATTTAAAATCCATGAGTAGATGTAACATCTAGCATGGCTGAATTCAGATGCTCAGAATAGGTTTTAGGAAGCTGTCTTGCTCCATCTCCTCGTTCTGTTCATTGGGTCAGGTGTGCCCCATCTGTTCCGAGAAGTTTCAGGCTTATGTCTTCACAGTCCCAAGATGCAAAACACTTCTTTTGCTATAAACTCTCCCAAAGGTTCTGGGATATATGCTGTTTGAGTTAACTTGATTCCTTCTTTCATCCTTGCGCCAATCACCGTAGCCAGACTTATTGCTACTTATGGTGGTACTTATGTTGATCAGTGTAAGCCAATAGCATGTGATCATTCCTTGAACTTGGGGTGCGGTCAGGTGCACCCAAACAATGAGTACTAAAAGTGGGGTGGGGTAGTTTCCCAAGGAAATACAGGGCTCTGAAATAAAAAAGGAGAAGAAGAAGTTTGTGGTAGAGAAAAAGAATAGGTATTTATTATATATTTTCCTTTTCTTTTGTCTTTATTGTTCATTTTGACAAGAAAATATATACAAAAACATTGCAGGAACCAGAGACCATTGCAGAGACCTGGTGATTAGCCCCTGGGGAGGGCCCTGACTTGAATTCAAGGAATTCTCATGGGTACATGAGAGATAGGGTTGTGTAAGAAGACTAACTTGCAAGTTGGTAAAGGCTCTTCCTCACCTCCTGATCAGACAGAGAACTTTTTTTTTTAAATGACTTTATTCAGATATAGTTCATACCATACAATTCACTCATTTACAATGCACAATTCAATAGTTTTTTGGTAATTTACAGAGTTGTGCGACCATTATCACCATCAATTTTATTTTATTATTTTTTTAAGTTTGTTTATTCATTTTTGAGAGAGCATGAGTGGGGTAGGGACAGAGAGAGAGGGGTAGAGAGAATCCCAAGCAGGCTCCGTGCTGTCAGTGCAGAGCCTGACGTGGGGCTCGATCTCACAAACTGTGATATCATAACATGAGCCAAAATCCAGAGTCCACGCTTAAACAAATGAGCTACCCAAGTGCCCTAGAAACTCTACATCCTTTAGCTATCATTCCCCCTCCCCTCAATTCCCCCATCCCCACCAGCCTTAGGCAACCACTAACTATTTATTGTCTCTATAGATTTTTGTATTCTGGACATTTAATATAAATAAAATAATATAATATGTGATCTTTTGTGACTGGCATCTTTCATTTAGCATAATGTTTTAAGGTACATCCATGTTGCTACATGTATTTGTACTTCTTTTTTATGGTTGAGTAGCATTCAATAGTATACGATGGAATACTATTCCATTGTGTAGATATATCACATTTCAGATATAGATATATCACCCATTCACTCATTGATGGATTTTTGGATTGTTTCTAGCTTTGGGGACTGTTTTTAGGTGGAAATATATTTTCATTTCTCTTGGGTATATATTCAAGGGTGGAATTACTGGGTCAAATAGTAACACTGTGTAACTTTTTGAGGAACTGCCAGACTATTTTGCTAAGTAGCTGTATCACTTTCACCAAAGTTCCAATATCTCCACACCTTAGCGTGATCTTTTTATTATCTGTCTTTTAAAATATTACAGCCGTACTAGTAGGTGTTACGTGGTATCTCATGGTTTGTTTTTTTTTTTTTTAATTTTTTTTTTCAACGTTTTTTATTTATTTTTGGGACAGAGAGAGACAGAGCATGAACGGGGGAGGGGCAGAGAGAGAGGGAGACACAGAATCAGAAACAGGCTCCAGGCTCCGAGCCATCAGCCCAGAGCCTGACGCGGGGCTCGAACTCACGGACCGCGAGATCATGACCTGGCTGAAGTCGGACGCTTAACCGACTGCGCCACCCAGGCGCCCCGGTATCTCATGGTTTTGATTTGTATTTCCCTAATGGCTAATGATGTTGAGCATCTTTTCATATGCTTGTTGGCCATTTGTACATCTTCACTGGAAGGTCTATTAAATATATATATATCATATATATATATGTTATATATATATATATCATATATATATAACATATATATATAAAATATATATATATGTATATAAAGCTTATATATTATATATAAGCAATTGTCTTTTCACTTTCTTGATAGTGTCCTTTGAAGCACAAATTTAAAATTTTTGAAGTCCAATTTATTCATTTTTTCCATTGGTCAGTTGATTTTTAACATGCTACCCTTGTTGCTTTTTTTTTTTTGTAATTTTTTTTTTTTGAGTATAGTTGACTTCAGGTGTACAACTTATTTTTAATTTTTTGTTTATTTGCTACACTTGTTGCTTTTAAACCTGGTACTTGGTACAAAAGCTTATCTCAAGCTTACCTCTGTTTCTTTTATACATAAGATCTCACAAGTACTTCAGGTGAGTCAAAAGAATGTTTTAAAAAAAAATGACTCACAAGCATGGGACATCAGAGCCTGAATAAAGTGAGAAGGACCTCTACTCAGGGGTGGCCAAATGTGAAAGGTTAGAACCCAGAGAAACTAGGAGAATATCCATGCATGGGGATGATTCAGAATTGGGTGCGGGAGCCCAAAAAAGGAAGGAAGGCAACCACACATGGGAGCATCCTGGTGTGGAGAGTCAGAACCTGAATAGGCAATGAAGGGCATTCATGCCGGGGTGGCTCAGTGCACTTGAGAGCCCAAATGGCATGAGAGGGCTTTGATACTGAGAGTACAGTAGCCTGGAATAGAGTATTTGTATAGAAGTGAGATGAGAAGGGTATCTGCATGGGGTGGGGGGGGGGGAGGGGGGGAGAGGACAGTGGAGGTAATGGGAGATTGATTATATTCAGGAATATTGATAAAATGTTAAGGATAACAAGGGCCAGGTTCCCACAATTGGAGAATGGATTAAAAGTATACAAAGGAAGAGAGGTGCCTGGGTGGCTCAGTTCGTTGAGCATCTGACTCTTGATTTTGACTTAGGTCATGACCCCAGGGTTGTGGGATCAAGCCCATGTTGGGCTCCATGTTGAGTGTGGGGCCTGCTTAAGATCCCCTCTCTCCCTCTGCCCCCTTCTCTGCTCATGTGTGTGCTCTCTCTAAAAAAAAAAAAAAAGTATAGAAAGGAAGAAAACTAGAATGAAATTTGTGGTGGATTAGAATTGGAAGTATTGGTGTAAACTCACAGTTTTTAATATAAAAAGATCAATATAGAAATGTACATGCATTTACATATATGTATTCACATATACATGTCCATTCATGCATAAATACATATGTACACACATGTATTGATTAGAAACGCCTCCTGAAGGAACTTGGAAGTAGTGACATCTCAATAGTAATGAGCAAAAACAGTCCCCAGATCTTGGTTTCTAAATATCATTCTGAGAGCCAGTGAAGCAGCTTACATAAGGATAAAGGTGGGCATTGACTATTGGGAGACTGTTCATTTCAGGAAGGCAGAGTGGGGCCATTTACAATGGGGGCACAGGGGCCTGTAGTGGCTTGGAGACCAAGCTTTGGATCCACACCAAGAGTGAGTTGGATCTCAGTTCTGGATTTATCAGCTAAGTGATGTATTGACAATAGGTTCCTTAACATTTCGCAGCCTCAGCTCCTCATTTGTAAATAGGACAATAGAAAATAGAAAGGGAAAAAGTAAGTCAAATGCCTGGCACGTTGTAAGCACTTAGTATTCTTACTGGGAACACCAGGAAGGCATATTGTAGTAGTGAAAATAAATCACAGAAATCAACAAAAACAAAAAGACTCTGAAAACTTTCCAAAATCTTCATCTAAGCTCAGAAGGCCAGGAATTTGGTGGAGTTCCAGGGGCTTTTCAGTCCCGTATACCAGCTATGAAATTAATGTGTAATGCTTTTGTGTTAATTCTGCCTATTAATAAAATTTGTGATACGAGATCTGACCCATGTGTTGGATAGTCCGAAGAGTGGGGTGCCACATGGGGTGGGATGATAGGAATTATGCCAATTTGATTTCATTTCAGAGAACTAACTAGCTGGGGAAATTCCTATGGAAGTGGGCTGCCACTGGGATCTCCCTACTGCTCAAACCAGAGTCTTCTGTTTCCTTCCTCCCTCAATAGTGCTTACATCTAATAAGTCATCACGCCTTTTCTTCTCAGTTTCCCCATAGTTGTTCTGCTTCTCTTCACCACCACTCTGGTTCCAGCCTTCCATTCTGACTTGGTTACTTTGTGAAAAACTTTGTAACTGGTCTTCTTGTCCCTAGTTATTACATCTCCAAACCACCCCTATCCTGCCACATAGTAAGTTCCATTTTTCCAAGGATTAATCTGCCCACACTGAAACTCCTCAAATCCTATTTCTTCCATGATAAAATTTGCCTTCCTTAGATGGCATTCAAGGACCTCCTGCTATGCAACCAGCTACAACCAACAGAGGCCATTCACTCCCTATTCCTTGGGACCATATTTCACATTTCTTTTTTTTTTTTTTAATTTCATTTTTCATATTTCACATTTCTATCTACACTTTTCACCTAAGCCTTCCTTACTTTTCCTTTTGCAATGATTGTTTCTTTTTATATCCTGTCATTAAAATGTGTTAAGTCATAGTTTAAAATGCCCATAACAAAACAAAGAGTGTGGATCAGTCTCCTGTCCATCACAATTTCCTTCTCCTTGCAGGCTACGACCTTCACTCTTGTTGATTATTTTCATATCTTCATCCTCATTTCTAAATAAAATGCTTAAGTTGCTATTCAATTAAAAATTTTCCCAACAAACAAAAGTCTAGGACCAGACAGCTTCACAGGCCAATTCTACCAAACATTTAAAGAACAGCTGGGGCACCTGGGTGGCTCAGTTGGTTGGGCGTCTGACTTCAGTTCAGGTCATGATCTCACATCTCATGGGTTTAAGCCCTGTGTCAGGCTCTGTGCTGACAGCTCAGAGCCTGGAGCCTGCTTCAGATTCTATGTCCCCTCGCCCTCTTCCCCTCCCCCACTCATGCTCTGTCTCTCTCTCAAAAATAAATAAACATTAAAAAAATTTTTTTAAATAAAAAAATAAAGAGCAGTTAATAGCTGTTCTTCTCAAACTATTCTAAAAAATAGAAAAGAACGGGGGCGCCTGGGTGGCGCAGTCGGTTAAGCATCCGACTTCAGCCAGGTCATGATCTCGCGGTCCGTGAGTTCGAGCCCCGCGTCAGGCTCTGGGCTGATGGCTCGGAGCCTGTTTCTGATTCTGTGTCTCCCTCTCTCTCTGCCCCTCCCCCATTCATGCTCTGTCTCTCTCTGTCCCAAAAATAAATAAAAAGGTTGAAAAAAAAATTAAAAAAAAAAAAAAAATAGAAAAGAAGGAAGGAAAACTTCCAAATTCATTCTACAAAGCCAGCATTCCCTTAGAGCAAAAACAGATGAAGATACCACAAAAAAGGCCAGTATCTCTGATGAACATAGGTGCAAAAATCCTCAACAAAATACTAGTACACGGAATACAATAATACATTAAAAAAAAAATCACTCACCATTATCAAGTGGGATTTATTTCCAGGATGCAAAAGTGGTTCAATATTCACAAATCAACATGATATATCACATCAATAAAAGAAAGGATGAAAACCATATGATTATTTCAATAGATACAGAAAAAGTATTTGACAAAGTACAACATGCATTCATGATAAAAATCCTAAATGAAGGAGGTTTAGAGGGAGCATATCTCAACATAATAAAGGCCTTGTATGAAGAACCCACAACTGACATCATACTCAATGGGGAAAAACTGAGAGCTTTCCCCCTAAGATCAGGAACAAGACAATGATGTCTACTCTCACCACTTTTATTCAACACAGTACTGGAAGTCCTAGCCACAGCATTCAGACTATAAAAAGAAATAAAAGGCATCCAAATCGGTAAGGAAGAAGTAAAACTTTTACTATTTGCAGATGACGTGATACTATATATAGAAAACCAAAAAACTGCTAGAACTGATACATGAATTTAGTAAAGTCACAGGATACAAATCAATGTACAGAAATCTGTTGCATTTCTACACACTAATAATGAAACAGCAGAAAGAGAAGTAAAGAAAATAATTCCATTTATAACTGCACCAAAAATAAAAAAGTACCTAGGAACAAACATAACCAAAGAGGTGAAATACCTGTACTCTGAAAACTATAAAACATTGATGAGAGAAATTGAAGACAACACAAAGAAACAGAAAGACATTTCATGTTCATGGATTGGAAGAACAAATATTGTTAAACTGTCTATACTCTCCAAAGCAATCTACAGATTTAATGTAATCCTCATCAAAATACCAATAGCAGTTTCACAGAACTTGAAGAAACAGTCTAAAATCTGTATGGAACCACAAAAAGACCCTGAATAGCCAAAGCAATCTTGAAAAAGAAAAACAAAACTGGAGGTATCACAGTTCCGGACTACAAGTTATATTACAAAGCTGTAGTAATCGAAACATTACACGGTACTGGCACCAAAACAGACACATAGATCAATAGAATAAAATAGAAAACCCAGAAATAAACTCACAATTATATGGTCAATTAGTCTTAGACAAAGTAGAAAGAATGTCCAAAGGGAAAAAGACAGTCTCTTCAAATGGTGTTGGGAAAACTGGTCAGTTAGATGCAAAAGAATGAAACTGGACAACTTTCTTATACCATACACAAAAATAGACTCAAAATGGATTAATGACTTAAATGTGGGGGCATCTGGGTGGCTCAGCTGATTGAGTGTCCGACTCTTGGTTTCAACTCAGGTCATGATCTTGTGGTTCATGAGTTCGAGCCCCAAATCAGGCTCTGGGCTGACTGTGTGGAGCCTGCTTGGGATTCTCTCTCTCCCTCTTTCTGACCCTCCACTGCTCGATCTGTTTCTCTCTCAAAATAAATAAATAGGGGCGCCTGGGTGGCGCAGTCGGTTAAGCGTCCGACTTCAGCCAGGTCACGATCAAGCGGTCCGTGAGTTCGAGCCCCGCGTCAGGCTCTGGGCTGATGGCTCGGAGCCTGGAGCCTGTTTCCGATTCTGTGTCTCCCTCTCTTTCTGCCCCTCCCCTGTTCATGCTCTGTCTCTCTCTGTCCCAAAAATAAATTAAAAACGTTGAAAAAAAAAATTAAAAAAAAAATAAATAAAATAAATAAATAAAAAGTTAAAAAAAAAAAAAAGACCTAAATGTGAGACTCGAAACCATAAAAATCCTAGAAGACAGCATAGGCAGTAATGTCTCTGACACTAGCCATAGCATCATTTTTCTAGATATGTCTTCTGAGGCAAGAGAAATAAAAGAAAAAATAAACTACTGGGACTTTTTCAACATAAAAAAATTTCTGTACAGCCAAAGAAATAATCAACAAAATTAAAGACAACCTGCTGAATGGGAGAAGATATTTGCAAATGACATATCCAATAAAGGGTTAGTATCCAAAATATCTAAATAATTTACACAACTCAACACTCCCAAAACAAATAATCCGATTAAAAAATGGGCAGAAGACATGAACAGACATTTTTCCAAAGAAGACATCCAGATGGCCAACAGACACATGAAAAGATGCTCATCATCACTTGTCATCAGGGAAATACGAAACAAAACCACAATGAGATACCACCTCACACCTGTCAGAATGGCTAAAATAAAAAACACAAGACAGGCACCTGGTGGCTTAGTCGGTTAAGCATCCAACTCTTAATTTTGGCTTAGGTCATGATCTCATGGTCATGAGATCGAGCCTTGTGTTGGGCTCTGTGCCAGGCATGAAGCCTGCTTAAGATTCTCTCTCCCTCTCTCTGTCTCACCCCTATTTGCGCACTTTCCCTCTCTCTCAAGAATTAAACAAAACAAAACAAAACAAAACAACGTTGGTGAGGATGTGGGAAAAAATGAACCCTCAGGCATTGTTGGTAGGAATGCAAACTGGTGCAGCCACTGTGGAAAACAGTATGGAAGTTCCTCAAAAAATTAAAAATAGAACTACCTGCTATCTAATAATTGCACTACTGGATATTTACCCCCAAAATATGAAAACACTAATTCAAAGGGACACCTGCTATAATGGATATTATTGAGCCATAAAAAATAATGAAATCTTGCCATTTACAACAACATGGTTGGAGCTACAGAGTATTATGCTAAGAGAAATAAGTCAGTCAGAGAAAGATAAATACCATGATTGCACTCATATGTGGAATTTAGGAAACAAAACGAGCAAAAGGAAAAAAGAGAGAGAGAGAGAGACAAACCAAAAAACAGAATCTTAAGTATAGAGAACAAACTGATGGTTTCCAGAGGAGACGTGGGTGGGGAGATGGGTGACTAGTAAAGGAGATTAAGAATATACTTATCATGATGAGCACTGCGTAATGTATAGAATTGTTGAATCACTATCTTAGACACCTGGAACTAACAAAACATTGTATGTTAAGTATACTGGAATTAAAATAAAAAACAATAAAAAATTTAGGTATCTATGGACTTTCTACTATTGAAAATTTCACTCTTTTAGTACACACACCCACATTTACATCTTTCCTGTCTACACATTGTGCCAGATGCCAAAGGTGTTTTGCCCCTTAGAGAAGTGCCCTCAAAGTTTGCCCATGATTATTTTCCTTCTTCACTTCCCATGATGAAGGTCTTATTTACTATACCTGTTTTCCCTCGTGATAGAAGTCTGGTCTTGTCTACTGGATTCCATGTCTTCCTTTTTTGAAGGATGTCTTGTCTACTGTACTTCATGTCTTCCTCTCCTAAGGGAGGTTCTTGTGTACTGGATTCCATGTCTTTCTCTTTTTTGGTTTATTCCCTCATTTTGGAGAAGCACATTCTTTCTGGTTTCCTATAAAGAATTCAGTGCAGGTATAATTTTTGAGACCTTTTGTGTATTAAAATATTCCTATTCTACTTTCATACTTAAATGATAATTTGGCTGGTCTGAAAATTCTATATTGGAAAATCTTTTCCTTCAAAATTTCATCATCTAGCTTTCATGGTTGTTGCTGAGAAGTCTGACTTCATTCTGACTCCTGTTTCTGTATGTGGGATCTTATCTGCTTGTCTTTTTCACCTTAATTCCCACCATATCCTCTGTTTTGGTTGGGCTGCCTTCAGCTGCAGTTGAAAATCAACTTGAAGTGGCTTAAAAAATAAAATTTATCTCATACAAGAAGTCCAAATGCAGAATGGCTCCAAGGAGAGTTAATTCATTGATAAATTATGTTACCATTGACCCCAGACTTTTCCCTTCTCTTTTTTCCCTTAGGTTAGTTCTCCTTATGGTTCTAAGATGGAGAGAGCAATTCCAGGTTGTATCCAATATCCAGATGCACGAAAGTATAAAGGAGGAAAAGATAATCTCTTCATTGATATCTTTTCTAGGAATAAAGAAACCTTTCTCAGAAACACCCAGTTGATTTTACCTCATGTTTCATTGGTGAGAATATATATCACATGCCCAAGCCTAAATCAAAGATAAAGGGAATGGTACTACCTTGGTTGGTTTAATCAGGATTCACCTTTAAGAGCTTTGGAAGTAACTGGCACACAAGCACATGACCAAATGGAGGAGATTAGATACCTGAACAAAACTAGAGGTGCAACAGCAAGGAAGCAAGGAAATGGTTTTGGAAGGGAATCAACAGTGTGTGCTACACTCTTGGACATATTCTATTTCATTAATCCTGACTTGATTACAGTGTCCCCAATGCTCATATTATTAGGTTTCTGACTTTGCATTGGCTCCTGCTGTTCTAGTCACTGCAGGAAGTCGAAGAGTAGGATTGACTTCTGGAGTCTCCCTAGGAAGTCATTTATTTCTGTACATTTGGCTAGCATTAGATTAACCTTGTATTCTCTATAAGTAAAGTCAGAGTGTTGACACCGGTGCTCCCTTACCCATTGAGATGGGGTCCTGGCTGCAGGTTTGTACTGAAGCCTTCCTGATTTCCCATTACCACCAAGGCTAATTGGTCCAAGGAGGGAATACTGAATCAGATTCTCCCCCTATTTGGTATTAGGACTGAAAGAAAGGCAGTCTCCATTTGCTTCAAACTATCACTTCCAACTCAAGAGGGGCAGCTGCATTCCATCTTGTGCTTTGAGGAACAGAGAAATCAGTTTGCAGGGAGAAGGAGCAAATGCAGAAGAGAAAGCAGACAATGAGATGGAGTGGAGTGTTCCTGGCTTTCTACTTCTTTTTATTTTTTTAAAATTTTTTAACCTTTATTCATTTTTGAGAGGCAGAGAGAGAGAGAGAGGGCACAAGTGAGGGAGGAGCAGAGAGGGAGGGAGACAGAATCCTAAGCAGGCTCCAGACTCTGAGCTGTCAGCACAGAGCCTGACACGGGGCTTGAACCCACAAACCGTGAGATCATGACCTGAGCTGAAGTTGGACGCTTAACCAACCAAGTCACCTAGGAGACCCCCCTCATTAAAAAAAAAATTTTTTTTTAACATGTATTTATTTTTGAGAGGCAGAGACAGAGCACAAGCGGTGGAGGGGCAGAGAGAGAGGGTTGGCTTTCTACTTCTTGATTTCAGCTCCTGTCTGAGGGCTGGCTGCATTCCTTGCCCTTGTGTCTTGTGAGATAAGCAAGTCTCCTCATTTTAAATCCTCCTATTTATTTAAACTAGTTCCCTGGAAGTTCTGCTATTTTTAACTACATCATCTTAATTTAAGGAGTTATGACCAATCCTTCTGAGTAGGGCTATGAAACCTGAGGGCTTGTGTCTCAGAGCCTCTTTTTCTCCCCCTTATCACCAGGTTTTATTTATTGTATACCTTGTGGGGAATCTGGTATGCTTGGGTAGGAAATCTGAGGTGTTGTATGCAAGAACAGGTAGAAGGGCGTGTGTCCAGTTTGTGCAGAGGCTAGTAAGATGTTTCACTTCTTTTTTTTTTTAATTTTTTTTTCAACGTTTTTTATTTATTTTTGGGACAGAGAGAGACAGAGCATGAACGGGGGAGGGGCAGAGAGAGAGGGAGACACAGAATCGGAAACAGGCTCCAGGCTCCAGGCTCTGAGCCATCAGCCCAGAGCCCGACGCGGGGCTCGAACTCACGGACCGCAAGATCGTGACCTGGCTGAAGTCGGACGCTTAACCGACTGCGCCACCCAGGCGCCCCAAGATGTTTCACTTCTTCTGTGTGATGTAAAGTAAGCATTGATAAATATTTGAACAGATAAGCATTATATACCTTGTAAACCTGAATCTGATAAAAAAAATAAATCTTAAAGTAATTGTTAATAGCTGTTGTGTCACACTGAGATAAAAACTCAGTGATCATCTGTAATTGTTGCACCTGTGGTCACTGTGTTGGGGTATCAGACTTACATTTATGAGCTGACTTCACTTTATGCAACCAGTTTGCTCTAAGTGGGACAATTCTAGTGCTGACACAGGACTTTGAGAAGTCCTGAGGAGTCTCAAACAGCTTGGGATCTCAATAAGCACTTTTGCTCAGAATCTTTGCATTGACTGTGTCACCTTTAAATTTTTTTATTTGAGAGAGAGAGAGAGAGAGAGAGAAAGTGTGAGTGGGGGTGGGGGGCAGAGGGAGAGAGAGAGAGCATGTTCCATGCTCAGCACGGAGCCCAGCATGGGGCTTGATCCCATGACCCTGGGATCATGACCTAAGCTGAAATCAAGAGCCAGATGCTCAACTGACTGAGCCACCAGGCATCCTGATTATGTCACCTCTAATCATGCATTGGCCTCCTGGTCAACTTTCATCACTTCTCAACCCAACTCCTTATATATATGGTGTTACTTTGGACAAATTAGAACTACAGTTCCCAGAATCCCCTTCCTTGTGTGATTTGCATTAGAGTTGGAAAAAAAAAAAAAAAAGAAGCTAGCATGTGATTTGGTAGGTAGTAGGGAAAGAGCAGCCATGCTCTGGAGGAAACACACAGAGAGGTTTGCCTATCTCAGTTGTGCCCACTCTCTACCACACTGGTGGCACATTCTGTATGTTCTTGCTCCCTCCTACCCCATACCAGACTCTTTTGTCAAGTGCAGGCCCTGTTGACCAGAAGTGACTCCAGCTGGGCTGTTCCACTCTGATAGCTGAAGCACCTGGATTCCCAGATGACTTTGCAAGCTTCCTGTTGCCCACCTCTGCCAGCACTAAAGGAAGGCTGGCCAGTGATTTTTCCCTGATCCTTCAACTTCTACTTTTCACTTGATTTCCTCACTTCTTCAATAATAGTAGGTAGTAACTGTATCTTGTTTGCTATCCCAGAAGTCATAGCTTCTAGCATATAATGAATCCTCAATAAACATCTACTAAATGATCTTTAGTTTACAGAAAGAAGGAAAGAAAGAAAGAAACTACTTGTCTCATTGAACTGGCCTAGATGCCAGATGGTGGAGATTCTCTTCACAATTTTGGCTAAGAGGAAAAGGTGCTTTCCAATCTCTGATTACTTACTTCTTAAAATAATTCCACAAAGCATATTCCTTAAAAAAAAAAAAAAAAAAAAGAGAGAAATGAAAGTAGCTTGCTTAAGATTCTGCAGCAAAAGAGGAAGTAAACCCAAATTAGAACTGGTAGTTATGCTTTCCCTAACTTACAACTGAAGTCTGCTTAGCAACTCATTAAGTTTTATCTTCCTTACCTTATCAAACCCACTTTTGTTCACCATCACCTCTCTGCCCCTTGCCTGTACATACATGTATGCTTATCCAAACACCACTAGAAAAAATTATGGAAGTCCTTGTTGAAAGTATGGCTCTCCAAAGGGAATACATTCAAGTCAACTTAATGGGTATTTATAGAGCATCTACATGTAAGAAAATTTGCACTGCAGGCCAAGTATAGATGAATAGAGGACCAATGTGTTGCAGTGTTCCTACTGGAGAGACTTTATAAAAATTCTTTGATGTGGAACCATTGTTGGTTATTACTTAATTCCTATTCTCAGTACCTTGTCTTTTTCTCATTCCTTTAGTTGAGTTCTTGGGGTTGTGGTTTCCTCATGAACATACATACACCCAAAGTAGCTTCATGAGATTCAGCAGAAGTAGGTCCTCTAGGCCACAGCCCATCTAAGAGAACATTTTGTTATTCCTTAGGTGGGTGGTTCTTAAAATTCAGGAGTAAGCCTTCACCTGGGAAGTCTCTTTAAAATGCAGAATCCCAGGGGTGCCTGGGTGGCTTGGTCGGTTAAGCATCCGACTTCAGCTCAGGTCATGATCTCACGGTCCGTGAGTTTGAGCCCCGCGTCGGGCTCTGTGCTGACAGCTCAGAGCCTGGAGCCTGTTTCAGATTCTGTGTCTCCTTCTCTCTCTGCCCCTCCCCTGTTCATGCTCTGTCTCTCTCTGTCTCAAAAATAAATAAACGTTAAAAAAATAAAAAATAAAATAAAATAAAATGCAGAATCCTGGACTTCCTTCTTCATCCTCCCCCAACCAACTCTGCCCCTGCAGATTAAAATTCAGGATATCTATGGACTTTGTATTTTTCACAAGACTCCAGGGACTCATCTGATGCAATGGTCTTTAGGCCAGTTTTGGAGAAATGTCCAAAAACATCTGAAAGAGAATCATTTGGGCACTTATTTTTTAACAGCTGATTCTTGATCCCTCTGAATTAGAATTCTGGAGGCAGGACCTGGGAATATGCATGTTAAATTCATCTCCTACTTAAAAAACATTTTTTTTAATGTTTATTTTTGAAAGAGAGAGAAAGAGAGAGAGAGCAAGTGGGGGAGAGGCAGAGAGAGAGGGAGACACAGAATCTGAAGCTATCAGCACAGAGCCTGATGTAGGTTTGAACCGTTTGAACTGTTCGATTGTGACCTGAGCCAAAGTGAAATGCTCAACTGACTGAGCCACCCAAGCACTTGATTGTTATGAATCCACAGACCCCTTTGAAAAGAATTAGTAGATTTCCTACTTTGAATTTGAAGCCCAGTTCAGACACAAAGTCTTCTGGAGAGAGAAACAGAAAAAAAAAAAAGGGAAAGCTTTGCTAATAAACATTGATTTTAGAATCACTCCTTCCTAACTGTTCGAATCCGTTCCCAGCTTATCGCTGTTCTGAGCCTTTTCTGGAAAACGTCTGGGTTTGCAAGGTCAGGCAGCCTTCATACCCCTTGAGGTGGTAAGGACTCTTCTAATGGGCCCATCTGAGGGAGCCTTGGTTTGCAGACTAAATGTATAAAGGCCCATCAAACAGTAATGGGAACTGCAGAGGACTTGGGGGTGTTGGGAACTGTCTTCCTGAACAATGGGGCCATGGTCATTCTGGGGCTAACTTCAGGTCACCTGTCTGCTTCTCTACGCCATCCCATCCCGACATTCCCAGCTACTGAGCCCCAAAGGTAAGTGCAGAGTGATAACTGCTGGGAGGGGCTGTGTGAAGCCAGAAAAGCCAATGTGTGAGAGCACTAGAGAGAGACAAATGTGGTACTTCAGAGGTGGCTCAATTAGTTAAGCCTCCAACTCTTGATTTTGGCTCAGGTCATGATCTCACTGTTCATGAGATTAAGCCCTTGTTAGGCTCCACCCTGACCGCAGGGAGCCTGCTTGAGATTCTCTCTCTGCCCCTTCCCCTGTGCTCTCTCTCACTCACAAATTAATAAACTTTAAAAATAACAATTAAAAAAAACAAAACAAAACATGATACTTTTGTCTCTTCCTGACTCTACACTCCCTTTTATCCTCATTCTTTCCTCCTTTTCCATCCGTCATCTTCCCTACAAACTGGACTGGTTAGTAAATCGAGAAGGCTTTCTTCAGCCACCCCTGCTGCCCCCACTTTGTGGAGGACTGTGTCTGGTAAGGCACTACTTTCTCTCACCAGCCTGCCATAACCAGCGCCAGCACTTGGTCAACTTTACTGTAGTAAAACCTGCTCCAAGGACTGAAAGGCGACATTTGCTGGGCACCAGGCAAGTGCCAAGTGCCAAGGACTGACAATACTACCAGAAAAGTGCTTAGGGCAGTGGCTGGCTTGTTTAGTAAATTATAGGTATTACTCACCATTGTTTTGCTATTTATTTCTCAAAGTGACCCTGGAAAGTGGGTCGTGACTGCTGGTCTGCTCCTCTTTGCAGGTGAAAAAACTGAGGCCCAGAGGAAAGTAAGTGATGTGCTTCTGATCACATAGCTAGAGAGAGGTGGAACCGGAATTTTTACCCAGTCTAGAGATGGCTCCAAAATCCATACTTTTTCAACTGCCATCATTAAGATCTCAGTCTGAGGTCTTATATTCAAAACAAATATAGGAAAACTTAAAAAAAAAAAAAAAGCTGTTAGTTCTAGAGATATATACACATATTTAATTTTTTGTGAAATTAAAGTGACTTATAAATGAATTTTTAAAAGTTACTTAGGGGTTGCCTGGGTGGCTCAGTCAGCTGAGTGTCCAACTCTGGATTTTGGTTCAGGTCATGATCTCACGTTTTGTGTGATTGAGCCTCGCACTGGGCTCTGCTGGCTGTGAGGAGCCTGCTTGGGTTCTCTCTCTCTCTCTCTCTCTCTCTCTCTCTCTTTCTCTCTCTCTCATGCTCTCTCTCTTAAACTTAAAAAAATGTCACTCAGTGTTTACAGGGAAAGTGACAAAATTAAACAAGATTGGAAATCTGTTGATAAACAGCTAACATTGGGTGATGGGTAGATGGAGATTCAGTGTATGAATCTCTTTGCTTTTGTATAGATTTGAAATTTTCTTCATTGAAGAGTTAAAAACCGAAGTCACTTCACATCCATCCAAAATATGATGATTATGTACAGTAGCAGAATATCTACAGGTCCTTAATTCGTAGTTGATAAACTTCACATTTTGTGAGGATTGTTCTGTTTTTTTTTTTTACATTTATTTATTTTTAAGAAACAGAGTGAGACAAAGTGTGAGCGGGGGAGGGGCAGAGAGAGAAGGAGACACAGAATCTGAAGCAGTCTCCAGGCTCTGAGCAAGTGGTCAGCACAGAGCCTGATGCGGGGCTCAAACCCACGAACTGTGAGATCATGACCTGAGCCGAAGTCGGACGCTCAACCGACTGAGCCACCCAGGCGCCCCGTGGATTGTGTGGTTTTTTGAAGATTTTGAATACTAAATTTTTGGTTTTTAAACTCTTAAAATAAGACAATTTATATTTGTTGTATAATAATTAGGGCAAGGCAACTAATGGTCATGACAGTCCTATGGTGAAAGTAGAATTATCTCCATCTTATAGATGAAAAACTGAGGCACTGAGGTAACTTCCTGGCTAGAGGGCTACTAGATGAAGTGGAAGGGGATTTTGAACTCAGGAAGTATGTCTCAGGTCCACACATATTATGTGGCTCGGCTTGAGGGCACCATCTTTTTTTTTTTTTTTTTTTTTTTTTTAAGTTTTTAAATGTTTATTTATTTTGGAGAGAGAGACAGAGACAGAGCAAAAGCAGGGGAGGGGTAGAGAGAGAGAGGGGGAGACAGAATCTGAAGCAGGCTCCAGGCTCTGAGCTGTCAGCACAGAGCCCAACGTGGGGCTCCAATCATGAACCATGAGATCATGACCTGAGCCAAAGTTGGATGCTCAACCGACTGAACCACCCAGGTGCCCTTGAGGGCACCATCTTTAAGAAAATATTCATCTTAAGTATCAGTTAGGAATGATTTTGACACAAATTACAGAAAACCATAGTAATTGTAGCTTAAGTGACTTAAGCAAAAAAAGAGCATTAATATTCTCACCTAATGAGATTGGAACAAGGCACTCCAGGTTCAATGCCACCACTCAGGCTGCCTCCATGGCTCTAGGTGCTTTCTGGCCTTATGGTTAGCCACCCCTGCCTGATGCCTTCCCATCATCACAATTAGCTTCTCACTGGCACAAGACAGTGGCCTCATACAACTTTTCGACACACCTGTAAGATAGGAAGAAAGGTCAGGGAAATGCTAGTGAATTCTTAAGTGTGTGTCTCTACTCAGCAGGAAGCAAAATATTTCCCAGGGGCTCCCAGTAGACTTCCCCTTATGTCTCATTGGCCAGAACTTTGTCCATGGCTCCACGTAATAAGAAGAACTGGGAAATTGAGTGTCTAGTAAAGAAGGATAAAATTACTGGCATTGACTTACATAAGTCATTCATGAGCCCAAGGACACATTAAATCACTGGGCAAGTTGGATTATTATTATTTAAAGATATGTAGATCTTTATTTAAAGTTTTTTAGGAACACAGGGGAGAGATTCATACCAAATAACACAGAAAAATTTCTTGAATAAACCTTTTAACATCTCTCTGTCCCAAAGTCCCATTTCATATATCACTGCCCTAACCTCATCCTGTCTCTCCAAATGAGTGAACACTTTTGAAATTCTCCTCACTATACCCTCTTTCCACTTCTTTTTCCTCCTAACTCATTTCCAGATCTTTCCTTCTATGTCTCCTTATCTCCTTCTTATGTAAGAGTAATCTAGCCTCTAGAAATTACCTACTGGAGTAACAAATTACTCCCAATTTAGTGTCTTAAAATAAACATGTTATGTCACAAATTCTGTGGGTCAGGAATTTGAGGGTAGCTTAGTTGGATGTTTCTAGCTCAGCATCTCGAATGAGGTTTCAGTCAAGATGTGTGCAAGGGCTGCAGTCATCTAAAAGCTCGACTGGGGCTAGAGGATCCCCTTCTGAGATGGCTCACTCATACAGCTGTTGACTTGCAGCCTAAGTTCTTCACTCCATGGCCTCTCCATAGGATGGCTCAACATGGTGGCTGGCTTCTCCCAAAGTGAGTGATCTGAGAGAGAGAGAACATGAAGGTAGCCATAGTGCCTTTTATTACAGAGTCTCTTCAGTCATATGTCATCATTTTTACGTTATTTTATGAGTTAGAAGAGGGTCACACTCAAGGGGAGGGGAATTAAGCTCTTCTTCTTGAAGGGAGGTATATCAGAGGATTTGTGGACATGTTTTTTAAACCATCACATCTATATATCATTTAACGTATCACACCTCAGTTTTTTTGAGAGGGGGAGAGGGACAAGGGTAAGAGGTAGAAAAGAATGGGAACAAAAGTGACTCTGGGGTGGCAGCTATATTTGTCTCCTCAGACTGCCATAACAGAATACCACAAACTGGGGGCTTAAACAACAGAAATTTATTTTCTCACAGCTCTGGAGGCTAGAAGTCCAGGATCAAGGTGCCAGCAGAGCTGGTTTCTGGTGAATCCTCTCTCCTCTCTTGCAGGTGGCCACTTTCTTGTTTCCTCACGTGGCCATTCCTCTGTGTGTATTCCTGGTGTCTCCTCCTCTTATAAGGATACCAGTCTTACTGGATCAAGACCCCACCCTAATGACCTCATTTAACCTTAATTATCTTCTTTTCTAATCAATTAATTTTACTTTTTTATTAAAAAAATTTTAATGTTTGGGGCGCCTGGGTGGCTCAGTCGGTTGAGTGTCCCGACTTCGGCTCAGGTCATGATCTCACAGTTCGTGCGTTCGAGCCCCGCATCAGGTTCTGTGCTGACCGCTTGCTCAGAGCCTGGAGCCTGCTTCAGATTCTGTGTCTCCTACTCTCTCTGCCCCTCCCCCATTCACGCTTTGTCTCACTCTGTTTCTCGAAAATAAATGTAAAAAAAAAAAATTTTAATGTTTATCTTGAGAGAGAGAGAGAGCGCGCATGAGCTTGAACAGGGGAGGGGCAGACAGGAGAGAAAGAATCCCAAGCAGGCTCCACACTGCCAGCACGGAGCCTGACTTAGGGCTTGAACCCACAAACTGTGAGATCATGACCTGAGCTGAAATCGAGAGTCAGACGCTTAACCGACTGAACCACCCAGGAGCCCCTGACCTTAATTATCTTCATAAAGGCCTCTTCTCTAAATACAGTCGCATTGGGAAGGGTGCAGTTTACAGCTCCAACATTTAAGTTTAGGGAGATGTAATTTGTTTTGTGACAGTAGCTATGTATGTCATGTTGCTGCTTTACACATTACTTCTATTAAGATCATATTTTAAAATAAAATGCCTTTATGGCTTTTGGGGACACTATGTTGTACTGTTGTTGTTGTTGTTGCTTTTAATATTTATTTATTTTGAGAGACAGGGGGTTGGGGGGAGGGACAGAGAGAGAGGAAGAGAGAGATAATCCCAAGCAGGCTCCACACCATCAGTGCAGAGCCTGATGTGGAGCTCGAACTCATGAATTGTGAGATCATGACCCAAGCCAAAATCAAGAGTTGGGTACTCAATGAACTGAGGCACCCAGGAACCCCTATGTTGTACCATTTAATATAATCATCAAAGTTATGACATTTTTATAAATAATATTTTTAAGCAATAACTTTCCCCATAGGAAAAAAATAAAAGTAATTCTTTTTAAATGTTTTTAAGTGTTTATTTATTTTGAGACAGAGGGAGAGAAAGAGAGAGCAGGAGAGGGGCAGAGAGAGAGGGAGAGAGAAAGACTCTCAAGCAGGCTCCACACTGTCAGTGCAGAGCCTGATGCAGGGTTCAAACCCACGAACTGTGAGATCATGACCTGAACTGAGATCAAGAGTCAGCCGCTTAATGGACTGAGCCACCCAGGCGTCCCCAAAATGAAAGTAATTCTTTTTTTTTTTATTATTATTTATTTATTTTTTTTTAACATTTATTTATTTATTTTTTTTTTTTTAATTTTTTTTTTTTTCAACGTTTTTTATTTATTTTTGGGACAGAGAGAGACAGGGCATGAACGGGGGAGGGGCAGAGAGAGAGGGAGACACAGAATCGGAAACAAGCTCCAGGCTCCGAGCCATCAGCCCAGAGCCTGACGCGGGGCTCGAACTCACGGACCGCGAGATCGTGACCTGGTTGAAGTCGGACGCTTAACCGACTGCGCCACCCAGGCGCCCCTTTACAGTTTTTTTTTTTTTTTTAAATTTTAACATTTATTTATTTTTGAGACAGAGAGAGACAGAGCATGAACGGGGGAGGGTCAGAGAGAGGGAGACACAGAATCTGAAACAGGCTCCAGGCTTTGAGCTGTCAGCACAGAGCCTGACGCGGGGCTTGAACTCACGGACCGCGAGATCATGACCTGAGCCGAAGTCGGCCACTTAACCGACTGAGCCACCCAGGCGCCCCAAAATGAAAGTAATTCTTAAAGCTTCTCTTTGTTGTGAAAAATGGCTCATGCAGAAAGATGTATAAAACATAAATGTACAATTTACCAAGTTGTGAGAAAGTAATCATGCCTTTAACTGCTAACCAGGTTAGGAAATAGAGCCCCACTTGCAAGTCTGAAGGCCCTGCATACACTTTCCAATTAGTAATAATTGCACCTCGGATAAACCTCATTGGCTATGATACTGCCACTGCGCAAGGCTCATGTACTTTCCAAATTATAACTTTCCATCTCCCTCCAAAGGTAACTATAGTCTCATCTTGCATGATATTCACCTTGCCATTCTTTATTTTTTACTACCTACATATGCATTCCCTTGAGTGTTCAAGGCCCTAAGGATACAGAAGTGAAAGAAACAAACTCTCTACCCTTATGGAGTTCACAGCTAACAATAAACATTGATCATATAATTAACAATAAACATAATGAATAAACTGTATAGTATGTTAGAAGGTGATAAATGCAAAAAAAAGCAGAGCTGGAGTTTACTTGGCTCTATAAGCATGTAATGATTTCAACATTGGAAGGGAGATAAAAAGGGAGATAAAACTGAAAGTAGGGAGGGAAGAAAGTAAATGAAAGGAGGGTGGAAAAGAATAAAGAGGGAGAAAGGAGGAGGAAACAACAGGAAGAAGAATGTTGGTGGGAAAGCAAACAGAACAGATGGTAAGAAGAGGGAAGAAAGGGAAAATAAGAGGTAGAGAAGGAAAAGTGGGAGGTTAAAAGATTTTTTCTCACCTGGAGGGTTGCTGAAAAGACCCTGAGCTGAAACCCCTTTATTTACATTTTGGTAAAAAGAAGTACTAAATTCTTAATTAGAGAGCAGTTTCCTACATTGAAGCTTTTTGTTTACTACAAATTTGTTTTATGCAAGCTAAAATTAGCTTGCACGAAAGTATTCCTTAATACTTATACAAAATTTAGGCAGCTGTTTTAGAAATGGATGTTTTTGAGCCCATAGCAGATGACTGGGCTGAGCAGAGGCTATGCAACATGCCTGGAATTTGTAAGAATTGCCAGCTGTTAATAAAGTAGTTTTCTTTTTTAAATATTTAATTAATTAAATTAATTAATTAATTCATTCATTCATTTAGAGAGTGTGAGCAGGGAAGGAGCAGAGAGAGAGAGGGAGAGAGAAAATTCCAAGCAGACTTTGTGCTGTCAGTGCAGAGCCTGATAAGGGGCTTGAACCCATAAACCCAACTGTGAGATCATGGCCTGAGCCAAAATCAAGTTGGATGCTCAACCAACTGAGTCACCCAGGTGCCCTAATAAAGTAGTTTTCTTTAAAAAAAAAAAAAAAAGGAGTGGGGTGGCTGGGTGGCTCAGTTTGTTAAGCATCTGACTTTGGCTCAGGTCATGATCTCATGGTTCATGAGTTCGAGCCCTGAATTGGTCTCTGTGCTGACAGCTTGGAGCCTGGAGCCTGCTTCAGATTCTGTCTCCCATTCTCTCTGCTCCTCCCCCACTTGCTCTCTGTCTCTCTCTCTCAAAAATAAACACTACAAAAATTTTTTTTAATTAAAAAAAGTAGAGCAGGGTAAGGGGATTGGCAGCACAGGGGTGAGGGGTAGTGGTTTTGACTAGAGTGTCAGGGAAAGCCTCACTAAGCAAATGCATGACGGAGGTGAGTTATCCATGTCTGGAGGAAGACTATTCCAGGTAGAAGGAACAGCTACACCTACCACCTACAGTGGTGTATTTGGTTTCATAGAGCTGCTCTAACAAAGTACCACAAACTGAGTGGCTTACAACAGAAATTTATTCTCTTATACTTTGCAGGGCCAGAAGTCTGAAATCAAAGTGTCAGCAGGGTTGGGTCCTTTTTGGAGGCTCTGAGGGAGAATCTGTTCCTTGTCTCTTTTGGCTTCTAATCCTTACTGGCAACCCTTGGCATTCCTTTTTCTGTAAGGACACAGTGATTGGATTTAGGCCCAATCCAGTAGGACCTCATCATAACTTGATTACATCTGCAAAGACCCTTTTCCAAATGAGGTCACTTTCATAGGTACTGAGAGTTAAGACTTCAACATTTCTTTTTGGTGGACTCGGTTCAACCCATGACATGTGGGAATACGCCTTCCAGGCTTGGGAAACAGCAACCAAGCCAGGGAGGCTAGAGATGCTTAGATGCATTTGAGATTCTGCTTACCTTTGGGATAAAGAGGTGTTTGTTCTAGCATTGTGTTATCTCCGCTGTTTGTTTCTCAAATATATAGTATATAGGGGACAAACCTTAAAAATTGAAAGCATATTAGATCACAATGCCTACTACGGCCACAGGGGGTGTCCTTTGATTTATTGTTGGTACCCTGAAGGTAGAACTGGAAGATGAGAAACAAGATTTGGTGACTGTAGTTAAGAATATAGTATTGTACACTTGAAATTTGCCTGGGGTGGGGGGTGGGGTGGAGGCAGTGCCTAGGTGGCTCAGTTGGTTAAGCATCTGACTCTTGATTTCAGCTCAGGTCACTGTTCATGAGTTTGAGTCCTGTGTTAGGCTCTGCGCTGACAGCATGGAGCTTGCTTGGGTGGGATTCTCTCTCCCTCTCTCTGCCCCTCTCCTGCTCACTCTCTCCCTATCAAAATAAATAATAAACATAAAAAAAAAAGAAATTTGCTGGGAGTAGATCTTAAGCATTCTTAACACACACACACAGAGCTAACTATGCTAACTATTAACTATGTGGGGTGGTGATGTGTTGATTATCTTGATCTTGGTAATCACCGTATAATGTATATTCCTATCAAATCATTACATTATATTTGCCAATTATCCTACAATAAAATTAAAAAAGAATTTAACTTGGAAAATCAAGAAGATGGAAAAGAATTAAGGAGTAAATTTCACAGACAGGTTTATCATTAAGAAGTCAGTGCTTGAGAAAGTCCAAGAAGTTCTACACTTTGAAATAATTCCTTTTTCTTCAGTCCTGAATTTAGGTAGATTGTTATTTACTGCCTTTAGGGGTTTATATGCATTTCAATTTTAGGTTTTGGCTTAAAAAGGGAAACTTAATTCTTTCAAGACAGCTTTCACAAGTGACAGAGTGGTGATCCTTTCTTTTTCTGTATTTCTGAGAATGTACACTTTTCATAATTGACTTAACTCTACATGGGAAAAGAGAGCTGTTCTTTATTTTTTTAATTGAACAATGATTGACATAAAATATTGTATTAGTTTCAGGTGTACAACAGTGATTCAATATTTATATATGCCAAGAAATGGTTATCACAATATGTCTACTATATGTTACCATATAGATATTACAATATCATTGACTATATTCCCTAATCTGTACTTTTCATTCCCACAACTTATTTATTTTATAACTAGAACATCATACCTCTTACTCTCCTTCATTTATTTCATTCATACCCCCTATTCTCCTCTCTGGCAAACAACAATTTATTCTCTATATCTGTGTCTGTTTCTCTTTTATTTTGCTTATCTGTTTGCTTTATATTTTAGATTGCACATGTAAGTGAAATCATATGGCATTTATCTTTGTATGAGTTATTTCCTTTAGCAGAGTACCCTTTAGGTCCATCCATATTGTTGCAATTGGCAAGATTTCACTCTTTTTTATGACTAGGTAATATTCCATTGTATATGTATATATATATGGTGTGTGTGTGTGTGTGTGTGTGTGTATATATATATATATGGTATTGTATATGTATATATATGGTATACATATATATGTATATATATGGTATATGTATATATATATGGTATTGTATATGTATATATATGTATGTATATATATGTATATACATGTGAAAACATATATATATATATATATATATATATATATATACACACCCCACATCCCCTTAAAAATTGTTTTTTCTTTAAAATTTTTTATTTATACCACATCCTCTTTATCCATTCATCTATCAATGGACACTTAGGTTGTTCTGTATGTTGGATATTGTAAATAATGCTGCAATAAACATAGCAGTTCATATGTCTTTTTGAATTAGTGTTTTCATTTTCTTTGGCTAAATATCCAGAAGTGGAATTGCTGGATCATATGGTAGTTCTATTTTTAATTTTTTGAAAAACCTCCACACTTTTCCACAGTGGCTGTACCAATTTGCATTCCCACCAAGGAGTTCCCTTTTCTCCACTTTGTTGCCAACATTTGTTATTTCTTGTCATCCCCCCCCCCCCGCCCCGTCTTTTTGATACTAGCCATTCTGACAGGTGTAAGGTGATATCTCATTGAGATTTTGATTTGCATTTCCCTGATGATGAGTGATGCTGAACATCTTTTAGTGTGTCTGTCTGTTAGCCATCTGGATGTCTTCTTTGGAAAAGTGACAGGGCCTCTATTCATTTTTTTTCTTTCTTTCTCTCTTCTTCTTCTTCTTTTTTTTTTTTTTTTTTGAGAGAGAGAGAGAGGGAGAGAGAGAGCACAATGAGCAAGGGGCAAAGAAAGAGGGAGAAGCAGGGCTCACCCAAAGCAGGGCTCAAGCTCACCTGAGGTGGGACCCAAACTCATGAATTGTGAGATCATGACTTGAGCTGAAGTCAGATGCTTTAACTGACTGAGCCACCCAGGCACCCAGCTCTGTTCATTTTTTAATTGGATTGTTTTTCTGATATTGAGTTATATGAGTTCTTTATATATTTTGAATGTTAACCCCTTATGGGATACACATAATTTACAAATATCTTCTCCCATTCAGCAGATCGCCTTTTTGTTTTGTTGATGGTTTCCTTTGCTGTGCAAAAGTTTTTTAGTTTGATGTAGTCCCAATAGTTTAGTTTTGCTTTTGCTGTCTTTGCCTTGAGAGACAGATCCAAAAAAAAATTGCCAAAAGCAATGTCATAGAGCTTACCTCCTCTGTTTTCTTCTAGGAATTTTATGGTTTCCGGTCTTACATTTAAGTCTTACACCCATTTTGAGTTTATTTTTGTATATGGTGTTAAAAAAGCAGTCTAGTTTCATTCATTTGCATATAGTTGTTAAAAACTCTCTAAGCTTTTCTTACACATGGCAGGGGTGAGGGACAAATTTCAGACTACGGGGGCTAATCACAGAGCTTTGCATACAGAAAATGCTCAATAGATATGTGTTAAATTGCCTTGAATCTAATTGAATTAAAGCTTAAGATGAGCTATGAATGAACCACTGAGATAAATAAAATTAAAAAGATTATATAGATATTATAAGCCTGGGATATAAATCTTCAAAAAAAAAAAAAGAAATTTTAGGACAAGATTTCTATCCAATATGAACTTTAATGAATTCTTTTTTTACTTATTTATTTTTGTAAGTAATCTGCATGCCCAACATGGGGTTTGAACTCATGACCCCAAGATCAAGAGTCACAAGCTCTACCTATTGAACCAACCAGGGGCACAGTTGGTTAAGTGCTCGACTCTTGATTATGGCTCAGGTCATAATCTCATGGTTTGTGAGAGTGAGCCCTATGTTGGGCTCTGCGGTGGCAGTGCAGAGCCTGCTTGGGATTCTCTCTCTGCCTTTCTCTCTGCCACTCCAATACTTGTGGTCTCTCTCTCTCTTTCAAAATAAAAATAAATCTTAAAAAAATATTGTGGGGTGCTATAGATTAGGTTTCATAAATGGTACAAAGGTTTAGAAGCTTCATATTTGTAAAAGATCTCCAGCCTAGTTTATTTTTTATTCCTAGTTAGACCTTTTCTATCAAAGCATGCCACCTCTCCATCTGGTCTGTGTCTCCTCAGGAAAAGAGCTCAACTGCTATGACTTATTATATATTTCAAAAGTTGATAAAATGTGACTCATTTTAACAAATATTTAATGAATGACTGGAGACCTCATCTTCTTTTTTCTTTCTTCTTCTTTTTTGATGTCTAATCTTATTTATTTGTTACTCGTAGATAATCTCATATTTGACTGGACTCAGAAGTAGAAGCTCTCAGAGAAGACAGCCTCTGTCTCTTGACGATCTGTTCCTGGCATTTTCCTTTGGCCTCCTTCATTCTCTTGGCCAAAAGTTTATCATATTTTGCAGCCTCTTGCTTATTTTTCATAGTACACTGTTTCTTCGAAGCAATACGCTATCGTTTGTGTTGGAGGACACATGGAATAACAAGATGTTGTGCCCTGGGTGCTCTGGTTCTTGGTTTCTTACCTTCTTTTAGGGTCTTTCTCACAACATATGAGTGGCCATCATCTTCTTTAGAGAGACTGAAAAGTTTGTGGATTCTGCTAGCTCTTTTGGGCCCCAGGTGACGAGGCACACTAATACTAGTGAGTCCAGGAGTATCCTTCTCCCCTTTTTTCACAATAACCAAGTTGAGAACACTGAGATTGGCATCCACAATGCAACCCCGATCAAATTTGCACTTTCTTTCCCCAGTCTTCCTTTGTCGGTAGTAGGAATGCCCCTTACTCAGCAGCAGGCGGACACAGCCATGGGTCAAGATGCCCTGCTTCATGGGGAAGCCCTGTGTGTCATTGCCACCACTGGTTTGGACCATGTAACCCTTCCACTCTTCACCAAGAGCATCAGCAGCTTCTGTGGACATTCCCTTTGAAGTTTGCATTTATTATCCATGTCAATGAGTTTCTGGCAGCCAGTAGCTGGGAAAGAGATGTTCGGCTTCATCCTGAAGCAGCCTACCGCCTCTGAGGCACCACAAAAAGAACCTCTTCTTAATTTCCTAATTGCTCCTACTTTCCTAATTATTCTTAAAGTGACTTATTGTAAGTTAGCATGGTTGGAACTAGTACTTTACAGGGTGACGTTGTAACACTCCAAAGCCCTCATATATTAAGATGTGTAAAGAAACACCTTTCTTCCTATTCTTACAACTAATGCTTTACGCTTGCACAGTGGAGGAATTCAAATGTAGTTGTCACGGGATAGCTACCCTGATATGTACTGCTCCGTGACAGATGCAGGTTCACAGTGCCTGCCTGAGAGGAAGCCAGGGATCCCTACTGCTCCAGAGTTTGTCCTGGGGAGAATCCTAGGTTGTAAATCACATACTATAGTCTTGGATTAGGGTAATACATTCTTACCTGCTTTGCCTCCTAAACAACAGGAGTTCATCAACTGAGCACCTAGGAAATTTTAACTTATACCTCTAAAGAGGGCAGAGGAGTCTGGACTCTAGCTGTGGCTATTATTTTCTGTTCTGGTCAGGCACTAATGTGTTTAAGGTACAGAAGCCTACTCTGTCAAATAAAATGGGTCGGTAGTCAATGTTATGGTAAGGATGCAATGGAAATTTCATGGACTGAGGAATATATAGTTAACTCAGAGAACTCAGAGAAGGTAGGTCAGGAGTGAAACTGACCTGGGTTAAATTAGGTTCTGTAATTTACTAGTTGTGTAATTGTAAGCAAGTCATTTAGTAGCCCTATAAACCTTTTTTTTCCTTAACTGTTCTAGGGAAACTATTACCCTTTTCTCCACTAAACTGCGAGGCTCAGATGACATGGAGAAGAATGACTGCTGGCATGGAGTAGGTGTCCAAGAATATTCTGTTAATATATATATGATGAGAAATTAACAGAGTATTTAAACAGGGAAGTACAAAAATATTTACAAGTATACACCTTAAAAAATTGTCTTAATTACAATCCGGGGAGAATGTACAGTATGATAGAAAGAAAAATATCAGCATTGCATAGTCTTGAGTCCTGTGACCTTGGAAAAGTTATTCACATGTGAGGTACCTCAGTTTTTACTTCCCTAATATCCCTAAACTCACACCACTAAATTGATAATAGCATCTCTTCTTGTGATGATTAAATGAATCAATGTATATGAAGTACCTTGAACAGTGCCCAAAGTGTAGTAAACATCACACTAGTATTGTTTTTTTGTTACCTGTTATTATTATCAGGTCTCTTTGTATTCATCTTCGTGCCTTAGTTTTAACGGTAGGTGGCAGCAATGCTCTCTTAACCAATTCAAATGAAACCTGCCAACTTTCTGGAATAGAGATCAGTGAAGGCTTACCCAATAGGAAGATGTGTGCAGGGCAGTGGAAAAGCAGTGGGAGAGAGATCATAGAGAAAAGAAAGGAAAGGAGGAGAAGGACAGGAGAGAGAGAGAGTAGGCAGGCAGGAGACAGAAATGTTTATGGGAGTCAGTAATGTTTAGAGGTGATTTGATATTTCAAAAGAAAATACTAAAATTGTCATTATGGGGGTAGGGTGATTTAGTGTTATTTTTGTTTTTAAATATACGTGGGAGAGGTGCCTGGGTGGCTCAGTTGGTTTAGTGTATGGCTCTTGATTTCGGCTCAGGTCATGATCTCATAGTTCATGAGATGGAGCCCTGCACTGGACTCTGCACTGACAGTGGGGAGTGTACTTGGGATTCTCTCTTTCCCTCTCTCCCTGATACCTTCCCCACACCCACTCTCTCTCTCAAAATAAATAAATGAAATAAAAAAAAAATAGAGACATGGGAGACTGGTACTTACCATATTTTCTGTGTTGACAGTTTCTAAACCTTTCAACTGGTCCTAGATGAGATTTAGCAAAATCAGCTGCCCAGAAAGAATCTGTAAAAGCATAATGTTTTATTGTTCATTTATTTTTTATTTTTATTTTTTATTTTAGAGAGAGAGAGAGCATGAGCAAGGGAGAGTAGGAGAGAGAGAGAGAGAGAGAGAGAGAGAGAGAGAGAGAGAAACCCAAGAAGGGACTTGCTCAGCACAGAGCCAATAGTGGGGCTTGATTCCACAACCCTGGGATCACAACCTGATCCCAAACCAAGAGCTGGATGTTCAACCAACTTAGCCACCAGGTGCCCCTTTACTGCTCATTTTTTTTATCAAACTATTAATCTCAACTAGAAAAATATGGCTATTTTCCTCTGTGTAAAATATTCCTTCTACAATAAGACACTTAGTGTTATATTAGGTATCTGTTGCTCTGTAACAAATAGTCCAAAGTTTGATGGCTTAAAATGATAAGCATTTATTATCTTATATTTTCTGAGGGCCAGGAATCCTGGACTGGCTAGCTAGATGGTTCTGACCCAGGGTCTCCCGTGAAGTTTCAGTGAAGACATCAGCTGAGGCTGCAGTCATCTGAAGGCTTGATGGAGCTTTGGAGGATGTGCTTCCAAGCTGGCTCACTCACATGGTTGGTGGAATGAGGCCTCAGAACCTCACCAGTTGTTGGCTAGAGGCCTTGATTCCTTTGCATGTGACTTTCTCCACAAGGTGGCTTGAGTGTTCCCTAACATGGTTCTGATCTCTTCTAGGGTTAGTGATCTAAGAGAGACCACAGAGGTCTTTTGTGACCTGGTCTCAGAAGTCATATTCTGGGTGCACCTGGTGGCTCAGTTGGTTAAGCATCTGACTTGGGCTCAGGTCATGATCTCACAACTTGTGGGTTCGAGCCCTGTACCGGGCTCTGTGCTGACATCTCAGAGCCTGGAGCCGGCTTCGGATTCTCTGTCTCCCTCTCTCTCTCTGCCCCTTCATCGCTTGCGCACGCTCTCTCTCTCAAAAATAAATAAACATTAAAAAAAATTTAAATAAAAAAGTCATATTCTGTAACTTCCACCGTATTTGTTCAAAGTAAATCACTTAGAAAATAACTAAACATAATTCTCAGGAATTATGAAGGAAATGAATACAGGAAATGAAGTTCCCACATGGAGAAATCACAGGCTGTCTAGCCTTTTTCAGTGGGGCCCTGGAAACATCTCTCTGGATTATTGATTTCTTCTATTAAAAAGAGAACAGGCCATAGCTCCACGTGTCACTTCAACTCTAAAGTGGCCTATTTCTGCTCCATCTAAATGTGATTTCAGTTAACAACTTGGTCTCCACTTTTTTCACCTCTAAAATGAAATGTTAGTGGCTTTCGAACTTTTTAGACCCACTGTGAGAACTACAGTTTACACTGAAACTGCATACACACAAAAGCATGAGAAAGAGTACATATGGATAACAAAAATATAAGTTCCACGAAACAATACCTAGACTTACTTGCATGATGTACTCTCACTCCCCACACTCCACCCCATTCTATGTTAATTCATTTGAAAAAATCCAGGTCAAAATCTACTACACTGATTTCATAGTCCATTCATGGATTCACCATTCTTCGTGTTAAATACTAATACTCACTCTCACCCATTGGGGCTCCTTTCCCAGAAATGTTAAAGAGCAAAGGAGTCCTCGCCTTCCAGTTTCAGGAAGGCAAAAAGCTGGTTCAAGCCTACCACTATTCTAATTCGGCAGGAGCTAGTAACAGAGGTAGCCTGTCCGGGTACTGTTGGGCCTGTAACTCGAGAGCTATGTCACCTCTCTTAGTTCATTCTTCCTCTCTACAATTGGAGTAAGTATCCCTTGCTTATGTCATAAAGTGTTACTAGGCTCAAAATTAGACAATTAGGCACTTACCATGTGGCAGGGAATTTACAGACAGATCTTTAATCCTCACAACGACCTTGCAAGTCCTAGAGTATTATACTTGCTTTATAGACGGAGAAATTGAGGATTAGAGAATTTGCATAGGCAAGACCTTAAAGTTGTCAACTGGCAGAACTAGAATTCCAAACCAGTTCTGACTCCAAGACCCTCCTGCAAAATGGACAGGTAAGCCATTTTCATTTGATGTTGAAGTGATGACCATTGGCATATTAAAATATAGATTCCTCCTGAATCACCACAGTGTAATGACTTCAAAAACTGGTCCATCAGGCCACTTTTTCCATTCTGTCTTGCCCTTACCACGACGAACACATAACACCACATTTGGGCTTGGGGCTTTAGCGTTTATAGCTGCCTTGACCCACTAGGGCGCGCGAACTGTAACAATAGCGCTTCCGCTCCTCAGGCGTCACCAGTGAGCATCGCTCAAAGAGAACAAGTCAAAGCTGAGCACGTTTCTTTAAATTGTGCCCCCAAATGGGCCCCAAAACGAAGTTCCCAGGTCACTTCAACACAACCTCCTGACATTTAAATGTCGTTTTCAGAGAAAGACCTCGCTTACAACTCCTTTGCTCCTAAGTTTTGTTCCGTCAAGTGTGTGCTTGTCTCGCTTGCCTAACCCGAAGGCCCCCGCGGGACCCCATCACGGACCTGGTTCCCAAGGCCCCTGGAGGGCGGGGCCATCACCACAAAGCCCTTTATTGAGGCCCGGGCGTGACGCGAGGCGTCCCGGCCTGGGGCGCGGCCCGTAGCTCCGGCGCCAGCGGGAAGGAGGCGCTGGTGCGCGCGGCCATGAGCGCCTAGTCGGGCGCGCGCTCCGCCCTCCGTCCGCGGGGGAACGCAACCCCCGAGACCCGCGAGCGCCGGTAATCGGGCTCCGGCGACCACCACCCCCTCCGGCCCCCGAGGCCCCGGCCGACCCGGTGCGCCCGCCGCGCATTGTGTGCGGGTGGGAGGAGAGCTGGGCGCGGACGTGGGAAGAGGCGGCAGGAGGGCCCGGCCTCCCTGCCCGTCCGCCTGTCCGTCCCTCTGCCCCGGGCTCCGCGGACCGCCGAGACTCCACCCGCTCCCGAGAGCCGGTTCCTACGCGGAACTGCGCACCCTGGCGGGACGCAGTGGGAGGGGCACTTACAGGGGGTCGCTTGGTTAGCTCAGGCTTTTGAAAAAGGGAAAACCCGGGAAGGGGGCTTGGGCGGGGAACGGGAAGTTCGTGTACACCGCAGAGCCATTTGTCTTTCAATATTGCCAAAGTCAGATACGTTTGGGTGATGAGGTGTTTGAGCCAGTTTTGCAGGCTTGGGCAGTGACGGAATACCGATGTTAACTTTGCATTTTCTCCATACGTGGCCAGAAATGATAAAATGAGTTCACGACAAATAAAAGAGAACACAGTTGTACATTAGGAGTTAAGCTTCAAGGAACATTTATTAGGAATTTCCTGACATCCAGAAATGCTTTTTCTAAATCTTTTTATTATTTGGGTATTAAAAAATATTAAAGTGAAAGCCACTAATTCTGTGTATTGCAATCATTTCAGGCAGAGTGAACAGAATACTGCAGTCATAACATCAGGCACCTATGTGAGGAAATTGGACTGTGATAATTCACCATGGCTTATGGCTTGCCAAGAAAGAACACAGTGAAAACCATATTGCGGGGCGGTTGTTTTAAAGTGTAAGTATTTTCATCACTGTGAGCATTGACTGGGGATGGGGAGTGTCCTTGGTAAAATGAGAGTACCAGAAACCCTGATGAGCTACTGGACCATGTGAGGTATTTTCAGTGATCTGAATAGTGATTTTTTTTTTTTAAAGGTAAATGCTTTTAGTAAGAATTTATAAATTATCGTACTTGGCTGTTATAAGAAAACAACCCAAACAGGTTTGGAGAAGTGATTTGATCAAAGTCATACAGTCATGTAGTAAAGAAGTGACAGGGATAGAAGCTCATCTTCGTACTCCAAAGCAACATTTTCAACTACTGTCAACTACCTTAAAATATCTCTGTAGATAGCGTAAATCTACCTAAAAGTGTCTTGGTGTCAGGTATATCTTAACTTAGCACTTGATTGGCTGGTACAAAGAGTCAGTTTTGCATCCTGTACGTTTTAGCAGGTGATGTTTGGTATGGACAACATGGGTTTTGCAATCAGAAAGATCTGAGCCATGTGCTTGCTTCTGCAGCACAGGTACTAAAATTGGAACGAAACAGAGAAGATTAGCATGGCCCCTGCACAGGAATGACATGTAAATTCGTGAAGCTTCCATATTTTTAAACTGCAAAACCAATTTGTATCATGCACTGAACTGATTTAAAATAAATCTACATGTTTATTTAAAAAAAAAAAAATGGGGTGGGGCGCCTGGGTGGCTCAGTCGGTTAAGTGGCCGACTTCAGCTCAGGTCATGATCTTGAGGTCCATGAGTTCAAGTCCCGCGTCAGGCTCTGTGCTGACAGCTCAGAGCCTGGAGCCTGTTTCAGATTCTGTGTCTCCCTCTCTCTGACCCTCCCCCATTCATGCTCTGTCTCTCTCTGTCTCAAAAATAAATAAACGTTAAAAAAAAAATTAAAAAAAAAAATGGGGCGCCTGGGTGGCTCAGTTGGTTTAGCGTCTGACTTCAGCTCAGGTCATGATCTCAACGGTTTGTGGGTTTGAGCCCTGGATCCAGCTCTGTGCTGTTAGCTCAGAGCCTGGAGCCTGCTTCGGATTCTGTGTCTTCCTCTCTCTCTGCCCCTCCCCTGCTCGCGCTCTGTGTGTCTCTCTCTTTCAAAATAAATAAACATTAAAAAACCAAACAAACAGAAGACCTGAGTTCGAAGCCTGGTCCTGCCCTGGCTCCCTATGCCAACTTGAGTAAATTACTTTTCTCTATCTTGGTCTCCACATGTGTAAAATGAACTTATCACTACCTGTCTGTATGATGTGGAATACAAATAATGTGTGTTACATACTTGCATATTGCTTGACATACAGTAAACCCATAATGAACATGGACTGCTACTACCACATGGTAGTTTCACTGTGTGGTGTCTATTGCGACGTTGTTTTTTGTTTATTTTTAATTTTTGCACTTGTTTTTTTAACCTCTGCCACAGTCTATGACATACTTGCCATTATGGGTCAGTTGAATTTTTCTTTTTAAACGATATTCTGAGAAGTAAGTGGAGACACCCTTTGGGTTTCTAAAACCAGAGCAAATTCACCATTGCATTTTATTTAGTTTTGTCATTTCCATATGTGTTTAGACATTGAACTACTGACAAGTACCATGGTAGTCAACATTATTATAAATGTAATTTTTGTAATAAAGATAATCCTATGTCTGGAGAATAACTTAAAGCATTTATTCTGCAGTTTTGATTATGTAGAATTTTATATCATGAATAGTCTCTGCAGCACCAGTGCCTTCTCTATCATACTTATAAGAAAGTGTTTGATACCATATTATTTATAAGAACAGCTAAATTAAGAGGAAAAGAATGGCAACGACACTCTTTGGAATTAATTTGCTAAGACAACTCCTCACTGATTTTTTGGTTAAATATTTTTAGAGAGTTGTAGAAAATACACACAAAAATTTCAAACAGTATAGAAACATTTGAAAAGAAAATAAAAAGGCTATGTCAGTCCCACTCAGAGGTAAAATGTTTTATATTTTTCTAGAATTTCCATCTGCTATACAAGATACACACATATATACACATACACACGTATGTGTTTTTACATGTATGATTATGTTGAACTTTGCCCTGGCCCCCACTATATCTTGTATAGCCTAATGGTTATGAACACAGTTTCTAGAGTCTGACTTTCTGGGCTCAAATCCCAAACCCACGACCAACAGCCCTGTGATCTTGAACAAGTTGTTCTATTCTTATTTCCTTATCTGCAAAATGAGTTTAATAATAGTACCTGCCTACTCCATAGAGTTACTGTGTCAATTAAATGTGTTCGTATGCGTAAACTGATTGAAACAGTGCAGTGCCCAGCACATAGTAAGTGCTAGATAAAATTAGCTGTTTTATTGCTCATGTTTCCAAGTCGACATATAAGGATAAACCTCATTCTTTCATCAACATGTGTACCACAGTTTGTTTAACCAGGCTCGTCTTGATCGACATTAAGGCTATTTTGTGAGTTTTTTTGTTTGTTTGTTTTGTTTTTGACAAACAGTGCTTCAGTGGACATTCTTATAAATACATCTTTGTGCCCTTATTCAAATGCATTTATAATAATTGTAGACTTCAAGTTGCTCCTTAAAGTTAGATGATAAAGTAGCAAGGAAGCTGGAGGAGGAAAACAAGTAGACACTTGTATATTACACCCTTACTTCCTCTACTTGTACCAAAGCAGGTCTTTCACCTTTCCTAGGACATATGAAACTCATATTGACTCAGTGAGATGAGAAACATGTAGTTGTCATTTAGCATTTCCAAATTAGAATATATAAAACAATTCATTTGAAGTTCATGGTGATTATTTTTATTTTTTTTTTTATTTTTTTTTTTAATGTTTATTATTTTTGAGAGAGAGACAGAGACAGAGAGCAAGCAGGGGAGGGGCAGAGAGAGAGGGAGACACAGAATCGGAAGCAGGCTCCAGGCTCTGAGCCATCAGCCCAGAGCCTGACGCGGGGCTCGAACTCACAGACCGCGAGATCGTGACCTGAGCCAAAGGCAGCCGCTCAACTGACCGAGCCACCCAGGCGCCCCCCTTTTTTTTTTTTTTTTAATTTTTTTTTTTTTAATGTTAGTGATTATTTTTAAATATTATAGTTTGGAATTTCATCTCCTCCAGTTTTCCGAGGATTCTCTTGCTACTAGTGCTTCTGAATAACTCCAGCTGGGCTAAGTACCAGCTCTGGTTCTTAATTAACTTCTGAGTCTGTTTCCTTGTCTATCCACAGGGGGGTTGTAAAGATTAAAATAAGATCACACATTCGAAGCCTTAGTGTATGCCAAGTACCTGCTCAATGAATGATTATTCTCTTTTTTTCTTTCCCTAATGTGACCATATTTGTGATCAGCCATAAAAGACCTAGAGCTTACAGTTCTTAACCACATCCTCTTAAAAGACATAGAAAGATTGGCTTGACTGCAGGGAGGCTGTTTTTAACAAAAGTTCCTGTCATTATAATTTATGGTAATTTTGCAATATATCTCTACATTAGTATATATACATTACATACTATACATTAATATAAGGCTCCTTCTCTTGGCTAGATTTACAACTCTGGAAAATCCTGAATTCCCATCTTAAACCAAAATGTCTAGTGGAAAATGGAATTGAGAATTAAGATATCTTCTGTATATTCCACATTAGATGTTCAATAAATATTTATTGAATGAATTAATGAATTTTTGCCCCAGACAGGAACCTTGGGATCTTGCACTGCTTACAAAGACCTGGTACGTGAACCTAGCCAACATCAAATTGCCTTTCTTGGAAGAAATTACATTTGGTAGTCCTTTTTACCTCCAAAAAAATAAAACCACTAAGAGTGCTCTGCTCCCTTCTGCAGAATGTAAGTTCTGTAAGAACTACTTTAATAAATAGCAAATTTTATCTATGTCATTTTGTTTATTGTCAGATAAATGTTTAAATATGCTTATTCAGACCCATACCCCTCATCTATGAAGCCCTTCTTGTTTAGTATTTAAGAATGTGTGGTTTGCTGTGTGATGAAATATTCAGTTTTAACTATATTATGACTGGTGAAAAATATCAGTTGGATTGCTTCATGTATTTTATTTTCCAGCCATCAAACTTGAAAGGGAGTATGAGATGAAGCGCTTGAAAAACCTGAAATGTCAGAAAATCCTAGCTGAGGAAGTTCAGTTTTCTCTAAGGGAAAGGCAAGTTGGTTTGAGAAGACCCCTTCCACCTAAGTGACCATCATCTCATAATTGAATCTGTACTCTGAGCTTTCCACATCCAAAGGCAATGAAGGTCTCCAAGCTTTCACAGTGTGAAGTTTGGTGCAGACATGAGTACCCACTGGTGGATGAACCAGCTCCTGTGGGTTGATGGGCAGCTCTGACAGATCTTCTGTGTCCCTACCACATACTTGTTCCTTTGTGTCACAAGCAACAACACTGTAAGTAGATGAAAGTAGTTGGGATTGAGTCATTTATGCTATTCATTTGAATTTTTGTAAAATTGCACTATGGAAAGAGGAAACTCCTTGTCAGAGACATTATTTTGAATTTGCATCTTTGAGATACCAAAAAAGGACAGAGAAAAATTCTTTTTTTCTTTTTAAAGATTTTGTTTTTAAGTAATCTCTACATCCAACATGGGGCTTGAACTCACAACCCTGAGATCAAGAGTCAGATGCTCCACCAACTGAGCCAGCCAGGTGCCCCAAGAAAAATTATTTCTTTAAAATTTATTTTGAGAGAGAGAGAACAGGGAGGGGCAGAGAGAGAGAGGGAGGCAGAGAACCCCAGGCAGACTCCGACTGCCAGTGCAGAGCCTGAGGTGGGGTTTGATTTCATGAACTGTGAGATCATGACCTGAGCCAAAATCAAGAGTCAGATGCTTAACTCACTGAGCCACCCAGGTGTTCCAAGAAAAATTCTTTTAAAAATGATAGACTAAAAATTTTTTTGGTTAAGAAAAATTAAATTTTAATTTTTTTTTTTGAGAGAGGTAGAGAGAATCTTAATAATGGAGCTGTCATGACTATGAAATAAAGACCTGAGCCAAAATCAAGAGCTAGATGCTTAACTGACTGAGACACCCAGGAGCCCCGAGAAAAATTTTAGATTTCATTTTAGTAACTCTTCAGTTTCCAATGTTCAGTGAAACATCATTTACTACTCTTATGTAGTACTTTAAAGCAGCAAGTAGAACTTACGTTTTGCTTTTGTTCTCCTAAAAAATAATCTTTTTCTTTCTGCTTAATTTCATATTATCTTTCTGGGATGCCCTGGAACATATGGAACACACATACATGTGAAAATGATATGAAAACGCAAAGACCTTATTATGTGGAAAACTCTTATTTGCAGAAGGGCTAGAGAATGGGGAAATGATTAGCTGGAAAATATTGGACTTGTGTGAACCAATTTTCCTAGAATTTGAATCCATTAAGGCACACTTGGATATCAAAGTTATATTTAAGCACAATTTAGTGTTTGTTAGATGAATCAAAGCATACTTAGGGGGCCATAATACACCCCTGTGGGCCCACAGTTTGACTTCTTAACTAGGGAATTAGATCTGGTGGTTGCTGTTTGACAATATTTAGAAGCTGTTGTCTGTATTATCTTCAGATACTTTCTTTTACCTATGATATGGTGGCTCACATGAAGGTCATTTGTTTTTAGAAGTGTGTCAGTGACCCATTTGATTTAGTGATCCTCAGGCCTGGAAGAAGCTGTCTGTATGTAGTCTTGAGGAGGTGGAACTGCCACATTCCTGGTTAGATTTGCTTAACAAAATTCAGATGTGCTTCATGTAAGATGCTTAGCTGCCAACCAGAGCCACTCCCAAAGTTTCTTGGCTGAGTGTGTGGGATTTTCACTATGTTACCCAGTTGTACCACGTATCTCCCCTTTTTTCCACATCTGTTCTCTCTGCTTGTTCTTTCTTCCATTTGACTAGTTTTTTTCCCCCTTCCACCAATGTTATTATCATAAATATGGCAGCTGAGTTGCTGACTGCTTACAATGTGGAAAATACCACTTTATAATTTCTCAACCAAAGACCAGTCTTAGGCAAAAAGTCAGTGTATTTCTATTTCTTTAGAAATCAAAATCAATTCATTGTTTTCCTTAAAAAATTAATCACATCCAGCTGTATCAACATATGTTTTGGACAGTAATGGGATTAATTGCATGTTTATTTTTGTAGTTCACATCCCATGGAGTAGTTTGTGTACTTTCCCTTTTAGGGTCACTGTTACTAATTCATCTAGACTGGAGATAACACCTCAAATAGTTTCTTTGAAAACTAGAAATATTTTTCAATCTATAGCCCACAATTCTACTGCACACTGTATCTAACATTGTTGCTATTAGTAAGTTTTAATTTCTTAAAAGTCATATTTATGTAGATAGGAGTAGAAAGTTAAGTAGTAGTAAGTAGTAGAAAGAAAACTGTAGGTTTTAGTTAATAGATCTGGGTTCTAGTCCCCTCCCTTTCTTTTCCTGATTCATCAGGTATCCTTGAGAAACCTTTTTTTTTTTTGTAGAAGTTTATTTATTTTGATAGAGAATGAGTGGGGGAGGGACAGAGAGAAAGGGAGAGAGAGAATCCCAAGCAGACTCCATGCCAATGGCACAGAGCTTCATGTGGGGCTTAAACCCATGAACTATGAGATCATGACCTGAGCCAAAGTTGGACACTTAACTGACTGAACCACCCAGGTACCCTGAGAAAACTTCTTAATTTCAATGGAACTAAGTCTGTTTCTCTTAAAAAAAAAAACCAAACAAACTATCAATTATGTATATGTATCCCTATGTTTATAGCAGCATTATTTACAATAGCCAAGTTATGGAAGTAGCCCATGTCCATTGAGTAATGAATGGATAAAGAAGATGTGGTGTATATATATAATGGAATATTATTCAGAGCCATGAAAAAGAATGAAGTCCTGCCATTTGCAATGACATTGATGGAGCTAGAGAGTATAATGCTAAACGAAATAAGTCAGAGAAAGAAAATACCATGATTTTACTCATATTTGGAATTTAAGAAATAAAGCAAATGATCAAAGGGAGAAAAAAGAGACAAATCTAGAAACAGTTTCTTAACTATGGAGAACAAACTGATGGTTACCAGAGGGGAGGGGGTGAGGAGATGGGTGAAATAGGTGATGGAGATTAAGGAGTACACTTGTGATGAGCACCGGGTATTGTGTGCAATTGTTGAATCACTATATTGTATATCTGAAATTAATATAACACTGTATGTTAACTAACTGTAATTAAAATAAAAACTTAAAGATATTAATCCATTATGAATGTATTTTAAAAGGTAAAATAAAGATTTGTTTTTAAAAACCATAGCTCTGTGGATCCTCACCACTCATTTCCACTTCAATGGAGGCAACTAATTTAATCTCTTTTACCTGTTTCATTATTTATCTTTATGTCTCTAAATAATACTTTGATTTTGCTACTTCTTGGATTTTCCTTTTTAGGTATTGACTTCCCAGTAAAGAAGATAGAATTTTTTTTTTCTTTTCTTTCCTCCATCCTCAATACACATACATATGCCATTTCTATCTACCTGTAAATATAGATTATATTTATAATTTTGGTTAGATCAGTATTAAATGTTAACATTATTATGACATTATTATGTTAACATTATGATGTGTAAATACTTCACAGCCTAGCCATGTAGTAGACTATAATTGCTTTTCCTTTCCTGCCATTATGTGTGTGTGTGTGTGTGTGTGTGTGTGTATGTATGCATGTGCACCAGTATTTAGTAGAGTTAATATTTGCTTAGTTTGCAATGTATTTATCACTAAATCAACCCCACGCTCTTTGCCAGTTGTCAGTCTTCTGAAAACATTCCTACATATTCTCTCATTTCATCTTCCTGCAAAGTCTTCTGAGAAATATTGTCCTGCCCTAACCTGAACTGCTTATTTCCACACTCATAAGTAGCTCTTCTATGATTTCTACATGATCATTAGGGGATTCACTTCACACTCTTTGGTGTAGGGCCTCGTGTTTCTTCTGGTGTAGGGCCTCCTGATTATCCTCTTCCTTGGTTTATTTTTTTTTATTACATTGGAGCATATCCTCCAGTAGTTCCCTAAGAAAGGATGCATGGGAAGAAATTTGTTTAAGGTCTTCTTGTCCAAAGTTTTTATTTTACTCTATTTCATTAATAGATTGGCTGAGTTGAGAATTATAGGTTGTAAATAATGTTCCTTTAAAATTCGAAGGATTTGTGTATTTCTTTTTAGTTTTTAGTATTGTTAGTGAGCATTCCAAAGCCATTTTTACTTTGAATGCTTTCCTTGAGAACTTTTTTCTCTCTGGAAACTATGGCATCTTCCCCTAGATCCCATTGTTCTGCTAGGAAACACGGTGTAAGACTAATAATCCAATGTAGCACTGTGATTTAGAGCACTGGGTGTAAATCATGAGCCCCCTGGGATTGAATGCCAGTTCTACCATTTATTAAGCTGTGTGTCATCTTGGACCCATTGCTGAACTTCCCTGTGCTTTAGTTTCTTCTTCTGTAATAAGTGGATAGTGATAGTCGTGACAAGTAAATGAGTTAAATATGTAAGCACCTAGAATAGTGTCCGGCACAGAATAAGCACTAACACAGATAGCATTAGCTACTCTTACCATTACCCTTGGTGCTTGGTACTACAAAAGCCCTTGCAATCTGGAAATTCATATCCCTCAGTTCTGGGGGATTGTAGTAAGTTCTCTTGTAGATATTTGCACCTTTTCCTTTTCTCTATATTTTCTAGAAATACTATTATTCATATTCTACATCTTCTGTACTGGCCGTATTTTTTTATCTTTTCCCTTCTGCTTTCCATCCTTTTGTCTTTTGCTCCATTTTTCTGGAGGAAGCTCTCAGTTTTATCATCTACCCATTATAAGTTTTTAATTTCTGCTATCATATTTTTCCTTCTGAAGCCTTACTCCTCTCCTTTTTAAAAAGTAACCTGTTTTATTTATAATTGCCTATCTTCCCTTACCTCCCTGAGGACATGAAATAGATTGTTCTCCCTGCATTGTGTGGGTTTCCTCAACACTGTTTTTGTGTTAATTTTTATTTCTTTCTTTCATGTTAAAAGCTGTCACGGTAATCCAGGTGTGACAGTGCATAACTTAAGGAAGTAAAGGTGGAATGGATAATACAGGTCTGACTCAGGAGTCATGGAAGAAGTAGAAACCACAAGATAGTGTCACTGATTGGATGTGGTTGAGCGAGAGGGATGTGGGTGAGTTAAAGGGATATGGGTGAGTGAAAGGGAGGAATTTTGAATGAATTCCAGATTGTGGGCTTGGGAAAGGAAGAGTTGTCTTGGGTGTGTGTGAGATACATTAATTTTAGGTTCATAGATGTTTGAAATTCTTGGTAGACACTAGAGCGGAGATCTCCAGTAGCAGTGGGCTTTACAGGTGTGCTGCTCAGGAAGGAGCGAGTATAGAGAAGAAAGGTGAAAACAATGGGTGTCTTTGAGCTCATCCAGGAGGAGTAGGCAGAATGAGAAGAATGAACGAGTAGTGATAGTGAACATTCTGAAACTTTGGTTGGCAGCGTAGAAGAGGCAGACCTTTAGGAAAAAATGGCTTAGATACTGAAACCCTGGGTGAATTGCATGCTGTATTTTATTTGTAGTGAAAATTATTCTGGTGTAGAAATTTAATAGTAAGTGATTGAAATTTTTGGTGAGAATCTTCATTGTTTTCAGTTGACAAAAATTTCCTCAATGAAAACATTTCATCAAGGGTCAGAGGAGGGAGAGAGAAGGGAAAAGAGAAAACAAAAAAAAACCTATGTGGTGAAAACTTAGATGTAGAAACTCTTTTAGGTACTCTATATCCTGTAGTCCTCACAACAAGGAAGAAAGGGCAATGACAGAACAGAGCGGAGCTCTAACATCAGAGGGGTAAGTTTGGGGACAGAACTGGCCCAGGGGCTTGATGAGGCAGAACTTATGCCAACGGTTGACAGGGCAGCAAGCATGCGGGGGGAAAAAGGAACTCTCTCTTTGTTCGCTGTCTTTAAGTACTATTTACACCCAATGTAGAACAGATAGATTTAGAACATTAGGTGTAGGGCATGGGCCACCTGGGATCGAATGCCAGTTCTACCACTTAATCGCTGTGTCATCTCAGACAAATCGTTGGGGTCTTGTGTCACTTGGGTTCTCTAGGCTCTTTTCATCATGGTCTTAAGAATAGTTATATATATTTTTTTCGTTCTAGTAAATGGTGATGTTTCCGTTCCATTATGCAGGCCAAAAATCTATGGGCCATCTGTGATTCCTGTGTCCCCCATCTCCTCTTCTCTCTCAGTCCAATCTATCCCAGCAACTGTTGTTGGGTCTACCTTTGGAAAATATCCCAAATATGTCAATTATTTCTCCACCACTCTCACCCTTGTCCAGGCCTCCACCATTTCTTGTTTGGAATGCAGATAAAGTCTTGTAACTGACATCCTTTCTTCCCTTTTTTGCCTTTCTGTAGTCTACCCTTAGCAGTCATAGTGATCTTTTAAAAATGGCATTCATGCAGGGACCCCTGACTGGCTTAGTCTAAAGAGCACGCATTCTTGATCTCAGGGTCATGACTTTGAGCCCCACCTTGGGTGTAGAGATTACTTAAAAAAAAAAAATAAATTAAAAAAAAAGGCATTTATGTCATTGCCAAAAAGATCACCTCACTCCCCTGAGTAACACCCTTTCCCATGGCTTACAAGGCCCTATATTATTTGACACTTGCTTTCCTTTTGGACCGCATTCCTTCCACTCATCTTTCAGTCCTACTGGGTGCAAACATATTAACCTCCTGTTCTCTGACATATCAAAACTATTTCTGTCTTGGAACATTTGCACTTGCTGTTTATTTTCCCTAAGATTGTCTTCCCTTGGATTGTCACAGAGATATCTCCTATCTCTTTAGGGCTCCACTCAAATGACATCTCCTGAGGGAGGTTCCCTGTGACCTCCCCACCCCCCCACCCCCAATAAATTGGCCTTTCCTTTTACTCAGTCACTTTCTGTGACAGCACCCTGTTTTAATTCCTTTACAGCACTCATATCATTATCTGCAATTATTTATTTGCTCACTTGTTTGTCTGTGGTATTTCTCTGTGGTGTCTCTATTGTCTGTAATAGTATCTATCCATAGTAGCCACTCTATCAGTATTTGTTTAATGAATGAGTGTATTACCTTAAAAATTGTTGAAAAGGTGCCACTTTTGAAGAGAGTGGTCAGAGGGTTTGATTTTTGCTGTTTTCTCCATATAATATATATATTATTTATTATAATTATAATAATATATATTATATATATGAATAATATATAATACATATGATTATTAAATAATTAATTTAAATAATCCCTACACCCAACGTGGGGCTTGAACTCACGATCTAAAGATTAAGAGTCGCATGCTCTTCTGACTGAGCCAGCCAGGCACCCCTTCCTATATATGCTTTGACACACATTTTTTGGGGGGTATATTGGGTATAATTTACTACATCATAAACTGCACGTATTTGAAGTAAGTATGATGGGTTTTGACACCTGTGGGATGATCATCACAATCGAGATAACATTTTCATCCCCTCAAGAGTTTTCTTGTGCCCCATGTATTCCATCCCTTTTCAGTGGTCTTCTCTCAACCCCAGCACTGCTCCACCCTCCATTCCCCCGTGCAGTGACTGATCTAGCTGCTTTCTGGCACTATAGATTAATTTGTGTTTTGTTTGTTTTTTTTTTTTTAATGTTTCTTTATTTTTAAGAGAGAGTGCGCGAGAGTGCACACACACCTGAGCAGGGGAAGGGCAGAGAAAGGGGGGGACAGAGGATCTGAAGCAGGCTCCGCACTGACAGTAGAGAGCCTAAAGTGGGCCTCGAACTCATGAACCATGAGATCATGACCTGAACCAAAGTTGGATGCTTAACCAACTGAGCCACCCCGGTGCCCTGATTAATTTGTGTTTTTGAGAGTTTTATATAAACGGAGTCATACAATATATACTTTTTTTTGGTCTGGCTTCTTTTGCTCAGCATAATTATTTGAGATTCATGCATGTTGCTGTGTATGTGTTCCTTTTTATTGCTGAGTAGCATTCTGTTGCACAGATATCCTACACTTCGTTTATCCATAACATCATACGTTTATCATAACGTATTTGTTGATACGTTTCTAGTTCTTTTTTTTTTCCTGTTTATTTATTTTTGAGAGACAGAGAGAGACAGAGACAGAGAGACAGAGAGACAGAGCATGAGCAGGGGAGAGGGAGAGAGAGACACACAGAATCCGAAGCAGGCTCCAGTCTCTGAGCTGTCAGCACAGAGCCTTACGCGGGGCTCGAACCGACGAACTGTGAGATCATGATCTGAGCTGAGGTCAGACACTTAACCTACTGAGCCACCCAGTGCCGTGGTAAGTTTCTAGTTCTGAGTGCTTACAAATAAAGCTGTTGTGAGCATTGTATGGGCATGTCCTTTCATTTATTTTAAAGTAATAAATCAAGGAGAGGAACAGTTGGTTGCATCATTGTATGGCAAGTACATGTTTAACTCAGCCCATTTTCGGATCCCTATTTTAGTATTGAAGGAATTAGGGGGCTAGGTGAAGGATTAGTAACTTCCCCAAGGTGACATAGCTTTAAAAGAGGTGAAACTGAGATGGAATTCTAGATCCATGTGAATTCAAAATCTAAACTTTTCCAGAAGACTATGCTTGGTCCACCTTTGGCCTGGCTGCCTGTGTGGCCTATCGAAAAAGCAAATATTGGAGAATATGGCTCGTATGAGACAAGTAGGTCCTTTACTAAAATTTGGAATGAGGATGAGGTTAGCTCAGAGGATCTCTATGAAGAGTGATTTTTGCCTCTCCTGCCCCTCAGGGCATTTGGCGATGTCTGTAAACGTTTCTGGCTATCTTAACTGTAGGGTTTCACGAAGGCATCTAATGGGTAAAGTCCAGGGATGCTGCTAAATAGCCTGCAATATACAGGACGTCCCTCACGACAAAGAGATTTCCAGCCCCAAATGTCAAGAGTGTCAAGGCTGAGAGACCCTGATTTAGCTGACTGGTTTAAGTTACTCAGGACACACTGGCAAAACAGAAGGTTGGGTCAAACTGCATGGCTGAGAATCCTGAGGTGGGGTATTTCCCCAAAAGAAATGCAGACCATGACAGGAGGCAAATGAACACAGGGCAGCAATCAACAGATGTCTCCAGTCCTGTGGCTATTTACACTCACTCACACTCTTTTTTCCATATTATAAAACTCACTAATTTCTCAAAATCATATCCACTTACTGCCATAGCCCCAAGTCCAGGGTTTCAGTTGTCTTTAGTCTGGATCTTGCAACCAATGGCCAAATAATACACCATTAACCCTAACATAGTCGGTATAGTGTGATAGAGAGAAAACAGGGTAATATATATAATGAAAAGGTTTGGCCCTTTAGTCTTGCAGATGGTTTTGGGCCACAGACATGAGATTCCTTCTTTGGTATTTGGGGAAGATGGCAGAGGGGTTGCTGAAACTATTCAGACTTCACTGAGCCATCAGCCTGCCATTATGGACCTGAAGATGAAATTCAATTACAATTTTCTTTTGCTTCATTGAGGAAAAAAAGGGGAACAAGACAACAGAGGCATTGATAGGGAAGTTTACAGAGGTTTTCACTGTACCTCAGAACTGATACAACCTATAAGAAGAACCTAGTGATCTTGGTGCAATTTAATTGCACTTATGGGTATAATGTATCAGTCTTAATTGATCCCTAGGGTAGAAAAAGTTGCCAATGTACCAGGAGTCTCAGGCTCTATTTTGGAATTTTCTACCTTCCATTCATGTCTCCTTTCAGTTTCAATCCCTCTCCTTTTCAAATCCTCCACCTCCACTCTAAGGACTTGTTTTGCACTTTGCAACCTTCACAGCCTTGGAATGTAGGTGTAATCTTTTTCAGGGACATCAATTGCAGGTGTCGGGTTTTTTTCTTGCATCAAATTAACTCTCTGTCAAAGCAACGCCTTTCAAGTTCCAGAAGCAGACTTCCTCTCTCATTGTTTTAGAGATTGCTCACCATGTGACTAGTTACTGAGGAATTTAGCCTCCTGCTTTCACCACATATGTAGAACAGGTAAGGTAAGTATAACTGGAACCTAATATACAAACATTTACTGGGTGCACCACCTCCTTCCCCAGGAGCTCTGTTGTATCAAAACACAGGTATTCCCAGGAGAATGAATGTCAGAATTCTAGCACTGCAGTTTAACGATATCGAAATTGCTTTAGGAGCCCCTGGTTGGCTCAGTAGGTTAAGCATCCAACTTTGGCTCAGGTCATGATCTCGTGGTTTGTGAGTTCGAGCCCCACGTTGGGCTCTGTGCTGACAGCTCGGAGCCTGGAGCCTGCTTCGGATTCTGTGTCTCCCTCTTTCTCTGCACTCTCCTGCTCATGCTCTGTCTCTCTCTGTCTCTCAAAAATAAATGTTAAAAAAAATTGCTTTATGTGAATAGTAGAAAAAGCTGACATAATTTCCTTTGAGATAAAAGGAGGGTTATTTCCTAATAATGATCTTCTTTATCATGAAATCACATGACAAATGTGTGTATATATATATATATATATATAAATTATAAAATATATTAATATACATCGATTAAAAATTATATAATATATATATAAAATTCTTTTTCTTTTCCCTTCATGGCTTTTTTAGTATTTGAAAGAAATTTCTAAGCTGTAATAACAAAAGATTTTGAAAACTAAATCAGAAAATTGGAAGCAGGAGGAAAGGAGAATTTATTTTTTGATACTGACATTGTTATTTTTCTGGGTTAGATGCAACAGATGTTATTAATAATAATAACCAACACACTAGCTAGTATTTATTGAGCACTTAAAATGTTCCAGGCATAGTAGCTAGAAAATGTCAGATCAAAAAGCTGGAAGTTTGGACCAGATGCTTACAGTTAATCCCTGGTTTTCCTATGAAATGCTTGAGCTCCACAGCACCCTTTATTTTGAATAATTTTGGCTAGAGTACTAGGTGCATGTCCTCTGGCTTAGCGATGGAGGGTGGAGAAAAAACACTTCTGAGCCTTTCAAGCCGTGGCTTTAGGGTTTAACCTCTGTTGAGAGTATATAAAGAAGGGATAAATGGCCATTTTCATCATTACTGAAAAATGTCTGACTTTCCCTGGTCCCACCCTTCTTTTCTGGCAGTGGCTGGTTTATGTGGTCAAGGATCTGTTTTGCTTATGCATTCTTTTTTTTTGGGGGGGGGCACTATAAAGTAGCTTATAACCCACAGGGAATATTAAGAAATATTCTTTGAATATAGGATCATGAATGTTTGAATTGGGTAGCTCCTTCAAAATGAAAGAGTTATTCAGACATGTAAATTAGGATATTACCCTTTTCAGCATGGATATTATTCTTTCATAATGTCAGTTAACACATATTTACTGTGCACCTGTTGCAGCATCTGATAAGGCACATGAGTTAAGGGTTTAGGAAGGTGACTAATAGTGACCAGTATGTGCAATATAGTTTGAGTGGGAAGAATAATATTTTATACAAGTGGAACTCATGAACTTATGAACTTTAATTATTTCATCTATTTTTCATGTATAGTATGGACCCTAGATTCAACTCTCATGATCTGCCTTAGCATTTATTAGCTTAGCCCATGCAGGTTGTTTAACCTCTAAGTTTCTCTTCACTCATAGGTAAATGAGGGTAATAATAGTATCTCAATGACAGGATTGTTGGGAGGATTAAATGAAATATGTGTAGGGGAGGAAAGACTTTTTTTTTTCTCTCCTCATGTTGGACTCCCCAGCTGGGGCCCTGTAAATCAGACTGAAAAGACAGATTAACAAGAGAAAAACAAGTTTATTAACATGTGCATTGCAAATACACATGGGAGCACTCAGAAATGAGTATCTCAAAGAGGTATTAGAACTTGGGATTTTATAGCATCTTAAAAGAATAATAGAGAAGTGACAAGACAAAGAAAAAGGATTTTGAGCCTGTAGGGATGGCAAATTGTGGGAAGACAAATACTGGGTAACTAATGGTAGATAAGGGCTAGCTAGTTCTAGCAGGGTTTGTGATGTAGATTCTTCTGATGCGGATTTCTCTGGGCTGATGAGGGTCTCTAGTTGTCTCTGGTGTTAACTTCTCTTCTTCCTGGTGGAGAGGGGAAGGGGGATAACTTTACAAATTTCTGTCCTGTTTTTAGGCATATAGAGGGATGGCAGGGAGCTGTTCTGGTATCTGCTTCTTCTCAGTTGCCTTCTGCTTAAAATAATCCTTGTCCAAAGTGGCATATTTTGGAGTGGCACATTCGACTACCCTTTATATATAAGGGATCTATCACAGGACCCGGTACCTAGGGAAGACTCAATAAATGGTAGTTGTTTCTACTGTTATTATCATAGAAAATTAGTATCAGTAATTTGTGGTAATGGCTGACAAATCCCATTAATTTTATTTATTACAACTTGTAGATTTTCTTCTTATAATTCTAGGGTTTCAGCCTATGAAAATTTATGGTTATAATCTTAATAACATTTGATCTGATGAGCTGAGGCCAGAAAAGGGTGTTGGGAAAAGGACCACAAATACTATTATAAATAGCATACCACCTGTGCAGGTAAACAGGCCTTTCCAGTTGGTTCCAGGTGCTTCATTTTCCCTTCTGGTTATTTTATTCTGAAGGTGGAGCAGGTGCTGTTTCAGGCTAAACACTTGGTCAGTCCATTTGTCTGTGTCCTGACTTGGCCCATTAATCCTTCTCACGCCCTTACATTCCATGTTATGCAGGTATCTCTTACCTGGAAGCTTTGGTATTTGTAAGCCTCCCTTATAAAAACCTAAGAACAAAGACAATGATTGAATCATCTCAACAGTCTGGCTCCTCGTGGAGTCACCAGACTGTTATCAACTTTTAGGAGCTGCTTGAAATAACCACAACTTCCTCCATCTCTGTTCCTTTTTCTTCAGCTCCTTTTTTCTTGGTTATAAAACAATAACGCACAGCCATTTCAAAGATATTACATGGTACAAAAAATATAAAGAAGAAAAAAGTCATCCATAATCCTACGTACAGAAGCAATCACTGAAAATTTTGGAGTCAAATTTGGTCTCTTTATGTGTTTATTATTTTAACATGGCTGGGAGCATTATATATCTATACCTATTTTTATTTTCTTTTATTTTTTTGCTTAACCTTCTAACATAAATATTTCTCATTGTCAAAATGTTTACACTTTAAGTAATTGCATAATATATCATTGTATAATAATTTACTTAAATTAGTCTCACTTTGGGAATTTAAATCTCCAGTTTTCTGCTTTTATAAATAATAATGGTATTATAAATAAGAATGTGTTTATAAATAACAATTCTATTATAAATAGAAACATCTGCTGCCAAGTAATTAATAAATTTTTGCCAGTATTACAGCCTATTTTTTTATCTTTTAAGATAAGCACTTTACTTATTATTTTATTATTTTTTTAATGTTTATTTATTTATTTTGAGAGAGGGAGAGTGTGTGAGCAGGGGACGGGCAAAGACAGAGGGAGAGAGACAATCTCAAGCAGGTTCCATGCTGCCAGCACAGAGCCCAATGCAAGGCTGGATCCCACGTACTGTGAGATTATGACCTGCAGCTGAAACCAAGAGTTAGATGCCCAATCAACTGAGCCACCCAGGTGTCCTTATTTTTTATTAAATAATTATTTAATCAATTAATTTATTTATTGAGCGTGTGGGGGAAGGGCAGAGAGAGAGGGAGAGAAAGAATACCAAGCAGGCTCCATGCAGTCAGTGCAGAACCCCATGTGGGGCTCGAACTCATTAACCATGAAATCATGACCTGAGCTGAAATCAAGAGTAGGATGCTCAACTGACTGAGCCACCCAGGCACCCCTATTTATTTTTTATTTTGTAGAGAGTGCATGAGGAGGAGAGAGGGGCAGAGAGAGAGAGACCAAGAGAGAAAGAGAATCCCAAGCAGGCTCCATGCTCAGCATAGGACCTGACACAGGGCTTGATCCCATGACCCCAGGGATCATGACCTGAGTTGAAATCAAGAGTCAGATGCTCAATGACTGAGCCACCCAGGCACATCACCGCTTATTTATTAAGACAGCTTTTTAGACTTACAGAGACAAAGGCTATTTAGTACATAATGCGAGACTTTTTCCTGAAAGATTATATGAATTTTCAATCCTACTTGCAGTATATGAGAATGTACTTTCACTCAACTCTTATCAACAAGGTCATTCACCTTAAAATTGTTTTCTTAGTGATAGGCAACACATAGTATCTTATTTTAATGTACTTAAAAAAGTTATTTGTGATATTGATATCTATGGTTGTTGACTATTGTTTTGTGAATTTTCTGTTCAAATACCCACCTGTTTTTTTCTGCAGTGTGATAGCATTTTTATTTTTGAGGTTTGGTTTCTAAAAAAATATATAGAATTAGGTTTTTTACCTTGTGTCATATAACAGTGTATTTTTTTTTGCTGCCAATTTCTTTTTAATTTTGGATTAAATAATTAATTTGGATTAAGTTAGTAATAAATAATTTAGATCAAAAACATAATTTCCTTTTGTTTTGGATATATCACATGAGTTTACCTAAACTCTTGGAACCTATAGGATTTTTCCCCCCTTAAAAAAAAAAAGCTCTAGGGGCACCTGGGTGTCTCAGTCGTTTAAGCATCTGACTTTGGCTCAGGTTATGATCTCACAGCTTGTGAGTTGGAGCCCTGCATGGGGCTCTGTGCTGACAGCTCAGAGCCTGGAGCCTGCTTCAGATTTTGTGTTTCCCTCTCTCTCTGCCCTTCCCCCATTCACATTCTGTCTGTCTGTCTCTCTCTCTCTCAAGAATAAACATTTAAAAGAAAAAGCTCTATTGCCCAACACGGGGCTTGAACTCACAACCCCAAGATCAAGAGTCAAATGCTCTGCCAACTGAGCCAACTAGGTGCCCTGGAACCTGTAGGATTTTTTATGTCCTTCAAGCATCTAGAAGTTTCTCCTTGTACTAATTTTCAGAGTTCGGTAAACAGTTCCTCAGCCACATTTAATTACCTTTCTTTTTGGCACTTTCCTTTAGCCTTTACATTCCCGGACAGAAAAGTCTGAGCTTTTCAGCTGGTTTTCCTGAAGAATATCTTTCACCTCTAACTCTATTTGCAGAGAATAGAAATGCATGAAATATTTCCTGTGATTTGTACAACTGGATCTCAAAATTAAGATGCATATATTTTACACATAGTCAGATGCATTTTAAGTTTGTGAGCATATGAAACAAATTTAGAGATTAGGGATTAGTTGGTTTGTTTCTCCATCTTTATGCCAAATTGTGGTGTTTTATCCCTGAACTATGTTTAACTGATTGTCAGTCTTTTCAGAATGATCATGCTATCAACTACTTTCATTGCTTCCCATCAATGTGTTTCAGGGAAATGAGGACAAGCTAAGGATTAGACTAGGATTTAAATTCTACTGTTACAATTTACTTGTCTAATAACCTTTGACAAATTATATGACCCTAGTAGGCCTTTGTTTTCTTATCTGTGAAGTGGAAATGATAGTAGTTACCTCTTATTTTTTTTTTTAATGTTTATTTATTCTTGAGACAGAGACAGAGCATGAACAGGGGAGGGGCAGAGAGAGAGGGAGACACAGAATCTGAAACAGGCTCCAAGTTCTGAGCTGTGAGCACAGAGCCTGATGCGGGGCTCCAACCCACGATCTGTGAGATCATGACCTGAGCCGAAACTGGACGCTTAACCGACTGAGCCACCCAGGCGCCCCCCCTTTTTTTTTTTAATTTTTATTTTTTTAATATAGTAGTTACCTCTTAGAACAGATGTAAAGATTGAATGGGATTTCATGAACTACCTCACTCACTAGCTTAGGGTATAAATTTGGTCATGCCTTTTAAAAATTTCTAGTCACTTGAATCCCTACATGCCAATAAATTTAGAATCCCCTATTTAAAAATCTCCTTTTAGATATTGACAAGAACTCCAGGTGCTTACTCTTTCAAAGGAGTCTCCTCCTTTGGGAGACAAATTGGGAAAAGCCTGGCATTCATTGATAGGCCCTGGTTTTAGCTACTGCTGTTTTGTTGGGACCTTTTGAATGAACTGGTTCCACCCAATTCATGGCTCTTACCCATTGCCACCACGCCCCTTTTAGTCCAGATCCTTGCATACAGCATGGTGGTGCTGAACTTGGCCTCTCAAGGTTACTTCTTTTCAGGTTATATCTACATACTCAAACATTGTGTCCTGTATCATCCTGTGACAGCTGTACCAGGGTGACTTGATCCAGAGGAAATCGTTACCAGTCCAGACACCCCTTGCTTTCATGGTGGGCAGTTGGACTTTAGTATCTTTTCCTAAGAGTGGACCTCAGTTGGAACCATCCTAATTCATTTGAGAGATTCTGATAACACTGCATTTCAAAAAGTAAGTGTCCAAGGTCACCTTCCAATTTAGAAGTTTCCTAATATCCACTATGAAAACATAACCCCCTTCTCCCCAGCTCTCAGGGCTAAGTACCAACCAAATCACAAAAGTTCCTATCACATTGTCCTTGATGTTGAGTGGCTTATTAAACTCAAATTTGTATAATTAAGAAGGGCCATTTGATTGATTCCAGGAACAAAGAAGATGTACCGAAAGCCCTTTTGACATTACCCAGACAGAAATAATGTGATACCTTCTCTCACTAAAGCAAAAAAAAAAAAAAAAAAAAAAAAAAAAGTTCTGGTTTACCAGGCACACACATATGTGTAAAGCACCTAGCATGTCATGTTACATAGTAGTGCTCAGAAATGTTTGTTGTCTCCCTCCTCCATTCTTCTTCAGCTTGACCGCATCTCTGCTTTCCAGAGACCTAACCCAATTCCTAAGTGTCCATTTCTCTGCCTAGCTCTGCATCAGTCAGCACAGGTGGTTCTGGGTTGTCTTCTGGCAGGCTTACCAAGCTTGGTGTAAATGTAGGCTTATTCTTGGGCAGGAATCAAGAGTTGGTGGCAGCAGGCCCTCGTGCCGACTTCGGATGGCCTCCAGCAAGGTTTTAACTTCAGAGCTGCTTTTAAGGTATCTTTGCCTGAGCCAGTTTATACTTTCTTCGAATAGTTAGATTTTATTTTTGAATTTGTATTTAACTTGTATTTTTATGTAGTAAACAGGCTCAGAGCATTTTGTCATGGAAAATACTTTGCTAGTCCAAAAATAAACAATGCATAGCTAATACACCTCTTAAGACAGGTAGAGGTGTTTTACAAAGTGTGCCTTGTTGCCAACCTTTGCCACATAAATAAACTTTCTGCTTTCTGTGAGAAAGGGTGTGGCATCTGCTCTTTTGTAGGTTTAGTTTCATGGAACCATATTTTCCTGTCTGGTTTTGCCAATGAAATGTGCATCTGTGTGGTTAAGAAACACAGAAGGGCCCCTGGGCCATTGCGGTCAGAAACTGGCCTCAGACTTTGTCTCCAGCCTTCATGACAAACTCTTAACTACATTCTTTTGCAGAATTCCCAGACCTCACCACGAGGGCCAGGGGTGTGGCATCTGAAAGCCGACTCTGTTCTCCAAAGGAAAGTGACAGCTTCCTTGAATTATTTTGGGTACAGAATTTTTCCACATTTGATGAAACAAATCAGGTGCTTAGTACCATATTATTCTTACAGGTGTTTAATTATTGGCTTTAGAGACAAATTCTAGTAGAAATAGAAAGAAGAGAAACTGAAACTAATTCTGAAGCACTCCTGAAAATATCCTTAGTCCCTCTCGACATTTCATAACTGATCTTTCGCTTTAATATTTTCGATAGAGTTTTTTTGCTAATGCTATGGGGAGTGGCTTTTGGCTTAGTGCCTTTGTTTTTTCCAGTTAGATTTCCCCTCTGCAAAACATTACATCCTGGTTCTTTGAAATCCCATTGAATTTGGAGAAATTATGTCTTGGCATTCAACCTATTTTCTTGGAACATAGCGTGATGCTGACGACACAGCCCAGTCACTCCACTTGACAATAAATTTGCTTGTCTCATTTCGCTTGAATATTCAGTGGTGAGTAAGAACAGAAGTGGAAAGCCTTACTTACCAGTTTATTATATGTTTCATGCCCATGATAATTACTTTTATAATGCCACTCATGAATACATTGATCAGATTAGGATGAATCACCTGGCTGGCCAATAGCTATTGGAATGACTCTCCATGCATGACTTGGTTGTGTTATTACAAAACGTGGAAGAATAGACCTGCCTAGCTGTTGCAGCAGATGTTCATTTGTCATGCTGTCTTAAGGAGATGAAGAGATGAGAGCAAACTGTTCCAGCAGCTCAGCCTGCCCTGCTAACAGTTCGGAGGAGGAGTTGCCCGTGGGACCGGAGGTACATGGGAACCTGGAACTTGTTTTCACAGTGGTGTCGGCTGTGATGATGGCCCTGCTCATGTTCTCCTTGGGATGCTCTGTGGAGTTCCGGAAGCTATGGTCGCACATCAGGAGACCCTGGGGCATTGCTGTAGGACTGCTCTGCCAGTTTGGCCTCATGCCTCTTACGGCCTATCTCCTGGCCATCAGCTTCTCTCTGAAGCCAGCCCAAGCCGTTGCTGTTCTCGTCATGGGGTGCTGCCCAGGGGGAACCATCTCAAACATTTTCACCTTCTGGGTCGATGGAGATATGGATCTCAGGTAAGTTACACTAGGGAAACCCAGAAGCCCGCCCCTGATAGCACTGAAACGTTCATGTTCAAAACCCTGCCAATCTTTAGGTAGAGATTATGGAGTTCAGTCCTGCAAGGAGTTTCCTTTCTGAGCTTAAGATGTACTTTGTTGTGATCGTCTTCTGTTTCACTGGCAACTGTTTCTCTGAGTAGTGGGGTTGGTTCATATGTCATAGGAGAAGCAGGTCTCCGCCTCACCCTGTGGCCCTTCCTAGGCATGAACTCATTCTCACCCACACTGGTAGCTTCCACAATCCTGGCTCACAGTCTCCCAAGATGTAGGCCGAGAATCCCAGGAAGCTAACGATGGGTTTGTTTGGTAGCTGGAGTGGTGGTGGTAGTAGTGGCGGCAGAACCAGAATGGGACCCTCCATGCTCTCATCAGGTGTTACATTTGAGTCTACTTTAAGAAACAAGTCTTTAGGGGGACTGGATAAAGGAGCTTTAAGGGTATATGATAGACATATCTGTTTTAAGTGCAGGGGGATGGCCTAATGAGTTGACTTGGAGAGCAACATACAGAGTTTTAGGACTAAGAATGTTATCTTTTTTTTTTTAATGTTTATTTATTTTGAGAGAGAGAGAAAGAGAGAGAGAGAACTAGTGTGCATGCCTGAGTGGGGGAGGGGCATAGAGAGAGGGAGAGAGCGAGAATCCCAAGCAGGGTTCACACTCAGCACAGAGCCTTACGTGAGGCTTGAACCCACTGCTGTGAGATCATGACCTGAGCTGAAATCAAGAGTTGGATGCTTAACTGACTGAGCCACCCAGGTGTCCCTAAAAATGTTCTTTCTTGTTGCTTTGCAGACTAAACATTCATCACTAGAATCTAATTCCTTTCATGTAAGTCAGGGACCTTATTTCCAATTATGGTGTAAATAAATGTCCTTGGGAGACATTAGGCTTTATCATCGATTTACACTTTAATGAGGATGAATTAATCACATATCTTTGGGAGTACATGTTTTGGTGCTGAAAAAGAGCATTTGAAGAAAGAGTAGAGAAGTCACAATCAGAAAGATAAAAGCAAAAACAAACAAACAAACAAAAAAACAAAAAAAACCCCAGTGGTGTTTCTAGATTCTTTGCTTCCTTATTAACAAACTGTTTCACCTCCTGCCCAGGGGAAGAATGACTTATAAATGTAAATCTTTGTTCAATGTGTGTGCCATTTAGTTGAGATTTATTATGCGATTCACGGAATGAATCAGAGGTGCTGATGGTGCTGGGAGTTCACTTTAGTGAATCAGCTGCAGCTCTGGGTTTCTAGTTCCCTGCATGTGTTGAATGCTTAGCACATGAACATATTTCACCTGTAAATGTTAAGGGGCTCATGCCATGCAGAGGAATTAATCTTCATATGGTAATGTTTTTAGTTACCTACTTACCAGGGACTTGAAAAGAATCACGAATTCAAAACAATGCATTAATTTGCATTGTGGTTTCAAATTCAATAAACTTGATCATTAATGTAATAATTGGAAGATGATAAATATTCTTTCCACAGAGTCTACCTATCAGCGATAAATGCGGGACCTATCTGCTTTTGGAAAGAGAAAGGAAATGTTACTTATTGAATTTGTTGAGGGGCATGAGGTAGATGCTTTCATGTACTCTCTCTTCTTTCTTGGTTCCCATAATAACCTTGTAAGTGACCTTTTATTTTTCTGAATGTTACAGCTGAGAAAATTGTGACTCAGATTGGCTAAGGAGGTTGCCAAGTGCTGCAGCCGAGCATAGAAGAAGGCAGATTTGAAGTCACATCTGTTTCTCATCAGTCTGCCATTTAGGCACATTCTTCCATGAATTTATTAACACAACTCGGTCTTCTGTTCTGAGTAGGAGCATAAATCTTAAACCAGTGTTCTCAAACACTTCTGCTCTGGGAAAGAGAACATTTATTAACTTCATCTTTTCTTAGCCAACATTATAATAAAAGCACTAGTGAGTAGGAAGTCTATAAAAGATAAAACTCATTTTGCTTCCCTTTGCCAACTCTATACCTAATTAGCTTTTCATTTAGTCAAATTATTTAACCTATAAGCCTCCTCCCCATTTCTAAAATGGGGTTAAAATTACCTGTTCCCCACATGACTATATTTTAAGGAGGAAATATACATGCAGGATGCCAGGTACATGCAGTAATTATTAACTATCCCCCCCACCCTTGCCTTTTAAATTGATTCTGAGTCTCACAAACAAAACAAAAAATAAGCAAAATACAACCTGTAAGAAATGAAATTTTAGAATGGTGACTAAATATTACATTTTCAAAAGCTTATAGATATGAGAATAAAATCTTAACTCTCAATAAAAATTGCAAGTCGGAGAAAATTCAGTATTATTGAGTGAAACGATATTGAAGTTCACTACATTTCTTCCCACTTGATTACCAACAAAAATAACTTCTAGGCCAAAAAAATAAAAATAAAGGAGACAGTGCTTGATTGGAATTCTGTTTTCATGCTGGATAAAATTCATGAAGAATTATAACAATAACTTTATTTCACAAATGAGGAAATTGCGGTTTAGCTCTCTGCAGATCTCACATATTTCTCATGCCTTAATTCTGTGCTTCATTCAATCTACCTGTAGTTCTCATGTGTTTGTTCACCCCAAGCAGGGCATTTCAGAATCAACACGTATGAGCCAGTTTCTGCATTCTGTGTATCTGAAGATAATGCTGATCATTGTCCCAGGCATCTGGGCTCAGCATCTAAGCAGTCCCCTGTGGCTCTTTTCAGTCTTCACCTCATTCACTCAATCCGATGTCTAGACCTGTCGCCCATCCTCTTGCTTGTTACTCACAGCCAGTTCTTCCTATTTATCTCCAAGGCCATTTCCTCAGGGCAGGCCCTCATACTTTCTTTCTTGGCCAATGAAAGTATCTTCACAGTATTCTCTCCACCATGGTTTTGTAGTAAGTGGATGAGGCTGGCTCTGGGGTCAGACTATTTATATTTAAATCCTGACTTGGGACCTCTTTCCTGTAGCTGGAAATCCTAACACTTCCCTATGGTATTGTAAAGGGAAAATGAACATGTTAGGCATTTAAAGGCTTCTCAGAATCTAGTAACTTAGGTAGCAACTAAGCCAGGTCTACCCTACTTCTTTGGGTTTATTTCCCAATAAGCACAATGGTCTATAGTCGAAATGGACTATTCACTATTCTCTGAATATACCCCGCACTTTCCCACCTTTCCTTTGCCCGTGTTGTTCCCACAGCCTGAAAAGCCAATTCTGTCCCTTCTAGTCATAACATTATCCTTCATTGTAATTGTGCTAGAAAGCTACTGGCTGGTATGTATGGGGAATCTAAAAAATTATCCTATTCCTTGACTGAGCTCAGCAAACCTTGGCTGGGTTCTTCTACATGTCTGGGGACTAGATAAATGTAGATTGGTCTTGGATGGCCTCATCTGGGACAGCTGGGCTCTCTTCCACATGGTCTCTCATCTCCTGCAGGTTAGCTTAGACCCAATCATATGTCAGAGGCAGGGTTCTGAAAAAGAGGAAGCATATAAGGTCTCTTGATGTCTGGGCTGGAAACCAGTTCATCATTACTTTCCACCACATTCCATTGGCCATTTCCAGATTCAAGGAATGGAGAAGTAGATTCTGCCTCTTGAAGGATGAGCTGCAAAGTCACACTGCAGAGGGCATGGCTAAGAATGGGGTGAAGAATTGGGGACATATTTGCAATCTACTGTCCTAAAGATGGACAGTATTCTTGCCTTTGAGGGTAGGACATGAAAACTAAGATCTAGCATTACAGAGTAGTAGTAAAGTCTACTCTGGAGCCAGGAAGTAGAACTGTCACTTGCTAACTGTCATGTTGGCGGATTATATAAGTTCTTTATGCTTCAGTTTCCTCACTTCTACAATAGGGGGAAGCATAATCTACCTCATGGATTGTTGTGAAGGTTGAATGAATTAATATATATAAAGTACTTAGAATCTCACCAGGCACAAAATACTGCATGAGTTATTATATGAGGCAGATAAAAGAGAACTGTGTCAGGGTCTGTGTTTTAGTCTCTGCCCAAGGAGCTGTGTGACTTTGAGCAATTTACCTCTCTGGACCTCAGTTTCCTCTTTTGTAAAGTCAATGGGTTAGACTCTCTGAGGTCCTTTTTAAAGAGTATACAGTACATAAAAATCTACCATTTTAACCATTTTTAAGTGTGCAGTTCAGTGGCCTTAGTACACTGTTGTACAGTCACTAACACCCATCCCCGTATCGTTTTCATCTTCCCAAATTGAAACTCTGTACCCACTAAACAATAACTCTCCTTTCCCTTCGGACCTGTCAACCACCATTCGGTCTCTGTGAATTTGACTAAGTATCTCGTACAAGTGAAATCATAAAACTTTTGTCCTTTTGTATCTGGGTTACTTCACTTAGTATAATGTCTTCAGAGTGCATCCATGTTGTATCACATGTCAGAATTTTCTTTCTTTTTTAAGGCTGTATATCATACGTATATAGCGCATGTAGTCATCCATTCATCTGTTGATGGACACATCCGTCATTTCCATCTTTTGGCTGTCGTGAATAATGCTGCTGTGCGTGCAATGCGTGCAAATCTGTCAGAGTCCCTGCATTCAATTCTTTTGGGTATAAACCAGAAGTGGATCTGAGGTCTTTTTAAGTATTTTGTACAACAGGAAAAGATAAGCAAGTTATAAGGTCTCTGTGTCCCCCTCCCTCCACCCCAGTTTTTAATGTTTCTCCTTAAACTATTTGACAGAGATGGCTTCCCAATCTGTCCCCATAGCATCAAGTATGCAATTCTTATCATCTGTAGGAGGGCGTTTTAATAGCTGATCTCCTAATCCGCCTCACCCACTAGGTCTGTAATCTCCTTGAGGGTTTCTTCAGCTTTGCATACTCAGTGCCAGCCTGATGGTGGTAGGCGCTCCACCGACATTGAGTGAATGACTGAAGGAAAGTTTCTAATTGCCTGTGTGTGTTATAAAAACCCCGCTTGAAATGCAATCAGTTTATTGGTGCAACTCAGGACAGCTGCCACAGTCTTTAGTTTGACAACTTTTGATATACAAGGTCCATACTTACCTGAGGATGTAGTTGTGTCGTGAACTGCAGAGAAAGGATTCTGACCGAGGGTGGTGGTGGAGCCTGAGGGCTTCAGTGGCCAATTTGGACCTTTGACCTTTAAAGTAGCTCTTGGTCCTTTAGCAGACATCTGGCAAATAGAACTTCAGATTCTTCAGGTCAGTCTGACATGGCCCGGTGGAGAGCCAGAGATCATCTTAAGAGACAGAACTTAGATTGAATCCATGTGACTTCATGCAAGTTTTGGTAACTCTCTGTACCTTAGTTTCCTTGCCTATGAAATGGAAACACTATGGGGTGCCTGGGTGGTTCAGTTGGTTAAGCGTCTGACTTCAGCTCAGGTCATGATCTCCTAGGTCGTAGGGGTGAGCCCCACATCAGGCTCTGTGCTGACAGCTTGGAACCTGGAGCCTGCCTCAGATTCTGTGTCTCTTTCTTTCTCTGCCCTTCCCTTGCTCGTGCTCTGTCTATGTCTGTCTGTCTGTCTCTCTCAAAAATGAGTAAAACATTTAAAAAAATTAAAAAAAAACACTACAATAACATATATGGTTATTGTATAGATGAAAAGATAAAATATATCTAAAAGCATGACGCTTAGTAGGCAGTGTTGAATAAATGCTAGTTATTGTTTTTTTAATTTTTTTTTAATGTTTATTTGTGTGTGTGAGAGAGAGAGAGAGACGGTGTGAGCGGGGAAGGGGCAGAGAGTGAGAGACACAGAATCGGAAGCAGGCTCCAGGCTCTGAGCTGTTAGCACAGAGCCAGACACAGGGCTCAAACTCCCAAACTGCGAGATCATGACCTGAGCTGAAGTCGGACGCCTTACCAACTGAGCCACCCAGGCGCCCCAATAAATGCTAGTTATTGTTATTGAGAAGCAGCAGACAGGAGTAACATTTATATCTGGGAATGGAAAACCTGGCCTTTAACTCTTCCGGGACTGGCTCTGTTCACCTGATATGATAGCATACCCCATGTCTGTCTGCTTAGCCAGATGGTTTTTACTTTTGTTTCTAGTGGAGAAGCAAGTGTGTGTTGTCATAGTTTTGAGTGTCAGAGTTCCTAATTTTATTAGTTTGATACTAAAAGAGCATTTGAATAATTTAAACCCAATGGCAAAATGGTATACTTACACACATTGCATTTTAATATAATGTGTATATAGATAATCTACTTATTTTAAGAGAGGTGCAGGATTTACCTGTTTGTCCAGACTTGCTGAGGCAGTCTCATGATTTTCTGTAATAGTTTGGGGATGATGATGCCATTCTTCTCAGTGCAAGTGGAATCTTGTTTTATTGAAGTCAGCCTTGGCCAACAATTTTCCTATATGTGAACAGCCAAGAGACCCAGTTAGCTACATCCTCCATTTATGCCACACTGGAATTTCATGGCAATAAAACCAAAGGTGTGACTTTGCACTGCACTCACACACATTCACTGTTTACAGTTCTGCGGGTGTTTGTAACAGCTGGCAGAGCACCATCTGCCAAACACCACGGGTTTGGACAGTCATGTAAAGGATGGAAGCAGAAACCTATGTAATTGAGGATATAGAATCAGTCTGCTAGAAATCTCACATTTGCTTCCCACAGTCATGAATCTTACCTTTCTGCTGTTTGTGCCAAAGCAACTCAGTGGAAACATGCTGTGCAATTTCTCCAGAAGTTCAAGATCAGAGTGATGTAATATGGAATTTCTCCCAGGACTTAGTATGAAGAGTCAAGGAATGTAGCATTATTGTAGGCTAAGAGTTGGGAAACGCTTCCCAAACACCTTCTTTGTGGACAGGGGTTTGAGAACTGTGGCAAACTGCTTTTCTTCCTTTACCTGTTCCTCTAGTTAGGAAGAAGTCTTTGCTCAAAGTAAACATTCTTTTTTTTTTTTTAGTTGTTTTTGAGAAAGAGAGAGAAGTGGGGGGAGGGAGGGAGAAAACCAGTGGGGGAGAGGCAGAGAGAGAGGGGAACAGAGGATCTGAAGCAAGCTCTGTGCTGACAGCAGAGAGCCTGATGTGGGGCTCTAACTCACGGCCCATGAGATCATGAGCTGAACCAAAATCAAGAGTCTGACTCTTAACCGACTGAGCCACCCAGGCGCCCCAAAGTAAACATTCTTAATAGGATAGATTACTTTAATTAATTTATTTTTTTGAAGATTTTAAAAATATTTATTTTAGAGAGAGAGAGAAAAAACATGAGCAGGGGAGGGGCAGAGTGGACAGAGGATCTGGAGTGGGCTCTGTGCTGACGGCAGAGGGTCTGATGGGGGCTCGAACTCACACACCGTGAGATCATAACCTGAGCCGAAGTCAGAAGCTTAACCGACTGAACCACCCAGGTGCCCCAGGATAAAATAATTTTAAACTTCATAAAGAATAACATATGTACAAGAACTGCTATGACAAGTTTGAAAAAAACTTATGTGGAAGTATTTGCTCTACCACATGTGAAAACTCACTCTGAAAACACTGTGTTTAAAAGTCTAGTATTTGATTAGAGTACATTTTGAGTACATTTTGACATGTAACACATAATGAAGTTGGGACTTCAATTTAGTGGAAAATTATTTAGTGAATTAGATTAACACACTTGCCCCTCTTTATAGAAGACAATAGATTAGCCTCTGATCTTCTACCATATAAATTATAAATTTTAGATGAGCTAAAAATATAAATACAAAATATCAACCTAAAAAGAAGTAAAAAGTGGGGACGACATTCAAATACTCTCAGGAGAGGAGATCTTTAACAAGACAAGAAACTCAGAAACCATTAAAAAAGGGACACATGTGGGGGCGTCTGGGTGGCTCAGTTGGTTGAGCATCCGACTTCGGCTCAGGTCATGATCTCACAGTCCATGAGTTCCAGCCCAGAGCCTGGAGCCTGCTTCCGATTCTGTGTCTCCCTCTCTCTCTGCCCCTCCCCCGCTCATGCTGTTTCTCTCTCTCTCTCTGTCAAAAATAAAAATAAAACATTAAAAAAAATGGACACATGAGAATATCTCAGTGTTCATTATTTATTATGGCAAAATCCGTCAGTGTAGTCAAAACCATGCAATAAGCTCGCTGAAGCTATTTGATTACGCATGATCATACATAGTCTAATTTTAAAGGAGCTCCTACAAGTAAAGAAGAAAAAGTCAGACAAGCAAGGCTGCTTGGGAGAGGACATCCAAAAGGTCAGGGACTATGACAGAAAGCACAAGCACATAGACAGTATAACAAGCTATCAGTGAGATGCATTTTTCAATGTTCTCATGAGAATTAAAAGGGATTGATCATATTCAGTGTGGGAAAGATTGTGAAATGTAACAATCTTTTTGTGAAATAATATGGCAGTATCTATTAAAAGTAAAAAACAAACCTTTGATAAAACAATTCCACTTTGAGGAATCTACAGAAATAAAAGAATTATTTCAAGGGAAATACATACAAGAATGTTTATCATCACTTTGTTTATAATGGAAAAACACTCAAAGCAATTTATTCATCATTAATGAAGTGATTGAAGAAATTATGACATATTTAGATCATGGTGTACTCTTCATTCTTTAAGCAAATGAGTTTAAGCTTCATGTATTGTCCTGAAGGGATACCTATGATTAAGTGGATTAAAAAAAGCAACAAGCTACAGAGTAAGGTATATTGTGTGATTGCTTCAAAGAGAAACAAAGAAAAAGCCTCTATTCATTGAATAAGCAGCAATAAAATAGGATTGCATAAAAGAAAATCTTAGAAGACTAAAAAGAAAATAGAAGATTAAAAGAAATAAGAGGAGAAGGGAAATTATAATCACTTGTGAGTTACCTAAGTCTGGATTTCTGAAAAGGACTCCAATCAGCTAAATATTTGCTCCTCAAAATGTTTTTCACATTTGAACTTGGGAAAGCATGGTTTTAGTTATCTCTTAATTGAAAATTTCTGTTCCTGGATTACGGTTGGGATGTTTACCATTGCAATTCAGTGTAAAGGGATCATTTCACTAAGATTTGCAACGTTCACTTGCAGATATGTGACATATGAGGAAGAGCAGAGAGAACATTGTCCTAGCACCAGTGTTTTGATACATTGGTTCATTCTTTGATTTATACATTTATTTGGTATTTAATGAGCTCCTCCAAGATGCTATAGCATGAGACTGCCAGATCCTATGGGTGTGGAGGTCAATATAGTCCTTGCCCTTAAGCAACTCAGAGTTGATAAGTGTACCACACATTGATAGGTAAACAAGCACTTATGTAAGGCACAGTATGTGAGATAATGCAAATAAAAATGTCTACAGGGCAATGGGAGCTGTTCCTCAAGGATGAATATTCTAAGTGCAGAGAGGTACACAGCAGCACTGAGGAAGGAAAAGCCCAAGGCCAGCCAGGGTTGGGCAGAAGATGCTTTAGATACCCCCATGCCGGTGTATGCATTATACTAGATTTACAACAAAGCCTCTCAACGTAAAATATGATACAAAAAAATCCTGAATCACCAGATTGATAGTAGTCTCCCACTGCTATCACTGTGGGAGATATACAGTCTTCCACAAAGATGGAAGGGACATTTGTTTATTTTTTTACTGTGGGAAATGGCAAATATATATAAAAGTGGAAAGAATAGTGAACCCTCTGGTATACTTCACCCAGCTTTAGCAATTATTAACTTATGATCCATCGCATTTCATTTCTGTCCCCACTTACCCAATGGATTTTTTTTGAGGCCAGCTCCACGTATTATTTTGACTGCGAATATTTTAGTATTTGTCTTTGATAGATCGCAAAATATGGCCACAGATTCCTTCCATTCTTGTATGCACCTTCCTTTGTAATGTGATAAGGTTCGTCCTCCCATCCAGACGGGGGTACCTATTCCCCATCCCTTGAATCTGGGCTGGTCTGGTGACTTACTTTGACTAATACAATGACACAGAAGTGATGCCCTATTGCTTCCAAACTGAAGCTTCAAGGGGCTTTACAGTTTCCACTTCTACTCTCCTGGAACACTACTGCCAGAGATTGCCAGGTAGAAAAGGTATATTGAATACATATATAATAACCTTGGGCACATGTCTTTTCATAGTTTTGATAGTACATTCTAGGGATAGATTCCCATAACCTATAGCATTGTTGGGCTAAAGCGTAAACCCATGTGTAATTTATCTATATCGTCAAAGTATCTCATTTTGCAAGTTCATCAGCAATGAATGAGAGTGCAGAGGAGTATTTTTAATATCCTTGAAACAGAGCGGTTGGTGCTTTGCCAAGAGTATGAACACTCTGGTAGAAAATGTCAAAATAATCATAGATGGTTTGTAGGCAAGGTAATTAGATGGAAACATTGGTGATCTGTATTATGAGGAAGAACGATGGTGACTTGAAGGCCTGATGAAGTGCTGGAGGACCCTTGTTATCCCTGCAGAAGACCTTAGCCCTGCAGAGGGTCTCCTTCCCCTTGGTGGGCTGGGAGGTGGTTCACCTCCCCGTCTCTTGGCCATTTGGGCCACAGACACAGATTGGACATATACCCTGCACAAAGCGGTCTGCTGTGAGAACTCAAACAATGAATATTAAGAAGTTTCCAGACTCTGGACCTGGATTTGAGGTGGATAAACTCTTGTTTTCCCGCGGGTTGTGTTATGTGATGCTCCATTTGCCTCACCTCATTGAATAGAGCAGCGTTAACAGTGTCTAGAAGCAGTTTGTGCATGTTTAGACAGATTGTGTAATTTTCCCCATCAGTTAGAAAATATTTTGTTGGCCTGAAGGATCTCTCATTTCCATTTACCCATTTCCTTTTGATTTATTCTTTCACTGGTTCTGTCATCCAGACAGGGACAAAAGGCAGCTTGGGTTTGGGAGCTGGGGGTGGAGGTGAGCGGAGGAAAGGATGGTTCTGGGGTAGAGGCACAAAACACTGGGGAAGGTTGGATGGTCCTAAGTGGACTTCTTGGGTTTTCATCCTTTTTGATCTACTTTTGGCTTTTAGCCTACATTTGAAGTCTCTCCTTTCTCAGCTTTCATCGAATGTAATCTCCTAGCTCTCCACTCGCTTCTCTGTCTTTCTTTACATGCACGGTGGCCCCTCTCTGGCCCCAGTCCAAAGCAGGAGAGCTCTTTCCACGGCTCTGCTCCCCATGCCCCTGGTCCCATTATGCATGCTTTACCCCTTGCACTGAAGCTATGCATTTTAATGTGTGACTAAGTCCTGTTCTCCAATTAAGACATGTAGAGACTTGGAAAACAAGTCTTTATTAGTCAGAAAAAATAGAAACAACATATTATAAATTGATGAAGCGATAACATTTGATAGGATGCAATAAAAGTACAGTAGTCAAGATACAGAGTCTTTAAAGGTTCTAAACTGATGGATTTTTACTCTAGATATTATGTATTTGCAAATCTTCCAGACCCACAGCACTAACTTTGTTATCTTTTTCACTTGGAGATAATCTCAATAATGACAGAGATAAACAAACCCAATTGTCTATCAGAAATCATCCCAGCTTTGTTCAACAAAGACCAAAACTCTGTTCTGATCATTCACCTTTGTTTTCCTGGTGAAGTTGTGTGGCTTGGCTATTGTCAGGCTGTTTGGATTTGGTTCATTCAGCTCTTGCACCTACATTTCACTTCCCAAGATGGCCGGATTTGTGTGTCTAGTGATGACAGCAGCTGTGGTCCTGAGTTTTCCTTTGCCTACCTGGGATATTTCTGGTGGCTGCAGTCCTGAGTTTTCCTTTGCCTACCTGGGATATTTCTGGTGGATGTTCTGTTGTCATCCCTAACTTAACATGTCCTCTCAGATGTTAAGTGACCACTTATTCTGTCAATCACACCACCATTTTGAAGTCTAGAAATCTTACTTTTTCACTCTACTTCAATTCCTATCTATAATCATGGGGTTATACAATATTAGAATTCAAAGAGAATTTTTTGAGAGAGAGAGAGAGAGAGAGAGAGGGAGAAGAGAGTGAGCAGGGGAAAGGGGCAGAGGGGGAGAGAGAGAGAGAAAATCCTAAGCAGGCTCTTGGCTCAGCGTGGAGCTCGACCCCATGACCCTGGGATGATGACCTGAGCCCAAATCAAGAGTTGGATGCTCAGCTGACTAAGCCATGAAAGTGCCCCAAAGAGAACTTTTAATTTAGTCTAGCATCCCATATCAATTCTTTTTTGCTATGGTTTTGTAACTTCGCTGGCTCTGTCCAGCTTGCTCTAAGAATCTATGCTGTGGGGGTCCCTTCTCTATCCAATGGGAAACTTAGGGCATGTGGTATTTGGATACCCTCTTCTAACAGATATTTATAGCACTTCACACTGGGCAAACACTTAGCCTTGTGGCAAATTTACCCTATTCCCATATCCCGGTAGCAAAATTAGACAAAGACATTACAGGAACATAGAACTACACACTAATATTCCTCATGAATATTTGTGCAAAAATTTTTAACAGAATGCCTTCGTATATTGATGGCAGAGAGTAAAATGGTGCAGCTGCTTTGAAAATGGCATTTCCTCAAAAAATTAAACTACGATCCAGCAATTCTGCTCCTGGTATACACCTTAGAGAATTGAATTCATATGTCTGCACAAAACATCGTGCACAAATATTCATAGCTGCATTATTCATAATAGCCAAAAAGAGGGAACACCTCAAATGTTTATCAGTTAGTGGATGGGCAGAAATAATGTGGTCTATCCATACAATGGAATATGATTCAGTCATAAAAAGGAAATGGTGTACTGATACATGCTAAAATGTGGATGAAGCTCAAAAACATTATGCTAAGTGAAAGAAGCCAGACACACCAAAAAGACCACATATTCTATGATTGTATTCATATGAAATGTCCAGAATGGGAAATCCTATAAAGACAGAAAGTGGATTACTGGTTGCCAGTGGCTAGGAGAAGAGAATGAGGGTGGGGTTCCTTTTTTGGGATGATGAAAAAAGTATAGAAATATATAATGTTTTTGCACAATCTTGTGAATGTACTGAAAACACTTTAAAAATAATGGATTTTATGGTCTATGAATTATATCTCAATAGAAAAAACTCTATAAAGAAAAAAACCCTTTAGGACCTGGCAGAACATTTAGAACAAGTAGATTCTTAAGTAAATAGGAGTTAATTGATGAATGTCAAATACTGCTGGAAATCTTTTTCTGGGTCACATATGAAGTCATTTGTTGAATAACAAGATAGGAGTGAGCTTCAAGTAACTCACCTCATGTGATCTCTAAGGTATGCTCTGGGAGTTGCTTTTGGTCAGGACTTCATCATTTCAAACTCTTCCTCTTATGCATCCTTTTATTTTCACTTTCAGCATCACTATGACGACCTGTTCCACTGTGGCTGCCCTGGGAATGATGCCGCTCTGCCTGTATCTCTACACCTTGTCCTGGAATCTTGAGCAGAATCTCACCATTCCATATCAGAATATAGGTCTGTACTGGGCTTGTGAAATGGAACAGTAATAGTAATGGTGATGGTAATACCATTGTTTATGCCATTGTTTATTATGTGCCTCCTTTATGTGGATTTTAAAATAAACTACTTGGATAGTGAGCCTGGGTGGCTCAGTCAGTTGAGTGTCCAACTCCAAAAAAAATTAAAAAAAAATTTTTTTTAGGGGAGCCTGGGTGGCTCAGTTGGTTAAATGGCCGACTTCGGCTCAGGTCATGATCTTGTGGTCCGTGAGTTCGAGCCCTGCATCAGGCTCTGTGCTGACAGCTCAGAGCCTGAAGCCTGTTTCAGATTCTGTGTCTCCTTCTCTCTGACCCTCCCCTGTTCATGCTCTGTCTCTCCCTGTCTCAAAAATAAATACAACGTTAAAAAAATTAAAAAAATTTTTTTTTAAACTTAAATCCAAGTTAGATAACATATAATATAATAATAATTTCAGGAATAAAATTTAGTGATTCATCACTTATGACACCCAGTGCTCATCCCAACAAGTGTCCTCCTTAATGCCCCTCACCCCTTTAGCCCTTCCTCCCACCCAACACCGCCCATCCAACAACCTTTAGTTTGTTCTCTGTATTTAAGAGTGTCTTATGGTTTGTCTCTCTCTCTGTTTTTATGTTATTTTTGCTTCCCTTCCTTATGTTCATCTGTTTTGTATCTTAAATTCCACATATGAGTCAAATCATATGATATCTGTCTTTCTTTGACTGACTTATTTCACTTAGCATAATACACTCTAGTTCTATCCATGTTGTTGCAAATAGCAAGATTTCATTCTTTTTGATCACCAAGTAATATTCCACTGTATGTATATACCACATCTTCTTTATCCATTCATCAGTTGGTGGACATTTGGGCTCTTTCCATACTTTGGCTATTGTCAATAGTGCTGCTATAAACTTTGGGGTGCATGTACCCCTTCAAAACAGCACTCCTGCATCCTTTGGATAAATACCTAGTGGTGAAATTGCTGGGTCATAGGGTAGTTTATTTTTAACTTTTTGAGGAACCTCCATACTGTTTTCCAGAGTGGCTGCATCAGTTTGTATTCCTACCAGAAGTGCAAAAGAGATCCTCTTTCTCCACATGCTTGCCAACATCTGTTGTTAATGTTAGCCATTCTGACAGGTGTGAGGTGATATCTCATTGTCATTTTGATTTGTATTTCACTGATGAGGAGTGATGTTGAGCATTTTTTCATGTGTCTTTTAACCATCTGGATGTCTTTGGAAAAGAAGACAATAAACCCCTGGATTATTTGTGGGGTTTTTTTTTGGTGTTGAGTTTGGTAAGTTCTTTATAGATTTTGGATACTAACCCTTTATCTGATATGTCACTTGCAAATATCTTCTCCCTTTCTGTCGGTTGCCTTTTAGTTTTGCAGATTGTTTCCTTTGCTGTGCAGAAGTTTTTATCTTGATGATGTCCCAATAGTTCATTTTTGCTTTTGTTTCCCTTGCCTCTGGAGACATGTCAAGTAAGAAGTTGCTGCAGCTGAGGTCAAAGATGTTGTTGCCTGTTTTCTCTTCTAGGATTTTGATGGCTTCCTGTCTTACGTGTATGTCTTTCATCCACTTTGAGTTTATTTTTGTGTATGGTGTAAGAAAGTGGTCCAGGTTCATTCTTCTGCATGTTGCTGTCCAGTTTGCCCAACACAATTTGCTGAAGAGACTGTCTTTTTTCCATTGGATATTCTTTCCTGCTTTGCCAAAGATTGGTTGGCCATATGATTGTGGATCCAATTCTGGGTTCTCTATCCTGTTCCATTGATCTATGTGTCTGTTCTTCTGCCCGTATCATATTGTCTTGATTACAGCTTGGTAGTATAGCTTGAAGTCTGGAATTGTGATGCCTCCAGCTTTGGTTTTCTTTTTCAGGATTGCTTGGGCTATTTGGGGTCTTTTCTGGTTCCATACAAATTTTAGGATTATTTGTTCTAGTTTTGTGAAGAATGCTGGTGTTATTTTGACAGGGATTACATTGAATATGTAGATTGCTTTGGGTAGTATCGACATTTTAACAATATTTGTTCTTCCAAGCCATGAGAATGGATGTTTTTCCATTTTTTTGTGTATCTTCTTCAATTTCTTTCATAAGTTTCTATAGTTTTCACTGTATAGATTTTTCACCTCTTCGGTTACTCTTATTCCTAGGTATTTTTGGTGCCATTGTAAATGGGATTGATTCCTTGATTTCTCTTTCTGTTGCTTCATTAATGATATATAGAAATGCAACCAATTTCTGTACATTGATTTTATATCCTGCGATGTTGCTGAATTCATGTATCCGTTCTAGTAGTTTTCTGATGGAGTCTTTTGGATTTTCCACATGGAGTATCATGTCATCTGTGAAGAGTAAAAGTTTGACTTTCTCCTTCTGACTTGGATGCCTTTTATTTCTTTGTGTTGTCTGATTGCTTAGGCTAGGACTTCCAACACTATGTTGAATAACAGAGATGTCCATGAGAGTGGACATCCTTGTCATGTTCCTGAGCATCTAACTCTTGATTTCAGCTCAGGTCATGATCCCAGCGTTGTGGGACTGAGCCTTGCACTGGGCTCCGTGCTGAATGTGGAGCCTGCTTAAGATTCTCTCTCTCGCCCTCTGTTCCTCTTCTCCACTCATTTTCTTTCTCTCTCTAAAAAAATAAAAAATAAATGATCTAATTCTTTAAATAACACTTCCACATTGATTCTATTAGTAGTTCCATTTCCTAGATTTGTAGGAAGATAGAGGTTAATTAACTTTGCTAAGAATGTGCAGCTGGTCAGCAAAGAACTGAAATTCTGACTTGGGAATATGACTGCAAAGCCAAGCTCCTATCACTGCAAGAGTTCATTTTTGCAAATAAAGAAAGAGAACTTGTTTATTAAAAAAAAAAACACCAAAAACACCATATATAATTCACTGTAATGCCATTGGTTAACTGAATCACAGTGGATCTAATGAGACTTTAGTTCCTACAGTTCCACCTTTCACATGGCCTGTGAATCTTGATATCTTTACCGATCCAGCATGAATGATTCCTATTGATTATTAGAGAGCATATTCACAGGTCACAACCGTATCCATATCTCTTCCATATCTGCTTTCCTGATTGTCATTTCTCATTAAACTCTGCCCTTTCCCTAGAGATCTCAGTTTACTTACTAGGCTTAGAAGGAAACCTTGGTAAAATGAGATGGCTATTCTCGTTTGCTCAGAGTTTTTGGAGAATTGGCAGAAATTATGATTCTTAAAAGTCTAAAGTGTTAATCTGGAGTCTCTAGTCATCACTTGGAGGGCTTTACAAACCATGACCCATAGCTGAAAAACATGTGCTAATGACAGCTGGAGCCCATTAAATTTGTAAAATTTGAGTGAAATCCTAGTTTAGGAAATCGTGATTTTATGCACAACTTATTCTGATCAGTAAATTAACATATTATGTTTTGATAATATATTCTAAAAGGCACTTGTAAACAATTAAAACCCAACATATTATGAGCAACTCATGTAACTTTGGAGCCAGTATTGCAGGCATTTGGCCAGATTTGGAAAACAACACTGGAAAAGGTTAGTGTGTGGATCCTGCTGGCAAGTGGGCCTCTGCTCTCCTGAGCCTGCCTTCAATGCCTTTACTCACTTGTGTTAATTAAAAGGCATTTTTTTTCTACCCACCTTTAGGTTACCTGGCCACACTTGCAGAATATGAGAAATTCTTTGGTATGTGTAACAGATGCTGTTTTTTATATCTGCAATAGGTATTCTTTACTTTGCGAAACAAATGGCCCATTGGCTTCACATAGGGAAGTAATAGCTGTGGTCGTAGAGAGGTGACCTCATGCATAGCAACCAAAGAATTTTGCAGAGTCTGCCTGTTTTCTAACGTTTACATTTCTGGTTGTCTCTAAAATTCCATGTGATTGTCAGGGGGATTTTGAGAGAGAAATGATGGAACAAGAATGGTGGCATTCAGTGGTAACATATACCCTTCAAAGGCTGTCTTCCAAAGATGTTTTCTTTCTTTATATTTGGAGGTGGATGCAGAAATGAAATGCAGCTTATAATTTTTTTTAATGTTTATTTATTTTTGAGAGAGAGAGGGAGAGAGAGACAGAGTGTAAGCAGGAGAGGAACAGAAAGAGAGAGGGAGATACAGAATCCAAAGCAAGCTCCAGACTCCGAGCTGTCAGCACAGAGCCCAATGTGGGGCCTGAACCCGTGAACCATGAGATCATGATCTGAGCCAAAGTGGGATGCTTAACCAACTGAGCCACCCATGCACCCCTAAAATCAAGCTTTAATTAAAGCCTATATCTAATTGAACTAGAAATTGTTGAGGACTGGGCAGTCAAGGTAAGAGGAGATATCATCTGATGGATTTTTCTTCTCCCCAGGAATCACCCTTGTGTGCCTGACCATCCCTGTGGCCTTTGGTGTCTATGTGAATTATAGGTGGCCCAAGCAATCCAAAATCATTCTCAAGGTAAGCAGCTCCACATGGCAGTTAATGTATCTTTAGACTTAGACACTGGAAAGACAGATGTTGACAATGACTGTAACAGACTGGCCAGTCAGATACAACCCCACACCCAGCAATTTTTGTTTTTTTGTATTTTTGTTTTTAAATTTAATTTTATTTTAGAGGCAGTCTGGGGGGAGAGGGGCAGAGGGAGAGAGAGAGAGAGAGAGAGAGAGAGAGAGAGGGAGAGAGAGAATCCCAAGCAGGCTCCATGTTCAACATGGAGCTTGATGCAGGGCTTGATCCCATGACCCTGTGATCATGACCTGAGCTGAAACCAGGAGTAGGATGCTCAACTGACTGAGCCACCCAGGCACCCCAGTTCTGCTTTTTTTTGATCTAACCTCCATATTTCCTCCACTCTTCTCAGCCATTCTCTGTCATTCCCATAGGCCCATACACTGAGGCTTATGGACACAGTCAAGAATGGGACTTTTGCTGTAGTGACAGGAAAGCCAAGGCCTATGTGTGGCCAGAGAGAACCCAGAGCCCATCTATTCACAAGATTCCACATGAGTGCTCTTGAGGTGAAAGCTGCTCAGGTGTGCATGCAATAGAGCCCTGGTGTTGAAGAGTATTGGCTGCTTTCATGAAAAAGTAGGGCTGTTTTTCAGAAGCATTCCTGGGGAAGCTTCGATGTTGTAGTCTCTACACATGAACAACTGCTGTGGCTGCTGACCACATGAAAAGCTGTCAGAATGAAATGCAGAATGCATTGAAGAGTCTGGTCATGGAATGATGGTAACTGGAACCTCCTACCTCCTCTTGACTTTCCAGCATTGGCTTTTGTCTGCTGGAGAAACAAGCAAATGTCCTTGTTTTAAAAATATCTCTGAAATGACTTTTAAAAATATCTAAAAATGACTTTTAAATCTCGAGGCATTCTCAACAAAGGTGTCAATATCCTAGGGTGTTTTCAGTGTTTACAATTATGTATCATTTTAGAAGATGTGAGATTCCATTATGTGCTGCTTTATGAAGATTTTTAAAATGCTTTACTTATATTTTACATGTATAAAGAAATAAACATTTGGGGCTAATTGAAGGTTCAACAAATACATCTCAGGTCATATTAGTTTGGGGTTTATGGTTTGGTTCAGTGTAAGTTCCTGCTGTCTGGCTCCCCCTGACGGAGTGCTGCCCCTCCACTTGTCTGCACAAATGGGTGCTGCTTTCTCACTTTGGCACAAGACTGAACAGCTCTCACTGTTCCTCCAGTGAGATCAAGAGCGGGAAGAGGGGTTGACAAGCAGACAAATCAATTGAGCACAGAGAACTGGAGGAAGGCTTAAATGTTGTACATTTCGACTGTGTGTCAGTGGGTGACTTTGTTATTTCAGTAGGAGAAAATTTCCAATGTGGCCGTGTATGGTTTTAATTTTACTTACAAAATAAGAGGACAGAGTATAACAGTGGGAACCTCTTACTTTTCAAATACTCTATTTTTGATGAAGTACTGTCAAGTACTCTATTTTATTAGTACTTTTTAGGTACTGTAATAAAAAACCCTACAATTTTGGTGTTTCCAGATCCTCTATTAGTCCCTCAGTGTCAATGGAGAAATCAGATAAATTTTCTGTAGTCACTTATATTATCTGTAGAGAGCAGATCTAAAACCCCTTTCTTTTGCCTGTTTTATAGGATTTTTGGCAGAAAAAAATTTAATAATAAGCATAAATATTCTAGAGCACCTTGGTAAAAAACTAGAATAATCTAATCATTATTTTGATATATTTTCATTGTCTGTTCTTGGTCCTCTTTTAAGTTTAGATCTGATACATTTTCTGAACAAATTGCTCTTGGTGACTTTTTAAACTTTGAGATCCTTTTTTGATAGAAAGATGGAGAGGGATTTTGACAACTGTAGGTCTTCTTGCATGTTCCGGCATCTTCCCATTAAGCAGAGGCCCAGTCTGTCTTTGTATATGACCAGTAAAAATAAACCCAGAGAACATCTCTGGTGCATTGGGTTATTTTTATTTTGTTCTGCTCCCCCATGACCACCTTCCTCCACGTCTTGAATCATTTCAAATCCAGGTTGAGGCTATAACTAGGTTATAGTTTATGGTCTACATGGAATGGGAGCTTGTCAAAATCCTAATTTTCTCCAAATATTCTAGGTCTGGCTTTCTCGCCATCTGATCTAAAACTCAAACTATTGGAAATTCTTTTTTGTTGAACAACAAAAGTAAGAACAGTATTCATTTGGGAGAGGGAAGAGGTATGTGTTAGTACCTCTATTCCAATAATATTAGCCCAGATTATCTAGTAAAGAATGGGTAAATTTTATTTGGAGGAGAGAAGAACAGGGATGAAAGCAGTAGGAATCCATTGGTAGTTGAAGAAGTGATAGGAAGAGAGTGGCAGACGGCCAGGCAGGACAAATCTTAGACAAGAGGGTACCAGTGAGGGATCTAGGAAGTGTGTGAAGGGATGGTGGAGGCTTATTGTTACATTTTGCTTATTTCACAAATTTGTCCTATCCTTGAAAAACTCCACTCCCCAATCCTTCTGGCAAAATCTACTTCCAGGGAAAAAATACTAATCTTAAAATAAGACTTGGAATCGTGTTGAGCCCCATGAATTTCCAGTTTAGCCAAATCAGTTGACCACCTTGGAACTTAGGTTTCTTTTCTATAAAATGAGATTGGATTTGGTGGTAAGTCCTGTCTTTGTTCCAAAACTTCTTGGTTCCCAGCTTTTTATTTTTATTTATTTTTTGAAGTTTATGTATTTTTAAGAGAGAGAGAGAGAGACAGACAGACAGACAGAGAATGAGTGGGGGAGGGGCAGAAAAATAGGGTAAAACAGAATCCGAAGCAGGCTCCAGGCTCTGAGCTGTCAGCACAGAGCCCAAGGTGACCTGAGCCAATGTTGGATGCTTAACCAACTGATCCACCCAGGCGCCCCAGTTCCCAGCTTTTTAGAAGCAGTGATGGACTTTGCATCCTAGAGCTGAGAGAACATGATGTTTACATGTACTTATTTTGTTGGTTTGCTTTAGATTGGGGCCATTGTTGGTGGGGTCCTCCTTTTGGTGGTTGCAGTTGCTGGTGTGGTGTTGGCAAAAGGATCTTGGAATTCAGACATCACTCTTCTGACCATCAGTTTCATCTTCCCTTTGATTGGCCATGTCATGGGCTTTCTGCTGGCACTTCTTACCCACCAATCTTGGCAGAGGTACAGTGAAATTATCCGTACACTTTTTTTGAGGAAGTTAAAGTAAACACACTGCCACTGGCAGGCTTTGCTGCCAGGCTATGTCAGGAGACATTAAGAGTCTTGACTTACAAGGTGGATGGAACAGGATGACTCCTCATAAAGAGAGTGAAAAGATCACAGTACTTCTTGCGTAAATGAGAACAAAGGCTGGAGTGATGGGAAATTGTAATCTGTGAAATTAGGATTGGGGTGTTAACACCACATGTTGAAATCTGGACACATTTCTTTCTTATCCTAGTAATTAGATAGGGGTGAGATGGTTTCATTAAATATAGAGATCATTCTAGGGCATGAGCAAAATTCCAGATTAAGCATTTATCCATTGTTTGTGCCAAATTCTGTAAAAGTGCTAATTATAAGGGGCAAGAGGAGGAAGGGCAAACTGGAGATATAAGATGGGAATGTATCTGATACATTGTCATTACAAGCTGGGGCATATAATTTATAAATATTGTGAAATATTAAAAATGATAATACTCCATGTTGTTATGTCTGGAGATGAGTTGTTGGAGGGAATGTAAATTGGTATAAACTCTCTGGAAGGCAACTTAGTCATATCAATAGCCTTATAAATATTTATAGCTGTTCACTCAGTGATTTTACTTCTAGAAATCTGTCCTGAATCTAGGACTGTCAGATAAGCACACGAAAATTGATGTGCAAGGATGTTAATTGCAGTTTTATTTATAAATATAAAAAATAGAAACAATTTAAATATCTGACAATAGGGAGATATTTAATTCATGAGGTATCTATGTGATGGACTATGATGCATCAATTTTAATGCTTCTGGGAAATACTTAAAAGATAAATTTAAAAGAGAATAGGAAACAGTAAGCATTTTGATTCCCACCTTGTAGAAGAAAGCAGAAGAATTTTATGTATGGAAAAATACTGGAAAAAATATACCATATGCTAAGAGTGTTTAATTTTGAGTAGTAGGATTAAGAGTAATTTTTGTTTCTTAATATTTTCTTGGTATATTTCCTGAGTTTTTCAATGAGTATGTACTATCTCTAAAGTCAGAAAAGAATTATTGAAGAAACGTGAGCTATGTGTTGAACTTCGAAGGTGGAGTTTGAGAAATTAAAATGCTTAAAAGATTGAGTTAAGTCAAAGAGAATAGAAAGTGGTGTGTGTTTTGATGTTTATTTTGTAGAAGAAATCTGTTTCTAGTCTACTTGGGGAGCATTTAGGATTATCCCAGGTACTGAGTGAGGCTCTGCTTATGGTATCTCATTTACTTCTTACTATGAGCCTGAGAAGTAGTTACTATTAGTACCCTCATTCTACAGATGAGCAAATCCTTCAAGACGTTAAGGAACTTGACTAAGTTCTTAGAGCCAGAATGTGGTGGAGTTAGGATTTGACCTGGAGTTTGTTTGCAAAACCAATAATTAGGAACACAGGCTGTTGAGTGGTTGAAATATAATCAGATCTGGAGAGAAAGTATTCCTATGGCAAAGTGTAGTTAACAATCTTGTTTTCTCCATACTTGATGGCTTGAGAAAGATCAGGATGGAGACACTGCATTTGCCTTGTGAATGGTCCAGATGTGAGGTCCACCTTTGCAGCTTAATGATATCAGGTAATTGACAGGGGTCTGAAAGGAGTGAGAGTGGTCTAAAGAAAGCATAGCAAGCAAGAGAGTAAATAGAAATAAAATAAGAGCGGTAGAGCTTGCTCTGTACCAATGTTTTCATGCCCATATTACCTTCTCCTTGTTACCTCCCTATTCCAAACCCACTTGCATAGAGATGCTGGTTTGTATTCTTTTTAAATTTTTTTTTAATGTTTATTCATTTTTGAGAGACAGAGCATGAGTGGGGAAGGGACAGAGAGAGGGAGACACAGAATCCGAGGCAGGTTCCAGGCTCTGAGCCATCAGCACAGAACCTGACGCGGGGCTCGAACTCACAGACTGCAAGATCATGACCTGAGCTAAAGTCGGTCACTCAACCGACTGAGCCACCCAGGCACCCCATGTATTCTGAAACACCTCTTTTCCCTCTTCACTTCCATCTATAGAAACCTGCAGATCCCCTTTATAAATTACAGACAGACAAATCAGTTAACCCAGCCCCTGAGGTCCTGCTTATGTCTTCCTTTTACTTTCTCCTGGTTTTTATTTTTCAAGTGAGGTTTATTGAATTTTTTTTTCCAATTAGGAAACCAATAAAATATAGAAAAATAGAAAGTAGGAAAAAAACGTGCTCCTAAACTCTTTCACCAAAGAGTTTTAGACATTTGGTTTTAGACATTTGGTTTTTACTTAGGGTTTTTGTGTTTACCTTCAAGTGTTGTTGAGCTTATACTTTTTCCTACCTATTTCATCTTTCCATTCTCATCTCCAACTCTGCACTCCACACAGATTGGCTTACAGCATATGCACCACCTCCTGGTAGGTGCAGGTCATACCTGTCCCTGGATCTTTAATTTCAGTCACTGTCCCATATGAAATGCGTCTCCCACCCTCACCCTTTCATTCCCCTCTGCCTCTGTGAAGCCTTCTCTAACCATCTATGCCACTTCTATGAATTTCTATAGCATCTCCCTGACCCTCCATCATATTTTGTCTTGTGTTGTTACTGGGCCTTTCCTGTGTGTATATCATGTCTTTCCACCCTGATTCCTAGGGTGGGGTTCCTGGGATCCTGCTCCAAAGAGTCTCTTGGAGAGAAGACCACCCACAGAACAGGCACATTCAGCACATTATTATGAAACAAGTAGATGTTTTGGGGGGCAGAGAGACAAGGAGAGAGAGAATCCCAAGCAGGCTCTGCACTGTCAGCTCCGAGCCAGAAGAAGGGCTCGAGTTCACGAACTGTAAGATCATGACCTGAGCCCAAATCAAGAGCTGGAGGCTTAACCAACTGAGCCACCCAGGCGCCCTGCGAGTAAACAGTTTTAGTGGCCTAAGCTCATAGCTTACATTTATTGCTATATATATGAGAAAAATTTAAGAAGAGTCCTAATTCTAGTATGTAACTCTTGAAAAATTCTTTCATTGGTAGATGCAGGACGATTTCCTTAGAAACTGGAGCTCAGAATATTCAGATGTGCGTCACCATGCTCCAGTTATCTTTCACTGCCAAGCAGTTGGTCCAGATGCTTAGCTTCCCACTGGCCTATGGACTCTTCCAGCTGTTGGATGGATTTCTCATTGTTGCAGGTGAGTAGAGCCTCCACTGTGTAGATGTGATTGAAAATTGTCAACCCAAGCCACAAACTTCTTTTTCAATCTGAACATGCATGTGCAACTCTTGTGATAGATTTTTAACCTGACATTTCTGGAGAAAATAAAGAGCACAAACAAGATCCTTTGCTTTCACAGAAAAACATTAAAAACATGTGACAGTGAGCTTATAATTACAAACAAATATGCTTCATAAAAGACAATGCACTATTAGAACTTAGGTTCTAGGACTTGATAAGTCTCCATGAGCAATAATTTATCTTCAAAATGACATTTGTTCTATTTCATCAAGAGTCATGAGGTCTTCCAAATGCCAAGTTATTTCACAATGCTTCTGTGAGCAAGAATTGTTCTGAACGTCTGTGAAATATTTTTCAACTATGAAATATAATACATACACAGATATTGAAATACATATTTGCATACATATGTATCATATGTATCTATCCATACAGCCAAATATACATCATTTTAGAGTCCGTAATTAGGTAGGTTCACAGAAAGTAAATTAAAAAAGACATAGATATGTACATACACACATATATTTTAATCTTGGGACATTGTAAATTTTCACTGTTATCAGGGAATAGGTTCTGTGTAAGATTACTGGTATAACTGATTATAAACTGATTGCTAATATAACAATCAATGTAAGGAATACTTGGGGTTGAATTTTACCAGAAAATAAGATAAATCTTAGCAGAATAAATCTCCCTGGTCTTAGATCCAAGTTTTAATTCCTTCTCCTTGGTGAGATTGTGAGGGAAGGAACATGTCTGGCTCATTCCCAGGTATCTTCCAGCACCCAGATGAGCATCTGACTCACAGGAAGCATTCCACAGGTGTTGCTAACTGACTGACTGACTGACTGAATGGATGAGCCATCAATGACCTGATGAATATTTCAATCACAAATGGTCCATTCCAGATAAAAATAGCCATCATCAAATACATCAAATGATTTTCTTCCATTGTTTCCTCTTTTTTTTATTGAGGTATTATTGACATACAATATATTACTTTCAGGTATATAACATGATGATTCAAATTTGTATATATTATGAAATGATCACCACAATAAGTCCATTTAACATCTGCCCCATACATAGAGTTTTTTTCCCTTGTGATGAGAACTTGTAAGATTTACTCTGTCAGCAACTTTCAGCTATACAATAGCGTTATCAACTATAGTCACCTATTGTACATTGCATCTCTATGTCTTATGTATTTTATAACTGGAAGTTTTTACCTTTTGACTCCCTTCACTGATATCCCCCACCCTGCTACCCCCCCACCCCTGCCTCTGGCTCATGCCTATCTCCATGAGCTTGGTTTTGGGATGCTATATTTCCATTTTTGTTTGTCTTGGGTATTTTATTTCACTTCTGATTTCTTTGTTGACCCACTGGTTGTTCAGTAGCATGTTGTTTAGTGTCCACGTATTTGTGAATTTTCCAGTCTTCTTGCAGTTAATTTCTAGTTGCATGCCACTGTGGTCAGAAAAGATATTAGATATGATTTCAATCTTAAATTTATTAAGACGTTTGTGGCCTAACATATGATCTGTCCTGGACTGTTCTATCTACTCTTGAGAAGAATATGTATTCTGTTGCTTTTGGATGGAATGTTCTATATATGTCTGTTGACATCATCTGGTTTCATGTGTCACTTAAGGCCAATGTTTTCTTATTTGATTTTTTCTCTGGACATTCTAACCATTTATGTGAGTGGGTGTCAAAGTCCCATATTGTTATTATATTGCTGATAATTTCTCTCTTTCAGTCTGTTAATATTTGCTTTATATATTTAGGTGCTTCTATGTTGTGTGCATATATATTTATAAATGTTATCTCCTCTTGTTGGATTGACCCCTTTGTCACTATTTAATGTCCTTGTCTGTCTTTACAGTTGTTGTTTTAAAGTTTATTTTGCCTGATATGAGTATAGCTACTTCAGCTTTCTTTTGTTTTTTGTTTGCATGAAACATGTTTCTCCATCCCTTCACTTTCACTCTGTGTGTATCGTTACATTTGAAGTGAGTCTCTTGTAGGCAGCATAGAGATGGGTCTTGTTTTTTTTTTTTATAGTTTTTTTATGTTTTAAATATGTTTTTAATGTTTGTTTGAATGTTTGTTTATTTATTTATTTATTTATTTTTAATGTTTACTTATTTTTGAGAGAGACTGAGGAAAGGGCAGAGAGAGAAAGACAGAGGATCCAAAGTGGGGTCCATGCTGACAACAGAGAGCCTGATGTGGGGCTTGAATTCATGAACCCGCAAAATCATGACCCGAGCTGAAGTTGGATGCTTAACCAACTGAGCCACTCAGGTGCTCTGGATCTTGTTTTTCAATCCATTCAGCCACTCTGTGTCTTTTTTTGGAGAATTTAGTCCATTTACATTTAAAGTAATTATTAATAGGTATGTACTTACTGACATTGACATTCATTGTTTTCTAGCTGTTTTATATTTCCTCTCTGTTCCTTTCTTCTTTTGTTCTCTTCCTTTGTGGTTTGATGGCTTTTTTCAGTGGTGTACTTAGACTCCTTTCTCATCTTTTGTGTATATGCTAAAGGTTTCTTCTTGGTGGTTACCATGAGGCTTACATTTAACAACTTGTATTTATAATGGTCTAGAGATGCCTGGGTGGCTCAGTTGGTTAACCGTCTGACTTTGGCTCAGATCGTGATCTCGCTGTTCATGAGTTCAACCCCTGTCGGGCTCTGTGCTGACAGCTAGGAGTCTGGAGCCTGCTTCCAATTCTGTGTCTCCCTCCCTCTCTGCCCCTCCCCTACTTGTGCTCTGTCTCTCTCTCTCAAAAATAAATTTTCAAAAAAAAAAAAAGTCTATTTTAAGTTGGTAACAACCTAAGTTTGAACACATTCAAAGGCCATACATTTTTATCCCCTTTCATGTTTTATGTTTCTGATGTCACATGTTACATTTTTTTAATTTTGTATATTTCTTAACTAATTATTGTGGCTATAATTATATTTACTACTTTTGTCATTTAACCTTCATACTAACTTTATAAGTGATTAATTCACTACCTTTCTATATATTTACCTTTACCAGTGAGATCTATACTTTCATATATATTTTTGTTACTAGTTAGCACCCTATCTTTTCAGCTTAAAAAAGACCCTTTAACATTAGTTGTAAGTGTTGATGAACTCTTTAGCTTTTGCTTGTTTGGAAACTCTTTATTTCACCTCTGCTTCTGAATGATAAGTTTGGTGAGTAGGGTGTTCCTGGTTGGGAGTTTTTTGTTTTGTTTTTGTTTTTTTTTCCAGCACTTTGAATGTATCATGCCACTCCTTCTGGTCTGCAAATTTCTGCTGAAAAATCTGCCAACCCTCAGAGGGGGTTCCTCTATGTGTAACAAGTTGTTTTCTCTTGCCACCTTTATGATTCTTTCCTTGTCTTTAACTTTAGACATTTTAATTATAATGTGTCTTGGTATAGCTCTCTTTGAGTTTGTCTTATTTGAAATTCTCTTTCTGGACCTGGATGTCTGTTTCTCTTCCTGCCTCTCAGTCTGATGCTGTAAAATGAAGAAATGAATCTCTTCCACATAAAGTTCTGGGCACTTTTCAAAGGGCTGCTTCTGGGCTGGGCCCTGGGGCAGGTGAGTCGGCATACAGTTCCTCCATTCAGCACAGCCCTGTGGTTCTCATGGGTACCAGACCTGTTGGTCTTAAAAGCCAGATGTTTTGGGAGCTCATCTCTCAGGTGACTGTCTTAAAAGTTGGGGTACCTGATGTTGGGTATGAGTCCTTTGTTCCTGAGGGAGAAGCTCCATGTGTTGAGTTCCCTCCTGATTTTGGTGGCCCTGTCTGGGGTGGGGCTTCTGGGGGGGGTGGGTTCTGGGTGGGGTTTCTGACAAGATTATAACTTGACCTTTCCTACTCATTCCCATGTGGTTTCTCTCTCATTTGTCTGATGCAGTGGGGTTGTTTTGACAGTGTTTGGGCTTTTTCCCAGAGGCATTTAGCATGTCTATGGGAGGAGACGAGTTCAGAATCTACTTATGTTGCCTCCTTGAACCAGAACCCCCTGTTTCCATCTCTTTTCCTTTCTTTTTCTCCTTCTTTTTCCTGTGTATTTTCACATATATGGCCCAAAGCAAACACAGCCCCAAAGTATTGACAAGTACACAATATCACTACATTACAGTGTTTGCTAAGTGATGTTTTAGTACTTGTATGTTTTAACACCTAGCATACAAGATGTACAAGAGGAGACTGAAGAACGAACACAGAAAAAAGAACACACGTTGTGAAGAAGGCTGCCATAACAAGAAATCCACTTCTCCCAAAGAGACTGGTGCTTTTTTGGAGGTGAATGAGGAAGTCACCATAACTTCTGGGCCATCAATGCCGATGGATCTCCACACAACCCTTGAGCCAACTGGCCACATCTCTTCTGGTACCTAGTAAGGGTTGCTGGCCTGACTGGTCTCCGTCTTCCTCAGTGGCCAGTAAAGACAGTGCAGAACTGATGTTTGGATCTCATTGGCAGGGCCTATGGGAATATCGGATATTTATATTTTCATGTGGTTTGTGAACTGTCATAGGATCCATTTTTGAGAATGTATTCTGCCTATTTCCGGGAGTCTTTTGGGGGTTTGCACAATATATTTACTAGCTGCTGCTGTGTGTTCTTGTCTTCCCACGTAGTAAAGAGTAACACTGTTATGCAAAGTCATCCTGGATCTTAATTTTCCTGAGACCTAGGACTCTGTAGAGGAGATTCCACTGCCTGCAGCAGGGAAAGAACAGAGTCTGGACCCACTTGATTTTTGGACAGGTTCTTTGGAGCACTGGGGAGGAAGCATACAGTTCCCATAAAAAATGAGGCCATTTCTCAAATAATAATAATTTTTTTTAGGGCTTGGAAATCTTTTTGGACTGTAGATGCAAAATAAGTTTAGAGGGAATTTAACGACCACTTGTGGTTAAAATGTGAATGCCCCATATTTTCAGTCCCTAATGATAGGCACAATATATAAACACTTTTTGCTTATATATCATTTTAAGAAACATTCCATAGATTGAGATCATTCCATATGTACTATTTCATAAATCAATGATGCATTATGGAACATCTTTACATGTCAGTCATTGTTGACCTACCTCATTCTTTAGAACCGTGGCTTCATAGAAGTGTTCCATTGCATAGAAGTACTGTAATTTATTTAACCATTCCTTATTTGTGGACATTTAGATAGCTTTCAATCCACTGGTATTCTAATGCTGCTACGAACACCCGTACTGCTGTGCGAGCGTTTTTGGAGGATTACTTCCTATGACTTGAACAGCCAGGCCAGGTGCATATTAAGATATTGGTCAGGTTGCTCTCTGGTGATGTAAGAAGTGACTGAGTGGGCCTGGCTTTCCCATGGTTGCACCAGTCTAAAGAATGATCAGTTCTGATTTGTGAAAATATCTCATTTACAATTGCGTTTAAAAAATGATAAGTGAATTAGAGTATTTTCCATGATCACTTGCCTATTCAGGTCCTTTGCCTGCCTTACTATTATAATTTTTCCTTTTTGATTGATAACATTGTAGCACATCATGGATAGTGACACCTTGACCTATTATGTCAACATTTTGCCTACTTTTAATCTTTTAGCTTTTGTTTTTCTATGTCTTTTGCTGTATGGAAGTTTTATATTTTTTTATATATTTAGTTTATTAGTCTATTGAAAAATGTTTTTTTGAACTTGATATCTGTCAAATGTTCTATTTTTGTGTGGATTGTGAATTATGATAGTATTTCTTTTTGAGAATGTATTTAGCCCCTTTGCAAGGTGTTCTATTTGGGGGTTTGTACCTGTATTTACCATCTGCTGTGTGTGCTGTCTGGGAGTAGGTAAAACCCTTCTTCCTCTATTCTGACATTATTAAAAATATTTCCCAAATATTTTTCTATTACTTGTATGAGCTAAACATGTTTATTCCATTTTGAATTTACGTTTTTGTATGGTGTGTTAAGAATCTACATTTTTTTTATGACTAACTGCTCCAACATCATATATTGAACCATTCATCTTTTCTCCACTGATTCAAAATGCCACCTTTCTCACATAATTTCCTGTATAATGTGTGTTTGTTGGGGCTGTATTTAGTTCCATTTTTCTCTGTCTATTCTTATTTGTAAGGTTTGAAATGTGTGAGAAAGTATATTGTCTGAGATTTAGTGCTTGGCAATTTTATTTTGTAAGCATTCCCCAGAGCTTGTAGGTTAATATAATGATAACGATTATTAAGGTATTCTCATGACAATTAAGAACATCTTAAAAAAATTTTTTTTTAAACCTTTATTTTTGAGACAGAAAGAGACAGAGCACGAGTGGGGGAGGGGCAGAGAGAGAGGGAGACACAGAATCTACAGCAGGCTCCAGGCTCTGAGCTGTCAGCACAGAGCCCGATGCGGGGCTCAAACTCACAGACCATGAGACCATGACCTGAGGCCAAGTCAGATGCTCAACCGACTGTGCCACCGAGGTGCTCCAAGAACATCTTTGTGATAGTACAGAAAGAGCCTCAGTAAATGTCACAGGTATATTTACACGGAAAAGAACTATGCAGACTGACATGTTTGTTAATTCTCAACTGCTGCTTTACTACGTGAGGATTTCCATTTATCCACCTGATAAATGTTTAGGTGTTGAGAAGCTAGTCTGTGCTGTGTACAGGCACTTGGGACATGGGGCAGTAACAAGGCAGGAAGGTTTCCTGCTGGCATGGTTCACACTTTAGTGGGACTAGATCCCTGCAATGAACACAGTCAGTGGAGTTGGGCATTCACAGAGATTCCCTGTCCTAAAACGAGCATTAACATGAATTTTAAAGAATCCATAGACAATGAATTTGTAAATTGTTTCTCTACCTAGGCACCTAACACGAAGTGGTGGAATCCAATGCTCTGTTCCGAAAGCATTAAGTACGTGGTCAGTATTTACAATAGTCAGGACTGGTATGGGGATAAGACCACCAAAAGCCATCACTTAAGACAGACATGACACAAATCAATGTAAGGGTCTGAAAGTAGTCCCATCAGAAGACTGCCATCTCCAGAAACGGTTTGTAAACGTGTCACTGAGAACTGGAAACGGTCATGTTGTCCTGGAGGCTACAGTTACCTTTAGCATGAAGAATGTAACTAAAAAAAATAAAAAAATAAATTAAAAAAGGCTCTAACTGAATCAATTGTATTCTAACTGATTTAATTATTTAACTGATTTAAATAATTATGGGTTCATGAAAGCCAGTGCCTATATAAAGCTCAGCAGTGGGGCCAGAGAACTATGCCAAGCAGAATGAGTCCAGCTCTATGTCCTGAAAAGAGCCGCTGGATACTTGAGGCAGCACAGCACAGTGGGAAGCACATGGCTTTGCCAGGGCCACTTGCTTTGTTCCACTTAAAAAGCTAGGACGCCTTGGGAGTAGTGGGATGAAGTCAGGCCACCTTCACATTGAATTCCAGCTCTGTTATTTGGGCAACACCGGGCCCGTGACGGTCCCTCTGAACTTCAGTTTCCTCTCTTGAAAAGGGTGGTAACATTCAACCCTAAACACCTTGAAAATACCTGGTTTAATACATGGGAAGTGCTCAGTGAGTGTTGTGAACCTTTCCCTTCCTTGTGCAGTCATAATTCATCCTGGAGTACAAAGGGTAGTTCGGCCTAACACAGTTCAATGGGTCATAGCCTCTAAGCAACCTTCTGACCAGCCTTTGTGTGTACTTTGCCCACCTGGAGGAGCCCAACCTGAACGATCACTTATTCTGCTGGATAGAGCTAAGCTAAGAAACTGGCAACATGACTTATCAGCAGGCATCCTGAGATTTGCTTAGCATGATCTCTAGAATATACTGAATTTTGCGTGAATGGATATAATTAGGTTTCTAAACCCATGAAGCTGGAGACTAAGGAAAATGTTTATTGGGGCACCTAGGTGGTTCTGTCCGTTAAGCGTCCAACTTTGGCTCAGGTCATGATCTCACGGTTCATGGGTTCCAGCCCCACATTATGCTGACAACTCAGAGCCTAGAGCCTGCTTCAGATTCTGTGTCTTCCCTCTCTTTCTCTCTGCCGCCCTCTACCCGCCCCCCCCCCCCCCGCCCCACGGCTAGTACTCTGTCTCTCAAAAATGAATAAACATTAAAAAAAAAATGGTATGAATGTCTTTAAAAATGTTTATTGATGGGGGAGGGGCAGAGAGAGAATTGCAAGCAGGCTGCATGCTGTCAGTGCAGAGCTCAATGCAGGGCTCAATCCCACAAACCATGAGAACATGACCAGAGCCAAAATCAAGAGTCGGATGCTTAACCAAGTGAGCCGCCCAGTCCCCCCTGAAGATCACTTTCAAATACTTCTGGTCTGTGAATTTTCAACAGCTATAAATTCAGATACCTCTGGGGTCAGGGAGATCTTAGAAGATGGACACCGTGTTAGCTACTAAGGAATGGTGGAAACTGGGAGAACTGGAAAGGCACACACTGCTACCATATAGGTGTTGTTTCCTTTGTCCTTCTTTTTTTTTTTTTTTTCAACATTTTTTATTTATTTTTGGGACAGAGAGAGACAGAGCATGAACGGGGGAGGGGCAGAGAGAGAGGGAGACACAGAATCGGAAACAGGCTCCAGGCTCCGAGCCATCAGCCCAGAGCCTGACGCGGGGCTCGAACTCACGGACCGCGAGATCGTGACCTGGCTGAAGTCGGACGCTTAACCGACTGCGCCACCCAGGCGCCCCTCCTTTGTCCTTCTTAACAGAACCAAGATTTTGTTCAGGGAAGCGATATGTAGCTGAAAATAGCTTTCTTGAAGTTGGAGATGGTCATGTGACACAGTTCTTGCTAATAAGATAGGAGTGAAGTCTGCTTGTGATTTTTGGAAAATTTTGCTTTCTTGCCAGAGGGACTGATGGACTCTTTCTCCTTGTCAATACTATTTCGTTCCTAGAATATGGATAAAGTAGCTGGAGCTGAAGCAGCCATTTCCAGACAGCGAAGCAAAGGTCAGGATAACTATGTATCTGTTGGCATTCTTGAACTATATAGAATCAATGCCAGCAACTGCCTACTTTTGAATTTTTAAGTTAATTTTTAATGTTTATTTATTTATTTTGAGAGAGAGAGTGAGCAGGGGAGGGGCAGAGAATCCCTAGCAGGCTCTGTGCTGTTAGCACAGAGCCCAATGCAGGGCTTGAACTCACGAACTGTGAGATCATGACGTGAGCTGAAACCAAGAGTCAGACACTCAATTGACTGAACTACCCAGGAACCCCTTGAATTTGTTTTCTTAAGGACAGAAATCTCTGATTTGTAGAAGCTTGTTTGGCTAGCTTTTGACAACTTGCAGTCAAATGTAATTCCAAGTTAATATGTTACAATTTACATTGACTTTAAAATATTATGCAGGTCAATGCATAATTTGTTACATTTATCTCCACCATAACAAAGTACCTTAAATATTTCTGAATTAATGTAAAATGGAAACACATTCTTTCACTGTCAAGGCATCTGTCACCAGAGGATAGCTTTGGTGAACTGTTCTTTTAATTTCTTTCTTTTTTTTTTTTTTTAAACGTTTATTTATTTTTGAGACAGAGCATGAACAGGGGAGGGGCAGAGAGAGAGGGAGACACAGAATCGGAAACAGGCCCCAGGCTCTGAGCTGTCAGCACAGAGCCCGACGCAGGGCTCGAACTCACGGACCGTGAGATCATGACCTGAGCCGAAGTCAGATGCTTAACCGACCAAGCCACCCAGGCGCCCCTAATTTCTTGAATCTATCAGATTGCACTTAGATAACTAATCACTAAAAAAATTTTTTTTCATTATTTATTTTTGAGAGACAGAGCACAAGTGGTGGAGGGGCAAAGAGAGGGAGACACAGAATCTGAAGCAGGCTCCAGGCCGTGAGCTGTTAGCACAGAGCCCAATGCGGGGCTCAAACTCACAAACCATGAGATCATGACCTGAGTCAAAGTCAGATGCTTAACCGACTGAGCCACCCAGACCCCCTGATAACTTGTCATTTTAAAAGCAAGAGATCAAGCAGGCTATCTGGAACCATAGATGTGAACACCTGATTTTTTCTCAATAGTCATTTTTCTCCTTTGAACGTAATTCAGAAATACTTTTATCAATGACATTTACCAAAGTTGTGATTTGGGGATAAATGCGTTTTTGTTTTTATAAGTTTATTCATTCTGAGAGATAGCCCAAGAGGGGGAGGGGCAGAGAGAGAGAAGGAGAGAGAGAATCCCAAGCAGGCTCCACGCTGCCAGCAGAGAGCCCGATGTGGGGCTCACAGCCACGAAGCTGTGAGATCATGACCTGAGCTGAAACTGAGAGACGGATGCTTAACCCACTGAGCCACCCGCGTGCCCCAGATAAGTGCTGTTTCTAATCTTGCAATGCTTAAGACTATACTTAAGATACAATTCTTTTCACAAAAATTTTAAAATTTTTAGTTTTTCTTATTATTTTAGAGAGAGAGGGAGAAGGCGTGAACAGGGGAGGGACAAAGGGAGAGAGAGAATCTTAAGCAGGCTCCGTGCTTAGCACAGTCTGATGTAGGGCTTGATCTCAGACCCTGGGATCGCGACAGGAGCTGAAATCGAGAATTGGATGTTTAACCGACTGAGTGACCCAGGTGGCCCAAGATACCATTCTTTTACAACATACTTTAGTTTTATACACAGATTCCATCACAACCTGTGCTTCCCCTTCTGTAGCATAGAGTTATCATGGGGAACAGCTGTTCGGCCAACTCGTTTCCCAGCTTCCTAGTACTCAGGGGCAGCGTTTGGCCAGTTCTGGCTGAGGGAATGAAAGGCAATGTTGTACCTTGCTTCTAGGCCTGCCCAGCTCCTAAAATCCCCCACAGGTGGTCCTCTATGCTCTTTCCCCTTTCTGGCTGGGGGAATGGAGACAATTCCCAGGATGACCTTGGAAGTTGTGTGTTGACTGCAGAACCTCTGTCAACCTGGGTTCCTGCACACTGGAGAGAGCTATCTTGCTTAGTTGTTTACCTGCCCAGCACTGTTAAGGAAATGAGAAGCAAGCTTCTATTATGTTTGAGCCATTATGTTCTGGTGTATATTTTATAGTGCTTAGGTACCTAATGTGTGTTAAGAGCCAAGTGGTGTTTATTCATTCGATATTTGAGTGCCTTCATGTGCCACTCTGGCTCTGTGGCATTGCCATGCTTTCTAACCAGAGTGGCCCTAGCAAAGGTCTCCTTCCATTCTATGGCAGTGGGAGCCAGGGCCCAGATGAGAGCAGTAACATGTTTACTATAATGAAGTTTCCATTCAGGGGTTGTAAACTGAAACCACATTTTCTTGCCACAGTTTCCATTTCCTAGCTACATTCTTTCCAGAAAAGGATCCTTCTTCAGCTTTCCGCTCTCCCATCTCTGTTGACTTCAGATGATAGCTAATCATCTCCAGCTGTACTGCCTCCCAGAGCCCTGCTGGCCTGGTTTCCTGTGCTTATGACAGGAAAACAAGGCCTCAGGATTCCAACTCACTCAGAACAGAGGTTTCCAAATATCTTTTAAAGCAATAGAACCCTTTTCTCCCAAATGAAGTCTTCAGCTACAATGCAATCTACAAAACCTGTTTTTTTTTTTTAATTTAAATTTTATTTATTTTGAGGGAGAAAGACAGGTAGAGAGAAAGTGCACAGAGGAGGCACAGAGAGAGAGAGAGAGAGAGAGAGAGAGAGAGAATCCCAAGCAGGCTCCATGTTGTCAGCGCAGAGCCTGATGTGGGGCTCAATCTCACGAACTGTGAGATCATGACCTGAGCCAAAACCAAGAGTCCGACACTCCACTGACTGAGCCACCCAGGTGCCCCTATAAAAACTGCTCTGAGGTAGGAATGGTGGCGTGGATGCTTCTGTTGCCAGATTTGTAACTACTTCCGACCAGGTGGGGAGTCAACTGTAACACTGTGGCCCTCTGTGCAGACCCTGGTGTCTTCTGCCTTCAAACAGCCTCAGATACTCAGGATTAGTTTCCATCCAATCGTTGCACTTGGGTGAGATCAGAAATTCAAGTTGACTAGTTCAGAACTGGTTAGTCCCATGAGGATGAACGGAGCAGTGTCCCAGGTTTCGAGATGTCATCACTCACAGCTGAATGGAAAACTGCTGACAGAATTAGGACTGAGGGACGTGCAGCGGTCGGTACTGAGAATCAGAAGCAGGCTCTTTGAGGCAGATCTCTTTCCCTTCAGGCAGAACCAAATATAACCTCCCAGGAAATGTGATATTGTTTTCCTTGATTACCCCTTGTCAGCTTAGATATTCTGAGTTTTACCACAATTAGAACTTGAAAGTATTCTGATTTATGTATGAGGCACAGTAAGCTGGCACCACTCACAGCGAGGCGGAAGGAAGGGAGACTGAATGTCTTAGCTACTGTCGGTCAGGACATGACCCTCACGTCAGACCCTGATGAAGATCCAGCAGGGTTTCTAACACCACTCTTGGTCCCTGGGGCCGGCACGCCTGGGGCCAAGTTGGGGAGATGGGAAGTTGGGGTCCAGAAGTTCTTGTCTCCCCAGTGCCTGGGTGTTAAGAAATAACACACTGAAAATGTTGAATTTGTCCGCACACACTTTGGCTTGCTCATATTTTTAAGATGTATTTTTATTTACAGAGTGAGATGAAGCATAACAGATAATGCAGTTACAAATGTATCTGATAACTCCATTTTCATGAAAAAGTATATAAATATATTATAGGAAATTCTATATAGTAAACATCAGAAACTGATACAGTAAACATTTGCTACGTTTTTCTATTCCAATATTACTGTCATTTAAAGCTTAAATACTGGTTTCAAGTATCTCCTATAAAATAACTCTATTAAAATACTGGAAAAGAATTTTGCTATCAACAAGATTGGTGCATTAAAAATAGACTTGGTGTGTGTGTCTTTGTAACAATGTCAACTATAATCAAAGGCTGCCTTAATCATCGCTAAGATCTGCATTGTTCAGTTAGTGCTAAAAATTTTTAAATTATCATCACAGGCTGAAGTAGCTGTAAAAATACAGCATTTCACCACCATTGTTGTGAAGAATGCCCCTCTAAGGTAGAGGAGAATAAGCATAATAATGTTGTATGGACTTGCGGCCCTGTGATCATTATTTTAAACAGGGAGCAGGAAAATCTGTTGGAGGTCGGGGGAGAGATGAAGAAGCATCCAGAAGGCTGTTCTTTTCCTGTTATTTCAGAAGCTGTGGCTGTTCTGTTTGCTCTTCTTTAGCTTGAAGACGCGTCAGAACATAAAGGATGACCTGATAGCAGAAAATATACTGATCCTATGGCCAAAAGAGAAAAAAAAAAGAGACAGATTCTAGATTTATAATGTGAAATAGATACGTCATGAGTAATTTTGGAAATATGGAGAATTTTGTTATAGTTACTATTAAGACGCAGGACATAGAATTGTGCAGTATCATAAAAATTATAAGAAGCTGAAACTGGATGGACAAAACGAGGAGGGGAAAAGCCTTGGGGGTGGAAATATCCCAGAGTCCCAACCGAAATTGTCTGTGGTACGCCACTTTTATGTTTTGTGTTTTGGTAATATTTATGATTTGCTTTTATAAGGGAAAAATAAACTTCCTACAAAATTTCCTGTAGAGTTTATTGAGCTCATCTTGATGTTCTGAAATGTCAAAACCCAAGACACCACACAAAATAATTTTCTTGAAATATTTGGAACAAAAGAATATGGAAATCAAAGAATCAAAGTCTTTCCAAATTAACTTTTTTTTTTTTTGGTGAAATTACTCTCTGTTTAGTTGATGGTGCAGTGATCTGAGTTTTCTTGTTATACAAGGAATTAATTCACGATATACTAAATGGAAAGCAATAAAACAACCACAGTTGAAACTCATTCAAAGCAGTCATGCCTGTGCACTTGTTTGGACTAAAGAATGTAAGAACGTTCCCTAAAATGTTGACAATTCTGGAGAGTAGGAATACAAGTCACCCTTTCGTTTCCTTTTTGCTTCTCTGTACTTTGACTTCCCCACATTTTGCACAAGTTCATCTTTGACTTTCTCGCACGCCACAAACGAACCGTTAGCAAACCTATTTCCCATGATGCCCCCTTCCCCCTATATCCACCACTCCAGTCTGCACCACACCTGCCACCTAATGGACCTACCTGCTTCAAACCCTGTAGCCTCCTCCCCAAATCCCGTATTGTTTTAGCACAGTAGCCAGAGAGGACCTTTAAAATGTGACTCAGATCAGGTCAGTCCACATCCTATGATGGCTCCACATCACTCAGAAGAAAGCCCAGGCCCTGGTCCTGTCACTTCCCTTTTCCACCTCAGCCACACCAGCCATGGCCATGTTTAAACCAGCAAGACCTGCTCCTGCCTCAGATCTCCACATGGGTGGTTCTGTCTGCCTGAAATGCTCTTACTGTCAGATAGCCAATGACCCGCACTGCCCTTCCTTCAGATCTTGGCTCCAGTGTCACTTTCTCAGTGCTGCCCCCTATTGAAAGCACCTCTCCCAGCCTGCCACCATGCTTCCTCTTTGCCCTGATCTATTTTTTTTCCCCTCTAAAGTACTTATTGCTTTCAAAGATCTTAGATAGTTAGTGTGCCTAATATCTGTCTTCCTCCTCACCACCCCTTGAGAAGATCTTTGCTATTCTAGCAGGGATCTTTGTGTCATTCACAGATGTGCTCCAAGTACCTAGAAGCATGCCTGGTCCACAGCAGACACTCAGTAAATAAGTGTCTGTTGAGTGAATGAATTTCCTGGGTATAAAGAACTTATTCAGATCAGTAGGTTCTCTTTACCTAAAAAATGTGTATCAGCTTAATATTTAGGAGATTTAAGTTGAATTAAAAGTGTACATGAATGGAAGGCAGGCAAACTTTAATTTTAAAGATAGTCATAAACTTTTATATTCTTCAGGAGGAAGAGAAATGTGAACTTACAGACATATAAAAAGCTTCCATATCCCTCCCCACAATACAAACAATAAGAATAGTGGAACTGCTCAGAACAGACAGATAATCTACATAATGCAGTTCTTGGAAAGATACAAGTCTGTAGGTCAGTGGGTGATATAACCCATGGTTTGTTATCATCGTTTGAAATGAACATGATCAAAACAGGAGATACAGATCCACACATTCACTCTCCCCCAAGAGTCCCTCGTCCAAGCTAAGCAACTCCAGCCTGCCTTCTGGCCTTCTGCTCAGTACTGCTGAATCCATTCCCTCTCGGGGAATTTCTGTAGCAAGAATGTTACCTTTAACATCTTTAAGTTGGAAACGGGGAAAGAATGCCACTAATTATATGCTATTTGGTACCATCCCCAATTGTTGCCCCAACATGCCCCCCTGTTCTTTGCAGTGCAGATGCACTCATTTTTAAAAAACTAAAAAAAAAAAAAAAAGTATTTTTATTAAAAATATTTATTTTAATGTTTACTTATTTTTAAGAGATGGAGAGAGACAGAAGATGAGTGGGGGTGGGGCAGAGAGAGAGGGAGACACAGAATCCGAAGCAGGTTCCAGGCTCTGAGATGTTATCACAGAGCCCGACATGGGGTTTGAACCCACGAGCTATGAGATCATGACCTGAGCTGAAGTTGGATGCTTAACCAATTGAGCCACCAGGGTGGGGGGGGGGGGCAGATGGGGAGGGAGGGAGGAGAGGGGGAGAGAGTGAGAGTGAGAGCAAGAGCGAGAGTGAGAGCGAGAGTGAGAGCGAGAAGCCCAAGCAGCCTCCATGTTCAGCATGGAACCAGATGCAGGGCTCGATCCCACAACCCTGGGATCTCAACCCAAGAAGAATCAAGAGTTGGATGCTCAACTGACTAAGCCACCCAGGCACTCCCTTTTTCTTCATTTTTTAAAAAATTAAAAGGCAAAATTTAAATATTTTCATTTTTTTCTGAATTAGTCCTCATGCTTAAAGAAAAAAAAAAACAGTCCCTCACTACCACAGATGTTTGGTTTTAAGGAATAATGTGAAGGCCCATTAAGAAGAGAAATGGTTTAACCAGAACTCTGAAAAGATCCGAATCCTCATGAAAATCCTAATTAGAAGACACCAAGACTCACCTCTGTCTGAACCATCCCATGTCTTTGCAGTCTCATGCAGCGCACGAGGTCAGAGATGTCAAACTGCCAAAGGAAACGGCTATCCGTTAGAGAAAGTGTCACCGAATCTGAACCCCAAAGGTTCACAGAGGAAGGACTTCTATAGATTTCTATATCTCATTCTCCTTCCCCTTATAGCAGCTTTGGGAAATTGTTCCAGACAAAATAAGTCAATGGACTAACTCTGCCATCATTTCATAATTTTATTTATGTTCTTTGTAAGAATTAGGGGAAGTTGTTTTATTTGAAAGTCCCAAACAGAAATTGTCTTCCCTCTGGAATTTGACTTATTTCTTTTTTTTTTTTTTTTTTTTTTTTTTTTTTATTTATTTTTTGGGACAGAGAGAGACAGAGCATGAACGGGGGAGGGGCAGAGAGAGAAGGAGACACAGAGTCGGAAAGAGGCTCCAGGCTCCGAGCTGTCAGCCCAGAGCCTGACGCGGGGCTCGAACTCACGGACCGCGAGATCGTGACCTGGCTGAAGTCGGACGCTTAACCGACTGCGCCACCCAGGCGCCCCTTGACTTATTTCTAATATCACCATTTATTTTATTAAAAAAAAATTTTTTTTTGAGTTTATTTATTTATTTTTGAGAGAGAGTGAGAGAGAGCACAAATGAGGAAGGGACAGAGAGAGAGAGAGGGAGACACAGAATCTGAAGCAGGCTCCAGGCTCTCAGCTGTCAGCACAGAGCCTGATGCGGGGCTTGAATCCACAAACCGTGAGATCATGACCCGAGTCAAAATCGGATGCTTAAACTGACTGAGCCACTCAGGTGCCCCCTCATATCACCCTTAAAAAAACACAAGGCAAGCTATTTTTCCTGCAGTTTGCTTTTCAGAATGAAATTCCTGATCTTTTTATTTTCACTGATGTTAGCAGTTTGAAACAAGGGAGAAATAGACTGTTTTGTTTTGTTCCACTTAAATCATTAATGGTAGATACAATACTGTGTGAAGAGCAAGACAGAACTGCTTTTAACCAAAATTCTTTAAGACATGATGATTTTAATTGCTTATATACAGTAAGATGTTCTAACATTGTAAGTAAGGTTTATACTAATTTAATTTTAATAAGATTGTAATCAGTAATTTTGTTTACTGAGTAATATTTTTTAAATATCAAAATATTTAAAATAAATATTAATATATTAATATTAATATAAATTTAAATATTTTATTTATTTTTATTTAATTTATTTATAAATTAAACTTATAATTTAATATAAATATATTATTAAATTTATATAATATATATAATATAATATAAATTATTAAATATAAACTTATAATAATAGTTATATTTAATATAATTTAAATATTTTAATAAATATTAAAATATTTAAAATAAATATATTATTTATATTAAATAAATATTAAAATATTAAATACATTTTCCACCTACAGGTAACAGTAACAAAAAAAGAATGTCTTTTTTTAAAAAATTGTTTTTTAATGTTTATTTTTGAGAGAGAGAGAGAGAGAGAAAGAGAGAGTAGGGGAGGGGCAGAGAGAGTGGGAGACACAGAATCTGAAGCAGGCTCCAGGCTCTGAGCTGTCAGCACAGACTCTGACGCAGGGCTTGAACTCATGAACTGAGAGATCATGACCTGAGTCAAAGTTGGATGCTTAACCGACTGAGCCACTCAGGTGCCCCAATATACTTTCTTTTGTGCATATATATATATATATATATATGCACAAAATATATGTATACATATATACATATATGTATATATGTATATATACATATGTGTGTGTGTGTGTGTGTGTGTATATACACACACACACACACACACACACACATATGTATATATATATATATAAAGTAAGCTCGAACTCAATGTAAGGCTTGAACTTAGGACCCCAAGATAAAGAGTTGCTTGCTCTACCAACTGAACCAGCCCCAGTGCTTCAATATTTCTATTCCTAAGTATGATGGTGACACTGACTTTATCTTATACAAGCCTACAGACTATAAAGAGTAACATGCAATAGTGCATAAGGGACTTTTGAGCACAGTTAAAACCAGTAAAACAAATATAAATTTGGGGCACCTGGGTGGCTCAGTCAGCTGAGCGACCTTCAGCTCAGGTCATGATCTCATGAATCATGAGTTCGAGCCCTGTACTGGGCTCACTGCTGTCAGCCTGTCAGTGCTAGGCCCGCTTCAGATCCTCTGTCCCTCTCTCTCTGCCCCTCCCCTGCTTGCGCTCTCCCAAAAAATAAATAAAAAATAAAAACAACAACAACAACAAAACAAAAAATCAAATATAAATTTGAAGTATTATTTCTTCTTGATTATGATCTGGGTAGTTTTGAACAACATTTACTAAATTATAATTTGATGAAGTAAGAAAATTGAGAGATTTATAGAAACTGCTAAATAAAAAATTCCAAGATTATATCACACTATTAAAAATTAGATTTTACCATTAGTTCTGGTCAAATGCTAGTTCAGCCTATAACTTTTTTTTTTTTCAGAGAGAGACAGAGTGAGCACAAGTGAGGAAAGGGCAGAGGGAGAAAGAGAGAGAGAGAGAGAGAGAGAGAGAGAGAGAGAGAGAGAGAGAGAGAATCTTAAGTAGGCTCCACACCCAGTGCAGAGCCTGACATGGGGCTTGATCTCATGACTGTAAAATCATGACCATGAGACCTGAGCTGAAATCAAGAGACAGATGCTTAACAAACTGAGCCACTCAGGTGGCCCTAGTTTCAGCCTATATCTTGTACTCACGTCAAGATCTTGACTGATTAATCCTAAAACCACATCTATGCATATCAGGGTCCCTGAACGTCCAATGCCAGCACTGCAGTGTGTGATGATTGGGCCCGATTTATGAATGTGTCTCATGTAAGAGATAAAAGTGAGCAAGTCGTCTGGCTGAGAAGGTGTATCGTGGTCTGGCCAGGCAGTGAAATTCAGATGAGAAATATGCCGCGTCTCTCCTGTCTGAAATTGTACAACAAAAGAAATAGATAAAGGCATACTGTATTGTTCACACATAAGTTTTAATTCTTAATAATATACTGTTCTTTCAAATTTTGACTTGCCCATTGGATCGGATGAAAGGAAAGGTGAAAGAGACAAAAAGACTCTATCAAACAACACATGGAGGGTCTTTATCAAGGAGGTTGCCAAATCCACATTTTAAATACTGGTAAAAACTACTTTTTGGAAATCCTAAAAGCAAATTACATTTTGATGTGAATAACAACCTTTTCTAAATGACTGCACTTTTAACTCACTCTGCATAAAAGCCAAAGTCATTGCAATGGCTTAATTGCCTTACACAATTTGGCCCAGCTACTCTCAGACCTAACCTGCTCCTTATGGCCACAGAGACCTCTTTGCGGCTCTTTAAAAACACTAAGGCACAGTTCAAGCCTAGGGCCTCTGCACTTGCTCTTTCTGACTGAAATCTACCCTCCCCCATCCCTATGGCTTCGTCAACTCCTTTAGGGTTTTTTCCACAGCACCATCAACATTAGTATTTCCTCATTAGCAAGTAAACTAAATATGTTGTTTATGGGGGAGTACTTGATACTTAGAGATTTTTTAAAAAGTTTTACTCACTCTACTGAGAGGTTTGACCTTAAAAAAAAAACCAAAACATTTCCAGCACATAGCTTCGAGCCATTCTGTTGTATCACTACGCAAAGGATGATAGATGGTCACCTTAAGAGTCCTGTGTTCTCATTTTCATTCTAATACAGTACATACTGGAGGAAACGGCTTGGTAGAAGTCATGAAGAGGGTCACATTTAAGTTTACATTAAATAAAAAATAATGGGTGACATTAGTGCCACTGAAATGGGAACCCAGAAGTTGCTGGCTTTCATTTAGGAATACACTGATGCTATCAAAGAAAGAATCTAGGCCTACATTCCAAGTAGGAGATAAGCCTTGGGAGATGGAAAGATTTAATTTGCTTACCTGAATATCTTCTAGGGCCATTGCCCTGACGACAAAGCCCTTCAGCTGTTGCATTCTCACAAGAGCCAGCCGAAGCCTGTCACTGACCATGGTTGTTTTGCCCAGGATATTAGGCCAATAGCGCTGGCATTTGATTTTTTCCCCTTCTACTTCTTGGGTCATCATGGCTATCACTGTGGATTTTTGTTCCCAAATCATCTGCCAGAAATCTCCAACAGTTGTAGGGAGAGGTCCTTGGCAGGCAATGTAAACAAACTCTTCTTTTCCCACTGGTATCTTAATGAAGCTGGCATTGATATATCCACCTTCATCTCCAAGAGGCACTCTTGTGGCGTCATCTGTGAATTTTCCACCACAAAACAGAGCCATCTGTATCATGCATTTTTCTTTCTTTTCCTTCCTTCCTTCCTTCCTTCCTTCCTTCCTTCCTTCCTTCCTTCCTTCCTTCCTTTCTTTCTTTCTTTCTTTCTTTCTTTCTTTCTTTCTTTCTTTCTTTCTTTCTTTCAGTTTATTTATTTTGAAAGAGAGAGAGCAAGACAGTGACAGAGCACACAAGTGGGGGAGTGGCAGAGAGAAAGAAAGAAGCCCAAGCAGACTTCACACTGTCAACACAGAGCTCAATGCAGAGCTTAAACTCACCAACCATGAGCTCATGACCTGAGCAGTAATCAAGAGTCAGATGCTTAACTGACTGAGCCACTCTATTTTTTAAAGAATTTGTTCTATTTCTTTTTTTTTCAAGGTTTTAAAATTATTTGAAGAGAGATAGACTGTGTATGCTTGCAAGCTCAAGTGGGAGAGGGGCAGAAAGAGAGGAGAGAAAGAATTCCAAGCAGGCTCTATACTGTCAGCTCAGAGCCCAACACAGGCTCGATCTCGTGAACCGTAAGATCATGAGTCCGACACTTAACTGACTGAGCCACCCAGGCACCCCTGTATCATGCATTTTTAAACAAGAGCCTTACAAACAGGGTCACTCAAAGATTATGAGAAATTCCTCAGAGCCATAAATGAAGTCAAAAACACATTTTAATAAAAGCATATTTTCAAATTATAGTATAGCCAAATCATTTTATATTTACCCATTTCACTCATTACAAGTATATCTAAGATGTCAACTCAATGAGTTTGACAGACAATTAGATATTATGTACATAGATTTGGCTGAAAAACTGAAATTTATAAATTAATACATTTAGAACTTCTTAACAAGTTCCTAGAGAAACAAACTTAACTTTACTATTTCTTATCCATCCTTACCTTAATGATGACAATAAGACTGAATTTAATGAATGACAATGCCAAAAGATTATTTCATGAAACAAATATTAATATTATACTGAGTTTACTAAAGTACTTATTATAAGTATAATTGGCATAATTACCTCTTGCTCATCTAATTAAATTATGTTCTTTTAAATCAGCAGCCAACTATAAACACAATAAACCAAAAGGTAGCTCACTTTATTCTCCAGGTATGTAGGCTCTTGTCTTTGTCTGATGGTAATTTCATAGTCAGGATATAAATTTTCAAACCAGTGAAAGTATATGTAAGCCATCTTATCCAAGATAATTAATTTGTACGTACTTACACATCAGAAGCCATTTCTACTTAAAACATTTATAAATTTAACTGGTAATTTCTAGGATTATCAAATTATGACTTTATTAATAGGTTTCAAAGTCCTCCATCAATTGCCCTTCAATTACTTGACTTTTACATCATAACTCATGGCAATAAATCCACTCAGTAGTTTTAGATTCATGGCTTACTCCATTTGATTTTAAGATACTAGTCTGACCATTTCTTTTTCTTTTTGCCTGAAATAATTCCCACCTACTTTATACTGAACCATTATCAATTTCATGTGTATTTATTTAAGTTTATTTTGAGAGAGAGCACGTGCGCACATGAGTGGGGGATATGCAGAAAGAGAGGGAGAGAGAGAATCCCAAGCAGGCTCCACACTGTCAGTGCAGAGCCTGACGTGGAGCTCAATCCCACAAAGAAATAATGACCTGTAAATCAAGAGTCGGATGCCCAACTGACTGTGCCACTCAGGCACCCCTCAATTTAATTTTTAAGATGTTAAGATTCACTTTTCGCAGGAAGTTTGCCAAAATAAATTTTGTGTCTTCTGTCTTGGGTTGAAAAAATTCAGCTATTATTTATTGCATGATTTGTCACTATTGGCTCTGTTACGGGTCTTTGAATTTATGACTTCCTTGAGGATAGGCTCATTGTGTCACACATGGTGGAATCCAATGTGCTAATACATAGATATGTGGCTGATCATTACGATGAGAAGTGGCTAAAGAAAACAAAAAGTTGCTAGACATTGATATTTCGGCTACAAACAGATATAATTTAAAAAATCACATGTTGATTGGTGGAATGGGTAAAATGTGGGTAAAAAGGAACTGCTTTTTTTCCTTCCTGTACCTGAAACAGTTCAAACTATAATGCAACCTGGTAGTACCACCGTTGGTACCACTGCAGCCACATGCACATATATCAGAGACATTTCTCTACCATAAAGTGAGTGGAATAAATAGATGTTGGCATGACACATGAACTAAGAAACGACTCATCCAGAAGTTGATTTCATATTTTCAAGAAGACTTTAAAATTACTGATTTGGCATCACCGATTAATTTCTAATACTATGCTGTAAAAACTCACAAATGTCTGAAGAAATATTTAAGATTCCTCAGTGTGATTTTCAGTATATCATAGATGATTTGAAAAGGAATTCACATTCTATATCTAAATGTATTTGTTACTTATGTAAATCTCTGAATATGTGCTTGTGTGTGTGCACACACACTTATGTGAGAAATAGGTAAACTAGCATAAAAGCTTTCAATCAGTTCAAATTATATTAGACATACATTTGATTTGAAGCCAAATTGGAACTTACAGGGAAGTATATTTTTATATCGATTCTTTCTTCGGTTTTCCTTAGTTTGTCCAATTAGACACTGATCCAAAGGTTTTAATTCTTGAAGATTCTGCAAGCAAAAATGGAAATAAAGTTAAATTTGTTGAAATAAGCAGGAATTCAGTAATAATTGCAAATACGTTAAATACGCAGGGTGCAAAACTGGCTACTGATCAGGGCAGATGCTGAATGTTAAGAAATAGATCTGTCCTGGCAAGATAAGCAAGCCTAAAATCCCGATATTAATCTGATATTTGAAATATATTTCTGCAAATATCTTTAACATGTTGTAGTCACTCAACTAATTTTGTGAGGCTGTACTTTGTATCTTAATTTTACATTTCAGTCTAAAAAGGTCTGTAATTATATTTTAGGGAAAAAAACAACTTATAAAAACAACTTGCACTTAAAAAATGAGATGGAGCAGAATTTTTTGACAATACTGTCTGTGGGGACATAGAATAACCTTTATGGTAGAGTTGTGGTTAGACAGTCCTATGTTTTAACGTCAACTCTTTGTCACTTTTCATCCACTCATTCATCCATCCATCCATCCATCCATCCATCCATTTGACAAATATATATTGAAAATGCCTACTAGATGCAGGGCACAGTAATAAGTGCTGGGAATACAGTAGTGAGAAGGAAGATATGATTCTGGTTCTCCTAGAGCTTTCAGACCATTGGGCGAAAGAGGCAGTAGAGAAGTAAACATACTGTGATATATGTGTCAAGAACTTAACAAGCTACTGTGTTAGAGAAAAATAAAGATTTACTTTATAAAGGGTTGTGATGGCAGGTCTGTGGGGTGGTGACATTTAAACCTTAAAGAAAGAAATCATTTCTGCAAAATGGAGGAGAGTATACCTCAACTATTGTGAGCTTGTTTCCAAATCTATTAATGGGAGTTACATTATTGTGAGTATTTAATACAAAGCATCTAGCACATTGCAGAAGCTCTCAGGAGAAGTTAGCTCCTTTAACTTCAGTGGTTATGAAAAGCTCAGGAAGTAGGCAAAGCAAGTATATGGTTTGAGAGAGATGAGCCAGGTAAACCCCAAAACCACAGGGGTGCTACATTCCTCTTTTGTCTAATGGTAAATATGGATGTTGCCAGCAAGATGACATGAGCAAGGGCTCTGAACCATTGCCTCTTTGAACTGAGGGGCATATTTCTGGAGCTGTGTTAAACTAGAAACTACTGCTAATGAACTACATCAACAGTGTATTAATTATGAAGTTTAGTGGATGGTTGGAATTGACACTTAACTTGAAAAAAAAAAACCTCTTTATCACTACTATGAGGCAGGAAGGGTAATCTTTCGGGAGATTTATCAAGCTCCAAAGCAGCTAAAGAGATCTCTTTAAACCAGTACTATTAGGATCCTAACTGGAAAAATTAATTTCCTGCTAGACAGGACAGGATGGTGCTTGTAGTTGGAAGTAGAGTTGTGAGGTAATGGGCCTTTTCAAAATTTCTCCTAACCCTGCATATAAAACTTTGATAAAGAATCACTGGCAGAAGCCACTTACCTCCAGCTCCTTAGAAGGAATCCCTTGATCTAACAAACCTCGCAACATTCGAATGACTGATTTCAACTTGGTACCGGTGTATTTACCGGAGGGGGGCACTTTGACGATGGGGACTGCAGCAAGCTCCTCATTTGTCAGAAACGGATGATCTAACAGGAAGACAGCAGTCGATGTTTTAAAAAAAATTCCCACATAATTGATTTAGCCAATAAGGGAACGGATTTGCGCATGTTCTTACCTCCTCTATTTTTACCAAAGGAAGAGTCTTTAGAATTAATAAGGCAATAGAACAGGTAGGCAGATACCTACAATCAACATAGGAAAATCTTGGCCATGGCAAGGCCCTTGGCTCTTGTGTACTTACAGTTTCTAGAAGGGTTTGAATTTTTTTTTTTTTCTTTTTTTGCTTCTCTTGACTCAGATGGCACTATTTTCTTGATGAGAACGTATCTAGTCCCTCTTATTGCTTTGCACTTTAGCTTCCAAGCACATGGGGAAAAGATGAAGTGGGATGCTTCAGAAATTCTTCATAATGGGACATTGCATTAGAAACACTGATGTCTCCTCTCTCTACCCTCCCCTCTCTTACCCTCTCTACCAAGTACCCTTGGTACTCAGTGCCAGTATCTCTGGCATTTGACAGTTTTATCAATACAAGTGAAACGTTGGGGTCTTCAGGAGCTTATCAAATAAGTGATATCAGTGTCTTAGAAGAGATATGTATCTAATTTAGTACCTGCTCTGTGGAAACTACTTGTATCAGAAAGCAACTGTTATCCTGGAAAAAAGTAGAGGGAGTTCTTGCTGTAGTCTGCATAAGTGTCACTTTGCAGACATACCTGTAAATTAGTTAACTAAAGCATTCTGATGACAGTTACTACATAGATAACAATAATGCCAGGCTCTGTAGGCCATAGGAGGCTGTACAATATCTCAAGAAATGGAACATCTGGTGGGGTGAAGGCTAGTTGTAAACACAGAATTCACTCCTTGAAAGTAGTTGTAAACTTTTACAGAACTGAGCATAAAGGTGATGGGAGCTCAAACACTGGAGATGGGCATGGGCTACGGGATTTGACAAAAGCACCATCACGGACACTAACAGTCCACATAAATCAAAAAGGTGTTCATTCAACTACTTTAATTTCCTTTAACAACTAACACTTCAAATTACAAAACCATGTCTTTTGTTGCATTAGTGTAACACTACCTTCTATAAAAAAAGAGAAATGCAACACTGAATAGAGCTTCATTTCTCTACTGGCTCAGTTATAAAGTCACAGAGGCAGTAACAGGACACAGCAATTGTCCTTTTTTTAAAAAAAAATGAGGTTGAGATTCAAGGGTAATAATTTTCCCTCTTTGAGCGATTCTACCTGTTTTATTATAAATTAAATGTACTCCTTGACTTCTCGTTCCAGATTGGCAAAACTGTGACTTTGTGTTTCCAATTAACATATTTACACATTTATTTGTGTGTTTTACTTCAAGCCACTGAGAATTTTAGCCTCCAACTGTGCAAATACCTATTTAGAGAACTGAATGCTGATGTTTGCCTATGTAATTTCATTTAATGTATAGAACAAAATAATGCACACATATAGAGAAATAGCATATCTCTGTATTCTGAAAACTGTGATTTTCAAACACTTATTTTTTTATCCATTGCTTTTGATGAAAAAAATGGCTTATAAAATTCTTGCCTTTATTGGAATCCTCAAGGTTTGTTGTTTCCATTGGCAATTCATCACTTGCCCAGGCCACTTCATTGACACCATCAGTCTTCCTTTCTTCTGGCTTTTGAATCAAGCTATGACAACAAAACATGTTTGTAATATTTTCTTCAGTTTTGTCCCCCAAATGCATTTAAATATTATATCCCTGAGGGACACCCAAGTGGCTCAGTCGGTTAGGTGTCCGACTCTTGGTTTCAGCTCAGCTCATGATCTCATGGTTCATGGGATTGAGCCCCGCATTGGGCTCTGTGCTGACAGTGTGGAGCCTTCTTGGGATTCTCTCCTTCACTCTCTCTCTCTCTCTCTCTTTCTGCCCCTCTCCCACTCATGTGTACATGCATGCTCTCTCTCTCTCTCTCTCTCTCAAAAAAGAATATCCTTGAACTCCTTATTTCCTATACAATTATCAAGATATTTAAAAACAGATCATCTGGGGGCGCCTGGGTAGCTCAGTCGGTTAAGCATCTGACTTTGGCTCAGGTCATGATCTTGTGGTTTGTGAGTTCGAGCCCCACGTCGGGCTCTGTGTTGAAAGGTCAGAGCCTGGAGCCTGCTTCAGATTCTGTGTCTCCCTCTCTCTCTGCCCCTCCCCTGCTCATGCTCTGTCTCTCTCTGTCTCTCAAAAATAAGTAAATGTTAAGAAAATTAAAAAAACAAAAAAAACAGATGATCTGATTTGAAAAACCCAAGCCTACAAGTCCTAAGATTTATTGATAGATGTAAATTAAACTGAAGTACAGAATTGTTTAATATAGTTTAAAATTTATTTTCAAACAAATCCTGTCTTTGGACGTTAGACTGAAGGCGTCCCTTGGAGACAGAGAAAGTGGTTTGTTGCCCGCTTCAACACAGATAACCAATTACAACTGTGTCAGTAGAGCTCTCTGTGTCTTTTTAACGGCTACCTACTATTATTGTACCATATGGATGTATCTTAATTTATTTATAGAAGTCTCTGTTGATGCACATCTGTCTTTTGCTACAAGTGGAGGCTGGAGGGACATTTCTGCATCAGGACACTCAGGTAATGTAATAAAACACAGTACAAGTTCCCATTATTCTAGGGGTACACAGTAGATGCCATCTTGCTGGTAGGGTGGATGGCTAGAAAAGAGAATCCAGGCAGGACAAAAGTTTAGCAATGAGATGAAAAAGCATAATGTAAAAGGCTGAACACATTTTTGCATTTTATGATATTCAGGGGGAACAAAACAACATTAGTATAGACCATTAAAACAAGACATGTACAATGGTCCCACAACATCAATAACGGGGTAGCAATTATGTTGCTTTTATGGTGAATGTTTTCCTCTGTTCCAGATAGTTATGGGTTGCAATTAACATTTAATTTGCAAGTTCTGCATCAATGAGGTTGCTTTTGTCATGTAATAAATATATTTTGTTTGCAAGGGTATAGTTTGGAGATCCTTCCGTCAGGCATTCCCTCCTTTATCATTCCTTTGATTAGCTGCTTTAGTGTTTCATGGGTGCTTGTAGGCGTATACCCTAATTTATTTTGTGTAATTATTTTTTTACAAGTATAAATGATGTTGCAATTACATTTTTGTAGAAATGTCTTTGCACACATGTGGTAGTGGGAGCCATTTTTTAGAAATGAAATTGCTAGATTGAAGGTTATGTATTACAATTCTTTGAATCTTTGACGCTCATCGTTGTAAGATACACTATTATTTTGTTCACATTAAGGAAGAAATTATATTGATGGTTGTAAGGCCCTTCATGATTTCAGAAATGTTAAAATCAAAAAGAAAGTGTATCCGAGAATTAGTAACATGTAGATAAAATTTATATGTTAATAGGGTTTCTAACTGCCATTCAAATAAATTAGATATACTAGTTTCCCCGACCTTCTTCCTCCCCTTCCCTTGCCTAACAGGGAAGAGCTTGTATCTTTACAATTATTGGCAGCTGGCCCAGATATTTGCCAGACTTTCCTCATTGTTGGCACTTTCCCTTTTAGACCTTTCTTTCATTTTTTCCCCATGGTCAAGGATACTGTTTTTTGGAGGAATGTTATAACAAATACATTGTCACATGCCACCTGAACCCTTATAACAGTATTTTAAAAACATTCTTAATATTCAGCCATAGGTCCATAATTTAGTCAACATTCTCATTTCATTGGAAAAGAATAAATTAATTTCAAAAGCAATATCTAAATGAAAATCTTCAGAACACCTTTTTTTTTTTTTTTTTAAAGATTTTATTTTTTAAGTAATCTCGACACCCAGGGTGGGGTTTGAACTCATGACCCGGAGATCAATAGTCACATGCTCCACCAACTGAGTCAGCCAGGTACCCCCACCTCAGAGCACTTCTAAAAAGCAATGGAATTTTTATACTTTAATGTTTTTAAATGTTTATTTATTTTTGAGTGAGAGAGAGAGAGAGAGAGAGAGAAAGAGAGAGAGAGAGAAGGAGGGGGAATGAACATGTGGGGGAGGGGCAGAGAGAGAGAGGGAGACACAAAGTCTGAAGCAGGCTTCAGGCTCTGAGCTGTCAGTACACAGCCTGACATGGGGCTCGAACTCATGAACTGTGACATCATGACCTGAGCCAAAGTCAGATGCTCAACTGATGGAGCCACCCAGGTGCCCCTGTTATATACTTTAAGGGATTATTTTCTTACCTTTCACTTTTTACTTTTTCTTCATAATATTCTTCACAGCCATTCATTTTGATAGACTACAATAAAGAGAAATAAAAATTACATTAGCCCATTGTAAAAAAAAATCAAACAATCTCAGTGTTCAATTTGTTTCTGTTACTTATTTCCTATATTTTCTGTCATGTCCATCCTCATATAACAAACACACGTATGAGATTCAATTAATGTCAAACTGTGGCTAAGGCATCTTCAGTGGCCCAAGAGTTTTGCTGGTCCCACTTACTGACTGGCTTTCCATTTCTCATAAGGGATATTAATGGTACAGAGGTAAGGAGAAGACAAGATGTATAGCTGAAGTATGATTAGACATGCATATTCAGTATATATATTTTTACACTACTTCAATTTTAAAATCTGAAAATGGGCTCTCCAGAAAAATCTTAGTAATTTTCAGTGTGTTAAATTATCTTGCCCTTTTATTATTAAAGTGATGGGTCCTTCTGTGGAGAACATAGACCAATCAGCTCATACTTTAAGTGAGCATGGTGTCTCAGAGACCCAAATACTGCAAGTGCAGTTTGCTACAATCAGAAGATGACAAGTTTCATTCTTAGATGATTAATAAATCTTACATTCCAATCTTTATTAGGACAAATTATCTTAACAAATGGGACAGTCCTTTCATTTCAAGACCCTGAATTACCTGGCTGCTGTTTACCTCCATAATCCATTTGCTTTTATTTGTAGCACTTTTTTTCTTTTTCTCTTATTTTAGAGAGAGAGAGAGAGCATGAGCACGAGTGGGGAGAGAGGCAGAGGGAGAGAGAGAGAAAGAATCCCAAGCGGGCTGCATGCTCAGTATGGAGCCCGATGTGGGGCTCAATCCCATGACCCCGGGATCATGACCTGAGCTGAAATCAAGAGTCGGACGTCAAACCAACTGAGCCACCCAGGCACCGCTTCTTTTCTTTTTAAACTTCATAGACCTTATCACAACTTGTAATTTCATGTTTACTTGGGTGTTTATTTGATCATTGTCTTGTCCTCCTCATTAGACTATAAGCTCCACAAGGGCAGGAACCACACCTGGTTACCACTGTGTGCCTACACGTGCTTATGCCTGAGCCACGGAAGGTTGTCTCACTTCTTTAATAAAGATATAAAAAATCTTTTTTTAAAAATGTGTATTCATTTTTGAGAGACAGAGAGAGACAGAACATGAGTGGGGAAGGAACAGAGAGAGAGGGAGTCACAGAAACTGAAGTAGGCGCCAGGCTCCATGCTGTCAGCACACAGCTTGACATGGGGCTTGAAACCACGAACCGTGAGACCATAACCTGAGCTAAAGTCAGATGCCCAACCGACTGAGCCACCCAGGTGCCCCAAGATATAAATAATCTTTAATACGATCTTTCAGTTATAGACCTTTAGACTTAAGAAGTATTTATAATTAAATTATTCTGATATGAACTTCAGTTTGAGGAAAATGCAGAATTTCTATGGAGGAAGAAAAAAAATGTAGCTTGTTTTTATCCACGGATAAAAGGAAGCTTTTATCCACTAAAAGGAAGCTTCTTAGATGTTACCTGTTTCTACAAGTTGATAATTTTAGTCTGGGTTGATTTTTTTCCAAGTAAAGTCATTTGGATTTTGTATTTCCCATCAAAAGCCTGGTCTAAGAATCTACCATGAGTGTGATACTTTTGAAAAGTATAAAGCCTTTTATAAGAGTCAACTGTTATTAATATGAAAATGGTGAGATAAAACCCAATTGAAAATAAAATATAGTGATACTACAACAATATCAATTTTCCAATATCAATATTCTTGTCAGAATGGCTGAAATGAAAAATACAAGAAACAACAGATGTTGGTGAGGATGTGGAGAAAGGGGAACTCTTTTGCACTGTTGGTGGGAATGTAACTGGTGCAGCCACTCTGGAAAAGAGTATGGAGTTTCCTCAGAAAGTTAAAAATAGAACTATTCTATGATCCAGCAATTGCACTACTGGGTAATTAAACCCTAAGACATACAAATACTAATTTGATGGGACACATGCACCCCCATGTTTATAGCAGCATTATCTACAATAGCCAAATTATGAAAAGAGCCCAAATGTCCACTGACTGATAAATGGATAAAGAAGATATGTATGTGTACACACACACACACACACACACACACACACACACACACACACTGGAATATTACTCAGCCATGAAAAGGATGAAATGTTGCCATTTACAAGGATGTGGACAGAGCTACAGAGTATTATGCCCAGTGAAATAAGTTAAAGACAAATACCATACGATTTTACTCATATGTGAAATTTAAGAAACAAAACAAACAATCATGGGGAAAAAACCAGAGAGGCAAACTAAGAAACAGACTCTTAACTATAGAGAAGAAATTCTATGGTTTACCACAGAGGGGAGGCGGGTGGAAGAATGGGTTAAATAGGTGATGGGGATTAAGGGGCACATGTGTCATGATGAGCACTGTATGGAAGTGCTCTAAACTATACACCTGAAACTAATGTTACACTGTATGTTAACTAACTGGAATTTAAAAACTTAAAGAAAAATTTTCCACTATTTTGCAAAGTTCACCTGTGTACGGGGTAGGTTTGGGTCAAGGAGATGGCCTTCGGTCTCTCTTCTCATTCTGGATTGTAGGCTCCTTGGAAGAGAAGGCAGCTGCAGCACTGCCTCAAGGAAAAGACTTAGATTTTACCATGGTCAGCCCATCTGAAGGTTGGTTTGTTATCCTATTGCTCAAAGAATCCAGATCCAGCAACTTGAAGAGTAGAGATATCTCCTGGGTCCAAGACCAAACTGTATCATTTGTGGTGCCCATTGTCAAATGGAAATATGGGATATCTTGTTAAAAAATTGAGAATTTCAAGATGATGGCACAGCACATGAGGAGCTCTTCTAAGCATAGGGCTGTGTGACTACATCAGTCGAATGCCCATAAAGCCAGGATCCTACAGTCAGTCAAGCATGATTATCTTATAGGTGATGGAAAGCTACTGAAAGTTTCTATTGTTTACTGATTAATAACCAGTATTAGAAACAACATAGGAAGTGTGCTGATGTATTTCAGCACAATGATGTCATGTCTTAGGAGGCCATGCCTTTCTTCTCTCCATCTTAGATGTTTTGAGCTAATGGGGGACATGTTTCTATCTCTCTCAGGAAAGTTGCCTGTCCAGAGGTGTAGAAAGACCAAATTCCTTGCCATGACATCTAAGTCACTTGCTCAACTCACCCCTCCCTATCTCTTCAGTCTTAGCTTTCAAGATACCACATGACACCCTACTTGCGATGATTTAGTGCCCTGAATGTCCCAGGCTGATCCAGACCTTCATGTCCTTGCTAAGCAGTTCCTCAGTATGGAATGCTCTTTCCTATTGCATCTCACCTACCGAATACCTTCAAAATGCTAAAACTTTGGCTCAGGTCATGATCTCACGGTCCGTGGGTTCGAGCCCCGCATCAGGCTCTGTGCTGACAGCTCAGAGCCTGGAGCCTGCCCCTCCTCCACTTGCGCTCTGTCTCTCTCTCTCTCAATAATAAACATTAAAAAATAAATAAATAAAATGCTAATTCTCTCAGAAGCCTTAATAACCATACCCATCAACTCCTGTATAGTCCCTATTATTCCACAATTCTTTGTAACATTCTCTGGATTCCATATAAACATTTATCAGGACATGTTTTTACTATAGTTTTAAAAATTGTACTTACTTATTTACATTGTACAGCTCCCAAATTGACTACTAGACTATACAAGCAAATTGAGGACAGAAACCCTGATATACCTTCTTACCTTGTTATCCCCAGCTTAATCAGGGTCAAACGAGTTCAGCAATAGCTAAGTGAATAGTTTTGAAACTTTAGATGATGATTTACACTATGTATATGACTGGCATTCATTCCTTCATTCATAAATAAAGCTCAGACATTGGCCTGAAGTACTTCATTAAAAGGTAGTTAAGTGTAGAGTGACAAGTTACAAGACAGTGACAAATGACCCTGTGTGATACTATACTATTTATAATATCATCATCATATCATTTATAATGTCAAAAGTAGCTTAACTTTTGACTCATGAGAAAACTTTCAGGGTTAAAACCCTAAAACTTTCAGGGTTGTACATACAATCCAAGTAATTTCCCTATCGGGTATTTACACAAAGAAAATGAAAACACAAATTCGATGTTTATTGAAACATTTTTTTTTTTTTTTTGGTAATTTCTGCACCCAATGTGGGGCTTGAACTCATGACCCTGAGATCAAGACTTGCGTGTTCTACCAACTGAGCCAGACAAGCACCCCTACTGCAGCCATTACTTACATCAGCCAAGATATGGAACCAATTTAAGTGCCTAACAATAGATAAAGAAGATATGGTATATACACATGATGGAATATCACTCAGTCATAAAAAAGAATGAGATCTTGCCATTTGTGACAACATGGATGGACCTGGAGGATATCATGCTAAGTGAAGTAAGTCAGAGAAAGACAAATACCATATGATTTCATTTAGATGTGGAATCTAAAAAATAAATAGACAAACAAAATACAGAAACAGACTCATAAATACAGAGAACAAACTGGTGGTTGGCAGGGGGGGCAGGGCTGAGGGGATAGGTGAAATAAGTGAAGGGGATTAAGAGATACAAACTTTATAAAATAAATGTCATGGGACACCTGACTGGCTCAGTTGGTGGAGCATGTGACTCTTGATCTTGGGGTCATGAATTCAAACCCCATTCTGGGCATGGAGCTACCTAAAATAAATTAATTAATTATAAAATGTCACCAAATGAAAAGTATAGCACAGGAAAGAGAATCAATAACATTGTAATAACTGTGAAGGATGACAGGTGGTTAACTACACTTACTGTGGTAAGCATTGCATAATGTATAGAATTGTTAAATCACTATGTTGCATAACTGAAAATAGAGCATTGTATTTCAACTACACTTCAATAATAAAAGTTAAAGAAACAAAAACAAAACAACTTCCAGGGTTGTAGAACACACTATTATGAGCCAGTTCAATAAATAATCTACAATTTGTTTAGGGTGGTCCCAAAGAAGCATACTTATGAAAAACTAAATATTTTCAGAAATTCTAGGTAACTCTTAAAACTACTCAAATGTAGGCAACATTCTAGAAATTTAAAATGAAACAGAAAACGTTTCCAGAATACTGGCTTAGTCTTCCTTTCAGCTACGAAGATTAGTCATATTTGTCTTTTTTGAATTTGTCTGCTTATGAATATAATTTCCATAGTGATTTTAACACATTTAGAGTTTGATACAAATATAACTTCTTCATGTTTTTATCTCAGTACTTTGTTTTCTCCTTTCCTGAATTTGTTTTTTCACTTTCTTTGTTTTGTTTACTATTAGTCAAAATCTCTTCTGAAGCAGATGTCCCATATATTCAAGCGTCAATTTATTAAATTTAAAGGATGGACTGTCCCAAAATGTTTGGTCTTTAACATCTTGAATTCTCAACGTGTATATTTGCGGGATCTATCTGCACTTTGGTGGTAGAACAACTTACATGATATTTACTAATAATTGGTAGGAATATTCTCCTTCCATAAACCTTAATTTTTAGATTTGTCCTGAACAGTTTTACATTCTAATTTCTTCCAAGTGAACTTTAAAATCATTTTACCAAGCTAGTCTGCCTCTCATTAAAAAAAAGTTGAAGGGGCTCCTAGGTGGCTCAGATAGTTGTGTTGGACTCTTGATTTAGGCTCAGCATCAGGATCTCATGGCTCATGGGATTGAGCCCTGCATTGGGCTCTGCACTGACAGAGTGAGACTGCTTGGGATTCTCTCTTTTCCCCCTCTCTCTCCCCTTACCCATTCTTTATCTGCCCCATTACCCATCATTATTAACCTTACCCATTCATACTCCCCTCCTCAAGATAAATAAACATTAAAAAAAAAGTTGAAATATTTTATGGGACCATATTAATTTATGGGTAAATCTAGGGAGAAGTTAAATTTTGGGTTTTTCTATCAAGGAATAAGAAATGTTTCTCTTTAATATTTCTTCTGCTTCTTTGTAGAGTTTTAAAGTTTTCATAATATAGGTTTTGTACATTTGGGTTGAATTTATGCCTATACTTTTATTTAACTATTGTGAATGAAATTTTATTTAATTATATTTTATAACTTGTTAAAGAATAGATTGTTATAGACTGAATTGTGTCCCTCGCAAGATTCACAGGTTGAAGCCCTAACCCCAAAATGACTGTTTGGAGACAGTTTTTATGGAGGTAATTAAGGCTAAATAAGGTCATAAGGATGGGGCTCTAATCCAATAGGATTGGTGTCCTTATAAGAAAAGGAAGAGACACCAGGGGTGCATGAACACAGACGAATGGGCATGTGAGGACACAGTGAAAAGGTGGTCATCTGCAAGCGGAGGAGAGAGGTCTCACCAGAAACCAACTCTGCTGGCACCTTGGGACTTCCAGCCTCTAGAATTGTGAGAAAATAAATTTCTGTTTCTTAAGTCTTTCAGTTTGTGGTATTTTGTTGTGGCAGCCCTAGCACACTAGGATAGGCTGCAAAGTCAAATGTCTACAGGAACCAGACAAGTAAACATAAACCTGCAAATGCCAGAGTTGGGGCAGGGGATGAGTGGTGTTGGAAAATCAGAAATGGGGGGTTGGTGGAGGCAGAGATAAGGCCTCAGCAGAGAAAACAAACTTTATGTAAGAAGATACATAATTCTAACAAGAGATAACCTCCTGTGGTGTTTATCTAGCTCTTATCCTTACCTCTGTAAAGTCTTCAGGTAAAGGTGAACCATCACAGTCTGTATCTTCTGCTCTCTCTTCAGATAACTTCCCATTGGTTTTCAATGAACCTGGGGAAGAAATAAGTGGGCCAAGAGAAATTAAAATGCTTCCTAGAGGCCTCCTTCTTGCACTCCTTAGTGTACCAACTTATTCATTCTGGTTCATCTACCTGGAACACTGACATCTCCTGCTGCATTATTTTGGTTTAAAAGATTCTGGGCTTCCTCATCCACGACATCCAGCAGAGACTGAATAACTTCAGCTTCTTGAGGATCATCATAAATATCATCTTCTTGTACATTAGATTCTTGAAAAACAGTAATTTTATATGAGATTTTACTTTAAAAATATTGATTTGAGAAAGAGACGCTACATCAGGTCTTTCAAATTTCAAGCATCTACTTTGAAAGGCAGCCATGATTGGAAAAGCGGTTAGACTCATGCAACCCAGCCATTTCTAGTTCTAGCACTCCTCTGGCTGCTGTGACAGAAGATCACACAAATGTAGCTTAAAAAGAACAAACCAAAATCTATGTCTGTGAATAAATCTTTCCATGAGACATCAAGAATTTAATGCTTATTTTCCTAAATTGATTCCAAATTACTAATTCATGAAAGAAACTCAAGAAGTTAGGTTACAAAAATTAAGGATATAATAGGGTAGCCCATACATGTCCAAGAAAAATGTTCTAATTAGGTTACCTGTGAATTGCTGCTTCCAAGGAATGTAAGAAACACTATTCAAACAAAACCAGCTATCTTTTTAATCATCTAAAAATATTTTTAATATTAGGATACAGCACATTTGTACAGTAATGCAATGAACAATAATTAATTTTACATTGTTCTTTTATTTCTTTGAACAACAATCTTTCCTTGTTACACTATAGAAACATGTAAGCCCAATACCTAATATTTCTTTATTACCTGAACTATTAGGACATTTAGAGTAATTGGATGACTGATTTGGAAAAACTACCTTTGGAGAGAATCAAGTCTGCTGATCCCTTCATCTGACAAGTAGAGCATTTTCCTTCAGGGCACAAAACTTCAATTATTTCTTCCCCATTAACCTAAAGTATGAAACCAGAGCAAATCATTAGTTTACTATTTTGCTAACTTCCAGGATTAGGGAGGGACTGTAGATTGCCCCATCGTGTCCTTCTCTCCCTCTTTCTTTGTACATAATCCATTTGATATCTCTCCATGATAGATGAATGTTTCTAGGAAACATCAGTACAATGGAATGTACAAAGAGAATGGGACTTTCCATCACCAAAAACCTCTGGAAACAGCACATAATACAACATCAAATCAGTATTTCTATTCTAAGAATTCTCACAGTGTTTACTAATATAAATTTTGAGTTGCCAAGAGTCTATTATGTAGTATTTCCTAAGCTTATTTGAGTGCAGAAATCTCTTTTTTGAGGCATATTTTATGAGACTTGTCTTCCTTTAAATCTTTTCTAAAAGTTTTATAGGATTACTAAACTAATAAGTTGGGGGAAAGGGAAAAAATCTTTTAAGTATTTGTGAAGCTGTGACTTGGACATAAACTCCAGTTTCACATCCTGGTCAACTGTTGGATATAAAGATTTTTAAGTCTAGTCTAAATCTCATCTCAATTTAAGAAGAATAACAATGGATTCATAACTACAAATTACTTATTGAACAGAATTTAACTTTCTAACTCAATGGTAAATTGTGAACACTTCATGGTACATGGCCTATTGAAAGAAAAATGATTTGGGTAAAAATGCAAAATTAGATGGTTAGGATAAAATGAAATAATTTTACACAAATAAAAGGTGGTTTGCTCCAAAGATTTTACTCTTTTTATCAAGATAAAAAGTAGAAATGATAGACGCAATAGAATTATTTCTTCATACATAATGGTTACACAATGTCAGATTTTACTGGATTGTGAAACTCCAATCTTCATGAGAAATTCATAGCACAGACATTAGCATCAAGGACAGAGTATTGCTTGAGACACTTCCTGAAAGACTTTAACTCCAACAAAAAATGTTTGCAACCATGAATAACCAAGGTCCTAGCTTCTGAGTGTTTTATGTTAACTTAAAAAGAAATTCTCCCCTTCTCCCTTTCAACAACATGCTGATATTTAAAAAGAAAATAAGCACCATACAACATGACTAACACTAGAAATACATGAAAATCCAGGTGTTCCAGCTCTGTATAACTGTAGACCTTATGAATAAACAGGGAATAGTGGGTCTTGCTTTCTCTCAATCCACAAACATACCAAGACCAAGGCATTTTTATTTCTGTGCCCCAATCATTTCTGCCTAATAATTCTTCTATTGCAATATCTTTTAAAGACTTGCTGGACCAGTGAGGTGAAAGGCATGGAATTTTGGCCTTCTGGTCACTAAATTTTCCTTCTATGTTAAATCCAGCTTTTGTCCAGATTTTGCTGAGATGACAGGATTTTCAGATTACTAGGAGACCAATGCCTCAGCTCTGGAGCTTATGTGGAAAGGCATTCAAATAGTGGGGCTCAGACTGTATGGGATGTGTGTGGGATTAAACAATTCCACAAAGTGGATATCCAGCTGGGATTGTTTTAGAATGTTCATTACATGCCAAAAGAAAATCATAAAAAGAAATGTTAGCCAAATGAATGGGCATACACATAGCCTTAAAGAGAAAGCTTGAAGTGGAATTCAGCTATGTATTAAAGTAGCTTTGCTAATTCACCTCCAGATTTTTCTTTGTTAATCTTAAATGATTTAGGTTCTTACATTTTTTTTTTTTTTTTAACGTTTATTTATTTTTGAGACAGAGAGAGACAGAGCATGAACGGGGGAGGGGCAGAGAGAGAGGCAGACACAGAATCGGAAGCAGGCTCCAGGCTCCGAGCCATCAGCCCAGAGCCCGACGCGGGGCTCGAACCCACGGACCGCGAGATCGTGACCTGAGCCGAAGTCGGACGCCCAACCGACTGAGCCACCCAGGCGCCCCTAGGTTCTTACATTTTATTATGAGGTAAAGCATTTTCCATGTCCTTCTAAAAGCAAGTATGTCTATTTCTTTTGTCAGTACTGTTTTTCCTTACTAGCAGTAGAGGATTGTCATTTGAGGGTCACTGTTGACCACTATTAACTCAAAGGACCAATTCTACTCTTAATTATGTATGTTCTTCTCTTCTGGGTATCTAACACACAACCAAAAGAACTGTGAACTTTCATAAAAAGATCTAAGTATTGAAGCTATCCATTTAAGAGATTAGCTTATATAAGAGCTGAATATGTGCCAAATGACGTAGGGTTGCTCATGTAGGACCTTTACACTGTGTGCTTTATTCAGCAAGGTCTATTTAGTTCCCTAAAATATATTCCTTATATCAGTACGTGTATCTAAAAAAGGCAAATATTTAAATGCGAAATCAGTTTGGTTCAAGACACAAACAAGCTGGGTATTTAGATAAGGCAGTATGACAGGAAGAAGGTAGCCTTTTCCTTACCTTGGAGGATGAATTACTAGGAGTGAGGACAGGCTTGTGGCAAGGCTCCACAGTGTGGTGACCTGAAAGGAACAACACAGAGAGTAAGAGAAGAGCCAGTTGGAACCCAATAGGGACATCAAAACAGTGAAAGAAAACCCACACTTCTGTGCATGTTCTTATTTTCATTAGTGCACTAAAAGAGGTCATATTGCAAAATGATTTAAAACCAGCTACACAAAATCAAATATTAGAAAAGGGTTTATCCCAAGGAAAAAGCTAATTTCTTAAAAGAAAATACTATAGTCTGCACAAAAGCTCAGTTCGGTCTGAATGGTTCTAGTATCAGACACTGAATGTAAATTCTCTCAACTGAATGGGAGAGGCATCACAGGTACTGATCTACACTAACTTCACTATTTAAGGAAAGATAGTGCACCATTCATATCATTTCATAACGGCTATCAATTTAACACAGTAAAGTAAGTTACGGATACAACTAAACAGAACTTTTAATATATGTCTAAACCAAATGTTACTTTTAACTCTTAGCCACCAGTACAAAGATTCAATACATATTACATTAAAAATGTAATACATATTACAGTTAAAAATCATATTTAAAAATAATTTGATTCATCAAATTATATCTTTAAGAGACTTTGAAACATATAGCAGAGTTTGGAAAGTTAAAAAAGAAAAGAACAGAAAAGAAAAAAAATGTACCCATCTGTGTACTCAAGGACTTCTATTTGAAAATGACCTAAAAATAATTCCACCTAGAAAGATGAAGGTTGACATGAAATTTTTAGACATGAATTTCTATAATTATGTGGATGATGTTATTACAAACAGTCAAGAATGTTTTTTAATATTATTTCCAGGAGGTATAAAACATTATCAACCTTCCAAGAAAAGTACTGAAAGAGCATACCAGTAATAAACTACTAGTTCAAAAAGTCATATTGGAATAGTTCAGAACATCATAGCTTATTATTTGTACTGTCTCCCTCCTGTTCCCCTAATTGCCCTTCACCTTGTCTCTAAGCAACCACTAATCTACTTTCGGTCACTATGACTTCCATCTTCTTTAATTTTGAATAAATGGAATCACACAGTATAAACTTTTTTCTGTCTGACTTCTTTCACTCAGCTGTCTTATTTGGAGGGGTTATTTTGATTAGGTTGCTATGAGTACCAGACCATTTTTATTACTGAATAGTACTGTTGTTTGGATATTTTGCAATTGGTTTCTTCATTCAGCAGTTTTTGGACATTTGAGTGGTTTTTGATTTTGGCTTTCACAAAGGAAGCTGCTAAAACATTCATGTACAGTTTTTTGTGTATGGATATATGCTTTCTTTTCTCTTGGGTAAACAAAAAGGAGTGGAATGGCTGGATCATATGGGAGGCACATGCTGAACTTTTTAAAGAAATTGTCTGTTTTATAAAATGGTTGTACCATTTTATATTCCCATCACTATAAGAGAGTTCCCATTATTGATACTGATTTTCAGAACTCATAAAGGATCAGTTCTAAGGGAGTCAAGTGAGAGAACCCCATAAAGACAGTTCGCTAGGCAGTTTCTACAAGGTGGGCAGGGCTTAGCTCTCTTTAGCTCTGAAACTACAAACAGGCAACAAGTAACTACCCGTAAGTCACTAGAAAAAATGCTCTCCTGACTGTTCTGTGAGATAGTCCCTCTCTAACGTGAACTGGAGCTATTAGAGAGAAGCTGAGATCCCTAAGGCATTCAAGAAAACTGGCGAGGAGGGGAACAGATGTAATTTAGTGTTTTGAAGATAAACTACAACTGTAGTAGTGAGATTCTTTTGGTAGATGTTACTGCCTGATAACCTAAAAGTTTAGTTATGTATGAAGTACTGAATTCACATTTCAAATACATTAATTTCAACCACATTCCCACGTCTATCATTCTTATCATGGGCATCAGAAGCTACGTTTACTGAACCCGATTATGTGAATGAGAGCATGGAATCAGAAACCCCAGGTTTAAATTCTGGCTCTCCCATTTATTAACTCTGTGAGTTTGGGTAAGTTATCAAACTTCTCTGTGTCTCAGTTTCTCCTTCTATAAACGGAGGATAATAGTAACACTATTCTCACAGGGTTGTTTTGAGGACTAATGCACTTAGAAGAATGCTTATTCTGAAGAATAAGCATTAAATTTATGTTAGCAGGGGTTGCGACCACTAATACTACAATTTCTTTTATTATGCTAGGATGTAAGACAGATACTTTGTGTATTCATTGCCATGCTCCCAATGCCCAGACCAATGCCTGGCACACAGAAGAGACTCAATAACTGAATAAATTGCTATGTGACAATCATTATGATAAGCATTTTACATATTATTATTGCATTTATGCTTCATTATAACCTTATAAGATAGATAGTACTAACATTTTTATTTTACTAATAGGAAATAGAAGCTTGGATACAGATCAAGTAACTTCCTAAGGGCACACAGAACTTATAAACTCAGGTCTATCTGGCTGTAAATCCCATGGTCCATGCTGCTCAACTATTTCCTATTACGCACTGAATTTTAGAGATGCTTTTATTTAAATGTGATTTTTTGTACTTAGATCCTGAAAAGCACTCTGGAAGGGTGATAAAAACACTGTAGTGATAGTCTCCAATTTTGCTTTTGGGAAAAAAAAATAGTTATCTCTGCATAACTACTTGTGTCACAAAATGAATGTATCCTTACCGTTGACTTTGGTTGACTGTGGGGTTGCAAGAGTGTGCCTCTTGGAACTGGGGACCACTGGATGGCCATCTCTGTGTTATAGAAAAAAAAAAAAGGCAATTCCAAATTATTTAAGATGTTTGTTTAAATACCCTTCAAACCACTTGGTAACTATTGAGCCACAAGAATTTTATTCCAGATAGGCTTCAGGGGGTCTAGGCACCCGGAAGCTGTAGACAAAATATTTATCAGTTTTCATCTACCTCTTTTCTAGAGGGAGATATTCTTGACCCAAAAAAGATTAAGAATCATTTCTTTACATAATTTTTCTCTGGGTTTAGGATTAACACATTACTGTATTTCCCCTCATTTAAAACACTTGTAATATTCATGATCTAATAACTTAGTTCACTGTCATTCAGGTGATGGTTCAAAGATAACTTAGGAATTATAGATGACTAAGTTTTGTATATCTGAAACCCTTGATACATGCTTTTAAAAAAGTTATTTAAAGTGAAAATCTAGACAATATATATACATATGTATTATATATACATACACATTATATATATACATATAAACATATATGCATATATACAATATACATATATTATATATACATATACATTATATATATACATATACAATATACATATATTATATATACATATACATTATATATATATACACATACATATATATGTATATATATATGTGTATATATATATATATATATATATATATATATATGTATGTGTATATATATATTTAAAAGATTATAAGAAGGATAGTACCACCCAATGTGAAAAACTGTTAAAGACATCACCTTGGAAACAGAGGACTGGTATGCAATCTTAACACTGCTAGTACTTGAGAGAAAAGGGAGGTTGCCTAAAGTATATAGTGCTGGGAGAAGCAATTTACTATGGGCCCTACACATCCTACATATTCTTCCTGGGTACCCTAGAAATGAAAGGCCCTGACTGCTTTTTATATGGGCCAGTTCTCAAGGCTATGTTTGTGATGAGCAAGCTTGAGGGATGAGGGAGGCTCTTTCTCCAAATAAAAAGCAGGTTTTCTTACAGGCTGCCATGAAGGGCAGGGTTCCTCTTCTTCTCATGGTATTTCTCTCTGGTACTACAACCCACTGCATGTGCAGGAATCCACTAGGCCACATGTGTCATCTTCAGGAGACTTAGAAGATGTGTGGAACTTGTCCCAATACCATGCCATTGTTGCTTGTGGTTACCAAAAAAGTATTTTGTCTCTGACCCAGGAGTTTCATACCTTCTACCAGCATCCAAGAAACAATAACAGGCTGGCTTATTAGCTTGCAAGTTGGGTAAGACCACAGACCCTGTACAGTTCTTGACATACAGACAATTACCACAAATATATACCTCTCTGTTATTGCTGGCTGTGGGCTTCAAAGAGGGTAGATATATATAGTAGTGGAGAGAGCTGGAAGAAGAATGAAGGGGAAAGTAATTGTGACTAGCACCACTATATCTGTTGTGACTAAAGTGAAGAGAAAAGCAGAAGGGCAAAAGAGAGTGATTTTAGAGCTAGCATGAAGGGTACTCTACTAGTTTTGAGGCAAAAAAATTAGCTGGCTCTATGGTTCACAGAGATGTTAATTTTCACAAAAATATTTTCCAGATTGAACACTTTCCTCTTTCACTCATTAACATTCAGCTACACCTATGAAAATAAATGTATTCCAATCTAATTTTTAGAAATATATGAGGTAGGGGTGCTTGGATGGCTCAGTAGGTTAAACATCTGGCTCTTGATTTTGGTTCAGATCATCATCTTGGAGTTCATGGGATTGAGCCCCATGTCGGGCTCTACACTAACAATGTTAGTCTGGAGCCTGCTTGGGATTCTCTCTCTCTCAAAATGAATAAATAAACTTAAAAAAAAAAATATATGAGGGAAACAGACTAGGGATTATATTCAAAGAAAAAAAGTACACAATCAAATTTAAAGGTTTAGAAGGAACAAATGTTTATGATCAAATTATTTAATTACATTTTCTATACTTTTAAAGACATACTATGTAAAACTCACCATGTATCACAGACATAAATGTAACATAAATGTGTAATTTAGAAAGTCTGGCTGTGTGTACATTACGGTAGGCAGAATAATGGCCCCACAAAGGTGGCTACATCCTAATCTGCCAAACCTGTCAATATGTTACCTTACAGGGTAAAAGGGATTTTAAAGATGTAAGTTAAGGATCTAAAGATGAGGAGATTATCTTGGGTGGGCCCAATGTAATCACAGAAGTCCTTATAAATGAATGAGGAAGGGAGGAAAGAGAGTCAGAGAAAGAGATGTGACAACATAAGTAGAGTATTATGCCTGCTGGCTTTGAGGATGGAAGGGAAGCTCTGGAAGGTGGAAAAGGCAAGGAAATGGATTTTCTCCTGTAACCTCTTAAAGAAGGAATGCAACCCTGATAACATCTTGATTTTAGCCAACTGAAATCCATTTTGGATTTTGGATCTTTTTTTTTTTTTTCATTTTGGATTTCTGACCTCCAGAACTATTAATAAACTTATCATTTATGCCACTATATTTGTAGTAATTTGAAACTAATGCATACATTTTTTTTTTCAATTTATTTCTATTATTAAGTGAAGGAAAAGTTGCCATTAGCATTTCTTACAATGTGAAATTGTCATGAGGTATGGTGAAAGTGACAATTCTATGCCTCATTGGCTGTAGACATGACGTTTGGGCAGAACTAACTCTGTTCCAGCTCTGGGAATGGGCCAGGACTGGCCTAGGCCAATTGATATATTCTTATTTCTTTGTCTCAATTCAAGGGATAGCCTTAATTTAGGTCTAAGGCAAGAAATAGACAGTCCTTGCTTTACCATGGTTATTGGTGAGAATTGTTAGAAGATTGCTCTGGACGGTGCCATGTGTTAAGTGACAAAGCCACTTAACAATCATGAAGGAAACACATACACAGAAAAGAGGGTAATTGAAAACAGCAAAAAATGGAGCCATAGCCTGCATCAAATTTCACCTGATGACCACCTCATCTTTGCACTTTTAAATCCTATAAACTAGTAAGTTCCCTTTATTGTTTAAACCACTGTTGAGTTGTATTTTCTTTTACTTGCAATTGAAGACATCCTGACAAATGTGGTAACCACCCTATTATCAACTGCAAATATGTATCCAAACACTAATCCACTTAAAGTGCTCTTGGAATCTCCTATTAAGAAGTCTGTTCTAGCTTTATAAACTGCCAGTTTAGTCTGTGAGTTACTAATTCAGGAATATCTTTTTAAGATAACGTAGGTGTGATCAACAGCCTGAAACATGAGCAAACACACAAACCCCACAAGTAATTGCAGAGTACCTTGTTGCTTTCAGCACCACTGAAGGAAGCGACATGTCTAATGCTCTCTTAGCTTCTTCCAAGGTCATTCCTTGTGTGCTGACACCGTTCACATAGTGGATGATGTCCAATAGCTGGAGATTACCCTCAATGGCTGCAACTGACCTCGGATTGATATCACTAATATATATCACTTGATGAAGGCTGTCATGACCTCCAGATAAGGAAAAACCTTCAGGGAATAGAAAATATTGGTTTTCCTTAGTCTTAAGAGTACTTACTTTTAACCTAGCCAACAAAATCACACTGCACACAGCCTGAATGTGCATTACCCAACTCCTCTTTGTTGCATGTTAATATAATGTCAGGTAGCAAATGAGGCAGCACTGGCATCCTGGGTAATTCTAGAACTCGTCCTAGGACTAATCTGACTGTCTTGGGTGCAGCTCGGAGCAGATTCACTGCATCTGTGTGAGTCATGTTTGTCACATCTGTGTCATTAACCTACAAAAATGAGAAAGAGGCAAAATAGATTACAGTTTTGGAAAGAGAAGTTGCCATGAAAATACAGCAATCTCCCTAGCTCTACCTTAGCCAGTAAGAGAATGGTCTCTAATTTATTGCTAATTCCCTTTACTGTGGAAATCATAAGTACAATGAGCAAGTAATTACATGTGAAATAATAACGTAAAATATCTAACAAATGCATCATTATTTTGCTAATATAGGAAATTTATCCTCATGGTAATTTAAGAAACTTTCTGTCCCTAAGACTCAAGACAGCTTATGTAATGCTTTAAGTAAGAGTAGAGGAACTTTCAAATTAAAAAGGGCACTTTCAGCATTCCCTAAACTGTTAACTATACAAAGGCCTTTATTTTTAAGAGGTGGAGAAGGAAAACATAAACCAAACAAAGAAATGGAGTGTTATATTAACTCAACCTTCTTGTTCTTCCTTCTCCAGCCCTGACTTGGTCTCTGGCCACATTTGCATAAATCCATTCTTTAATGTCTCACCTTTATGAGCCGGTCCCCAGGTCTTAGCCTTCCATCGCTTTTGGCTGGATCTTGAATGACATCATGAACATAACAACCAATACTCTGATTGCCTTTGGTTACTGTAAAGCCCAGGCTTCCTTTTTCTGATTTAATTAGGGTAATGAGGAGTTCTACTTCCTAGGGAAGAAAACAGCGACTCTTTAGGTTGTCTATTTTTGCCCATTGACGAACAGAGATGACTATTATTTCTACTGAATAGCGGAGGAGGAAGTCAAACCTTAAAAGATTACTGATCTCAGCCAAGTGAAGCTAGGTCTATCCAATTCTAGATAGAATGTATCCCCATCTAAGAGTTGGGTTTAGAAGCAACACTATGTGTTGTCTAAAGATAGCTGAGACAAAACTTACTCATGCTTCAATTTTTGTATTTTCAAGGTAAACAAGGACACATGAATGGTTATACTTTGATGATCCTTTGATATATATTTTGAGGGGAAGGTGTAGGAAAATTCTTCATCTATTTCTGAGCAATTAAGATAGATGCCAAGAGCCACAAAAGAAAAGGTTTTCTTGTAAAAACATGAAGCCTTTAGGTGATTAGATATTACAACTTCATTTAGTTGTACAAAAAATTTTTTTTAAAGATTTTGACTGAGGGGTACCTGGGTAGCTCAGTCAGTTGAGCATCCGATTCTTAACATCGGCTCAGGTCATGATCCCAGGGTTGTAGGATCAAGCCTTGTGTTGGACTCCATGCTGACTCTGGAACCTGCTTGCGATTCTCTCTCTCTCTCTCTCTCTCTCTCTCTGTCCTTCTGCCCCTCTCCCCTGCCTATGCTCTCTCTCTCTCTCTCAAATTAAAAAAAAAAAAAAAGATTTTGAATGAGATATGAAGGTTGCTTACAGTTTACAGGGGTGATGACACACTTCTAAAGGAAATCTTGCAAAGCTTTTTTTCTCTTTTCGAAAAGATTATTTTCTATTGCTGAGAATGAAACTGAAGATGTATATATCACACACACACACACACACACACACACACACACACACTCTTCTAGGCAAACCAAGTATCTGAAGAGATTAACTCCAAAATGTTTATGATTTTTAGGTGGTGAGATTATCAGTGGTTTCAGTATTTTTTAAATCTGTTTTTTTAATTTTCCAATGATAAATATTTATTACTTGGATAATAAAAACAATATTGAAAAAGGCTGACTTTCAATCAATGTAAAGGATATTATTCTTGGAGATTTGGCTTCCAAACTGAATTTAAAGATTCAGAAGTTATAGGGTTATTTGTACAATGTAAAGGATTCCATTTGGGCATATACAAAAAAGTGTGGAAGAGAAAAACTTACATTCAAATTTGATTAAAAATTAAATAGGCAACTCATCAGGATTCGGGAAATAGTAGATAACTGTATTAGGTACTCTACCTATATTTCTTTTAATCCTCATCACAGTCCTAGGAGGTTACTAGCCCCATTTTATAGCCAGAACTACTAAGGCTCAGATGAATGAGATGCCTTCCATAGGCATCTGCCAAATTATAGCAAGTCAGTGGTAGCGTCAGGATTTATTTCCAGGTCTTTTTGTCTTTTCCCCTGGTTCTTGGCAGAGAAACACAGCAGATATGTTATCTACTTACTGGACCTGGATATGAACCTACTCAAAAATCAGCCTTTTCCCTAAAGGGAAGCTTTGTGTAACTACATCTTAACTGACAAAACATGGAATTTGTTTTTTACGTTTATTTATTTTGAGAGAAAGAGAGAGATTGCATGTGTGAAGGTGTGAGTGGAGGAAGAGCAGACAGAATCCCACGCAGGCTCCATACCGTCAGTGCAGAGACTTCCGTGGGGCTTAAACGCATAAACAATGAGATCATGACATGAGATCATGAGTTCATGACATGATATGAGTTCATGACATGAGTTCATGAAATCAACTCTTAACCAACTGAGCCATCCAGGTGCCCCCAGAATTTTCTTAATACAGAGGAAACAACTCACCAGCTCAAAGTCTTCAAGGTGGTTTTCTAAGTCATTTTTCAAAGATGTCAAGCTTTCTTGTCTAGTTGGTTCAGAAATGTGATGCATATGATATTTATCCATTGAATTAGTGGAAGCAGATTCTGATTGGGGTTGATAGCTCTGCCCAAGAGTCATGTCCAGTGGTAGAGGGGAAGGAGGATTGCTACAGAGAGAAAGAAGCAAGACTATTTTCAAATACATTTCAATGTCAATACAGTAAGTTTGTGCCACAAACAGAAAGCGCTTAACACATATTCATGTCTGCTTATGATTGCATTCCTAGCTAATTTTTGCCTAACTCTGGACTATGAATTTATTTCATGTCTGCTAGATGCTAACAATACCCATTTTTATTCTCTGTCCACATTCTTTTTTTTTTTTTAATGTTTATTTATCTTTGAGACAGAGAGATAGAGAGAGAGCACAAACAGGGGAAGAGCAGGGAGAGAGGGAGACACAGAATCCAAAGCACACAGAGTCCAACACAGGGCTCGAACTCAAGAACTGTGAGATCGTGACCTGAACCAAAGTCGGACACTTAACTGACTGAATCACCCAGGTGCCCCTGTCCAGATTCTATTTTGAAGCTCTTCAAGCTGCATAAATTAGTAAGACAGGTTAAATAAATAGACTTTTGATTCCTAGTCATTAACTAAAGGCTGAAGCCAATATTTTCAGAAGCCTAATGTGTGTTTCAACATAATAAGAAAGAGAAGAAATAGAAAAAGAATATAAGTCTTATTCCTGTGGTTATTTTGGATGATCCAATGGGGAAAAAAAAGCCCCAAAACACCAAAAGAACTTGAACAAGTATGGTTGCACCTAGATATACACAAAGATGTAACCAAACAGTAAAATGTATGAATAATTGTTAGAGGTACAGATGTAGTCTTTTCCTTTTTTTGCCTCTATGCTTACCTTTTGCAAACTGTCTCCTCCCCACCAATCACTTCTCTTTGTATTAGTACTCCCTATTCTCCTACCCCATCAGTATCAAAATAGGTCTTTTCTCTTTCTTGTAAGTAATATGAATTATGGTGAAATACAAACAACTTTCCCAATTACTAGTAAATATACTCAAGAGAGCAGCAAGTCTCAGGCTGAACGGCTAGAGAGCTTACGGTTTTGCTAACTAAAACTGTCAGTCACAGTAACTGGATATCCAATACAGCCATCATCTGCCTGATCACTGTGAAGTTCACACAGACATATTTCATTCTTAGAGAAATGTATGTTGCTGCTCCTGTCACAAACAAGAAGCAGTTGCTTTGAGTGCTACACATAATAGTGACAATACCTGTCATCAAGTTCTGGTTTATTAGGCATTTTCTGAGGATAGTAAAACATGGTACAAATGGTGTCTTCCTGATCGTTAGATGCTTCACGTTGGCTTTGTGCCTGTGATACCATGTTGCTCAGAGTCTGATGCAAAGCTGAACTCCAACTCATATTTGGTATCTTTGCTGGAGCTTTTACTAAGTCGTCTTCTCCACTCCCACTGCTGTCACTGTAACTGTCTCTCCTGGATGTACATTGTTTCTTGTTTTTGTCATACGTTTCATTTTCATCTGAGCTGGTGCCTTGCTCCACACATGCTGCTTGAGAAGGGTCTTTACTGTTGTTTGGGAGAACTTGTGCTGGAGAGTGCAACGGGGTCTGTAATGGACACATTTAAAGAGATCGGGGTGTGACAACTTATATTAACGTTAAAACACTTAATTGAAAAGGAACATGCTGAACAGCAGCACTTTCTATTAAAATATTCAATTATTTTCTGATAATAAAGGTAACCTATGCTCATTACACAGAAAAATCATATATAAATATATGCGAAAATAACAACTAATATCATATGACTTATACTTTACATCAGAATTATATATTATATCTTACCTTTTTTTTTTTTAAGATTTTATTTTTAAGTAGGGGGGAGCCAAGATGGTGGAACAGCATGGAAGATTTTATTTTTAAGTAATCACTATACCCAATGTGGGTCTCAGATTCACAACCCTGAGATCAAGACTCACATGCTCCACCAACTGAGCCAGCCAGGCACCCCTGTAGCCTACTTTGAAATTTAGGTTTCAATCATGAGTTTTTTCTGAGGTCCTTAAATATGCTTTGAAAAAAACTGCACAAAACTATGTAATGATCCCACAGATGGCTATACCTTTTACTTATTTCAGAATTCTTTTATTTTATAGAGTTGCTTCTAACTTTCTGCTACAATAGAAATCTAGAGCTTTTTTGTATGTACATTTTCACCTGAGTTTCTCATTATTTCCTTATAATTTTCTATATAATAGTCAGTACATAGGATGCTTTGAAAGGCCTTGCTAAGTATTTCCAGATTGCTTTCTACAAAGATTGTATCAATTTATATACTCATTAAGAGGAGAGTTCTACTCAGTTCTTCCTATCTGGTGCCAAAAATCAATGTAGTCTCATAAAATGCTGTTTATAATACACCTTACAGAAATCATATTTTCCTATTAATATCCTACAACTACCCCTCTCCCGGACATAAAGACCAAAGTTTCTGGGGCCAGACACTGCTGCCTTTCATACCCAGGGGTCATGTTTATTGGTAATGGAACACACTATAAAGTAGAGAGGACAAAAGTTGTCCTTCTTCAATTATATTAATATTATTATCCATCTATGTATGGATTCCTACCTATCAGCATGTAATTTATAAATAACCATCAAAATAGATTTTGGATCCTTTAGCTATTCCTTGACATAAGAAAGGGAAATGGACAAACATATTGCTTGCTCTGTGATTTCTAGTATTAAAAATAAGGGCAAAAACTCTCAAATAAATTTTATTTATGTATTTACTTGTTTAAAGTTTATTTATTTATTTTGAGAGAGAGCGAGCGAGCACAAGTGGGGGGAGGGGCAGACACAGACAGGGAGAGAGAGAATCCCAAGCAGGCTTCACACTGTCAGTGCAGAGCCCAATGCAGGGCTCAAACCCACAAACCGCAAGATCATGACCTGAGCCGAAGTTGGACGCCCAACGGACTGAGTTACCCAGGCTCCCCTCAAATTGTTTTTATTATTTAAACTAGCTCAGAATGAGAATTATGCTTCCCAGTTTGGTTCAATGAAGAAATGGACAGAAGGGCTTTGTAACCATTATTGTATTTTATTTTTAATTTATTTACTTTTTAAATTTAGGTTTATTTATTTATTTTGAGAGAGAGAGAGGCGGAGTGTGTGAGCAGGGAGGGGAGACAGACGGAGAGAGAGAATCACAAGCAGGCTCTGCAGAGCCCAATGCGGGGCTCGGACCCATGAACGCATGAGATCATGACCTGAGCCAAAATCAAGAGTCAGATGCTTAACCAACTGATCCACCCAGGCACCCCTGTAACCATGATTTGAAATCTTTTCCTATTTATGCTTAGAAAACAAACTCCTAAAATCCTAGAACTTTATAAGTGGAAAGGAGAGAAGAGAAAGTGAATTGAATTACTTTATATTACATATGCAGACTGCACTTGGAGGTCACGTGACACACCCAAGATACTCCTAGTTAAAGAATAAAGTAGATGAGACCCAGGAGATCAATCAGTGACAAAACCATGACAGCTGAATTAATCACTCAATTGCTATTCTATAAAAATATAAATTAACTTTTCATAGTTCTCACCAAAAGAGCAGGGTCAATTTCTGGTAGCACACCAGGTGAAGGTCTACATAGAAGCAAGGATACTTCTGGGGATGTTCCCCGGAGAGCAGAGATGACTTCCTAGGGGTACCATGAATGACAAATGAAGATACAGTTAAGATAGCACTATGAAATCATAATGAAAGGCTAATCCATCTCATTATTAGAAGTATTACATTCAACACCTGGGGGCTCACCTGCTGAGATAGTCCTTTCAAAGAGGCTCCATTCACTTTTAGGATAACATCTCCCACTTCAATTTTTCCACTTTCTGCTGCTGGCTGTCCAGGAAAGAGCTTTTTAACTCTTACTATGCTGGCATTCATTTGTTCAGGAATAAGACTGTCTTCTCGAGAAAAACTGAATCCTAGGCCTGAGCTATTTTTAAACAATTTAACCTCAAATGTATTCTCTGGAGAAAAAAAAAAACATTAAAAAAATTTAAATATTCTTATCGTGCTGTGTACACATATGCACATACAAACGTATGTGCTTTTAGACACATTTTAAAAAACCCATCTTCTCAGAATATTTACAGCTTTACAGGCACTTACTGTACTTTTATTCTATATTCAAATCCTATTTCACACTCTCTATCATTAAAAAAACTTAATAAACTAAGCTGCATGAACTAAGCTACTTGAACAGAAGAGAGGGTTTGATATCTGGGTTCTGAAAATAAAATTATGCTTTAATCCCATGTGTTTTCAAAGATTATAGAATAACATTAAAAAAAAAAGAGAAAAATCTGGGGAAGGGTAAGAATGAAGGAAGTTTGGGGACACAATGGGAGAAAGATGGTAAGAAGAGTGAAGCAAATGTTAGAGAAGGGTAGGGGAAAGTAAGCTGACATTCCAGTGTTTCAGTGAGGTATAATGTAATCCAGTAAATTGATATGGCATTATAAACAAATTTCAATCAACAAAAGAAGTTGAAAGAACAATAACCAGAAAAGAATGAAGTAACATATTTAAGGAAGGAGTGATGGAAGAAATAAACAATACAAGGCAATATAAAGAGGTAAAGTAGGTATGCTAATTTTATTTTCATAATCAGATAAAATAATACAGGCTGGGCTATTTTTTCTCCTTATTTTTGCAACTAATTCTGAGGCACTAAACATTTGGTAATCAAATAAGGATTTAAAATAAAAAGCAAAACAATGGTATATACCACCATCAGCATTTATAAAGTAAAGGACATTTATGCCCCTTAAAATGAGATAGATGGAAATCTCAGAATAAAGGGTATTTCTGTATTATGAACACTTAGCTTTATGAAAAGCTCAGTACTACCTCATTCTTAATTTTCTTATTTTTTAAAAACTTTTATTTATGTACTTTGAGAACAAGAGCGGGTGAGGAGCAGAGAGAGAGGTAGAGAGAGAGAATCCCAGACAGACTCTGCAGGGCTCGAACTCCTGAACTGTGAGATCATGACTTGAGCTAAGATCAAGAGTCAGATGCTTAACGGACTGAGCCACGCAGGTGCCCCTATTCTTAATTTCTTATTTTACTACCAAGTAGCAGTATGTCCAAGAGCTTGCAAAGTTTGTAAGAAAGATCATGATCTGGGAACTATGAGGTGAATTTCTACCTAGGGTTAGCTTGACAAGTCCACAGAATTAATCAAAAATATAGAAAATGTTACAAGTCAAGGTTTCATATGAGTTTGAAGCCATTCTCAGCAATTATTTATAGTTATTTTTTTCCTTGAAAATTTCATTTGAATTTTATAACTATTCAAAGGACTATTAAGTGACCAAAAGTTGTTTCATGCATGACTTCATTACCTAAGGTCTTTCAGACTTAAGAGGTGCATATATATGTCCTTAAAAAAAAATGGTATAGTGATCCATCAGATTATTTATACTTGACAAGAGTAATTAGAGGGACTCAGGCATGAATTATGATCCAACATACAAAAATCAAATTTTGACTAAGTCAAGAATAAGTTAAAGGTGAGATGACAGTCTCCCAAGGCCTGACCTTCAGTGACAAAGCTGTAGTCTTTGACATGAGTCATTTTCTTCATCTTTTCTGGGGCTTGACCTTGGGCATCTGGATCTGGAAAGGTGCACTGTGGGGTGATGGGGACATGTTCTTTGGATGCTGGAGACTGTCCTTTTTCTAATAACAGATGAACCACCTGGACAAATGGAATAGCATTTCATTAACTAAGAAGAATTATAAGAAAGTAGGTAAATTTTGAGGACTTTATATGGTTGATCTTATAAAATCATTTAAAGTAACTGGTCCACCAAAATATAGATAGAGGGAGAGAAAAAAAAGAAAACCCAAAAACATAGATAGAGGGAGGGGAAAAAACAAAAACAAAAAACAAAGCAAGGGACTGAAAATTTCAGAGTCAAGTTTTTCTTATTTTCTGTATAAAAAATAATTAAAAAGAAAAATCTCTCTTATAGAAATAACATAAACATGTTATAAGAAATTTGGGCACTAGAATAAAAACACCGCTATGCTATAATACATAGACCATTATAAATAATTTGGTAAACTTTAGAAAATAATTCAGCTTTGGGCTGAAAAATGACTAGAAGTGAAAATCACTAGATGTTTGTCCTTGTTGACAAAAAGTTAAAAAAAATGCAAACTCCACCCTTCCTCCCGTCAGATCTGGTAATATTATGGCTAAATGTGATATAGAAAGTCAAGTTCCCTCAGTGAAAAACCTCTTGCAATAATACCTGCTTCCCAATTTGAAGGGAAAAAAATACTAGAACGTTTACATGAATCAGGCTTGGTTTCTTGACTAATAAATTTGGAGATCTTAGTGAGACAGATATTATTCACAAATTACTTATGTTCTTGTAAGCTATCTTAAGTGGTTGGTATAATGAGCTATTTATTACCTGTCCTGTATTTCTCAGTGTTTCCACAGCTTGCTTATGGGTAGCTCCTTCCAGACTAACTCCGTTAACAGCAAGAACACGATCACCTATAAATTAGACAGCAATTTTGAGAAAAGTAGATGATAAAATAAAGATTCTATATGCTTTCTAATATCTTGTGGTCTTGTTTTGTATTAATTTGTTTAAGGAGAGACTCAGACAAATTCTGGACAAAATTCTGTCACAGAGTTTCTTTAATATGTGTTTACTTTCTTTCCTAATTTTATGACTAATCTTAAATACAATTTAGAAGAAGATATTGTATATATTATAAAGTCAATTTATTTATTTTATTTTATTTTTAAAAAAAATTTTTTAACGTTTATTTATTTTTGAGACAGAGAGAGACAAAGCATGAACGGGGGAGGGGCAGAGAGAGAGGGAGACACAGAATTGGAAGCAGGCTCCAGGCTCCAAGCCGTCAGCCCAGAGCCCAACACGGGGCTCAAACTCACGGACTGCGAGATCGTGACCTGAGCTGAAGTCGGAGGCTTAACTGACTGAGCCACCCAGGCGCCCCTATAAAGTCAATTTAAATAAACTGACTATAAATGTAGAGAGATTGGAGGGCTTTTAACCTAGTTAGCTGTTATTAAAAATGTAGATGCCAGTGTTTTTACAAGAGCACTATTCCTTTCTCATTTTCTGGCAATTTGCTTCTCAGAAAGTACAAAACATGAACTGAAACACTGTCAAGATATTTTCCGATACTAGAGATTAGGCTGGAAAGAAGAGTTTTGGAATGACATCAAGGAGTTTTTTTTAATGCTTTAGTCTTAAAAAAATTGCATGTGTTCTTCTATTATGAATATTTAAAGGTCTTTATGAATTTCCTAATTTCTACTTTATTTGTTAAATGATAATCCTATATGCAATTCCTGTACACACACACTCTACCTTTGTGAATTCTACCATCGGACTCGGCTGCTCCCTTGGGAATAACAGCTTTCACATAAATGCCACCATGTCTGACGCTGGTATTCACACCCCCCTAAATGGAAAAAGACAAGTAAAATAACATTTTGTAATATGAGAAATTTCACACTCCATCTTTCAAATCTGAGACCTAGAAAGCGTTCAATCCATCAGCCAAAGCAGCAGTACCACATCAGCACATGCAATTAATTCAAAACCCAAGAATATTTCTAGCCAAGTTTTCCAAATGTAAAGCAGTTACATTTTAGAAAAACTCTTTACTCAGAAAACAACATGTCAGATCTTGACTGTATGAAGAATTGCTCTCCCTTTGTAAGTCTATACCATGAGTTATGAGCAAGCAGGAAGCAAAACCCATCTATGCAAAATTAGTAGAAGATGACTGTCTGAAAAAAACAGCAAATAGAATAATTTGCTTCAGATCATATCTGCTAAACTGAAACTTGCAAATCTCATGAGTCAAGAAAAACATTTTTTTTTTTTTTTTCATTTTAAAAGGCTTTGGTAGGTAAGTTTTGTTATAATGTAGATGAGATCTAATGAGTATATTCTCCATCTTTTGTGGATATACAGCTTTTCTTTCCCCACACAACAGAAAGATAATAAAATTCTAAAGAAGTTAAGGACAAGAGGTAAAGGATTATGATATTTTTAAAAGTGCTAGAACATTAGGTTTTCTTTTTGACCTCGGTATATTAATAGTGCTATTTCTACCATGTTTCTAAATGGCTTTTCCTACCTAACAATACCCTTCAACTGTCATAAATGATAATGTTACACTTTAGAATTAATACAAGTCTCAAGCATTTTCATCAAATAGCCTATGCTCATATTTTAACTACCTTAAAAGTACATATATTCCTTGGGAACCTCTAATTTTAATATACTAATCACATTTACAAATTTAGATATATTATGGAGAGAAAGGGCATATAAATATACATTAGAATTTATTTATCATGTGGGTTAAAATGTATTATTCCATGCTTATGCAGAAGTGTCAAATGTATGCAAAACATACTTATTAATTTTATGTTTTCTAAGTCTTGTATTCAGATTAAACATTATGAAATGTAAGGGGTTTGAGTAGATAGACTTGTCTAATTTCTTTTAAATCACAGGAAAAAGTGCCTAGCACAAAAGTTATTTTTTAAAAAGTTTTAAGATACAATTCAATTTTTAATTTTGGAAATATTTGACAGGTTTCCCTTTCGAAGCAAAATAAATTAATAAATTGGCATACAATAGGTTGCTGGAAATAGAGAAGAGAAAACATTTGAAAACCTTGTCAAACAGTACCGTGACACTTATCCCCAAGCTGTTATCATTTTTAGCCAGTTCAACCTCAAAGACATCTCCAGGTTTAGGAGGTGATGAAGGAAAAGTTTTAAAATTCATTTTGTTGGATGTATTCATTGAGGAGGAGGATTCCTTAACAAAGAAAAACAAACAAAAGGATTTCTTGTTAGAGTCAGAATGAATTACTACTGGAAGATCAATATGTGTTTTTTAGAAAAATTAAGAAAAAGCAAGATATTAAAGGATAGAGTAAATTCAAAGATCATGAGGGCAGGAAGACATCTTAGAGATCATTTAATCCAATGCCTTCATATTTTATGGTTAAGGATATTGAGGTCTAGACATTAAAGGTCTTCCTTCAGGTCAAACAGCTAGATAAGGCAGAGGGAATCCCAGAACCCAGTTCAAACCTAGCTTTTACATAATCCTTGTCCAATGCTTTTTATGCTCCTGAATGTAGAAAGTATTTCTATTTCCTTTAAAAATCAATATATATCAAAGCAGCAGCTTTTAACTTGGACCTCTAAGATGAGTAGGCTTCATGTTTACTTTGCTTATATTTACAAATCCAATATAAACAATACCTAAGACCCATTTGTAAGGGCATTACCCTCTTGTGAGGAATGTTGGTTCCTCCATGAACAAAGAGCTTATGGGTCTTTTCTGAATCCGCTTGTGAATGTGAGTTTAAATTTATGTCATTTCTAGGAAATGAGCAATTTTGTATGTTGTTGTTCTTATTATTTTTGTACATTCAGAACTTCAGAAGAATTCAGCTATCAACAGTAAAGTCAACTGCCCATCATGTGAGCTACTTAAGAACAGAATTTTCAGATATTAAATTCTCTTATTAATAGAAATGTTAAATATGCAAGATATAAATGACTTGTAAAAAATAATCATAACCTGATTATTCATTCCTTTCTGTTACCAGGTAGCAAGTTCCCAGAATAATAGCCATTTTAGAGTTAGTATTCAAGCTGCTAATTTGTCAGAAAGTTAGTATCAAATGCAGCAGCAGTTAGTTAGTAACAATATATACACAATTCCTCCTTTCCAGACTAATAAAAGCAGTTTAGAGTAGATTATCCTGCTCTGTAATATATTTGCTATTGTTTGCTTTATTAAATGAAAAAAACAAACACACACAAAAACAAAAAAACCAGAGATTTAAATTAAACTATGCCTTTTTTGGTGTTTGATGATCCTGAGTGCTCGAATAAGTAGCTTCATCCATGTCTGAATCTCCACGGTCAGAGTAATCTGTTGCATCAGAAATGCCTGGGTTTTTAGTCTTGTTTCCATTACTGTCAGCGGAAGCCCTCTTTTTCTCAGTGGTTTTGGATGTCACAGAAGGGGAAGGGCTGCCGTGCTGTGATTCCTGCCAGGTTCGGTCACCCGCAGGGCTGGCAAAGAAACCATTGACCTGGCTCTGGGACAAGCTGGCACTCTCAGTCCTGGAATCCTGAGAACTCAGGCTTCCTTCGCGCAGGCCCCCAGACTGCCCACAAGAGCTCTCTGAAATGTGCCTTGGGGTACCATGTGGCCAGTGGTGATCCTCAGAAGAATCTACAGTACTGTCTTGCATGTAGGAAGGTTTCTTCAGGTAGTTTTTCATGCCATTGGCAATGTGCACAGGAGTAGAAGGCACTAGAAGTCAAAAATCCATCAAGGAGAGTAACAGGTTAGTGACACACATGTCTGGGCTTACATACTTGCAGAGCGTTTCTTAATGATTGTGGGAGAATTTTACACAGGATAACATATCCACAACACCTGATCCGGGGCCTGGAACCAAAATAAGGACCCAAAAGGTGTAGCAGGTGCTTTGTGATTCCTTTGTCCCCTCTTTTGGTCATTCCTGCTGCATCTCCTATAAAAATGCATATCCCCTTTGCCTTAACTTTTTATTTCCATTCTCCAAGACCTACTACAAACGAGTCTCCTCTGTGAAGACTTTTTTGATTCCCTAACTAAAATTAATTTGAATCACCCAAACTCTTTAATCCTTATTTAATGGTTATTTATTTATTTATTTTGTATTGTCCTCCCAGACTGCATTTTTTGGACTCCAAATAATTATAAAGGCAACTCCAAATTCATTATATATATATATATATATATATATTTCTTATCAAAAACCACTTAAAGTGTATCTAAGTAAGACACAAATCATAGATTTGTATAAAAAATTACAGATGCAAATTTATAAGAAATTGAAAGTTTTATGTAGCATGCGAAACCAAGGAAAATTTAAAAGAAGAATGAGCAACTGGAAAGGGAATATTTGCAAAAATAACAAAAAATAATCAAAGGGTTAATATTCCTAATATGCAGAGTTTCTAAAAGGTAGTAAGAAAGAGATTTAAAACCCCTATGCAACAAGGGTGTGATGTGTAGACTGGAAATTCATTTTTTTTGTTAACATTTATTCAATTTTGAGAGACAGAGACAGAGTTGGGGGCGGGGGGCAGAGAGAGAGGGAGACACAGAATCTGAAGCAGACTCCAGGCTCTCAGCTATTAGCACAGAGCCCGACGTGGGACTTGAACCCACGAACTGTGAGATCGTGACCTGAACTGAAGTTGGATGCTTAACCGACTGCGTCAACCAGGTGCCCCTGTAGCCTGGAAATTCAGAGTAAAATACAAATAATAAATATATAAAGCAACATCCTCATTGTTGCTCAAGGATATGCAACTTAATGCAGTTTTCTACCTGTATGGCTGACAAAAATGAGAATGACTGATAATCTCTCATACCACTGATGGTGTGAGAAGAGCCCTGTCACATCTACTTGGCTAAATATACATTGATAAAACTTGGGCAAATTGATAGCATTCTGTCGAAAATTTAAATGTGCATACTAAATACACTTTTAGGTATATAACCTCTAGAAATATGTACAATTTCCAACGGTGTGTATACAAGTATATTTGTTGAAGCAACATTTATAAAAGGATTATAGCTAACCTAGATGTACAACAGAAAAACATTAAAATTTAATACACCCATGACACGAAATATAATGCCATATGAAAAAGGTGTATATTCATGGATGTTCAGAATATACAGTGTGCAAGTGACAAATTGATATTTAGATTATAAAAAATAATTGGATTTTTAGTTAAAAAAAGTGTGTGTGTGTCTGTGTGTGGACATGCATACAGGTACCACTTTTTTTTCAATAATGTATCTATAATATACAGAAAGTGACATAGACACCAAACAGTTTCCCTAGAAAATGGGGTAAGGAGACTTTTTACTTCATAGATTTCTGTATAAATTGGATTTTAACAAACTAGTATGTATTCTATAACTTAAAAAAATTAGCAAACATAAAGAAAAAAAAAACTTCCTCTTTGGTGGTTGATACTTGAGAGGGATAGTCTAAGATACATGCCAGTAATGTTCTACCTTCTTTGAGTTTTATTTTAAGTTACACTACAGTATAGCTACACATGATGGGAAGAGTAATCTAGCTTTCTGAAGAAACTGTTTCACAGAACTATATTTTAACATTATGCTCTTAACTTTTATTGAGAATGAATAGTAAAAAATAAAATAACCACATGGAAGTCTGCTGGAAAAAAAAGCTTCATTGATCCCTGCACTAGGTAAAGTTTCTCTGCTAAATGCTCTCTTGGCACCTTGGAACTTCTTCCTAATGTTTATCATAGTTACAATGAAACATTTATTTGCTTAGTTAGTTCAATATTTCAATATTTGTCTCCCCTGATAAAGTGTAAGTCTCATGAGGGTAGAGTGTCTGTGTCTTGCACACCACAGGCATTCAATAAATATTTGTTGAGGGGTGCCTGGATGGCTCAGTAGGTTACGTGTCTGACCTCAGCTCAGGTCATGATCTCACGTTCGTGAGTTTGACAGCTCAGAGCCTGGAGTCTGCTTTGGATTCTGTGTCCGTCTCTCTCTGCCCCTCCCCTGCTCATGCTCTATCTCTGTCTCTCAAAAGTAAATAAACATAAAAAAAAAAAAATTGTTGAACAAATGAGTGAATTTTCTATAAAATATCTATTGAAAAGAAAATTAAGATGTGAATCCCTTAGAGCTTTAAATATTTAGAGGAAAAATGAGCTTCTTCTGAATCATATGCTTCTTTTGCTAAAACGTGGTAAGTAAACTAACCCAATGTTTGTTTTGCTTTGTTTGATTTGGTTTGGTTTTGGGTGCTTGAAACTCAGAAGTATGCTACAACATTTTCAAATGCAATCATCTTCCTTTGCCTAAGATGACTAGACTACAATTAGATTATAAGGCTCTTTTGGGCAGTGATGGTGTTTTCTATCTGTTGTGTTTGTTCTATCTGTTGAAAATATTACTTATATACGTACATATTTATATATATACATATATATACACACACACATACACTATATACATAACAAAGTATTTAGTGAATATAAGAAACCATAGTCAAAATAACTCATCTGTATAAAATGTAAGAAATTTTTATGTTACAACACACTGTACAAAATGTTTTTTCTATTTTATCATAATTGTCTGAAATTATGCCTAAAATTCACTATCTAAACTTGTTTCTCAGCTAATATTTAATTATTCTTTTACATATTTTTCAGTATCTTCGGGATGAAAGCACTTAATTAGCACTTCAATGTTTTTGAAAAATACCATTAATAATGACACCTAGGTGTGGCTGGGTGGCTCAGTCGGTTAAGCATTGACTCTTGATTTCAGCTAAGGTCATAATCTCACCGTTTGTGAGCTCCAGCCCCTCCTCTGGCTCTGTGCTCTCTCTCCCTCTCTCTTTCTCCCTCCTCCTCCCCAAGTCATGCACACACACACACACACACACACACACACTCTCTCTCTCTCTCTCTCTCTCTCAAAATAAATGAATAAACTTAAAAAAGAAATAATGACACCTAAAATTCACATTTAAGTGCCTAATAGGTACCAGGCAATATGTTAATTCTTTACATGTATTATCTCATTTAATTTTCAAAATCTGTAAGATAGGCACTCCTATGTTCACCATTTGATATATGAGTATAGTGAGGCTTACCATGTTAAGTGATTTACTCAAGGTACACGGTGTTAAGCGGCAGAAACAGAGTCTGAGCCTAGACTTTGGAGCCATTCCCACTGTCCGGCATGTACTATATGTGTTTCTGTGTTTCTTTCTTTCTTCCTTCTTTCTTTCCTTCCTTCCTTCCTTCCCTCCTTCCTTCCTTCCTTCCTTCCTTCCTTCCTTCCTTCCTTCCTTCCTTCCTTCCTTCCTTCTGTTTCTTTCTCTCTCTTCCTTCCTTCCTCTTTCTTCCTTCCTTTCTTCTTTTGTTAAAAAAAGATTTAAGTTTATTTATTTTGAGAGACAGAGAAAGAGAGGGAAAGAGAGTAGGCAGAGAGAGAATCCCAAGCAGGCTCTGCAGCATTAGCACAGAGCCTGACGTGGGGCCTGAACCCACAAACTGTGAGATCATGACCTGAGCCAAAATCAAGAGCCAGACGCTTACCCGACTGAGCCACCCAGGTGCCCCTAGTATGTGTGCTTCTTTCACAAACACTGCCTCACCACTTGAGCCTCCTAGCAACTCTGTGCAAGGTAGACAAGGAGAGCCAAGATCACTGTCTCCTTAAAGACAGAAAAACCACCATGGCTCAAACTCAAGTCATCTAATCTTCATTAAGTGCCCTTTCTCCTGCAACTTGCTAATGGCAGAAATTAAGAGACAAAATGACAAGGTCTTGTTTTTAAATTTCTAATGTTTTTGTCTTTTTACTTTATATAATCTTGTTTAGGGTGGGACTTCATAGATAACTATTATACAATTATATGAATTAGATGATAAAGAATTTTATTTCTGATTTGGCCTAAGACATTTACTTAAGTGACATCAATTTTGCACAACAAATCCATTTTTATGCATATATTACTAAAGATGAATGAGATAGGAAACCTTGGAAGTGATGAATGAAAAGTTACACTAATGCATAATATTAAAACAAACTAGAACTACATACATCAAATTTTCAGAAAGGAAATAAGGAACTTAAATCCAATGTATTAGGCCATGATAGTGAAGTTCTTATGAAAAGTGAAACAGAACACACAGCTAAGAAACATCTACAGCATTACCTTTGGGTATCTTTTCTTTTGGCTGAGAGATAACAAGTGTCACATCTTCAGGTGCATTTTGCAAAATTTCAATTGCAGCATGATGGCTGACCCCCTCCAGACTCACACTATTCACAGATATCAAACGGTCTCCTGTAAAAATAGACAATCCAATATTTTCAAAACTAAAGAGAAATTCATGCTAAGTCTTAGAAATGTCACTGCCCCCTTCTTTATTTTTGTTTTGCCTGAGTTCCACTTTCGTCATCTGTGCAAATTCATGCCTGTCAGTTAAGTACGTAAGAAATTATCTAATATGTAAAGTACCTGGCTTTAAGCATCCATCCAAGTCAGCTGGTCCTCCAGGGGTAATTGAACTAATAAATACACCTAGATCCAGTCTTCCCATCTTCTCCCCACCAATAATTTGAAATCCTGTGAAATAGCACATTGAAAAAAGAGTTTCACGATATTGGTGTTTTCAGTGATTAATAATCAGTCTGTCCAATACACAGAAGTGTAGAGATTCTCATATCAAATATAATAAGTAGGTAACACATGTGAAATAGGACTGCTAAGTTTGGTGGAAGATTTGCTTGTGAACATTTCATCTTTCACATTTCCTGACCAGGTGGGTGGGGTGGAGGGGCTGTGGGTAGACAACCGGTGCTCAATGCCAATGCTTTGCTATATAGATAGACCTTTTCTCTTTGATTCTTACAAACCTTTAAGAATCTTACAGTGACTTACCTAAGCCATACTTTGCATCTTTTTTCAGGTTCACTAAGGTGATCTCCCTTTCTGGTGAAGATACCATGCTCCATCTTTTGTGTAGAACATCTATTGGAAAAGTATAGTGTTAAGATAAACATAACATGCTCAGGCACTAAGACTGTCTGCTTGTTCCAACTTAAATGTTAACATTTAACAGATTTAATAGATTACTTGGTCACTTTAATATTGTATTTCAGGTATGATTTGATATTTTGATCTTCTTCTATTTTGATATGATTTATAATTTATGAAAGGACTGATACTATCACCACATGGTTCGATATGTGATTAGCCTGCCACTGATATCACATTTATTCCTCATAAATGATTGCCTGTGAAATAAGTATATTACAGTTACAAATGAGTAAATAAATTTCAAGGGTTTAAATGATTTGAACAGGTTTACTCAGCTAGTACAGGCGAGAGCTGAACCTTAAACTTAGGTTTTCTGACACTGTTCCTGTTATATCACAGTTGACTTTCTGCATTTGACAGTGCTCACTATGGTAAGAATTTTCAACTAATAAGTGGTTCACATTTTTATTTATAATGAATAAAATATTCATGGTAAGTTGTATGGTAAAGCAGCAACAAGAAGAAAATGGATTTACTTCTTTTTTAAAGCTTATTTATTTTTGAGAGACAGAATGAGAGAACGAGCAGAGGAGGGGCAGAGAGAGAGTGGAACAGAGGATCCGAAGTGGGCTCTTCTAGGAGAGGAGAGAGCCTGACCACAGCAGAGAGCCTGATGTGGGGCTCAAACTCATGAACCGTGAGATCATGACTTGAGCTGAAGTCAGAAGCTTAACCAACTGAGTCACCCAGGCACCCCTGGATTTACTTTTTAAAATCCTGTTAATAATGACTCGGCTAGCACATTTACGTTCTCAAAGGATTTTCATTTATTTCTTATTTGTGAAGCAATCTCATGAATTGAATTAGGTAAAGAAATTTTAAATCATTGTTTTGCAGATGAGGAATAGTTCATGACTTGTTCAACATTACAAGTTAATATTACTCTCAGCAAAATGCCTTCAGTCAGTACTTGATAAATGCTGGTTAAATAAATTGAGGGAATGTTAGCATCAGAACTAGAATTTACTTTTTCTTACTTCCAATGAGGGCTTTATTTACTTATTTTTTTGAGTAGGTTGATCATTCACAAATATCACCTAAATTAAGCCAATAAACATGCTACTTAATTGTCTGTTAATAAAATTACTTCACTTACTTAACAGTCTGAACATTTGAAATTGCGCGCATGCACACAAACACACCACTTTCTCTAGCTCTTCCTGTTATGGGCTGAATTTTACCCCACCCCCAAATTTATATGTTGAACTCCTAAGTCCCTGCACCCCAGAACTTAACTGTGTTTGTTAAATTAAGAAAAAATTAACATGAAGTCCTAATCCAGTATGACTGGTGTCCTCATAAGAGGAAATTTGAATACTGACATGCGCACCCAGAGGGAAGACCATGTGAGGACAGAGGGGGAAGCCAGCCACTTACAAGCTAAGGAGAGAGGTCTCAGAAGAAGTCAATGCTGCCAACACCTTGATCTCAGACTTCTAGCCTCCAGAACGGTGAGAAATGAATTTCTGTTGCTTTAGCCACCCAGTCTGAGAGACCCTGTCTTAGCAGCTCTAGCAAATTAATACACCTTTTTAACGTCAATTATAATTTGTTAGTTCAAAATGGTTTGTGTGTGATGTGGTGGTAGATGAAAACAACACACTCAGAAAGATATTTTTGTAAACTAAACCCTCCAACTCATCTCTGCATGGTTCTTATACACATTGAAGCTTTTTGAAAATTACAGATTATTTGCCAACATATGAATATCTATGGATTTGAGATTATATGAATGTTATAAAATAAGTAACTTTTTTACACAACATGGATTAATGCTTAAATGATGCAAATGTGATACTTCATGTTCTAGAAATAAGGCACTTTAATATCATAAGGAATAACAGCAATCATTTGCTCTCTGGAGTAAATTAACTTTATCCCTTAAACACCAAGCATTGATGCAAGTTTGCTAGCGCTCTGTAGTATACATGTTCCTATTTCACTGTTTCTTTTTGACTAAAACTTAGTTATAGTCAATAAGAGTAGTAATTCAGTATTTCTAATTAATTTATAAGATTCCAAAAAAAAATTCCCTTGACAATGGTGTGCAGAGCCTTTATATTAGGTGTGTATATAAACATATGTGTAAGATATAAAGATATATGTATATTTATATATATATACACATACATATATAAGCATAAAGTACATGAATTAGTTAATGCCTAGCTTAATATGATCATCTAAGTATCCAAAATACTTTTATCCTAAAATAGACAAGTATCCTAATTTTCAGCTAGAACCAAATACAAACCACAAGAGAACAAAATCCATAAAATAAAATAAACACGAGAATAAGGTCAGGTTAGGTATTAAATGTAAACTTTTGTCATCATTGTAAAGACAAAGTCCATTTGCTTTATGTAAATTGTTTTTGCATTCAATTATAAAACCGATCAATATTCTTAATGTTCCTAAGGGTATCTGTTAGAAGACAAATGTATTGATTCAAAGAATAAAAGTGCCATTTTCTTTTCCAATGTATGTACTTAACAAGATAGGTTATTTATATTATTTATTTGACTAATAAGTGTGTGTATGTGTGTGTGTGTAAAGATATTTCCCAGGTAAACATTAATAGAATACACACACACACACAAAATAAATGTGCAATATTGTTTTACATATTTATCTCCCTAACTAGAAGCAACAGATTAAGCTCTCTGTATTCAAAGATTCACCAGTGGGATGTGAGTAATCATTCATTTGATTATTTCATCCTTAAAATGTTGACTGAACAACTTTCCTGTCAAAGTCTCTCACTAGGCAATTTGGGAAAATAAAACAAGATTCTGTATATGAAAGCTGCTGCATAGTAACTGTGAGCTGAATCAGATCAGGCTGTAAGAGCAAAGATCTAGCCTGACTGACACATAGAAATGTCAACACTGTCAGTGAAATAGCTGCATTACAAAGGCATGAATCAAGCTTCTAAGAGAGGAGAGGCTTCTTCCTGCCACAAATAAAGACAACTTCAAGGAAATGGGGTAGGATTTTAATAAGTAGATTATGGAGCTGGTTATATAGCAACACAAGGAATTAGCAAAAGCTGAGATGGAAAGAAGGCAGAAAGGGTCCTGGAGAAATGTCATCGATCAGTTTGCCTAGAGTACAAGATTTGAATAGGGTGGAGGTAAGTATTCTTTTGGAAAGGGAAGCTTTGCTAGCCCACTCTTTTTTAACAGGGATGTCCTTCATCCGGCCCCTCATCCCACCTCACTGATATAAAGTAACTTACTAATGTGAGGAACAGAAAGAAGGAAGGATGGTGTGCTGCTGCATGTTACTAGACAATACCGTGAACATGCCCAGTTTCTATTTGTATTCTACATGCCTTCTATTCATATAGATGCTCAAATACTTTTCCACTGGTTTAACAAAAAAGATGGAGGAGGAAGTATCTGAAATATATAGTACATGACAACTCAAGTTAACTGAAAAGATATTTACAGAGTTCAATGAGGACTGAATAGAATTTATGAGTTTGAAAGTAAGGCAGCTAGATATTTCAAGACATTTCTACTTCTTCTTTTTTTATTTGAGAGAGAGAGCAAATGGGATAGAAGGGCAGAGGGAAAGAGGGAATCTTAAGCAGCCTCACAGAGCTCCATGTGGGGCTTGATTCCAGGATCTTGGGATCATGACCTGAGCTGAAATCAAGAGTTGGATGCTCAACGGACTGAGCCAGGCAGGCATCTCACAAGTACGAAGACATTTCTTGGTTATTGGTATTATTATATAAAACAAGCTTTAATATTGGAGAAATACATATTTTTAAGTCCTTAAAATAATTTTCTTTTCCCATTAGTATACTCTATGACCACAGCAAATTCTACAAATATTTTAAAGTTAAAAAGAGACTCAACTCAAAATTTCCACTTCCTTAAATAATGGATGCTTGTGTCATTCCCAATGTTTACCTGGGAAATTTCTTTAGAATGATTGATAAATGTAAAATTTAGGAAGAAAAATGTATACCTTCTCTCCATCATATCTGTTCTACTGCTGCCTTTCTCATCTCTCTTAAGGTTCACGTGGACATAGTCCCCTCAAATAACTTTACATACTAATGATAGATATATCTATGAGTAAACGAAATTTCCCAGGACGAGCATATTTCTGATAAGGCCAAGGTCACATAATCAATCTAAGTATGAGCCAACAAATTTTTTTTTTTTTGCAAGAAAAACTGATTTTGTTGGTTATAGATAAAGACCCTTGTCAAATATCAAGCAGTTCCATGCCACTGATTCTGTGAGGAACTGGACTGTATGTAGAGGAGACTCTGGATAAATTCATCACTCACTCTAGAGAAAAAGATGCATTTCAAATCCTGGGGATGATGAATCTGTAGCACATTATTGGTATAAAAACAAAGACAGGTATTTTTCATTATTATCCTACCTAATACACTAACTGCCTCAGTGGTAGGGTAAGGAGGATAATAATGGCAATTTTGGTGTTTTATTTCTGTAAATTTGGGGCCATATAACATCTCTGGGACTTATTCAACTCAACCCACAGGATGTAAAGGCTTGGTTTGAATATACTATAAAGTTCCTTTCAGTCTCAATTTAGTTGACTTTATTTTTTTCTTCTGGTTAATTCCTGTTATCTGTTGAATTCTTTTGTGAGCACTTTGGGTTTCAATTTTATTATAATTTTCAACTTTGTATGTATTCTAATTAAGACTTAGGTAGAAAAATCTAGCATTAGCATTACATTCTTCCTTGACATCTGACTAAACAAAGTGGGTTTTAAAATCTGTTTGTATAACATTTTATTCCTTGGAATTGAGATTGATTAGAAGGGCAATAATCAGTCCTAATATTGGGTTAAAAAGCTTATTTCAGTGTCTGTACCAAGTTACTCTGCACTGGAATGACCTACTTTACCTGAGTTTTTTTTTTTTTTTGCATTTATTTGAGAGAGCGAGAGAGAGAGAGAGAGAGAGAGAGAGACAGTGTGTGTGTATGTGTGTGTGGGAGGGTGGGGGAGGGGCAAGTGGGGGAGGGGCAGAGGGAGAGGGAGAAAGAATCTTGAGCAAGCTCCCCGCCCAGCTCCACCCCCATGCAGGACTCGAAATGAGATCATGACCGGAGATGAAATCAAGAGTCGGATGCTTAACCGACTAAGTCACCCAGGTACCCTTTGCATGTTGTTTTTAAGAGTCCAGTGTTTGACCCCATTTTTGTGGTTTGGATAGGAAGGAAGGTAACAAGTTAAAAGTTGCTTTTCAATTATATGGGAATTCTGACTTATAGTAAAACAAGAAACACTGAAAACCAATTTTACATAATTCTTGCATCAGTTCTATATTTTCTTGTTTGGTTTTTACTCTCTTGGGAAGAAATAGAAGAAGTCTGTTTTTTCAAAGATTAACTTTTTTTTTTTTCTGAAATCACAATTAATCAGAGGATTGTAATCCTTCCCATATCTCTGTTTTATATGATTCAAAGGCTCATGCCTTTTTCCTTTATCTTCTTTTTCAAGTTTCACATTCCTTAAGGGTCTCTGAACATCATAAGAGGTTAAGATTGAATTTTATTTGTTGGTCTTTGTATTAAATGATGAATAGTTCAATATTAACTGATGCTCATTTCTAATTGTCTCCTAATAATCCTGACTAGCAAAGAAGAATACTGAAATGACAATGAGAAGTCCTCTATCTGCTTCATGGACAAGTAATTTAAAATTCTTGGGACTCAGTTACCTTATTTGGAAAAATGTGTTTGCCATGCTCTGTTGAGTGAAAACTTGATTCTCAACAGAGCACTAATTCAGGGCTATGTGGGCGGATTCAAAGAGAATTTTGAAGAAAATAATACTTGTCTGCAAGGCAACTGGTGCACACCTCCTCAGGAAGGTGGGTTGGTCATCTTCCTCATGAAGGAGCTGCCTTCATCAGTAAGCGGCACTAACCTCAGAGGATGAGGGTTCTGAAGGTTTAAGTAGAGCAATTACCCTGTACATGTTGTTCATTCGGTGTCCAGTGTAAATTCATATTCTTTTCCATCAGAACATAGGCTAAAACATTTTAGGTTCTCATCTTCTAATATATTATTACCCAGCTTCTATCAAACCTTTACTTAGAGAAATAATGCCTACAGATGATTAGGCATTAGAGACACTCTAAAGAGTAGAGTATGGGCTCTGGAAACACACTTTTTGTGTTCAAATCATGGCTCCAGCACTTGCTAGTTCTGTAAACTTCTGCACAACTCAACCTCTGTATGCTTTGGTTTCTCATTTGTGAAAAGAAAATAACATTAGCACCTGCCTCACAGGATTGTTGTGGGGATTAAATGAGGGATTAAACACTAAGTGCTTAGAACAGTATCTGGCATATGTAAGCACTCAATAACTATTAATCAAAATTTTTACCATTATGGAGATGTTAAAACGGAGTTATTTCAGGTACAGAAATATTGTAAATTCAGTCCATGCGAGACATTTAATCATCACAGAGCTACATATCAGGGTTTTAGTAACTTAAGCCAAAGTATAAATTCACTGTTTTTTTCTTTAACGATACACCCTCAGATTTTTTTGAGTATTTATACATTAAAAAAATGAGAAAAAATATCTTTCATTTGCTATGAGTATTTAAGATATTGTGTGTATTTTTACCCTTTGACTCAACTTTACTTCTGAGGAAAGTTTTCCTGTGTTGAAGAATTGCTGTGGGTACGTCTATTAAAAAATGATAATTATACAAAATGGTACTTGGTTTCTGACAGTTTTAACCTACAAAAATTGCAGTTTCATAGGTTCAATCTACTCTCATACCTTCATTTTTGCCTTGGCTCTCAGGAAAATTAGAACTAAACTTGAGGGTAAGACTGAAACATTTTTGGAGAAAAGTTGTATATACACAGTAATAAAATATTCTTTATACTCATGAAAGTTGTTAAAAGGATCAAGTAAGATAATGTAGATGAAGGCATTTTATAATCTAAACTAAAAAATTTGAATCCACGGGCTCAGGTCACTACACAAAATTTCTTCCTACAACTTTGTTACTTCTTAGACTCCTTCTGAACCATAAATCTCAAGACTTAATGTCTTCAAATTCTTTCCATAATATTTAGGATAAGACTCGGAGGTAGTCCCTATTTAGTTCTCAAGCATCACACTGGCCCCATGTGCCTCCATCCTGAGACCCTTGCAGTTACCTAAGTCTGTCATCCTCTCACTTGTCTCCTTGTTTGATCACACTATGACCTTGGTCTGGAATGCTTATCCACTTGCCTGCCTAGATAATTTCTCCTTTTATCTTCAGATCCAGCTCAAGCATTCTCAGTTGAAATAACTGCCTCAGTTAAAACTCTTTAATCAAAATTACCTTTCACCTGAACTACTATCTTAGCTTCCCAATTAGTGTCTGTATTTATAGTTTGCCATTTCTCTAGTTCATCAATATTAGTCTAAAGCACAGGTCCCATCACATCACCATGGTGCTGAAAAATACAGCTGTCCTTTGACTCCAAGATAAGGCCTAAAATCCTCAGCATGGAGTTGAAGACTCTTCAATATTACGTCCAGGATGATCTCATTAGGTACAAGAGAAAAGATACGATGGAAATGAGGGGAAAAACATTTTATAAACCTACCATTTTCTTTTAAGGGTACTTGGGATGAAGAATTTCCAGAACTATGCAAAGTCATTCCTGTGGCATAAATTAAATTATTAGACAGTTTATAAAGTGGTCAGATACTATAGTAGTAATTTCTGATAAATTCATAAAAATCAATAAAACATTAAGGCGGAAACATTTTTTAAATTTACACTCAGAAAAATGTCTTCTGACATGGGCTTATTATTTTTAATGTCCAAATTAAGCATATCAGCTTCTTTTGCAGAATAAATTTAAACACAAGTGTATTGTTTCTGATAATGACATTTTGATATGTCAAATATGAAATGATGACACTGAAATGAGTTTTAAAAGCATTTGGTCAAATGTTAAAAGAAAATTCAGTAATCAGAATGAATAATCTTAATCAAAAAACAAATTCAGAAAAATATTTACTATTCTACATCTGATATGTGATGAATTTTTATGTAGAATTTTTATTTAGAATCTATAAGAGATCCCATTATATATGAATATACTTTGAAAAGTATTTTTGAAAGATTGAATTAGTTTCTTAGGCTATTTTCAACATATTGAGTGACCTATAGGGTGAAATCTTGCCTTTAATCTAAAGTTTTTCACCAATTCAATTTAAATTGATGATAGTATCATCTCTGAAAGCTGTGGAAACCTACATCAATACAGTAATGTTACTTTCCGGAAATATCAACTGTCAACTATAGACTAGAGTTCTCTTTTGACTTCATTTACTCCATAGATCTTCAATCCAACTACAAATAAGAAAATATTTTTTAACTTTGTGTAATTAGGGTTAAATGGTCAAACTTTGGTCTAAGTAAGTTAATTAGTATTATTTGGTAAAACAGCAGAAGAGGGTGTCCTTGTTTCTCTTTTTTTTTGTCTCCCCAGCTATTTCTTATTCTGAGTAGTTGTTCACACTTCTGTGCTTAAATATCTACTCCTCTGAAAGATTGCAGTGCATTTCCCTTTTAAGATGCCTAAAACAACAGGAAACCTGAACTATTTATAAGGTAGTATGCGTTTATACACTTCTACATTTAAATAATTAATGTGACCCAGCTAGCTGGGAGAACTGGAAAAAAACTTAAATCAACTAAGAATTTCCACCTACCAACCATAGTATATTTCATAAAATTATCTGGTTTCAGAGACAATTCCATTCATGCTAAGCTGAAAGTACCCTAAAGAAACATTTCTTTAAAAAATATAGTATGAGTGGGGTCCACTTTCACAGGTTTGTAGGGGAGAATCCAAAGGGAGGCTATCCAAAACAAAGCCACGGTACCAGGCTGTGTGGGTTCTCTCAGCAAGACTGTCATGGTTTTTCTCTGCAACCAAGAGAAAGTGAAGTAACAGTCTGTGCCATGAAGTAATCACCTGTTAAATCAGTTTTTGATTTGACTTGGTGCATTTTTAAGCAGCCTAAAATTTCATATACATGAGCAGTTTTGGCAATTAGGACAAAGAAGCAAAGATATTATCTTGGTAGCTAACATTATTTCGTTCACTTCACTATGAGCATGAGGTATGGGAGAAAGAAGGTAAGCTTGTTTATGCTGACCTATAACATATGCTTGACCAGGGTCTTCAAAGGATGAGGAGTCTGATTCATGTTTCCTCCTTTCAGGACTTCTATTTAAACTTGCAACAGACTTTGAACTAAAGAGGGAAAAGGAAAGTAGGAGGGGGATGTGTCAATGTAAAAAGATATGGTGAAAATAATAAAACGTCAAAACGAAAACAAATGTATGAAATGTAGAATTTACAAAGACGTAGTTGGGTAATTATGTTCTTACTTATTAAGTTTTGTGAATCCTGCCAAAGATTCTGTATCAGATCTCGCCATCTGGTGTAATGGTTTTCCTACCAACTCCGCAATGGTTTGTGGTGGGGATTCCATGTTAACAATGACATTTTTCCGATGAGGATAGAGAGAGGCCTGACTGAGATCGTGGTATGATTTACTCATCCCTCTAGGCTTTTCCTCCCAGGAAGCTTTGTCACTCTTCTCTTTTGCACTGTTTTGCAATGGCTGGTAAAGCGACAGCTCTGAGCAGGATAGCCTCTTCAGAATCTCAGCTTGAACGGACAGAGGTCGAAGGGCAAGTTTGTTCAGGGTGCTGCTGGCCAGACTGCCAGTGCTGATTGCTCGTCCCATATTAAATCCTCTAACGGACTCTGCTTGGAGGTTCAGGCTCCTAAACGAAGCTCTCTCTACAAGGAAATAGGAGGGCTTTACACGATGGAAACACCGAGTACCTTTATGAGAAGAGTTATTTCAATAAATAAAATACAGCATGCAGTTTTTTTAAATTGTTTTGATTGCCAAGGTAAGTAGTGGCTTTCCAACTGTGGCAATCAAGGATTTGAAAAAGGAGGCTAGAAGATCCTGGTTTTCAAACCATCTTTCCATCCCTGTAGCTCTTCCTACTCCATCTAATGAAACTTGTGCATCTAATACTGTCTGGGCTTTGGGCTTGCTGACTCCACATTCCCAATTTCGGGTTTCAGTTAAAAATGACAACAACATTTGGCATGGAAATGTTCAACCCTAGTAGTGTCTCTGCTAAAATATCGGCAAGCCAAGGATGGGGAGAGGGAGAGATGAAGCCTGGACGACTGACATAGTGAGATCATGCCTGAAAAAGAAGCTATGCATAGGAGAATTTTGCTCAGAGAAAAAGTTCTTGGTTATTAGATTTTTAAAAGCTTATGGCGGATTGTGGTGATAGTTGCACAAGTCTGTGAATATACTAAAAACTACTGAATTGTACACTTTAAGTGGGTGAACTATATAGGATGTGAATTATATATACCTCAATAAAATTTTACCACAAAGAAAAAAAAAAGCTTTTACAGAAAATTATTTTTTTGTTATTTCATTACTATGCCAATCTCACCTTCCCCACTTCGTTGATTTTTTGTGATTTAAGTGAGGCTCAGGGGGCATGGGAGAATCAGGTATTATTTGCCTTCTTTCTTTTTTGGTTTCTTTTTATTAACATGATGAAGGAGCTGGGGTTCTCTTTATGCTTAAATTCCTTTCACTCCGAAATACACATCTAAAGTCTTGCAGAGGCTAAATTTAGAGATACTTTATAACAAGTGCTTGGTTATTCTATTTTGTGAGAGCCAATGTCATGGCCGTACTTGACCATTTGAGGCTATTAATGAAAGAGCATTGTATCACAGAATTTTAGCATCAAAATTCTGTCATGTAAATAAAGGGCCAGGAGCACAAAATTTCACATGATTCAGTTGTTCATGAACTAGTAATTCACATTACAATGCACCCTGTTTGGTGTCCCCATGGAAAATACCAACCCTGTGTTACACTCTATAAGGACTCTGGTTTGACCACTATGTAAAACAGCTACAACAACTTCCTTTAAAAAAATAATTGTCAAATGTTGCTAACTTAGATCTTTGGACTCTGTTTCATTTATCTTCTAATTCCTAGGAAGATTAATAATTAATATTTCACCTCAGGCCTAAACAGATAGGAAAACACTTAAGGTTTTTAATATGCATCAGAATGAAGTTTAGACAATCTCCTTGTCAACAGGAAAATTCACCGTTCTTTCTCTAACGTAGGAGTGGACACCAAGTTAAAACATGAGAATAAAAATAAGATATTGGTTTAAAAATTCCCAGAATGAACTTTTTAGCTTAAAATAACAGTTTTATTAGAGCAAGTAATATTATTTATATCTATATCATATCTATATCTATATCTATATCTATATCTATAATTTTTGCTTTGAGAGCACACTGTAATCAAAGATACAAAACTGAGTCTTACACAGATTCAACTACCAGGAAATGCCTTTACACCCAACAGATTTCCTCACCCATAAGGAAAATGTACACCAAATTTTGGGAGAAATAGGGACAGTCTGTTTTGTAAACATATCAAAGCTTATGCTATTCAATTCCATTCATAGCCTACTCCTGGGTAGGACTTAAAATACTGTATATATTCATTGGATGGAAGCATAAACTATTCATTTATCTGGTCTGTCCTTAATCCCTTTCACCTAGAAAGGACTCCAATATGGACTGCCAGGATTGGAAAGGACATTGGAATGAGCCTACATCCTAATACTAATGTTTCAGATGTGAACTCAAAGGCTTGCTAGTTCCGCACTGATTCTGCAATCCACATTACCTCATCTCTGCTTGTGCTATTGTTTCAGTCCCTTGTACCCTTTTGTATTCCCTTATGCTGTCAACTTAACTGTATGCTCTTCTGGGGAGAGGGACTTCATTTATTTTTGTTATCCCACAGCACCCAGCATGATATCTTACAAGTAGTTAAGTGCTCAATAAATGATTATTAATTTCATTCTATGTATGAAGTTGATTCTATTTGATGAAAACTCATCAAATAGAAATTAAGATACCAGGGTTCCAGCCTCGTTTGGCCTTTTTGAAATTAGGTGAGACACTATGTTGTGAACCTGTTTCCTTGTCAGTAGAAGTTTGACTTAATGGCCTCTAAGGTTCTAGCACCAACATTCTACGATGCAAAAGAAGTACCATACATTTGTTAGCCCACCAGCCTCCTACAGATAATACCAGTTGTTTTCACTTGTTTAGTACTAATAGTTAAGTAGGCAGTTACTTTTAAGCCATTTTAAGCAAAAAATAATTATTTTGAAGGTTTAACAAAATCTAGGATAAGATGTAGATAATACTGTTTTAAAGTGCTTTAACATAGGAGTTCAAGGACACACAGCTGTTGTGTTCCTCGGTGCAAACCTGTGAGTTACACAGGGCATTCCTATTTCATGGATGAGGAAAATGAGACTCCAAGAAGTCAGTTCCTTTCATAAGGGGTCATTATACTGCTGCTACGATTACTGCTTCCATCAGTGGTAGTAGTGGTAAAACAATGTTGATGATGGTGATGATAACAATAATATTATTCAATACTTACTCTGTGTCAGGCACCTTTAAGGTGCTTACATGTATGAATTCATTTCATCTTTACAACAACCTCATGATGTAGGTATTACCATTATGATAATCACTTTACAGACAGGGAACTAAGGCAGAGAGTTTAAGTGCCTGCCCAAGGCTTCAGAGCTTATAAGTAATGGAGTGAGGTTTGTATGCTGGCGGTCTGGCTCCACAGTTCATGCTCTTAACTCCTATACTATATTGTTTTTCAGTATAAGGAATGTGGAGGATGCAGGACTAACTTTGTAGTTTTGTCTTCAGATTTTTTTCATTACAGCACATTATACCACATCTGTAATGGTGCAACCTTCAACTGTTCAATTTTCATTTGTATTGAATAGAATATTAGTCCAGGTAGGAAAACTGATAGCTCTAATAAGTTTGATATTTCACTGCACTTGTAAAATATGTAAGAGCATACAATTTTTCTAGCAGAGCAAAGTAGGGAAAGAAAAGGAATAATTAGATTACATTACAGCAGTAATCACCATATTTTAGCATGCATAAAAATCATTACTGAGGAAAGCCTGTTAAAATGCAGATTCCAGAGACCCAATACCCAAATATGATGATTCACCAAGTTTCAGGTAGGTTTTTGGAATCTTCATTTTTAATAAGCATACAGCCCCTACCGTCTTGGCTCTGAAAGGCTGAGAAACATCTATACATAGGCTGCCATAACCCCAGTCTGATCCTATAGGGAACACACTTTTTGTAGGGTTTCAGGGTATGAGAAAGTTTGCACACAGGATTTATAGGACTCTCTCTGCTGCACAAGGTCACCAGTGCCATTCCATTAAATTTAAAAATCAAATTCTTCAGAATATTTCACAGAAAACTATAAGAATTTACTATGCACAACTAGGTTTTGTGTAACTTTAATCTGTACATGTGGTCTTACAGAGTAAACTTTCAATATTTCATTTCTGACAGAGATATTTTTTTCAGAGCTGAACTAGTTCCTTCTGATGGTTCCTTTTCAAAAGGAACTGAAACCACTCTTCTGAGCATTTACACTGTGTATGGTGGTTATTGACCTCAGTCTCTGAAGAAGGACACACTCAAGTAAAACTAACACGTGGGAAATCTGCCACCCCCAACTGTTATGGTATGTCACTTCACTGTCCTGGGTGCATACTCCCCCTGCTCCCTGCCCTGTTTCCCAGGTTTTTTCCCTCACCTGGAAAGCCCTGCCATTTATCTTTAACCTACTTATTTTTGTCCTTCAAATTCCAGTTCCATTGCCACCACTGGAGTATTCTGGCCTCTGACCTCCCTCTGTTCTTACGGTGTAGATCATGTAGTCTGTATGATATAATCTGTTATTAAAACCTTGACCCTCTATTGTGTACTATTGTTTCGTGTATGTTGGTCTTACCTTCCCAAATAGCATGTAACTTTACTATGGGTAGCGACTGTGACCCAAATGTAATACTTACATCAGTTAGCCTAATGATAAGCACAAAATAAACATTTCAACAGGTACTACCTGACAGTTTTGGGTCACTGTTTTCAAAATGAACATGAAATTGAAATCTTGGCTTCATCTGTGGCACCTTTATAAACTTGACTTAGTCTAACTTTCATCCTCAACATGGAAATTCTTTTAAAATTTGTGGCAAAAATCAAGCACATATCCTGATCATCTGACCCAATTTGCTTGTCCTTACCCATATCTTGGGCATCTTGGTTGCTCTGTCTCGCTCGCATCTGCAGCTGGAACTTGTGCTGGGAAGAGCACAAATGCAGCAGGTACTGGCACACCTTACTGTTGTCTGTCTGGAAGGCATGTTTTATTCCATCTGATGTGTTCTGCAAGGTGATTTTCTTTTTCTGCAATATTAATCAGGGGTATTAATAATTAGGATGTTTTCCTATCACCTTATGACTAAATTCTGTAAACAGTAATTAATAAGTAGAGATATTATTATTTCCCACGAGGCAAGAGTATTCCTTGACCTGCCTCTAACATAAATATGGAAAAATATAACCCTGTTATTCTTACAGATTCAGGAAATAAATCAAATTAATATTATTTGTCACTTTCAGAAATCGTAGCCTAGATCAGACAGTGTACCGGCTATTGGTGAGGGAAAAATTACCCTTAATGAGATTATTAACATTTTGAGTTTACTACAATGTTTACAAATACCAAAGCTGTTTGAAAAAGACGTCACGGAAATATGTTCTTCTTGGGTAAGAAAACGAAGTTTGGCAAAAATTGATTTATTAATATATAAGAGCTGTGATTCTACCAAGAAGAATCTTGGTGGCCTGTAGGCTGGGATGGAAATTGGGAGAAGCTAAAATGTGGGAATGGAGAGGCACTGGGTAACATGGCTGCTGGGATGAGAGATAAAATAAATCGATATTTAGAGTTAGAGTGATTCTTGCATTCAAATTCAGGGGAAACAGGAGAACCACCAATTAGTGTTATCTCTCATATATTTCTTGAAAAATGATGTCTCCTGCTTAAGAAGGCATCTGAAATGTTGCAACCTCTGTGGTGAGGCTTGCAGGTGATCCGTATATCTTAAAAGATTAACATTCAGCATGCCAGGGATCTAAGAATAATGTCTCTGGAGAATTGCTTATGTCCAGTTAGACTCTACTCTAGCTCTTGGTTGCTTCTACTGTGCAAATTATTTTCCCTATTCATGTCCCTTGTCTTCAAATGGAGAAGCAGGCATGGGAAAGTCAAATTTGGTAAGGCTAACAAATGACACAATAACAGAGTATTACTCAAACTTCAATCATGCAGGTGGCTTTTTCATAATTTCTGGTCTTGTTTATTCATAAATTTTAAAATTGACTTTGCTTATTTACATAAATTCATTTAAGATTTGTATCACAGCTATAAATAGAAAACTAGTACCACTTGCCATAAATAGAGTCCAGCTATTAAAAATATGTAATCAATGCAATAAGAACAAAATGAGATCATTAAATTCTAGCTGGATGTGTTGCCAATGAAATCTCTGGGACCCTGTTCTCTCTTTGCTAAAAAAAGGAAATCAGGGAGTATTAAAGGGGAGTTAAAGACATAGTAGCACCAAACTAGTATCTTGACTATCAGTGATACACCTAGTAACTATTCAAATAGTTACAGGTTTCAAACAAATCATAAAAATAATTGATTCTAAGTGTTTACTGATAGACTGGACAAGAAATGTGCCCCAGGGAATTCAATTGTGAGAGATGAGAAGGGCAAAGGGTGACTTTTCCAGCTCCCCAGAGGCTAGTGGGAAAAAAAAAGGAGGGTTAGAAAGAGAGCTCTGTGTTGGAGAAGGAACTTTAGGATAAACAAGTTTTGCTAAACACAAGGATCAGTCTGCTTGGGAATGTGGTCTATTCTCTATTACTGGAGATCTTTAAATATGAGCTAATCACAGTCAGTTCTATATATAGCGGGGCTGGTGTGATAGCTTGGCAAACAACAGAGAGCTATATGCTAGACAATTTATTTGATTTGTTGCCTTTTCTAAACTGGTCAAAATTAGATTTGTATTTAATTAATCTAAGGTTTCCTCCAGATATTTGTGCTGCTAGCATTTCCATTGGGGAATGTACATTATACCCTGGTAATTTCCTGGTCTTGACTATCTTGGGAACATGAGAATGTCTGGGCTTTCCTGAGAGAACACATTATTATCTGGTAATCTTAGTGTATCTCAGAGTTTCACAGAAAACCAACCAGCTAACCGCCAAGTCTAGAACTGATTTCAAAAGGTCTCTAGGTTGAAGATTAACCAGAGTGAGTTGGGACTTTGAGACTGGTATCCTTATAACCCTTGTACTAGTGAGACCCTATTTCATCCCAAGTATGAATTAGAGATGTCAGTGGACCCCGAATACCATTAGGAAAACAAATACCTCAACTTAATTTTTGATTCATCTCTGGGGCTTCCCAATTGCATTTCAATGTTCAGATACTCCACAACAATTTCCAAAATCAAAATATGCCTTTACAGCTCACTATCTTTCATAAACATGATATTCTAAAAGTGTTATCATCACAGGAAGTATACACTAAAACTTAAATCTGCAGAAAGTCCTGGGACATTAAAAAAAAAAAAAAGTCCTTTAGTTCATAAAATCCAATACATCTCTGGACTGCTAAGGTTCAAAAACAGTTGTTGTGAGGGACCCAACATTGAGCTAGATAAAATTTACTAGGGTTAAGTAATTATTTATTTTAAATATATTAGAGGAGCTTCTCCATGTGAGAAGTTAGTATGCTAGAATAAGTTCTGAATTAACAGAAAAGTCAACTTGGTTGTAATTTAACTAAAGTTAACTGAGCATGTAACCAGCTAGGAATGTATACTATTCTTTTAAAAATTACTTCCTGAGAAAACTAAAACCAAATAAAATCCTAATAATACTTCCTACAATTAAGAAAGGAGAGTAAATAGTATTAAAATGTATTAGCCCTACTGAATAGAAGGATGTAGAGTTTACTTGAGGAAAATCAACTAATATGTTACATTTGAAATTGACAACACCTATTTTAAAATGTAATGGAAAGGGGTTAAAATGGACATACGGAAAAAGAAATCTTCTTGGTTTCCCTCCATGGAAAGCGAAGGACCAATGTGCGAACTCCATTGTGAACCTCAAACACAAGGACACCTTTAGAACAGACTCCAAGCAATATTCCAGTTTGTGACTTTTTCTCAGGGTGCACTCGATGAAAATGAACTCCATATTCTGTCAGCCTTTGACAGACCTGTGGGAACAATACCACACCATAGCAATGCACCTTAGTAAAGGGTGGCATACAGATACAGAAGTTGTACCATCCTAGTTTAACATGGCAAGAACAGTTTTTTCAACAAATGTGCTGAATCAAATAGATATTCACATGCAAGAAAATGAATCTTGACCCTTACTACACCCAGTATATGAAAATTAACCCCAAATGGATCACAGACCTAAATATAGCAGCTAAAGCTGTAAAGCTTAGAAAATCTTTGTGGGTGTGGGTTTGACAAAGATATCTTTAATGGGACATAAAAAACATGAATCTTAGAAGGAAGAATTGGTAAACTGAAAATTTTACTCTTCAAAAGTCAATGATAAAATATAAAGGCAAGCCACCGACTAGGAGATATATATAAAAAGCAACTGCATCCAGAATATATTAAAAAAACAGGTACTTCTCAGCGATAAGGAGACACTTAACCAGATACAAAAAGGGGCAAAATATTTTATTAGACACTTCAACAAAAAAGATATATGAATGGCAAATAATGAAAAGATGCTCAATATGAAAGTAATTAGGGAAATATAAATTAAAACCACAACGATATACCATTACTTACCTATTTCAATAGTTAAAGTGTAAAGGACTGAACATACCAAGAATTTTGAGGATGCAGAACAACTAGAAATTTCACACACTGCTGGTAATACTATGAAGTTGGACAACCACCTTAGAACATTTGACAGTTTCTTATAAAGTTAAACATACACTTACCATAGATCCCAGCAACCCTACTGCTAGGTAGTTACTCAGAAGAAATATAAACCATATGTTCACATAAAAATGTGTATTTGAAAGTTTATAGCAGCTCTATATCCATCAACTGATGAAAGTGTAGTACAAAGGAAAACTACCCAGCAATAAAAAAAAAAAAAAAAAAAAAAAGGAAAGAAAGAAAAGAAAAAAAACCCTACTGATACACACCATACTATGGATGAATCTCAGAAGTATTATTCTAAGTGAGAAGAGCCAGATACAGAAGCCTACATAATACGTAATTCTTTATATGAAATTCTTTTTTTTTTTTTTTAGTTTTTTTTTTTTTTTTTTTTTTTTTTTTAATGTTTGTTTTTGAGACAGAGAGAGACAGAGCATGAACGGGGGAGGGTCAGAGAGAGAGGGAGACACAGAATCCGAAGCAGGCTCCAGGCTCTGAGCTCTGAGCTATCAGCCCAGAGCCTGACGCGGGGCTCGAACTCACGGACAGTGAGATCATGACCTGAGCCGAAGTCGGACGCTTAACCGACTGAGCCACCCAGGCGCCCCTATATGAAATTCTAAACAAGAAAAAACTATGGTGATAGAAAGCAGATCAGTAGTTGCCAAGGGCTGCGGTGGGGGTGGGGGAAGTGGACTGATTGTAAAGGGACATGAAGACACTTTTTGGTATTGGAAATGTGTTATAACAGGGGTGGGTAAAACCTTTTCTTTGAAGGGCCAGATATGGGGCACCTGCCTGGCTCAGTCCAAAGAGCATATGATTCTTGATCTCAGGGGTGTGAGTTCAACCCCATCCTGAGTGTAGAGATTACTTAAATAAATAATTAAAAAAAATATAAAGGGCCAGATAGTAAATACTTTAGGCTTTTGGGGGAGGCGTCATACGATTTCTGCTGTAACTACTCAACTCTGCTGTTGTAGTGCGAAAGCAGATAGACAATATGGAAACAAATGAGCATGGCCAAGTTCTGATAAAACTTTATTTACAAAATATGCAAGCCACAGTTTGCTAATCCTTGTTCTTCATCATGATTATACAGATGGTGGTATATATATATTTCTCAAACTATATATATTTCTCAAAATTTACTGAACACTCAAAAGTTATGAATTTTATTGTATGTCAATTATGCCTCAATAAAGCATATTTGCAGAAAGATAAAAGTTTTTCAAAGGTAATGCAATATATAGCAGAAGTGTAACTTTAGAAAGGTGTATTAATGAGATTTAAAAAACCTCAGGTTAGAAGAAAGATGCTGAAGTTAAAGAGAACAGAGTAACAGTATACATTATTAGGAGTAGGGCAACCTACTGATGCATTATGCACACTACTTACACAGAGAAAGCTAATGCTCAGAAAGGTTAAACAGATTGTCCAAGTTCACACAGCTGGTTGAAACAAGAACTCAAGTGCAAGACTCTCTGACTAGAAATCCCCATACAAATTCTTACCACTGTGCTAATCTGCTTTCTACCTTTGCTAATAAAAAATGACAGAATTTGATATTTATGTCCTACAAGTATAAAAATGTAATAACCAAGGGAAAATATAACTACGTAATTTAATGCCTTTAAACGTTGACTCAAACAAAATAAACCACCTTGTCTTTCATACCATAAACTCTAGATTAAAGCTGGTGTAAGTCTGTGAGTGAAACCCTTTCATAGACACTTCTAGGGCTGGGAAACTTGGCTCTCTCCAATAAGGAGCAGCAAATGGAAGGAATACTGTTACACGCTAGGGAGGTGAACCAGGAGAATGTTCTGAAAGTTTCTCTTTTCAACAGAATACTATACTTGCTATTCTTATTGGAAGTTAACATAGTACTATCTTTCCTGATCACAAACGCACTATTTGTCTGAGGTCTCAAAGAAAGCTGGTGGCAGAACTAGAATCATAAGTGAGTTTTTTCTGGCCCCCTTCCATTATGTGAATTATTAGATGTTAGTTGAAAGACCATTTTTAGAAGATATAATTGAATTTTAAGCCTTTTAAGAAAAAAAAAACAGTAATTCTAGAATCAATATGAACTCGAATCCTATATCCAGTCAGTCACAAAATTCAGTTGTTACTTTATAATGCTTCTTGATATGTTTATAATGTATTTTGAGTATGGAATGGAATAAAAGCAAAGAATCCATAGCCAGATAGATATGGGTTCAAATCACTGTTTCACCCTACATACCGGCCATCGACTTGGGAACATTACATTTCCTCTTTGAGCTTCAGTTCTCTCTTTTACAAGATAACTAAAATATCATGGTTTTAGTCAGGAATAAGTGACATGAGATAATGAATAGTATCCAGTTATTGGTAAATGAGGTTTTAGATATATGTCCTCCAATATTTCTTGCTTACTTTGAAAAAGATACAAAGTTTATCATTTGTAATCTTACATACTTACCTTTAAAAATTCTAACTCTGTCTCTTTTTCAGAAGCTCCCACATAGGTATTATGTAATTTGGGTAACTCTTCTTTAACATAGGATAAATCAAGTTTCTCCATCACTCTGGGAGGCAAATAATGTTCTAGTCTAAAATAAGACACACCATGAACCTGGAAAAGAAAGTTAAAAAAAAAATTTTTTTTTTTAACATTTATTTATTACAGAGAGATAGAGAGAGACAGAGACACAGAGCATGAGCAGGGGAGGGGTAGAGAGAGGGGGAGACACAGAATCTGAAGCAGGCTCTAGGCTCTAAGCTTTCAGCACAGAGCCCGATGCGGGGCTCGAACTCACGGACTGTGAGATCATGACCTAAGCCGAAGTTGGTCACCTAACCAAGTGAGCCACCCAGGTGCCCCAAGAGAATGTTTTTATAAGCAATTCTGTTTGCCTTCTTCATCCTATCTTAAAGTTCTTGCCTAAACTGAGAGGTAAGACACCAAAAAAAAAAAATTTTTTTTTGTTTATTTATATTTTGAGAGAGTGAGAAAGAGAGAAAGCAGGGAGGTGCAGAGAGTCAGAGACTGAATCTGAAGCTGGTTCTAGGCTCCGAGCTGTCAGCACAGAGCCCAACATGGAGCTCAAACTTGTGATCTGTGAGACCATGACCTGAACCGAAGTCAGACGCCCAAAGGATGGAGCCACCCAGGCGTCCTGAAGTAAGACACTTTTATTTAGACTTCTCCCTGAGGAGTTTTAGAGGGAATGCATCAATCTTTGTCTTTCATTGTGAGGTAAAATGATTGAACTGATTAACAAGCTTAAGGAGACAGACAACAAGGGGCAAATATCACTACAGTCAGGGTTAATGTTGTGAAGGATGCTACTCGAGTCGCAGAATCTTGCCCTTGCTTCTTCTGAGATCCACTTTTTTCTGGAATAATTGGCCGTGAACATCTGTTCTCTGCACTGTGAGCTCTGTCAGGTTCCCAGGCTATTGCTGCATGGATCCATGTGGAAGGCAGAAGACCCCTTAGATCTAGATTAGGCTGGTAACCCCTGTGCCTAGTATCTATTAATTAGAAATTGGGAGAAGATATCCTGAAACTATGAAACAGGAAATTTTACATAGGAGAAAAAATTTTTTTTTTATGTTTATTTTTGAGAGACAGAGACAGAGTGTGAGCAGGGGAGGGGCAGAGAGAGAGGAAGACACAGAATCGAAGCAGGCTCCAGGCACAGAGCCTGACGTGGGGCTGGAACCCACAAACTGTGAGATCATGACCTGAGCCGAAGTCGGACACTTAACCGACTGAGCCATCCAGGCGCCCCTATGCTGTATGATTTTATATACAAATGTATGCAGGGAACCTGGTCACTTTGAGGTACTAAACTAGCCTCAAAAATCTCCAAATCTAAATAGCAAACACATGAACTAGGTTCAGTTCTTAATTATGTTGAGGATAAAAGTATTAATAAAAAGGTGGTCCTGGAGAAAAGCAAATCCTACCTCTGGTTGATAATCTCCATATTCAGCCTGGAGAGCCAAGGATGCCAGCAATAAAGAAGTTTCATCATCACAGTGCACCCTCTCCTCCAAGATATCCTTTCGGAGCTGAAGATAATACTGATGACAGGTCAGAGTATGTCTAGAACAATAAATGCACGCAGAAAACATGTAAACTTTATCTTGAATCTAAGGTGGTTTTTATTATTGGCCTATAAATTTAGTTCCCAAGATGGTTTATTATTAAGCTTTTTTTTTAAATGTTTATTTATTTATTTGGGGACAGAGAGAGAGAGAGAGAGAGAGAGAGAGCATGCATGAGCAGGTGAAGGGCAGAGAGACGGGGAGAGAGAGGATCCCAAGCAGGCTGTGCTGTGAGCATGGAGCCCAACAAGGGGCTCGATCTCATGACCATAAGATCATGACCCGAGCCAAAATCAAGAGCCAGACGCTTAACTAACTGAGACACCCAGGTGCCCCTATTATTTAGCTTTCAAGGCACAAGAATTTAATAAACTATGTTGAAGGAAATATTCCTTTTATGATAATAACATTATCATTGGTCAGAATCAAATAATTCAGAAGAAGTAAATTAAATGGTCAAAAGACTAGGCACCAAAAAGAGAAAGACAGAAACTCTTGTGTACTCACTGTATAAGAGTAACATCATCCATGAAAAATTTAATCCGGAAAAACAAAGTAAAATTAACAGTGGCTTTGCTCTTTTTCTTTGGTTCTTCTTTCCATCCCTCTGGGGCCACTTTGGTTAATTTTAAATCAGGATCAACAAAGAAATATTCATTATCTAAAACAGAAAGAGAAAACATTCAGATATAATAAAATACTTTAATGTTTTCTTCTGATTCCGTCAGGTTTTTTTTTCTTTTTTATCAGACTTGCACAAGACAGTTTCACACGAGAATAAAACTGGATTTCTAAGGAGTACGGCAAGGAACTCTGAGGCACTCCATGTGGATGGGGGCAAGATGCTAGGGCTCTGTCTTGTAAGAATGAGGGCTCTATGGGCAGACAGAACTGGCTTCAACACCACTACATCATTTACTATCTGCGGGACGCTCAATAAATTATTTAACCTTTCTAGACATCAATTTTCTTGTCTGTAAAATCAGGATAGTGCAAATTCCTGCTTTCTAGCATTGCTGTAGGGAACAAATGACCTAACGTATATAAACCACTTGGTAAAACACGTGGCATATGGTAGGCATTCAATAAATATTACCTATTATTTATTATTATTGAGCTTCCAACCGAAACCTAGGAGAAACAATACTCATCATTTTATTTCTATTTTTAATTCATTTAAATATTATTGATTTTCCAAGTAAAAATTATTCAATAAAATCTGACTTGTCCAGAATGTTTAAGAAATTAATGTATTATAAATAGAAATTCTGATTAATTATTCATGTGAATGGTGTCACCTGATTAGTCCAAAATTACAACTAGTAAAGTGACAGAACATTAGTAGGCACTAATTTAACATTTATTGGATGACTCTACCAAGTGAATTATTAGTTTTTAAGAAACAAGAATTCAAAAACTAAGTTGAAGAAAACATTTCTTTTGTGACAAAGAAGACATTATCCTGATCTTGTAGGGTTTCAGGATAATTTGATCCTTAATTGTAATTTATAGTACTCTGTTGTCTAAGCTAAGTGAAATTTTGAGGTAAATAGGAATCTAAAATATTAAAGAGTGACTTATAAATATAATGATTTATTAAAGAAGCATTTATTAAAGCCCAACTCCAAAGCAAGCAGCAGCTATGGAAATTCGAAATGATAAATAGGAATGGTTTCTTTTTAAAAAAAAAATTTTTTTTAAATTAAGTTTATTTATTTTGAGAAACACAGACAGTGTGAGTGGGGAAGGGGCAGAGAGAGAGAGAGAGAGAGAGAGAGAGAGAATTCCAAGCAGGCTCTGCACCATCAGTGCAGAGCAGGATGAGGGGCTTGAACTCATGAAACTGTGAGATTATGACCTGAGCCAAAACCAAGGGTTGGATGCTTAACCGAATGAGCCACGGAGGCACCCCTAAATGTTTTATTTTTTGAGAGAGAGAGTGCAAGCAGGGGAGGAGCAGAGGGGGCGCTGCGGGGACAGAGGATCCAAAGCAGGCTCCATACTGATAGCAGCGAGCCCTACTGTGGGGCTTGAAATCATGAACTGTGAGATCACAACCTGAGCCGAAGCTGGATGCTCAAGACTGAGCCACCCAGGCCGACCCAATAGGAGTGGTTTCTACTGAAGCTGTGCTCTGAGCCCACTGTGAATGTTTCAAAGTTCAGTGCACATAAAGCTTAAAAAATATGTAAAATGACTCATTTGCAGTCATGTACTGAAAACATTTAAAAAAGACACTGTATATTTCTTTTTGGATAGTAGGCTGAAGAAGTTGATGTGAGTGGGGATTCAGAAACAGGATCCTGCTATATATTCAAATTCAGATTAGCAGGATACTTAATTTCTAGAGTACATATGTAGGCAATTGACATATATAATGGTCCCCAAAACAGAATAATTAAAATCCACTTTTGTATAGTGAGAGCTAAAGGAAAATCTTCATGGTCAGGTATAGAAGACGCTACAAGACACAGCTATTAAAACAGTGAACCTACTTAGGAGAAGGGAGTTCCTAACTCCTACTTCTCAATGCTGACATGTTCATGTAGTTAACATTTCCCAAAACAAGTTGGGCAATAACAGGTATGGAAGTCAGCTTGTTGCCAAGTTTCTATACTACACCCTGAACTTAAAATATCTTGGTACCTCTGAGGGTAGCTAAAGCAAACAAATGATGTTCCACTAAGCCAATGTGGGCCACAACCATATCAAACACATCTTTACATATAGTTTTGGTATCACAAGTCAGTTCCAGTCTCTGCCCACTCAGAAGCATTATGTTTACTTTTCTTCGGTTATCTTCATTCTTCCCTTTCTTGGTCTACAATTGAAAAAAAAAAAAGGAAGGGCATCTATTAAAATGAATATTATAAGAATTTTAACTGTTTTTTAAAACAGTCATTACGGAAAATACTTTCTAAGAGTGACACAAATTGGTTTTATTACTTACAAGGATAGATCGTGGCAAATCCAAAGATATAAAGGGTTCAATCGTCATTTTCACAAACTCGGGGCCAAAGAAATTCTGCAAATCACATAGGTAGAATGAACAGTATTTACCATTTACTCTAGTGCTTTCCTTAAAGGGAAAATAATACAATAATAATATAAACAGAAGTTCTTCCTCAGTTTCATCTTCGACAGTGATGTCAAATGTAAAGCCTTGCTTCATACTGTTTTATAAGTTTTTCTTTTTTTGGCCTTTAGATAAACTCAGATGCTCAAACACAGTGGTAGTCTTAATTACCGATGTAATACAGTTATCAAGTTCATGATAAGGATTCGGTTTAGTACTGCTAATGTGTCAAGTGATTGAACACAGTTTCATTTGTTTTGGAGAGTGATATTTAAAGTATTCTAAAACAAATCACAGTTAAAGGACAACATGTACTTGTAATTACAAAATATACATATCTATTCATAATCATGTTTTTGGAACACTGTGACACTGTATCTTTTTTCTTTTTCTCTAAATAGTGACAACTAGGGATATTAAGGCATCAGTCTTTGTCCCCAACTGCTGCCTCTAGTGAGAAAACATTGTCTCAGAAGATGGGGGAGATGGGGGAGACAAAAGTGGAGTCCACACACTGCATTTACTGGTTTTTAATCTAGTCTTTTCCTTTACCTCTTGTATATCTAGAAGTTTTGCCAAGAGTGGATAACTAGTTGAGGAAACAACTTAAACTCTAAATGGGAGTAGGATTCAGAATAGACTGAAAGCTTATGTCCAAATGGACAAGGGCTATCTTGAGGCCAAAGACAACAGGTGGTGTGTGTGCATGCGTGTGTGCTCGCGTTAATGCACATGCATGTGTTTGCACTAATGAAGGTTACCAGAGTTTTATTGGTTTTTTTGTGTTTTTTTTTTTTGGTTTCTTCTTTGGCTTCATGGTGTGGGAATTCTATCCAATTAACCAAGTGTGGAACATGTGACAGATACCATTTAAGTAAAACTTTAACATTAAGTGCCTGTTAATACTCAACGAACCAATTGGTAGGCCACATTTTAAACGAGAATAGAAATAGAGCAGAAAAGATGAAAATGGTCTGCCGTGGGAAACACAGAATCTAATACAGATCAACTAAGGCAACAGTATATAAACAAGTTAAAGTGTGTCTGCACCAAAAGTAACAGAAAAAAATTAAAGGGAAAGAATACCATTTATGAATCTCTAATGAGCCACAGTTCTGCATTAGAACTGTGCATATATATATATATATATATATGCGCGCTCTTTATGCTTTATGCATGCCTTTAATTATTGGGGACCCAACTAAATTGTACAATATAATATTCTGCCTAGTGCTTACTTTTGACAAAGGTATTGGTTCTAATCATAAATTGATGAGACCTCATTGAGTTTCTTCCTTTCAGCTTAAAATAAATTCAGTTATGTTTTATTAGAATCTAATAACTTTAAAATTGGATAATATTTTATAAAGTATGACCCAATACCACATTCTAAAAATTAGCATGAGTAAGGCACAAACTGGTTTAAAAATTGACCTAAAGTCATTTAACAGCATTATTAACAATAGAAACCAAGTCTTCGAATGTGTGGTTCAATGCAATTTTTACCCAATACTATTTCTTCTCCTTAGAAAACTATGACAGAAATTTGAATTCTCTCAACTCTAGGGCATACAAATGTGCTTTTAAGATAATTCTTTGAAATAAGCAACAAAAAACAAAACAGAGTGGGGTAACACACTTTGTGCAGAGCTAAAAAGAAAAAAATTCACTCTAGATTTTATTACTTTTACTACTATTTATTTCATGTTTGAAGAGTTATTTGTGAAGGAACAATACAAAAAAAGATACTGCCTCACCTATCAAATTTATGATGATAAAAAAATGACAGTATCCAGAGTAGGTAAGAATATCGTGAAAAGGCATGATCACAGGAAGCATAAATTGGTACAAACTTTTGAGGGGCAATTCGACAATACATATCAAATGTCCTAAAAGGTGTTGGCCTTTGACTTGGCTATTCTATTGGGAGGAAATTACCTGCAAAGATTTAGCTAAAGGGATGTTCATCAGAGCGTTGCTTACAAAAGCAACAACAACAAATTAGAAATATTTTTCATGTCCAATAACTGGAAACTGATTGAAGAAATCACCATACATGATAAAGGCACATAATGGAGTATTTTACAGCCATTAACAATATTATAGAAGATGTTAAATGTTCAAGATATTTTACATGAGAGAATTGTTTATTTTGAGCTTATGTTTATAAAATTATATAGGACATATGTTGAAAGAAAAATATAAACTAACTGAACATTTAAAAAATCCTCCACTGATACAAGATGCAGATTTGTTCCTTTTGTCTTTGAATATTGTAATATAAAGATATGATACTTGGAACTAATGTGGTCATCTTTTGACTACAAAATAAATTGCTATCAAAATTCTGAAAATGGCAGAGCAGAAAGTTTGAATGCATTTCATAACATTCTTGAGCTTCTGAACCAACATTTAGTTCTCTATTCTTGATCTTGGTTTGTGGGATAATAAATTTCTTAATATTAAAAGATAATCTCCTACATTGCTCAATAAATCTAGGTGACTTTAAGGATCATGAATATACTTTTAAAATATACAGTTATTATAAATCCATTTAATGTTATTCTAAAAATGAAATCATGAAAACAGCTAAATATTTAACATCAACCAATATGTTACCAACCAACATAACCATAACACCAACCAATCTCCTAATTATTTAACACTGATAGATTAATATGGGATTTCAATTTCATCTACAGGCAACTTTAGGACACCTATAGAATTCAAAAAGTATTTTGCATACTATTTCCCTGTGAGACCAAGTTTATTTATTTTATTTTTTTTCCATAAATAAATTTTATTTATTTATTTATTTATTTAATTTTTTTTAAAATGAAATTTATTGTCAAATTGGTTTCCATACAACACCCAGTGCTCATCCCAAAAAACGCCCTCTTCAATACCCATCACCCACCCTCCCCTCCCTCCCACCCCCCATCAACCCTCAGTTTGTTCTCAGTTTTTAAGAGCCTGTGAGACCAAGTTTAAATGCAGTAATCTGAGAATTAACTTACCCTCAGTTTTCTTTGGGTCATGGCTGTTTCAAGGGCCATTTCTCTTAAGGGATCCCTGCTGATGTCAAGCATAGAGGCTTTGATTGTGTCTCCTGGATACAGGCTCAACCGAGACTGTCTAAGGGCCATTCTGGCTTGCAGCTGCATCATTTCTTCTTCTTGCCGTTTTAGCATAATCTCTTGATTAATTAAGTTGCCTTCAAGGGGTGTTTCATATTGTCTACTATATAGAAAAGAGAAAAGGGTTGGGAAGAAAATAATTATTTTAAGTCCAATCAAGGAAAAAAAAAACATGTTAAGTAAGGTATCAAGAATTTACACAGATTTTATTTTGTCATCTCAGAATAACCCGTGAAGTAACATTTCAATCCTACTTTTTTAATGTATCGATATAGTATGCTGCCCCATTTTCACTGGATAGATCTATATGTTCCACCTCTTCTCTGAACATTCTAGCATCCTCTGAACACTGCTTCCACTGCGATTCTCTTCAGATGGGGCTGTTTTATTCTTAGAGTCCTGTATGTACCACTGGGCCTGGAGATGGGATAGAGATTCCCCTTAATTCTTCTATCAGCTTCCTGACCCTTGTTGACCTACAACAGCCCCCAGCCTCCCTGAAGTACATGCTATGAAATCACTCAATCCACTGCTCTGCTTTGCTGTAGATATTTATTGTCCTATTGATCAACATTCCCTTATTCATTAAAGATTTAAGTGCCTGACTCAGTCCTCTTCTCCACCAGTGCTCCTGTCATCATTTAAGGTGGTGTCACATAGACTGAGGAGTCCTCCAGCACTCTGGCCTCCTCCACTTCTGCCAGCCATCTACTCCCATGGTCATGCTGCCTATAAACAATAACTGTCTATTTCTATCCTCCAATGGCCTCTCCATATAATCCCTTCTTTTTTTGTCTTTTTTCTTTTTCTTTTTAGCTCACTACTTCGAATACCCTTCTTCAAATAATTCATTGACTCCATCACTTTCTGTTATCTCTTTGCCCTTATCCTGCTTGAATTCCAAAGCCCATTATTAAAATCACCCCTTTGCAAACAATCTCAACTCTCCTGAAACTGCAGAACCATGCTGACTGATCTCATTGGGCTCTCAGCACTGCCTGGTAACTCATTTTCTTAGAGAACTATTTTATATCTTCTTCCTTCCCTTTTCTTTTCAAAGCTCAGATACTCTCTCCTTCTCTACTGATGACCTTTCCCCAGTTGTCTTGGTGAAATAATAAGCAATCAGGAAGTAACTTCCTCATCCTTCTACCACCAAACTTTCCACATCTACGTCCATATATTCTGCCTTCTCTTCTGTTACAGCGATGGATCTCCTGCACACTCACATGGGCCCAATACCTCTACTGTGCATAAAATTCCACCCCCTCTCCTACTCAAAGACTTTGCTCCTGCAATTATCCCCTCACATGCATTGTACACTATGTTATTTTCATTAGTATACAAAAATGATTACTATTTCCTACTCAGAACAGAAAATCCTCCTTTGGTTCTACAACCCCTTTTGGACTCTATCCCATTTTTTTTCCTGCTGTCTTTTAGAGTAAATCTCTTCAAATTATTTAAGCTTTATCTCTACTTCATCTCCCAGTCTCTTAGACTCAAACCAATGGTTTTAGTCCCTACTATTCCACCGAAGCTGTTCACAAAAATGACTGACCTCTATGCTGTCAAAGCCAAAAGATAGTTATCAATTTTCATTTTACTTGACCTCTAAGTGCCAAAAGATATAGTTGCTCAGTCCTTCCAATTCTTAAAACATTTCCCATTGGGAAGTCCATGCTCTTTTTATTTTCCTTCTACTTTAGTGGCTCTTCCTCCTTAGTCTCTTTTGCTGGCTCCTCCTTCGTTTATAATCTAGTGTTTAGACTACAACAGCCCTCAGCCCTCCAGATTTTCCAAGTCTCCATATATACTCCATACCTACATGATCTCATCTAATTACATGGCCTTAATTACTTTACATTTTCCTATAACCCAGTCTCTCCTCTGAATTCTAATTCTATTTGCCTACGTGAGTGTTTTACTTGGATGTTAATATCCATCCTTAGGTTAATATGTCTCAAACCAGATTCTTGATATTTCTCCCCCATGTGGAAGCTTTTTTCAAACTGGTTGTTTACAACACAACTGGGAATCATTCTTGATTCCTCTATCTTGCAAATCCCATGTCCAATTGAGTAGCAAATCCTGTAGGCAGAACCTTGAAAATATCTGTATCTGAGTCTTCTCTATCACCAACATACTAGTCTGTGCTGTATCCATCCAAATGTACTACTATCACTGTCTAACTGGTCTCTTGCTCTAATCTGTTCTTCACAGAACAAAACAGAGTAATCCCATTAAAATGTAAATTAGATCTAGGTTTTCAAGCCATCCAATGGCATCCCATTAAACTTAGAATAACATCTAAAGTATTCACCTAAGTTTCTGAGGTCTGACATGATTTGGGTCCTGGTTACCACCCACTCTGCCCCCTTCACTCATCCTGCTGCACCCACACTGTCCTTCCTGTATTCCTCTAATAGTCTAACATGCAACACATCTCCCATACCTCTGCTTCCTCAAGGCCTCTACTTTTGTAATTTCTTTTGTCTGGAAGAAACCCTCTGCCTCCTGATATCTGCATAGTTCACACTGCCCCTTAAAATAGTTTTCTCTTCAAATGTAACCCTTTGGAGAGGACTTCTCTAATTGCCCAACCTATGTAAAATAGAACTTGGACATCACACCCCTGCACTCTCTATCCTTTTAGCCTGCCTTCTCTTTGTTTTTTTTTTTTAATGAAATTTTCAATGAAAAAAAATTTTATTATTGGGGCACCTGGGTGGCTCAGTGGTTAAGCATCCGACTGTTGATTTCGGCAGAGGTCATGATCTCATGGTTGTGAGATGGAGCCCCATGTGTCAGGTTCATGCTGGGTGTTGGAGCCTGCTTAAAATTCTCTTTCTTCCTCCCTTTGCCCCTCCCCCGCTTGCATGTATCTGCTCTCCCTTAAACAATTTTTTAAATTATAAAAGTGTAGTTGATATACAGTGGTTTATTAGTTTCAGGTGAACAACATAGTGATGTGACAATTCTATATTATTCAATCTTACCACATTAAGTGTCATCACCATACAACATTATTACAATATTCCTAAGTATATCCCCAATCCTGTATTTTTCCTTTCTGTGACTTATTTATTTTATAACTGGAAGACCATACCTTTTAATCCTCTTTATCTAATCCTCCTTCATCCCTTCCCACTTTGGCAATTAACAGTTTGTTGATTAGTAAGTCTGTTTGTGTTTGTTCATTTGTTTTGATTTTTAGATTCCATATATAAGTGAAATCATATGGTATCTGTCTTTTATTTCACTCAGCATAATACCCTCTAGGTCCATCCATGTTGTCGCAAATGGCAAGATCTCATTCTCTTTTATGGCTGGGTAATATTTCATTGTGTGTGTGTGTGTGTATGAGAGATAGAGATAGAGAGAGAGAGAGAGAGAGAGAGAGAGAGAGTCTGTGTTTTCTTTACCTATTCATCTACTGATGGGCACTTGGGTTGCTTCCATCTTGGCTATTATAAATAATGTTGCAATAAACATATAGGTGCATATATGTTTTTAAATTTGATATTTTAATTTTCTTTGGGTACATATCCACTAGTGGAATTACTGAATCATATGATAGTTCCTTTTTAATTTTTTGAGGAACCTCCACACTGTTTTCCACAGTGGTTGCACCATTTTACATTCTTAGCAACTGTGCCTGAGGATTCCTTTTTCTCTATATCCTCGCCAATGCTTGTTTCTTATCTTTTTGATTTTAGCCATTCTAACAGGTATGAGATGATATGCACTGTGGTTTTTAAATTGGATTATTTGGCTTTTTTTGGGGGGAGGGTTGAGTTGTATAATTTCTTTATATTTTAGCCATGATCCCTTATCAGATATTTTCATATAAATATTTTCTCCCATTCAGTAGGTTGACTTTTCATTTTGTTTATGGTTTCCTTCTATGTGCACTCTCTATCCCCTTAGCATGCTTCATTTTTCTTCAAAGCACCATCATTATCTGATTTTTTTTTTTTTTTTATGGTCTTGTTCATGGCTTTATCTACAGTACCTAAAAGTTGCCAGTACATGGTAGGTTCACAGGAATCATTTCTTGAGCAAATGACAGAATATAATATTATGGCTCTCTCACTTAAGGGGGTCAAGTATAATAATAAGAATTTGAATCTAGACATTTTAACTCACACCTGTTATTTTCATCAACTATATTGGCCTTCTTGTTCAAATTATTTTATACCACAGCTACAAACAGGTAGCCAAAATGACTAATTATCATTTAATCTCTCTCAACACAATATCTGGTTGAAGTTCCTATAAAGGCTAAAAAGTTTGAGACCAAAAAAAAAAAAAAAAAAAAAAAAAACCAAAAAAAACAACAAAAAACCCAAAATACAACAAAAATAAAGACAAAGCAAACAAAAGAACAAAACTAAGAAAATCTGGATCATTTAGGAATGAATAAACAGGTTGTTTTAAGTCAGAAAAACAGGCTACCATGTCAAGCAAATAGGTTCAGAAGCCATGGGAATTGTACTACGTATAAACTGAACTTTGTAAGTTAACACAGAAAAAACTTAGAGATGTTCTTTGGAAAATAGCTTTGAATATCCTTTTTGGTCACTGAAAGACACTTTTGATAACTCAGATTCAAAAAATTCCTCATTCTGCTGCATCTGACTCATAGTTTCCTGTTAATTTCCCCCCACCCTTTACGATACAAATCAATAGACTGCCTGGATCTGTTTTTCCATTTAATTCTAGCTAAAGGGAATGGAAATTTTTATAAAGAAGCATGCAACATGTCAAAATACAACACTATTTATAGATCTCACAAATATATGACCTAAAGAACAAAACAGGACCTCCTAATTGTGTGCCAGCATGCTAAGGATGTTATCAGAAACCTTTGTATACATTCAGAAAATTCTGTGCTTGAATAAGGAATTTAGAGTATTTTAGTTAATGTGTTTTCCTGTGGGCAGAAAAAGAGGGTGAGACTTGTCTAAAAGAAGTTGAGTTTAGCATATTACATCAAGTTTAATATATACAGACTTAACAATCTACTTCTTGAAATATTTTTTATTATGTTTTCATCTAATGGAGATGCTATGGATGCTACATGGAGTTTTTTTCTCCTCTTAAAGTATGAACTAAAAGATAGTTTATCATTAGAACACAATTTTATAAGCTAAAGTGGCCTTAAAATTAACATCCCCTAAAAATAAAATCAGTCAGAACTAAGGTTCTCTCATAATCTTTTGAGGTAACTCACCAAGAAAATTGAAATAAGGCTCACAAAATGACTTAATTTTATTTGGAGGAATATATTTTTAAATAACTAACAAATGAACTATAAAATCAATTAATTTTTAAATCATAAGCTTAATAATTCTCCTATTGTTATCTTTACTCATGCTTTTCATCAACCTAAAGGGCATCATACTATTAATATAAATTTTCTCCAAATTAAATATATAGATAGGAGTGACTCCCTCAATTCATCATAGAGCTTAGTGCATTTCAATATTTGCTTCTTACTGCTGTTCATCTCCAAATGCTTTTGTGTCTTTAAGAAAATGTATAATACCAAACATAAATCTTTTTGTCTCTTACCTCTTTGTTCAAAATTACTAAGTCGGGGTCTCACCACATTGGGGTCTTATTAATATAAAATTCTATTATGCAAATATAACACAGCTTTAGGTAAATGAATACTTATTAGAGCTTTCCTCAAAGTAAATAAGGTATCATGGACTATCTTAAAAAAGCATAAGAGAGAAGAGAAAAAGACATAAATTTAATAAAAAATGGAATGCTGAAAGGAATTACTTTAGTGCAATGTAATTAATTGCTTGGATTCTAAACCCTAGATAAATTGTCTGCTTTAATCACATGGCTAGGGTTACCTGGTCTATTAATAGTTTACGGGTGTGAAACAGTGTCTACCAGAATTAATTAGCTTACGGGCAAGTTTCTGTTAATCTCCAAATGATTCTTTTGTATATGGTGGCACTTGAACTAAACGAACTGAGGTATCAAATTTAAAAGGATTTGTATGGTTTCTAAGTAAATTCTAAAGCAACCTTTTTATAAATTTCAAATTAATGTTTAACATTAACAATATGCTTTATTCATGTAAGGGAACTGTGCACATGTGAAAAGGATACACAGCAATATATTCACTACTGGTTTGACACTTTTTGCTTTAAACAAAGTAAATCAATATACAGCTATGATACTATCATCCTAAGCCCAACACATGAATAATACCTAACATCTTATTAGAAAGTCGACCATTTCAGTATGAAAATGAACTCTAAACAGCCCAAACTGAACTTAAAAAAAAACACAAGTTAAAAAAACAAAAACAAAAACAAAAAAACACAAGTTAACCTCTTGTAAGCCAGTAAACATGTAGTGAATAATTAACTTTTTACATAATAGGTTATTTAGTAGTAACCTATTCATTATTCATTCAACAAATAATACTCCCTGAAAATCTGCTTGTGGAGCCTATTCAACCTTTCAAAAGAGAAATTATTGTCTTAGAAATCAAGGTTTACTATCTTCTCACAGATGCTTAATGCCATGCCTTCTGAACTTCCTGTTAATAAATGATTTTATATTCATATTAACAATTTTAATTTCAAACACAGACTATAAATAATCAGAGCCAATTCTAATTTTAAAAGATGCAACAACTCAAACTACTACAATGTCTTTCACATAATTAAATGAATTTCCAAGAATTAAAACGAGGAGGGAAAGGGAAAATGGAGAAAATAGAGAAAAAAAGGATAATTTTCAAAAATTCTCCTTGATTCTAATAAAGAAAAAAAACCCACGTGTCACTGGAAATATATTACCATTTTTCCTATCACATACCTTGGTCTCTGTGATGGGCCTTGACCTGGGGTTTCATCCAGCCCTGGGAGACCACTGTTGGACTCAAACCTTTTTGAAGCTTCACTTTTTCGTACTAAAGAATGAAAAAAAATAACACAGGTAATAAAAATATAAAGTAACTTATTTAAAACTAAAGCACTGAGCAGATACATAAGATAATTTTTACAAATTATATTCATACCACCAAATTAATGATATAATGTCATTAAACTCTTCAGAGGTAAGTTATTTTTGAAGACAGTGAATTATTTCCTATTATGAAAATGACTATATTGTTATTTGATGAAACTGCTATTAAGTTCCTATAATACTGTTAACATGAGTAACTGGCAGCTTTTTATAATTTTTAAATTTCATATAAAATTATTCTTTTGATACCTTATATCTTAACACTACTGAATAAGAAGAACATTCATGGATTCAAAAAAAAAATTTTTTTTTAACGTTTATTTATTTTTGAGACAGAGAGAGACAGAGCATGAACGGGGGAGGGTCAGAGAGAGGGAGATACAGAATCTGAAACAGGTTCCAGGCTCTGAGCTGTCAGCACAGAGCCCGACGCGGGGCTCGAACTCATGGACTGCAAGATCATGACCTGAGCCAAAGTCGTACGCTCAACTGACTGAGCCACCCAGGTGCCCCTGAAAATTCATGGATTCTTAAAAACATTTTGGTAATTCAGATGCCTCTCACCTTGTCGGAAATCTGATTCAGAGGAAATAATAGATGGACTTTCACTGGAAGTACTAAAGATATCACTGTGGTAAGTTTTATATCTTCGAATTGGTTCTAAAAGAATTAAAAGAAAAACATTAGAAAGCAAATCCGTTTCTGTTCCACACAAATCAGATATTGCATTTACTCTTATGAGACTAGAACATTTTATGTATTGCTTTAAATTTACCAATTGCTGGATGATAAACAACGTGATTCCAATTTTGAGGCAGGTTAGCATACTGGTTAAGAACCTGGACTCTGACACCAGATTGCCTGGGTTTGAATCTCAGCTCACTACTTTCCAGGTGTGTGACACCTTAAGAAGGTAACTGAAGCTTCCTGTGACTCATCTTCAGCTGAAAAGGGGGTATAATAATAGTGTACACCTAGTAGTGTTGTTGCGAGCATCAGATGAAGTGATATATGCAAAGCTCTTAGAACACAGTGGATGTTATATAAACATCATCATTAAGCAGTTTTTGAAAGGTCACTATGTGTAATTCTCTGTGTTACATGCTATAAAGGAATAGAAAACCCAAAGACACAGTCCCAAGCTCAAATAATTTAAAATGTTTAAGGACAAAAATACTTAATTGAAGACAGGATGTTTAGATCTACCAGAATGAGATGAATAAGCACTGGGAGTGTGTGTGTGTGGGGGGGTACTTTGTGGGGTTGTGCAATGTGTGCCCTGTAAAAGGTGGGTAGGACCACATTAAAATAAAAATTCTATCTTCTAAATGTTTCTAATTCATTTCTCTTCATACTCACAGTCATAGATCACTATTCATCTCATGTCTAGACTACTTCATGTATCCTAGATTCCCTCTTCTGCAATCTTACCCATTTCATATTATGATTCACATTACAGAGAGTGAACTTTCCAGAAATAAAAATCTGGGCATATTGCTATCATCTCTTAAAGTTTCAAAATACAGTTTATAAACTCCTTAGCTTGATATTCAAAGCCTTTAACAACCTGGTCTCTGACTACATTTATAGCAGTGGCTCTTCATATTGTGAAGTCACAGATACACTTGTTAGAATTAGATGGAAACTACAAACCTCTCTCCACCCACTCCCCAAAACATACAAAAATACATTTAAATAGGGCTTTAAAAACTCAATGTAAAAAAAAAATCGACTGAATGAGTTATCTGAATCTTTGTGGCAGATTGGAACGTCTGAGCACGATGTTAATCAGTGGAGATAATAAGCCTGCAGATTGGGAAAGACTGAAATTGCAAATGATAGTGGGGAAAATTGATGAAAAAATGTGCTGAAGGAGACAGGAAATGGAAAAACACCCCAACATACATGGATGGTCAGTTTGGCAAGGAGGAAGAACCTTTTCTTCATAAGAGAAAGAAATGATGAACAGGGAAAGTGTGAAAATATAGAAGGAATCCAGGATACTCATATCAGAAGTTGCCTTACTCCTGGTAATGAAAAAGTGCATTACACCTGGGAATCAGTGGCCGGGAGCTTCAGAAGAGTAAAGAAATTCTGCTATGAAGAATTTACTGATAAGAGTCAGTAAAAACCACATGACACCCTTTATATAGCCATGAAAGTATAGATTAGGCTAGAATGCATGAATTTTATTGGAACCAATCAGAATGGTTTTGTGGCTTTTTCTTGGCAATAGAGAAGGAAAACCATGGGAAACTCCTGGAACTGAGGGGAGACATGGGATGTATGACAGCACACAATGGAGACATGTGAGGAATTCTTTTTTTACTAGTTTGCAAGCTTGAGAACAGGAACTTTGCAGAATGAATTATTCCTGTGCTGCAAGGTGTTCACTAGAGATTGTTGAAGGAAAAAGAGATGGATAAATGAATGAAATAGTCAAATGACATCACAGAACCAGGACGGAAATGATGTGCTGGCAGGATCGGGAGGTCATGCTGAGGCAAAACTTTAAAGTGAGAGGAGTAGAAGTAAAAATGGTCGTGGGCTTGATGGAGATGAAGTTGCACATTGCTCTTGTGCCAATGTTTTCCTGGAACAGTAGGCATAATATAGAAGACCCCTACTTTGTTTAGCTTTATACACACTGAAAATGAGTATTAAATAATACTATAATTAGTGGAAAGGGTTTTAGGGTTGAAAATCCAAATATTTACCAGTGCTTCTAAAAAATGATTCCATTCTACCACAAGGAAGTCTTACAGTAAATAAGATAATTTTTAAAAAACTCCTCTGGTTTAAGATAAATGTGATTTGAAAAGATTGTAGAAGACATCAAACAATGGTTTTGTTTAATTCTATTTAAATGTAATGAACATAGTTAAATGGTTACTTAAGAAGAACTGCTATTTTCAAGGGGCACTGACAAGCTTTTTGTTGTATTGTTATAGAATCCCCATGTTAAACTTCTGAGGGATTTTTCCAAGGTAACTTGAACAAATTACAAACCTGGCATTGCGATGTACACAGCACAGTAAATAGAACGAACAAGGCCAAGGAGTGGACTCAGAAGTACAGAGGCAATACTGTTTTTACTTTACAAAGAAAAATACAAAGTTGCAATATGCCTACTTAGTAGATAGAGAACTTCAGTCACTTAGATGTTATGCCATACAATAACAATTTCATACCCCACATTGAATGAATTTATTGTTTTATAACTATTTCTGCCAAGTGGCTGTAGGACAGCAAATACATCTTAATTAAAATTTCCATTCTTTGGTGGTGCTTTATAATTGTTCTTATATTATTTCATGTGTCCATATTCCTTTTCCTTTTTATAATTCTTGGGTTCCTTGTGTGAGACAAATTAATACAATGTTGATTATCCCCTCCTAAAAGTATAACAACAAATCATTTCCCCTTGATGAGGTATTGGTCTGCAAATGTTATCAGCACCACATGTTTGGGGGAGGGTGGGCACTGCCTTATGATCCTTTATTGCTTTATAGTAATGGGGCACTAGCACTTCAGAAACATGCGATCGATGGCTAGTTTTGCAGCACTACTAGGGGATGGGAAGACTTCCTTGTTTTCTTCTAGGACTGGGGTGGGAATGGGGAGCCTATGTTAATTAGAGTGTAGGAATCTCTTTTGTAAGCTTCTCATTCTGGAATGTATCTTTTATAATGCTGCTAGCCATGTTCCTTTCATGTAATGGCATGGCCAGATTCAAGTTCCAGGCAACATTCACTACTCAGTCATGCTTATGAGAAAGGCTAGCCTTTGTAAATATAGGCTTTCTATTTCTGAATTAAATAATAAATTCAATCATTTCAGGAATTATTATAAAATTCACTACAAACATAAATTATTACAAACATATTCTTTACCAAGAGTATATCTTGCATTGGTGTATATGGAGAGGCACATTTTGCATGCTTACAAATCACATGATCTGATAGGAACATGGCTTGGCTTTCTGAGACAACCTACTTGAAGGCAACCTACTTGAAGGCAGCTTTCATCCTCTATTCTGATCTGCAGAAGAAGGTTAATCCCTAATTATCCATGAGGTGTCCTAACATTATTGACAACTTTCTTTTTGAAGGATCCAGATACCACAGACATGTTTTCTATCTATATTTAAATGTATAATTTAAGCACTTTAGATTTGTCCTAGATCCCAGGAATGTGGTATTAACTGAATGATTAAAAAAGAAAAAAAAAACCCCAGCTTTTTTATTGTGAAAACTTCTACACAGACACAAAAACAGAGAGTATAATAAATCATCACATACCCAGATCAATACAACCTGGTGATTGTTATTTTAATTAAAAAGTGTCAGACCATGTTTTTAAACAAAGAAATACTCCTAAGTATTTATATAGTATACTACAAAGTTTTATGAATGCCAACATTCTTGAATGATGTGCAATGGACCTATTAAGAATATTCAAGACATTCAGATGGCTAACAGACACATGAAAAGATGCTCAACATCACTCATCATCAGGGAAATACAAATCAAAACTACGATGAGATACCACCACCTCACACTTGTCAGAATGGCTAAAATTAACAACACAAGAAACAACAGGTGTTGGTGAGGATGCAGAGAAAGAGGAACGCTCTTGCACTGTTGGTGGGAATGCAAACTGATGCAGCCGCTCTTAGGAAGAGTATGGAGGTTCCTCAAATAACTAAAAATAGAACAATCCAGCAATTGCACTATTAGTTATTTACTTAAAGGATACAAAAATACAGATTTGAAGGGGTACATGCACCCTATCAACATATAGGGGTACATGATAGCAGCACTATCAACAATAGCCAAACTATGGAAAGAGCCCAAATGTTCATCAATTGATGAATGGATAAAGATGTCATGTACACACACACACACACACACACACACACACACACACACGTATACACACACACAATGGAATCTTACTCAGCCATCAAAAACAATGAAATCTTCCCATTTGCAATGATGTGGATGGAGCTAGAATGTATTATGCTAAATGGGATAAACCAATCAGAAAAAGACAAATACCATATGATTTCACTCATATGTGGAATTTAAGAAACAAAGTAGATGACTGGGAAGGTGGGGGATGGAAAGAGGAGATAGGGAAACAAACCTCGAGAGACTCTTAACAATAGTGAACAAACTTGATGGAGGGAGGTGGGTGACAGGGGGGCTACATGGGTGATGGGCATTAAGGAGGGTACTTGTGATGGGCACTGGGTGTTGTGTGTAAGTGATGAATGACTGAATTCTCCTACTGAAACCAATATTGCACTGTATGTTAACTAAAATTTAAATTAAGAAAACCAAATAGGCATTTTATAAAATGTACATATGGCCACTTTCATTGAAATATAGAAAAAGTTTAAGCCTTCACCATTATAATTGCAGAACTATATTTGGCTTTTGTGGGATAAAAATTAGATTAATTTGTTGGTTTGCAAATTTCTCAGTAAACATTTAAATGAAACCTATACTGAACAAATCAGTGTACCAGGGTCCATTTAGGGTCATGATTATTCCTCATTTTACTGATTTCCTTCTCTTTGATTCCCTATGAGTACTTAGTTTTTAGATGTGGAAAATGAAGTTTTAGGAAAGAACCTACACTTAGTAGAACAGTGGTGAGAGGATGAGAAGAATAGGGTCTACAGAAGGATGGCTTAATGAATTAACACTTGGATAGAGGTCTAGTTATAGAGATTTGGTAATCATACATACTCTGACAATTGAAGACATCTTTTAGTTTCTAGTACTGTTTTACCATAATTAAGAGTATACTATTTCTTGTAAGAATACAAGATATGAAAATCTGACAAATATTTTATTATTCTTTAGCTGAAATCTGATTATTTTATTTAAAAAAGTTTTTTAATGTTTCTTTATTTTTGATAGAGAGAGAGAGAGCATGTGCGCACAAGTGGGGGAAGGACAGAGAGAGAGAGAGAGAGACACAGAATCTGAAGCAGGCTCCAGGTTGTCAACTCAAGAGCCTGACATGGGGCTTGAACCAATGAACCATGAGATCATAACATGAGCCGAAGTTGGATGCTTAACCAACTGAGCCGCTCAGCGCCCCTGTAATCTGATCCTTTAAACAAAATTCACTCCAACTCTAATATCCTATTGACTCTACTTATATAGTACCAATGAAAAGCAGTTTTTCAATAGGCTAGAGCATTTAGCCATAAGTTCTTGACAACTAAGAGTTCCAATTTGCACCAATACTTAACACTTCAGTTAAAATTTTGTTTTCACACTTAACACTTTAAACATATAAAGTTGTGGGACATGATCATGAACACTATACTCTTAATATTTAGGGTATTATGGTTTGCATAATATTCTGAGCTTACATAAAGCTATTTCAGATGAAACATTCAAATCTATAATCTTCACATTAAAATGAACCTAAACCAGCACAAACTGTAATCTAAAAACATCATTTACAAGTGACACATATTCAAGCTCAGACATGTAACATGCAGAAAGAGAGACTCAGACAAGTGCAGCATCAGGAATTAAAGAATTATAACAATTTTTCAAACACTGCATTTTTAGGGTTATTAGCCCTGACAAAATATTTCAGTTTTCAAATAAACAGAGAAACCAAAATAATGATACTATGTTTCCATGTATGAAATGTTTTTCTTTATGCTTTCTTTTCAAGGGAGTAATTTTCAGAGATTAAAGATTATACCTTTTATATGTTCACTAGAGTCCACTGTATTCATATACCATACTACATGATCTATGAACAAACCATGTTCTAAAACCTATTGAGAGCTAGACAAAGTCAAAAATTTTTGTCAACAGGAGGAACAGAACTCATGCAAATATAAACATATGTAATTGAGGAAAGATACATAGGAGAATGCTCTGTGAACTATAAATTACTTTAGAGATGTAAAATTTGTGCAAAGCAGGAATGGTAAAAAGAACAAAGTTTCCAGTTCCCTCACAGGAGACTTGTGCAATGTAGTGGCCACCAATGTAGGCTGTGTCTTGCATCTGGGTTGGCTATACCACTCCTCTAGCATCCTCCAGGATCCCGTGTTATGACTTTATTGCCCATTCTAAATCTTTCAAATGAACAGTATAGAGTTCTAAAGGAAATTGATTGCCTTTACTCTTGGTTGGTCAGGTTATGACTTCTCTTGAAGTTGGATAACACAGGAGAAGAAGGATTTCTGCTCACTATGCATAATTCATCAGAGAATATTGTTGTATCACATAACTGAAACAGCACATGCCAAATATTTAATATTAATAGCTACATTGCAATACTCAGTTTAGATTAATAAACAGTATCATGTAGGATATAGTGGTAGATACTAAGGATACAGTTATGGATTAGATTATGCCAAATTTCTGATATCTATAGGAGGAGAAACAAGCTCCTTAAAACAAATAATTTCAATGAAAATGAGGCCATCATCCTAAACTGGGAAGGTGAGAGAAAGCTTCCTGAACCAGAAATGCCTGAAAGCTTTGATAGTCTTGAGGCAGAAAGCTGTATGAATAAAGGCATGGAAATGACAATTGGCAATGACAACAATTGGCTGGAGGGAGGAAAAGAGGGGAAGACAGAGAGACAGACTGAGAGAATGCACCACGTATTGGAGTGGGGTGTGAGATGGGAAATGCTAAAGGATGAGACTGGAGAGACATGATCTAAGGAGCTAGAATTTTACCCTGTTCAGATGATGACAAGCTCATGGCTGAGGCAGAGAAGAAATTATTCAGATTTGTGTGGCAGGAAAATGGAAGACGTAAATGGTAGTTGAAATAGCAATTTAGAAAGCTATTTCCATAGTCCATGGGAGCAAGGAATTGAGAGATTGGGATGAAATGAAGAAATATTTCAGAGATTTAAATTGCTAGGTCTCAAAAATTGCTATGATACTGTTGCTAGTATGATGCATCTTAAATCTTTCTTAAAACACATCGATCCATGCTTCTCAGGTATCTATGCCAAAGCCAAACTGGGTATATGTTAATTATGTATCAGTTCAATTTAAATTAAGTCCCTAATTTCTGATAAAATAGCCTATGATTTCTTTAGACTCCAAAATCAATATTATGTTACTATGAATATAGATACTGGAAAGTTTGTATTTGTTTCACCATTCACTTTCTTTAGTGTTTTAAATGCAATTTCATTCTTTCTACTTGGATAAATCTAAAGAACGGAAGTAAATTGTCTATTCTCCTTCCCAAGTATTTCTCAAACCAAATCTTCTCTCATTTGAATACTGGTATTTTATACTGGACTAACTTTATATGAGAATGGTCTGAAGCTGTACTATTTTAATATGGCAGCCACTAGCCATATGTAGCTATGTAAATGTAAATAAAATATTCAGTTCCTCAGTTGCACTAGCCACCACAATGTAAGTGCTCAACTGTTACATGTGGCTTGTAACTACTGAGTTGGGACTTTGTAGATATAGAACATTTCCTCCACTGAAGAAGTTCTATTGGACAATGCTGGTCTAAAATACAAATGTCTTTAAAATTTAGTCCTAGAAATATAGCAGGCACTTTATTCTTTCTGGCTAAGATGTTGATTCCGTCTATAATAGTGTGTTCTTCAGAGATACAAAATATATTTGCATCTTGGTAGAATAATAGAGTTATCAATTCTGAAATACATGTGATATTTGACCAATATCACTTAAAATCCCTGATTATTCATATTTACTTTTGTGGAACTGGTATGAGTGAAACAGAAACTGAATATTAAATTATTTTAGTTCATGAAGTAATCCAAATAACAACTCAATCATATCTTTTTTTCTTTTCAAAGGGAAATAAGGTGAAGAAATAAAAACTGAATAGTTTGGATTTCAGAGGAGAGATAATTTTTGAAAAAAATTTCTCCCTTAGAACATGTCACTAGAAGTATCCTACATGGTGAACTGTAATATTTATAAATCCATCCCTTTGCTTTTCTAAAATGCAACTATAAAAATGTATGAACTTTCAAATTCAATCTTCTCATGAAAATGAAACATTAAGGTGCCTTAATAATAAGAACAGGCTCACATACTTTAGTGCTTACATATTCTAGTTGCACAACACAGAGTTTAAGCTGCATTCACAAGGCAGTCACAGAACAGCAAAACTAGGCTAGACCAGAGGTCACAATACTGTCTTTTAAGCAATATTTAAGGTTGATGTATAGTAGATTGACTTAAAACTCCTTAAATAGTAACATTTAACCACAGTCACCTTTGAAGGACTTACTTATATCTATTCTTTGTGTCCTTTTCCAGTATTTATACAGAATGTAGAGGAGTTTTAACTGTTGGAAGCAAAATGGTATTCATGGTCCCCACCCAGGGGGTGGAGTGCTGTTCATACTATACTCACAGTACTGGTTCCAAGTCAATCTCTCATAATCAGGAATGTGTTGCCAACCAACAAGGCAATGTTAGATAGGGAGTGTGTGGTAATTACAAACAAGAGAGATGGTGACAGACATTTCTATTAGAAAACATACAATTTCTCAGATATTGAGATGGAGTAATGTGGTAGAAAAGATATCAGGAACAAGGAAGAAGAAACAAGTAGACTAGGAAAGTCCTATACTGAGGTGAAAAAGTGAAAAGAATAAAGCAAACAGGGGGATCCTGGGAAGATAGCGGCCTAGGAGGACGCTGGGCTCACCACGCGTCCTGCTGATCACTTAGATTCCACCTACACCTGCCTAAATAACCCAGGGAACCACCAGAAGACTAGCAGAACGGAGTCTCTGGAGCCAAGCGCAGACTAGAGCCCACGGAAGAGGGTAGGAAGGGCGGAGAGGCAGTGCGCGGTACACGAACTGGCGGGAGGGAGCCAGGGCGGAGGGGCAGCCTGCCGGCGAAGCAGAGACCTCGAGTCTGGCTTGCAAAAGCGGAGGGGCTGGACGGAATGTGTTCTGACAGCAAGCGGGACTTGACATCTGGAAGGTTATAAGCTAACAGCTCTGCTCGGAGAGGAGGAGGGCTGGAGGACAATGGGAGGGAGAGTTGTTGAGGGAGAGTTGACAGAGCTCAGCTTGGCGGGGAACAAAGGCGCTCACCAGCACCATCTCCCTCGCCCACCCCCCAGCCAAAATCCCAAAGGGAACCAGTTCCTGCCAGGGAACTTGCTTGCACCACACAAACACCCAACGCTGTGCTTCTGCGGATCCATCCCTCTGGCGACGGGTCTGAGTCCCTCCTAGTGCTGCAGGGCCCCTCCCGAAGCAGATCTCCGAAGGAAAAGCGAGCTGAACCTGCCCCTCCCGCCCCTGTGCACCTTGCCAATCCACCCCAGCTAATACGCCAGATCCCCAGCACCACAAGCCTGGCAGTGTGCAAGTAGCCCAGACGCGCCACGCCACCCCACAGTGAATCCTGCCCCTAGGAGAGGGGAAGAGAAGGCACACACCAGTCTGACTGTGGCCCCAGCGGTGGGCTGGGGGCAGACATCCGGTCTGACTGCGGCCTGCCCACCAATGCAAGTTATTCAAGACAGCACAGGGGAAGTGCCCCGCAGTTCCGCACCACTCCAGACTATCCAAAATGACCAAATGGAAGAATTCCCCTCAGAAAAACGTCCAAGAAATAACAACAGCTAACGAACTGATCAAAAACTATTTAAACAATATAACAGAAAGTGAATTTAGAATAATAGTCATAAAATTAATCGCTGGGCTTGAAAACAGTATAAAGGAGAGCAGAGAATCTATTGCTACAGAGATCAAGGGACTAAGGATCAGCCAGGAGGAGCTAAAAAATGCTATCAATGAGCTGCAAAATAAAATGGAGACAACCATGGCTCGGATTGAAGAGGCAGAGGAGAGAATAGGTGAACTAGAAGATAAAATTATGGAAAAAGAAGAAGCTGAGAAAAAGAGAGATAAAAAAATCCAGGAGTATGAGGGGAAAATTAGAGAACTAAGTGATGCACTAAAGAGAAATAATCTACGCATAATTGGTATTCCAGAGGAGGAGAGAGAGGGAAAGGTGCTGAAGGTGTACTTGAAGAAATAATAGCTGAGAACTTCACTGATCTGGGGAAGGAAAAAGGCATTGAAATCCAAGAGGCACAGAGAACTCCCTTCAGACGTAACTTGAATCGATCTTCTGCATGACATATCATAGTGAAACTGGCAAAATACAAGGATAAAGAGAATATTCTGAAAGCAGCTAGAGATAAACGTGCTCTAACTTATAAAGGGAGACCAATAAGACTCGTGACCGATCTCTCTACTGAAACTTGGCAGGCCAGAAAGGAATGGCAGGAGATTTTCAATGTGATGAACAGAAAAAAATAAGCAGCCGAGAATCCTTTATCCAGCAAGTCTGTCATTTAGAATAGAAGGAGAGATAAAGGTCTTCTCAAACAAACAAAAACTGAAGGAATTCGTCACCACTAAACCAGCCCTACAAGAGATCCTAAGGGGGATCCTGTGAGACAAAGTACCAGAGACATCGCTATAAGCATGAAACCTACGGACATCACAATGACTCTAAACCCATATCTTTCTATAATAACACTGAATGTAAATGGACTAAATGCTCCAACCAAAAGACATAGGGTATCAGAATGGATAAAAAAACAAGACCTATCTATTTGCTGTCTACAAGAGACTCATTTTAGACCTGAGGACACCTTCAGATTGAGAGTGAGGGGATGGAGAACTATTTATCATGCCACTGGAAGTCAAAAGAAAGCTGGCGTAGCCATACTTATATCAGACAAACTAGACTTTAAATTAAAGGCTGTAACAAGAGATGAAGAAGGGCATTATATAATAATCACAGGGTCTATCCACCAGGAAGAGCTAACAATTATAAATGTCTATGCACTGAACACAGGAGCCCCTAAATATATAAAATACTTACTCACAAACATAAGCAACCTTATTGATAAGAATGTGGTAATTGCAGGGGACTTTAACACTCCACTTACAGAAATGGATAGATCATCTAGACACACGGTCAATAAAGAAACAAGGGCCCTGAATGACACATTGGATCAGATGGACTTGACAGATATATTTAGAACTCTGCATCCCAAAGCAACAGAATATACTTTCTTCTCGAGTGCACATGGAACCTTCTCCAAGATAGATCACATACTGGGTCACAAAACAGCCCTTCATAAGTATACAAGAATTGAAATCATACCATGCATACTTTCAGACCACAATGCTATGAAGCTTGAAATCAACCACAGGAAAAAGTCTGGAAAACCTCCAAAAGCATGAAGGTTAAAGAACACCCTACTAAAGAATGAATGGGTCAACCAGGCAATTAGAGAAGAAATTAAAAAATATATGGAACAAATGGAAATGAAAATACAACAATCCAAATGCTTTGGGATGCAGCGAAGGCAGTCCTGAGAGGAAAATACATTGCAATCCAGGCCTATCTCAAGAAACAAGAAAAATCCCAAATACAAAATCTAACAGCACACCTAAAGGAAATAGAAGCAGAACAGCAAAGACAGCCTAAACCCAGCAGAAGAAGAGAAACAATAAAGATCAGAGCAGAAATAAACAATATAGAATCTAAAAAAACTGTAGAGCAGATCAACGAAACCAAGAGTTGGTTTTTTGAAAAAATAAACAAAATTGACAAACCTCTAGCCAGGCTTCTCAAAAAGAAAAGGGAGATGACCCAAATAGATAAAACCATGAATGAAAATGGAATTATTACAACCAATCCCTCAGAGATACAAGCAATTATCAGGGAATACTATGAAAAATTATATGCCAACAAACTGGACAACCTGGAAGAAATGGACAAATTCCTAAACACCCACACGCTTCCAAAACTCAATCAGGAGGAAATAGAAAGCTTGAACAGACTCATAACCAGTGAAGAAATTGAATCAGTCATCAAAAATCTCCCAACAAATAAGAGTCCAGGACCAGATGGCTTCCCAGGGGAGTTCTACCAGACGTTTAAAGCAGAGATAATACCTATCCTTCTCAAGCTATTCCAAAAAATAGAAAGGGAATGAAAACTTCCAGACTCATTCTATGAAGCCAGTATTACTTTGATTCCTAAACCAGACAGAGACCCAGTAAAAAAAGAGAACTACAGGCCAATATCCCTGATGAATATGGATGCAAAAATTCTCAATAAGATACTAGCAAATTGAATTCAACAGCATATAAAAAGAATTATTCACCATGATCAAGTGGGATTCATTCCTGGGATGCAGGGCTGGTTCAACACTCACAAATCAATCAACGTGATACATCACATTAATAAGAGAAAAGACCATATGATCCTGTCAATCGATGCATAAAAGGCCTTTGACAAAATCCAGCACCCTTTCTTAATAAAAACCCTTGAGAAAGTCGGGATAGAAGGAACATACTTAAACATCATAAAAGCCATTTATGAAAAGCCCACAGCTAACATCATCCTCAATGGGGAAAAACTGAGAGCTTTTTCCCTGAGATCAGGAACACGACAGGGATGCCCACTCTCACCGCTGTTGTTTAACATAGTGTTGGAGGTTCTAGCATCAGCAATCAGACAACAGGAGATCAAAGGCATCAAAATTGGCAAAGATGAAGTCAAGCTTTCACTTTTTGCAGATGACATGATAGTATACATGGAAAATCCGATAGACTCCACCAAAAGTCTGCTAGAACTGATATATGAATTCAGCAAAGTTGCAGGATACAAAATCAATGTACAGAAATCAGTTGCATTCTTATACACTAACAATGGAGCAACAGAAAGACAAATAAAGAAACTGATTCCATTCACAATTGCACCAAGAAGCATAAAATACCTAGGAATAAATCTAACCAAAGATGTAAAAGATCTGTATGCTGAAAACTATAGAAAGCCTATGAAGGTAATTGAAGAAGATATAAAGAAATGGAAAGACATTCCCTGCTCATGGATTGGAAGAATAAATATTGTCAAAATGTCAATACTACCCAAAGCTATCTACACATTCAATGCAATCCCAATCAAAATTGCACCAGCATTCTTCTCGAAACTAGAACAAGCAATCCTAAAATTCATATGGAACCACAAAACGCCCCGAATAACCAAAGTAATTTTGAAGAAGAAGACCAAAGCAGGAGGCATCACAATCCCAGACTTTAGCCTCTACTACAAAGCTGTCATCATCAAGACAGCATGGTATTGGCACAAAAACAGACACATAGACCAATGGAATAGAATAGAAACCCCAGAACTAGACCCACAAATGTATGGCCAACTAATCTTTGACAAAGCAGGAAAGAATATCCAATGGAAAAAAGACAGTCTCTTTAACAAATGGTGCTGGGAGAACTGAACAGCAACATGCAGAAGATTGAAACTAGACCACTTTCTTGCACCATTCACAAAAATAAACTCAAAATGGATAAAGGACCTGAATGTGAGACAGGAAACCATCAAAACCTTAGAGGAGAAAGCAGGAAAAGACCTCTCTGACCTCAGCTGCGGCAATTTCTTACTTGACACATCCCCAAAGGCAAGGGAATTAAAAGCAAAAATGAACTACTGGGACCTTATGAAGATAAAAAGCTTCTGCACAGCAAAGGAAACAACCAACAAAACTAAAAGGCAACCAACGGAATGGGAAAAGATATTTGCAAATGACATATCGGACAAAGGGCTAGTATCCAAAATCTATAAAGAGCTCACCAAACTTCACACCCGAAAAACAAATAACCCAGTGAAGAAATGGGCAGAAAACATGAATAGACACTTCTCTAAAGAAGACATCTGGGTGGCCAACAGGCACATGAAAAGATGCTCAACGTCGCTCCTCATCAGGGAAATACAAATCAAAAGCACACTCAGATATCACCTCACGCCAGTCACAGTGGCCAAAATGAACAAATCAGGAGACTACGGATGCTGGAGAGGATGTGGAGAAATGGGAACCCTCTTGCACTGTTGGTGGGAATGCAAATTGGTGCAGCCACTCTGGAAAACAGTGTGGAGGTTCCTCAAAAAATTAAAAATCGACCTACCCTATGACCCAGCAGTAGCACTGCTAGGAATTTACCCAAGGGATACAGGAGTACTGATGCATAGGGGCACTTGTACCCCAATGTTTGTAGCAGCACTCTCAACAATAGCCAAATTATGGAAAGAGCCTAAATGTCCATCAACTGATGAATGGATAAAGAAATTATGGTTTATATACACAATGGAGTACTACGTGGCAATGAGAAAGAATGAAATATGGCCCTTTGTAGCAACGTGGATGGAAATGGAGAGTGTGATGCTAAGTGAAATAAGTCATACAGAGAAAGACAGATACCATATGGTTTCACTCTTATGTGGATCCTGAGAAACTTAACAGAAACCCATGGGGGAGGGGAAGGATAAAAAAGAAAAGAGAGGTTAGAGTGGAAGAGAGCGAAAGCATAAGAGACTCTAAAAACTGAGAACAAACTGAGGGTTGATGGGGGGTGGAGGGAGGAGGGGGTGATGGGTATCGAGGAGGGCACCTTTTGGGATGAGCACTGGGTGTTGTATGGAAACCAATTTGACAATAAACTTCATATATTGAAAAAAAAAAGAATAAAGCAAACAGAATCACATCAAATTTTAAAACTATTTTCCACAAGAGAAACCTATTATTGTTTCTTCCTGCCCCATCCTTACTGCTTTCTGTATGTAAAGAACTATCTGAAAGATTAAGCGTTAGCTTAATGATTATAGAAACAATCTTATAATTTTTAAACTTCTACAGTTTCTTTCCTGGGGTCTTTTCTGTTCCTTTCTTGTTTTGTTTCTAAGGAAATCTGAGCACTCAATGCCAACCACAGCTTTTTAATAGTTTACTTTCTTATCTTGTCAGCTACAGGATAACTGTCTTACATCCTACTGTAGGAAAGCCCTGTTAAAACACTTCCACAATAGGGGCGCCGGGGTGGCTAGGTTGATTGGGTGTCTGATTCAGCTCAGGTCATGGTCTCATGGTTTGTGGGTTCAGGCCCTGAGTCCGGCTCTGTGCTGACAGCTTGGAGCCTGGAGCCTGCTTTGGATTCTGTGACTCCCATTCTCTCTGCCCTTCCCCACTCATGCTCTGTATATCTCTCCTTCAGATATAAATAAACATTAAAAAAATTTAAAGAAAAAAACAACAACAACACAAAACACTACCACAATAATCCATGCGACACAGGAGAGAGCTCCATCTTAACCCCTATCCAGTGTGGTTTGCTGCAGAAAGAACTAAAAGTGCCTTACTTGAGCCTTTTTTTTCATTGTACTATCTTGTTTTACTGTATTAAAAATTACATAATTTTATTAGGAAAAGACTTTATTAAGGGTTTTGTTAGGTGATTAGTTGAATGTCCAACTTTCCTGGCAGTAATAAATTTTCCAAACAATGTATCTGAAATGTATCTTGTTTCTGCTTAAAATCAGAATGGCAGAGTGGAAAAAAATCTTATTCTGGATTTCAAGAGATCTAGATTCTAAATACAGCTCTGCTATAAATTATGAATTATGTATCTCCTTTGGCAAACTAGTCTACTCGGGGTTTTGAAAATGAGAAGTTTGGTTTAAATAGTATCCAGATTTCTCCCCGTACCAAATTCCGGTCTTCCCTGTGCTAGTTGGCTGATTGATGTCAGCTAAGGAGATGCCATAGAGGTGATTTGGGTAAAGGCTCCTTTCAAGAGGATGGACTAAGGAAAGGGCTATATATCTGAGGTTGGAGGAGATAACTATCTTTCTCATTAGTTCAATGAGCCTCCCTGCATGCCTAAAAGGACAAACTGAAATTTAGCAATTTCTTTTCTTCCAATTGCTCTATTAACCCAATGAATACTGAAATACATATTTTTTCAAAATTAGGAAGTAGCGTGTAGTTGGAAATTCTTATACTGGAGCTCCCAAATCTAGATGTAAATCCACAAACTCCCACAATGACGGAAACTATCATTAACTGCTTATGTGATCTTGGGTAAGTCATTAAATCTTCACAAGCTCAGGGATATTGAGCTCCAAGACCTCTTCTAATTCAAAAATTACTGGTAGCCAGTAGCAACTGCCGAATTTAAAGATCACAAAAATTGTACAGAGCACTATTAATTTTTTTAAATGTTTTATTATTATTATTTTTTTAAGTTTATTTATTTTGAGAGAGAGTGAGTGTGCTGTGCAAGCTGGGAAGCAGCAGAGAGAGGCAGAGAGGAAGAATCCCAAGCAGGCTCCTTGCTCCCAGCAGACAGCCCCAAGTGGGGCTCGATTCTATGAACCATGAGATCATAGCCTGAGTGGAAATCAAGAGTTGGAAGCTTAACCCACTGAGCCACCCACGTGCCCCATTAAATGCTTCAGAACAAGAATATTTAAAAAGATAGGTGTACATTAATAATATCCACTGTTCTACTTGATTTCTCACACATAAAAGGGATCTATGGAGCTTACTTTTCATGAGAATTAAATGAAATAAATGGGATTTGTATCATTTTCAATTCTTTTTTCTCCTTTGTATACTAGCTAAAATCTTTGTATAGCAATCTGCAATTGTGTTTGAACAGCTAATATAAATTATTTCACTTTTAGAAAAAACACAGCATAAAACCAGCAAAATATTCAACTAAGTAACTAACAGTAATTGCTTTCGAATTATAAGCATGAAACATTCTTTTTGAAGAATATTTTTTGTCTAAAGCAAATATAATTTATTACTACTTACAAGTTACTGTATAATAATGGAGTTTTTTTAAGATGGTGTAAGCATTTCCATAATATACCAACATTTTCAAGGTGTTTTGTTTAACTTGATTATAAAATATACTCTGGGAAAAAATGTATAGATTCTTTGTGAGAACAAATGTTTTTGGAAATTTGTCAATAGCCTTTCAGAATGGAAATGGTCCTGAATCAAACAATTCAAAGCATATTTTTTTTTGAAAAAGAAATCTTTTTTGTGTTTCTTGTAATAAATATAAAATTCCTAATCTGGAAGTTAGGTTTCATAACAAGTTAACATTTTTAACCAATAAGTGTCAATAACATTATATGCATCATCTTTGTAGATATACATGTATATTTGGAAACAAGATGCAAACAAGTTTCTTTTACATGTGCTTGGCACACAATCCCTGATAAAAGGCTCATATGCAAACTAGGACACTGCTTAGCTTAATACTCATTTTATAGGTAATAAAAAATTACCTATTCAAACAAAATATATCAGACTACTGTAGTGAAATTTAACAGATTAAATATATTTCCATTAGTGTTTAATTTCTTACTGTTTAACTCTCAAACCAAGGTTCAAGGGGTTAAAAGAAACACATTTTTCCTCAGACTTCACTAATACACACTACTATTCATTTACCAAATAATAAGTAAATATTCTTTTGAAACACACACGAGAACATTAGAAATTATGAGTTAATTTTTAATATTTGCATGTTAAGAAAATATATTTCACATGTTAAAAAACACATATATGTTAGAACTAGTCGTCTATATCGGTATGTATCTCCACTGTTTATACTCTGAGACTATCATGGTTTTATCTACTTGAATAATTAAGGGTTTAGTTTTTTTTTTTTTTTGTCCATGATGGGCAAGAATTCTTCACATCAATGTCTCTATGAAGGCATGTTCATAAGAAGGTCAGGCGACGTTTTTATTCATATGCTAGCTGTTGTGTAACATTAAATAATCATGAAGTACAACTTCTGAAAGAGGAGACCTTAAGCTATAGAAAGTGCCTATTGTTTGCTGTCATAACTCTAAAAGTTTACTGATCAGAGTTAAACAGTAAAATCATGCATAAGACACATTTCTAAGTTCTTATTTTCTGTCCTTGAAAGTTTTCAGATCAAGATTATATACAACAATCTCATAAAGGTGGCTAATTTTTAAAAATGCATATATACATACATGTATATATATACATATATGTGTATATATACATGTATGTATATGTGTGTGTGTGTATATATATATATATATACACATACCCATAATATCAATTAAGTGTTTGATAATTTCCTTTATTTCAAATTCATCACAATTTGCAATTCCTGAATTGAAAAAAAAGAAGCAAAGCTTCTTTTATCAGAAGTAAAGTACAACATGTAGAGTATGTTCAGCCCAGGGCTATGCTTAAGCTTAAGTAACAGAACAAACCTTTAGCAAAGCACTTTAAAGGTAATCTATGAATCAAAAATATTCCACTGGAACAATGGCCTTAAACATGAATATGATGATTGATTATGTCACTACTCTTGCTAAACTAGAAGGCACCTTAAAGTGACATTTGAACTATGTCCCAAAGTTTGTCTGGGAGGCAAAGGAAGATAACATAGCTTTAATCTTCAAAAATGTAGAGGATTAGATTGGTAAATCTAATTTTGTTTTCTCTTCCATTTATTTAAGTTAAAAATGGCCTCTATCCATATGTCTAAAACATAATTTTATTCTACTCAATATATTGAGGTTTGTGTGTGAATCAGGTATTTTGAACCAGAGCTTTGTCCTGCAAATAATAAGAATTTATCATTTATAGGGGCACCTGGGTGGCTCAGTGGGTTGAGTGCCTGACTTTGGCTCAGGTCATGATCTCACAGTTCATGGGTTTGAGCCCCATGCCAGGCTTTGTGCTGATAGCACTTAGCCTGCTTCAGATTCTCTGTCTCCCTCCCTCTCTCTCTGCCCCTCCCCAGTCCCTGTTCTTTCTCAAAGATAAATAAATAAACATTTAAAAAAAGGAATTTATCATTTATAAAGTTGTTTTTATGCCTCTCATACTAACATTGTAATAATTTGATTTATTAATCACTTCACATTTATTACCTAATTCATCTATTTTGGTTAAGCACATTTTACAGATGGGGTAACCTACGTTTGGAGGGATTAAGCCCAGTAGCCGAAGTAAGGATCATGTAGCTACTGATGCGATAGATAATTCAAACCTAGGCTGTCTGTCTTTAGATCTATAAACCTAAATACTACGACTTTTAAAATATCGATTTAAAACTTCATTCTAGAGCAAACAAATTATGATCTTCAGGAGTTGTGTCCCTAAGTTTGTTTCTTGAAGCTGGCGGTTTGGGAACTATTGCATTATCACCATGCCACTCTGCCTCCCTAGAGTTTCTGATTTTGATTAACTGCCTCTTATTGCCATGAACCAGTCCTTTAGGGAAGCCTCTTATGAGACAGTGCATGATAGACGGTGCTGTGGAGGATTAAAAAGAAGAAGAAAATATGGCTCCTGCCTTGAGAAGATTACAATCTTAAAAAAATCTACTACCCCAAATATAGTACGGCTATAAAGTGCCCAGACTAGGATGCTTACTAGAGATGACTTTGTGGGAGCAATACAGTTCGATTACAGTTTTGGTGGAAAGGAGAACAGAAACCAACAAAGAGACTAACCTGGGTATAAAGGTTTGACAGTGGAAATAAGACTTGTGGAATGGTTTAATAACCCTTCTTTATTTCAAAACACAATTTTAAATATTTCAATTCAATTTTCTCTCAAACACACACAAAATTACTAACCTTCTACATTCATGGCTTCTCTTAGAACCTGAAGTTTCTTTTGTCTCTCTCGGATTCGGTCCAAAGCGCTTGATATTGCTGAGGAAGTGGGCAATTCTCGAGTATGAAACATTGGATCCACTTTCTGAGGGCCAAAGATATCCAAGGCTATGCTTCCATCTGAGTATCTTGCCTCCTTTTTTCTAGGGGTAGTTGAAGTCCTCACTGTTACTGCCTCAGGGAGATATTGTCGGAATCCACCAGTTTCCCCAGAAAAGTCTCTCTCATCTGTGCAAAGCAAGTCCATGGATGAAGCCCAAATCTTCTTCTTGGGAAGCACATCAATACCAGGGATAGTTTTTTTTTCTGGGCCACTAGTTTTGAACTGGTAAGGGGAACAAGTATTTTCAGAATCTTCACGTGCAGAATTATTATCTGATGAAATGTCCTTGAAATAATCTTCCTCATCTTGTGTATCTCTGATGGACAGAAATCCCATAGATTTACTAAGCCCTTTGTTAAGAAAGGTCTGATGAGAGAATGGAGACTTGTGTATGTCTAGTACATCAGAAGTAGCGCTTCTTCCTGGAATGATAAGAATCTATCATGTATGTACAGAATTTTTAGAAAATAACTGGAATGTAATCTTACTATTGACAGTGAAAGTGCTGGTAATTTTCTAAATTTCCTAATGGAGGATCAGAGATGACATGGGATGGTGCCGATAGTGAAAGTGGAAAGAGAAGTTATGTTTGTGTAACTTTCCATGGTCCAATGTTTCTTACCTAATGAAAACAAGAATGTAGTGAACTTTTTTGAGCAGTGTTATTTTATGTTCAAAGGTGAATTATTTGGTTTTAAAAAACAGACTAGACAAAAGTTTCTGATACTATCCAATTTGGCAGAATATTAATTATCCAGGAAATGATTTGGCACAATAATAGAAGGTAGAGTATACTCCTTTAACTTCTAAAGGTATAATTCAAACATGTATCACTTCAACATAAAGCCTTGGTATTTTCTGGTCATTTAAGTAAATATTTTTAAAGAAGAAACAAAGAATTCTTGCTATATTCTGGATGAAAAAAGGATTGTAGCATTTAGAATCCTTAAGTATCAAAATTTTATTATAATTAGATATGTTTTCAGAAACGTTTGAATCCAGATAATTTGATTGTTTAAATTATGTAAAAAACTTAACTTTTCCATGGCAGACCATCATGTACTAAAATAGTTTTTGTCTTAAACATAATGCATCAATATTTGTCAACTGGAATAAAGTCTTTTTATTCTTTAGTCTTTGATGTAGTTAAAAACTGGTAAGCCATTCTAATTTTTCTGAGGCACCAGTCTAAAAATGCATTGAGACACAGCAAAAATGCCCAACCAGAAATTAATTTTTGAAATCCATAAAGTGAATTAAAAAGTCATATATTTATGGCTCCACTATAGAAAAAGAAATGTAGAAAAATACTTCAGAGTTACTAAACCAGTAGCCCATAAGCACTGAAGATTTCCTGTGTGACTTTCTGTGATCCCTCTCTAATAACCTATTTGCTATGTACACAATATAAAATAATGACTAAAACTTTCCTAGTAATACTAAATTGCTTAGTAATTCGTCTGTATAAGTCAATTGCCTCTTCAGGGCAATAGCTATAAGCTTTAATTCCCTGACTTCAAATTTTACCTTAAAAATCTTAGAAAAGTGAATTTATTTCAGAATGGTCCACAAATAATTGCTTACTGGAGAATTAGATTCAAATACTTTCCTTTTCTTGCAACTCATGTTTCCCTGAACATGGATCTTTTTAAATGCAAATAAGTATAACATCAATATTTGGGGCATGTCATATCAAGATCACTGAGAATATACCACACCACATCTAGACATAGATTATCACAGACTCTAGCTTCTAATCTAAGGTAATTTAAAACTGATAAACACATGTTTATGTTACAGTATTTTAGAGATAAATCACATTCTTAAACCACATATTGAAACTCATTAATTTAGAATTTTATTAAAAATGTAGAACAGATATTCTTCAAAATTGATAGAATACATTAGATAAAAAATAAGAATTGAAAGGACTTAAGGGTCATACAACCACAGACGAACTCAACAATCTGCTGCTTTCTTTTACCACTTAGCTACCAACAAGTAGCCAAACTTAGAAAATCAAACAAGTGAGTATTTTGGCAATGTCATAAATTCATAGTCAAACAAGTTGGACACTCAGCACCATGTGTTAATAGTAATTTCACTCACTCTCTACCATGCTGCACTTTTTCTCATTCTTCAATTTTCCCACCTTAATTCCCTCTTCTTTTTTCTGATGATCTTATCTCATATTCCAACCAGAAAATAGAATCTGTCAGAAGAGAGCTTTTTCACTTTTCCATGGCTAATTCTACACATCTACCCATGTCTGCCAATCTTTTCCCTTGTCTCAAAAGATGAAATCTTTTACCAGGTGAAGGCCAATTCCCAATACGTGTTCAATCTCCTCTCCTTTCATGTTATCAGAGATTTTGCTTCTTTGGTTAACTTCCGTCCTCCATGTTAATTAACCCCTCTTTCTATTGAGTCATTACCATTAGTACATAAACATGCTTTAATGTCTCTATAATAAAAAGCAAACTAAACAAAACCTCTACCCTGTTACCACATTTCCCTCTTGCCACTGCTGTCTCCAATTTCTTACTTCGCATTCAGTAGTCTCACTTTAGCCAACTTCCAACTCCTCCACACCTGGGCAACTCTCCTTATGTATCACTAATGTCCCCCATATTGCCAAATCCAATGATTTTATATCCATATCCTACCTACCTCTACAGCAACAACTACCCATCAGCAACAACTGATGGTGATGACAGTCACTTAATAAAGAACAATCCTCTCTTTACAAGAGTGTTTTCTCCTACTTCTTAGATTGCTCATTCTTAGTCTTTGCTTTTTCCTCCTCTATCAGATATTCAAATGTTGGATGTCCTCAGATATCAGTTTTAGAACCCTATCTTTTCACTCTTTTCTTATATAATTTCATCTGCTAACAAGGCTTTAAGTATTATCTATATACTGATAACTCCCAAATTTAAATTCTTGGCACCAATGTCTTCTGGGAGCTCCATTATTACATAGTTGGAACTTCTATTACTAAATCTTACAAGCACCTCAACCTGAACATGCTGAAAACCAACTTTTTGCTTCCTACATCCAGAGATATCCATTCAACGCCAATCTTTCAAATTACAGAAAGTGGCATCATTATCCAATTGATTGCTCAAAACAGAAATAAAGGCACCATCCTGAAATCCTTCATCATCCTTACTGCCCATATCAAATCCATCAGAAGTACTGACTATTTAACTTCTCAAAGATAACTTACTCCATGTGATTATTTCGATTTTCACTGGCATCACCCTATTCCCAGTTAACAATACCACTTGACTAGAAAACTCCAATGGCTTCTGGATAGCCCTCCCCCATTCTTTCTTCATTCAATCCACTCTCTATTCAGCGGTCAGAGTTATCTTCTTAAATATAAATTCCATGATGCCACTACCTTTTTTAATAAGTCTCAAAGGCATAGTATTATACTCAAAATAAAATCGGACTCCTTTCAGGTCTGCTGTTTGAAACTTTCTTAGTCTCATCTCCACTTCTTTTATTCCATCCAGGCCACAGGTTTTCTTGTTAAGCTCTCTTCTATGTTAGGACATTTATACATATTGTTTTCTTTGGCCTGAATGGTCCAGACCTTTCTCATGATTAGTTGTTTCTTATCCTATACTTTTATTTTAAATATAACTTCTTCAGTGAGGCCTACTCTGACCACTATTGAAATAATCACCATATGTGCCATGAGTTTATTCTATCTGTAACAGGTAGATTTATCATTCTTTTTTAGGTCATTAGTATTTATTAACAATATATTAATGGACCATGGGATCCTAAAAGCACCGTGTCTTCTCACCAGCCATATAAAATTTAAAACTAATTGCTAATAAGGTGGTTCTTGGATAACTACTGCTCTATAAATGCTAGGTTTTTGTCTTTATGCACAGTAGTAGATATAAAAATATTTCAGTTCCTATTTATTAAAAGTCCAGAAAGTTACCATTTTTAAATTCTGTGAGGTCAGACAAAATTATAATGAAAATAATCCATTTAAGAGGCGCCTGGGTGGCTCAGTCAATTAAGCGTCCGACTTCAGCTCAGGTCATGATCTCAAGGTTCATGGGTTTGAGCCCTGCATCGGGCTCTGTGCTGACAGCTCAGAGCCTGGAGCCTGTTTCAGATTCTGTGTCTCCCTCTCTCTCTGCCCTTCCTCTGCTCGCACTTTGTCTCTCAAAAATAAATAAACATTAAAAAAAATTTAAAAAATAAAAGAAAATAATCCATTTAAAAGTTTTCACTACTTTGGTGCTCTCCATCTACAAAATATGCCAAATTTAACCATGGTTCAATTTGCTCTCCATGTCTGAAAATCACATTATGATAGCCAACTTAAAGTCTCATGACTATTACTAATAGAAGATAGTTTTGAACCATAATCATGTCTCTTCTGGTAGCCAATAAAACGAAGGAATGGTGAAATAGGAAGGGGAGTGAGAAAGAAAGAAGGGACGGGGGAAGGATTGATACTCTTGAGGAAAATGGGCAAAAAATTGTGGTCATGTGAAACAAGGTTCAAAGTGATATGTATATACTTGGTATGTATATGCTCTAAAGTAAAATTGTAAGAGCTATGAACCACAAAAGCATTAAAGGCAGAAACTGAGTGTAGATCATTTTTTAAGGAAGAAAAAAGAAGGGTTAGGAAAGAGATGTTTGGAGTGGTTTCTCCAGTGTGTCTATTGGCTTATGACTGCTTTTGTTTGCTTTTTAGATGAGGAAAACAAAAAAAAAAAAGACAACCTTCAGGTAGGTAACAGAGATGGATTTGGGCTGGTATAAACACACCATTTAAAAAAATTTTTTTTCTTTAATGTTTTTATTTATTTTTGCAACAGAGAGAGACAGAGCATGAGCAGGGGAGGGGCAGAGAAGAGAGGGAGACACAGAATTGGAAGCAGGATCCAGGCTCTGAGCTGTCAGCACAGAGCCTGATGCGGGGCTCGAACCCACAGACTGTGAGATCATGACCTGAGCCGAAGTCGGACACTTAACCGACTGAGCCACCCAGGCGCCCCTAAACACACCATTTTTAAATCACATATTACTAACTGGCAGGAGTCTCAGTGCATTTTGTCATGTCAATGATACTCATTATCTTCAACTATACAACTGGGTATGTATTTGCCTGATTAACATTTCACAAGTGGATAAAATATATACAACATCAAATAACATATCATGGTTGCCTTGAATTGCTAAAGCACTGTGGGAAAAATATCACCAATCTGTTCAAATATAGAATCTGGCCCTTTAAGTGAGGAGAAACATGGAATTCCAGACTCATTTATTAGGTGCACAAGTCTGTTAGACGAGCGAGAACCATGTACTGTTGTTAACACCAGTGCCCCTTACTTACTAACTTTATTTGAGGCTGCATAAAGTGCAATTTCTTCAACTGCTTTCCAGATATTTTTATTATATGTATTACATATATATATATATATATATATATATATATATATATATATATAATAGCTGGGCTATTACAATTATTTTATTTAACAGGCAGTAAACAGCACTGAAAACATTAAGTACATCTAAGAGCTGTGCTCACTACCCATTTTGATTATAGGAAGTTAATTATTTCTGAAGGCAGTGCCATTGGAACTACTCTTAAAAGCGTTCAGGTGGAAACTTCTTTAATATGTTCCCATCCTGGGAGAACTACTAGCTCCTGTCACTATATTCATAGAGCATTCTGACCCTCTCTTAGGACATTTCTTTCACTATATTAAAATTATCCATTATATTGGTATCTGTCATCACTCCCACTCATTTCCTCACCCCTCCCCCACTGGAACAATAACATAAGAAACCACGTCTTACCTGTTTTTGTATTTCTAGTTCCTGATTAAAGACGTTCCAAAAGAATGATTGTAGAATGGATTGAATGCATAACTTCTTGAAACCTTTTAAAGCCAATTTAGGTAGCATAATTTACCAGAAAGATTACTGTCAAAACACATGGGTTTTAATTCTAGCTTTACCAAATTCAATCCATGAGCTTGGGCAAGCCACTTAATATCTATGTTTCTCACTTCATTTACAAAACCGTGGACATAACTTGTTATGCTTTCTTCTTAAAGAGGACAGGATAAATGAACTAACCCCTAATGAACTATTATGAGATCTTCTGAATAAGGGCAACATAAAATTCTAAATTCCTCCTCCCTTTCATTTCTGCTTTATTTTCCTCAGCATATAATTATCTACCAAGGGGGAATTTAAAAGTTCCTTTGAGAAGAAATCATGAAACCAGAAATCAAAAGATCTCCAACAAAAGTTTTAGATTGTATAATTTAAAAAAATCAAATTATTCAAAACAGGATAAATGGTGACTACAGGTGGATTTTTCATCTCTCAAAAAGGCTCTGAGTTCAGAGAGAGCTTACAGACACAATTATTTTACATACAATTATGAGCATCCAAATATAAAATGAATCCATAAACATTTTCCTTCTGGAGAATACACAGCTTGCTAAAAACTAAATGGGGAAAATAAATAAAAATAAAAGATTTTAAGAATATAAAAAGTCTTCCTAATAGAACCTAGTCCATTTATTTTAGCTAAATTAAAAAAAATCTCCCTTGTAAAGTACATTGTGTTTAATTATTTTTGTTACATATGATTAACATCATCCTTACTTGGATACCATCATTCACCTTTCCGCTCAGACAAGACTCAAAAATTCAAGTGTCCCCTAGAAGCTAAGTTCAAAATGACATTTCAGTATTAAAAGAGGCTCCCCGATTACCCATCTGTCCTCACAAGTGTGTTCAAGTACATAAAAAAAGAAACATGATATTGCCAATACGCCCAAGTTCTGAAGCACTATCATGCTGATCTGATCACGGTGTAGGTTTCTGCCTTAAGCTTGGCAGGAAACGTTTGATTTCTTTCTGCTTACTGAAGCCATTTTATCAGCATTGGCAGTATAAAATAACAAAATGGGGGCAGACAGCCCAATAGTTTAGGCCTTAAGCTTTTTTTTTTTTAATTTTTTTAAACGTTTATTTATTTTTGAGACAGAGAGAGACAGAGCATGAACGGGGGAGGGGCAGAGAGAGAGGGAGACACAGAATCGGAAGCAGGCTCCAGGCTCTGAGCCATCAGCCCAGAGCCTGACGCGGGGCTCGAACTCACAGACTGGGAGATCGTGACCTGAGCTGAAGTCGGACGCTTAACCGACTGAGCCACCCAGGCGCCCCTAGGCCTTAAGCTTTTGTAACAGATCTGAGAGGTAAGATACGAGGAAAGACCTTTTAAGGTCATTTACTGATAGATAAAAATGTCATTGTTAAGTTTCAATCTGACGACCAAATCACTTAGATACAGGCGTTAACCCTAAAATCGCTTACTTCTTTTAACCTAATTTTGTATCTCACTGCCCATTTTGAAATTTTCTTTTCTGAAAACTGTGGCTAGGAACCTAATAAACTAAAGCTATCACTACATAAAGGTTTCAGGTTGGTTTGCATCAAAGAGAATGTTTTAGTACTGATGTAGTATAACAAGGCCCTGTGCTGCAAGTGGCCACTGACAGTTAAGAACTGGCACTGCCTGGGCACCTGGGCGGCTCAGCTGGTTAGGTGTTCGACTCTTGATTTCGGCTCAGGTCACGATCTCATGGAATTCAGCCACACATGAGGCTCTGCACTGACATTGCGGAGTCTGCTTGGGATTCTGTCTTTGCCCCCTCCCTGCCCACACTCTCCCTTTCTCTCAAAATAAATAAATGAATGAATGAATGAATAAATAAGCAAGCAAGCATTAAAACAACAACAAACAAACAAACAAACAAACACAACAACACAAAACCAAACCCTGGCACTGCCCAAAAGTAACACTGGTGTCCTAGAAGAATATTTCTTCTTCACAAGGTAATTTTTTTAATCTTAAAGTTTTTATATTAACTATATATGCTATATTAGTATATAACATTGACTATTAGCTGCTAATTGCTTGTCTGGTACTGGCTATAAGTGGTATATTATATTGATTCTATCTTTGAGATGTGGTTTTATACATTTGTTAAAGGTAATTAAGAGAGCCCTTGAGCAGTAATACTACTGTGCAAAGCAATGGCTAAGAACTGAGGAATACTCTTCCATGACACGTGATCTAAAAAAGGCTATTGTTTAAGTATAAGGACCTCTAATTCTATCCAAAATGTAAACACAAACAAAATTTGGTTTATCTTGAATGATAAATTGTAATTCCTTACAAATTCTCCTGAGTATTGGTATAGAGATTTAATTCTCCAATAAAAGGATATGACTGGATATAAAATCAATGGACAGTCTAAAGATTTCTCTGTCAAAATTTTAAACTCACTACAGTCAAGCCAAAATTATCTGCATTTGGATAGTCTATGAATCATAAGCATTCTAAAGAACTGTTAGATAATAATACTGAATACCTCTTAATATTATAAAAACAAAATCACAAAAGGCATTAATAATTTGGTTTAAAGCTTTTTTTAAAGTTTATTTTGAGAGAGAGGGAGAGAGAAAGTGCATGTGTGTGAGTGCGGGAGGGACAGAGAGAGAATCCCAACTAGGCTCTTCTGTAATGTCAGCGTGAGCCTGATTCAGTGGGGCTCAAACTCACAAACCATGAGATCATGACTTGAGTCAAAATCAAGAGTCAGATGCTTAACTGACTAAGCCACCCAGGCGCCCCTAAAACTTCTGATATATTTGTTTTTATAGTAAGAAAATAGTCTAATAATATGAGCCAAGATGGTGAACTACAGCTTTTTTTTTTTTTTTACTTTGCATACAACTTAATGTTTAAACATAGATTATCTAAAACAATAAATCATAGAGTCTTATATATTTCTTTATGGAACCATTAAAATTGTATTACAAATGTATTATGAAATCTAATAGTCTTATAAAACTTTTTCTCATATCCATTGAATTGACAAATATTCATTTTTCATCTACAAAAACTAGTGTGCTTAATATAATAGGTATTCTCTTTCCTTAGCATCTACATGTCCAGAAAGCTTAATTTTGTATACACATTTATTAAAAAATATGTATAAATATGTATAAATGTAAATGACAATAAAATAACCTTCTATTTAAAGTATGTTTTAGAGTAGATAATAGATTCAGCTCAAACTATCAACACTAAAATAGTATGAAATAATTACTGTCTGTAACAATAAGACTGAGTGATTGAAAGTAATACAATCTAAACAATGTTAACACTTAAGTCTTTAAATATGGCATGATGATCTTTTTTGTTTTCTATGGAATATATGATGGACAGGGATAAAATGGGGGACTCATATATATAGGAACATTTCTTTTTTTTTTTTTTAAGGAAAAAACTACTTAAAAATTAACAATTAATAATATAACATTATAGTTACTAACTCAACAAATAACAAACAAGAAAACCAACTTCAATTCTATAACATGGCCATTTAATGATAGTAGGAGATGATAGAAGGGAATTCCAGAAAAAGATTAGAGAAAGAAAGGAATGAGAAATAAGGAAGAAGAGAGAGAAACGGAGAGTGAGGGAAGGAGAGAGAGGGATGGGGGAAAGGGAGGAGAAACAGAAAGATGATAAATAAGAGAAAGAAAAGAAAGAAAAATTTCTTTTAAATCTAACATTCACTTATTAAAGTGTTCACTATGTCTTCTTGAAAAAGACTCTTCCAGCTTGCCATTGACATTTAACTATAATTTTCTATTATTATTCAGCTCTAAAACAGGAGACTGACTGAAAAGTTGATGGATTAACAAAATGCTGCTCTTCTTGGTGCCAAGGTTCACGCTATATCAATATCTCAAGTTGTAGTATAGTTTTAAAATAAAGGGAAATATTTTTACCTACAAGAAGAAGGTAAAAATATTTCCCTTTATTTTAAAACTATACTACATTATACTATATAGTGTATATATATATACACACATATATATATACACACACATATAGTCTGCCTTCTGTTTTTTTGACCCATGCATAAATAATATATGTATTAGAAAAGTAACCTTATGTAACCAGAAATAAATTGATTATATTGATGATATGAAAGCAAAGGTACTTTTTCAAAAAAGTAGTCCTTATTCCATAAGTAAAACAGAAGTACCAAAACAGCCACTTAACTAACTAAACCATTGCAGAATCACTCCATCAGAGTGATTTTATTGCTTTTCCTTGATTTCTCAAGATAAACAGTACACTTGCTGAGGGGCACATTTTTCCTTCTCAATATAAGAGTTCTGAATTCTGTAAAACATTTGGTTCAGATAACCAAGTGGCTATATTTAAGTTTCACAATAAGACTTTTTTCATAGGCTTTAACTAAGACAGCTGTGCCCTGATTATCTGATTAAATTAAAAAGTTAAACATCTTAGCTTTTTAATCTATTATCAATTAGAATGTTTTATTAGAATATATTTAAGCAATATTTACATTTACTTTGCACAGCCCCAAGATTTAAGACAATAAAATGCTTCACCTATAAAATATTTTTCATGTTTAGATTATCATAATTGTCAATATTGCTTGAGAAATAGAGAACAAAGATAATCAGCAAAAACAAAAGTTCATTTCATAAATAAGCCAAGCTTGAAATTCAACACAAAAATAAATTTTCATGTAAAAATTAATTTTTTCTGCTTTCATTTTACACGTTTGGGATTTGTAATCATTTTCTTAAAAAAGCGATTATATAGGACGCATAATTATCTAATGCTGTTTGTAACAGCAAAACCACTTTTCATTAGTTTTTATGTACTAAGTATCTTATAACCTAAAACAGTATTTGATAACTGCAAGTCATAAAATTAGTTGGTAATGAAATTGACTTAGGGGGTTGTGATTCCGATTAAAATAAGAAATAGAATAGAAAACAGTGTAGTAGGGGCGCCTGGCTGGCTCAGTTGGGAGAGGGTGGGACTCTTGATCTCAGGGTTGTGAGTTCAAGTCCCAGTTTGGGTGTAGAGATTACTTAAAAAAATAAAATTAAATCTTAAAAAAAAAGAAATAAAGAAACAAAATAGAGTGCAGTAAAAGTAATGTTGCTTTCTGAAACTTTGTTTCAATAGTGTCCATGTGCTTATTTCACCTTGCTTTAAAATGCATTTTTGGGGCTCCTGGGTGGCTCAGTTGGTTAAGCATCCGACTCTTGGTTTTGATTCAGGTCTTGATCTCACAGTTTATGCATTTGAACCCTGCACGGGCTCGGCTGACAGCACGGAGCTTGGAATTCTCTCTCTCCCTCTCTCTCTCTGCCTCTCCCCTGCTCTCTCATGCTCTCTCTCTCAAAAAATTTATTTTTAATATAAAATTCCATGATAAAGTAAATAAATTATATTATTGCTATAATAACAATATTGGAAAGGAAATGATTTACTATGGGAGTCCTGGCTGTCTTAGTAATGTTTTCTGCATAATTTTAAAGGATTTATATATTAATATAGTTACTGTTCCTGTTGGTTCCCTGCCTCCACTTTGCATACTTATATTCTTTTCTGTTTTTTTTTAAATGTTTATTTAATTTTGAGAGAAAGAGAGGGGGCCACCCAGGCGCCCCTGCATATATGTATTCTAATTATGGTCACAATTATCAGATTTCCAAGTCAGGTAAATATGATTTCATAAAAGAAACAATGAAATAAGGTTAAAGCTCAAAAGTTTCCCATTAATATATTCTTACCTGTTGGTAATCCTTTTCCTCTCAATCGGTCTCGAATAGCCTGGCTTCGATCAGGCTTTTGTTCACTGTTACGGGAAAGTTGATCCGTCTGTACACAGATAATCAAAAATCAAGTTTGACAAAACAACCTGCCTTTTGTTTTCATGGTAATTGTCTACAGAATGACATTAGTTGGACAATTTTTGGAGTAAAACATTAACTAAAGACACTCAACACTTACTATTGTTAATTTGTATTCCTTCAACAGGATTTATGTAGCTCAGTTCTGGCCAATTACTCTTCAGGAAATGAAAGGCAAGGCAGAGTTATAGAAGAAAGCCAAACTGAAGTAGTTAAAATGAGTTCCATCTGAAAACAGTAAACTTGAAGAGTTTTTTTTTTTCCTGATAATTACATTACTCTCTCAAGTTAGATTATAATTTTAAAATCATATTAATTCTGGTACAATAAATTTTCTCCTGATTTAACTATGCATTGACGGTAATGACTTAAATTATTTTCAAAAATAATTTATCAGATTTTTCCTGCCAGAAATTACATTTGAGAAATGCTTTAGACTAAATGACATATTGAGGGATGACAATTAAATTTAAATCAATGCTCTTTTAAATCTCCTTTATAATAAAATGTTTAAGTAGTCTTAAGCTTTAATAACTTTACCTAAGGGTACTCCTTTGAAATAAAGCATGTTATTTTTCTCCTCCCTGGCTCCTTGAAGCTCGGTTGCCATCATGAACGACACAGTTAGCTATCCGGACTGGGAAGTTCATAACCAACCGAGTACTTGAGCGGAAACAAATGGTTATTGATGTTCTTCATCCCCAAAAGGTGATAGTACCTAAGAAATTTGGGAAAAACTACCCAAAATGTACAAGACGACACCAGACACCATCTTTGTATTTGGATTCAGAACTCATTCGGGTGGTGGTAAGACAACTGGCTTTGGCAAGATTTAGGATTCCTTGGATTATGCAAAGAAAAGTGAACCCAAACAAAGAGATGGCCTGTTTGAGAAGACAAAGACCTCAAGAAAACAGTGAAAGGAACACAAGAACAGAATGAAGAAAGTCAAGACGACAGTGCAAAAGCCAATTACTGGTGTTGACAAAAAGAAATGAAGTATCTAGCAGTGAGCAGGAGACTGGACAACAGAAGGAATAAAAAGATTCTGCAGTGACTGTGGTGATTGTGCAGATTTCTCATGAGAAGATTAATAAAGTAAGAACTTTAAAAAATTGATAAAATAAAATAAAGCCTATCATAGGGGAGATGGGTGGGCAGATGGGTGAAATAGGTAAAGGGGATTAAGAGTACACTTATCATGATGAGCAACTGAGCACTGAGTAATGATGTATAGAATTGTTGAATCACTATATTATATACCTGAAACTAATATAACACTGTATGTTAACTATACTGGAATTAAAATAAAAAAAAAATAAATTAAAAATGTATTGGTGGGAAAAAAAGCACATTACCTTTAAAAAATAAATAAAAGTGTATCAACTTAGATCAAATTCCACATGATTAGGGATGAAAAATTAGAACACTAGGTTTATTTAGATGATCAATTAGAGTAAAAACTCCAAGAAAAAGGAGAGATAATGATGAAGAGAAATTATTTAAATCTGGCACCAGGGGAATGCATACATACTTGTTTACACACATACAAACACACATATTTTAATATTGCTCCATTAGTGAAATCTGTTTGCATATGGGTTATAAATCCAGGGGCACCTGGATGGCTCAGTCCGTTAAGCATCTGACTTCAGCTCAGGTCATGATCTCATGGTTCATGACTTCAAGCCCGGGTCAGGCTCTGTGCTGACAGCTCAGAGCCTGGAGCCTGCTTCAGGTTCTGTGTCTCCCTCTCTCTCTCTCTGCCCCTCCCTTGCTCTCTCTCTCTCTCTCTCTCTCTCAAAAATAAGTAAACATTAAAAAACAAAACAGAACAAAACGGTAGCTGTTGGGAGTTCTGTCCAGTGATACTAGCAAGAGCAATGGAACGATGACTGGAACGTTGTTATTTCTTCTTAGTAGAAATTTGCCTCTGGAAAGGCAGGCTCCCTATATATGAACTCTAATTGACCCTTCTATTCTTCTCTCCTACTAACCAATCCCACAACACTCCCCATACAGACTTAATACTGTTCCTCAAACATACCCTGTTCTTTCCTACTTCACAGCATTTATCTAGGTTTACTTCCCTCTGCCTAGATTACTTTCTATCTAGACTTTTGGATCTAGTTCAAAGTGCTATTTTTCAATGCAGTCATAATTTGTATCCTTTCCCCTCAAACCTTCAAAATGCTTTTAAAATTCTTCCTGTGTTGCTTTCCATACCGTTCTCTGCATTTTATAATTAAGCAAATGGTCTTTAAATAAGAGCTCTTAGAAGGTAGAACAAACATTTTATTCAAATTTATATATATCTGCAGTATCTAGCACGTTTCATATGTAGATGAGCAATATATAGTTACTGCAATAAACTGACCTAAATACTAAATGTAAAGAGATAGACATCTTTTATCTAACATGGGCAACTATTAGAAGGATAATAGAATTTCATGGAGGAATATTTCTTCATGGAAAGGGGAAGAAAAAGTATTTTCAACAATTTTACTGTATCAAAAAAATAGCAAGACAAGTCTTAGAGGAGGTGTGGTATAACAGAAAGATCCCTGGACTAATAGGAAACATATACCCCATAAGCTGTGTGAATCTCAACTTCCTTCTTTATAAAGTGAGTTAGTACAGATCAATATTTCTCAAAGGGAGCTTTACAGAACATTAGTATTATGGGAAAAATCTGTAAAAAAAAAAAAGACACAAATAAGTTTGGGAAATGTTTCACCTACATGTAGGCATATCATTCTTGAAAGTAATACAGTCTAGTGTATTAAAGGTTCTTTGAAGTTTTGCAGTGAAAATATATTCTAATTTCTCTTAAATATTAGATTTTCCTCGAAATTATTTGATCACAAAGGAATTTTTATTAATCTAATTAAAAAATGGTTATTTATTTATTTTGAGAGCGAGAGAGAGAGACAGCACAAGTTGGGGAGGGACAGAGAGAGAAGGAGGAGAGAATTCCAAGCAGGTTCCACACTGTCAGTGCAGAGTCCGATGTGGAGCTCAGTGCCACTAATCCTAAGATCAAGACCTAGCCAATATCAAGAGTCAGATGCTTAACTGACTGAGCCACGCAGGCATCCCCACACAAGAATTTTTAAAAACAAAACTATATTTGAAAATATTTGGGAAACTTTAGTCTGGATAGAGGGCTTTCATAGATTTTTAGTAGTTTTACCTTTGTTTGTTTGTTTTTTTAAGTCACATGCAGGAATATAAACAAATAAATCAATTAAAATTGGAGGCAGCTCTAGTTAAGGAGGGGAAATCAGCAGCCAAGAATCACATTCACTCAGCCTCTACTACCTGTATTCCTTTCACTACAGAAGTACCAAGGCTGCATGGGGTACAGTTTACAAACCATTTGCCCGGAAGAATCTATGAGCCTGTTTCTTGTTAACTGGCAAACTGCATGGAATTTGGATATACCCCTGCCAGCCATACAACATCCTGGTTAAGATGACAGAGCTGAACTCCTAGGGAAGAAGTAAGAAGCCATCAAGAACACTGTGTGACAGTAGCAAATTGTGGTCCACACGAAGGAGAAGGACTTCACTTGAAAGGGTAAGAGCAGATGAAGTTTGGATCTAAACAGATATCAGAAACCAAGGGAAACTAGGCAAATGGGATAGAATGTAGCTCAAGAAACGCAGAGGTGGGACGATAAATACCGTGTGTGTTATTTTGGGGATTCTTCACATCTGAGACAAGAGAGAGAATGGGAGAGTCCAGGTCTTGGGGCAATCTAGCAGAGATACAGGCATGTATCACCCCTGCCCATCAGGTGACAGTGTCCCCAGAGGGTGGAGAGGATTTCAGGAATAGCCTTGTCCAGACAAGTAAGCGGCCAAGAAAGAGGTTACAGAGCAACAGAAAGTGCGTTATTAATGTGAAAACCCATTTTGTATGTCAGTGCATTTTTCATAATAGACAGAACCACTTGCTGAGGATGTAAGAAAGGACGAAGAGCAGATGATTTCAGCTCTAACATGCTGTGACTCTATAGTACTTGTTGGAATACAGTTCTAAAAAAAAAAAGACTAATTCTTATGAAATCTAGGAGACTAAGTCATTGACTGGGCTTCTAAATTTTAAGTGCCATCTCAAATAAACCATTGACATTAGAACAAGAAATTTACTCTCCTGTCCTCATCTTCATTGAGAAAATGCTACCAATAGTATCTTTAAAGAAAATCCTGTGATACTCTGCTAAATTTTGAAATATGACTATCTGCATCAGTCAGAACTGTGGCTTACCCCAGAAAGATTTCCCAGAACCAGTTTGACCAACTGTTTCACGTAGGAAAATGAAGGTGCACAGTTGCTATTCCTAATGTGGGCGCTGCAAGCATCCAGGACAGTCCGGACAGAAACTCGAGCATATATAACATCTTCGCACATTCCAAGCAGTATGCTGTTGAGGTGATCTCCAAGCTTGATAGGCTAATGTAAAGAAAGAAAAGGCACTTTCAGAAGTGTGGATAAATCTTATCTAACAAACAAGCCATTTCAGGAGTCATAGGAACCACACCAAATACATTTCAAATACTCGGAAGAAATGAGCTCCTTATCCAGCAGTATGTACATTTTAGTGTATTTTATCTTTTCATAATCCAAAAAATTAGCAGAAGATGGTTAACACACATCTCCCAAGACAGGAAGTATTACAGAAAAACAGTTTTTTTGGGGTAGGGGGGCTAGGGGGGTAGGGTATAATAAAGAAATGGAATTCCTAGGTCATTCAAATATTTTGGTAAGCAGTTATGTGAGTGTGTGTGTACATTTTGGGTGAATAAATGATTTCCTAACAATTGATAAAATGTAACATATTCATTATATATTAAATATAATTTGATACTCTCATGATAACTTAGATTTCAAATACTGCAATGACTCAAGTCATTTGAATATCAGTTCTCATTATGCTGGTGAATCAGAGAAACTGGAATGTAAGATTTTTTAATTAGTTGACATGATTTGTAGAACATTATATCCACATATCCAATAAGCATACAAAAAAATGCAAATTAAAACTACAAAAAGAAGCCACTACATGACTAAACAGAATGGGTAAAAAGAAGACTGATAATATTGATAAAGAGAAAAGCACTGTTGGTGGGAGTTTAAACTGGTACATCCACTTTGGTTGAAACATGCTTTCCCTGTGACCCTTCCTTTCCGCTTCTCATCCATTTGTATATTATGTCATCCTTTAGATCTCACCTTAGATGCAGTGTCCTTTAATAAACACATCCTAACCCTCTAAATCTAGTTAAAGGCTCTGACTCTGGTGTTCCATGGCACCCTCCAGTTCCCTACCACAGCATTCACGCATTGTTATAACTGGTTATTTAATGCCTGGACTCATGGATATACTCCACAGGCACGGGCCATTCTATTCCTAGTATCTAGTACAGTGTCTGACACAAGACGGGGCTTCCACTTTGAAATGGTATTGAATACTTGCAAAATGACTATGATTTCTGATAGCAAAATACTAGTGAAAGTTTATATACTTCCTCTCCAATTTATACATTATTGATACTGACTTAATTTTCAGTTATCTGAAGAGTATAAAGTGTTAGTCATAGGCTGTGATCACATTTTGCACGTATGTTAGGTTGTATAATATATGATACCAATATATCCAGTAATAATTTAACTTTTTCACTTCTATTTATCAAGTTGAAACTGAGGGTTTTTCATGATACAAAATGAGACTGAACCAAGTTGAAGACATCATCCATCTTTCACGGATCTTAGGATATCTGGATTTTAGAATAAAAGCCTAAAAAGCCTGTTACTTCTTAATTTAATTAAAACAAACCCTTACACCTAGTTATTTTTCTTTTTGACTTCTAAATGCCTAAAATAAAACCTAATTATGTATGTTAAATCTTTGCTCTGATGAAATATAGTTATCTTTTTTTTTTTTTTTTAAGTAGGCTTCATGCCCAGCATGGAGCCCAATGCAGACATCAGTGCAGGACTTGAACTCATGACCTTGGGATTAAGACCTGAGCTGAGATCAAAAGTCACATGCTAAATTCACTGAGCCACCTAGATAGTCTGAAATAAGTTATTTTTATAGTTTCAGTTACTATTTGTTATTATATTTATATTGGGTCTTTAGGAATCAGTTATTTTAGAAAATAAGGACTAGAAACAGCGCAATGATCACTGGAGCCTAAGACTTCAGAAAGTGTTGCTTTAATAATGGTGTTTGCTGCCATAGGCTTAGCGGAGTATACTTTTGAAGGGACAAGAAAAAAAAAAGTAATGAAGCATATACTTTGAGATCTATTATTCCTATGCTTCTGCATCAAAAAAGGTTATCACTTTAGTTCAAGAATGAAATCATCAACATCTACAACCATTCTTATAAGTCATTAAATTAGAAGAAATTATGTGGACTTGCTGTAATTTTTGAAGAGGCCACTACATTTCACAGACTAAATTGTTGAAACCTGGGTAGCAACTGATATAATTCCAAGAACATTCTGAGAACAATAATGTCTTTAGAATTTTATTATTTCTTTCTGAGAGTATGACATTATTAATGGAACAGCATAGAAATGCTGGTATGCCTGATAATATGCTGTAGAACATATATAAATACAGGGAAGAACTTTCTAAAAAGGGTGAAGTTGTACAGATGTGACAATTTGACTTACTTGGCTCTGAGGCACTTCATGATCAGCTCCCCAATACAATGTCATTCCAAGAGAATAAATATGGATCTAGGAATAGAATTTTAAAAATCATATTATGGTAAAATAAAATTTAAAAGTTTAGCAAGTACTAAAAAAATTAGCAAGTACTATATATTCATGACTTTTTGTCCCAGATAAAGTATAACATATGATTTGAGAAATTAATCATTTCATACTTTGCATAAACGTATGTAAGAACTTAAAATAGAAAATAAGACTAGAAATGATCAGAACAAATTTCCCCCTTTATTTCCTAGCCTATCATCTGTCAATAATTTTATTAGTTCTTATTTATTTTAAAGTTTCTTTATGTAAACTCACACTAATACTGCATATTTTTTTTTAAATAAAAGGTGAAAGATTTATTAGATCTGAAGAGAAACCTGAGTATTCTTTCTTTTTAAAACTAAATAATCTCTATGACTAAGGTGGGGCTCAAATTCCTGAATCCAAGATCAAGAGTCACATGCTCTACAGACTGAGCCAGCCAGGCACCCCACAGATACATCTTTTAATTTTTCCCCTTTTATAAAATGTCAGAAACTTTAAAATTACTCTGCACTTGCGTTTTTAATTTAACAAGAGATATAGGTGATGTCATTTTGTACATGCAGGTATTTCTCTTGACTTGGTTCTCAGAGATTATGAATAAAAGAGTAAATCATCTGTAATTTTGATACACATTGTTAAATTCTCCTACAAAGAAGTTGTAGTATTTTGCATTTCTACCAGCAACATATAAGAGATTTTTTTTTCACAAAAATTTTTTTTGTCTATAGTATGTGCTACAAAGATCTAGATTTTTGCCAATCTGAAACGGGAAAAAAAATCTCACTGAAATTTTTTTTTTAATTGAAATTTTGATTAGCATTTTTCTTACTAAGAATGGATGGGGTGGTAGATGGAGGAAGACGTTGGGTGAAAAAAGATTTTACTTGCATTGTTTGTTTGCTCCTTAAAGATTAAAAAAATAACAACACATTTTTTTTTGCTGATACAAGTGATCCAACAGGGAAAACTGGAAGTGCAGGAGACAGCAAGGTTGCTGGGATAGCACTGTTGAGTAAGTGGGAGAGGGTGGAAGGTACAGCACCAGGGAAGGAGTTGGCGGGACAGAGAAGCACAGGGTGGCTCAATTGTAGTAAGGAGGCAGAGAATGTGGGAATTTAGCTGAGTAATCTGGTAGTGAGATCCTGGGAAAAGTTTCTTCTGACTGCTTCTACTTCTTTCCTGTGAGACAGGAAGCGGGATGAAAGTGAGGACAGTTAATCCTATAAGTAATCATTTCCCATTTTTTCCTCCTGTGAAGAAATTCAGAGCTAAACTTTTAGCCCATCTCTATCAATACTGTGTAATCTTACTATGTGTATTTAAAAAAAAATTTTTTTAGCGTTTATTCATTTTTGAGAGACAGAGAGGGACACAGTGTGAGCAGTGGAGGGTCAGAGAGAGAGGGAGACACAGAATCCAAAGCAGGCTCCAGGCTCTGAGCTGTCAGCACAGAGCCCGACGTGGGGCTCAAAGCCAAGAACCATGAGATCATGACCTGAGCCAAAGTCGGGTGCTTAACTGACTGGGCCACCCAGGTGCCCCTTACTATGTGTATTTTTTTTCACCAATCTTATTCCAACATCATCTTATTTTCTTGTCTTTATTTTCACTTTGCTCTTATTTTCTCATTTTTATTTTTTAATTCTGGAAACTGTGTCAAATCCTCTTTAGAAATAGGTGGGGTATGCACAAACAAAACTGGCTCTTTATAACCTCACAGCACTTTAACCTACTCTAATTTTGCCTCCTAATTTATTCCAAATCACAGATTAGAAAAGTTGTTCCTCTTTTCAAATATTTTCATAGCTCCCATCTTAAAAAAAAAATCCCAATTTTTTATAATGATAAACAAGAGTCAGTCTGACTTGCCTCCACTTCCATTTTCTAGACAGATTTATAAGTTTTCCTCTGTAATACTCCTCTACCGATTACAACCTAAACACTTCAGCACTACGAAATAATTTTCTCTTGGCAAAATAAAACCTTCTCTCAATTTTTCTTGAGCAGTTCTTTCTACTAAGAATTTTTTTCCATCTGTCAATAAAATTCCTACATATTACTGATGGTTGAGAGATGTATGCCATATAAATTTTCCCAAACAGGATAAAGCATTCTCTCTTTCACGTACAGATATATTTCATTCGCATCTCTAATAAAAGAGTTAACTAATACTGCCTATAATATAATTAAGATGTGTCCATGTTTGTCTTCCTGGAGGAAGTGTTTTTTACATAGCTTAGTATATCTCTCAACTACTAACACAGAACTTGTACACAGTAGATATTCAATTCATGCCTGCTGGACTTAATTAAATGTACATTAAGTTTAAGATAGCATAGTGCAGGCTATTGGCATATTTCAGTTTCGGTTTCTTTTCAAAGAACCTCATATGTGAATCCCACATATATGAAAAATACTTCATGGCTTTAGCATAAAAAACTAGTTACATATTCAAATATATTTCTTTTAACACGTTAATATTGATTTGTGATTCTGAGATAGTGCTCTAAGATTCTTTATTATATTTACTTCTCAATATGCCAAATGAGTTACTATATATTAATTTTTATAAATGACTATATAAAGTTAGTAGCACAATTATTAAAATTAGGTTATAAAACTGTATACCTGCTGATCATCTATGTATATATTATAATGATTGATTTTATGTATCAACCTGACTGGACCACAGGATGCCTAGATAGTATTTTGGGAATTTTTGTGAGAGTTTTTTGGATAATATGAACACATAATTAAGTAGACTGAGTAAAGTAGATTGCTCTTCTATTGTGGGTAGGCCTCATCCAATCATCTGAAGGCTGGATAGAATAAAATGGTTTACCCGTTCCTGAGGAATAGAAAATATCTTTCTGTGAGACCGTCTTTGAACTAGGACATAAGCTTTAAAAAAAAAATTTTTTTTTAATGTTTATTTATTTTGAGTGACAGAGAGAGTGAGAGCGAGAAAGCGTACATGAGTGGGGGAGCGGCAGAGAGAGAGGGAGAGAGAGAATCCCAAGCAGGCTCTGGCTGTCAGCAGAGAGCCTGACATGGGGCTCGATCCCAGAAATCGTGAGATCATGACCTGAGTGGAAATCAAGAATTGGATGCTTAACCAACTGAGCCACCCAGGTGCCCAGCTTTTTTCTTGCCTTTGGACTTGAACATCAGCTCTTCTGGGTCTCAGGCCTGCTGGCTTTCAGACTGGAACTTACCATCAGTTATCCTAGTTTTCAGGCCTTTGGCATTGGAAAGGACAAGGATGGCTAGGCTTGGGAACTGGACTTAAGAAATTTAGGCAATTAAGTGGATATGTGAAAAGGGAAGAGTCAGAGATAAAGATACAAAGAAAACATGCATGGACAGGAGGGCACTTGAGTGAGCTAGTTAATATAACTGATGGGGAACAAAAATGTGTTTTTATCTTTACAGTTAGCTATAATGGGCTGGAATGTAAACTCTATCAGTGGAAAGACTTTGTCCTATTCACTACTCTATCCCAGGACCTTGAATAACACTTGACATATAATAGAGATAGATAATATTTAGCGGGTGCTTACTCTGTGCTGAGTACTGTTCTAAGTACTATTTTATTTAACTTTTTAATAACACTATGAAGCAAGTAATATCATCGTCTCTTTATATATAAGTCACTTGAGGCATAGAACAGTAAGCAAGTTGCATGTGGTCACACATCTTTCAAGTGACAAAGCCAGAAATTTTACTCAGAACCCACATTTGATAAATATTTGTTGAAAAACAAAATGGGATAATAATGAAACAGTCATCACTGAGAAGGCTCAAAGAATACCCTCTACCTCTACATCCATTCTGTAAAGAGGAGCTGGAAAGTCTTCAAAGCTTTGGCTCACTGACCATAAGACACTGGGTAAGATACTATAGTCTGATATGCAGATCCCTCCCACCCAGTGATCTCTCTGAAGAACTAAGAACTGTTTTATATGTGCTACATAGCTCCTTTTAGCAAAACCCCTTGAGATTTTGTGGTCTCTATTTAATAGCAATAAAGCATAAATATCTTTGGGTGAAAAAAAAAATCCTTAATTGTTTCTGCTCACTCAACAAATTCTGAGCATCTCCTAAGAGGCAGATATGAAGTGCAGCAATGGTTCTCCAACTTTATCACAGATCAGAATCATCTGGTAAAACACAGATAAGGGTCCTACCTCTGTGATCTCTGATTTAGTAGATTTGGTGTGGGGTCTGAAAACTTGCTTTTCTTTTTAAAAAAATTTTTTTAAAGAATGTTTTATTTATTTTTGAGCATGAGAGTGTGAGTGGGGGAGAGACAGAGAGGGAGAGGGGAACAGAAGATCTACAGAGGGCTCTGTGCTGATAGCAGCAAGACTGATGCGGGGCTCAAACTCACAAACTGTGAGAGTATGACCCGAGCCGATGTCTGTTGCTCAACCAACTGAGCCACTCAGGTGTCCCTGAAAACTCGCTTTTCTAACAAGTTCCCATATGATGCTGATGCTGACGGCTGGGAGACAACACTTTGAGAACCACCAGCATAGAGCAGAGGCGATAATAATGAGTATTATAATAATGAGACAGGGTCCCTTCCATCTCAAACCTTCTACTTCAGTAACCAAGACAAGATAATGTGGTGTACAAGAGACTACAATTAGTGTAAGAGAAAACTTTAGATTTACAGGAAAAGTTAGCCAGACAATGAGGAGATGAGGCAAGAGCTGAGATGATGTGAAAGAGTATTCGAGGCTGGAGGAAAGGAATGTGCAAAGACTAAGAAGAAAGAAAGCACTTAGCACATCCAAGACACTGAAGTAAATCCAGAATGGTTGAGGCATAAAGCTTGAGATAAAGACTGCTCAGAGAGAAGGCTGGTGCAGTGTACCCTCAAAGACCATGGTAAGGAGTCTAAAGTTTCTTCAAGTGAAATGCAGATCTAAATATTTTTTTAATGTTTATTTATTTTTGAGATGGAGACAGAGAGAGAGAGAGAGAGAGAGAGAGGCAGAAAGAAAGGGAGAGAGGATCCAAAGCGGGCTCTGCACTGACAGCAGAGAGCCCAATGTAGGGCTCGAACCCACGAACTGCAAGATCATGACCTGAGCCAAAGTTGGATGCCTAACCGACTGAGCCACTCAGGTGCCCCAAGAATCTGAATAATTTTAAGCAGCAAAGGGACAATATCAAATATGATTTTTCAAAAATGCACTGGCTAGTTTAAAGAATGAACTGGCCGGGGCAAGACTGGAGGCAGGGAGATTATTAGAAAGTATTTGCAGCACTGGTCATTCATGATGGACTGGACAAAGTAGAGGCACTGAGGACTAATAGAAATAGATGGATGTGAGAGACACTGAAGAATTAGAATCAATAGGAATTAATCACTGACTAGATTTAGGAACAAGGGACTGAAGTGAATGAAAAGTTAAGAATGACATCTTAAGAGTCTTTCTTGCAAACTGGGGAAATGATGGCCTATTTATTTACAGTGAGCACACAAAAGAGGAGAAAGCTTCCAGTGTGTGAAAAGATATTTAGTTTCAGATCTAGTGAATCTGAGATGCCTGTGGGACATTCTGGTGAATATATCTAACATGTGGCTGTATATTTAAATTAAAGAGCTTTGTGTTAAAGATATATAAACTTGAGGGGTGCCTGGGTGGCTCAGTTGGTTGGGTGTTCGATATTGGCTCGGGTCATGATCTTGCGGTCTGTGGGTTCAAGACCTGCATCAGGCTCTATGCTAACAGCTCAGAGCCTGGAGCCTGCTTCAGATTCTGTGTCTCCCTCTATCTCTGCCCCTCCCCTGCTCATGCTCTGTCTCTGAAAAAATGAATAAGCATTAAAAAAAAAAAAATACATAAGTTTGGGAGCTAGCAGCAGATAGTCATGGATGTTTAGCCTTTAAAAAAGAGGAAACCAATTTGACAATAAATTTCATATAAAAAAATAAATAAAAATAAACAAGAATCTGATAAAAGCCAAGAGCCCTCTATCCAGAAAAATACATGTATTCATATTTTCTTGGCATATAATTAAAAAAATTTTAATGGCCTCCTAAATCCATTCCTTTGACTTTGAAGGGTATCATGGGTTAGGATCCCAATGTATAAAACAATTGTAAAAATTTACTTGGTCATAACTCTTCTGTTCTTTCTGTACTTCCTGGGAGGGGGTACCTCCCCCCCGCCCCCAATTATTTTGAAATCTCAAATCAGCAGGTTGGCATTTTCTAGTTTTAAAATTAACCTGTTCCCCTCACCCATTACCTTCTACATCTCACCACACTTTAGATATTTGAGAAGTACATTCAGCTAGTTTCTGATATATACTACTATCTTAACCTATCTGACAACTTAGTTTACTCTAAGCTATTGTAGGGCTTGAAACATTAGTTTATATACACTACAGACCATGAGTATCTGGAGGAGACCCACTCATTATAGACTGGCCTCAGGAATCTGCTGAAATGGGATATTTCAGGGTCTATTTTGGTCTCCTGTGTCTCTCTTTCATGGTTTAAGTTTCCATCATAAGAATTATTCAAGTATATAAGACCCTATATACTAAAAGACCAATATGATGAAACTATATTACCTGACAAGAGTACCACATAATGCCATTAGCTCTGAATAACATATTACCAGAGATTAGTTTATTAGCTAGTGGAACATGGTATATTGAGGTGATGATACTTTATTTTTTTTTTTTTCAGAGAATTTTTTTTTTATTTAATATATGAAATCTATTGTCAAATTGGTTTCCATACAACACCCAGTGCTCATCCCAAAAGGTGCCCTCCTCAATACCCATCACCCACCCACCCCCCCCTCCCACCCCCCATCAACCCTCAGTTTGTTCTCAGTTCTTAACAGTCTCTTATGCTTTGGCTCTCTCCCACTCTAACCTCTTTTTTTTTTTTTTTTTTCTTCCCCTCCCCCATGGGTTTCTGTTAAGTTTCTCAGGATCCACATAAGAGTGAAACCATATGGTATCTGTCTTTCTCTGTATGGCTTATTTCACTTAGCAGAGGTGATGATACTTTAAAAAGAACTAAATTTAGGGGCGCTTGGGTGGCTCAGTCGGTTGAGCGTCCGACTTCAGCTCAGGTCATGATCTCACACTCTGTGAGTTGGAGCCCCGCGCCGGGCTCTGTGCTGACAGGTCAGAGCCTGGAGCCCGCTTCCGATTCTGTGTCTCCCTCTGTCTCTGCCCCTCCCCCGCTCATGCTCTGTCTCTCTCTGCCTCAAAAATAAATAAAAACAGTAAAAAAAAAAAAAAAATTAAAAAAAATAAAAAGAACTAAATTTGTATAGAGCTCTGTACCTATCACAACCATAGCATTTGACTCTTTAAAAAAATTGTGGTACAAAATATAACATTAAATTTACCATTTTAATCATTTTTAAGTGTACAGTTCAGCAGTGTTAGCATATTCACTTTGTTGTATACCAGATCTCTCAAAGTTTTTTATCTTGTAAAACTGAAACTCTGTATATACTAAACATAAATTCCTCCTTCAGCCACTCACCAGCCTTGGGTAACTACATTTCTACTTTCTGTTTCTAAGGTTTGACTAGTTTATATATGTAACATGAGTATAATCAGAGAGTATTTGTCTTTTTGTGATTGGCTTATTTGTTTAGCATAATGTCCAAAGGGTCACCCATGTTGCAGCATGTGACAGGATTTCCTTCTTTTTAAAAGCTGCATAATACTCCATTGGATGTATATGCCACATTTTTTTTTTTTTTTTAATGTTCATCTTTGAGAGAGAGACAGAGCGTGAGTGGTGGAGGGAAAGAGACAGGGGGAGACATGGAATCTGAAGCAGGCTCCAGGCTCTGAGCTGTCAGCAGAATCCGATGTGGGTCTTGAACTCATGAACCACAAGATCATGACCTGAATCGAAGACGGATGCTTAAACGACTGAGTTACCCCTGCCACATTTACCCGTGCCACATTTTCTTTATCCATTCATCCATCAATGGACATTTGAGTTGCTTCAACTTCTTGGGTATTAAGAATACAGCTGCAATAAACATGGATATGCAAATATCTCTTCAAGATCTTGCTTTGAATTCTTTTGGATATGTACCTAGAGGTGAGATTATTGGATTACACAGTAATCACACAGGAAACTCTGTACTATTTTCCATATTGGTTGCATCATTTTACATTTCTAAAAACAGTGCACAAAGCTTCCAATTTCTCTGCATCCTTGATTAACACTATTTTCTGTTCTTTTGATAGTTGCCATCCTAGTAGGTGTGAGGTAGACATCTCCACAACCCCAGTATTTAAAGTTTTCAATCTAATTGTGTTACTGCATATTGGACTCTGGTACTAGACAGTCCTGGAGTTTCTTCTTTAGTGATCTGCATAGTGCCTGTCATATAATAAGTATACTTATCAAATTTATGGGTGAATGAATAAACAAAGGAGAAGGAGGGGAGAAAGGATGCATTAATAAGATTTAATATGGAGTAAGTATAGTATAATGGGGGTAAAGATATTCGGTCTTTTTTTTTTTAAGATTTAATTAATTAATTTTTAATGTTTATTTATTTTGAGAGAGAGAGTAAGAACACGTGCATGGGCAGGGGGAGGGGCAGAGACAGAGAAGAGAGAGAATTCCAAGCAAGTTCTGTGCTGTCAGTGCAGAGCTCAATGCTGGCTCAATCCCACAAACTGTGAGATCATGACCTGAGCTGAAATCAAGATTTGGATGCTTAACCTACTGAGCCATCCAGGCACTCCTAAAGATTTTATTTTTAAGTAATCTCTACCAAATGTGGGGCTCGATCAAAAGTCACACAGTCCACCAACTGAGCCAGCCAGGCGCCCCTGGTCTTTTTTGACAAGTTCAGTTGAAGCTTCTGCTAAGGTTAGAGAAGCAAATTTCCAGTATTGTTCTTATAAAGATGACCCTTGATTTTCAAGAAGAACAGAGATGATAGGGGCCACAATTCCTGATATTTAGATTACAAATTAGTGGCAATAAACACTTAAACTAAGATTCCTTTAGTTTATCAGGGATATAGTACAAATCCCTGGAGTATATCAATATTCTTGAAGACAAATCACAACAAGAATTTGTCTCAGGTTCCAATCTCATCAAATTGATTTCAAAAGAACTGCCAAATTAAGCACAGCATGTACCATGCAAGCAGGAAGTGAACAATTACCAGTAAGACAGAAAAGCCAGAGGATCAAAAATCTTAGTGTGACCTGTATAAACCTGTCGAGTTTTTAAAGAGGCATGTTATCTTGAAAAGTAAAACTTTAAGGCAAATAAATGAAAGTGCCTATTTATAGAGCTGGTAGTTGAGGTAAATTTTTTCATACAGCTGTACATATACAGTTTACAAAACAAGTTCCATTGAATGAAGAAAACATTTTTATGCATCAAGATCTTACCAAATACTCATTGTTATTCACAATACTGTGCTAGGCATCGAGTATTATTTAAAAAAATATTGATATATACTATCAATAGCAAGAATGTATTGCATACTAGTTAATGACATATCCTTAACTCATAAAAGTTGTGAAATGCAGTTACCGTCCTCTTTTTCAGTACACCCCTGCCCCATTAAAATCATAATACTAGAATAGTGCTTTTTAATTTTAATTTTCACACCACAATGTGAAATTAGTAAGTTTCCATGAATTTATTGGCCATTAGTGGTCAAATAAATGTAATTCCTTTTGCTCCACTCCCCAAAAAGAATACTAGAATATAAGACTACTCCTCTGATCTTTGCTTTATACTTATATTGCAAACAGGAATGGGATCAAAAAACTTGTCTTTGATTTTCTTCATACTTAGAATTGCACTGGAGCTTTTAAGGCATGAGATGAGGTAAACAGAAGTTCCCATTAGATTCACAAATAAATCAACTTTACTTTACCACAGTAATGGCAACAATACCACACCCATCCCATCTCAGCTCTGGCTCCTAAAACTTAGTCTAGTTAAGAGGCAGGCTTCAATCACTTTCTCAACCATGTGCTCTAACAATTTAACCTAAACACAAGGCAGTTTACTTGTTTGGGTATCCTGACATCACAGGGCAAAATGGGAAAGCCTTATGCAAATTAGAAAGGCACTTGTGCACCTAAAAGTTTTACTAAGCACTTTTTTCTTCTATTGTGGATTTTAAATGCCTTCCAGAAAGAATTCATAAACCACTGTGCAAAACTTTTCATAATTTGAAAAAATCCTATTATAATTCAGTAGAAGTTTTCAAAACTAAGACATCCATGGTTTTACTCTATTGCAGAGGTCACCAGATCCACTTGAGAGACTGATAAAGTTATGGACACCCTTCTCTGAACATGCTCAAACATGCAAAACTTAGTTTGCCATTTCACTGGTTTGTAGATATCCTGGAGTTCAATTAAGATCTAGAGATATCAAGTGTTAAATAATTTGCACACACACTATGCCTATTTCCAATGTTCTAATTACCTTCTATCTTTTAAAAGTTTATTATTAAATGAACCACACATACAGAATGTACAGAATGAATGCATGCTATTTAAATAATAACAGTAAATAACTATATATGTGCTATCCAGCTTAATAAAACACTACCAGTACATTTGAATACTCTCATGATCTATAACAATGACCAACACTCCCAAAATTCTTAAGCAGTTCATGGAGTAGATAAACTGGGTAGATAAACCTGGATTTTCTACCAATTCTATTTAGTCTTCTTTTAGAAACACAATGGCTCAAATCAAGATGCCTTCTTCTAGCTTAATCAATACACATGTATGCACGCACACACACATACACAAATACACACGCTTTCTCCTCCTCTTTCCTTCTCTCTCTCCCTCTCTGAAAAGGGAAACGTTCACTGACAGTGATAGGATGGAAGGATAAATTAGTACAATTCCTTTTACATGGAAATTAGGCAATGTATATCAAAATTTTAAATGCACAAACTTTTTGGGGCGCCTGGGTGGCTCAGTCGGTTGAGCGGCCGACTTCAGCTCAGGTCATGATCTAGCGGCTTGTGAGCTCAAGCCCCGCGTCGGGCTCTGTGCTGACAGCTCGCAGCCTGGAGCCTGTTTCGGATTCTGTCTCCCTCTCTGTCTGCCCCTAACCCACTCGCATTCTGTCTCTCTCTCAAAAATAAATAAACATTAAAAAAAAATGCACAAACTTTTAGGTTTTACTACCAGGAAATTATTATGTTAGTTTTTACACTTATGTGGAATAATGTAAGGGAAATAATATTCATACCCAGTTCTTAATTCTCCAGAGTTCCATATCTAAATTATCGCAACCTGCTATATAATATATATATATATATAAATTTTTTCATAGCCTTGACAATGAAATGAGATCTGATGTCAATGCTATTGCCATCCTCAGACTGGATATTTCCATCATGAACTTTTCCTTAATTCTTCCATCAAATGAATTGTCAAACTGTGAGCTTTGCTTCCATTGTATCCCTTTTATCCATGCCTTTATATTCCCAAGGCATCACATGATTTTCAGCTCTTTCCCCAGATTATTAAAAGTCCCTTATTAGATTTCTACACAATTCCTATACATTTTGTTATGTGTGTATAGATGTGTGTAGTATAGACTTTGTATATTGTATATATTCCTATCTAATACAATCCCTATATAATCTTTCATCTTATCTAGTTATCCACACTTTTGTCAAACTTCCCCTCTAAAATCACAAGTCACATCATAATCACTCTCCTGAAAATATGCCTCAGAAGAAAGTCTCAAGTACTGGTATTCAAAGTCTTCTTTATTCTGATTTAATAGTCTCCTTCTCTTTAACCACAGGCTTCCAGGTACCTAATGCTCTAGCCTAGCTAGTCTAACCAAACATTCCCTTATCATAGTGGACAATTTTTTATCTCTTATCATTGCATATACCAACAACCTTGAGTGGAACGTTCACATCTACTTATTTTTACTTTTCTAAATTCTACTCATTCTTCATAGCCCAACACAAATGCTACCTTTCCTGTGATATCATTCTAAGCTAAAAATTAACTGCTCCTCTTCCAACATTCTAAAATAGTCTACCCCGTATATTTATTTTAATCCGTATATTACAGGTTGTTCTATACACATTGATCAGGATCAATTCTCTAGTTATTTTTGCATCTTCCTCACAAATACAGTGCTTTAAACACAGCAGGCATTTAGTATTTTTAAACATGACTTAATAATGGCTCACCTTACTAATAAAAAATATTGTTTCTTAGATCCATAAATTTTTATAAAACTATTCTCACACAAAATAAATACGCACTTCTTGGAATACATGATCATTTAAAATTCAGTGGCTCTTTTTCAGAGGGTGGAGGGAGGGTAGCCCAGGGTCTTTTACTTTTCCTACCCCCACCCAAAATAAAAAAACAAAACCAAGCTAAAAACACTTAACAGTTACCTTTTCAACATCCGAGAGAGAAGTTAGTGATTGATTTTGAAGAACTTCTGGTGCGGTGAATGCGCGAAGATCCTGATTGGAAATATTTTCATCTGTAAAGGACACACTACCAGATGGCAGCAACAGCAGAGACCATGGAGAAATGATGAAACCAAGGGCAGCAGGATCAGCCACGCTTACTGGTTTGTAACCACATAGAATAAAAAGAAAAAAAAAAAAAACTGCTTAAAATTATAATCAAAGTATAGATCATTTAAATGACTATCCCAGCCTATGCATATTGTGTCCAAGTGCAGTGACAAACACCAAATCAATATGCTACAAACAGAGTGGGTTTCACGTATCTGCTGCTACTAGCATTACCAGCAACACCACCTTGGTTGGACTTAATCTTTTAAAACTTAGATGGTAAACCTTAGAAAGTAGAAATACAGATTTTCACTGTCAGTCATGAGAATTAAATGTGGTTCAAAAACTTTACCGCAGTGATACAAATGTGCACAAGGATCAAGTAGTTCTTAAACTTTGGGGGGGTTCATGGATTCTTTTGAGGATCTGGTGAAAAGTATGGTCTCTTTTTCATGGAAATGGATAAAAAATATAAATCTGTACACAAAAGAGATTCATGGATCTCCCTATAGCCCTTTTATGGACCCTATGCTAAGTAAGATTTCCTGATTTAGACTATAGTGTTGTCAAACATAAAAAATAATTTCTTTGACCATTCATCAGATTTGGAATTAGCAAAGTCTCAACTATATGAAAGTCTCTTGTTTTGCAACAAAATATGTATTTGTCTGAATTCTAATTTTTGTTTTGTTTGTGTTTGTTCATTTCACTAGAACTTCAGGCAGCTTCTGTACTAGCAAATGTGATCATTGGGGTCTCTAACAATTTTTTGTTTCAATGCTTGCCTGTGTGGTGCCTAAGAGCTCATGTTTAAAAGCATTAAAAAAAATTCCTTAGGGGCACCTGGGTGGCTCAGTCAGTTGGGCGTCTGATTCTTGGTTTTGGCTCAGGTCATGATCCCAGGATCTTGGGATCAAGCCTCGCATCGGGCTCCACACTGAGTGGGGAGCCTGCTTAAGATTCTTTCTCTCTCTCTCTCTCTCTCTCTCTGCCTCCCCCCCCCCCCCCGCTTACACTCTTTCTCTCTCCAAAATAAAGAAAAAAATTAAAAAATCTTTTGAAAAAAAAATTCCTTAGATTTTAGCAGGCCTTCTCCCATAAGTAAAGGTATACATTAGGCTCAACAAAATATACTTATTAGATGGAATTTTATTTTGTCCTCCCATTTCAAAAGGAATTTAATATAAGTTTTAAGGTAACTGCTATGTGAACTGGATCACAGACTCAAGAAACTGCTATAAAGTCACAAAAGACCTGTGACTGCCAATGCCGCTATTATGCAATCTGAACAGGTTGTACTGATATCTAAGTCAAATCATAAGAAATTGCCAGAGTTTATGGCACAGTTTGTTAAACATCCTATAGTACCTATTCTTTCCTGAAAACAACTTTTATTAGAACTGAATCATCCATCCTTTCTGACTTTTAAACCTCTACCTATGGTCAAGATTCTGACCATCAGAATAAAATGAAATAAAAAGTAAACTATTAAAATTCATTCTTTTTTTGAAGACTAAAAGGACAACTATATGTTCTCCTGCATTTTTCATGAATCTGAAACATGTCTTTAATAACTGTGTCAAGGGAGAAAAGTGTGTTTGAACGTATCCTTTGATCAGTCAGCACATCTTACGTTGCACCAAAGCTGAGTTACAGACCAATGATCCTTACAGTCCTACCCAATCACATATCAGACCGCTAAAAACACGGCTCACAATTCTTAAGGTAACGTATGTTTTAATGAATCATTGCAGCTGGTAAACCTAGGTATATTGTTGTCTTTCACAGCCACTTTACACATTTTCTGTTAAATGCTTCTTCTTGGGTATTTCATGCACAAATATTACACAATCAAACTAAAGAGAACTCAAACAAGGCAGAACAATATTTTCTTTGCCAAATGATGCTATCTGAAATACTGGTATTTCCCATGTCACAGATATTTATAAAACAGTCCACAACCAATTCCTTTCAAATTAGCAATAAAAGGGAACAAACACTAGGAGACCAGTAAGGAAGGCAATTCACTAATATCTGATATGAGATACTGATGGCCTAGAACCATCTTAGTAACAGTAGGAGTGGTGGAGAACCTGTTAAAACCTGAATGTATTTTAAAGGGAGTGACAACAGAATTTCCTGACAAACTGGATGTGAAGCAAGAGGAAGAGAAGAATCAGGATGACTCCTAGATTTTGGTCTTAGTAATGGGAAAGATGGAGGGTCATCAACTGAGGTAGAGAAGATACAGGATGGCACAGGTTGCTGAGGTAGGGCTTGCAAGATGGTGGTTGGAATGGGATCTGCTACATTTAGTATCTACTAGATCTGTATCAAGTAGGCAGCTGGATTTGGAACTGGGAAAAAGGTCTGAACTGGACATACATTTGGGGAGTCACTGGCCTACTAGACAGTATTTAACGTCTTGTGATTGGGTAAACTCACCAAAAAATGAGTTGAGATAGAAAAGAAATCAAGGACAAGGATTGTACCCTGGGGTACTTCAACATTAAGACTGACTGCCCCTTGTCAGTCTTTTTTCTACAGGTTGTTCTTCTCTTGGGCATCTGTGCAAGCATGGTATTGTAATCTCCCTCTCACACTTCTTTCACTCATCACTCCCAATCTCCACTTCACTATTTTAAATAATTCTTTTTGTTAGTCTTTCCAAACAGCTGCCCAGTTTCTAATCCTAAAGCTAAGAGAAGAAGCTGGGATTCTAACTCTCATATCTAATTCCTGTCAGCCTTATTTGGGGGATAGAATTATGATTTCTAGTATATCTATTACCACTTGAATTTGTAAATAATTGGACATCACAGCTAACTCAAGAGGCATAAATGCCACTCGGAAATCTAAAGGCTATGTTCTGTCCTGCCATACTGGATACTGGTGTCCACTTAGACCCAAAAGAGTTTGCTACTCTCCTCCTCATCCCAGGCCACAGACTAACCCTATCCTTGACAGGGTAGCACAGTATAGAAACTGTAAAAGGTGAAAGCAATCCATAATCGCTTAACAGTCTGAAATTAAGAGATTTATTTATTTATTTTTATTTTTTTTATTTTTTTTATTTTTTATTTATTTTTGGGACAGAGAGAGACAGAGCATGAACGGGGGAGGGGCAGAGAGAGAGGGAGACACAGAATCGGAAACAGGCTCCAGGCTCCGAGCCATCAGCCCAGAGCCTGACGCGGGGCTCGAACTCACGGACCGCGAGATCGTGACCTGGCTGAAGTCGGACACTTAACCGACTGCGCCACCCAGGCGCCCCAAGAGATTTATTTATGAGCACAACCAAGGTCAGCAAAACTACTGTTACTATGACAAGAACTTTATTTTTCAAATTGTACTTTGTACAACAGGTTTGTGTTTATGTAAAGTATGCCATTATTATAAACACTATTCACATTTAAACATAATCTTCTCAACATGACAAGTCATTTGCTCAAGAGTCCACAGTATTACAGAGAGAAAGCATGAGGTATCTGAGAAAAAAAGAATACAAAGCGAGTATTAGAGGCAGCATAATTACTCTAACTACAATGAAGAAAGAATTAATTTCTTTGTTTTATATGTGGCTGTTTAATGAGTAAGATTTGACCATGGTTAAGGGGGAGATTCCAAGGAAAAGAAACAGCCAAAGTAAAGACACGTGGCCAGGAAATTATTAAGTCTGTACAAGGAACAGCAAGAACTTTGGGCAGAGAAATGGTAGAGAGCAGTGAGAAACAGAATTACTAAGGTTGGTCATATTTTTGCTTGTTAGAAAACACACACACATAAAGGAATGACACGGAGTATTTTCATTGTTTTCAAATGTGTTTTTTAAATGTCTTGTAATAAAACTAAAGCAGCTGCAACAACACACTACATTGTTGTCAAATACCCAAAACATACACACATGCAAACCCACAAGTGAGGAGAGGTAGGGTACTGGTTCAAATGAGTGTAATTCACTGTCCTGGTCTAACTACAAGGAAAGAATTTAAAGCAAATGCATTCAGAATCCTTCACAGAATGCTAACAAAAGAATATTTAAAAATGGAATTCCAGAAGCTTGTAATTTGATGTCCTACAGTGTTTTAGTTGTGTGATGATTATCCTCAAGAATGCTATTATTATGAAACAGTAAATCTGATGTGAACTGATTCCAGGAGTCAAATGATTCTATTTATAGATTTTTACCAACATTCCACAGAAAAAGTTGCTTAAACAGAATTTCAAGCAGCTAGAGGCAAAGTTAGAAATAAGCAAAAATCTGATATGCAAAGAAGCATCTTACTTAGAGCTTCTTTCTGACGTTCCCTTAAACTAAGACCCATATCCACGCTTTTTTTTTCCTCCTGCGGGAGCTTACTTTCTATTGTCCCCTTCATTTTATTTTTTGGCCTTTCAATTATGGCATTAAGAGGGAAATGATCATAACTGGTAACACAAACGATAACAGAACTAAATAAAAGTATCAGGAAATCATCTAAAGACTTAGAACAACAACATTATTTTGACCTGAAAAATCCCTTTCCCTATTTAAATATATATACAGAAATTGTAGTCCTACTTCTATATGTTCTGTTAGAGTGATTGGCAAAAATCTATGCAGAGGTCACTGTTCCAAACTCCGAAGAATTTCACGAACTCATTCTATAAAACAGAATTCTCTAAAAAATTCAGTTCATATGTGCATACAAATATAGACATTGTTAGATATATCATCTGGTATAACAATGCACAAACAGAAAAAAATAATTGGTTTAGAATGTTTCAACATTTTCTTGATTAGTAAAACTTTGTGATAAATTATTTAAGATTTACTGTGAATTACAGTCTATCCTATAGATCAATTCCCAGTTAAAAATTTGATACCTCATAAATTTTGTTACTACTTTTTTAAAACTTCAGTTTTAAAAAAAAAAATTTTTTTTTAATGTTTATTTATTTTTGAGAGAGACAGAGACAGAATGCGAATAGGTTAGGGGCAGAGAGAGAGGGAAACACAGAAGCAGAAGCAGGCTCCAAGGTCTGAGCTGTCAGAACAGAGCCTGACGCGGGGCTCGAACTCTCATGAGCTGTGAGATCATGACCTGAGCCAAAGTCGGACGCTCAACCGACTGAGCCACCCAGGCGCCCCAAAACTTCAGTTTTTCTAATATGAATCAGAATAGAACAGCAATCCCGTTTTGAACAAATTGTGTAAATAATGGGAATTAAGACATCTATATAGTGTACATTAATAATGATAGTGTCTTCAAAGACATTAATGTTTACATCACGTATATTTTCTTTTAATAAATGCCTACAAACCTTTGGTCCTCAAGAATTTATATTCTGGTGCAATAGGTCCCAGACTTTGCTAATCATCAAAATCTCTAAACTCAACCAGGAGACTTAGAAACATACCAGACAGCTGTCAGCTTCATATCATTCCTTTTAGTATCTGACTGTTAATTTAGGATGTAGTCTTATTTAAGAGCAGAAGTATGGTATAATGGTTAGGAGTTTGGACTGAAGCCGGAATCCCTAGGTTAATATTTTAGGTTTGACCTTTACAACTTATACTGTGATCTTAAATAAGTTTCCTAGCCTCTCTGTGCCTCAACTTCTTCAGGTAGGTAAGGTTGTTGTGAGGATTCATGGAAAAAGCCCTTAGAACTGTTCCTGGCACACAGAAAGTACAATACAAAAGTAGTAGCTGTTATGCTCATGTTGGCAGCACATACACAAAAGTGGTAGCTGTTATTATTTAATAAGTCTTTTCTCTGAAGATATCAGATGTAGACAGTACATCTAATAAAAAGACACTATTTAAAGTTAATCTCGGGGTGCCTGGGTGGCTCAGTCGGTTGAGCGTCTGACTTCGGCTTAGGTCATGATCTCATGGTTCGTGGGTTCAAGCCCTGTGTTAGGCTCTGTGCTGACAGCTCAGATCTGGATTCTGCTTCAGATTCTGTGTCTCCCTCGCTCTCTGCCCCTCCCTTGCTCACACCGTCCCGCTCTCTCAAAAACAAATAAACATTTAAAAAAATTTTTTAAGTTCATCTTCTATCACCTATTAGCTTTTTTTTCTCCAAAAGAAGAAGGTGCCTGTATTAGAAGTAATGTAAATTTCAGAAAAATAGAAAATATTAGATTTTTAGGAATTTTTTGGCATCTCTTACCTAGAAGTCATAAGAAATACAAATGATTTAAAGTACAAGGTATCATAAAATATTATTTTTTTCTTTAGTTCCTTGGGGGAATCTACCTTCTATAATGTTTCATTTATTATATGGTATTCCTAGTTAGCATAGACCTCAAATTTAGGAAACCTAGTTTAAAACTTTATAATCAGGGGTGCCTGGGTGGCTCAGTCGATTGAGCGACCAACTTCAGCTCAGGTCATGATCTCACAGCTTTTGAGTTTGAGCCCCGCATCAGGCTCTGTGCTGACAGCTCATTGGCTGGAGCCTGCTTCTGCTTCTGTGTCTCCCTCTCTCTCTGCCCCTAATCCACTTGCATTCTGTCTCTGTCTCTCTCAAAAATAAATAAACATTAAAAAAAAATTTTAAAACCCAAATTTGTAATTAATACACTTTGCATTTCCTGAGTAAACTACTCATGTGAAATTGATTACCTTAAGGTATGACATGAATTATTAGATGATGTTAATTTGAATGTACACATATCAACTATGGTATCAGCATACAGTTTTAGAAATTTTTATTTGTAACAGAATTTTATAGCATGCCAATAAAATGAAATTATGCATACAGGCCCTCTAATTGATGTATTTTTATGAGCTTTTCTTCACTAGAAGAGGAAAAAAAAAGACATTTTTATTTCTTAATGATGACATTTACTCACACAAGTACACACATTTGTTTTTCTTTTTTGCTTTTAAACACTAAACACATGTAAGCCACCTATCCAAACCACAACCACTGGAATCTTGGTAGGGCATCTGATCAATTAGACTTCTGGTAGTTTTGTTTTGTTATGTATGTGCAAGATTCTTGAGGTAATTCCAAATCATGCATCTTGTTAACAAAACACCAGTGATATCTGATTTTAACAAAGGTGGTATGTAGAGAATCTATTAGTAAAACTAAATTGGTTATGATTATTAAAGGCAACAGGGCATATATGGCTAGACAATATGTATAGAAGAAAACTGGTCTTAAGAATTTGCTCTCTTCTTCAGCAAACTTCCGGGCCACCTGATCCAAACAGCATGAAAGAAATAGCAATTCCTATCACATCTTCTTTCATTCTTATATTCTGAGGAAGCTGCCCACTTCATTCTTTTCATATGTTAAGTTCCTACTTTTTCATTTTTCTTTGGTGTTTACCTTTTCCACCAACTTTCTTTATGCTCATCAATAAAACCTGCATACCCAGGGTGCCTGGGTGGCTCAGTTGGCTGAAATTCTGACTTTTGATTTTGGTTCAGGTCATGATCCCAGGGTTGTGGGATTGAGCACCAAGTTGGGCTCTGCACTGACAGTGTGGAGCCTGTTTGGAATTTTCTCTCTCTCTCTCTCTCTCTCTCTCTCTCTCCCTCCCTCCCTCCCTCCCTCCCTTTGTCCCTCTCTTGCCTGCATGCTCTCTCAAAAACTTTTAAAAAATTAAAAACAAAAACAAAAAAGCCCCTGCAAATCCAAAAATTATAGGTCAAAATACTGAAAAAAATGCTTTTGTAACTGTTTTTACACATTTTTTTCTAGAATGTAAGTGACTTAAGGATATGAACTATGAATTTCTTAGTGATCAAGTATAATGCTATCATAATAATACAATCGCGATACTTGAAAAAAATGAACTTGTTTACAATTCCAACTCTATACTACAGGTCCGCAATCTTTTAAAGGTGTCCTTCTGCCCTGTTCTGTTATGACCACAATTTATCAATTTACATTTTGCTGGTCACCAAAAAAAGGTTATTTTGGAGCTTCATTATGAAAAAAAAATCCTCCAAAAAAACTAAAGTTTTCTTTGGAACTTTAAATTATTTACTGAGAGATTACTCTGGATCTTTATTTTATTCTCCAATCTTTATTATTTTCAGTTATTTTTTTCCAACTATGATTCAAAGAAAGTGTCAGTTTTGTTAATCAGAATATTGAAACAAAGTCAAATTTACGAAGTATCTGCCTTAGGAGGGTTGGGGTAATTAAGAAAGTACACAAGCCTCCTGTCTCCTAAGTCACAGGATTTTGGTGTGGATTCTGGAGACAGGGCACAGGATTCTACACAGTATTTTCTAAAAGCTTCCTGGGGATTCGGATAACCATACCAGTTGATCCGACACACATATGAGAACTATTGCCCTTAACAGAGTCAGTAAAATGGTATCATGGCTCAATCAACTTGCTTCTTGTGCTTGCCTCATTTTTATGTCAACTAACTGATAGTAAGAACATCATGAGAGGAGTATGTATACCTTTATATTCTCCCCTAATGCTTAAATTTTTTTTTCAGCTTTATGCCACAAGTGAGGTAGAGATATGGCAAATCAGAAAGCGTTAACAAGTAACTATTTTATCCAAATTATAATAAAGTCATTTTGTGTTAGAAAGGCAGAATGGCTGTCATAAATAACTTTAGATTGGAAGTGAGACCTAAATAGTTCTTTTCTATTTATAAGGAAAAAGCTGAATAAATGGCATCAAACTGAAGATCTCACTGACTGTGCATTTAGAAAGAAATTGCCTTACCCACCTAATAAAGTTAACTTTTGTTTTTTTTCTTTCTTGTTCCCAAAGTAAAGCAAACTACAAATGAACTTCCTATGCATTTTGTTTCTTCTTCAACACTTTCTAGAAACGCAGGATCTGTGTTGTATCTCCTTAAGCCTTGCGGTGAGCACCCTGATCCCCTACCCTGTCTGATATATGCATGTGTCATTAAGCATACAGCTTTTACCTACAAAACATCCTGGGACCAATAGCAATTTTTATTTCCTGAAGGAGGGTCCAAACGGCAAGAGCAGCACTATTTCCTCCATATGTAATCTTTCATGCTGTAGACTTCTTAAAGACAAATTTGCTTGAAAATGGTTTCTTTCTTAAAACACATCAATCGGGGCCGCCTGGGTGGCTTAGTCGGTTGAGCATCCAACTTCGGCTCAGGTCATGATCTCAAGGTCTGTGAGTTCGAGCCCCGTGTCGGGCTCTGTGCTGACAGCTCGGAGCCTGGAGACTGTTTCAGATTCTGTGTCTCCCTCTCTCTCTGACCCTCCCCCGTTCATGCTCTGTCTCTCTCTGTCTCAAAAAATAAATAAACGTTAAAAAAAATTTTTTAAAAATACATCAATCGTATCTTATTTCACCAATCCACTCAAGTAGTTGCAAAAATGTGCATCTTGAATGGTAAACTCTATTTAAAGTCTTGATTATATCGCTCGCTGAACAATTTTGGAACCAAGTGCTAATCTTCTTGAAGCAGTGGCATTTCTACTGCCACCCAGCAACTTCATGACAGTCTCTGTAGATCACACAGTAGCTGCATTATATTTTGCCAAATTAAAGTATAACGGAGGGAATTAGCAACAGAAATGAATTTTATAGGAAAGGCCATTATAAGATAGCAGGTTTTACTTTTTCTCCCCCCAACACAAAGTTCCAAGTTCCTAAAAAACATCTTCCTCTACTCTGGCTATCTGCATAAAACCAGGGGAAAAAAGATTACACATTTTCAAGAATGGACTCAGCAACTTGTAATTGCTTTCGAGGACTTGTAATTTATACAAAGACTGGAAAACTAATAATATCAAGGGTGACTAGCATTTATTTTATCTCTGGAGAACTGGATGAAAAGGTCGATGAAGATTACTGCATATTTTCGGTTTCTAGAAGAAGGAAATATATAGTTTTCCAGAGAGAAACTGGCTTTAATTATGATGACGTGATTCCACATAACCATGATCTGAAGCTATTTATGAAAAATATTTTTGTATTTACTAATGCCATTCTCTGCTGCTCCTCAAATATAACCTCCCTATTTATATTTTCAAGAACTTTTCCTTCTCAAAGAGAAAAGGGAAAAGGAGGCATGTTTGAATGGTAAACAGTTCCATTTCCAAAAGGAAACATTTCTTGTGGAAACGTAAAGAATGACTGATACACATCACCCCAAGAAGGTAAAAATCTTAACCTGTTACTAAATGATACAAGACATAAAGCCCCTTTTTAATTTCTATATTTGAGAACAGGAATAGAGAATTAATTGTAGAATGCTTTCTTTAAAAAGCTTCGTTACAGAATGTTAAATCTCAAATGTTGACTAAAAGAAATCAGATAGAAAAGAGTTTAATTTACATTGTATGATTCTATTTGTATGATGTTTAAATTCAGGCAAAATCTATCTATGCCATAATAACATGCCATAATAATGATTACTCTTGGTAACCAAGAATTATCTAGGAAAAGAAATAAACCCATACTTACATGCCCAATTAATATACAAAAAAGAAGGCAAGAATATAATAATTGGGAAAACACTCTCCTCAACAAATGGCGCTGGGATAACTGGACAGCTACATGCAAAAGAAGAAACACCTTTCTTACACCATACACAAAAATAAATTCAAAATGGATTGAGATCTTAACCATAAAAATCCTAGAGAGAACACAGGGAAAAATTTCTTTGACATAGCTGTAGCAACATTTTTCTAAGTATATTTTCTAAGGCAAGGGAAACAAAAGCAAAAATAAACTCTTGGGACTACATCAAAATAAAAAGGTTTTGCATAGAAAAGGAAGCCATCGGGGCGCCTGGGTGGCTCAGTCGGTTAAGCATCCGACTTGGGCTCAGGTCATGATCTCGCTGTCCGTGAGTTCGAGCCCCGCATCAGGCTCTGTGCTGACAGCTCAGAGCCTGGAGCCTGTTTCTGATTCTGTGTCTCCCTCTCTCTCTGACCCTCCCCCGTTCATGCTGTCTCTCCCGGTCTCAAAAATAAATAAACGTTAAAAAAAAATTTAAAAAAAAAAAAAGAAAAGGAAGCCGTCAACAAATTAAAAGCCAACCTACTGAAAAGAAGATATTTGCAAATGATATAACCAATAACAAGTTAATATCCAAAATATAAAAAGAAATTATACAACTCAACACCAAAAAAACCCAAACAATCTTATTAAAAAATGGACAGACGACCTGAAAAGACATTTTCTAAATATAGATGGCCAACACATAAATGAAAACATGGTCAACATCACTAATCAGCAGGGAAATGCAAATCAAAACTATAGCAAGATAGCATCTTGCACCTGTCAGAATAGTTAAAAAATACAAGAAATAACAAGTGTTGGGATGATGTGGAGAAAAGGAACTCCCCACGCATTACTGGTGGAAATGTAAATTGGTGCAGCCACTGTGGAGAATAGTATGGAGGTTCCTCAAAATAGTAAAAATAGAAACACTATATGATCCAGTAATTCCACTACTGGGTACTTAGCAAAAGAAAATGAACACACTAATTCAAAAAGATACAGGCACTCCTCTGTCTACTGTAGCATTATTTATAATAACCAAGATATGGAAGTAACATAAGTGACCACTGATAGACAAATGGATAAGGAAATGTGGCGCGCACGCGCATGCACACACACACACACACACACACACACACACACACAGACCCCAGAATATTACCCAGCCACAAAACGGATGAGATCTTGCCATTAGTGACAACATGACCTAGAGGGTATTATGCTAAGTGAAATATGTCAGAAAAAGAAAGACACATACCGTATCACTTCACTCATATATGGAAACTAAAAAACAAATAAAGAAACAAAAAATCAGAATCAGATCTATAATGATCTGCCTGATGCCTGCCAAACTGATGCCTGCCAAAAGGGAGGGAGGTGGAGGGTGGGCAAATTAGTGATGCGAAGTGGGAAATACAGGCTTCCAGTTATGGAATGAGTAAGTCATGGGAATAAAAAGCACAGTATACTTAATAACATTGTAAGAGTGTTGTATGGCAACAGGTGGTAGCTACATTTGTGTTGAGCATAGCATAACATTTAGAGAAGTTGAATCACCATGCTATATACCTGAAACTAATATAATATTGTATGTTAACTACACTCAAAAAGAAAGGGCGGCGGCGCCTGGGCGGCTCAGTCGGTTAAGCATCCCCCCTTCTGCTCAGGTCGTGATCTCCTGGTTGGTGGGTTTGAGCCCCGCGTTGGACTCCGCTGTCCACTGGAACCTGGAGCCTGCTTTGGATTCTGTGTCTTCCTCTCTGCCCCTCCCCTGCACATGATCCTTCTCTCTCTCAAAAATAAATAAACATTATAAAAAAATAATTGACTAGGAAAGCATGAGGGAGACGTTATCAGGTCCTGGAAATGTTCTATATCTTGATCTGGGTGGTTGTTACATGGGTGTGTACTTTCATAAAATTCATCAAGCTGTACAATTAACAATAATGTTCTTGTGAAGCCGATTAAGAGGTACAAACATCCAGTTACAAAAAAGAAAAAGAATAACGCTCTTTACTATATATATTATACTTCAATATATATTTTTTAAAATCCTGTAACTATAAAATTTAAACAATATATATGGTGAGTAAAATCGTATTTATCAGCCTAGGATGAGGCTAGAAAGCATGATCTGTAGCAACTTTCCTTCATAAATGTATGACTTTAAGCGTTTTTTTTTTAATGTTTGTTTATTTTTGAGAGAGAGGGAGAGAGACAGAGACAGAGAGAGAGAGCAAGCACGCGCGAAGAGTGGGGGAGGGGCAGAGAGGGAGACACAGAATCCAAAGCAGGCTCCAGGCTCTGAGCTGTCAGCACAGAGCCCGACGTGGGGCTCGAACTCACAGACCACAAGATCATTACCTGAGCCGAAGTCGGAGGCTCAACCTACTGAGCCACCCAGGCGCCCTGTATGACTTTAAGTTTATAAAATAGTCTGTCACATCTAGAGCCAAAAAAATTTCAAATCAAAACAGTGTATTGACTGTGTATTTTCTGGGGGTGGGGGGTGGTTACACTTGTTAAGCAAGGGACATTATTCATTTTAAGAATGCTAGATATTAATTTCATGTTTTATAGTTTGTTTCCAGGGAGAAAATGGGGTAATGTTGTCTGGCTCCAACACATTTAACTTGAAGGACCTGTTCATTGTGGCTTTAAAAAGGCAAGGCAAGATGTAGCTTGTCAAGACAACTGATACACCCTGTTAATCAAGAAAATTATGATTGTAGATAATTAGGAATGTAATATAAAGAGACTAGTTAGGATTTGGTCTTTTAAAAGCTGCACAGACTATACAAAGATTTACTCAAAGGCTTTTAATCCATAAGAACTTTCTATATTTCCTGCAAAGGTTTACAAAACCAGGAAATCAGTTTGAAGTTCAGTGCTTTGTCTCCCTTCTCATGCATGTGGTTCTACCATATTGGAAGTTTTACATTTCTTTTTGTTTTGTGATCATCCTTCAAAATCTTAAGGATATTTGATTATGCAAGGTCTAAAAATGGTCAATAAACCTACCATTCTCATAAGTCAAACTCTTAAACTGTTTTGCCTTCTATCATCTATCCTAGTCTAAATGTCATTATTTTATTCACAATTTTAAATTTGACATCATTATTATTCATGTTTTAATATAGCCAATGCCTATTTAGAGTTACTGTCAAGTTAATGAATTATTCTGCTTATCATTCCTTCTGGAAGTATTCTTCTTCCTTTTGGGCTACATTTCCTTCTTCCTGAGATACATCTTTTAATAGTTTCCTCAATGATGTTTTGTTGATGGTAAATATTCAGTTTTTATGTGAAAATGCTTTTGTTTTGACCTGTTTCTTCAACCAAAGTTTAGGAGGACATTAAATTCTATCTGCACATTCTAGTACAGTAGCCATTAGCCACATACGGCTTTAAAGAAGTAGAAATATGATTAGCATAACTGAGGAACTAAATTTTACATTATATTTAAATTTTAAAATGAATATTTAATCATTTACTGGGAAACTTTAAAAAGTATGCTTGCAGGGCCCCTGCGTGGCTCCCTTACTTAAGCATCCAACTCTTGATTTAGGCTCAGGTCATGATCTCACAGTCATGAAGTCAGCCCTATGTTGGGCTCTCTGCTGACAATGCTGAGCCTGCATGGGATTTTCTCTCTCTGCCCCTCCCCTATTTTCTCTCTCTCAAAAGTAAATAAACTTCAAACAAACAAATAAAAGTATGCTCACAACAACTTGAGTATACAAATTTTTTTTATCAATCATTGTATAAAACCTAAATATTTTGGATGAAATTTAGAGTCTGAATTCAGATGGGCTGTGAGTGTAAAACAGATTTTACATTAGTATAAAAAAGTGTATATCTTATTAATATTTTTATATTGGTTACATATTAGAACAGTTTAATATATTGGATAAAACAAAATATATTAAAACTAACTTCATCTATTTCTTTTTTAACCTTTTAAAATGTGGCTCCTAGATAATTTTAAATTATATATATATGACATATTGTATTGCCATTGGACATTGTTGCTCTAGGTTATTATTCTTCAATGATTTTCCATTTTACTATTTTTAAAATAATTATAACACATTCTCATAGCAGTTTTAATATCTTACCAAATTCTGATTTATTGTTGCTGCTATATAGTCTGCTATTAGCCTGTTTTTTCTTTGTAAATAATCCATCTTTCCTTTTCTGATGGCTTTAAAAATCTTCTCTTTATCTATTGTGTCCTGTATGTCCAAGCCCACAAATCTAGGTATGGATATATTTTTATTTTGACTATGATTTAAACTTCTAGAATATAGATTTATGTATTTAATCAACTCTGAAAAATTCTCTACTACTACATTTTCACTTATTGTTCTCTTTCTCATTTTCTCTAGAGCTTTCTTTAGGAACTCATATTAGAGGTATGTTGGACCTTCTCATTCAATCTTCCGTGAACCTTAACTCCCTTGTATTTTTAAATCCAGGTGAACTCCTCAGTTCTATGTCCATATTACTAATTTTCTCTTTACAAAGAAAAAAGAATCTGTGTCAACTGCTGTTAAAGATCTCCTATGAGGTTATAAATTTAGGATCTATTTATTTAATTTCTAGATGTTTTATTTAACTTTTTTTCATCCTACTTGTGTTAATTTGCTAAGGCTACCATTACAAATATCAGAGCCTGAGTAACTTCAATTAATGAATTTTCTCACAATTCTGGAGTCTAGAAATCTAAGAGCATGGTGCCAATAGGGCTGGTTTCTGGTTAAGGCCTCTATCTTTGGCTTGTTAGTGGCCATCTTCTCCTTGTGTCCTCACATAGTCTTTGCCCTGTGTGTGTATGTCCTAATTTCTTCTTCTTATAAAGGCATCAGTCATATTGGATTAGAGCCCATTCAAATAACCTCATTTTAACTTAATTAACCTTTTAAAGACCCACCTCCATATACAATCATACTGTGAGGTATTGGGGGATAGGACTTCAATATATGACTCTTGAGAAAACAAAATACAGCCTGTAGCACTACCTATTTTTAAAATTTTCAGTGTCTTGAACTTTGTTTTTCCCCTCATATCTTTAATCATTTTAATATATTAAACTTAATATACCAATTTATATATACATATTAGATGATTCTATTCTTAGAATTAGATGATATTAATTTTTTTTTAATTTTTTTTAACGTTTATTTATTTTTGAGACAGAGAGAGACAGAGCATGAACAGGGGAGGGGCGGAGAGAGAGGGAGACACAGAATCTGAAACAGGCTCCAGGCTCTGAGCTGTCAGCACAGAGCCCGACGCGGGGCTCAAACTCACGGACCGTGAGATCATGACCTGAGCCGAAGTCGGACGCATAACCGACCAAGCCACCCAGGTGCCCCGATGATATTAATTTTTTAAGGTGGGGAATCTACTTCTGCTGTTTGATCAATGAAGAGAAAAATAAACCAAGGCAGTCAGAGTCAGCATTCGACTGGAAAAGATTTTTTATTTTTTTTTAATTAACATTATTTTTTTTTGAGAGATAGAGAGGCGAGCAGGGGGGAGGGGCAGAAACAGAGACAGAGAGAGAGAGAGAGAGAGAGAGAGAGAGCGAGCTAGAGAAAGAGAAAATCTTAAGCAGGCTCCATGCTTAGCAAGGAGCCCAACGTGGGACTTGATCTCATGACTGTGAGATCATGACCTGAGCAGAAATCAAGAGTTAGCTACTTAACTGACTGAGCCACCCAGGTGCCCCAGAAAAGATTTTCTTTTAAAAACACAGAGTTTCAAATGAATAAGAAAAAAAGGCAAGTTCTAAATTTAAAAATAATGGTTACAGAATGTTTGATATATTTTTAAAGTAGCTTTATTAAGCATAATTGACACACAATAACTACATATACTGAAAGAGTACACTTTGATGTTCTGATACGAATATATCTGTGAAACTATTATCACAATCAAGATAATAAACTTATCTATCACCCCTGAAAATTTTCCTCACAAACTTTGTAATTCCTGCATCCTATCCCTTCTTGTACCTCTCATCCCCAAGTAACTACTTATCTCCTTTATCATTATAGTTTTCATATTTTAGAATTTTAGATTAGCACCATACAGTACAGTTTTCTATGGTCTGACTTCCTTCACTCAGCATAATTATTTTGAAATTAATCCACATGGCTGCATGTATCAATAGTTTACCCCCTTTCCTTGCTGTATAGTGTTTATTACATGGACATACCACAGTTTGTCTATCCATTCACCTGTTGATAGAATTTGGTTTGTTTCCAGATTTTGCCTACTGCAAATAAAGCTAAGATGAACATACACATGCAAGTCTTTGGATGGAGGTAGGTTTTAATTTTGGGGGGATAAGTGCTTAGAAATATACATGGTAAGTATATATTTAACTTTTAAAGAAATTGTTAAAAGCATCCAAAATGTGAAATTATATCATTTTATATCTCCACTAATGGTAAATGAAAGCTCCAGTTCCCCCAACTCCTTGCCAATTCCTGGTATGGTCAACCTTTTAATTTAAGCACTCCAATAGATGTGTAGTAATATCTCTTTGTGGCTTTAATCTTATTACTTTTCTGATGACTAATGATACTGAGATTTGTGTATTTCCCTGGAGACTAATAAATTTCAAATTATTTGAAATCTGAAATCTGTATATCTTCTTTGGTGAACTATTCAAATCTTTTGACCCATTTTGGGGGGGGGTCATGTTCTTCTTACTACTGAGTTTTAAAATTCTTTATATATTCTGGGTACAAACCTTTTATCACTTATATCATTTACAAACATATTCTCCCAGCCTGTGACTTCTGTTATTTTCTTAATAATGTGTTAAGAGTAGATGTTTTAATTCTGGACTGCATTTTATCTATTTTCTCTTATGAATCATGCATTTGGTATCATGTCTAAGAAGTCTTTGTGACCCAGGGTCACAGTTATGGTCTCCTATGCTTTTTCCCCAAACTTCTGTAATTTTAAGTTTTATAATTAGATCTATGATCCATGTTTAAATTAATTTTGTCTGTAGCATGAGGTAAGAATAAAATTTAATGGATATCCAGTGGTTATAGCACCATTCATGAATCATACTTTGTATCTTTGTCCAAAAACAAGCATATGAATATGGGTCTCTTCATAGATTCTATAATATCCCATTGATTGCTGTAATTTATAAGTCTTAAAATCAGGTAATGTGAGTTTCCAAAATGTTCTTTTTTCAATGTTGTTTTGGCCATTCTAAGTCCATTAAATTTCTATAGGGATTTAGAATCAACTCACCAATCTTGACAAAAAATGCTCGCTGGGACTCAACTGAATCTATAGACTTGACAATTCAAAGAATTTTGACAATATTGAGTTTTTAAATCTATGAACACAGCATAGCTCTCCATTTATTTAGATATTCCTTAATTTCTCTCAACATCGTTTTTGTTTTCATTATATAGGTCTTCACTTCTTTTGTCAGATTTATTCCTAATGGTTTCATATTTTTTTACTTCACAACTTATACTTTACATTTTTTTTTTTGATTATCTGTTTTTATTTTAATCCCAGTTAGTTAACATACAGTGTTCTACTAGTCTCTGGTGTACAACATAGTGATTCAACAATTCCACATATCACCGTGCTCATCACACCAAGTGTACCCCTTAAATTTCATCACCTATTTAACTTATTTTCCCACCCTCCTTCCGTCTGGTAGCTATCAGTTTTTTCTCCATAATCAAGAGTCTGTTACTTGATTTGTCTCTCTTTTTTTCTTCCCTTTGCACATTTGTTTTGTTTCTTAAATTCCACATATGAGTAAAATGGTATGGCATTTGTCTTTCTCTGACTGATTTATTTTGCTTAGCATTATACTCTCTAGCTCCATCCATGTTGTTGCAAATGTCAAATTTTCATTCTTTTTATGGCTTAATAACATCCTATTGCTATATACACCACTTCTTCTTTATCCATTCATCAATCAATGGACACTTGGGCTACTTCCATATCTTGGCTATTATAAATAATGTTGCTATAAAAATAAGGGTGCATGTATTCCCTCTGAATTTACCGTTTTTGTATTCTTTGGGTAAATACACAATAGTTCAATTGCTGGATCATAGGGTACTTCTATCTTCAACTTATTGAAGAACCTGTATACTGTTTTCCACAGTGGTTGCACCAGTTTGCATTCCCACCAACAGTGCACGGGTGTTCCTTTTTTCTCCACACCCTCACCAACAACTGTGTTTCTTGGGTTGTTGATTTTAGTCATTCTAACAGGTGTGAAGTGATACCTCATTGTAGCTTTGATTTGCATTTCCCTGATGGTAAGTGATGATGAACATATTTTCATGTGTCTGTTGGTCATCTGTAGGTCTTCCCTGAAGAAATATCTACTCATGTCTTCTGCCCATTTTTTAATTGAGTTATTTGTTTTTTGAGTGTGAGGTGTATAAGTTCTTTATATATTTTGGATACTAACACTTTATCATATATGTCATTTGCAAAAAATTCTCCCATTCCATAGGATACCATTTAGTATTACTGATGGCTTCCTTTGCTGTGCAGATGCTTTTTATTTTGATGTAGTACCAATGGTTTATTTTTGCTTTTGTTCCCTTTGCCTTAGTAGACATATCCAGAAAAATGTTGCTACAACTGATGTCAAAAAGGTTACTGCCTGCACTCTCCTCTAGAATTTTAATGGTTTCCTGTCTCACATTTAGGTCTTTAATCCATTTTGACCTTACTTTTGTGTATGGTGTAAGAAAATGGACTAGTTTCTTGCTTTTGCATTTGCTGCCCCGTTTTCCCAGCATCATTTTTTAAACAGGGTCTTTTTCCTGTTGGGTATTATTTCCTGCTTTGTTGAAGATTAATGGACCATATAGTTGTGGGTTTATTCCTAGGTTTCTACTCTGTTCCATTGATCTATGCGTCTACTTTGGTGTCAGTGCCATACTGTTTTTTTTACTACAACTTTATAATATAACTTGAAGTCTGGGATTGTCATGCCTCAGCTTTGCTTTTCTTTTTTAAGATTGCTTTCATTATTCAGGGGTCTTCCATGGTTCCACACAAGTTGTTCCAGTTCTGTAAAAAACACTGCTGGAACTTTGACAGGAATTCCATTAAGTGTGTAGACTGCTTTGGGTATTGTAGACATTTTAACAGTATTCTTCCAATCCATGAACATGGAATGTCTTTCCATTTCCTTGTGTCATTTCATTGTGTCATTTCCTTGTGTTTCTTTCATCAGTATTTTATAGTTTTCAGAGTACAGGTCTTTTACCTCTTTGATTAGGTACATTCCTAGGTATCTTATTATTTTTTATGCAATTGTAAATGGCATTGCTTTCTTAATTTCTCTTTCTGCTGCTTTATTATTGGTGTATAGAAATGTGAGAGATTTCTGTACATTGCTTTTGTTTCCTTCAACTTTGTTGAATTCATTTATCAGATCAAGCAGATTTTTTGGTGGAGTCTTTCAGATTTTCTATATATAGTATCATGTCATCTACAAATAGTGAAATAGCTTCTTCCTTACCCATTTGGATTCCTTTTCTTTTTGTTGTCTCATTGCTGTGGCGAGGACTTCCAGGACTGCTGAATAAAAATGGTGAGCATAAACATCCTTGTCTTGTTCCTGACCTTAGCGGAAAAGCTTTCAGTTTTTCCCCATTAAGGATGATGTTAGCTGTGGGTTTTTCATATTTGGTCTTTATTATGTGGAGGTATAGGTCCTTCTAAACCTAATTTGCTGAGTTATCATGAATGGATATTATACTTTATCAAATGCTTTTTCTACATCTACTGAAATGATCATGTCTCTTGTCCTTTTTCTTATTGATATGATGTATCACACTGATTGATTTGTGAATACTGAACCACCCTTGCATCCCAGGAATAAATCCCACTTGATTGTGGTTAATGATTTTTTAAAATCTATTGTTGGATTTGGCTTGCTAGTATTTTACTGAAGATTTTTGCATCTCTGTTCATCAGAGTATTGGCTTGTAGTCCTCTTCCTCCACCCCGCCCCTGCCCCATGGTGTCTTTATCTGGTTTTGGTATCAGGGTATTGCTGGCCTTATAGAATAATTTGGAAGTTTTCCTTACCCTTCTATTTTTGGAATAGTTTGAAAATAGGTATGAACTCTTCTGTAAATGTTTGGTAGAATTCACCTGAGATGCAGTTTGGTTCTGGACTTTTGTTTGGGAGTTTTTGATTATTTCTTTCCTTCCACTGGTTTTAGTCCCCCAGCCCCCTGCCGGCACCTTTAGGTGCAAGGTTGTTATTTGAGATTTTTCTTGCTTCTTGAGGTAGACCTGTATTGCTATAAACTTCCCTCTTAGAACTGCTTTTGCTGCATCCCACAGGTGTTGGACCATTGTGTTTTCATTTTCATTTGTTACCATGTGCTTTTTTTTTTTTATTTCTTAATTCCTAGTTCACCCATTCATTGTTGAGTAGCATGTTATTTAACCTCCATGTATTTGTGAGATTCACATATTTTTCTTGTGGTTGACTTCTAGTTTTATAGCATTGTGGTCATAAAATATGCATGGCATGATTTCTATCTTGAATTTGTTGAGGCTGGCTTTGTGGGCTAATACATGATCTATTCTGGAGACTGTTCCATATGCACATGAAAAGAACACTGTATTCTGCTTTTTTTTGGATGAAATGTTCTGAATATATCTGTTAAACCGATCTGATCCAGGGTGTCATGCAAAGCCATTGTTTCCTTCTTGATGTTCTGTTTAGATGGTCTATCCACTGATTTAAGTAGGGTGTTAAAGTCACCTACTATTATTGTATTATTATCAGTTAGTTCCTTTATGTTTGTTATTAACTGTTCCATGTATTTGTGTGCTCCTATATTGGATTAATATTTACAATTATGATATCTTTTTGTTGGATTGTCCCCCTTATTATTATACATAGTGTCCTTCTTTGCTTCTTGTTATAGTCTTTGTTTTAAAGTGTATTTTGTCCAATATATGTATTAGTATTCCAGCCTTATTTTGACATCCATGTGCATGATAGGTATTTCTTCATCCCCTCATTTCAATCTGCCGCTGTATTTATGTCTAAAATGAGTCTCTTATAGGCAGCATACAGATGGGTCTTTTTTTTTTTTTAATCCATTCTGTCACTCTATGTCTTTTGATTGTAACATTTACTCTGGCTACATTCAACGTAATTATTGATAGATATGTATTTATTGCCATCTTATTACTTGTTTGCGATTGTTTCTAAAGATTTTCTCTGATCCTTTATTGTCTTTCTCTCATGTTTAGTAGATTTTCTTTAGTGATATATTTGAATTTCTTTCTCTTTATTCTTTGCAGATTAGGGGGTTTTGATATATGGTTACCATTAGGTTTGTATATAACCTCTTTTGCACACAGCAGTCTATATTAAGTTGATGGTTGTTTAAGTTGCAATCCATTCCTTACTCCTCTCCTTCCAACATTTTTAGGTATATGTTCTTATATTTTACATCCTTTTATTTTGTGAGTTCCTTGAATGATTTTTCACAGAAATATTCATTTTTACTGCTTTTATGTTTCACACCTTATCCTGTCACTTCTGGTCTCTTGATTTAAAGATTCCCCTTTACTATTTCTTCCAGGGCTGGCTTAGTGGTCATGAACTCCTTTAGTTTCTGTTTGTCTAGGAAACTCTGTAGCTCTACTTCTATTCCGAATGATAATCATATTGGATAGAGTATTCTTGGCTGCAGAGTTTTACTATTAAGCACTTTAATTTTGTTTTAAATATTTATTTATTTTTGAGACAGAGACAGAGCATGAATGGGGGAGGGTCAGAGAGAGAGGGAGACCCAGAATCCAAAGCAGACTCCAGGCTCTGAGCTGTCAGCACAGAGCCCAACGCAGGGCTCGAACTCACAAGCCGTGAGATCATGACCTGAGCCGAAGTCAGAGGCTCAACCGACTGAGCCACCCAGAACTTTAAATATATTGTGCAACTCCCTTCTGGCTCATGAAGTTTCTGCTGAAAAATCTCCTGCTGGCCTTCTGGGGTTTCCCTTTTAAGTTACTGTTTTCTTTTGTCTTGCTGCTTTTAGAATTTTTTATTACCATACTTTGACAATTTAATTACAATATGTCTTGGTGTGGGCCTGCTTTTGTTGATTTTGATGGGAATTCTCTGTGCCTTCTGGATCTGAACATCTGCTTCCTTCCCCAGATTAAAGAAGTTACAGCTATTATTTCTTCAAATAAATTTTCTGCCCTATTTTCTGTCTTTTCTTCTTCTGGGACTCCTATAATAAGAATGGTATTACGGTTGATGGAATCACTGAGTTCCTTATGTCTATTCTTGTTTTGTATAATTCTTTTTCCTCTCTTTTGTTCAGTTCCATTACTTTCCATTACTCTCTTCTAGGTCTCTAATTCATTCCTCTACTCTTCCAGCCTGCTGTTCATTCCATCAAGCATGTTTCTCATTTCATTTATTGAGCCCTTTATCTATACTATGTTATTCCTTATCTCTGTGTCAGGAAAGAGTGTCTTCCACTCTTTTCTCAATTCCAGTGAGTATCCTTATGATCCATTATTTTAAATTCTCTATCATGCATGTTACTTTTATGTTTTGCTTAGGTCTCTGGCCATTGCCTTGTCCTGTTCTTTCATTTGGGATATATTTTCTGTCTTCTCATTTTGTGTAAGTCTGTGCCTGTTTCTCTATGTTAGGAAAAGTCAGGTATGTCTCCTGTTCTTGAGGATAATGGCCTTATAAAGAAGAGGTCCTGGAGTGCCCTGCCATGTAATGTCTCATGTTTCCCAAGGCCTGGCTCTTCTGGGAATATTTCCAATGTAGGCAGCATGTACTCTCATGTTTTGTCCTGGACACTTTGTCCTTCAGGCCAGTTGTCTGCAGAGGCTTTCTTTGACTGCTGTGGGCATGTTTGGTCTCTGGTCTGAATGTGGTACATTGTAACCAGATGTGCTCTTGTCTGTTTGTGAAATAAAACCTGTTGCCACCATGGCAGGAACTGAGGCTCTGCAAAACTCTCCTGTGGGGAAATGTGGTATTGGCTGGGGTTTGGGCCAGTGTTCTGGGAGAACGGGCCCACTGTGCTGGGACTAAGGCCAGTGTGACTGGGAGCGGTGGTTCCACCGGAGCATAGGGTGGGGGTTGGCTCGGTGTGAACAAGTTAGATAGTGAATGTAGGCCCTGAGCTCTTCCTGCAGCTGGCCTTGTGCTTATGCCTAGTGCCAGGGGCACAAAATGGTGCCAGTCAGTTCCTTTTTTCTCAGAGGGGTCTCTCCCTAAATGCAGTCTCTCTGGGACACACTCCAAAATGAGTAAATAACCTCCCCAATGTGTGCCTCAGGTGCTCTTCAGATCATTGTTTTCCATGCTATATATTTGTAGGCTGTTTGCCTACCTTCTCTCCAAGAGCAGCCCCAATATTGCTCAAGCTCTCTCAGAGCCAAGCCAGTGACGTTTAAAAGTCCAGGCTTTATACCCCACTGGTTGCAAGAACTCATGAAATTCAGGCTCTTTCCCTTTCCAAGCCAATTGCTATGAGGATTTGTTTTCCCTGTGTGCTCCCCTCTGTGCTGGACTGTTTCTCACTCTTCTCTGCAACTATGGCTCCCTCCCCAGTACAGCAGCCAATCTGTCTGTCTCCCAAGTAATGTCTCCACACTTCCTACTTTCTTTGATGTGGCTTTTTCTCTACCTTTAGTTGTGGAGTTCTGCCAGTCTTCAGGGCAATTTCTGGGATATTTAGGATGATTTGATAGTTATCTAGTTGTATCCATGAGATGAGGTGAGCCTACAGTCCTCCTATTCTGCCCACCATCTTCTAATCTCCTTTTATCATTTTAATATGCTTTTTAAAAACTTAAATTTCTGATTATTCATTGCTACTATGTAAAGATACAATTCATTTTTGTATATTAATCTTGTGTCCTGTAACTTACTAAAGTCACTTATTAGTTCTAATGCATTTCTTTTTTGGTAGATCTATCAGATTTTCTATGTAGATAACCATGTTGCTTTCAAATAAATATAGTTTTACCTCTTTCTAATCCAGATACCTTCCATTTCTTTTCTTGCTTTATTGCATTGGTTAGAACATTGAGCACAATGTTCAGTATAAGTAATGATAGCAGACACCCTTGACTTATTCATAATCTCAGGGGGGGGGAAATTCATTGTTTCACCATTAAGTATGATGTTAGTGATAGGTTTTTTGTAGATTCCCTTATCAAGTTGAAGTAGTTCTTTTCTATTTCCAGTTGGCAGAGAGGTTTTTTTGTTTTGTTTTGTTTTTTGTTTTTTTAAATCAGGAATGGATGTTAGATTTTATTAAATTTTTTTCCTGCATCTACTGAGATGAATATGTGGTTTTGCTTCTATAGTTTATAAATATGGTGAATTACACTGATTTATTTGTGAATGGTTAGCCAGTCTTGTATTTTTGGGATCTACTTGGTCATGATATATTAACATTTTTATATATTATTGGACTCAATTTGTTAAAATTTTGTTAAAAAGTTTTGCTTCTACATTCATGAGATATATTAGTTTACAGTTTTATTTCCTCTAATGGGTTTATCTGATTCTGATATTAATGCTGACCTCACAGAATTAGTTGGAAAGTATTTGATCCTCTTCAATTTTCTTCAAGTGTTTGATATAAAATTATTATTATTTCTTTTATAACTTCTTAGAATTCTCTAGTGGAGCAATGTGGACCTGGGGTTTTCTTTGTGGAACATTTAAAAATATACATCCATTCATCTTCATAGATATAGGGCAATCCAGGTTATCTACTTTTCTTGAATGGGCTTTGGTAGTTTTTGTCTTTTAAGGTGTCCATTTTGTTTTTTTAATTAAATACAGAAAATATATTTTATTCATCTCTGTCTCCCCAATACCAAACACATAGTTTGATGAGTGAATTTTGTTAAATGAAAGTATGGAAAAATTGACTTCTATGCTCAAAAGTAATCTTCGTAAAAATTCATCTGTGTTGATTTTTGTGAGTACACAAAGGCCATCCTCATTGTAAACAATTCAATACAAAAAAATTTAATTAGGAAGTAAAAATCCAAAGTTCCCCAATTTTTTGTTTTTCAATGTCTAAAGGTAATATATATTTAGAAGAATTTTTTTTACTTTAAAAAACAGGATCACATTATGTAGCCAAGTTTTGAACCTGTTCCCTTCTTCCCCTTTAAACATATATCTAGCTCTCATTTAGTACACATCCAGATTCTCTCTCCTTCTTAAAGGATACATAGTAATCTCTCATTTGGCAGTACCATAATATAATCATACTCCTACTGACATTTAGATTATTTTTAATTTTGTGATATAACATACAGTGATATAATGATATCTTTGCATTTTGCATTCTTGTACAAGTATTTTAAAGTTAATGTTGTATGAAAGCAATATGTATACACAAATTAATAAATCAAATATCTTTAGAAGGCTGATTAGTAGTCATTTGCTTCATTTTCATTGCCCTTCCTATACCCTCCAAAGAATTGTTAAACCTCTCTGAAAATGATTAGTAGTTCTTTTTCCCTGAAAGACATCTTAATGGAGGCTTCTTGTCTCCTGCTGTTTAAATTAGACATGTTCTAGGATTTTTGAACAGCTATCAGCCCAGGATTTACCTTCACTTCTCGGCTGTGCATATATCATGCACCTTCAACCCAGGGTCTTCCATTTTTGTTTATTTGTTTGTTCCTTTGTTTTGCAATAGCTTCTTTAAAAAATGGTGTATAGAAGGTACATTTTTTGAGACACTGTATGTTTGCAAATGTCTTTATTTGATACTTACATTTGATTGATGATTTGGCTTGGAAAGAATGCTTCTTCAGTAATTTGAAGACATCACTCCATTGTGATATGGCATTCAATGTTGCTATGGATCTATCCAATACCATTGTGATATTTTTCTTTTCAAATTGTTATTTAATTTCTAGTTAGTTAGCATACAGTGCATTATTGGTTTGAGTAATCACTTACACACAACACCCAGTGCTCATTAAAAGTACCCTCCTTAATACCCACTACCCATCCAGCCCTTCTCCCACTCATCTCCCTCTATCAACCCTCAGTTTGTTCTCCAACATAACTGTCTCTTATGGTTTGTTTCCCTCTCTCTTTTTTCCTCCCTTCCCATATGTTCTTCTGTTTTGTTTCTTAAATTCCACCCATTAATGAAATCATTGGTGTTTGTCTTTCTCTGACTTATTTACCTCAGTGTAATACACACTAGCTCCATCCACTTCTTACAAATGGCTAGATTTCATTCTTTCTGATGACTAATATTTCATTGTACATATATACATCTTCTTTATCTATAAGGTGTGCATTTCAATTCCAGCACTGAATTTCAATTTCCATTTCAATTTTTTCAATACCTTTGGTCATAACTTTCCCTTATTATTCTTTTAAAATGTGTAGAATCTGAAGTGATGTCACTTTTGTCATCTAATATTATTTCTCTAAACATCCTGGTGATATGCTCATAGGAAAGTTATCAATTTTAAAACTTTACTGTCATGTATACATGAATTAACTTTATGGCTTTAAATAGGTACTGCTCACAATGACTTATTTTAAAATAGTTATATTATTTCTGCTCTGCCAATATTCTTACAAGTCATTTAAACTGGGCCTTATTTCATTATCTCTAAAAATGATTAGGTGAAATGGGTTAAGATCTTTCCAGCTCAAAGAGTTTGATTCCATAAATTAAAAAAACATATGTATGTGTGGTTCTAAGTTTATATGTTTCTGGTATGTTATTTTTCATTTTTAGTAGCAAGAAAATTTCCCTGAAAGTATTTATTCATGAAAGCAATTCCACAGAACAACAACAAAAAATAACAAACCTAATATTTCACTTAATTTTGATAATAAAATAATAGGCAATTCTCTCATAAGACTTTTTAAAAAAGGTATTCCAAAACTCTAATTTTTAAACACTTTTCAATAAGAACAGAGAAGTTTATTTGATATTTGTCCCAGGTATCTGTTGTAATGTATTTTCACTCATGCATATAATAAGCAAGTGTTTACATGAAATAGAGCCAAAGGAGTCTATATGCCCTGCTCTCTGCAACCTTATTCAGATTTGTTTCCCAAAAAGAATATGAAATATAACATAGTCTTCTTAATTTTCTAAGGATACTTGCTGGTAACTCTTTGAATGTTTTTATTTAGACAGTGAATGTTTGTTTTTTAGCACTTTATCAAAATGCTTTATTTTATTATCTTTGTAACTAATTTACTAATTTCACTAATTATTACTTAATAAATAGGGAACCAGAAATGACTACATATAAAGGGATTTATATCTTTGATTCATAAAGGAAGATTGTCTCTTTTCCTCTGATTAGTCATGAAGCAGCAACTTTAGCAACAACCAATCATCCACCCTAATACTTTGAAATCCCTTAGATTCAAAACATCTGTTTTCTTCAAAGAGCAACAGTTCCATAACTAAGAATAAAAAATCACAGTCTTGGGGAACTAATAAAATTGTAAACTAAATTTTCCAAGGCAGCAATAATTTCAGTTCTAAAGATTATCTAGAATGCACATGAGAATGGAATTGTTTTTTCATTATCTAGGACCACTGAGTCTTGCATGAGTTCATCCATGATGTAAAAGCTAAAATCTTAAATGTATATCTATTTTCTGGCATTAGCTATGCCTCCCAATCAATTTATAAAGTGGACTGAGAAGCACACAAGTAGAAAGTCATAGTATGGAAGGACCCTTAATGAAATTCTTCCAGAACTTTCATTTCACTGGCCACATTTAATTTCCTAATTAAAAAATAGGCAAAAAAAGTATAAAATCTAGCTGTCTACTATTTATAAGTGATACCTAAATTGCAATACAGTCTGAAAATAAAGAAGGAAAAAAGATATACTAGGTAAATGGTGAGGAAAAGGAAGAAGATGTAGCAATATTAAGAGCAGACCAGATAGAATTTAAGTCAATAAGTAGTAAAAAGGGGAAAAAAAGCCTTATTTTATATTGATAAAATATTCAGTCCATTTAAATTAGTCATTAGCCATTATATGTACCATACAAAATAACATGAAAACACATGCTGGCAGTAGTAAGAAGATAGGCATAGACATTACTATAATGGGAGATTTTAACTATCTCTATGAATTTGACAGATTAAGTATAAAAAGTAATTATGGGAGGGGCGCCTGGGTGGCTCAGTCGGTTAAGTGTCCGACTTCGGCTCAGGTCTCACGGTTTGTGGGTTCAAGCCCCACAATGGGCTCTGTGCTGACAGCTCGGAGCCTGGAGCCTGCTTCAGATTGTGTGTGTGTGTGTCTCTCTCTCTGCCCATCCCCTGCTCATGCTCTGTCTCTCTGTCTCTCAAAAATAAATAAATGTAAAAAAAAAAATTTTTTTTTAAGTAATTATGGGAGCGCCTGGGTGTCTGAGTCAGTTAAGTGGCTGACTCTTGACTTTGGCTCAGGTCATGATCTCACGGTTTGTGAGTCTGAGCCCTGTGTCAGGCTCTGCGCTGACAACATGGAATCTGCTTAAGATTCTGTCTCCTTCTCTCTCTGCCCCTCCCGGGCTTGCGTGAGCGCACACTCTGTCTCTCTCAAAATAAATAAAAATAAACTCAAACAGAAAAAAGTTAACTATGGTTACAGAAAAAATTTAAAAGCATGAATATTAACCAACTTAATTTGTATCCTAGAAATAGAAGATATATATTCTTTTCAAATTCCCACAGAATATTTTACAAAATAGACCATATGCAAGGCCACAAAAAAAACTCAAAAAATTTTAAGAAATAGTCAATATAGATTGCACATTTTAATAATAAAGTTTTATATTTTTCCTTCTCTGAAGAGAAACTCATTTACATATGGTGTCTTTCAATAAGGTCATGCTTAGATATCATTATTCTTGAATAACAGCCACAAACATTTTGTTTTAAAAAAGTCTAAAAGACTTTAATTGCTAAGAGGCTCAAAAAGATAAAGAAACAACATTTTCTTGATTTGTGTTCAATAATCCCCCAGCAGAAATGTTTATTTCCAGCCTTGTATTCATAAGAATGCAAACTTGCACTTACATACTGAAAATGACATAGGAGCAATATACAAGTTCAAGAAGAAAAAACGCCAAAAGAGCCAAAACTAAGGTTTACGTAATAGACACAGAAAGATAAAACCGAGAAAATACATTTTAGAAAAACAAACTTCTTAAGGACCATTGTATTTTACTTGCTTCCACCCTCCACCATTCTTAGTTTTATATTCATAAGAGTGTCTAATAGAAAACCAAGACCAACACCATTCATTCACAAAATCAGCAAACTAATAATTATTTTATTTCAATTTGTTATAACAGGTGATGAACTTGTGCCAAAAAGACATTGTGCTATCAAAACGAGGAATGAAAAACTACAGAGATTTCAGATAAACTAAATCAAATAAGCATAAATTTCCTCCAAAGAAGTACAAATTTCCCAGTTGGCAAATATAATAGCTGGCAATTCCCAGACTGCCAAAGAAGCCAAATGCAATTTCTCTCTATTACTGATGTTACCCTGTGAATTGAACTGAAGGCCCTATGGTAACCAGCCCCCACTGAACAGTGTCTAAAATATAACTGCCTCACAATTAATTTTATAACACATCCAGTAAGTCTCTTCTCTGTAATGTGCCAATATGTTATGCAATAATTGCATCTTAATTACAAGTACTTTACATTCAGACAATAAAACCTTTATTAACATTTCAAAATTTGAAAGAAGAAAACTCCTTAAGCATTCACAGTGTGGAAGATGCTTTATATTGCATGAATCATGAACAGGGCAGTGATCCTGCCATTACTATAATAAAAAGAGGTATTATCTCTCCTTCCTTTGAACATCTGTAGTACTTATCATCCCAATCACTCATTTGGCACAGTTTTGAAGTAGTAAATTCTTCACATGCATCTGTCTGATCTGAATGAATCCTTAAGGGCAATAGTCTCATCCTCTGTTTATTGGGATCTTCCCAATAGACAAGTAAGGCAAGTAAGAGGATCTACCTCACAAGCAAGAACCGTTTCTTAAATATTAAATTGACTTTTGTTAATTAATTAAGGAATGTCACCAACATACCCTTCCTTCAACAGCATCTATGGAGCATGGTTACCGCTCTATATTCCAGAGTGTCTATACTTCCAAATTTTCCAAATTAAAATGAAGCAAACAAAACAACAAGGTCTACTTAACATAGCTAGATTTTAGGTAAGTGGCATTAGAGAAAATGAATAAATTTTCTTTAGGTTAATCCTAACTCTAATCAAAGATCTTCAAACATCTAGGTTCTAGCAGAATTAGGTGGGCCGTAACACTATTTTAAATCCCTGTCCCAGGGTTAGAAAATAATAGCAACAATAACAAAGCTTTACCATCTGTCCCCAAAATTCTTCCTTTCTTCTCTAGACCTTCCTACACTCAATCAGTGGTTACCCCTACACCTTCCAAAAGGTTCCCATGGCTCATGTCTTTAGCAATTCCACTGTACAATGACTCAAATTTTAACACACGTTTTAGAATATCCTTAAGGACTTGTTAAACACAAATTGCTGGGCTCTACCCCTAGAGTTTCTTATTCAGTAGGTCTAGTGTGGGTCTGCATTATTTGCATTTCTAACCAGCTTCAGGTGATGCCGATGCTCCTCATCCAGAGACCATACTTTGAGAACTACCATACACTCAAATCTGCCCCCATTTCTGTAATGTTTACTGTGCCTGATTATATCATGCAAATCAATTTTAAAGTTTAATTCTTCTTTTAGATGAAGCTTGGTATCTTTCCTATTCTAAATAGGAGTTGGCCATGTGGAGTGAATGGATGGCAAACACCATTTTCAAACTCTTCACGTGGAGACTTTCAGTATAGTATTAAATGTGTTTGGACAAAGAGTGACTCCCTAACTTTTCTAGCTCCAAAATGGTACACAGTCATTTGGACCAGGTGACTGTCTCTACAGGGAAGCACCAAACTAATTAGTTATTCGGATCCACATTAACCCAATTTAGAATTACAGGGATGCACATATTATCCCCTTTGCCAGGAACCTTTCCCCCTCCTTCTCATATGGTTAACTTGTTTTCTTTCAGATCTTAGCTCAGAGATGACTTATTCAGGGAACCTTCCTTTTCGTCCCCATGACCAGGTCAAACCTATTACGGGTTTTCATAGAGTCACTGAATCCCCTCCTTTGTAGCCGTTGTCATGGTTGCATTTTTCACATTTGTTTATATAAGTATTTTACTAATAGTTATTTTCTACACTGGATTACAAGCTCCAGACAGGGAATGTTTTTGGTTTTGATCACCATTACACTTTCAGCACCTAGCACAGTATCAGAGACATAGAAGATGTTCTCAGATATTGAAGCTCAGATATCTGAGCTTTTTTTAGCCCAAAGAAAGATAAGGGGAAGTATTCCTTCTATACTTTGCCCTTTTCAGCTACCTGATTAAAAAAAAAAACAAACAGAAAAACAAACAAACAAATAAAAACCCCAGAAAAACAAAAAAAACTTACCTTTTCTGAATAATTCTTGGAGACTTTCAGCACTTTGATTTAATACAGCCCATATTTCTTCCTCCTGCAGAGGTCCACCCCGAACCTCCAGGGCCTCAGCTAGTGACACGTGCATATTACCTAAGAAACAAAGGAAACAGAAGGGGTACATATCAGCAACTTGCACTGCATTTGTAGTGGTGAAAGTTCTACATCAGTGATGCGAGACTGAGGTTCCTATCTACCTAATTTCTCAATATGGCCTTTAATCTAAACATAATCCTACGGCTTAAACTCATGGAGGATAGAAGAATTAGAGGGAAAAAAATCTCAAAATAACTACTTGCCCTAGCCCAACAGGATCAGCTTCAGAGCCTGAACTGGAAAATAGGTGGTGACTATTTCATGGCAGAAGAGAGAGACTTGAAGGTATCATGAGGCACCAAAGTGTGGATGATTAAATCAGAGCAGAACTGAAGGCCTTTCAGATTATACTTCCAGGCTTCATCCTATCCATCCCAGGTAAAAAAGAGTAGAGAAGAGCTTCTACAGCCATGGTGCATGAAGCTGAAATAAGATGGAACACATTTCTTCTACTCACTAATTGATTTCTACATCTTCAATATATACAGTATAACTATAAAATTTTTCACTGATGGACTTAACTACTTTCAGACCCAACTTTGCAGCCAACTTACCATTTGCCCCTGGAAAGACCATTTCACCTCTAACCTCAGTTTTCTATCCGTGACATGGGAATAATAATAATAGAAACAACATTGCCATTTTGGGGTGGCTATGGCAGGGAAAAGGGTTATTCCTGTAAACATGCTTTGTAATCTAACTCTGTAGAGGCTGAATTAATAAAAAATCAGGAGGTTGACTCTGTGGTGACACTTTTGTAGGGACAATCTTTTTCAATGGCATTAAATTAAGTGGGTGATAATATTAATAAATTTTAAGGTTTTCTACGGTGTTCAATAATTCTATTTTCGTTATGAAGGCAGGGGGTGGGGGGAGTCTATATCATCTATATAAAGTGTCCTACATTGACATTCCTTGAAAAGAAAATTATTCCTTACAATGATCACTAAGATTTCTATCCAAACTAACCAATTTGAGCATAATGTGTATCTACTGGTAGGTAGAAGCAGATGGGTTTAGCAAAGAAGCTAGAGGGAGTGAAAAATGTTAAATGCTTATTTTCTGTAATTATAACCATTAAATTTTAAAATTAACCAACAA